>NC_089669.1:1555000-2883750 GCF_037042795.1 Molothrus aeneus | reverse complement strand
GTGGGCACAAACCCCATGGGCACCAGGTGAGCCCCCACGCATGGTGACCAGGTGAGGCCCCACCCATGTCAACAGCTGGGCACACACCCAGTTCACCAGGTGAGCCCCACCCCAGCACCACCCCTCCAAGCCCACAGGGGGCGGGGCACACAGGGTGTCCCTTACCAATCCCTCCTTTTCAATCCTCCTTATCAATCCTCCTTATCAATCCCCCCTACCAATCCCCCTAATCAATCCCTTTACCAATTACCCTATCAAGTGGCCCTGTTTGGTGTCCTGGCACCAGGTCCTCATCAATCCCCCCCTTATCAATCTCCCTTACCAATCCCCATTACCAATCCCCCTTATCAATCCTCCTTATCAATTACCCTATCAAGTAGTCCTGCCTGGTGTCCTGGCACCAGTTCCTCATCAATTCCCCCTTATCAATCCCCCTAATCAATGCCCCTTATCAATCCCCTCTTACTAATCCCCCCTAACCAATCCCCCCTTACTAATCCCCTTTACCAATCCCCCCTTACCAATACCCCCTTACCAATCCCCTGTTACCACCCCCTGTTACCACTCTCCTTATCAATCCCCTTATCAATTACCCTATCAAGTAGCCCTGCCTGGCGTCCTGGCGCCGGTTCCTCATCAGTGCCTTGTACTCTCCCACGCGCAGCCGCTTGCCCTCCACAATGCAGGTGCGCTTGGGCCGTGGTTTGTATTTGTAGTCCGGGTACTTCTCCAGGTGCTGCCGGCTCAGCCGCGCCTGCTCCTCGTAGTAGGGCTGCTTCTCCTGGTTGGACATGGATTTCCAGCGGGATCCTGCGTGGGGAAAGGAGGAGAGCGTCCTCACAGCCTGCCTGAGCGAGGAGATCGGGGGTGAACCCATCCCAAGGGTTGATTGGTGCTGTTGGTTGGTTAATTAATGATGTTAATTAATGGCATTGCTTGTGGGAATGGTGCCTGGATTTACAGCGGTGCTGGTGGGAGCCACGTACCTCAGCTGGTTCTGCTGGAATATCAGGAACAGCTTCCCGGAATTTCCCTGGGCATTTCCAGGGATTCATCTCCTCATTCCCTGACCTTCCCTAGTGCATTCATCCCCTCATTCCCTGACCTTCCCCAGGTCAGGGAGGTCCCTCCATTGAGATTCAGAGGGGATCCCCCATCCCCAGACCTTGTTCCCATCCCTCCATGGGATGCAGAGTGGGTCCTGCCCCAGGATCTTGTGGGGGGCTGCAGAGGGGATCCCCTGCCCCAGGATCTCATTCCCATCCCTCCATGGAGATGCAGAGTGGATCCCCATCCCCAGATCTCGTTTCCATCCCTCCAGTGGCTGCAGAGGAGCTCCTGCCCCGGGATCTCACCCAGGATCTTGCTGATGCTGGAGTTGTGCATGTCTGGGAACGCCTGCAGGATCTTCCTGCGCTCGTCCTTGGCCCACACCATGAAGGCGTTCATGGGCCGCTTGATGTGGTTGTTGTTCCTGGACTCCGGGAAGTGCCGGGAGCCTGTGGGGAGACGCGGGATGAGGGCAGGAGCCGGAGGACAGAGCCACCCTGGGGTCACCACCGTGCTCCTGGCCACCCTCACCGTCCATCTCGCAGCTCAGCAGAGCCTCGTCCAGCCGGTGGCCGGGGGTCTCCTCCATCCTCTCCTTCACCGGGGAGGAGTCAATTCCGACGGGCTCCTGCAGGACAGAGGGGTCAGGAGCCAGCCCCCAGCCTGGGGACAGCTGTGGCTGGTGATGCTGGGGTGGCAGAGGGGACGGTGACCACACAGAGTGACCCTCACCTTGCGGTAGGGGCTGCTCAGTGACCCCTCCATGGCGGCGCCGTGGCCGTGCAGCAGCTGCCGCGCGTCGTGGATGGCTTTGGTGATGGCATCGCCCTCTCCCAGGAAACCTGGCAGGACACGGGCACCCGTCAGTGCCAGTGGCCACTCTGCTGACCACTCACACACCCACCCTTGCAGGCACCCATCAGTGCCAGTGGTCACTCTGCTGACCACTCACAGCAGGTCTGCTGACCCCTAAGGGCACCCATCAGTGCCCATGGTCACTCCACTGACCACTCAACCCACCCCATGGGCACCCATCAGTGCCAGTGGTCACTCTGCTGACCACTCACACACCCACCACTCATCAGTGCCAGTGGTCACTCTGCTGACCACTCAACCCACCCCACGGGCACCCGTCAGTGCCAGTGGTCACTCTGCTGGCCACTCACACACCCACCCTTGCAAGCACCCATCAGTGCCAGTGGTCACCCCGCTGACCACTCACAGCACCCACCCCTAAGGCCACCTGTCAGTGCCAGTGGTCACCCCACTGACCACTCAACCCACCTCTATGGGCACCTGTCAGTGGTCACTCTGCTGACCACTCAACCCACCCCTACGGGCACCCATCACTGCCATCGGTCACCCCACTGACCACTCACAGCACACACCCCTACGGGCACCCATCAATGCCAGTGGCCACCCCACACCACTGACCCCACCCTGCCCATCCCAGCCACACCCCGGGTGGTGGCACAGCCCAGGGTGACAGAGCTGTCCCTTGTGTCCCCACCCAGCGGGAGGTTGGAGGGGCTGCTCTGCAGCTCCCTGCTGGCCCCGTGGCTCGGCGCCAGGGTCTGGCAGCCGCTCATCTTCAAACTGGGAGAACTGGAGGCGCTGGGCAGCTCGGAGCCTTTGGGTTTGGCCGTCAGGTTCAGCGGCTGCGAGGTCTCCTGAGGAGGAGGAGGAGGAGGGAGGGATGGGGGCTGAGGAGCTGCTGCCCCCAGAGCCCCAGCCCAGGGTTTGGGGAGGGTTTGGGGGCTGTACCAGGGTTTTTGGAGGTGTACCAGGGGTTTTGGGGCCTTTGGGGCTCTACCAGGGTTTTTGAGGTTGTACCAGGGGTTTTGGGGCTGTATTAGGGTTTGGGGGCTGTACCAAGGTTTGGAGGCGTTTTGAGGGCTATACCAGGGGTTGAAGGGGGTTTTGGGGCTGTACCAGGGTTTGGGGAGCTGTACCAGGGGTTGAAGGGCATTTTTGGGGATGTATCAGAGTTTTGGGGCTATACCAGGGATTGAAGGGGGTTTTGGGGCTGTACCAGGGTTTGGAGGGGGTTTTGGGGCTGTACCAGGGTTTTTTGGGGTGTACCAGGATTTTGGGAGCTATACCAGAGTTTTTGGAGTTTTTGGGGCTGTACCAGGGTTTTTGGGAGCTCTACCCAGGTTTTTGGGGGCTGTACCAGGATTTCTGGGGAACGGTACCTGGTTTTCTTTGGGGTTTTGGGTTTTTTGGGGCCGTACCTGCATCTGGAGGTGTCCTGGGCCCGCGGGTCTCTTCAGCGTGGCAGGAGGGGGGCTGTGCAGGAGCTGCACCGGGTAATCCACTGCGGGAGCAGAGGGACAGCGCTTGGGGACAACGGGGACACGGCTGGGGGACAAGGCCACCCCGCAGGGCTGGGACAGCCCCGACTCACCCGGTTTGCAGGGGATGGGCTGGATGGGCAGTGCCAGCTGGGACTCGGGGCTGACCGGGAGGGGCTGGTGGCCGGGGGTGAAGGCGGGGATCATCACGTAGGGCATGTTGACCTGCTGGAGGGGACAGGGACACCAGATCAACGCTGCGGGGCAGTGCCACCCCCGGCTGGGCACAGCAGGACACGGCTGCAGTCACAGGGACAGAGGTGTCCCCTGCCTTTACCTGGATCTGCTGCTGGAGGAGGTTGATCTTGTGCTGCTGCTGGATGAGCTGCTGCTGCTGCTTGGCGATCTGGGGAGGGGACAGTGGCGTTGGTGACATCAAGGACAGAACCTGGCAGAACCCAGCCAGCTCCACAGAAAAAGGGTGGCAAGGGGTCCCCAGGGCTGTGGGAAGGGCAGGAGGAGGAGGGGCTGAGCCACCTTGAGGGACACAAGGGCTGTGTGTGACACCCCAGGTGTGACAGCGGTGTCACCCCTGCCCTTGGGAGAGGAAAACCTGGTCTTCAAGGAGCAGGTGAGCACAGGCAGGAGGCACCTGGGGTGGTTTGTTCATCTCGAGGAGCTCAACCCCCATCTCCATCCACCCTTGGTCCTCCCAGCTCCGAGGGCTTTGGGACGGGAACACAAAACGGGGACCCCAAAGGCCACTTGTCCCGCGATCCCAAAGGGACCTACTCCTCTAACCAGGCAGATTGAAGACTTTGGGGTGTGAAATGCGAGGCAGAAAAGTCCTAAAGCCACCAGAGCCACCACTGGGTGAGCAGGAAATGTCAGACTGGGGAGGAACGGAAAGATCCCCACACGCTGATCCCAAAGGGACCCCGGAGGGGTGACAGCGCCCACCTGCTCCTGCTGCTGCCGTGCCAGCTCCATCTGCTGCTGCTGCTTCTCGAAGAGCATGGTGGCCATGTTCTTCTGCTCCGAGTGCGCCGTCAGCAGCTGGTCCCGCAGCGTGGACAGCTGGTTGATCATCACCAGCAGCTGCAGCTCCTTCTCTGCCAGGCTCTCCTGTGTTCCTGGGGGGAAAAAACCCGGCTGGATGAAGGTCAGGGGGTGGGGAGGGGGAGAGGGTCAGGCACGAGGTGGGATGGAGGTGCTTTTGTTTAAGGAGTGTAATTCCCATTTCCGTTCACTGGGGAGATTGAAGAGTTTGGGGTGGGAAATGCGAGGCAGAGAAGACCTAAAGCCACCAGAGCCACCACTGAGTGAGCAGGAAATGTCAGACTGGGGAGGAATGGAAAGATCCACACATGCTGAACCCCACCCACCAAGCAGAGGCAGCAGAGATGCTCACCTCCAAAAAAAAACCAATTTAAAAATATGAAAAGTGGACATTTCCCCTCCTGCTTTGGCGCTCCCAGCTGGGATGCAGGAGGGAGCTTGGTGGAGGTGGATCCCACCTTTCACTTCCTTGGATTCAGCCGTGTTCCGACCCAGCAGCCGCTCCTTCCAGTCACTGGCCAGCAGCTTCTCGATAGTTGGCATCACTGGGGACAGGGACAGGGACAGGGAGGAGAGGACAGCCACATGAGCACATCCCAAGGCTCTGCAGCACGGCTCGGTCCATCCCACAGCTCTGGGGAAATCCCAAGGGGCGGGGAAGGGATCCCAAGAGGTCCCTTGGGAACATTTCCCACCTTCCTTCAGGTTCCTGTTGAAGTCCAGCTTCTCCTGGCCGCTCCCGGCCGGCTCGAAGGCGGAGCGCCGGGGCTCGGGGACATCCCCGGTGGGAGAGCGGGATTCCTGAGGGGCACAGAACGTCACTGCCACCCCCAGGGACACCCCCGGCAGGGGACATCCCCGTCTGGTGGGATGCTGGGAGCTGGAGCACGCTCTGCCGGGCACATTCCCTGAATCCCGTCTAGAGAGCAGCATGGAAATGCTGGAATTTCCCCCTGAGCTCCTCTCCCCTCTGAGGGCAGAGCAGGGAGAGGGAAAACCCCAGGACAATGGGAAAGGGAGGCTGAAGGGATGGGGAACACCTGGAGGGGGTCGTTGGGGGTTCCATGCCGAAGGTGAAGCCCTCAAAGCCCAGGGATGACCCCAGAACAGCCCCAGGTTTGCCATGGGCAAAGCTGAGCTCTCGTTCCCGATTTTCCAGGTTTTTGGGGCTCAATCCTCAGGGAAACCAACCCCTCACACTCTGGGAGCTCTTGTTCCTCATTTTCCAGGTTTTTGGGGCTCAATCCTCAGAGAAACCAACCCCTCACACCCTGGGAGCTCTTGTTCCCTGTTCCCCAGGTTTTTGGGGCTCAAAAGAGCAGCCAAAAAAGCCTTGGGAAAGCCTCAAATTTCCGTGTTAATTCCTCGGGATGAAGAAAAACCACGCAGGGGAGCAGCCACTGCCTCCTCCATGGGATGGAGGGTCCGGAGCAGGGCTGGGGGCAGCGCCACCTTTGTCACACCCACCTGTGGCAGGGCCTGGGGGTCGGTGCCATCCCTGGGAGGTGGCCCTGGGGGGTCGTGGGGCCGGGGCTCGGTGCTGGGGGCGGCCCCCGGGGGGGTCTCAGGGCCGCCCTCCTTCTTCTCCTCGGTCTTGACGGCGCAGTTCACCATGGTGCCCGCTCCATCCAGCTCCGGGGGTGGCGAGGTGGGGCTCCTCATGGACATCCTGGGGACAGCGGGGACGTCACCACGGCCACCCCTGGGTGTGGGCACACCTGTCCCAGCCTGGTGCCACACTGGGGTGCCCCGCAGTGCAAGGACAGCGTCCCTGGGGTTTGCTGTGGGCAAAGCTGAGCTCTTGTTCCCAGTTCTGCGGGTTTTTGGGGCTCAGTCCTCAGGGAACCAAACCTTCACACCCTGGGAGCTCTTGTTCCTAGTTCTCCGGGTTTTTGGTGCTCAATCCTCAGGGAAACCAGCCCTTTACACCCTGAGAGCTCTTTTTCCTTGTTTTCCAGGTTTTTGGGGCTCAATCCTCAGGGAAACCAACTCTTCACACCCTGGGAGCTCCTGTTCCCAGTTCTCCAGGTTTTTGGGGCTCAATCCTTGGGGAAACCAACCCTTCACACCTTGGGATGGAGGAATAAATTCCTAAAGGCAACCTGGAGATCCCAGAGATTGGGAGTGAGGGACAGTTTAAGGGACCTTCATGCCACATCCAGCAAGCCCAGGCTGAGGGTGACAGGGACCAGCACCCCAGGTCCCCTCACAGCTCCAGGAGCCGTGCCTAGAAAGCCGCAGGAGCAGCCGCGGGTTTCCCGATCCAGCGGGAAGGGGAAATCCTGGCTCTGCCCAACAATGGCTGGGACGGCAATGGAACGGCTCCTCCAGGAACCCCCGGCACGGGAGGGAGCTGGGACCAGGACTGGCCACCAGAACGGCTCCTCCAGGAATCCCTGGCATGGGATGGGACTGGGACTGGCCACCAGAACGGGTCCTCTGGTACTTCCTGCCATGGGATGGGACTGGCCACCAGAATGGCTCCTCCAGGAGTCCCTGCCATGGGATGGACCTGGAACTGGCCACCAGAACAGTTCCTCTAGGAATCCCTGGAATGCGATGGGACTGGGACTGGCCACCAGAATGGCTCCTCTGGTAGTCCCTGCCATGGGATGGACCTAGGACTGGCCACCAGAATGGTTCCTCCAGGAATCCCTGGCATGGGAAGGACCTGGGACCGGCCACCAGAATGGTTCCTCCAGGAATCCCTGGCACAGGAGGGAGCTGAGATTGGGAGTGGCCACCAGAATGGTTCCTCCAGGAATCCCTGGCATGGGAAGGACCTGGGACTGGCCACCAGAACAGCTCCTGTGGAAGTCCCTGCCATGGGATAGACCTAGGACTGGCCACCAGAATGGTTCGTCCAGGAATCCCTGGAATGCAATGGAACTGGGACTGGCCACCAGAATGGTTCCTCCAGGAGTCCCCAGCATGGAATGGATCTAGGACCAGGACTGGCCACCAGAACGGTTCCTCCAGTAGTCCCTGGCACAGCACCACCAAGGCCCTGCCAGGACGAGGGTCTGGCCCCAGGAATGGCTCTCCCTGATCCCACAAACCCCTTTGGGTGCCAATCCCCACCCCAGTGCTGCCGGATGGGCACTGCAGGAATGACAATGAGTTTTATAGGGAACGTAGAGGACCCCAAGCACTGGAGTTCCATGGGGTTTGTCCCCCAAAAAAATGTGTCCCACCCCTCACTCCGAGTGCCAGGGCTGCCAGGAGCGAGTGCCAGGATCAGTGGTGCCCACGAGGACTTGGCTTCTGTGGCCACCAAGCCTCACACCACACACAGCAAGAACGGGGACAAGCATTGTCCTCGCCTTTCAGAGGGAATAATGAGAAAAGGAGGCAGCTAAGGAAGGGATTTATCCCAGAATCGGGAGCTGGGTTGTGGAACTGCCCTGCAATGGGGACAGCACCTGTCTGGGGGCTACCACCCCAAACCCAGCACGCTCTCACCTCCCAGACCCCCCTCAGGAGCCCCTAAAGCCAGTTTGGGGGTGCAAAGCGGAGTGGGGAGGGCTGAGCTGGGCCGCCCGGCTTGGGGGCAGCAATTACATAACAAACAAAGCCCGGCTCAAGCTGCGAATTAATCAAACGGCTGAAAATAAAACCTTCCTCTCAGGAACTTCAAACAAAAGAAATGAAAACAACAAGGCCGGCTGGGTAATGAAAAGCCAGGGCTGTGAATAGGGGACAAAAGGAAGTGGAACAATGGGGTGTTGGACAAAAGCAATAAAGTAAAGGGAAGTGTGACAGCTCCACAATAGGGCACTGTGCTCGCCAGCCTTTCTGATCTTAGCGGGCCTTTTTTTAATCTCGGTTCCCTCGCCCTCCGCCGAACAAACCCGCCGGGTTTCCTCCCGGCCCCGCATTGCCCGGGGGCTGCCGCATCCTGCGGCGCCCCTTCCTGCCCCGGCTCACCTTGGCCGGGGCCACCCGGCCCCCAAAATCCATCACCGGCAAGGACCGGCCCCGGTGGGAAGCTGTGCCCGCTCCAGCAAGGATTGGCCTTGCGGGGATGTTATAAGTGGGGAAACTGAGGCAGGAATGCACAGCACAGCACCTCAGGTGTGTGTGACACTCCATTTTTTCCAGCTTTTTTTGTGTTTTTTTTCTGTGCAAAAATCCAAATTTTGTAGGTTTAGGATACTGCAACAGCAGCACCGCGGCATGGAGCGATGGCTTTGGTTTAAGGCAGGCACAAAATCCCATCCCAGCCCTCCCACAGGTCCCGTTCCCATTGTCCTTCACCTCCCGGTGCCACTGGAAGTTCACTCTTAAAATGGGGCCAGGCTTTAATAGGGCCGTGTTTGAAAGAGGCCTCCTCGAGGGTTTGTTATCCACCCCGCCGAGCAAACAAAAAAATAGGGGGAAAGGGGAAAAGGCGCTGTTATCTCATTCGGGGCGGGTCTCAGGTGTGGGCTCCGGGGCTGCCTGGGGCACACAATGGGCACGGAACAATCGCCCTGGCACGGCACTGAAAGGATCTTCTTGGTTTTTAATGTTCCCCATTAAATCCAGGGTGGGGAGGAAGGGAGGGAATGGGGTTGGGATGGAAAGCACCAGCCCAGAGGACGGAAACAGATCCCAAATCCTCATGGGATGCTTCCTTCCCTCACAGCTTTTTGGGGGCTCATCCCACAAGCCCAGAAATTCCCATATTTCACCTTTCCTCCTGATCCCAGCCTGGCAGCTCCAAGATTTTGGGGATGGTGACAGCTTGTGTTTCCCGGTTTGTGGCGGTGAACGGCACGTCCTGCAATTCTCCCGGTGGCCGTGCCACCCTTCCTGCCCGCCAGCCAGGCCTGATCCTATCGGCCCCGGCTCTGTGGAGCAGAACAGCTCCAGGGGCTGGGAAAAGGGGATGAGGTGCCAGAAAACCCCCACCCTGCCCAGCACCGGTTTGGGGATCCGAAAGATGCCAAAATCCCAGCGCTGCAGGAGTTTGGGATCCAGGAGATGCCAAAATCGCAGCACTGCGGGAGTTTGGGATCCAGGAGATGCCAAAATCCCGGCGCTGCAGGATTTTGGGATCCAGGAGATGCCAAAATCGCAGTGCTGCAGGAGTTTGGGATCCAGGAGATGCCAAAATCCCGGTGCTGCAGGAGCTCGGAGATCCAAGAGATGCCCAAATCCCACAGCCTGGGATCCAGGAGAATCCAGGAGATGCTGAGATCCCGGCACTGCAGGAGTTTGGGATCCAGATGCTGAGATCCTGGCACTGCAGGAGTTTGGGATCCAGATGTTGAGATCCTGGCACTGCAGGAGTTTGGAGATCCAAGAGTCAATGGGATTCCAGCACAAATGGAATTTGGGGATCCAAGAGATGCTGAGATCCCAGCACAGCAGGGATTTGGGATGCAAGAGACACCAAGAACCTGGCACTGAAGGAGTTTGGGATCCAGATGTTGAGATCCTGGCACTGCAGCAGTTTGGGATCCAGATGTTGAGATCCCAGCACTGCAGGAGTTTGGGAATTCGAAGAGCAGCGAGATCCCAGAGCTGCAGGAGTTTGGGGATCTAAGAGATCTCCCAACAAGCAAGAGATGCCGAGATCCTGGCACTGCAGGATCTAGGGGATCCAAGAGCCACCAAGATCCCTGACCCCGCGTCACATCACTGCTGCCTCAGGGCTCATCCTGCTCCTCAATCTGGGGACAATCCCACCCCAAGGACCGCAAGGAGACCCTCGGTGAGTTGGCTGGGGGAGCTGCATGCCCAGATTTTCGGGATCACCCTGCCCTCCCCTGCCCACCAGGTTCCCCCAGCTCCTGGAGTTCTTGCTCTCCTCCCTCCCAAAGCTCTCCATCCACACCTCTTCCCTTCAGGACCCCAACATGGTGCCCAAACATCCCATAAAAACCTCATCCTGCCACCAGAGCCCAGGAAAGCGGGCAAAACAGGGAAAAACCCGAGGAGGAAACACCAGAGGAGCAACGCCGGCACGAGCAGCAGCCGCGACACCCCTGGGAGAGGGCAGAGGAAAAAATAAAGACACACACGGAGATTTTCCTCTTCCAGGCAGGACCTGAGGAATCCCGGCCGGCCACCGGGACAGACAATAGCCCATCTCCTGCCAGACAAGCGGGGCCGCTTTCCTGCCAGACTTGGAATGTCCTTTCGGGGCCGCTTCCAAGCGTTTCCGCCCCGCGTGTCTTCCAAGAGAAAAGAATGGATGTTTGCTCCACCGTGCCCGGGCAGGGATGGCCAGGGGTGGCCCATGGCCCTGGCTGGGGGAAGTTCATGGGGCTGCTGGCCCTTCCCTGGGGATCCAGAGCATCCTGGGATTTGAGGTCATTCCCTGGGAATGGCAGGTGGCCGTGGGGGAGGTGGGATGTGACGTCCGTGCGTGGCGGTGGGAGAAAGGCGGGTGAGGAAATGCAAGACCCCAGGGTTTGATGGTTTGGAAAAATTTGGGTTTAAACCCCAAAAGGGCAATGGGATGAGAATTTTCAGCCCCAAAAATGCTGCCACCACCACCACCACATCAGAGCCACAGGTTTTGTTGGTTCTGAAAATTTGCTTTTTAACAGAATAAGCGTTTTCAGCCCCCGAAATGTCATCACCATCATGTCAGAGCCACAAGGTTTTTGGTTCTGAAATATCATTTTTTAGCCTCAAAAGGCAGTGGGATGAGTGTTTTCAGCCCCAGAAATGGCACCACCATCATGGCAGAGCCACAGGGTATTTTCGTTCTGAAAAATTGGTTTTTAACCCCAAAATGCCACTGGATGAGGGTTTTTAGACTCAGAAATGCCACCACCACCACGTGAAGGCCACAGAACAACATGTCACTGCTCAGAGCCTGTGTCCCCTGCCAGGGCTGTGTCCCCAAGGTTCTGGTTCTGAAAAATCATTTTTTAACCCCAAAAGGCAACAGGATGAGCGTTTTCAGCCCCAGAAATGCCACCACCACCACCACCACGTTAGAGCCACTGGATTTTCTGGTTCTGAAAAATCATTTTTTTAGCCCCAAAAGGCAACAGGATGAGCTTTTTCAGCCCCCAGAAATGGCACCAGCAGCACGTGAGAGCCACAGCTTGTCGTGTCACTGCTCAGAGCCCGTGTGCCCTGCCCGGGCTGTGTCCCCACCCCGCTGTCTCACAAAGCAGCAGTGGAAACGCTCCTAATTTGGGCTCAGCCCCATCCTCGGCCGCCTCCACGTTCTCAACACCTCGGCAGCAGAAAAACCCAAAGAGAGCTCAGGGCACCGGAAAAGCTGCAAAACCCACCCTGAGATGGAAAATCTTTGGTGGCCACAGGGGATTTGGGGAGGGGGATACTCCGAGGGGCAGCAGGAGAAGGATGGGAATTGTCCGGTTTGTCCTTTCCCAATGGAAAATCCCCATCCCAAAGAGACCCCCAGACCCCAAATGCCCCTTTCCATCGTGGCATTGCCTTTGGGATGAGCAGGAACTGGGATTTCCCGCTGTCCCCCCAAACCAGGCGGGTGTTTGTCCGTCCTTCACCCACCCTCAGCCCCCTGAAGGAGATTTCTCCTTCCCCAAAGGACAAACGGCCTCTGGAAACATCTGGAAATGTCCCCACAGGGTCAGGGCACGGTGACAGCGCCAACATCACGGAAACTCCCGGCACAGGAAGGGGTCGGGGTCACGCCTCTGCTTGTGCCACCCCCCTTCCACCAGGTTCCCTCTCCAGGGCTGTGGGACCCCATCCTGGTGTCCCCGTGGAGGGATGTCCCCTCCTCATGCCCTGGAATTCTCAGCACAGCCACGTTATGGGGTTTTTTTGGGGGGAGCAGAGCATCAATTTTCCATCTTTTAAGATGGAAAGGAGCAATCCAGGTCTCCAGGTTGAATCCTAAAGAAATTACAACCGTTTTTACCAATTTTATCCCAAAAAAATCCAGCCTGCCCCTTCCAAAGGCCTCCAGGCCATACCCAGGGTTATTAATGAGGTGCACATTGCCCTGCAGAGTTCTGGGGACAAATCCACTCAATCCTCTCTTAAACTTGAGGAAAGAGGGAAATTAAGAGGGATTCACCCCTAAATTCTCTCAAATACAAGGCAGGGAGGAAAAGGGGAATTCCCAGGCTGGGCCAAGGGGAAGAGGAGGATCTGGGAGGCTCCATGGGATGCTCCATGTCCTCAATCAAGGACGTTTCCCATCCCCTATAAATCCCAGGATCCTGGTGTCCCAGGAAATGGGATGAGGACTAAACTGCAGCTCAGCCTCTGCCCCCAGTGGCCCCACTCCTGCTTTTCCCATGGGATTGTCCCTCTTGGCCAAATCCAACCCATCCCTTGGGGCTTGTCCTCCCTGTGTCCTGCAGGATCTGAGGGGGAGAGGAATGGGGAAACAAAGCCCCCAAGAAAGCCTGAGAAGGATGAGTCAAACCCCACACATTCCCTGCGGGCACTTGGATCAGGATCCGTGCCCCCACACATCACTGGGATCAGGATCTGTGCCCCACACATTCCCTGTGGGCATTTGGATTGGTTGGATCCATGCCCCACACATCACTGCGATCCATTGGATCCGTGCCCCACACATCACTGGGATCAGGATCCATGCCCCACACATCACTGGGATCCATTGGATCCGTGCCCCACACATTATTGGGATCAGGATCCATGCCCCACACATCACTGGGATCAGGATCTGTGCCCCACACATCACTGGGATCGATTGGATCCGTGCCCCACACATTATTGGGATCAGGATCCATGCCCCACACATCACTGGGATCAGGATCTGTGCCCCACACATCACTGGGATCCATTGGATCCGTGCCCCACACATTATTGGGATCAGGATCCATGCCCCACACATCACTGGGATCAGGATCTGTGCCCCACACATCACTGGGATCCATTGGATCCATGCCCCACACATCACTGGGATCCATTGGATCCATGCCCCACACATCCCCTGTGGGCACCAGGATCCGTTGGATCCATCCCAGCCTCTGGGGCCCATCCCAGTGCCCCTTTGGATGGAGAATTTCCATCTCCCTCTGCTTTCCCACTGTTCCAAGGGGGTTTGTCCTTTAGGATCCCAAAACCAGCTGGGACCTTCCTTCCCAACCCCAAACCCAGGGATTCTGCCTCCCACGAGCCCGTGTGACAAAACCCAGCCAGGAGGTCCATAATTATCCAAATTAAACCCCATCCCTGGAACATAATTACCCAAACAAAACCCAATCCCTGGAACATAATTGTCCAAATAAAACCCAATCCCTGGAACATAATTACCCAAATAAATCCCAATCCCTGGAAGCAGCCGGATCCTTCCCTGGCCCAGGGCCACCTCTTTTCACAGCCACGACCCAAACACATTTTTCCTTTTGCTGTAGGGAGGGTTTGAAATAGGAGGGGAGGGGAAAAAAACAAAACCCGCCTGAACCTCAGGTGGAACTTCCTGGCCGCGGGATTTATGAGGCGGGAATGATCTCATCAGGGAAGTGGAGGAAACTCCGCTGGAATTATTTCCAACCCCTCTAAATCCCCCCCCCCCCCCCCAAATCCCAGGAACAATCCCAGGACGAGCCACGTGATGGCCCCGGGACCAGTGCTGGTCATTCCCGTTTCCTGGCCCTCCAGAGCAGACTTTGGGAGTTTTGGGTTGGTTCTGCCACTCCAGGAGATAAATCCCTAAGGAAAAGGCTCCTTGCAGCACCTCCGGCTCTGCAGGGTCCATGTGCAGGGAATTTTGTGGGGCTTTAGGGGAAGGGGATGATCAGGAGAGGGAAATTAGGGCAGAAAAGCACAAAGTTTCCTTCCCAGAAAACCACAGGTTTAAACCTCTAGGAAAAAGCAAAACCCTTTTTTTTTATCCCCCTTTTCCTCTGCCCTTCCCACCTCTCCCTGCATTAAAACCCTAAAAAACCCAAAACGTTCCCATTTTAATAGAGGCAATCCTGGTACTCTGAAAAGTGGGGATTTACCTTTTTTTCCCTTTTATTTTCCTGCATCAGAAATAAACTTTAAAAGATATTTTGGATCCAAAATAGAGGCAATCCTGGCGCTCTGAGAAATGGGGATTTACCCTTTTTCCATTTTTCTTTTCTGCATCAGAAATAAACTTTAAAAGATGTTTTGGATCCAAACCCCCTGGACTGCGGTTGCTGAGCCTTTATCCCAAACCCAGCGGGGCTGGATCATCCCCATGACCCACAGCAGGGTTCTGGGGGCAGCTCCAGGTCTTTGGGATCCAGCAGAAACCCCTGGAGCAGCTCCCAAACCCCCTCCAGGCCATCCCCTCGCTCCCCAAGGTGACGGGAACGAAATTCAAAAAGCGACAAAACCCAGAGAAATAAAGAAAAATCCAGGACCGAGGATGGGGACAACTCACCCAGAGGCTGGCACGGCGAGCCTGGCACGGCGAGCCTGGCACGGTGAGCCTGGCACGGCTCCCTCCTTGCCCTGCCCTGGCCCCAGAGCGGGGTTTATCAGGGTGGCCGATCTCGGTGGCGTTTTTGTGTCACTTCTGTCACTCAGCGTTTCCAGGCACGGCCGGGGGGTGGGGGGCTCGGCTGAGACGCTGAGCGCAAACAAGATTTTAATCAGGGATTTAAACCAGACTTGACTCGAAACCTGACTTTTTAAAGCAGAATTTCAAGAAGATTTTAAACGCGAATCTCAAGCAGATTTTAAACCAGGATTTAAAGCAGAATTTAAAGCAGATTTTCCTATCGCCTGAGGGAGGGAGGGCCAAGATTTCCAATCCTTTTTGCGGCCCTATTGGGAAAAAAAAAAAATCCCAAAGCAGGGCTCACCCTCCTGCCCTGCAGCTCCCAGTGGGAGGGAAGCTCTTCCCAAACTCTTTTTCCATGGGAAACCCATGGGTGGAGTTGGGGATGTGCAGAACTTGGTGCTGGGTCCATCCCAGCCCCTCGAGCTTTTATGGGATTTTAAACCTTCCAATAATTCCTTCTTTTTCCAGGTTTTTGGGGTGCCCATTCCATGTCATAATCCATATCAGTAACCCCCAACTCTTGAGCTTTTATGGAATTTTAAACCTTCCAATATTTTATATTTTCCCAGGTTTTTTGGGTGTCCATCCCATGTCAACAACCTCCCATCCTTGAGCTTTTATGAGATTTTAAACCTCCCAATAATTCCTTATTTTTCCAGGTTTTGGGGTGTCCATCCCATGTCAAACCCCATATCCATAACCCCCCACTCTTGAGCTTTTATGGCATTTTCCACCTTCCACCAACCCATTCTTCTTCCAGGTTTTCCCATACGTGGGCACCAATCCCACCTGGAGTTTCCCAGGGTCGCTGGGCACACCCAGGAGCACCCAAGGGTGCTCAGAGCCAGCTCTGGGGTCTGTCACCAGCAGCACCCAAGCCCCCAATCGCACCCCAAAATCTTATGGGGCCGCGTTTCCGCCCTACAGCCGCAGCCAGCGGCGCCCCGGAAACCTTTGGGGTCCCTGTGCTCGACATCCTGAGCTGCAGCAAACACGTCCTCACCTCCAGACTGTCCCCCCATGGAGGGACAAAAGGGGACATGGAGGGACACAAAAACACTTCCCAAATTTGGGGCGCGAGGAGCCCGAGATGTTGGGGTTGCTTCATGTTCCAGCAATGGGATTTTTTTTATGGTGATTTGGGAGCTGCTCCAGGAGCCATCAGGGCCTTCATGAACCTCAGTCTGAGGGAAAAGGTGCCACTGGCTGCTCCTCACCTGCCCCAAAATCATCTCCTGTCCCCAAAATCATCTCCTGTCCCCAAAATCATCTCCTGTCCCCA
Source organism: Molothrus aeneus (assembly GCF_037042795.1). Classification (NCBI taxonomy): domain Eukaryota; kingdom Metazoa; phylum Chordata; class Aves; order Passeriformes; family Icteridae; genus Molothrus; species Molothrus aeneus. The sequence continues at coordinate 2,867,621 of NC_089669.1, read as the reverse complement.
AATCATCTGCCCCAAATCATCTCCTGCCCCAAAATCATCCCCTGCCCCAAAATCATCCCCTGCCCCCAAAATCACCCCCTGTCCCAAATCCCTCCCCAAAGTCAGCCCTGACTCCATTCCCACCAGGCTCACGGGGATCAGGGATGGATGGGCTTGCATGAAACCCCCTGAACAGAACATTTTTAGCCCCATTTCCTCACCCAGCCAGGGCTGTTTGAGTGCTGTTTGCCTGGTTTGGGGTGCGGGTTTGGGTTCCTGAGCTCATCCCCCACCTTGGGTGACGCCGAGCATCCGGCGGCGCCGCTTCCGCGGCCTCGCGTGTACCAGGAGCTGCAGGAGGGCCTGGTAGCCATTGCTGTCACTGTTTTGTCATTTTTCGGGCATTATTTCAGCTCACAGAGACACCCCCTGGTTCTGGGGTTTGGCATTTGGGGTTTGGGACACCCCACTTCGCATCCCGCTGCGGGATCCAAAGGGATTTGGGAGCAGCGACCTCCAGATCCCCAAAGGGATGGGTTTGGGGCTTGGGCCTCAGGCCTCCTCTCCCTGCTGGGTTTGGGGGAATTAAAAAACAGCAAATTCAGCTCTGGGATGGGCTCCTCACCTCGGGGGGAGCAGAGGGACTTGGGAACGAGGGATTTGGGAACAAGGGTTTTGGGAACAAGGGGTTTGGGGTGGTTTTCAACGCACAACAAAAATCCAGCACAGACAGGAATTTTTGGGAATGAGGGGTTTGGGAATGAGGGTTTTGGGAACGGGGGGTTTGGGAACGAGGTTTTTGGGGTTGTTTTCACTGCACAACAAAATCCCAGCACAGACCAGGAGCCGCCAGCCCTCCCCATTCGGGATGGGATTTCAAACTGAGCTCCCCATGTCCTGCAGCATGCAAGGGGCTCACGGTACTGGAGGCACCTGTGTCACCCCCCGTCCTGTCCTGATGTTCCCTGGGCTCCCTGAGCAGTGGGAATTGGCAGCTCTGGCCTCCAGGTGCCCATCCCAGAAAAACAAATGGATCTGGGGGGGAATTTTGGGGCTGTGTTTGCAGCCTGAGGAGTCCTGGGCTCCTGTGCCTGTTCCCTGGGCTGTGCCAGCTCTGCCCAGCCCCCAGGATGAGCTTTTTTTGGGGGGGGGAAAACACACAAATCCCACATCCAAAAATGTGTTTTCCCCAGCCAGATTCCCAGCACGGACCCACAAACCAGAGGAAACACAACAGGAAGGAGCCAGAATGGGATCCCAGAGAACCCAAATCCCTAAAAGAGCCCCTAAAAGCAGCAAATTCTGCTCTGCCCTGCCCAGCCTGCAGCTGGGCTCTCCAGGAGACCTCCCTGCTCCAAAATCCACATGGAAAACCAGCGGGAAAGGGCTCCCTGCGGGAACTCGCTGGAGCAGCCACGAGGGGTCCGTGCCACCCGTGCCACCCCCGCCCGTCCCTGCCGCGGATCCGGGCACGCTCCCGAGCCAGCCCTGCCCCGGGGGACCCCGCTTCCCGCTGGGCGTGAGAGGAGAACAATGGGGCCGAGCCCTCCATTGTTCCAGACAAAAGATAAGGCCGGGCTCTGGCATTCCCCAGCGCCCGCCCTGCTCGGGAGCTGCTGTTCCCGGCCCTGCCATTCCCGGCCCTGCCATTCCCAGCCCTGCCATTCCTGGCCCTGCCATTCCCAGGCTTTGCCATTCCCAGGTTCTGCCATTCCCGGCCCTGCCATTCCTGGCCCTGCCATTCCCAGGCTTTGCCATTCCCAGGCTTTGCCATTCCCGGCCCTGCCATTCCCGGCTCTGCCATTCCCAGGCTTTGCCATTCCCGGTTCTGCCATTCCCAGGCTCTGCCATTCCCGGCCCTGCCATTCCCGGTTCTGCCATTCCCAGGCTTTGCCATTCCCGGCCCTGCCATTCCCGGTTCTGCCATTCCCAGGCTCTGCCATTCCCAGGCTCTGCCATTCCCGGCTCTGCCATTCCCGGCCCTGCCATTCCCAGGCTTTGCCATTCCTGGCTCTGCCATTCCTAATTCTGCCATTCCCAGCCTTTGCCATTCCCAGCTTTGCCATTCCCAGGCTCTGCCATTCCCGGCCCTGCCATTCTCCATTTCTGTCATTCCTAATTCTGCCATTCCCAGGCTCTGCCATTCCTGGTTCTGCCATTCCCCATTTCTGCCATTCTCAGGCTCTGCAATTCCCAGTTTTCTGCCATTCCCAGCTCTGTCATTCCTGGCTCTGCCATTCCCCATCTCTGTCATTCCTAATTCTGTCATTCTTAATTTTGCCATTCCCAGCTTTGCCATTCTCATTTCTGCCATTCCCAGGCTCTGCCATTCCCAATTTCTGCCATTCCCAGCTTTGCCATTCCCGGCTCTGCCATCCCCAGGGTCAGGGCAGTGAATTTTCTAAGCCATCCCCACAGCAGGTGACCCCTTGGGGCTGCTGGAGGGAACAGTCTGAAATATCTGAAATTTTGTCTCTCTGCAATTTAAAGCTCCGTTCCCAGGTCTGAAATATCTGAAATTTTGCTTTTCTGTAGCTCCCTGAGCTGCAGGAGCCCGGGCAGTGCCCAGCACCCGGCAGCTCTGTGGGGGCCGGGGCAGACCCCAGCCCCACAGGGGCTCCCTGGAAGGCGCAGGATGGGCTGAAAACACGGAGATGTTTTCCAGCAGAACTGTCAGAAACTGCACTAATTTATTTCCCTTCTGCGTGTTCCCCGCTGGGTTAAAGCGGGTGGGGATCGCTGATGCATCGCACAAAACTCCGGCCTGGAGCTCCCCCCTGCAGTGCAGATAAACCAAACCAGAACCAGAACCTGAACCCGAACTCAAACCTGAACCCGAACTCAAACCTGAACCCAAGCTTGAACCGAAACCTGAATTCAAACCCAAACCCGAACTCTAACCTCTACCCAAATCCAAGCCTGAACCCAAACCCAAACCCAAACCCAAACTCAAACCTGAACCCGAACCCAAACACAAACTCAAACCCAAACCCAACTCAAACTTGAACCTGAACCTGAACTCAAACCCAATCCCGAACCCAAACCTAAACCTGAACCAGAACCCAAACCAGAACCTGAACTCAAACCTCTACCCAAATCCAAGCCTGAACCCAAACCCAAACTCAAACCTGAACCTGAACCCAAACCTGAACCAGAACCCAGACCCTAAAATGCTGCAGGGAGGAGCATGAAGAGCCCGGAGAGCCCGGCCCTGGTTCTCGGTGTGGCCTCAGAGCTGCCGGGAGCCCCGGCCTGGGAGCGCCCAGCCCAGCCTGGCTCAGCTCGGCCCAGCCCGGCTCAGCTCAGCCCAGCCCGGCTCAGCTCAGCCCAGCCCGGCTCAGCCCAGCCCGGCTCAGCTCAGCCCAGCCCGGCTCAGCTCGGCCCAGCCGGGCTCAGCCCAGCCCGGCTCAGCCCAGCCCAGCTCAGCTCAGCTCAGCCCGGCCCGGCTCAGCTCAGCCCGGCCCGGGGCTGCGCGGCTCTCCAGGCTCTGCCTCCCGCCGGGCGCGGCCGCTCCAGCAGCTCCAGCAGCTCCAGCAGCTCCAGCAGCGCGGAGCCCCGCGGCTCGTCCGGGTCTGCTCAGCTCCTCCCGAGCCCGCAGATCCTCCTGAGAACCCCCAGATCCTCCTGAGGACCCCCAGACCCTCCTGAGCCCGCAGATCCTCCTGAGAACCCCCAGATCCTCCTGAGAACCCCCAGATCCTCCTGAGGACCCCCAGACCCTCCTGAGCCCGCAGATCCTCCTGAGAACCCCCAGATCCTCCTGAGAACCCCCAGATCCTTCTGAGGACCCCCAGATCCTCCTGAAGAACCCCAGATCCTCCTGAGAACCCCCAGATCCTCCTGAGCCCACAGATCCTCCTGAGAACCCCCAGATCCTCCTGAGAACCCCCAGATCCTCCTGAACCCCCAGATCCTCCTGAGAACCCCCAGATCCTCCTGAACCCCCAGATCCTCCTGAGAACCCCCAGATCCTCCTGAGAACCACCAGATCCTCCTGAGGACCCCCAGACCCTCCTGAGCCCGCAGATCCTCCTGAGAACCCCCAGATCCTCCTGAGAACCCCCAGATCCTTCTGAGGACCCCCAGATCCTCCTGAGAACCCCAGATCCTCCTGAGAACCCCCAGATCCTCCTGAGCCCACAGATCCTCCTGAGAACCCCCAGATCCTCCTGAGCCCCGCAGCTCGTCCAGCCCCGGCCAGGTCTGCTCAGCTCCTCCTGAGCCTCTCCAGATCCTCCTGAACCCCCAGATCCTCCTGAGAACCCCCAGATCCTCCTCCGCACCCCCTCAGCTCCTCCGGAGTCCCACAGCTCCTTCATTACCATCCCTGAGCACCCAGAGGCTCCTGAGCCCCCCCCCAGATCCTTCTGAGCACCCCAGTTCTTCCTGAGCTCCCCCAGCTCCTCCTGAGCCCCCCAGATCCTTCATAACCATCCCTGAGCCCCCCAGCTCCTCCTGAGCCCCCCAGATCCTTGACATTCACCCCAAACTCCCCCAACTCCTCCATCAGTCCTGAGCCCCCCAGCTCCTCCTGAGCCCCCCAAAACTCCTCCATACTCAGCCCTGAGCCCCCCAAACTCCTCCATCCTCAGCTCTGAGCCCCCCCAGCTCCCCCCACTCCTCTCAGCCCCCCCAAAAGCAGCACCTCGGACCCCCCCGCCTCTTTTGCCAGGGGTTCAGGCCGGATTTAGGGGCTCCACGATCCCAAGTCTCTTTTCCAGCCCTGGGAACCCCGGCATTGGGAGCAGCGGGAATTCCTCAGCCCGGCCCGCAGCGCTGCTCCCCCGGAGCACAGAACAAAAGAGGGCAGCGGCTCCTCCGGGGCTCCGCGGGCTCGGGGCAGGCCCTGCCCTGCCATGAGGGGATTGTTTTGCTCCAAAAAAAATGGAATTTTGAAGGAAAATGAGCGGCGGGAGTTTCCCCAGCACGGCCGGGAGCTGGCGGGGCGGGACAGCAGGAGCGGCGCTGCCCGAGGGTGTTAAAGGTGGTCCCTGGCAGTGACCGCGGAGGGTGTCAAAGGTGGCCCCTGGGTGGTCAGAGCTTTTTTTGGAAGCTTTTTTGGGATTGCTGCCATCCCACGTGCAGGGACAGAGCCCTGGTGCCAGCCGGGGATGTTTGCAGGGGGACAAAGCTGGAGTGAGCAGGAATGGGGCTCTGGAGGTGACGGCGTCCCTGAGCGCCCAAACCCACGGGATCGGCTCTGAGGGACCCCCAGAAGTGATGCCAGGAGCTGTGGCCACCCCAATGTCCCTGGAAGTTTGTTTGGGGTTTGTTATTTGTGGGTTGGGATCCCAGAGCTGAGCACAGGGAGGGCTGGGACAGCAGCAGCTTCGAGAGATCGAGAGATCAGTGCATCCCAGAGATTCCCTCCACACATCCCAGAGATCCCCTCTGCACATCCCAGAGATTCCCTCCACACATCCCAGAGATCCCCTCCACACATCCCATAGATCCCCTCTGCACATCCCAGAGATTCCCTCTACACATCCCACCTGCATCCCAGAGATTTCCTCCACCTGTATCCCAAAGATTCCTTTCATCCAGATCCCAGAGATTCCCTTCACTTTCATCCCAAAGATTCCCTCCACCTCCATCCCACAGGGATTCTCTCTCCCACCCCACATCCCCACCAGGAAAATCCCAGTCCCTGTGTCCCCAATCTCGGGAATGCTCAGCAGGGATGGACTCCCCACCCTTTTTTGGGGGGTTTAGACCCTCCCAAACCTCACCTGGGGGGTTCAAACCAGCCCAGAGCCACCTTCACCCCACAGCTGCTCTGCCCCGGAGAGCCCCAGTCCCAGCTGAGCACAAGGGACCCCAGAAAAATCCCAAAATTAAAAATAACCCCACTGAAAAATTGCTTTTAACTGCCTCCCCTTCCCAGGAGTGCCAGCAAACACCAAAATTAAAAATAATCTCAGTGCCAGAGCAGATTTACCGCGTTCCCCTTTTTGGGGAAATTCCCAAAATTAAAAATAATCCCATTGAAAAAGCAGTTTTAACATGCTCCCCTTCCCAGGGACCCTAGAAAACTCCAAAATTAAAAATAATCCTGCTGAAACATTGCTTTTAACGTGCTCCCCTTTTTGGGGACCCCAGAAACCCCCAAAATTAAAAATAACCCCACTGAAAAATTGGTCTTAAAATGCCTCCCTGCCCAGAGACACCAGAAACCCCAGAAAATTAAAAATAATCCTGCTGAAAATTTGGTTTCAACGTGCTCCCCTTCCCAGGAGTGCCAGCAAACCCCAAAATTCAAAATAACCCCAGTGCCAGAGCAACTTTAACATGCTCCCCTTTTTCAGGGACCCCAGAAAACCCCAAAATCAAAAATACCTCAAAAAGCAGTTTTCACATGCTCCCCTGCCCCGAAACCCCAGAAAACCCTGAAATTTAAAAACAATCCCACTAAAAAAAAAAACAAAAAAACCAGTTTTTAAAATGCTCCCCTTCCAAAAAGTGCCAGCAAACCCCAAAATTCAAAATAACCCCAGCGCCAGAGCAGCTTTCCCGTGCTCCCTTCCCAGGGACACAAACCCTTCCCCTGCAGCCCATAAATGAAATTTAAACCCCTCGAGCACATAACAACTTTACGAGCTGCTCCACGTCCCCCACCCCAGCCTGGCAGGGCACAGATCCCCCCCCTCTGGAGGAATAATAATGGACATTTCGGCAGGGAGACAAAAAGTCCAGAAATTCTCCCCTCAGGACATCTCCCAGCCTGGGATAAACTTCGCTGCTGCTGCGAGACAGATTTAGGGAGAGGGGAGGGTTTGGGTGGAGGTAAAAAAAGCAACGGGGGAGCTGAGATTTTCCAAGGGAGGAAAAAGGGATTTAAAAAAAAAAAAAAAAAAAAAGGATTTAAAAAATATTGGATTTAAAAAAAAAAAAAAAGGGATTTAAAAAAAGAAAAAATTGGGATTTTTGCTGATGGTTCTTGGTGGAATAGGAGGGCCACAAATCAGTGTGGAGGGAGAGGATGATGAGGGTGAAAATGTGTCAGGGAAAACTGTCCTGAGCCTGGCCGTGCTTGTCAAAGGCCGGCTGCTATTTTTAACAGCACAAAAGCATCCGAAAATCGCCTGGTTTCGAAAAGAAAAGAGGAAAAAAAAAAAAAAAGAAAGAGAGAGAAAAAAAAAGAGAGAGAGAAAAAAGTACTGTATCAGTGTCACCGGAATGGATTCTCCAAATGAAATTGAACCGAGAGAGGAAATTGCAGGAATTACAAACAGGAGTTATCGGCTCCATAGGGGAGGGAGGGACCTTATCGGGAAAAAAATCCCATGAACCGAGCTAATTTTCCTTTTTTCACTCCCCAAATCCATCACTCCCGCGTTTCTTGGGGAGTTTTCCGAGCCCGAGGTGCTCCACGAGCCTCCAGCACATTTTCCCTGGGCAGCATCATTCCTTCCTCCCTGGCAGCGACCCCCTGGAAATCGCTCATCAGAGGTGGAAACGGCCGAAAATTTCTCTTTATTGGCCTTTTTGGCCTCAAAACCTCCCCTTCAGGACCACGCAGCTCCCGCCTTTCCCTTCCCCGCTCAACTTCGCCGGGTTGGACGCGCTGAGATTTTTCCGCTCTCGAGGGGTGAAAAAAACCCCAAATTTCCCCCAATTCTGCAGCCGCAGCTCCTGCAGGACCATCCCCGCTCTGGGGTCACCCCCGAGACCCCCACCCAGCCCGGGGATGTCGCAGTGACGGTGGCGAGGTTTGTGTCCCCTCTAAGCGACAGAGATCGCTGCCAAAGCCTCTGTCGCGACAGTGTCGCGGTGTCGGTGCCTCTCGCCACCCGCGGGTGACACCGGCCGGGTTTTCCTGTGTCCCCAGGCCAGGTGTCGCCTGGGATGCGCCCAAAGTGTCGCTTGTCCCGTGGGACAGCGATGAAGGGCGGGACAAGAGGTGGCGACAACGGGGACCCCAACCCGCTCCGAGCGGGCACAGCCGCGTCCCCCCCGGCCCCAGGACACGCGCGGCCCTGTCCGTCCGTCCGTCTGTCCCTGCGCACCGCGGGGACACCGGCTCGGTGCCCCCTGTCCCCGAATCACCCAGCGGGGACCGCGCTCTGTGCCCGCAGACCCCGGGATTAACCCCACTCCTGCCGGGTTTAACCCCTCTCCTGCCGGCTTTAACCCCTCTCCTGTCGGGTTTAACCCCTCTCCTGCCGGCTTTCACCCCTCTCCTGCCGGCTTTAACCCCTCTCCTGCCGGCTTTAACCCCTCCCCTGCCGTCCTGCCGGGTTTAACCCCACTCCTGCCGGCTTTAACTCCTCTCCTGTCGGCTTTAACCCCTCTCCTGCCGGGCTCCCCGGGGCTGCGGGGGGGGGGGGGGGGGGGGGGCTCGCAGCGGAGTTCGCAGCCCCGAACTTTGCGGGGCTGAGCGGGGCCGGACCCTGCGCCCCTTTCCCCCTTTCCCCTTCTCCTCCTCAAGCCCAGGGGCTCTGGGGAGGTTCTCCCGCTCGGTTCCCTCAGCCGCCATCCCCGAGGGTGCTCCCCAAGCCCCGAGAGTGTCCCCTGAGCCCTCAGGGTGCTCGGCACCCTGGGGCTGTACCCCGGCCTGTGCCGGTGCCCCCCGAGGCTCTATCGGTGCCCCCGGGGCTGCCTCGGTGCCTCCTGGGGCTGTGCCGGTTCCTCCTGGATTGTGCCGGTTCCCCCCCAGCTCTATCGGTGCCTCTCGGGCTCTGCCGGTGCCCCTCGGCCGCACTCACAGCTCCGCTGCGCTGAGCCCCGGTGCCGCCGCCTCCGCCGGTGCTGCCGGTGCCGGTCTTGCCCCGGTGTCGGTGCCGGTCCCGCCCCGGTGCCGGTCCCGCCCCGGTGCCGGTCCCGGTTCTGCCGCCGCGGGCTCCGCCACCGCCTCAGGTCCGCTCCATGTCCCCAGCGCCTCCGCTGGGAGCTGCCCCGGCGCCGGGCGGAGAGAGGGAGCGAGGAGGAGGAGGAGGAGGAGGAGGAGGAGGAGGAGGAGGAGGAGGAGGGACCCCGCTCCAGCCAGCCAGCAGCCGCCTCCGGGGCGGCCCCGTGCCCGTCCCCTCCCCTCGAGACCCCCCTGCCCACGTGTGACAGCGCCGGGGCTCCCACGCTGTGCCCGGAGCTCCGCGCAGAGCCCTGACCCCCTCCCAAGGGCTGGGGCGGCACTCGGAGGGGTCTGGGGGGACCCTCCCGCACCGCGGGGTGGGCAGGGACCCAGCGGAGCCCCCTCGCTCGCTCCGAGCCGTGCCTGGACTTTGGAGAGCCCAGCCCGCATTCCCGGGGGTGAGGGTCCCCAAAATCACAACGCGCCAGTGGCACACCCCAAAATCCGCCTTCCGATTTGGGGATCACCCCGAGTTTTTTTCCTTTCATCCCCCACCTCCCCTTTTTTTCCCCTGGAAATTCCTGACCATCCGATTCCATTCCAGCATCCCAGAAATTCCCGAGGAGAATTCCAGAGACGCTCCCTGAGCGTACCGGGGAGGGCAAAGGCGGGAACAGAACCGGAAACCTCACCTGGGCAGGCCAGGTGGGGCACGGAGGGGGCACCCGCGCTCCTGGCAGCCCTGGCACCGCTTTTCCCTGGATGCCAGCCCGGCCCCATTGTGAGGCTCTGCCCGAGTGGAACGGTCCCATTGTGGGAGCACTTTGGGAATTCTTCCCACTCCCCTGCTTGCCAGCTTGGCTGCTGGCCAGCGTGGAAACTTCCTGATGCCCCAAATCAATCATCCCCCGGCCCTACAAACACCTCAGAGGTGAGGCCCTCTGAGCTCACCTCCCTCGGGGCCTCTTGGAGCTCCCAAACTCCCAGGTTTGGGATTTTCAAAGGGTTTTGCTGATTACAACCCCCTAAAACATCTCCAGGCTCCTCCAGATCCCAAAAGGGTTTCCCCTTTTCCAGTCCCCAAAGGATTTCTCCTTTTTCAATCCCAAGAGGGTTTCCCCTTTTCCAATCCCTAACGGGTTTTCCCTGTTCCAATCCCCAAAGGGTTTCCCCTTTTCCAATCCCAAGGTTTTCCCCTTTTCCAATCCCTACAAGATTTTCCCTTTTCCAATCCCAAAAGGGTTTCCCCTCTTCCAATCCCTAAAGGATTCCACCTTTTCCAATCCATAAAGGATTTCCCCTTTTCCAATCCCAAAAGGGTTTCCCCTCTTCCAATCCCAAAGGGTTTCCCCTTTTCCAATCCCAAAAGAATTTCCCCTTCTCCAATCCCAAAAGGGGATTTGATTTATTTCATAATTAAATCATAATTTCAGGGAACCCCATGGAATCATTCTTTTAAAAGGATTAAGTGCTGCTAAACCCTTTTTTCTGTTTTTTTTTTGCACCCAGCCCTTTTGTGTGCCACAGCGAGGCTGGCACGGAGCAAGGGGAACAACTGGCAGCCCCCCAGCTGGACAGATGGACAGACAGACACCATTCCCACACGTTTGGGGATGGAAAACCAGGAGCTCAGCTGGACCCACGAGGTTTTTCCTACTTGGGGAACCCTCAGGATCTCCCCAGACCCCAAACCCAGCGCCCCACACACCTCACGCCTCCAGCAGCTCCGGGAATTCCATCACCCACCTTCCCCCGGGAATCAAATCCCTTCCAGGGAGCAGCTGGAGAGGGACAGGGGCTGCCTCGGGCCACTGTTGACAAGGAGCCTTTTTTTTTTTTTCCTGCCGTGAAACCTTTAAAATGTTGTGTCAACACGGAAGGGCTGTTTATGTTTCACCAGCCGGGAAAGTTCCCATTGACTCCCGGCTCTTTCCTCCCCCACACCGTTATTTTCTGTTATTTTCTTCCCTGGGAATTTCTTTTTTTTTTTTTTTTTTTACACAAGGGCAGGAGAGAAGAGGAAGAGATGGAGCTGCTGCTGGGATTTGGGGTTTGCTGAGCTGAGCTGGAGGTTCTGGAGGGGTTTGGGAACCCACACCCCATTCCCAGCCCTCTCCCTGTCCCCATCCCAAAGAGCAGAGCAGTGACCTGGGATCATTTCCCATCCTCACCCTGAGGACTTCACAGGAAACAGGGGAAATGGGCTGCACCCACAGCCCCCAAACCCTAAAGGGGCTCGGTGGAACATTCCTATTAAACCCCATGGGACATTCCCATTAAATCCTATAGGACATTCCTGTTAAAACCCAGTGGGACATTCCCATATTCCCATTAAACCCCGTGAGACATTCCCATTATACCCCATGGGACATTCCCATTAAACACCGTAGGACATTCCTATTAAACCCTGTGGGACATTCCCATTAAACTCCATGGGACATTCCCATTAAACCCTGTGGGACATTCCCATTAAAACCCAGTGGGACATTCCCATATTCCCATTAAACCCTGTGGGACATTCCCATTAAACCCCATGGGACATTCCCATATTCCCATTAAACCCCATGGGACATTCCCATATTCCCATTAAACCCTGTGGGACATTCCCATATTCCCATTAAACCCTGTGGGACATTCCCATTAAACCCCATGGGACATTCCCATATTCCCATTAAACCCCATGGGACATTCCCATATTCCCAATCCCACCTGGAGAGGATGGGACAGGTCTCCCCCAGCCCCTCCGAGCCCCCTCCCCCGCTGGGGACACAGCTGGTCCCAGTGCCACCCCTGGCACGGGCAGTCCCGAGTGTCCCCAAAGCCACCACCCCCTCAGTGTCACCCCCCAACCCTGACAGGACCCCAAGAGGCCCCGGGAGGGGGGGGGGGTTATGGGGGACCCCGCGACCCCCGAGGTCCCCAAAGCCACTCCAGGGGACACAGGAGCTGTCCCCAGACTGGACAGGGACACAATTCCCTGCGGGGCCGGGGACACGCGCGGAGCCGGAGCCGGAGCTTTGTTGGGGTGGCCATGGCAGCAGCCGGCCCGGCCCACTCGGATTTTCACTTTCTGTTCCTTCCTCGCCTGCCCCGGTGGGGTTGGTGGCCGTCCCCTCAATGCCACCAGCACTGCTGGCCCTGCCCCTGGCACCCCTCGTGGATCTGCTGGGCACTCCCGGGACCTGCTGGGCACCCTCAGGACCTGCTGGGCATCCCCAGGACCAACTGGGCATTGCCAGGACCTGCTGGACACCCCAGAACCTGCTGGGCACCCTCAGGATCTGCTGGGCACCCCCGGGACCTGCTGGGCACCCTCAGGACCTGCTGGGTACTGCCAGGACCAGCTGGGCATCCTCAACACCCACTGGGCATTGCCAGGATCAGCTGGACACCCCAGAACATGTTGGGCACTCCTGGGACCTACTGGGCATCCTCAGGACCAGCTGGGCATCCTCAACATCCACTGGGCATCACCAGAACCTGCTGGGCATCTCCAGGACTTTCTGGACACTCTCAGGACTTCCTGGGCATCCCCAGGACCTCCTGGCCATCCTCAGGACTTGCTGGACACCCCAGAACTTGCTGGCCATCCCCAAGGCATGAGGTGCCAGGTGGGGGACAAGGGCACAGCCACTGTCCCTGTCCCTGCCCTGGTCCCACCCGGGACTGGCTCCCATGGCTGCCGCAGCGTTCCCGGAGCCTGTCCCGGCAGAGGAAGCCGGGACAATGGCTGGGGGGGCCGGAGAGCCGCAGGGCAGCGCTGCCGGAGCAGGGGGCACGCAGGGCAAAGGCTCGGCCGGGGATCGCCTTCCTTTTCCCAGCCCCGAGCCCTGCCCGAGCCCCCGGGGCCAGCGCGGCTGGGTCAGGGAAGGGCTCCGGACTCGCAACCGGCCCGGGGCAAAGCCGGGACAGGACAACAAAGCCGGGACATAAACCTGGGACAGCAAACCCGGCCTGTGGAAATCCCGGGTTGATGCAGTGAAGGCGCTGCCACTGCCCATGAGCTCACTGCCACCCACCCCTCAGTGCCAGCAGCTGGCCTGGTGGCACTGGCCACCTTCCAGCACCCCAAATCCATCCTTCAGCATCCCAAATCCACCTTACAGCACCCCAAACCCATCCTTCAGCATCCCAAATCCACCTTACAGCACCCCAAACCCATCCTTCAGCATCCCAAATCCACCTTCCAGCACCCCAAATCCATCCTTCAGCATCCCAAATCCACCTTCCAGCGCCCCAAATCCATCCTTCAGCAGCCCAAATCCACCTTCCAGCACCCCAATCCCACCTTCCAGCAGCCCAAATCCACCTCTGATCACCCCAATCCCACTTTCCAGCAGCCCAAATCCACCCTCCAGCACTCCAAATCCATCTTCCAGTGCCCCATTTCCTCTTTCCAGCACCCCAAATCCAGCCGGACTCCAGGCTCACCCCCCCAGTGCCCACCCTGGAGGTCCCCACCGTGTGTCCCCCCCGTGTGACACCGCTTGTGCCAACCCTCCTGGGGACACCCAGCTGCAATCAGGGATCCCCTGATTGAGGGGGACTCAATTCCCGACCTGCTTTTCACCCGGGCTGTTCGGATTGTCCCTGTCCCTGTCCCCGGCACAAGGGGCCAGCCCAGCCACACACGGCGGCAGTGCCACCACGGGGGGGGGGGGTGACACAGCCAGCCTGGCACTGTCCCCACCGCGTCCCAGCCGTGCCCAGACCGGAGGGGGTGACGCTGAGCGGGGAGGGACAGAGGGACAGCGGGAGGGACAGAGGGGACGGCCGGACCACACAGCGGGCCCGGGGGGCAGCGGGGCCGAGCTGAGCCCCGACCTCCCCCGGGGCCCGAGCCCGGCGCTGCCGCTTCAAAGGCGACACCGAGGCTGTCCCAGGGCTGTCACCCTCCGCCAGCCCGGCTCCGGCGGGGACCCGGTGCCACCCAGCCCCACAGAGGGGCTTTTCTTGTCCCCCCGCCTTTGTTTTCTATTTAGTGCTTTTGTTCCCCCCTCTTTGGGGCTTTGTTCCAGCTCGTCCTTTGTTCCGACGCCTTTGGTTTCTCTTCCCTTTGATGCTTTGTCACTCCCTTCATCTTGGTGCTTTTCTTTCCCCGGTTTTTTTTAAGGTTTTTTGGTTTGTGCTTTTTTTGTTGTTGGTCCATTTTTTTCTTTTCTTTTTTTTTTTTTTTTTTTTTTTAAGCTGGCTCTTTGGTTTTGGGGGGATTTTATTGGTTTTTTTGTTGTTGTTGTTGTTGTTGTTTTTTCTCTCCTGGCCGCTCCGCTCTTGGCATTTTTCTCTTTTCTGCTGCCTCGTCCACTCTCGGGTCACATGGACGCGGCCCGGATTGTCTCCAAATCCCCATTTGTCTTGTTTTGGTGCCTGCATTTCCCTGCCTTTATGTCCTTTTTCTTAAGAGACTCTCAGCGATTTCTTCTCTCGGCCGCGGGGAGATCGGAGGGAGGGGGGGGGGTCGGGGCTTAATTAATTAGCGAGTGTAATCTTGAGCTGCGGGATGTGCGGAGCGTCATTAGGGCTGTCATTAGGGTGTTAGGGGTTAGCGAGGATTTAAATACCAGCTAATTGCAGCCAAGAGCTCCCGACTCCGCCAAAAAAAAAAAAAATTCCAGCGGGGAAGAGCCGGCCTTGGGTTTTGGGGAGAATTGGGAGAAATTCCCGGCAGGGAGGATGAGAAACAGGAGGGGGTAAAAGGGTGAAAAATCGTCACTTGAGGGGTGTTCAGTGTCACTTCGGGCACTCCTTGGCACGGCAGAGCCAGCCCAGGATGCCAGGGCAGAATGGAGAGGGTTAAATGCCCTGCGGGTGGCGATTTTTCCCCGTTCCCATCACCCAGGGAACCCTTTGGAAACGGGAATTCGGCCGGAATTCGGATGGACGAGCCCGGGCGGCACACGGGGCCGCTGCTGCCACGGAGGGGACAAGGACTTTAATGTCACAGCCGTGACACGAGCGGCTCGGGGCACGTGCGGAGCCCCGCCGCAAGATCAGATACCGGGATTCGGGAGCCGTTTTCACCCCACGAGCGGCTCCGCTTTGATTTGAGCGCCCCAAACCAAGCTCGGGCACGGTGGCACCGCTGAGGTGTCGCATCACCCCCAAAGCGAGCTCGGGGTCCTTTTTCAGTGCCCCAAATCCCCCCCGTGCCGCAGGTTTCGAGCGGCTGGCGCTGCTCCCCAGCTGCCGAGGGGAGGAAACAGCCAAAATAGCAACAGGATGTGCCCCCAGATAAGGTGATCGATATCAGAAAGCGCCGCTTTTTCAAGGCAGAGCCGAGCCCAGCTGCTCGAACAGGAGATCGGCCCCCGATAGGGGCGGCTCCGGCTTCTCGACACCCCAATTTCTCCTGCCCCCGCTGGTTTTCGGTAACGCGGTGACGTCCGCGGGGTTTTGGAGGGGTTGGTGTGGGAGGAGGGGGCGGAATTCGGATGGGGAGAAGGGCGGGAGGATCCCGGGAGCTGCAGGGAGAGCTGGCTGATTTGTGGGATGTCCTAAAGGTGAGATTGGGGTGGATCTGGCTGCTGCCAACACACCCCAAAAAGTGCTGAGGGTGTAACCGTGATTCCTGGGGTGAGCCGGGCACTGGGGGACAGCTGGGAAGGTTCCAGAAGATTTTTTGGGATGCCACCTCCATGATCCCACAAATGAGCACAGGCACAGCCGGAGCTCTCCATGGGGGAGGAGTCCCAGGGAATGGGCACAGAGCAGCCCCAAACAGCCCCTGCCGACCCCAATCCCACATGGAAAACTGGGAACTGTGGCTCCAGGAGTGCCAAAACCTGAGCAGGACATCCCCAGGGACATCCCCGGGGACATCTCCAGGGGCATCCTCACCCTCCTCAGCCCTGCCCTGCACATTGTCCCCTCCAAACTGCGCCACCGCCCCGTGTCACCGGGCCCGGGTGACTCCTCCATGGACAAGGGGTGCCAGGGAGCCGTGCCAGCCGTGCCAGCCGTGCCAGCCGTGCCAGCCGCTCCCGGCCCCACCAGCACCTTCAGAGGTTAAAAACCAACAAAAGGAGCCGCAAAACCCATCCTGCAGGTCTGCCCGGTCCCGCGGCTCTTCAAATGCAAACTCCGAGCCCATAAAACCCGATTGTCCATCATAAACTCCAGACTGTCCATCCCAAAACCCCGAACTGTCCATCCTAAAACCCCAGACTGTCCATCTCAAAAACCCCAGATTGTTTATCCTAAAACTCCATCCCAAAACCCCGGATTGTCCATCCTAAAACCCAGGATTGTCCATCCTCAAACCCCAGATTGTCCATCCTGAAACTCCAGATTGTCCATCCCAAACCCCAGGATTGTCCATCCTGAAACTCCAGATTGTCCATCCTCAAACCCTGGGCTGTCCATCCCAAAACTCTGACTGTCCATCCTAAAACTCCAGACTGCCCATCCTAAAACTCCGAATTGTGCATCCTAAAACTCCAGGTTGTCCGTCCCAAAACTCCAGATTGTCCCTCCTAAACCCCCGAATTGTGCATCCTAAAATTCCAGATTGTCCATCCCAAAACCCCGGACTGTCCATCCCAAAACCCCCGCGGCTCCCGCTGTGCCGTGGCCCGGCCTGGTGTCACCTCCTGCTGCCACCCCCTCCCCTGGCATTGCCACCGGATCACCCTGAGCTCGCTCTGCCACGTCTTCCAAAGGGCTGAACCTGTTTTTATGGCAGAGCTGGCACCGGGAAGGCTAAAAAAAAAAACAAAAAAAAAACCCCAAAAAAGCCTCCCCTGATCTCTGTATCTGCAGCCATGCAAGGAATATTGTTCAGCGCAGCACAAAAGCATCCCTGAAAATAGAAGCGCCAGGGCCAGGCCTGCCAGTGGCTGTGTGAGATAACGTCTACTTGCAAACAGTGTGTCTTTGTGCCGCTGTCACTGTCCCCATTGTTCAGGAGCCTATTGCCTCGGGGATATTGTTCCCTCCTTTTGTCTCAGCCCGGCTCCTTTTTGTTTGACTTTACTTTACCATTTCATTCCTCTCCTTTGTGCCGCCGTTCTTGCTTTTGTCTCCCTCTCTCTCTCTCTGCCTTTTCTCTCGCTGATTTGTATTTAGCGATTGTTCCCGGCTCGCTGCGAGCACAAAGTGCTCCGGGCTCTTTTCTCACTCCATTCATTCCCTATTCAGGTGCGTTTGTTTGCCCGTAGGTACCGGCAGGAGCGGATTTGGGGGGGGATTTGGGGTTTTAGGGGGTCCTGGAAGCGGGCAAAGGGAGCTGGAGGCTGCTGGTGGCCTTTGGGGACAGTCAGGTCCCCGTGTGCACCATCCCCGCCCCAAAAAAAGCACCGGGAAAAGGACAAATGAGCCCCCAGGTGGAGCGGCCGAGGATGCTGGCAGGGACACGGGGGTGGCACCGGAGAGGTGACCGGGCCCGGTGCCAGCTGGGCCGATCCCAGAGCGGATCCGAGCCCAGCCGAGCAGTCCCGACCCTGGAACTGGCGGTCCCGGCTCCCCCCAGCCCCGCATCTGCAGCACGCCCGGATTTTAGGAGCCCCTGGAGGCACAAGGAGAACATTCCGCGGCCTCTCCCCTCCTCTGCACCGCGGCTGTGCCCTCCCGGAGCGACCCTCGGGGTGGCACCACCCACCCCCGCTGCCACTCCCCGGTGTCCCCAGCTGGGATTCACCCTCGGGACCACAGGGACAGCGGCTGGATCCCCTGGAGGTGGCCTGGGGACATCTGGGGAGCGGCTCAGAGGCTCCCGGGGTGCCCCAGACCCCGCAGGATGGGGGGCACCCCCTGCCCCCCAGGCCCTGCCGCCTCCTGCCCGGACCTGCCCGCTGCAGGGAGGGCTCGTTCCCAGAGCTACGAGGAGGAGGAGGAGGAGGAGGAGGGTTCGGATTCCCCAGGAATCCTTCAGGGCGAGCTGACAAGTGGCCACCCCCGGAGACAACAAAGCCCCGCTGTTCTCCGGGCACGGCCCGCGTGACCCGACGGGACTTTTCCATCCCCTCCCCGCCACCGAAACCCCGGAGGATCCAAGAGAAACCTTCTTCCTCCTCCTCCTCCTCCTCCTCCTCCTCCTCCTCCTTTACACACCCCACGCGAAGCGGGAGAGGCCCCGCGGGGACCCCCCCAGACTCACCCCGGGAACGAGGGACGGAGCGGGACGAGGGGACAGCGAGCGGCGAGCGCGGTGGCTCCGCGGGGCCAGCGGGAGCCCCCGGGCCCGGGCGGTCCCGGGGCCGCGGGGGGGGCGTGCCTGGGAATGGAGGGAGCGGACTGAGGGCCATTGTCTCATTGTTCGGGCTTCAAAGGACAATGGGCCATTGTTGTCCCCGGGGATGCCATTGTTTGCTTCCCCTGCAGATCCCGGCCGCGCACGGAGCTTTCCCGAGGGCCGGCTCCGTGTGTGGGACGCTCCAGAACAACGAGGCAGGAATGTTTCTTTCCTTCCCCACGCCCTGGTTTTGTTGGTTTGTTTTTTTTTTTTTGCACGGTTGTGCCATCCTGAAAAAAGGCACGGCCAGAGGGGATGGGACCACCCAGAGACCCCCCTGGACCCCGCAGGGATGGGCTGAGAGCGGGGGGTTCATCCTCCATCGCTCCATCCCTGCACATTCCAAGGGAGAGGGCACAAAATCCAGCCGGGGTGAAGCCGCTTCTGACTCCAGGAGCATCCACCCGGCAATATCCCGATTTTCCATCCCGCGGATCCCCCAGATCTGCCCCGGCACGGCGGCGTTTGGCTCCTGCAGCGCCCAGGAAAAGCGCTCGGGAAGGGACGGCCCGGCCCGGAGCGCTCCTGGAGCGGATTCCCGGGGCTGATCCCTCGGGGAAATTCAACGGAGGGGCCGAGGAAAAGCTCGGGGAGGGGGAAGGAGCAGGGAAAGAGGGGGGAAGGAGCAGAATTCCAGGAGCAGAGAAAGGTGCAGAATTCCAGGAGCAGGGAAACGCGCAGGGGAAAGAGCAGAATTCTAGGAGCAGGGAAGGAGCAGGGGAGCGAGCAGAATTCCAGGAATAGGAAAGGAGAGGGGAAGGAGCAGAATTCCAGGAGCAGAATTCCAGCCCCTCCGCAGCCCGAGGCGGGCCGGGGGATGGATGGAGCAGGAAAGGGACTCGCTGTGCTCAGGGACACCCTCGCTGCTGCCAACAGCCGGGAAAGGCGGGAGGAACTCCGGGAGCCCGGGATGAACCCCGGGATGAACCCCGAGAGAGCTCCGGGAAGAGCTCTGGGATGAACCCCGGAATGAACCCCGAGAGAGCTCCGGGATGAACCCCGGGAGAGCTCCGGGATGAACCCCGGGATGAACCCCGAGAGGACTCCGGGATGAGCCCCGGGATGAGCTCCGGGATGAACCCCGGAATGAACCCCGAGAGGACTCCGGGATGAACCCCGGGATGAGCTCCGGGATGAGCTCTGGGATGAACCCCGGGAGAGCTCCAGGATGAACCCCGGGAGAGCTCCGGGACAGCCCCGGGAGAGCCCCAGGAGCGCTCAGGGCTGGCACTGGGGGAGAAGGGGGCACTGCCCCTGCAGGAATCGGCCTGGCCGCGGTTCCTCCCCTCCCCAGGGCTGCGACCACCCTGGGGATGAAGCCTTGGAGCGATCCCAGCCCGGCCGGAAGAGCCCCCGAGCCCCCCCGAGCCCCCCGAGCGCAGCCCCGGGGCTGAGGAGCGCCCCAAGCTCGGGCTCAGCCCCTCCAGAGCTTTGTCCCCATTGCCCGCCTGTCCCTGGGGGTCACCCGGCCCCTCTGGGGGTTCCTGGGTCTCCGTCCCCTCCAGCCGCCAGCCCAGGAGGTGGCAGTGGCTGGGGACACGGGGAGGTGACAATGGCTGGGCACAGGCAGAGGTGGGCACAAACCCGGAGAGGTGGCAGTGGCTGGGGACACGAGGAGGTGACACAAATGGGGAGGTGGCAGTGGCTGGGGACACCGGGAGGTGGCAATGGCTGGGCACAGGGGAAAGTGGCAGTGGCTGGGGACAGGCAGAGGTGACACAAACCCAGGGAGGTGGCAGTGGCTGGGGACACAGAGAGGTGACACAAACCGGTGCCAGGTCCTTTACCAGTCCCCACAAGTGATTTGCACACCTGTGGGGTGACACACCCACCCTCAGTGCCCCCCAATTTCCTCTCCCACCTCTGCTCTGCCCTTATCTCACCCCCCTTATCTCATCAGCCCTGCTGATAAGGGCTCGTGGCTGATGGGGCCCCCAAACGGAATTTTGGGGCCAGCTGTCCCCAAACCCCTCTGTGGGGCCCTGCTGCCGTCACTGCCCCCAAATCGGGGCTCCCCTCCCTCCTGCAGGGCCCCCCAACATCTGCAGGGCCCCGAGCGGCTCCGGGCTCTGGGGGGGTGACAAAAAAGGGTCGGGAAAAGAGGAACCCCCCAGGAATCCTGGCCCTGTTCCTCCTCCTCCTGATCCCGGGAACTCCGGCCGGGATTGGGGTCGGGCAGAGCCGGGATTGGGATCGAGGAATTTCGGCCGGGATTGGGATCGGGGAATTCCGGCTGGGATTGGGGTCGGGCAGAGCCGAGCCCGCAGCTCCCCCTTCTGTCCAGAGCCTTCTGAAAGTTTTTCCCCGTTCTGACAGGAATTTGGGACGCTCCAGGCAGAATCCCCACAGAATTCCCGAGGCTCGGGAAAAGGAATTCCAGCTGGGAATGAAGAATCCCCCAGGTGAGGCAAAGCCGAGGTTTGAGGGAGGAATGGGAAGGGATTTCTTGGCAAAAAGGGATTTGATTTTGGGAAAAAGAGATCAGTTTTTTGGGGGGGGAGGGAAAGGATTCTTTTTGGGATAAACAAGTTACTTATTGGGGAAAAGGAATTGGTTTGGGAAAAGGATTTTTTTGGGATAAAGAGATTGGTTTGGGGGAAAAAAAGAGGATTATTTTTAGGATTAAGGGATTTTTTTGTGGGGAAGAAGGGACTGGTTTTTCCCTTTAGGAAAAAGGGATTTGGTTTGGGAAGAAGAGATCGGTTTTGGGATAAAGGGATTTTTAGGGGAAATGGATTTGTTCTGGGAAATTAAGAATTATTTTTGGGAAGAAGTGATGGGTTTGGGGAAGATGGGATTGATTTGGGGAAGAAGGGATGATTTTCAGGAAGATGGGATTGATTTGGGGAAGAAGGGATGATTTTCAGGAAGATGGGATTGATTTGGGGAAGAAGGGATTGTTTTTGGGATAAAGGGCTTGGTCTGGGAAAACCTGAATCCCCAGATCCAACCCCACAGGGAAAAACCCTTGGAAACCATTTCCCCCACCCCGAGACTGAAACCCCATTCCCAGACTTTGTTACAAAAACCCCATTTTATTGCCCAAAGAAAAGCCCAAACTACAAAACACGATTCCCAGAGGAGCTGAGGGGTTTCCCCCATGGCTCATCCCATTTTTGCAGCGTTCCCAATCCCATTCCCAGCTGGAGCAGCTTGCCCCTAACTGGAGACGCTCTGCAGGAGGGTGATGTTGTCCCCCTTCAGCATGATCCGACCTGGAACCCAACGGGAGCGGGAATGGGGGCGAGTTTTGGGATGGGAGCGCCCCAAAACCACCCAATCCCACAGCTGGAGCTCGGCCCCAAAACCTGGAGCCCAATCCCACAGCTGGAGCTCGGCCCCAAAACCTGGATTTCAGCCCCAAAACCTGAAGCCCAATCCTGCAGCTGGATTCCAACCCCACAGCTGGATTCCAACCCCAAAACCTGGATCCCAATCCCAAAACCTGGATCCCAGCCCCATAGCTGGATTCTAATCCCAAAACCTGGATCCTGCCCCCAAAACCTGGATGCTGGCCTCAAACCTGGATCCCAATTCCACAGCTGGAGCCCAGCCCCAAAACCTGGATCTCAATCCCAAAACCTGAATTCCAAACCCACAGCCAGAGCCCAATCCCAAAGCCTGGATCCTGGCCCCAAAACCTGGATCCCAATCCCACAGCTGGAACCCAACCCCAAAACCTGGATCCCAATCCCAAAGCCTGGATTCCAGCAGGATTTAAGGCCCCACATCCAGGTTCCAGGCTCCCACATTGGGATTTTAGGGTCCAACACCTGAATTCCAGGATCCCACACCTGATACTTAGGAACCCAGCCCCGGATTTCAGGTCCCACCCCCCAATTCCAGGCTTCCCCACCCCCCTGCCCTACCCAGCTGCTTCCTGGATTTGGTTTTGGAGTGAATTTCCTCAGCATCGTCCAGCACCAGGTTCATGTACTCATCAAAGCCCTGCAGGAGCAGCACCAACCTCAGTGAAAATCCAAAAAAAAACCCTAAAAACCCCAAATCCCCCCCAAAAAACTCCACCCCCTCCAAAAAACCCAAAACCCCCCAAAAAAAAACCCCAAAAAACCCACCCAAACCCCCAAAAATTTTAAAAAAACCAAACCAAAAAAAAACCACCAAAACCCCAAAAAATTTAAAAAGCCCCAAACCCAAAAAAAATTTAAAAAGCCCAAAACCCAAAAAAAACCCCAAAACACTCCAAAAAACCCCAAAGAACAAAAAACCCAAAACAAAAAAAAAACCCAAAAAACAAAACAAAACAAAATACTCAAAAAACCCCTCCACCCCCCCAAAAAACCAAATACAAAACAAACCAAAAAAGCCTCAAAAAACTCCAAAAAACTCCAAACCCCTCCCCAAAAAAGGTCCTAAAAAAATACAAAAAACCCCAACCCTCCCCCCCCAAAAAGAAACCCCAAAAGCCCCGAACCCTGCAATTGCCAGGAGAAGCACAAGGCAGAAATGGGTTTAGGGGAGGGGAGAAGGCAGAGGGGTGACCCCAGAGCAGGGGGGGTGACAAGGGGACAGTGGCACTCACGATGATGCAGCCCTCGATCCTCATGTTCACCTGCTCGTAGAGCCACACCTGGATCCTGGATCTCTGCAAGGCACCAAAAACACCTCTGGGGGGGCCCTGGGGGGTTCAGGGCCCATCCTCACCCCCGAATCAGGGGGGGTTCCCTGGGAATGTCCTGTGGGATGGCAGTGGGAGGAGCAGCAGGGACTGCTCTGGTGTTTGGATGGATTAAATGGAGAGAAATGGGGTTTAAATGGGGTTTTGGGAAGGAATTGCTCTCTGAGAGGGGCTGGGATGGAATTCCCTGAGGAGCTGTGGCTGCTCCAGCTCTGGGAGTGTCCCAGGCCAGGTTTAACAGTGGATAAAATGGATAAAATTTACAAAATGGATAAAAAAGATAAAACAGCACCCTTGGATGGTGGAAGGTGTCCCTGCCATGGCAGGGCTGGGAATGGGATGATCCTTAGGATCTTCCAACCCAAACCATTCCAGAATTCCATAAAAAATCCCAGTTTAGGACTCCTGACTCATTCCCAGCCTGCCAGTTTTCACAGAATCTGAGGCTGCCCCATCCCTGGGTGTCCCAGGCCGGCCTGGAGCAGCCTGGCCCAAGGGAAGGTGCTGCCCATGGCAGGACTGGCAATGGGATGATCCTTAGGATCTTCCAACCCAAACCATTCCAGAATTCCATAAAAAAATCCCAATTTCAGGACTCCAGACTCATTCCCAGCCTGCAAATTCCCACAGAATCCCCATCCCTGGCATGTCCCAGGCCGGGCAGGAGCAGCCTGGCCCAGGGGACGGTGTCGCTGCCATGGCAGGGCTGACATCGGGTGGCATTTGGGGTCCCTCTCCGCGGTGATTCACTCACGTTCTGCAGGTAGCGGAAGATCAGGTTCTGGAGCCGAGCGTTAAGGGCACAGCACAGCCGGGAGCTCCACGCACGGCCGGGACGGGACCCGAACCCCTGAGGGGACCCCGCGGGTGGGGCCTTGACCCCGCCATGGAACCCGCCCGCCCCGCTCCCTTCCCGCCCGCCAGCCCCGCGCTCCCCGCAGCCTCCCCGCGCTCCCCCGGTGCCCTCAGCGCTGGCGGCAGGATACGATGGGCTGCACCATCACCTTCTGCACCTTCTGGCCCTGCCCGCGGTACGCCATGGCTGCGCGGGGCCGAGGGGCACTGTGGGAGAGCGGCGGTGTGAGGGGATGGAGGAGCGCGGGGCACTGTGGGATGGCGGCGGAACAGGATGGGGAAACACGGAGCACTGTGGGATAGTGGAGGAACGGGAGCGGCACCGTGCGGGGCGCTGTGGGACGGTGGCGGTGTGAGGGGATAGCGGCGGTGTGAGGGGATGGAGGAGCGCGGGGCACCGTGGGATAGCGGCGGAACAGGATGGGGACACGGGGCACTGTGGGATAGTGGCGGTGGGAGGGGAATGGCACCGCGGGGCACTGTGGGATAGCGGCGGTGTGAGGGGATGGAGGAGCGCGGGGCACTGTGGGATAGTGGCGGTGTGAGGGGATGGAGGAGCGCGGGGCACTGTGGGATAGTGGCGGTGTGAGGGGATGGCACCACGGGGCACTGTGGGATAGTGGCGGTGTGAGGGCGGCCTTTTTTTCTTACTTTTTTATCATTATTTTTAGTTTTTTTTTTCTCTTAGTAGGGTTTTTTCTTGCTAGTATTATGGGGTTTTATGCCATTCTTTTATTTGGGTGTAATAACCATAATTCAGTAAAAAAAAAAAATCCCTAATTCCCCTAGCTCAGAGCTATGTCCTAAAACACTCAACTTTAAAACAAAGTGATTTTTGTGCTCTTACAGCACCAGAGTTTTCCTGTTCATTTGTCCCTCAAGAAGAAAGCAAAAAAATCCCTGAAACATCTCCCATGGCCCCGTTCCCTCTCCTCCTGTCCCTGTTCCCTGGGATAAGATCCCAAATCCCCCCGGCTGTCCCCTCCTGGCAGGGAGTTGTGCAGAGCCAGAAATTCCCCCTGAGCCTCCTTTGCTCCAGGCTGAGCCCCTGCCCAGCTCCCTCAGGACTCTCCAAACCCTTCCCAGCTCCCTCAGCTCCTCCAAACCTTTCCCATCTCCCTCAAGATTCTCTCCAAACCCTTCCCTGGTTTCCTCAGGTTTCTCCATTCCCTTCCCAGCTCCCTCAGAATTTTTCCAAACCCTTTCCCAGCTCCCTCAAGATTCTCTCCAGGCTCCTCCAAACCTTTCCCCCTCTCCCTCAGGATTTCTCCAAACCTTTCCCAGCTCCTTCAGGACTCTCCAAACCCTTGCCCAGTTCCCTCAGCTCTTCCAAACCTCTCCCTCAAGATTTCTCCAAACCCTTCCCAGCCCCCTTGGGATTCTCCAAACTCTTCCCTGGTGCCCCTCAGCTCCTCCAAACCTTCCCCAGCTCCCTCAGGACTCTCCAAAGCTTTCCCTGGTTCCCTCAAACCTCTCCCATCTCTGTCAAGCTTCTCTCCAAACCCTTCCCTGGTTCCCTCAGGACTCCCCAAACCCTTTCCAGATCTCTCCAAACCCTTCCTTGGTTCCCTCAGCTCCTCAAAACCCTTCCCATCTCCCTCAGGCTTTTTCCAAACCCTTCCCTGTTCCCTCAGGACTCTCCAAAGCTTCCCCTGGCTCCCTCAACTCCTCCAAACTTTCCCCAGCTCCCTCAAGATTCTCTCCAAACCCTTCCCAACTCCCTCAGGATTTTCCAGCCCCTCATTAATTCCTAATTAACACTCAGCATTCCCCATCTCATTGATGCCATTCCTTAAAAAACCCCACGGACGCCACACAGTGAGCAGCCTACCTTTAATCCCTTAAATAGAATCATACAAATATAAAATGGAAGAATAAAATATTTACAGAAAAACAAAAAAAAACAAATCCCAAAACAAAATGAAAAAAAACCCCACGGGGATTTCACTCAATCCCATCTCCAAAGGGCTGGAAAAGAGGGAGCAGCCAAGGGGGAACATTCCAGGTGTTTGTGGTTTTTCCCCCTCCCAAAATGATCCCAGCTGGATGTGGGAGGTTCATTGCAGGGAGAAATCCTCAGAACCCAGAGGCACTTGAAGCAATGTTCCTTTTCCAGAATCCCAGGAGAAATTTTGCTTTCCCCCATGGAAAAAATCCCCCAGATCATCCCGAGCCAGGCTCACCCTGGCAGGCTTTGGTCCAAAATCCTGCCTCAGATTTTGCCTCTTTTCCCTGAATTCCCCCCAAATGCGAGTCCATCCGTGGCTCCCAGAGTTGACACAGTAACTCCAGGGATTTTTTGGGATTTTCTGTCCAGGAGGGAGCTCTGGAGATGGGATCTGTGGCCCCTCAGGGCGTTCCAAGTGCTCTGTCCTGTCCCGTGGGGGGACAAACTCAGCCCGGAATTTTGGGATAACTGAGAGCAGACTCTGCCTAATCCTAACAATCCAACTGTGCTTCCAGCTGGGGCAGGGTCTCCTCCACAGATCCAACAACATTTACAGGATTTTTGTGGGAGGTGAGGAGAAAATTTTGTTTTTTCAGGGTGTTTTTTTTTTTTTTTTGGTGTCGCGTCTTCTTTCCCCATTTTTGTTTTTTTTTTCAAAAAAACCTCCCCTCTCAGCTGTCAATCATCTCAGACAGTTCCAGCAGGAGATCATCCTCATCCTTGCCTGGATCCAGGTCGATTTCTGCCTCCAGTTTTCCCCCAGAGATCTCCCAGATGAGTTTCTCAAAGTCGTCCTCCACCGAGAGCGCGGCCTTGGCGCCACCGGCCGAGCTCAGGCGCCGCAGCTTCAGGGGAGCCTCCAGGGAGGAGGAGGAGGAGGAGGATGTGGATGAGGAGGATGAGGAGGAAGAGCCAGACACCTCTGACTGTGCCAGGGAATCCCCCTGGGTGCCAGGCTGCAGCTCAGGGCTGGGGAGAGCAGAAGGGAGGAGTCAGCGAGGGGGGACCTGAGGGGGAGACTGAGGGTTTGGGTTTGCAGGGGGAGGGGATTGGGGAGGGTGGGGATGGGTTTGGGGAGTCCTGGACTGGGTTTGGGGAGTCCTGGGCTGGGTTTGGGGAGTCCTGGGCTGGGTTTGGGGAGTCCTGGGCTGGGTTTGGGGAGTCCTGGGCTGGGTTTGGGGAGTCCTGGATTGGGTTTGGGGAGTCCTGGGCTGGGTTTGGGGAGTCCTGGATTGGGTTTGGGGAGTCCTGGGCTGGGTTTGGGGAGTCCTGGGCTGGGTTTGGGGAGTTCTGGGCTGGGTTTGGGGAGTCCTGGGCTGGGTTTGGTGGGGGCTGGATTGGGTTTGGGGGGGGCTGGATTGGGCTTGGGGAGTCCTGGATCAATTCTGGCAGCTCAGGATAATTTTGGAGTCTTGGACTGGTTTTGGGGAATCCTGGATTGAGTTTTGGGAGGCTGGGACTGTGTTTGGAGAGTCCTTGATTGGTTTGGGAAGTCCTGGATCAATTTTGGCAGTTCAGGATCAGTTTTGGAGTCCTGGATTTGGTTTGGGAGGCTGGGACTGGGTTTGGGGAGCCCCAGATCAGTTTTGGAAAGTCCTGGATCAATTCTGGCAGTTCAGGATTGGTTTTGGGGTCCTGCATCAGTTTTCGGAAGACCTGGATCAATTTTGGGACTCCAGGACCAGTTTTGGGAAGTCCAGGATTAATTTTGGCAGTCCAGGATCAATTTTGGGAGCCCAGGATCAATTCTGGGAGCCCAGGATCAATTCTGGGGAGTGTCCACGTGCAGCATTTGTAAAACCCCAAAGCAGCTCTGCTGCACAGACATTAATTGCAATTAAATGTTCCTCTGTAGGATTTTGGGCCTGATTTCCCTCAAAGCTGGGATTTCCCCTGGTGCCCACCCCACATCCCATCCCTGGGGTCAGGAGGGAAAAGGGAATTTGGGGTTGGGATTTGGGGTTACCTGCTCTGGGAATTCTCCCTCCGAGGGTTGGAGTCCAGGCTGCTGTCCAGAGAAGGGGGAACAACCTGACAATGAGGAGCAGAACAAGTTTTAGGATCTAAAAAATCCCAAATTTTTCCTTTTCTGCTTCACCTGAAGCAGGACACTCCTGAAATAAGGAATCTGGGGTTTTTGAAAAGGAATTTTTGCCTTGGAAAGGATAAAAATCCTTCCCAAATCCCAGCAGGGAACTCTGGAGAACCTGAGAATTTTTAGGATCTAAAAAAATCACAAATTTTAGGAAAATTCTTCCTTTTGTGCTTCATCTGAAGCAGGGCATTCCTGAAATGAGGAATTTGGGTTTTTTAAAGGAATTTTTGCCTTGAAAAGGAGAAAAATCCTTCCCAAATCCCAGCAGGGAATTCTGGAGATGCCTCCAAAGCAGGAATGTGCTGCCCCTGGGATTCCTGGGGTGAAAAGTGCTGGGAGAGCAGGAGAAAATTTCAGTTTTCCAGGGGTTTTTTTTTGGGGAATTTGGGGAGATTTGGGGCCTTACCTTGGCTGGGGACTCCTGGGTGTCCCCGCTGGTGGCACTGAGTGGCTTCACTGCCACCACAGCAGGGGGGTGGCCCTCGGGGCCCTTCCTCTTCAGGGGCTGCTTGGGAGGAGCTTTGGCATCCAGGGGCTTCAGGCACACCTTGGATTTGGCTGGGATGGAGAGAAAAGGAGGGAAAACAGGGAAAGGAGGGGGAAAATTCATCTATGAAACCCCTTCCTTTATCAACCCCTTTATCAATCAAATCCCTTTATCAAATCCCTTTACTCATTAAATCCCTTTATCTATCAAACCTCCTTATCAAGCCCCCAGCTCTGCCTCCCTAAACCCCAACCCAACCCCAAACTGAGCATTCCCACAAACCCTGACCCCAAACTGAGCATTCCCACAAACCCCAACCCCAAACTGAGCATTCCTATGAACCCCAACCCCAAACTGAGCATTCCCACAAACCCCAACCCCAAACTGAGCATTCCCACAAACCCCAACCCCAAACTGAGCATTCCCACAAACCCCAACCCCAAACTGAGCATTCCTATAAACCCCAAACTGAGTTGCCCCACAAACCCCAACCCCAGACTATTCCCACTAATCCCAACCCCACACTGAGCTTTACCATAAACCCCAACCCCAGAACACTCCCATAAATCCCAACTCCAGATCATTCCCACCAACCCCAACCCCACACAGACCATCCCATAAACCCCAACCCCACACAGAGCATTCCCAACCCCACACAAATCATTCCCCTAAATCCCAACCCCACACAGCTCATCCCACAAACCCCACACAGCCCATCCCACAAACCCCACACAGCCCATCCCACAAACCCCAACCCCAGACCACTCCCCTAAACACCAACCCCAGACCATTCCCACAAACCCCAAAGCCACACTGAACATTCCCAACCCCACACAGACAATCCCCTAAACCCCAACCCCACACAGATCATTCCCCTAAACCCCAACCCCACAAAGACCACTCCCAACCCCACAAATCCCATCCCACAAACCCCAAACCCCACAAACCCCCCACAGCCCCACCTCTGCCTCTCCTCTCGGGCAGCTGAGCTCCCTTTTTCCCCGGCTCCTTCTCTGGGGTTCCCCCTCCATCCTCGGGGGCTTTTCCTCCTCCTCTCCTCCTGCCCAGCTGGGCTGACCCCACAGCAGCCTCAGGGCTCCCTGATCCTGGGGTTTTTTCCTGGTTTTTTTCCTGGTTTTTCTCCTGGTTTTTTTCCTGCTTTTCAGCTGGAACTGCCCCAGCTCCCTGCTGCAGTTTCTCCTCCTGCCGTTGTTTCTGCTGCCGTTTCTCCCACATGATTTCCTCCAGGCTCTTCACCTGAATTCCAGAATTCCCTGAATTCTGACAGGGGAAAAAAAAACACCAAGAGGCTTCTTAGGGGAAAAAAATCTAGTGATAAAAACCTATGGAAATGGGAGGAGCTGATCAGAAATGAGAAATTTTTGTTATAAATTTGTTCAGACTCACCTCAGCAGGGGCAGAGCCATTTTTGGGGGAAGGTTTGTTCAGCTCCACAATCATTTTTTCTTCTCTTCCAGGTGCTTTAAACCAAGAAAAAACATCCAAAAATTGGGTTTTTTTTTGTTTTCTTGGGGGGGCTGTTTCCCTATTTTTATTGACAGGAAGCAATTCCTGTGGGATTTTCTCTCTCCTTCAGTCCCACCATTGAGCACCATCATCATTACTGTTATTATTACTATAATTATTGCTCAGAAATGGATAAATCCTTCCCAAACAATATTCCAAAGGGGAATGGGATGGATTCCACCATACAAAATCCAGGGCAGAATAAAAAGAGGGAAATTCCCAAGGAGAAGCAGAACTTCCAAATGAAAGCACAATTCCCAAGGAGGAGCAGAACTTGCACAGGGAAGCAGAATTCCCAAAGGGAAGCAGAATTCCCAGGTGGAAAGCACAATTCCCAAAGGGAATCAGTTCCCAAGGAGAAGCAGAACCCCCAGAGGGAAGCAGAACTCCCCAGGGAGAAGCACAATTCCAAAGGAGGAGCAGAATTCCCAGGAGAATCAGAGTTCTCAAAGGAAATCACAATTCCCAAGGAAAAGCACAACTCCCAAAGGGGAGCAGAATTCCCAAAAAGAATCAGAATTCCCAGGGGAATGACAATTCCCAAGAACATTCAGAATTCCTAAGGAAACGCAGAACTCCCAGGGAGGAGCACAATTCCCAGTGGGAGCAGAATTCCTAAGAGGGAGCAGAATTCCCAGGGGGGGAAGCAGAACTCCCAAAGGGAATCAGTTCCCAAGGACAATCAGAATTCCCGAGGACAATCAGAACTCCTGGGGGGGAAGGAGAATTCCCAAAGGGAATCAGTTCCCAAGGAGAAGCAAAATTCCCAAAGGGAATCAGAGTTCCCAAGGAGAAGCAGAATTCCCAAGGACAATCAGAATTCCCAGGTGGAAACCACAATTCCCAGGGGAAGCAGAATTCCCAAGGAGGAGCAGAATTCCCAGGGGGAAACCACAATTCCCAAGGAGGAGAAGAACTCCCAGGGGACAACCACAACTCCCAAGGGACAACCCCAACTCCCAAAGGACAACCACAACTCCCAAAGGACAACCACAACTCCCAAGGGACAACCCCAACTCCCAAGGGACAATCCCAGCTCCCAAGGGACAATCCCAGCTCCCAAGGGACAATCCCAGCTCCCAGGGCACAACCCCAGCTCCCAAGGAGAAGCAGAACTGGAACTCCCAGGGGGGAGAAGCACAATTCCCAAGGACAATCCCAGCTCCCAAGGGACAATCCCAGCTCCCAAAGGACAATCCCAACTCCCAAGGGACAACCCCAACTCCCAAGGGACAACCCCAGCTCCCAAGGAGAAGCAGAACTGGAACTCCCAGGGGGGAGAAGCACAATTCCCAAGGACAACCCCAGCTGCCAGGGGACAATGAGAATTCCCAGGGGACAATGAGAATTCCCAGGGGACAATCCCAACTCCCAGGGGACAATCCCAGCTCCCAGGGGACAATCCCAACTCCCAGGGGCTGGATCCCTGCTCACCCAGGAGCTTGGTGACCCTCAGCAGTTTCCTGCCCCTCATGGCGGCCTCGGCCTGGCCAGGGCTGCCAGGGACGTTCTCCCCGCTCTGCTGCAGCCTCAGCGCCTTCTCCCTCTTGATCTCCTCCAGGGTTTTGATCCGAACTTCTCCGGCTCCTTTGGCTCTGCCAGGCTCTGCCAGCTGCACCCTGCCTGCCCCAGCTGGAGCAGGAATGTTCTGTTTCCTGGCATCTGCCTCACTTTTGGCCCTGCTGCTGAATTCCTCGGGTTTTTCCTTCTCCTCTCCCAACCTTTTGTGGTTTTTTTCCACCAGAGCTCCCATCAGGGATTTGCTGCGGGCAGCAGGGGAGGGTTTTGCTCCTAAATTTGGATCTTCAGTTTTCCTTCCTTCTCCTGGGATTTTGGCTGGGGGTTCCCCTCTCCTCTGGTTGGCTCTTTCCAAGCGGATTTCCTCCAGGGTTTTCACTCTGATCTCCTCGATGGGCTTGGCAGCTTTGTCTGAGGGCAGAAAAATCCAAGCCAGGAATCAAAGAGAGATCAAGGAGAGGGGGGAAAAGCCTCCAGAATTCCTCCCAGCACTGAGGGAATTTGGGATTGAGGGCTCTCAGTGCTCCTTGGCTTGGAAGGACTCTGAGGATCATCCAGGGACACTTTGCCCTGTCCCAGGTTGCTCCAAACAGGACTGGCACACACCAGGGATGGGGCAGCCAAGGATTCTCTGGGAATGCATCAGGAGTCCTGAAACTGGGATTTTTTTAATGGAATTCTGGAATGGTTTGGGTTGGAAGATCCTAAGGATCATCCCACTCCCACCCCATGCCCCTTCCCATGGTGCCCCAAACCCCATCCAGCCTTGGGGACTCCAGGGATGGGGCAGCCACGGATTCTCTGGGAATTTGCAGGCTGGGAATGAGTCTGGGGTCCTAAACTGGGATTTTTTAATGGAATCCTGGAATGGTTTGGGTTGGAAGATCCTAAAGATCATCCCATTCCCACCCCATGCCCCTTCCCATGGTCCCAGGGTGCCCCAAACCCCACCCAGCCGTGGGGGCTCCCAGGGATGCAGGGGCAGCCATGGGAATCCAGGCAAGGATTTCTTCCCAATATCCCAGCCAAAGCAGCCCAGGGAAGGCTGGAATGGGTTGGGTTGGAAGGGATCATGCAATGCCATGGGCAGGGACACCTCCCACCATCCCAGGGTGTCATTTGATGAATTTTACCCATTTTATCATTTTTATTCACTGTCCAGCCCAGCCTGGGACACTCCCAGGGATGGAGCAGCCACAGCTCCCCTGGGAATTCCATCCCAGCCCCTCTCAGAGAACAATTCCTTCCCAAAACCCCATTTAAACCCCATTGGTCTGACCATTCCCCTCATCCTGTCCCTCCATTCCTTGGGAATATTCCCTCTCCACCTTTCCTGCAGGTTCCCTTCAGGCCACAATGAGATCACCCCAAAATTCCTCCTCTTCAGGCTGGACAATCCCAATTCCCTGAACAAAACTTCTCCCCCTCCTTTGAACCACTTGGATTTGGAAAATCAGAGCCAGTTATCCTTTAAAATCAGCAATTCAAGGCTGCAAGAAAGTTCTTGGGAAGAAAACAACAACAAGAACAACAAGAATATTTTAAATCTAATTTTTACCTGTCTCAGTGCTGCTCTGTTCAGAGGGCAGCCCCAGCCTCTCCTTCAGGGACTTCAGGACTTGAACTAAAAAACAAAACAGTAAAAAAAAAGTGGCAAAAATCCCAATTTTGGGTGGGAAATGAGACAGGAGAGCACCTCAGTGGGACTCAGAGTGACCTTGAAACCACAACCAACGTGCAGGAAGAAGCAGGAGAAGAGAGGAGGAACAGAAAATCCCAAAGGGAAAAGCTGGACAGAAAATCCCAAAGGGAAAATCCCAAAGGGAAAAGCTGGACAGAAAATCCCAAGCAGAAAAGCTGGACAGAAAATCCCAAAGGGAAAAGCTGGACAGAAAAATCCCAAAGGGAAAAACTGGACAGAAAAATCCCAACCAGAAAATCCCAAGCAGAAAATGCCAAGCAGAAAAACTGAACAGAAAATCCAAAAGAGAGAAGCTGGACAGAAAATCCTAAGCAGAAAATTCCAAGCAGAAAAGCTGGACAGAAAATCTCAACCAGAAAATCCTAAGCAGAAAAACTGGACAAAAAATCCCAAAGGGAAAAGCTGGACAGAAAACCCCAACCAGAAAATCCCAAGCAGAAAAGCTGGACAGAAAATCCCAAAGGGAAAGCTGGACAGAAAGGGAAAAGCTGGACAGAAAACCCCAAAGGGAAAATCCCAAGCAGAAAAACTGGACATAAAATCCAAGAGAGAGAAGCTGGACAGAAAACCCCAAAGGGAAAAGCTGGACAGAAAATCCTAAGCAGAAAATCCCAAAGGGAAAAGCTGGACAGAAAACCCCAAAGGGAAAGGCTGGACAGAAAACCCCAAAGGGAAAGGCTGGACAGAAAACCCCAAAGGGAAAAGCTGGACAGAAAACCCCAAAGGGAAAAGCTGGACAGAAAATCCTAAGCAGAAAACCCCAAAGGGAAAAGCTGGACAGAAAATCCCAAAGGGAAAAGCTGGACAGAAAATCCCAAAGGGAAAAGCTGGACAGAATCCTCAAGCAGCAAATCCCAAAAGATTTGGGACAGCTGGACACGAATTCCAGGAGGGAATTCCAGGGGGGTTTGGTACCTGTGCCTCTTTTTGGGGCCTTCTCGGAGTTTTCCTGCAGCTCTGCCTTCCTCCCCAGCCTGTCAGCCACGCTCCTCCTCAGGGGAAGGAAAGTTTTGCCACCTTTCCAAAGACACAAAATGAGAAATTCTTTCAGGATATTCCTCTGCAGGAACCTGACTCCTGCCAGGTGAATTTGGAATGGTTTTGGGGTTTAGGTGCTAACAGAATTTGCTGGTTTTGATGTAAATATTTCACAAAAAGCTCTCACCCATGAGGGTTTTCCTTTTCCCCAGTCTGTCAGGAAGGTTCAGCTGGATCACAGGGTCCTCCCCTGAAACAAAAAAAAAATCATTTTTTGCACCAAAAAATCCCCTTATCCCCCAAAAAAGCCATTTTCTGGCTGTCAAAGCACAGGAATTAAAGAAGGACTGGGAGGGAAATTGGTTTTAATGATAAAACTTCCTGAATTAATTCCAACCAAACCCAACACCTGCAAAAAATTCCCAACTTTTCCAACACAACCACGAGCTCTAAAATTCAAATCAGGAAAGGCAGCAGTGAATCTCAGGATTATGAGGATAATTCTCCTAATTAACATCTTAGGATTATTAAGATAATTCTCTTAATGATCATTGATTGGATTTAGGGGGTGTGAAAGGGGAATTTTGGGATTTTTTTACCTTCCTTGGAGGAGAGGGTCACAGTTCTCAGCACAGTCCTGACATTTTCCTTCTCTGGCACAGGAATGTTCCGGGCTTGGAGAGGCTCCACAGCCACTCCTGAAGGACCTTCTGCATGGAAAAACAGGGAAAAATCAGAATATTTAGGAATTTTCCTCAGAATTCTAAGCAGGAAAAAACCAGCTGCCACATGCCAGTGTAGCACCTCTAAAAAAAAAAATGGAATTTTGTTCCTGTAGGATCTCCTAATTTGCAAAATGATTAATTAATTCATTGCAAATTATCCAAGGAAAATCAGGATTAAAGCCAAGGATGAACAGAAGGATGAGGAGGGGTTTTAGGGGTATTAACTCACCACCTTGTTTTTTGGCTTTTTCCTTGAGTTTCTTCAGTTTGATCTCTTCCAAGGTTTTGATCCCAAAATTTAAGTTGTCATCTGGAAGCACAGAATAGTTCAGGAAATGGAGGTAAATCCTTCTCAGAGTATTGGGAATAAACCCTCTCACCACTCCCCAGGGGTTAAGAAGCCCCAGAACAGGTGGGGTTTTGGAAAAGTGGCAGCTTCTTCCACCCTCCAAGGGAAAATCCACATTTTAGAGCACAAAGTCATGGAGAGGGATTAAAGATTCCTGAATTCCTTGGATCTGGATTTCCACAATGCCTGAAGGGACTCGTTCAGACATTTCTAAACTCCACTTTAACTCTTTAAATTCCATTTTTACTCTTTGAACTCCTTCAACTCCACTTAAAACTCTTTCAACTCCACTTAAATCCCTCCCAACTCCATTTTAAACCCTCTCAACCCCATTTAAAACTCCTTAACCCCCATTTTAAACCCCTCAAACTCCACTTAAACCCCTCCCAACTCCACTTTAAACCCCTCAAACTCCATTTAAAACTCCTTCAAGTCCATTTAAAACTCCTCAAACCCCACCTTAAACCCCTCAAACTCCCACCTTAAAACTCCCACCCTAAACTCCACTTAAAACTCCCTAAACTCCACTTAAACCCCTCCCAATTCCATTTTAAACCCTTTCAACCCCATTTAAAACTCCTTTAACCCCATTTAGAACCCCTCAAACTCCACTTAACCCCCCCTCAACTCCACTTTAAACCCCCCTCAACTCCATTTAAACCCCCTCAAACTCCACTTTAAACCCTTCAAACCCCACCTTAAACCCCCTCAAACTCCCACCTTAAACCCCTCAAACTCCCACCCTAAGCTCCACTTAAAACTCCCCAAACTCCACTTTAAACCCCTCAAACCCCACTTTAAACCCCTCAAACTCCATTTAAACACCTCAAACTCCACTTTAAACCCCCTCAAACCCCACTTTAAACCCCTCAAACTCCATTTAAACTCCTCAAACTCCACTTTAAACCCCTCAAACTCCCACCTTAAAACTCCCACCCTAAACTCCACTTTAAACCCCCTCAAACCCCACTTTAAACCCCCTCAAACCCCACTTTAAACCCCTCAAACCCCACCTTAAACCCCTCAAACCCCACCTTAAAGCCCCTCAAACCCCACTTTAAACCCCCTCAAACTCCACCTTAAACCCCCTCAAACTCCACCTTAAACCCCTCAAACCCCACTTTAAACCCCTCAAACCCCACTTTAAACCCCCTCAAACCCCACTTTAAACCCCTCAAACCCCACTTTAAACCCCTCAAACTCCACTTAAACCCCCTCAAACTCCACTTTAAACCCCTCAAACTCCCACCTTAAAACTCCCACCTTAAAACTCCACTTAAAACTCCCTAAACTCCACTTTAAACCCCTCCCAACTCCACTTTAAACTCCATTTTGCCCCACAAAACCAAACCAGGAGGTTTTTCCCTGCTTAGGTGGGAATGAGCTCCAGGATTCCATTCAGCATCCCTGGGCTCAGGTTTATTTTAGGAATATTTGGTTTTTAACTCCCAAACTGCAGCCCTTGCATTACCTGGCTTTGCACTGGGGTTGGATTTCCTGGTGGAAATCACCCTCAGCCCATTGTGGCTCTCTGGGGGTGGAGGCTGCACTGGGGTTTTGGTTTCTTCTCCTTCTTCAGAAAGCTGGTCTGGAAAGGAAAATCAACCCCAAAATGAAATGATTTATGGAGGAGGGATTTAGCAAAAACGGTTCATTTTTATATAGTTTGATATTTCAACAACAACAACAACAAATTATGATTCTTTTCTGCAGCTTAAACGCCAAATTTGGTGATTTTCATCTCGATTTAAAGCAGAAATGATTGAAATAAACTCAAGATTTCTCACCATCATCATCTTCATCATCATCTGCAGCGTTGATGACCACTGGGGGGTGGGTGGGACTGGGGACATTCTCAGAATTCTCCACTTTCATCACCCCCCTGAGCTGAGGGCAGGGGTTGGACTGAACCGAGAGCTTGTTCTGCTGCAGCTGCACCAACTTCCCCTCATCCTCTGCAGCCTCGGGGGGGCTGGGGAGAGTGGCTGCAAGGGAAAAATATCCTAAATTTTTACCCCAAATGGTGTAAATTTAATAACAGAACACTCCTGGATTCAGTTCTGTACTACACACCTATAAAGGGATTAAAGGAGAAGGGAAAAGGAAAAATATCCCACATTTTTACCCCAAATGGTGTAAATTTAATAACAGAACATTGCTGGATTCAGTTCTGTACTTCACACCTATAAAGGGATTAAAGGAGAAGGGAAAAGGAAGGAAAAGGGAAAAATATCCTAAATTTTTACCCCAAATGCTGTAAATTTAATAACAGAACACTCCTGGATTCAGTTCTGTACTTCACACCTATAAGGGGATTAAAGGAAAAGGGAAAAGGAAGGAAAAGGGAAAAATATCCTAAATTTTTACCACAAATGGTGTAAATTTAATAACAGAACATTGCTGGATTCAGTTCGGTATTCCCCACATATAAAGGGAATAAAGGAGAAGGGGAAAGGAACCTTGAAAGGCAAAAATCACCAAGCACAGAGCAAGGAAAAAACTTTAAAATTAGAATTTTGCTCCTTTCCCCTGACTGCAAATCTCCCTTTCAGGAAAAGTGGCTGGAAGGGAAAAAATATCCCAAATTTTTACCCCAAATGTTGTAAATTTGATAACAGAACACTGCTGGATTCAGTTCTGTACTTCACACCTATAAAGGGATTAAAGGAGAAGGGAAAAGGAAAAATATCCCACATTTTTACCCCAAATGGTGTGAATTTGAGAAAAGAACACTCCTGGATTCAGTTCTGTACTTCACACACATAAAGGGATCAAAGGAGAAGGGAAAAGGAAAAATATCCTGAATTTTTACCCCAAAATTGTAAATTTAGTAACAGAACATTGCTGGATTCAGTTCTGTATTTCACACCTATAAGGGGATTAGAGGAAAAGGGAAAAGGAAGGGAAAGGGAAAAATATCCTAAATTTTTACCCCAAATGCTGTAAATTTGAGAAAAGAACACTCCTGGATTCAGTTCTGTACTTCACACACATAAAGAGATTAAAGGAGAAGGGAAAAGGAAAAATATCCCAAATTTTTACCACAAATGGTGTAAATTTAATAACAGAACACTCCTGGATTCAGTTCTGTATTCCCCACATATAAAGGGATTAAAGGAGAAGGGAAAAGGAAAAATATCCCAAATTTTTACCCCAAAAGTTGTGAATTTGATAACAGAACACTGCTGGATTCAGTTCTGTATTTCACACCTATAAAGGGATTAAAGGAGAAGGGAAAAGGAAGTTGCAAACTCACTTTTGCTGTGGGGAAGGAAGATCACCTCCAGGTAATTTTAAGGAATATTCCCCATGAATTTTTGGATATTTTGAGGGGAAAAAGAGGTGGAAAACTCACTTTTGCTGGGGGGAAGGAAGAGCCCATCCACATAATTAAATGGATTATTCAGCATTAATTCTGGGATATTTTGTTGAAAAAAGGAGGTGGAAAACTCACTTTTGCTCAGGGGAAGGAAGAGTCTGTCCACGTAATTTTAAGGAACATTGAGCATTGATTCTTGGATATTTTGAGAGAAAAGGAAGTTGAAAATTCACTTTTGCTCGAGGGAAGGAAGATCACATCCAGGTAATTTTATGGAATATTCACCATGAATTTTTGGATATTTTGAGGGAAAAAGAGGTGGAAAACTCACTTTTGCCTGGGGGGTAGGAAGAGCCCATCCACATAATTAAATGGATTATTCAGCATTAATTCTGGGATATTTTGTTGAAAAAAGGAGGTGGAAAACTCACTTTTGCTCAGGGGAAGGAGAAGTCTGTCCATGTAATTTTAAGGAACATTGAGCATGAATTTTTGAATATTTTGGGGGAAAAGGAAGTTGCAAACTCACTTTTGCTGGGGGGAAGGAAGAGCCTATCCAGGTAATTTTATGGAATATTCACCATGAATTTTTGGATATTTTGAGGGGAAAAAGAGATGGAAAACTCACTTTTGCTGGGGGGAAGGAAGAGCCCATCCATGTAAATGAATTTTTGGATATTTTGGGGGAAAAGGAAGTTGCAAACTCACTTTTGCCTGGGGGGTAGGAAGAGCCCATCCACATAATTAAATGGATTATTCAGCATTAATTCTGGGATATTTAGAGGGAAAAGGAAGTTGAAAATTCACTTTTGCTCAAGGGAAGGAAGATCACATCCAGGTAATTTTAAGGATCATTAAGCATTAATTCTTGGATATTTTGAGGGAAAAGGAGATGGAAAACTCACTTTTGCTTGGGGGAAGGAAGAGCCCATCCATGTAAATGAATTTTTGGATATTTTGGGGGAAAAGGAAGTTGCAAACTCACTTTTGCTGGGGGGAAGGAAGAGCCCATCCACGTATCTGCCCTTGGTGTGGTGGAAGGCACAGTTGTGCTTCTGGCAGCCCCCAGGCTGGTTCTCCCAGTAACAGGCGATCTCACTGCGCTTTTTCTGGGCAAAAAACCACAAATCCCAGCTCAAAATATGGCTGGGGAAACCACAAATCCCAGCCAAAAATGAGAGACTGGAAAAATGGAATTTAGCTGGATTTTCTTCCTAGCATTCAGCTGGGAAAGGCAGGACACGGTCACAGAGTTTTAAATCAATACACAATCCAAAAGAATGGGATTATTCACAATACACAATCCAAAAGAATGGGATTATTCACAATACACAATCCAAAAGAATGGGATTATTCACAGGGAAGAATTGCCATTTTCACATTTCAATTGCTGGTGAAATCCACCTGAATTTATCTTTCACAGCTTTAGCTCCTTCCTATCTTTTTTCTTTTTTTTTCTCCCTACCCTGGACAATTCCAAGAGCTCAGGATAAAAAATTTGGGAAGAATTTCAGCTCTCAGGAATTCCAAGAGCTCAGGGCAAAAATCTAAGGAAAATTCCAGCTCTCAGGAACTCCAAGAGCTCAGGATAAAAAATTTTGGGAGAATTCCAAAGAGCTCAGGATAAAAAATTTAGAAAGAATTCCAAGAGCTCAGGATAAAAAAAAATGGGAAGAATTTCAGCTCTCAGCAATTCCAAGAGCTCAGGATAAAAAATTTGGGAAGAATTTCAGCTCTCAGCAATTCCAAGAGCTCAGGATAAAAACCCTGACTTGGTGAGAGCTCAGGATAAAAAAATTGGGGAGAAATTCCAGCTCCCAGCAATTCCAAGAGCTCAGGATAAAACATTTAGGGAGAAATTCCAGCTCTCAGCAATTCCAAGAGCTCAGGATAAAAAAAATCAGGAAGAATTCCAAGAGCTCAGTGGAAAATTCCAACTCTCAAGAATTCCAAGAGCTCAGGATAAAAATCTGGGGAAAATTCCAGCTCCCAGGAATTCCAAGAGCTCAGAATAAAAATTTGGGGAGAGCTCAGGATAAAAGATTTGGGAAGAATTCCAAGAGCTCAGGATAAAAAATTTGAGGAGAAATTCCAGTTTCCAGGAATTCCAAAGAGCTCAGGATAAAAAAAATTGAGGAGAAATTCCAGCTCTCAAGAATTCCAAGAGCTCAGGGGAAAATTCCAACTCTCAAGGATTCCAAGAGCTCAGGATAAAAAATTGGAGGAGAAATTCCAGTTTCCAGGAATTCCAAGAGCTCAGGATAAAAAATTTGGGAAGGATTTCAGCTCCCAGGAATTTGTTTCCCACCACATTAAAAGAGTGGAATCTGGGAAAAATGTAGGGAATAACATCATTGAACACAAACATTTCCTGCTGAGAAACACCTTAAAAACCGATTTTTTTTTCTTCCTTCCTGGTAACAAAATCCCTGGAAATTTTTTGCTGGGAAAGTCCATTTATCCCCTAAATGTTTGGGATGATTTTGGGGTGTTTGGGGGGTTTTTGGGGGTACTCACATCGATTTCCATGTGCCTGAACCTGCAGACATTCCTGAAGCACCGGCCCTCCTGCCACAGGGTGCAGACGGTCTCACTGCCCAGGGCGGCCTCACAGTGCCGGAAGGAGCAGGAATCGCCCTGGAACGCCAGAAATCAGCAAAAAAATGGGATTAAATCCCCAGAAATCAGCAAAAAAAATGGGATTAAGGTACAGGAATCTTCCTGGAATCACCAGAAATAAACAGGAATCTCCCTGAAATCCCAAAAATCAGCAAAAAATGGGGTTAAAAACGGGAATCGCCCTGAAATCACCAGAAATAAACAGGAATCTTCCTGAAATGCCAGAAATCAGCAAAAAATGGGATTAAATCCCCAGAAATCAGCAAAAAATGGGATTAAAAACGGGAATCTCCCTGGAATCACCAGAAATCAGCAAAAAAATGGGATTAAGGTACAGAAATCTCCCTGGAATGCCAGAAATCAGCAAAAAATGGGGTTAAGGAAGAGGAATCTCCCTGAAATCTCCAGAAATCAGCAAAAAATGGGGTTAAAAACGGGAATCTCCCTGAAATCCCCAAAAATCAGCAAAAAAAAAGGGATTAAATCCCCAGAAATCAGCAAAAAATGGGATTAAAGAATAGCAATGTCCCTGGAACCCCAGAAATCAGCAAAAAAAATGGGGTTAAGGAACAGGAATCTTCCTGAAATCCCCAGAAATAAACAGGAATCTCCCTGAAATCCCCAGAAATCAGCAAAAAAATGGGATTAAGGAACAGGAATCGCCCTGGAATGCCCAGAAATCAGAAAAAAAAAAATGGGATTAAAAACAGGAATCTCCCTGAAATCCCAGAAAGCAGCAAAAAATGGGGTTAAGGAACAGGAATCTTCCTGAAATCACCAGAAATAAACAGGAATCTCCCTGAAATGCCAGAAATCAGCAAAAAATGGGATTAAATCCCCAGAAATCAGCAAAAAATGGGATTAAAGAATAGCGATGTCCCTGAAATCCCAGAAATCAGCAAAAAATGGGATTAAAGAATAGCGATGTCCCTGAAATCCCAGAAATCAGCAAAAAAAATGGGGTTAAAAATGGGAATCTCCCTGAAATCCCAGAAATCAGCAAAAAATGGGGTTAAAAACAGGAATCTCCCGGGAATCCCAGAAATCAGCAAAAAAATGGGATTAAGGAACAGGAATCTCCCTGAAATCCCCAGAAATCAGCAAAAAATGGGGGGAAACCACTCAGTTTTAAAGGAGAAATGAGTTCGAGAAGGAGATGGGAAAAGGACCTGGGATGGGAGAAGGACAGAGCTTAAAACAATGGGATGGGAAAAGCAGAAAGGTTAAAAACAAAAGGGTTGGAAAGGGAAATTACCCAGGTTAAAAACCCCAGATTTTATAACTGGGAGTGTAATAATGAATCAATAATCAATAATGAATTAATTAATGAGTGAATTAATGAAGAGGAATCGATTTCCTCCCTCTCCCAGTCCCTGCTCAGAGCCCAGGCAGGGAATGACGAATTTTAGAGGGAATTGGATCTGAATGAAAATCACACAGTTAAAAATGGGATGGGAAAGAAAAACTCACAGGTTAAAAAAATGGGATGGGAAAAGAACATGGGTTAAAAATGGGATGGGAAAAGAACATGGGTTAAAAAATGGGA
Organism: Molothrus aeneus; assembly: GCF_037042795.1. Taxonomy (NCBI): domain Eukaryota; kingdom Metazoa; phylum Chordata; class Aves; order Passeriformes; family Icteridae; genus Molothrus; species Molothrus aeneus. The sequence goes on along the minus strand of NC_089669.1, from coordinate 2,825,318 downwards.
TGGGAAAAGCAGAAAGGTTAAAAAAATGGGTTGGAAAAGGACAGGGTTAAAATGGGATGGGAAAAGGACAAAGATTAAAATAATGGGTTGGAAAAGGACAGGGTTAAAAATGGCATGGGAAGAGCATAAAGATTAAAAAATGGGATGGAAAGGAAAAGCACAAAGGTTAAAAACCATGGGTTGGAAAAGGACAGGGTTAAAATGGGATGGGAAGAGCATAAAGATTAAAACAATGGGATGGGAAAAGGACAGGGTTAAAATGGGATGGGAAAAGGACAGGGTTAAAAATGGGATGGGAAAAGGACAGGGTTAAAAATGGGATGGAAAGGAAAAGCACACAGGTTAAAAACAATGGGTTGGAAAAGGACAGGGTTAAAAATGGGATGGGAAAAGGACAGGGTTAAAAATGGGATGGGAAAAGCACAAATATTAAAAAATGGGATGGGAAAAGCACAAAGATTAAAAAATGGGATGGGAAAAGGACAAAGATTAAAAAATGGGATGGGAAAAGGACAGGGGTTAAAAAATGGGATGGAAAGGAAAAGCACACCGAGTAAAAGCAATGGGTTGGAAAAGGACAGGGTTAAAAATGGGATGGGAAGAGCATAAAGATTAAAATAATGGGATGGGAAAAGGACAGGGTTAAAAATGGGATGGGAAAAGGACACGGGTTAAAAAATAAATGGGTTGGAAAGGGAAACAAAAATCCAGATTTCAGCAGTGGGAGCTGCACAAGGACTCAATAATCAGCATTAATGAATGAATGAATGAATTAATTAATGAAGAGGAATCCCCCCCGTCGCAGGCCCTGCAAGGGGACCCTGCACTCACCTTGGTGCAGGTGGAGTAGAAGTAGAAGTAGCAGTCCTGGCCCTGGCTGGCCATGCCGCGGGGATCCTCACGCGCTGCTCGGCCTTTGCTCCTCCCAGGGCTCTCCCTCCTCCGGCCTGGGCACAATTGGCTTCCCAAAGGCTTCTCCTGCCTTAGCTCTGACAGCTGCTTTTTAAAAGTAACCCTGGAGAATAAAAATTGGGCTTTTTAGAGTTGGTTCCTGTGGATTGATTTGGTTTTGGAAGGAGGGAGTGAGTTGAAATCAGCTAGGCAGAAAAATGAAGCGGAATTTGTTGAAATTCTGGGGTTTTTTTAAACAGATTTTTAGGCAGATTTGGCCAAAACTGCAGCATAAATTGTAATTTGTGACCTTAATAAGAGTTCTGGGCCTTGAGGTAGAGAAAAATTGTGTGTGACCCAAAAAATTAGGGGGTGACCCAAAAGAGAGGCACTTCTTCAAAACCTGGGTGTAATTTGGAGTTGGCAATGATACAGGAATGGTTTAATAATAAAGCTAATAAATTATTATTATTATTATTATTATTATTATTATTATTATTATTATTATTATTATTATTATTATTATTATTATTATTATTATTATTATTATTATTATTTCAATATTACACTATTAATCCCAATCCCAGGGGGAATTTCCCCAAATCCCATTCCCCAACCCCACGGGGATTTTTTTCCCCCTGATCCCAGAGGATTTTCCCCCAAATCCCAGGAGGATTTTTCTCCCCAAATCCCAGAGGATTTTCCCCCAATTCCAGGGGATTTTTTCCCTGATTTTTCCCCTTGATCCCATGGCATTTTCCCTGCAATTCCAGAGGATTTTTCCCTGATTTTCTCCCTGATTCCAGAGCATTTTTTCCCTTAAACCAGGGGCATTTTCCCCCCAATCCCATTTCCCAATCCTGGGGGATTTTTCCCTGATCCCAGGAGGATTTTTTTCCCCCATCCCCAGGCACTTTTCCCCCAATCCCAGGAGATTTTTTCCCCTGATTTTTCCCCCAATCCCAGGGCATTTTTCCCCCGATATTTTCCCCAATCTTAGGGCATTTTCCCCCTGATTTCCCCTCAATCTCAGGGCATTTTCCCCCCGATATTTCCCCCAATCTCAGGGCATTTTCCCCCAGTTTTCCCTCAAACTCAGGGCATTTTTCCCCCAATCCCAGGGCATTTTTTCCCCGATTTTTCCCCCAATCCCAGGGGATTTTTTCCCTAATTTCCCCCTCAATCTTAGGGCATTTTTCCCCCAATCCCAGTGCATTTTTTCCCCGATTTTCCCCCAATCCCAGTGCATTTCCCCCCTGATTTTCCCCCAATCCCAGTGCATTTTCCCCCCGATTTTTCCCCCAATCCCAGGGCATTTTTTCCCCGATTTTTCCCCCAATCCCAGGGCATTTCCCCCCTGATTTTTCCCCCAATCCCAGGGCATTTTTTCCCCAATTTCCCCCTCAATCTTAGGGCATTTTTCCCTCAATCCCAGTGCATTTTTCCCCTGATTTTCCCCCAGTCTCAGTGCATTTTTCCCCTGATTTTCCCCTCAATCTCAGGGTATTTTCTCCCCGATTTTCCCCCAATCCCAGGGCATTTTTCCCTGATTTTTCCCCCAGTCCCAGGGCATTTTCTCCCCAATTTCCCCCCCAGTCTCAGTGCATTTTTCCCCTGATTTTTCCCCCAATCCCAGTGCATTTTTTCCCCGATTTTCCCTAAATCCCAGGGCATTTTTCCCCCGATATTTTCCCCAATCTTAGGGCATTTTCCCCCTGATTTTCCCCTCAATCCCAGGGCATTTCCCCCCCGATATTTCCCCCAATCTCAGGGCATTTTCCCCCAATTTTCCCTCAAACTCAGGGCATTTTTCCCCCAATCCCAGGGCATTTTTTCCCCGATTTTTCCCCCAATCCCAGGGGATTTTTTCCCTAATTTCCCCCTCAATCTTAGGGCATTTTTCCCCCAATCCCAGTGCATTTTTTCCCCGATTTTCCCCCAATCCCAGTGCATTTCCCCCCTGATTTTCCCCCAATCCCAGTGCATTTTTCCCCCGATTTTTCCCCAATCCCAGGGCATTTTTTCCCCAATTTTTCCCCCAATCCCAGGGCATTTTTTCCCCGATTTTTCCCCCAATCCCAGGGCATTTCCCCCCTGATTTTTCCCCCAATCCCAGGGCATTTTTTCCCCAATTTCCCCCTCAATCTTAGGGCATTTTTCCCTCAATCCCAGTGCATTTTTCCCCTGATTTTCCCCCAGTCTCAGTGCATTTTTCCCCTGATTTTCCCCTCAATCTCAGGGTATTTTCTCCCCGATTTTCCCCCAATCCCAGGGCATTTTTCCCTGATTTTTCCCCCAGTCCCAGGGCATTTTCTCCCCAATTTCCCCCCCAGTCTCAGTGCATTTTTCCCCTGATTTTTCCCCCAATCCCAGTGCATTTTTTCCCCGATTTTCCCTAAATCCCAGGGCATTTTTCCCCCGATATTTTCCCCAATCTTAGGGCATTTTCCCCCTGATTTCCCCTCAATCTCAGGGCATTTTTCCCCTGATATTTCCCCCAATCTCAGGGCATTTTCCCCCAATTTTCCCTCAAACTCAGGGCATTTTTCCCCCAATCCCAGGGCATTTTTTCCCCGATTTTTCCCCCAATCCCAGGGCATTTTTTCCCTGATTTTTCCCCCAATCTCAGGGCATTTTTCCCCTGATTTTCCCCTCAGTCTCAGGGCATATTCCCCCAATCCCAGGGTATTTTTCCCCCAATCCCAGGGCATTTTTTCCCCGATTTTTCCCCCAATCCCAGGGCATTTTTTCCCCGATTTTTCCCCCAATCCCAGGGTATTTTTTCCCCGATTTTTCCCCCAATCCCAGGGCATTTTTCCCCTGATTTCCCCTCAGCCTCAGGGCATTCTGGAGCTCACCCACCTGGCCACGTTGAGCACAGGCTTTGATCTTCCCAGCCATGCAGTTCCCCTCTCCTGTAGGCCGAAGGAGTCCGTGAATGAATAACAAAGGGGCAGAAAGAATTTTTGAATTTTGCCTTTTTTTGTTTTGGTTTTTTTTTTTTTTTTTTTTTGGTTTTTTTTTTTTGGGTTTTTTCCTCCTGACAATTCCAAGGGAACCTCTCAGCCAACAATTCCAAACTCTGAGGTGCTCTCAGAACAATCTGACAACTAATGGAGGAATTGAGTCCATTGCAAATCTGGCACACTGGAGACAGCCAGGGATATTTTAGCTCTTCCAATAAAAAAAAAGAAAAATCATAAAAAAAAACCAACAAAAAAATTTATTTAAAAAAAAAAAAAAACCCAGCGCCTTTTTGGTATTTTTGTGTTTTTGAAAGATGAACTCAGGATTCAAAGTGGCTGCAAAAAAAATGAGGCTCCATCTTCCATAGCTGGGGAAATTTCTAATTTTTTTTTTAATTTTTTTTTTAATTATTTAATTCAGTAAGTTGCAATTTCGGGTCTTCTGAGATTTCTTCACCTATTAAGAAAACACAAAAACCTTCCCCCGTATTTATGACCTGTACAACAATAAGAACAACAAAAAAACCCCCAAATTTGTGTGTATAAACCCAGAAATGTGTTTATACACACCCCAAAGCAGGCAGGGACAGCAGGACAAGGAGAAAAGCAGCAAAAAAATCAGGAATTCTGGCCCATCAAAGTCTCACTGGGGGAAAAATGCGATTTTTTGGGGGGGGTTTGGATGAGGGGAGGGTGCTGAGAGGGGGTTTGGGGACATGGGGACAGCACAGGGACAAACTCATCCATCCCCATCCCGCAGCCAAGGAATTGGTCGGGAATTTGGGGTTTCCCATCAAATTTCCCAGTTTTCCCATTTGTGCTGTTCCCTAATCATTCATGCATCATTAGCTCCAATTCAGCAGCTGATTGGGGTTTGGGAGCCACCCAAAATTGAGGTTTTATTCAGCCTTTGTTGCAGGTGAATCCCACTTTTCTTTTGGATATTCTTCTAAAAATTCTGATTTTTAGGGTTCTTTTCCGCACAACCTCGCAACCAAACCGGCTCAAAACCAAATAAAAATCAATTTTACCCCCCTGACATTTCTGTGCAAAGGATTTCTGACTCTTTGGGGAGGACAAAATTCAATGAAATTGTTCTGTACAGCTTAAGAAGAAACACTTGGAACCTTTTACTCACACAAAGGAAATTTTGTGAATTTTCCAGGATTTTTTTTTTTTTTGCCAGGGAATTTTCTCAAATCTAAAATTAAAATAAAGAGAGGAAAAGTTGGGTTCTCATATTAAGTATTGTGGGTTTTTTTTCTTTTTTGTTTTTTTGTCTGCTTGACAAAGGGAATAAAAATAAAACAGTGCAGGGTTCCCTCCTGTTCTTCCATCTCCACAGGGTTAAATTCACTTTTGGAGCTTCAAAATCTGATGGATTTTCCAGGGAATTTACTCCTAAAAACTCCTGGAGCTCCTCCTGGTGGAAGTTCAAGTTTTCCCAAGGTGTTTTCCCCAATGCTCTGGGGAGTTAAAAATCAAATTATTTCAAGCCTGAATTCTTCTGTTTGCTGAAATCCTGGGAGTGAGGGGTGAGAAAAGCAGAATTCCAGCCCAAAGCTGGAGGAATTCCCAGGCTGGAAGGTGGAATTTCCTTTCCTCGGGTATTTTCCACACCTAAAAATGCAACATTTCTACATCCACCACCCTGGGGGGGAGAGAAAATCCCTTCAGATTGAATTGTTTTAGAAAATAAATCTTTTTTTTTTGGCCTTCCACGTTTTTCCATATTTCAGTTCACAGTCTGAATCTTGTTTAAAGAATTGGAATAAAACCTTGAAAAAATAAACAAAACAACAGGAAAAGAATCAACCAAACCTCCCCCCAAAAACCCCTCCAAGGTCTAAAAACTTCATTAAGGTGATTTAATTATGAAAAAGGTGCATTAAAATCCATTTTTTGTCGAATTTTAAACTGGTGTCAAATTTAAAAAAAATCAGAATAAAAATGAGTAACTCTGGTGCACTCAGCAGGTCTTGAATGAATTCAAGTTAATGAGAATTTGAATTTTTGTCCAGAATTCATGAAAATGTTCATGAAATCCATGACATTTTTTTGCAGTAATTTTTTTTTTTTAACCAATTATATATAAAAAACCAAATCAAAAATGCAGCAGCTGAGGGTCAGCAAAAACCAGGCTAAAAAACCAACACAACTTTTCTATTTGTAAAGGGAAAATAAAGAAGTTTTCCTGCACCTCCCTGTGAGGAATTCTTGGATTTCAAACCCTCAAATTCCTCTGGAAAAATTTCTCCTGCTGCTTCATTTGTCCCTTGAATTCCTTTGATGATTCACTTCCTGTTTATCAGGTGACAAAGAAGGAAAAGCACCAAGAATTCCACATTTTAACCCCTTTTTTGGCCTTTTTTTAGCAATTTTTTTGCTCTCCTCCAGCTTTTCCTCCTCAGGAATCAACCCCAAACCAAGGGAAGCTGCTCTATTCACTCTTGAATAAAACAGCAATAATTAAAGCAAATTTATTTTAATTTTTTGTACTTCTGAGCTCAACCTCAAGGCCTGGCAGCAATTCCCTATGACAATTCCTCCCCCTCACGGGAATCTTTTCTTAAATTCAAAAAAAAAGTCGATTTTCCCAAAAAGATTTGATTTTTCACCTTGGAAAAATGTCATTAGAGCTGGGAAACGACACCACCAGGAAGTTTTACCTGGAAAACTCCTCCTGCTCTGCTTCAGCTGTGCCCAAATTCAACCCCAAAATCCTTTATTCCCCAGGAAATTCCCTTTTCTTTATTTCTATTTTTTACAGCCAAATAAAGCCGGGTTTTATTTAGGAAATGCCACCCTGAGTGCAATTCTGGGAATAACCTGGAGGCTTTGATCCCTTCAACAACAACAACAACAAATGTGCTTTTTGGCGTTTCCATAACAAAAATCGACGTCAGAAAGCCGAACCTTTAAAAAAACAAGAAAAACACCCCAAAAATTCACAGAACCGCGTTGTTTTAACAACCTCCGGGAGGAATAGCTCAAAAAAACAAGGAAAAAACACCAAAAATTCACGGATTCGCGTTGTTTTTAACAACCTCCGGGAGGAATTCAGCCCGGCTGCATCCAGAGTTACTCAGCTCCTGAAGTTCCTTTAGGGAATGAGGTGACTACGTTAGAAATGCCCCTCAGACGCGTTGCTACAACAGGAAAAAAGGAGTTTTGAAGTGAAAATGAGGAGATTCCGAAAATACCTGGGCTGGGATCGCCAGTTTGGAGAGGGGACGAGCGCCAAGGAAAGGCCTCGGGCCTACCCCGGGCACGCAGCTCCCCCTCCCCCAAAACCCCGGGGGAGCAAACCCACCTCACCTTCCCTTTATTCCCACATAATCCCGGTTTTATCCCCACCTAATCCCAGCTTTATTCCCCCCTAATTCCACCTCGCCCTTCAGCGTTCCCCTCCCGCTGGGGCCGCGCGGCCTTGCGGAGGAGCCGGGGTTGAGCCAGCACCACCCTTCGCCTGTTCCTCCCCATCTCCCACCAGCCGCCGCGGAGGCTCCGAAGCGCTCTATTTACGGTCGCTCAGGGAGTTTTACCGAGCCCCCGGGGGCCGCCGTGTCGCTGTCGCCGCGCTCCGCCGGGGCCGCCGCCGCTGCCGTGTCCCCGGTGCCCGGCTCAAAGATGGCGCCCGGCGCGCGCGCAGCCTCAGCGCGCCCGCGGCCAAGATGGCGGCAGGAAGAGGCTTCACCCGCCCGACAGGAAGAGAGGGGGTCTGAGGGGGAATGGGAGTGGATTTTGCTGTTTTTAGGCTTCCCCGCACTTCAAAACTCCTTCAAAAAGAGGATAAAGATTTTTTTTTTATTAAGAAAACAGGGCCGTGTTTCTCCATCCTGCCGCGATCCGTCGTCACCGCCGCCGTGTCCCGGTGCCCGGCTCAAAGATGGCGCCTTCTGCAAAGATGGCGGCCGGAAGTGGCTTCACCCGCGCGACAGGAAGAGGGGGGGTCTGAGGGGGAACAGGGGTGGATTTTGCCGTTTGTTGGCTTCCCCGCGCTTCAAAAAGCCTCAAAAAGAGGAAAATTTTTTTCTTAATGAAGCGAACAGGGTCGTGTTTCTCCATCATGCCAAGATCCACCGGGGCCACCGCCGTGTCCCGGTGCCTGGCTCAAGGATGGCGCCCGCTGCCAAGATGGCGGCCGGAAGTGCCTTCACCCGCTCGACGGGAAGGGAGACGGTGGGCGGGCGCCTGAGGCGGAGCGGGGGTGGATTTTGTTGGGCTTTTTGGCTTCCCCGCGTTTTAAAAATCCTCCAAAAGGTGACACATCTTTTCCCTGTGAAGCGAACATGGCCGTGTTTCTCCATCCTACCCTCTTCTCACAGAATTTAGGTTGAGAATCCCTCCCGGATCATCCACCTGTTCCAGAACCCTCAGTGCCACGTCCAGTCCTTCCTTGTCACCTCCAGGGCTAAGGGGGACTCCAAACCTCCCTGGGCAGCCACTTCCAAATCCTGGCCGCCCTTTCCGTGAGGAAATTCCCCCCGATGTCCCCAGAATGGTCCCCACTCCCAGGTGCCATCCCCTCCTCCCTCACGCCCCCTCAGGGATGTGAACTCCTGGGCAGGGTTTGGGACAGACAGACCTCCGAGCTGCCGGACACACGGAGCACGGCACAGTTACACATTTTATTCTCTGGATGTAAGAATTTCTACTCAACAGCCAAAAGCTTCTCACTGCCTTTTCCCCAGGAAAAATCCTGGGAGAGAGAATTATGTGTCTCTGAATACCACACATGGGGTTTATACCAATTATTAAGCCAGGGCAGCCCCTCACGGCCCAGCAGGACCTTTTTGGTAGCATTTGGCACCAATTTGGGCACTTTGCTTGCAGATTATGGAAGAAGAATCAATGAAATGACAGAAACCCCACACTGAGGAGGGCTTGGGTTGGATCCCCAACCATTTCCACCCCACTGGAGCCATTCCTGGGGAGGATTTGGGACAGACCCCCCGAGCTGCCGGACACACGGAGCACGGCACAGTTACACATTTTATTCTCTGGATGCAATCATTTCTGCTCAACAGCCAAAAGCTTTATTGATTCCAAACCGTTCCCCTTCTCCCTCTTCATTTCTTTTTTTCTTACTGCACCCCCTTTTCCCACCCCTCAAGCACTCTGCTGCTTCCATTTTGGAGTTTTAGCTCTGCTTGGAGTTTGTTTTCTCAGAAGAAGCCAACGGACAATTCATTCAGAATCTTTGTTTTTTTTTTTTTTCTCCCAAGATCCATATAAATTACATGCAAAACATTGTACATAGAGATTAATATCAAAATGCAATACAGATCAGGTGCACTTTAAGCTGGACTCTAGGATATGGCAAACACACCAGGGTACATATTGCTTTGAAACCACCATTGTTTTGTTTTTTAATGTCATGCATACCACATAATATTCAGTCTTTTGTTTTGTATTTTGGTTTTTTTTTTTCTTTTTTTCTGTCTCCCATTTTTTTTTACAAAAATACCAGTGCTTATTATACTGAGTTACTGGAAAAAAAAAAGAAAAACTCGGCTCCACGTGCCCTCTTCAAAAGAAAGTTTTGTTTTGTGAGAGCGTTGGATAAATATATATACACACACATAAATGTTGAGTTCAGACTGTATATATATATATATTTATTGAAGGGGAGGAAATAAACTAGAGGCATTTTTAACCATGGGTTTTGCTGGATGAAAAATGGGGAGTTTGGGGAGAGCAGAGTTGGGGTGAGGGGGTATACTGGAGAGGAAGAAATGCCAAAATCCCCATTTGGGGAAAAAAAATCCTTTTTGGATGGAAAAAGAGCAGGAAAAGGATTCCCCCATATCCCTGTGGCCCTAGGGGAGATTTGGGGGTGCAGGAGGCGTTTTGGGCTCAGAGGGTTGGGGATGGAGAAGAAGCCATGCAGGCCCAGGTGTCCCCCACAGAGGGACAAAAACCTTCTCAGGTGGTGCCAGAGGTGCCAGGAGCTGGCAGTGGCACCTGGAGATGCCTTTTGGGCATTTGGGATGGGATTTTTGTCCAACTCAGGTTTTTTTCCCCTCAGAGAGGGGCTGAGGCCTCCAGGCCTGGGCGTGAGGGGGAAAAGGCCGCCCATGCTCAAATGCGGTTTAGTTTATTTCCTTCTTGAGATCGCTTGGAAAATTTCACTTTATTGCACGGAAAACCTTTGGGAAAAAAAAAAAAAAGAAATTAAACCCCCTCCCCACACCCATCTCCTTGTGCAAATCATAAAAACCTCAGCAGGAGAAAACCTCAAGAGCTGCCTGGCCAGCGAGCCACGCACAGGCCGCGGTGTCTTTGGTACCAATCCGCCAATTCCACAGAAAATCCACGGAAAATCCACGGAAAATCCACGGAAAATCTGCAAATCCGCCCTGCTGGGATCAAGAACTGGATGCAGAAGGATGTTCAGAGTGTTTTAATAACAAAGCATTCCAAGGCAAGTTGATCACAAGGAGGAGGGAGGGGGTGGCTTTGCTTCCTGGTGGGCACGGCGCCGGCCCTCCCCTGCTCCGCGCGCACTCGTGGCAGTTCAAACAAAGCAAAAAAACCAGAAATTATTCATAATAATATATATTTATATGGATATTTATATCTCCCCCTAGTCAAGGCATGTTGCAGAAAGTCCCCAAAAGTCCGTGCCGCCGACCATGCCTTTTTTTTTTTTTGGAGCACCAATCTCCCCCAAATCTCTTTTTTCTTTTTTTTTTGTGTAATGTCCTCAATAACTTAAGCCAAGAGTCAGCTGCTGCCAGGACATCACTGAAACTTAACCCAAAAAAACAAAACTTTACAGGAAATCTGCACAAGAAACATTTATACTTGAAGCAACCAGCCATACACCAACATAATTTATAGATATTTATATAAAAAAACCCCATTTGTGTCATCCAACTCACGGCTAGTAGAAAGATGGCTGCTCAGAGAAAAGGAAGCTGACTGGCATCCGATGGCTGAATTAATTAATCCACGGAATTAATTAAAGTGTCCCTTGCAACTGCCCTCAAGCAGCGGCAGGACTCGAGATCTCTTTATTTTCTTTTTTTTCTTTAAACAAAATACATATGGCTGACGTAAAAATATCAGTTTCTGAGCTAAAGAAAACTAGATTTTTTTTCTTTTTCTTTTTTTTTTCTTTTTTTACTTTTTTGCATAATATTTATATAGCATTATTTCTCCCTCCCCCCCACTCCTAAAATGGAAACTAGAACGACAAAAATAGAGCAAACTAAAGGAACGACCAGACCCTTGTGGCAAACCCTGCCAGTCACAGATTTCTGGGAGTGACTTTGAGAGCCTCCAAAGTTGGCTTGAAGTTGTTGTTGGTTTGAGTCTTTCTTTTTTTTTTTTTTATTTTATTTCTTTTTTTCAACAGGTCTGAGGTATTAAAAAAAATATCAAAAGGAAAAAAAATAATTGGTGCATTCCCCCAAAAAGTATTTAATAAATATTTATGTAAGCTTGTAAGAACACCATATCTTCTCTTTTTTTTTTTGTTTTTTTTGCAAGTATTTAAAATAGAAAAAGTGATTTTTTTTGGTTTTTTTTCTTTAAGCAACGTCACCTTTAGCACAGAACCAAAACCCCACAACCACCCCTCGTTTGGGGATTTTTTTTTTTTGTGTTGTTTTTCCTGGTGTTTAACCCAAGATCCCCTCACTCCCCTGGGTTATTTTTTTTAAATAATAAAAATAATATTTATCTAAATATTTTTGGGGGAGGGAGGCAAGGAGGAGCCAGGCATGGGGTGGACACTGAATTTGCACTGGGGACGGGCAGTGGTGGCAATTTCTTCTTGCTGTTGGCAGTGAACAAAGCCCAGCTCGCCAGCACCAGGGTGGGACACTCGGGATATTCAGGATATTTGGGATTTTTTGGGATAAAGACCTTTCCTCAGCAGGAAAAAGGAGCTGATCCTTCCCTCCTCCTCCTCCTCCTCCTCCTCCTCTTTCTCCTCCTCCCAGCCCAGGGAAGGACACAGAGACACTTGGTTTGTGTTTGTGGTTTAAGGAACACTTAAATCTTGGCAAAGATCTGGGCCTGGCGTGGCAGGAGGTGCTGCAGGCAGTGCTCGGACAAGGCACGGGAGATTCTACTGTGCGTTCCTGGTGGGGCAGGGGAGGAGAACCCAGCCAGAGCCAGCCTTTCCCAAAAAAAAAAAAAAGAAAAAAAAACCCTCAGGGTTTGGAATCCCAGGGTTTGCCCATCCAGGGGTGGGAATGGCCTCGTTTCCAGCTCCTTTGCTCTGCTCCTCTCAGCCAGAGGGGATGGAGGAGAGCAGGGAGGCTCCCAGGAGGAGGAGAAGCCCAAGCCCTGCTTCCACCTCCAGGGGTGGCCAGAGGGACAATCCAGAGCCAACTCCAAGGAAATGAACTCTCACTGGGTTGTTTCCAGGGCTGGAGGTGAGGAAGGGCTCAAAGGGAGGAGATGGAGGAGAGCAGGGAGGTGGCAGAGCTTCCCCAAGTGGAGGAGAAGCCCAAGCCCTGCCTCCAGCTCTAGGATGGCCACAGGGACAATCAGAGCCACCTCCAAGGAAAGGGGACCCTCACTGGGTTGTTCCCAGGGCTGGAGGTGAGGAAGGGCTCAAGGGAAGGAGATGGAGGGAGGTGGCTCCCAGGAGAAGCCCAAGCCCTGCTTCCACCTCCAGGGGTGGCCAGAGGGACAATCCACAGCAAATTCCAAGGAAGGGGACTCTCACTGGAATCTCAGTTCTCAGGCCTGGAGGTGAGGAAGGGCTCAAGGAGAGGGGATGGAGGAGAGCAGGGAGGCAGCAGAGCTTCCCCCAAGCTCCTGCCTCCAGCTCCAGGGATGGCCAGAGGGACAATCCAGAGCAAATTCCAAGGCAATGAACTCTCACTGGGTTGTTCCCAGGGCTGGAGGTGAGGAAGGGCCCAAGAGCTCCAAAAAAAGCAGCCAAGTGAGGCCAAGCCTCCAGCAGCTCCTCCTCAGGGAGACCTGCAGCCACCCAAACCAAACTAAACCAAACCAAACCAAACCAAACCAAGGCAAACCAAACCTCCAGGAAAATCTGGGATCATCCAGGGGCATCCCTGCCTTCCACTGGACCGTAAGAACAGCTGGGGTGATCCCCACTCATCCTCCCACGGCTTTTGGGCATGGCTGGAGCCTCCTCCCAGATCACTGTGAGGCTGAGGGGACCCCAAGAGCACAGAAAAAAGGGCAAAACCCCCTCTGTTCTGGAGGGCAGGAGCTGCAAAAATCCTCTCCCCAGGAGTTTCTGACCAAGAGCAGCAGAGAGGCCTCTCCTAGAGGAGGAGAAGAGAATTCCTAGAGAATTCCTCAGGAAGAAGCTGCATCCCTCACAACCGGGGGGCTCTCCCCACCTTTTCCCTGGCAGTTTCACCTCCACTTTTGCAGGAAAATCAGAATTTATCATTTCTCATCTCCCAGTTTGGAAACAGAGAGAGAAAAACGTGTGGGCACACACAGAGGGGGAGTTGGAAGAAGCCCAGGTACCATTTTTCAAAGGTGGAAGACTGGTGGGCATCCCTGGATCTCTGAACCTTGGAGTAAACACCTTCCCCTGGCTGGGATTTTTTAGTTTATTCCTTAATTTTTGCACTGGAGCAGTGACTTCCCCTCCCCACTTCCCACTGGGTAGGGGGGCAAATCCCACAAGCAAAGAGCAAACCCCAACATTAGAAGAAAAAAACCCCTAAAAACCACATGTGAAAAAAAAATAACACAAAAGAAATAAAATCAAGTCACAAGTGCACCCCCAGCCTTCGAGCTGAGGGAGTGTAAGACTACAACAATTTGAATTTCCTTGGAACATGCATTTTTCCAAAGTGAAAAGCCCAAGTGAAAAGCCCAACTCTTGGAGAGGAAAGAACCTGGCAGCTTCCCCTGGGTGAGTACCACAGAAAATCAGGGATGGAGATGCACAATTGGTTTTTTTTGGTTTTTTTTTTTTTTTTGGCTTAGCCTCTCTCCCAACACCCAGCGTGGTGGTACTCTGGTTCCCACTGCTAAATAACGGTAAAAAAAAAGAACAAAATGAAACAAAAAAAAAAAAGAAAAAACACATTAAACCCCCACCCCACCCCAAAAAAAACCCCCAATGATGATACAGGCATGAGCAGTTTGACCGCAGCAGTGTGATCAGTTACTGGTGCTGGGATCACACAGGGCCCAGGTGGATGAGGACGAGGAAGAGGAGGAGGAGGGGGAATTCCAAGTTCTAAGGTCAAACAGAGGTCTCCAGGCTGTGGAAGGGGCTCCCGGGCTCGGGGAAGCTGAACTCGCTGTCCACGGCGTTGTTGTTCCTGTTGAGGGCCGTGGAGCCCCCCAGGCTGCCCCCACCTCGCTTTTGGAGTCCGTCAGGCTCGGGCTCGTCTTCGGTGCCGTCAAGGAATGGTGTCCGAGGCTCGTCTTCCTCCAGGATGAACTCTGGGTGAGTCATGAAGTTATGGATGGAGCTTCTGGATTCGGGTTTCTCGAGGCCTTCGTACAGGGAGCTACGGAACGCATTCACCACTTTGATCTGGGCGGCGCGGGGAGGAAAAAAACAAAGGGTCAGTGGTGCTGCCAGAGGGCAGGGCTCGAGGGAGAAAGTGAAATAAATGATGAGAGACAACCATCAAACAACAACAAAAAAAAAACAACGGAACAACCACAGCGACAAAATCACCACTGAACAGACAGCTCGGTCAAAAATGAGACATCTACGGTGAACTGGGGGCAGTCAGGCACTACGGGGGTGCTGGGGACCCACCAGCCTCAGAAGCTGCAAGAAAAGACAAAGGACGACTCCAAACCTCCACCCCAAGATCACCAGTCTGGATGGATGGGAGCCAGAAGGCGTTAATTAGTCGTTAAATTGGTGTGGGGGTGTGCGCGCCCCGGCGTGGACGGACGGACACGAGGACAAGGGACGGACGAGGTGGGGGAACTACGGCTCCAAAAAGAGGTGGGTTAGGCAAACAGCGGGGGCAAACTCTACTGTGGGAGCCGTGGCTGGGGTTGGGAGGGTCCTTCCTACAGCTCTGCAAAGGACTGGGGCTTGCCAAAGGAGTCTCCAGCTCTTTTGGAGCCCCTGGGAGCAGAGATCCAGGTGGGTGCTGTGAGGATCCAGGTGAAGGGCCAGGTCTCTGTGGGGTTCCCCACGTTGCTGGAGCTCTGGAGCCTTCCCTGCACCTGCAGGAAACCCAGTGGTTTCCAAAGGCAGTTAAAAATGGGAATTGGATGGAGCTGGAGACCAATTCAGATTCTGTTGGATATTCTGAAGGAATTCCTTCACAATCCTGGGAAAGCCCTGGGGCAGCTCCACTGAAATCCAGGCTCGAGCAGGAGATCCAGAGCACCAGGACATGGCTCTGCCACCTCCCCTGCACTGGGAGGGAGAGCTCTGGGAACACACCTGCACAGTGGATTCCCTTCACATCCTCTGAATTCCAGCCTCAAACCCTTCCAGCTCACAGGTTTGGCCTCAGGTGGGTGACAAGTGTCACATCCCAGCCCTGCTGGGGCTCCAGGGAAGCAGCAGAAGCCTCAGCTCTGTGGAGCAGAGCTCACGTGGGACCAGATCTCCTATCCCAGACCCCTGGGAGCAGCAGGGAAGGCTCCCTGGAGCAGTTTCAGTCTGTGCTCGGTCTCCAGCCCCACAGAAGGAGCTTTGCATGAGCCTAGAGCACCACTGGCCTGGAAAAATGGGAATTTGAGTGAGCTGCGAACCAATTCAGAGCTGGATTTGTGCACTGATGACCTTGGATCAATTCAGGTGAATGCACAGGACAAGGGACACCACCGGGGCCACCTCAGACTGATCATCTGTCACATCAGCAACAACTTGAGAACAGCAAGTCCTGAGCCCTAAAACAGCAACTGAACCAAGGAGAACAATCCCACCAAGCCAAGGAGACCCAGGGACTGCCAGAGCCACGAGGAGGTGATCAGGGACAGCCCAGGGACTGTCAGAGCCACAAGGAGGTGGCCAGGGACAGCCCAGGGACTGTCAGAGCCACAAGGAGGTGGCCAGGGACAGCCCAGGGACTGTCACAGCCACGAGGTGGTGGCCAGGGACAACCCAGGGACTGTCACAGCCACATGGAGGTGGTGAAGGAGACCCAGGGACTGTCAGAGCCACAAGGAGGTGGCCAGGGACAGCCCAGGGACTGCCAGAGCCACAAGGAGGAGGCCAGGGACAGCCCAGGGACTGTCACAGCCACAAGCAGGTGGCCAGGGACAGCCCAGGGACTGTCACAGCCACAAGGAGGTGGCATCTACCATTCAGATTTAGGAGCAGCTCCACAGAAGCCTCCCCCTCTCATGTGGGAGCAGGAGATCTCCTCTCCCAAGGAATCACCTCCAGAGCCCTGGAGATTTGTCCAGCACTGCCAGGAGCAGCAGGGAAGGCTCCTGGAGCAATTCCAGGGAATCTGTGCTCAGTCTCTTGCTCAGCCCCCTCAAGGAGCTCCTGCTGCAGCTTCCCTCAGATTTTCCTCCCTTCTCCATCACCTGCTGCGAGATGAATTCAGCTGTTCCCTCTCAAAGGAAGGGAACAGAGAGGAAATGTGTTCTGAATGAGGCAGGCAGCGCCAGCAGAGCTGAATTCCAGCCTGGAGCTGCCCCTCCCTCCCTCCCACGCCCGGCTCCTCCAGCCTCCTCTCCACCTGGAAGCTTCAAATGCAACCTCCAGGCTTGGGATCGATTCCTGTGGAACGTGAAACCTCCACGTGCTGGGGGAGAGCCCCTGGGGATCTCATCCCGTGCCCCTGGCTCTGCCCAGCCCCTCAATCCAGGGCAGAATTCCCAGCAGGAGCAGCTGGGCTCTGCCAAAACCTGAGCATGGATTCCTGAGAGCTCTCCAGCAGCTCCAGGAAGGGACACAGCAAATCCAGCCCTGGAAAAACTCATCCATGGGAGAGGGACACCACAGATCTGCGTGGAGGGAAGAGGAGCTTTGGGAGAGAGGGAAGCAGCAGAGGGAAACAAGAGAAATCCAGGCAAGAAAACAGCAGGAAATTTGGAGACCTGGGTTAGCTCCTGGTGAAGTTTGCATGAGCTATCCAAGTTTTCTATTCCCTCACTGCAAAATGGGGGAAAACATGGATCCACAGACTGCAAAAAAGCTGGATTATGGTCTCATCCCCACCCCTGCAAACCCTCTGCTCTGAGCCCCTCTAAGCAGATTTTATTCCACCAGAAAATCCTGGAGGTTTTCCCAGATGCAGGCAGGAGCAGGAGGCAGCTGTGCTGCTCCAGAATCGCTGGGGTTAAACCCAATCAGCTGCCAGCCTCAGAGTCAGCTAAACAGAGAGAAAACAAAATTATCCCAAATTCTCTCTCCTCCCCCACAGTGCATAAACAGCAGAGCCTGAAAGCTCTCCAGAAAGTCACCGAGGGTATTTCTCTAATCAGAGGAGAACAGAGATAAGTGACTGTGCAATAAAAAAGCCAATTATCCAGCAGAGCCACATTCCCTGCTCCCAGCCTGCAGACAGAACCCACGGCCACGTGCTCACCAGCCCCAACACCGAACACACAGAGGGTTCTACATCAGACAGGGCCTTTTTGGGGGGGCCTGGAAAGCCAGGATCCAGAATTCCCATTGATACGTGGCTTCCATGCCCACTTCCATGCACAGTTGTGTGTCTGCACACCCTGGGATCCAGCATGTGCGGAGCAAGCTGTGATGAACACAGACAGGGCCTTTTTTAGGGTCTGGAAACCCAGTGCCAGATCCATGATCCAGAATTCCCACTGGGATGCAGCAGGAATTGTTTTCCATGCACAGTTGTGTGTCTGCACACCCTGGGATCCAGCGTGTGCAGAGCAGCCCACAATGAACAGAGAGAGAGCCCTGCACCAGACAGGGCCTTTTTTAGGGTCTGAAAACCCAGTGCCAGATCCAGGACCCAGAATTCCCACTGGGATCCAGCAGGAATGTGGCCTCCATGCCCATTTCCATGTAGAGTTGTGTGTCTGCACACCCTGGGATCCAGCATGTGCAGAGCAAGCTGTGATGAACACAGACAGGGCCTTTTTTTAGGGTCTGGAAACCCAGTGCCAGAACCAGGACCCAGAATTCCCACTGGGATGCAGCAGGAATTGTGTTCCACGCTTTTTTTAGGGTCTGGAGACCCAGTGCCAGAACCAGGACCCAGAATTCCCACTAGGATGCAGCAGGAATTGTGTTCCACGCTTTTTTTAGGGTCTGGAAACCCAGTGCCAGATCCAGGACCCAGAATTCCCACTGGGGTCCAGCAGGAATTGTGTTCCATGCTTTTTTTAGGGTCTGGAGACCCAGTGCCAGAACCAGGACCCAGAATTCCCACTGGGGTCCAGCAGGAATTGTTTTTCATGCCCATTTCCATGCAGAGCAGTGTCTGCATACCCTGGGATCCAGAGTGTGCAGAGCAAGGTGGGCACCGAGGATCCTCTGGCTCCCCAGGGCAGCACAGGGATGTCCCCAGGCCATGCAAGTCCCCAGGTGGGGACAGAGAGGGGGACAGCAGCCCCGAGGTGTCACCAGCTGAGCCACAGGCAGCACCCAGGGCAGGAGCAGATCCTGTTTGTCCCTCCTTGCCGTGGCTCAGCCAGCCTTGGGGACAGTCCCAGCGGCCACTCTGCCTCCAGAAGAGATTTCAAGCAACTCCTCTGCCCATCCCTGGGGTGGCCCAGGGCTGGCCAGTGGGAAGAACCAGCAGGATTTGGGCTCAGCCTTGCCCTCCTCCCAGCAATGCTCGTGAACTCGGGGGGTTTTTGAGCAAGAACTGCCAATTTTTGCTCACCCTCAGGAGGGTGGACACAAACACCAGCCCTGCAAAGGAGGAGAAGAGGTAAAACTAGAGGAAGCAACAAGGAACTGGGGGGGGAAAAAAGGACCAGAAAGGTTCATAACTTTGTTAACAGCATAAAAAAACCCTGGGGTTTTGAAGGGTTTCCCGCCCCATCCTTCAGGTTTGGGACTGAGTGTGTGAGTCAAGGCTGAGAGGGAGAGAGAGCAGGCGGGGTTAGGGGGGTGCAGGTGCTCTCTGTGCTCATTAAAGTCATGCATTGTAATAGACCATCACTCACTGCCCGCAGGAGGAGATGCAGCAGCAGCAGCAACAGCAGAAGTGGTGGGAGTGGAATTGACGGAGGAAAGAGCTACATGGGTTGGGCTAGAAACATTTTTTACATCGTGGTGCTGGCTCACGATGGAAGGCTGTCTCCTGAGGGCTCCCTGCAAAGAGGAGGCGCCGGTCTGGAATGTGTAAACTACGTCCATCTGCAAAGAACCAGAGAGTGAGATAGCGACACCCGGCCAGGGACAGGGACAGGGACAGGGACAGGGGACAGGGGACAGGGGAGGGCGGGCAGACAGACAGCAAGGAAGGAGGAGGATGGAGAGGCGAGGAAGAGGAGGAGGAAGGAGGAAAGAGCCCACCCCACACTCCCTGAAACCCACGTGGGGTTTTGCTGTTGGAGCAGAGAGAGTGTCCAGCTCTGCCCTTCCCAGAGCAGCAGGGTCGATCCCCCCACCAGAAGGGCTGTGGTGGGAGGCAGTGGCAGAGGAAACACCTGGGGTTATCCAAAAATCTGCAGGAGGAGCAGAGACAGACAGAGAGGGTGGGCAGAGTGCGAGTGGGCAGCTGCTGGGGAAGGGCTCCTGGTGCCTCAGCCCTGTGGGGCACTTTGGGGACACTCCACGGGCTCCCCAGGGCTCCTGTGGCAGCAGGAGATGTCCCAGCCCCTCTCCCAGGCCTCAGGGCTGCTGGGGATGCAGCACCCTGGTGGTGGGGCCATGGCTGCCCTGTGGATGTGTCCCAAGGCTCGAGGAACTGAGCAGCATTCAGGGGCCACCGTGGCTTCCTGGGCACTTTGTGGCTGGGTGATGCCAGCCCCGTGGCACCTTTTGGGCACCTCCTCCAGCCCCAGCTCTGGCTGGGCAGGTGTTTCACACATGGCTAGGCTCCTGCCCCATTCTGATATCCCTCTTCTCCCCTGAGCCCTTTTCACACACCCCAAATGCGGACAGGAGCCCCCCCCCCCCAATGCTCAGGTTGGACCCCAAAGAAGCTCCAGGACATGCCAGCACCCATTTCTCACGTGGCAGGAGCTCATCTCAGCTCCAGCACAGGGAAACACCTGGGAAGATCCAGGCTCAGCCCCAGGGGCACCTCTGGCACTGCAGCCCTGCAGAGCTCCCGGATTTCCAGCACATCTGCACCACTTCCAGGAGGGCCTGGATGCTCCCAGCACGTTCCTCATGTCAGTGAAGCACTGGTTACCCCCACACAGAACCCAGCTGCCCCTCAGGGCTCACAGCCAGCCAGGAACCGAGGCTGAGCTTCACCTTGAGGCCATTGAGGTGACACTGTGGAGGTGACAGCTCAGAGAAGGGAAGTTAAATCTGCCCCAGCCCCTGTCCCCGTTTGTTTGTCACAGAGGAGGGACAGAGAAGGAACAAAGGTGACCCAGCAGCTCTGCCTGCCTGGGGACACCAGGATTTTTCCCTCCATGGGACAGCTCTGCCCTGGCCTCCAAGGAAAGTGAGGGGCTTGGTGGGAGCAAAAATCCACCCTTTTGGGGTGGGGAAAAAGGAAAAAAATCAGGGAAAAAAAGTCAGGGAGAACCAAGTGATGTAAAAAGAAGACTGAGAGATTTTCTCCTGTCGTGTGCTGTGGGGCTGAGCTCTGGGTGTGCAGCACAGGGAGGTGGCACAGAGGGGTGGCACAAGGAGCCACACCTTGAGGCTCTGGTGCTGGCAGATCCCTGCTGGGCACATTCCCACTGGGAACAGCATCCCAGCAAGAGCAGAGCAGAGCCTGGGGCGCTCTGTGCACCTCTCACAGCCTCCTGTGCTGCTGAGGTGACCATCAGTGGCACATCCAGCCTCCTGCACAGTGCCTGCAGCAGAACAGCCTCCCTCCACCCCCAGCTGTCCCCAAGTCCAGGTTATCCTGGCTCCCTGCAAAGGCACAGACAGAAGCCTGGCCCGGGAGGCGATGGCATCCTGCGAGCAGCCGCTGTCACCTCTCTGCAGACACAGCCCCTGCAGGGGGAGAGAGAGAGGAGGGGACACAGCAGGCAGAGCCCCCCCAGGCCCTGCTGCCCCCCAGTACCTGGGTCTGGATCCTGTTGAGCCCCCGGAACCACAGGATCTGCCCCCGCCGCAGCTCCATCTCCGCGTGGTCGATCTCGTCCACGTCCTCGGGCAGCTCCTCCTCGGGGATCTCCTCCTTGGTGATGCCGTGCCCAGCCTCCTTCAGGAACTTCAGGTGGCTCGTTGGCACGGTGCAGATCAGCTGGGGACAGGCAGGGACACAGCGGGGACTTAGCCTGAGGTCCTGGGGATGCCTCAGGGTTTTGCTTTTGGGGTTTTTAGATTCTGTGCTGCTTTCGTGCGTGGGTCTGAGCTCTGTACTAAGGGTTGGTGAGCTCTGATCTCAGAGTAGGGAGAGAAAACAATCCCTTCTCTATGATCCACATTTCAAATGATCCAAATCTGAGGCCCTCTCTATGATCCAAATTTCAAATTACCAAAATCTCAGGCCCAAAAGCATTAACAACATGGACTGAAGAGAGAGAAACAAGAAGGATGGGACTTCATAACCTGAAGCTGTAATTGGACAATTAACTCCAATATGCAAATGGAGCAGAACTTATAAGAGTGAGAGACCCTGTGACCAGATGTCCATTTTGTGACCATTTTGGGTCCATCTTGGGTTCATTTTGTGACCATTTTGGTTCACCTTGGGTGCAGCCCTGCCTGGGCTCTTGTGCTGCCCAAGGTGGATCCATTGAGGAGATCCTTTTAATAAATCCCTGCTTTATTCTTTGGCTCTGTCCAGTCTCTCTTCCAGCTCAGCCTTCTCAAGGCATCAGCTGCAGTGCCACCAGCCCAGGGGAGCTGCCAGGACCCAGTGGGGACACCAGGAATGTCCCTGTCACTTCTGGGTGTGTCCCTCTGCAGCAGGGTGGGACTGAGGAGGGGATGAGCGACCTCCTCTCCTGCTGCTGGGGTGGGGCATCAGCCCCATCCTAAACACCTTCATAAGGAGCTACCCTGGAGAAAAACCAGGGAGAACACGGCCAGGGAGGGAAGGATGGGGCAGGATTTTGGGGCTGGCCCTTACCTGGCCCCACAGGAGCTCTCCCACTCCGATGAAAATGCACCAGAACCACTGGCTTAAGGTGAGCCCAGAGCAGCTGAAGGGCTTCCCACCAAACTCCACAATGATGATCTGCAGCACAGGAGAAAAGAGTCACACCTTGGGCATGGAAAGGTTGCCTTGGGCCACACCTTCCCCTCTCTCCTGGGATTACAAGAGGAGGAGCAAGGACCTCACATCCAGGCTGGGAATTTGAGGAGCGAGGACCTCACTCACTTCCAGGCTGGGAATTTTGTGGAACACCAGAGAGGTCCAAAGACATCTCATCCAGACTGGAAAACTTATGGGACATCAGAAAAGAGCAGGGACTTCACACCCAGGCTGGGATTTTGGGTTTTTAGTCCATCCCATAGATTTGGACTAAATCAGAGTTTCCATGGTCTGGAAGCAATCCCAGTGGAATAATCCATGGAGCAAAGCAGAAGCCATGGAATAACCCATGTGGAATAACCCATGGAGCAAAGTGGAATAAACCATGGAATAACCCACGTGGAATAACCCATGGAGCAAAGTGGAAGCCATGGAATAACTCATGTGGAATAACCCATGGAGCAAAGTGGAAGCCATGGAATAACCCATGGAGCAAAGTGGAATAACCCATGGAACAAAGTGGAATAAACCATGGAATAACCCATGTGGAATAACCCATAGAGCAAAGTGGAATAAACCATGGAATAGCCCACATGGAATAACCCATGGAGCAAAGCAGAAGCCATGGAATAACCCATGTGGAATAACCCACGGAACAAAGTGGAATAACCTATGGAATAACCCATGTGGAATAACCCATGGAGCAAAGTGGAATAACCTATGGAATAACCCACATGGAATAACCCATGGAGCAAAGTGGAAGCCATGGAATAACCCATGTGGAATAAACCATGGAGCAAATTGGAACTCAAGTGGAATAACCCATGGAGCAAAGTGGAATAACCCATGGAATAACCCATGTGGAATAACCCACGCAACAAAGTGGAATAACCCATGGAATAACCCACGTGGAATAACCCATGGAGCAAAGCAGAAGCCACGGAATCCCAGTGGAATAACCCATGGAGCAAAGCAAAACGCCCGTGCTGGGGTCACCTGGGCGAAGAAGGTGCCCAGCACCACGGAGCAGAAGATGGGGTTGCGGTAGATGCCCTCGAAGACGTTCCTCTCGCCGTGGATCTTGCGCGCGTTGATCTCGTTGAAGAGCTGCATCATCACGAAGGTGTTGAAGACGATGGTGTAGTGCTCGGTGGGGGGCGAGTGCAGGGGCGCGTTCCGGCCGCTGTCGATGTCGAAAAACTTCTCCCCTGAGCAGGAGAAAAAAGGGGATTTGGGGAAGGGAAGATGTGAAAGAGGTTTTACAGCATTTCTGAGAGCCACAGGGAAGTTTGAGAAGAGGATCTGTGTTTACACTGAATGAATTTTCTACCAAGGTCGTTGACCTAGAGTGACCAAAATGTCCCAAAAGAGAAACTGAGAAAGAAAGAAAAAACAACAGAAACCAAGAAAGAAAGAAAAAACAATAGAAATCAAGAAAGAAAGAAAAAACCTTTCCTTTCCCCCTTTCCCTTTCCTCCTTTTTCCTTTCCTTTTTCCCTTTCCTTTTTTCCCTTTCCTTTCCCCCTTCCCCTCTCCCCTCTCTCCCAGAACACTCTGGCCCTGCGGCTGACCTGCGAAGAGCAGGGTGAAGATGATGGTGAGCTGGTAGACGGCGTGGCCCAGGATGTTTTTCATCATGGTGCGGGAGATGAGCGGCTTGTTGCGCCCGTAGGGTTTGCGCAGCAGCAGCGACTCCGACGGCGGCTCCGTGGCCAGCGCCAGCGAGGCGAACGTGTCCATGATCAGGTTCACCCACAGCATCTGCACGGCCTTCAGGGGCGAGTCCTGAGGGGGGAGAACGTGTCATGCCACCAAAATAAACCTTTGTTCCCTTCTTTGTTTCACTCTCCTCCTGAAGAGAATTCCAAAATCACTCTTGGGTATTTAACAGCTTCCTAAAACATTCCCAAACATTTCTCCTTTTCTCCAAGCTCCCTGCAGAGCCTTCAGGGGAGAGAACATGTCACACCACCAAAATAAACCTTTGTTCCCTCTTTGTTTCTCTCTCCTCCTGAAGAGAACTCCAGAATTGCTCTGGGGTACTTAACACCTTCCTAAAACACCCCCCAAGATATTTCTCCTTTTCTCTGGGACCTCCTGTGTCCCACCTGCCCAGGTGAGAACCCCCTCATGTCCCACCCACCCAGGTGAGCTCACCTGTGTGATGCAGGCACCAGTGAAGGCCACGATGATGCCACCATGTCCCACCTACCCAGATGAGATCTCCCATGTCCCACCCATCCACGTGAGACCTCCCATGTCCCACCTGTCCAGGTGAGCTCACCTGTGTGATGCAGGCGCCAGTGAAGGCCACGATGACGGCCACCACGTTGACGGTGAGCTGGAACTGCAGGAACTTGGAGATGCTGTCGTAGACGTTGCGGCCCCACATGACGGCCTTGACGATGCTGGTGAAGTTGTCGTCGGTCAGGATGATGTCCGAGGCCTCCTTGGCCACGTCCGTGCCCGCGATGCCCTTGGGAACAAAGCCAGGGGTGAGTCACGGCCCTGCCTGGCTCTGCTGTGTGCCAGGGACGTGCCCAGCAGGAAAAGCCCCTGGAGCTGGTGCCAATCCCTGCTCAGCAGGGCCAGCAGAGCTCCAGGGGCTTCAGGGACAGGCTCTGAGGCGGCCCAGCTTCCCCAGACAGAGCCATGGTGCAGAAAAGCTGGGAAACAGCTGGGAAACAGCTGGGAAAACACTAGGAAACGGACAGAAAACAGCCAGCAAACAGCTGGGAAACAGCCAGGAAAATGCCAGGAAACAGCCAGGTAAGAGATGGAAAACTGACATGAAAACAGACAGGAAACAGCCGGAAAACAGCTGGGAAACAGCTGGAAAACAGACAGGAAACAGCTGGGAAAAAGCTGGAAATCTGCTGGGAAAATGCCAGGAAACAGCTAGAAACAGACAGGAAAACAGACAGGAAATAGATGGGAAAAAAGCTGGAAATCTGCTGGAAAACAGCTGGGAAAATGCCAGCAAACAGCTGGAAAACAGTGGGAAAACAGTCTGGAAAACAGACTGGAAAACAGCTGGAAAACGAACAGGAAACAGCTGGAAAACTGTGGGAAAACAGTCTGGAAAACAGACTGGAAAACAGCTGGAAAACAAACAGGAAACAGCTGGAAAACAAACAGGAAACAGCTGGAAAACAGCTGGAAACCACCTCCCTCCTCACATCAGGGATTGGCTCCATCCCGGACTGGGCACCTCTGCTGGGAGCCCAAGGGAGGCAGAGCTCAGCCCGGAGGGTTCTGCCCCAGCCTGGGCTGAGAACGGCCCTGCAGCTTCCCAAAAATCCCCAAAACTCCCAAAAAATCCCCAAAAATCCCTGCCAGGATCTCCAGGGCAGCGGGCCGGGCTGCGCTTCCCGGAGCCGGCACAGCGAGGCGCTCGCCCCGCAGGAATTCCACGCAGGAATTCCAAGCCCTGCCCAAAACGAGCCCATTCCTGGCGTCTTCCCGGATTCCTCAGATCCCAATCCCTCCTCAAAGGGGAAATCCCTGCCTGCTGCAGCGAATGGGGTTTAGGGGAACAGCTTTCCCTGCTTCTGGAATTGAGTTTGGCTGTTCAGCACATTTCTAAAAACACTTCCCTAAAAATCTCTCATTTGCTCCCCACCCAGCTCCTGCTCATGTCCCTAAATTAATCCCCAGGGAACCTGTTAAAAACAACAGGTTTATTTCCCTGCTCCTTTCGGACAGGATAAAAAGGCATCAAACCAGAGTTTTCCCCCATAAATCAATTCCCAAAGCCTGATCCAGCACCATGCCTGGAATTGGGGTGAAAAGCTGCAGGAAAAACCAAATCCTGGGGTTCCCATGGCTGTCCTGGATCCAGCAGAGACACCAGGACAGGGCAGGTCCCTGCTCTGGGACCTCCAAGGAATTCCCAACCCCTTTCTCACAGCCCTACGCAGCTCAGACTCCAACCCAACACCCTAAGAAAATCCTTTTTTGGGTTTTCAGTCCATCCCATAGATTTGGAAAAGAGTTCCCATGGGTTCTGGAAGCAATCCCATGGAACAAAGGAAAACCCCCAGGCTGGCCATACCATGGCAAACCCAACATCTGCTTTCTTCAGGGCTGGGCCATCGTTGGTGCCATCCCCTGTCACAGCCACCACCTGCCTCTGGTCACCCACGGTGCTGTCGATGATTCCTGCCACGGAAACAAGAAATTAAACCCCAAGGGAAGGATCCCAGCCTGGACCAGGCTGGAAAAACTCCAGGGAGGAGCCTTGGAGAGGGGCAGTGCCCACCTTTCACCAGGGTGTGCTTGTCCGTGGGCGAGGAGCGTGCCAGCACCCGCAGCTTGGGCCAGATCTTGTCCAGCTGCTCCTGCTCCACCTGCAGGACCAGGAAGAGGGAAGTGAATCCTCCCCTGGAATCTTCTGTCCCACCAGAGAGCAAATCCCAAGTGGGACGGGACAGTGGCTTCACCCCAAACACTGCTGAGCACCCCAGCAGCTTCCTTATGCAAGGAAACAAGGAAAACCCAGCGGGATTTGGGAAATTCAGCAGGGATTGGGAAACCCAGCAAGATTCGGAAAACCCAGCAGGATTTGGGAAATCTATCAGTATCTGAGAAACCCAGCAGGATCTGGGAAACCCCTCAAGATTCATAAAACCCATCAGGATTCTGAAAAACCAGCAGGATCTGGAAAACCCAGCAAGATTTGGAAAACCCAGCAGGATTTGGGAAATCTATCAGGATTTAGGAAACCCCTCAGGATTCAGAAACCCCGCAGGATTGGAAAAAACCCTCAGGATCTGGGAAACCCCTCAGGATTCAGAAACCCCGCAGGATTGGAAAAAACCCTCAGGATCTGGGAAACCCCTCAGGATTTAGGAAACCCCTCAGGATTTAGGAAACCCCTCAGGATTTGGGGAACCCCTCAGGATTTAGGAAACCCCTCAGGATTTGGGGAACCCCTCAGGATTTGGGGAACCCCTCAGGATTTGGGGTTTTTGCAGCTGCAGAAGCCTCCCTGCCCGCGCAGGGCCGAGCTCTCCCACCTCTCCCTTCTCGTTGCGGATCAGGCGGTTGAACTCCTTCCCCTCCAGGCACAGGAAGTCCTCCCCGGGCAGCAGGATGCCACACTTGGTGGCGATGGCACGGGCAGTGTTGATGTTGTCCCCTGTCACCATGCGGACGGTGATGCCCGCGCGCTGGCACTTCAGGATGGCATCGGGCACCTGGGGACAGGGACAGGGTTGGCACTGGGAACGCCGGGAGTGAGGCAGCTCCTTGTCCCTAAAAGGATCTGGAGAGGGCTCTGGAGGGATGGGGGAGCTGCATCTGCCACCTCGGAGGGAAGGGACCTCGCTGCCACCTCACTGTCACCTCGCTGCCACCTCGCTGCCACCTCACTGTCACCTCCCTGGGGCTCCCATGGCTCTCCTGGGTCCAGCAGAGACACCAGGACAGGGCAGGTCCCTGCTCCAAAGAATTCCCAACCCTTTGCTCACAGTCCCACACAGCCTTTCCTCCCTTCCAAAGGGAAGGGACCTTGCTGCCACCTTGCTGTCACCTCCCTGGGTGCCAAGGCACGGCCAGACCGTCCATAAAAGCAGGAATTTCATCCCCTCCCACCCCACTAATGGGTTTATCCATCAGGGAAGAGAGGAAATTGGAGTGAGCAATGAGCAAATCGAATCAGGAGCCTCCAGAGCTGCTGCAGCCAGGGGATCTGTAATGCAATTCCCAGATTGCCAGATCCCTGAACATCTCATCAGGGACCAGGAGAGCAGGGGGAGAGCTCCAGACTGCATCCAGAGGCAGGGATGGGGCATTATTGCATTAGCCCAGCACACAGCTCAGAGGGAAAACCAGCTCCAGGAGCCCAAGGATTCTTGCTAGCTGCTTCCATTCACCTGGAGCAGCACAGAACACAAGGATTGGGAATTTTGGGTAGGAACATGCTGCCATTGTTTTGTCCAAAAATGGGAGAGAAATGCCTGCAGCAGGGATGGGCACAGAGGAGCTGCTGGAATTCTTTGGGGGAATATCAGGGATGGGCACAGAAGAACTGCTGGAATTCCTTGGGGGCAAAGCAGGGAGAGCTGCTGGAATTCCTTGGGGGAGTATCAGGGATGGACACAGAGGAGCTGCTGGAATTCCTTGGGTGAACACCAGGGGTGGGCACAGAGGAGCTGCTGGAGTTCACAGAATCACAGAATGAGGTTGGAAGAGACCTCTAAGATCATCGAGTCCAACCTATGCCCTAACTCCTCAACCAGACCATAGCACCAAGTGCCATCTCCAGTCTTTATTTAAACACACTGGGGACACAGAAGAGCTGCTGGAATTCCTTGGGGGCACAGCAGGGATGGGCACAGAGGAACTGCTGGAGTTCCTGAGGGGATCCCAGCCCTGAGCAGCAGGAAAAGGGCCAGGAACAGCACAGGCCAGGGGGGGTTTGGTACCTCGGGCCGTACGGGATCCTCGATCCCCACCACAGCAATGCAGGTCAGGTCAGACAGGATCTCGTTCTCGCTGTCCCAGTCGGGCTCTGCGTCCGCAGGGAAGTCCCGGAATGCCAGGCAGATGGTCCTGAGCCCGTGGCAGGCCATGGGCTCGATCACCTTCTTCACCATCTCGTCCCTGTCCTTCACCTTGAACACCCGCGGCTCGCCGTTCTTGTCCAGGATCTTGGTGCACCTGAGGGGACCGGGAGCTGAGTGAGGCACTGGCACATTCCTGGCACTCCATCCACAAAAACGGGGCTGTTCCTTTTTCACAGCCCCCTCCAGATTTCCTAAACCTACCCAAAACACTCTCAGCACATTCCTGTCACCCCACCTATAGAAGGGACACAACCTCTTCCACAGCTCCCTCCGGATTTCCTAAATCCATCCAAAAACCGCTCAGCACATTCCTGGGACCCCATCTACACAAAGGGGCTGTCCCTTTTTCACAGCCCCCTCCAATTTCCCCAAACCACCCAAAAAACACTCAGCACATTCCTGTCACCACATCCACAAAAAGGGGCACGTTCCCCTTCCACAAGTCCCTCCAACTTTCACAAATCCACCCAAAAAACACTTGGCACATTCCTGGCACCTCATCCACGGAAAAGGGGGCATTCCCCTCCCACAGCTCCTTCCAGCTTTCCCAAATCCACCCGAAAACTCCTTGCCATATTCCCAGCACCCCATCTACAAACAGGGGCTATCCCTTTTTCACAGCCCCCTCCAACTTTCCCAAACCCATTCCTGGCACCCTGTATGGACACCCCCTTTCCCTCCAGCTTTCCCAAACCCCACTGGGCACCTCCCAGCACCCACGCCCATGCCCCCTTGCCCCGTGGGATGCCCAGGATGCCCAGGGGATGGGGCAGGAGCAGGATTTACTTGCGCAGGATGATCTCGGAGGCGCCCTTGCTGTACATGCGGAAGCCGCCGCCGCTGTTCCTCAGCACGGTGCTCATGGACTTGCGCACGGAGTTGAAGGTGTAGACCTGATTTGTGGGGAAAAAAAACCCCAAAACTTAACTCCACAACTTGTAAAAGATGTAAAGCTGGTATTTATTACAGCCCTGGATATATGTGGGGTTGTTCCTTCTAAAGGACACCCCTGAGAATTCCCAATCCTTTTTTATCCCCTTTACTTGCACAGAGTTTCACAATAGGTTTAGGTATATTCATTATAGGTTCATATAGGTTCTATAGGTCCTATTCATTATAGGTTTATGTATATTCATTATAGGTTCATATAGGTTCATATAGGTTCTATTCATTATAGTTTTATGTATATTCATTATAGGTTCATATAGGTTCTATTCACTATAGTTTTATGTATATTCATTATAGGTTCATATAGGTTCTATAGGTCCTATTCATTATAGGTTTATGTATATTCATTTTACTTTTTTTGAGTTACAATTTGCAATTATTCCTTGTACAGAGAACTCTCTGGTCACTCTGTCAGACTCTTGCAGCTTCAGCTTTGGCTCTCGCCTTTGTTTCAAAGTTCAAGGGGCCCCTCTTATCTCCCTTTTTAGTTTGGGAGTTCCCATTCTTTTTCCTTAACTGAGGCAGTTTGCGAGCACAGCAGAGTTAACAGACCAAACAAGTTAAAACAGCACATTTCATCTCTGTTAGCAAGCTCCAGACTCAATAATGCAAAGCAGCACATTTCACTTAATTCCAAAATGGATTTCGCCTAAATCCAAAATGGATTTCTACCCTGGTAAATTCCTATTCTGTTCCAGACCTTGTAGAGCTTCTCCTCGGGCACCTCGTTGCGCACGGCCTGGTAGTCCTGCTTCAGGTCCAGCACGAAGCCCAGCAGGGCACACTCGGTCTTGTTGCCCACCTGGCGGGGCAGCCCCCCTTCCTTCTCTGGTGGCTGCAAAAAGGAGGGAGAAATGATGAAGGATGCCAAACCTGGGTGTGGAACAGGGTGGAATGATGAAATGATAGATGGGAGGATGGATGGAACAATGGATTGAAGGATGGATGGAAGGATGGATGGAATGGTGGATGGAACAATGGATGGATGGATGGATGGATGGATGGATGGATGGATGGATGGATGGATGGATGGATGGATGGATGGATGGATGGATGGATGGAACAATGCCTTAAGTTTAAGCTTTCGTATTTTCCAGACTCTGTACTGCACTAGGATATGACTCTGAACTTCACATGTTCTCCTCACAGCTCAGCCACACCAAACAATCCTTTTCCAGCCCCAGAACCAAGGACACTGCTGCAGCTTCAGCCCCAAAAAGTGCAAACAACAGCGAATTGAGAAGAGCAAACTGGGAGGATGGGACTGCACAACCTGGAGCTGTGATTGGACAATTAACCCCAATATGGACATGGACCAAAACTTATAAAAGTGTGAAAACTCATGACCAGGTGTCCATCTTTGGGTGGAGCCACGGCCGGGCTCTTGTACTGCCCAAGATTCTTGAAGATTCACCTTGGGCAGGTAGGACAGGGCACAAGGTGAGTGGAACACAGAGAACAGGAACAGCCCTTCCCCAGCAGCTCTGGGGTCACTCTCACTATATTTTAATCAACCCTACTTTATTCCTTTAATTCTGTCCAGCCTGAGTTCCCAGGCACCCTCCCAAGTCATCAGGACGCCCCCAAGCTGTGGTGCCGCAGCTCACCAGGATCTTGGAGGTGTAGGCAGAGTTGATGGCCACGCCGTGGACGATGAGGTCCAGGGTTTTGGGCAGGATGGCCTCGGGGTCGGGGATCTGGCGGTAGTGGGTGTCCCCCACGTAGGCCTGCACCACGGTCATGCGGTTCATGGTCAGCGTGCCCGTCTTGTCCGAGCAGATGGCCGTGGCGTTGCCCATGGTCTCGCAGGCGTCCAGGTGCCTCACCAGGTTGTTGTCCTTCATCATTTTCTGCAAGCAGCGAGAAGGGTCAGGGCTGGCCTCACCCCTGCCACCCCCGTCCCTTTCAGGAAGTTGTCTGTGACAATGCAATTGATTTTGAAAAGAAGTTTCAATCCTGGTAGGCTGTAGTAAATTTCACCTATGATCCTGCTTCTAATGTAACCACTGCCTTTGTGCTTACCATCCATAATTCCACTGTTTACATTATCCATCCCATCACTGCACTAAGATTAAATCATCAAAAACAGTGCTCTACAGTCACAGACATCTTTTCATGAAAAATCCTTTTAGGATTTCTCCTCTTGAGAAGCTGAGAGGCCTCAAGAACAAAATGATTAAACAATGATTATCTGCTGCTGTAGAATGCAACAGGTAGATCTGTGATTGGTTTCATGGAGTTGTTTGTAATTAATGGCCAATCACAGCTCAGTTGGCTCAAGCTTTCTGTCTGAGCCACAAACTTTTGTTATAATTCTTTTCTATTCTTAGCTTAGTTAGCTTTCTGATGAGAACTTTTTTTTCTATTAATATAGTTTTTATGTAATATATATCATAAAACAATAAACTAAGCCTCCTGAAACATGGAGTCAGATCTTTGTCTCTGTTCTAATTTAAAAACTCTTGTGAACACTGTCACACTCTACCCTTCAGAACATAGGGTGTGGGCACGAAAAGTGAATGAAAAGTAGCAAACAGCAAACTTAGAATCCTGCATTACTAGAGAACAGCTGGGATTCATTTGTGAAAGCAATACTATTAGTGCCCAGGATGTGTGTCTAGACACTGAACAGAGTATTTGCCACTTCGAAATTCATCCAGTCACTGATCAGAAAACTGTGCTCATATATACTGATAAAGACAACTTTCTGAATTTCAGCTGGAAAATTACTGGAAATTACTGAATTTCAGCTGGAAAAATACTGATTAAAAGCCTGGGACCAAGGCCATTCAGCATCGCTTTGAATAGAAGTACTTTCTAATTCTAAGACTCAAGTTATAATTATATACAAAACAATTCTGTACATGAAAGCATGAACTACTTTCAGGGGGACCTCAGAACCTCAGGTCCCTCCCCTGATAATTCCCTCCCAGGTGTGTCAGTCACCTCTCCTTTCCCCTCCCAGCACTGAAATCCTGGAATTCCAGAAGGGCATTGAGTGATTGGCAGATCCAAAGGATGCCCTCTACCCCTGGGGGGCACTGGGCCATCCAGGTGTCCTTTGTCCCTTTGTCCCTCCCCTCCTGTCCCTGCTTGGTGCCTCCCTGCCCCTTCCCTGCCCCTCTCCCCGGGGTTAAAGGAGCAGCAGCCACGGGCTCAGGGAGTTCTGTTGGAGCTGGTGCTGCATTCAGAGGCCTGAGGGCCAGAATAAAGCTCTGGATCCAAACCCTCCATCAGAACCGACTCCTTTCCTTCACCATGGTCTGAAAGCTTCTCCACAGAGGGAAACCTGAGGAGCAGCCCCTGTTATGGGGGGAAGCTCCATCCCAGCACCACCAGAGCTCCTGCAGGCCTGGACTTGTCCCCAGTGCCCAGCTGCAGCACCCAGGCAGCCAAAAGTGTCTGTGGGGTGAAACACCAACACCCAGCCGGCCAAAAGTGTCTGTGGGGTGAAACACCACACACCCAGGCAGCCAAAAGTGTCTGTGGGGTGAAACACCACACACCCAGCCAGCCAAAAGTGTCTGTGGGGTGAAACACCACACACCCAGGCAGCCAAAAGTGTCCCAGGGGTGAAACACCACACACCCAGGCAGCCAAAAGTGTCCCAGGGGTGAAACACCACACACCCAGGCAGCCAAAAGTGTCTGTGGGGTGAAACACCACACACCCAGCCAGGCAAAAGTGTCTGTGGGGTGAAACACCACACACCCAGCCAGGCAAAAGTGTCTGTGGGGTGAAACACCACACACCCAGCCAGCCCAAAGTGTCTGTGGGGTGAAACACCACACACCCAGCCAGCCCAAAGTGTCTGTGGGGTGAAATCCCACAGTGGCCACTGTTTGGTTCAGCAGCAGGGCCAGACAAGCTCAGGCACGTCCTGGCCACAACATTGGTGATATTCCAACAGTCCCTCCTCACGCCCAGGTCTCACCTTGACAGAGTAGGCCAGCGAGATGGTGACGGCCAGCGGGAGCCCCTCGGGCACGGCCACCACCAGCACGGTGACGCCGATGATGAAGAACTTGACGAAGTACTGGATGTAGATGGGGGTGCACTCGGCCAGCCAGGGCCGCTTCTGCACCCCAAAGGTGTCGATGACGAAGTAGAGCACCAGGATGATGACGGTGATGGCCGACATGATCAGCCCTGGGGACGAGGACGAGGTCAGGGGACACAGGGGACACAGGGGACACAGGGGACACAGGGGACACAGGGGACAGGGTCAGCCCTTCCCCACCAGCTCTGGGGTCACTGTCACTGTCACTCACCTGCCTTCCCGATCTGCACCGCCAGGCGCGTGAGCTTCCCCTGCAGCACCGACTTCTCCTTCTTGGGCACCTTCACCTTCTTCTTCTCCTTCTCCTCATTTTCCACCCCCTCCTGGCTCTTCAGGGGCTGGATCTCTAAGGCCACACCATCCTGAGTTTTAGCTACAGCCCGGGGGGCAAAAGAAAACACCACGTGTGAACAGGAGAGGCCCAGGCCAGGCTGGAGGACACCACGGAGGAGGATGGTGGTGGCAGAGAGAGAGAGAGAGAGAAATCCAGGACAAGAACCACTCCCGACCACACACGCGTCCGAGCACATGGAAGCTCCGTGTCCAGGCCCTGCCACCTCTCTCCGGGGTGCTTTTCTGTCATCTACCCTCTGCCCACGGATCAGGGATCCTCAGAGGTGACTCTGGCACTCATCACACCTCTGCAAGAGACCCTCTAGGCCAGATTTTGGGGTTCTCTTCCAGCCTCTAAGCCTGCAGAGGATTGGGAGTGCTTTGGAATGAGCCCAGAGATGCCCCAGTGTCCCCAGTTCCCCCAGTGCCACCCCTGCAGTGCCCTGTGGGCAGCCCAGCAGGAATCGCTCGCCAGGGAAGCGACGGAGGGGGTGAGATGGAGGGGAGGGTTAGAAATTGGGATGGAGACTGAAGAGCAGGGAGCCAGGAATCCTCCAATCCCAGCCTGGAGCCATCCACCACGCCTTTGGGACCCGAGACAGCCCAGCTTCCCATTCCTAAAACTGGGCTAACCCAGCTGGAAGGCTGCCCTGGGCAAACCCAAGCCTGGCAGCTTTGGAGAGGGATGGGCAGCCCAGCAGAGGCTCCTCCTGAGCTGGTGGAGCTGGAGGAGCAGCAGCGGCCCCAGGGCCACCCCCTGGGGGTGTCCTGTCCCCTCCTGGGCTGGAGGCCACCCCGGAGCAGCTCCACAGTGACAAGAGACCCGACACGGACACAACAAAGCACCCGGACAGAGCTGACTCAAGGAGGGCAACTCAAAACTGCTGAGAGAGAGAGAAACAGAGAGAGAAACAGAGAGAGAGAGAGAGGGGTGGAGAGAGAGGTGCAGAAATGGGGCTTCCTCCACAGCCTGCAAAGAACAGGGTGAGAAACACTGGTGAGGAGACGCTCACGGAGTCGAGGCCATGGCAGGACAGGGTGCAAGCGTCCCATGGGCCAGGCCCTGGGGGAGATCTCATCCCAGGAATGCCAGGAGGGCACCTCCAGCTCTGCCCTGAACACCAACCCTGTGCAGGGACAGCTTTAAACCACCAAATCCCTGCTGGGAGTCATGGAGGCATCCCAAGAAAGGGATGCTCCACCAGGAGTCCTCCCTGAAAAATGGCTCTTCCCCATGCAGGAACAGCAGGAAGGTTCATTCCAGTGATGCCTTAGGATTTTAGCTTTTATCTTTTCCATGTATTTATAATCCTGCAGTTCTTTAGTGTATAACTCTAAACTCCACACACAGTGTCAGCTGCTGCTTTCCCATTTTTACACAATTCCTCTCCAGGCCTGGGAATCAACACCACCTCACTGGTCAGGCCCTGAGAGATGGGAGCAAAAGGGAGTTGGGGGAGCAAATTTGGTGTCAATGGCTTCATTACCTGCAGCTGTAATTGGCAGATTAACCCCCAATATGCAAATGGATTTAAAAGTGTGAAAACCCCGTGACCCGTGGTCCATTTCTGGGTGGGCTTCATCTGCCCTAAATGCACCTGAAGGCCCTTCAATAAATAAAACTGCTTTTGATTCCCTTAATTTGGTCTGGCCTCTGGTTTTGGGCAGTCCCAGCACGGCATCCCCTGCCTTGGGTTGGGGTTTTGGGGACACCACGGGACCGTTGCACCCTGTCCTGGAGAAACGAGGCGAGAGTCCCGCCGGAGCAGCAAAGAGCACAGACTGATGAGGAGAAGGAAGGAAGGAAGAAGGAGGAAGGAAAGAAGGAAGGAGGAATGCCTGGTAGTTAGTGTGGTGCTGGTTCAAAGGATGGAGAGGCTGGCGTTACCTTTGTTGCGGTTTTCGGGGGCTCCGCTTTTTTTACCTGTTCAAAGAGAGAAAGGGGGGAGGGCTGAGCACAAGGAGCCGCATTCCCCATCCAGCTGGGATGCTCCCAGGGGCCACTCCAGTGGTCACCCTCTGGACACCACGCCTTGGTCCACACACAGCTCGAGGCTCCGCAGCTCCCAGGCTGCCCTGGGCACCCCTGTCCCAAGGATTCTGCTTCTCCCCACCTGTAAATCACCCCCAAACCCCAGCAGTGCCTCGAGGGTGCTGGAGGTGCCTCAGATTTTCAGGAGGAGAAGCCCCAGAGCAGATTTTCAGGAGAAAAAACCCTCCTGGCAGCTCCAGGTCCCTCCCTCCTGCTGCCACCAGATCCAGATGGGAAGCACAGACTTGTCCCCCACCATGGGCAGCACCAGACCCAGAGCAGGGAGGTGTGACCCCCCAAAATCTGTCCAGGTGGCACACGGGGGTGCCCAGGGCTGCTGCACCTCAACCAGCCTCAGGTGACAAGGGCTTTATGTCACCCCACAGCTCCAGTGGGGACAAACTGGTGGCACCCCCTGGACCTGCTCTGCTCCCAGACCCATTGAGCTTGAAGGCTGGGAAAGCTCCAAGCACTGGGTGGCTCCCAGTGCCATTCCCAGTGCCATTCCCAGTGCCATTCCCAGTGCCACTCTCAGGGCACCCTGTCCTGATAGCGGCACTGGGAATGGTGGGAGCTCCATAGCTCCCAAATCCTGGAGCTGGGGAAGGCAGGATCCAGTTCAGAGCTGTGGAAGGCAGGATCCAGTTCAAAGCTGGGGAAGGCAGGATCCACACCCAGAGCAGGGGAAGGCAGGATCCAGCTCAGAGCTGGGGAAGGCAGGATCCACACCCAGAGCTGGGGAAGGCAGGATCCAGCTCAGAGCTGGGGAAGGCAGGATCCACACCCAGAGCTGGGGAAGGCAGGATCCAGCTCAGAGCTGGGGAAGGCAGGATCCAGCTCAGAGCTGGGGAAGGCAGGATCCAGCTCAGAGCTGGGGAAGGCAGGATCCAGCTCAGAGCTGGGGAAGGCAGGATCCAGTTCAGAGCTGGGGAAGGCAGGATCCAGCTCAGAGCTGGGGAAGGCAGGATCCAGCTCAGAGCTGGGGAAGGCAGGATCCAGTTCAGAGCTGGGGAAGGCAGGAT
Source organism: Molothrus aeneus (assembly GCF_037042795.1). Lineage (NCBI taxonomy): Eukaryota > Metazoa > Chordata > Aves > Passeriformes > Icteridae > Molothrus > Molothrus aeneus. Next base: position 2,788,300 of record NC_089669.1, on the reverse strand, counting down.
CCAGCTCAGAGCTGGGGAAGGCAGGATCCAGCTCAGAGCTGGGGAAGGCAGGATCCACACCCAGAGCTGGGGAAGGCAGGATCCAGTTCAGAGCTGGGGAAGGCAGGATCCAGCTCAGAGCTGGGAGCTGCAGCCAGCACAGCCCAGGAGCCTCTCCCGCCTGGCATCGCCTCCCGGGAAGGGCTCCCTGGCGCGGGGATGCCGGAGCAGCTGGCAGTGCCAGCCTGATGCTGCTGCCAGCGCCTGATCCCAGTGAGGCCAAACCTGCTGAGCAGGGCATCAGGGACACAGGGAGCTTCCCCAGCTGGGAATAAGCAGCTGGATGTGAAAGCTGAGACAGGAGAGTGCTCCAGTCCCAGCACGATGGGAACACCTCAGCCTGGCTGCTGTCCCAGCCCTCCTCTGCCTCCTGCCGTCCCCTCCTTTCCCCCAGGGAGCTCAGGGAATGCTCAGGAGATCCTCAGCCAAGTCCTGCAGGGTTTGGATGGGCTGAAAAGACCCTGTGGGCACCCAGGACTCACCTTCCCACCACCACGGGGTGGGCAAGGAGCACAGCAGGGGAGTTGCCACCAGCCCCTCTTCCCAGGGGATCCTTGATCCCCCAAACCCCACAGCTCCAGGATGGAGAGGAGGGTGCTGGAGAAGGGTCCCAAAGAGGTCTGGGAGCATGGAGGGACCAGGTGGAGGGGACAGGGATAGATCCCCAACCTCTCCCTGATCCTGCCTGGGCCAGGGGAGCTGACCCCATGTGGGAGGAGCCTGTGGATGCTTCCCAGGAAAGGGAGAAAGGAGGGAAAAAAGGCAGGTTCAGGGCATTTTCTTACCTTTCTTCACTTTCTTCTCCTCGTCACCCTCTCCTCCTGCTCCCAAGAGGGTGAAGATGATGCCAGTCTGGGAGTTGATGCCCACGGCAGTCACCACCATCCTGCCCGAGCCCTCCATCACGTGGGTACCTGGCAGGGCAGCAATGCCATGGGCACACAGGTGACACTCCCAGCTCCCATCCCACAGAGTCCCAGACTGGTTTGGCTTGGAAGGGACCTTCAACCCCATCCTGTTCCACCCCCTGCCACGGGCAGGGACAACTTCCCCTATCCCAGATTGCTCCAAACCCCGTCCAGCCTGGCCTTGGACACGTCCCTGAGAGCAGGGCCCACCCTGATCCCATCCCAGAACCCTCACCTGACAGCAGCATGGGGTCTTTATCCATGGATTTCTTCACCTGGTCTGACTCGCCGGTCAGTGAGCTCTCATCTATCTTCAGGTCATTGCCCTGGATCAGGATCCCATCCGCTGGCAGGAGATCACCTGGACAGGAGGAAAACCAGGGATCAGCCCAGCCTGGGCTCAGCCCTGCCTGCCCCATCCCAGGAATGCTCCAAAAGGATCCAAAACTCAGGCTCAGAGCAGCTCTAGAGGGAAGAGAAGCAGCAGGTGGGGTTTGTGAGGGACAGGTGCAATCAAATGAAATCCAAGAGCTCCCAAATCCTCGCTGGAGACTCCTGGGGAGGATTTTGCTCGGTGCTTCCCCATCTGGTTTTAATGAATCCTTCCCAGAGCTCCTGATGCATCCAAAATCCACCATATCCACCTGCCAAGAATGGAATCAGGCCCTTGGGAAAACACACACTGTGTTGGATCAATCTCCTTCCTGAATGGGAGGAATATTCCCCCTGGGAAACGAGGAGCAGGGCCTGATTGATCCCAAGGGCTGCAGCTCCTGGATAAGGAAACATCCAGCAGTGCCTCCAGGCCAAGGAAATAATCCCCAACAACTCCTGGGTAAGGAAATATTCCCCAGCATCTCCTGGATGAGGAAATGCTCCCCAACATCTCCTGGATAAAGAAATATTCCCTAACATCTCCTGGATAACAGAATATTCCCCAGCATCTCCTGGATGAGGAAATACTCCCCAAAACCTCCTGCATAAGGAAACACTCCCCAGCATCTCCTGGGCAAGGAAATATTCCTCAACATCTCCTGGATAAGGAAATATCCTTAACAGGGACAAGGTTGGGAAAATAGACTAACACAAACTAATAAAATTAATTAATTCTGATCCAGGAGCTCCTTAAAGCTCCAGGCCAAAAAGAGAAGGTGAGTGAGCTCATGGAGCTCCACTGGTTACTGGAGCTGGTTACTCCATGAAAATGCTGCCATGGAGCTCCATCACCTCCAAGGCACCATTTCCATGGAGCAACCAGAGGAGCTGCTGCTTGTCCTCAAGGAAGAAGGGCTGGAGAAGGAGGGAGGAGGTGTTTTGTGGAGATAATCAAAACTCCACAACTTTTGTGAGAGTTGTAAAGCCGGTGTGTTTATTACAGCGCTGGACACATGTGGGAATCGTTCTCCTCAAATGACGTGGGTACCTCTGGGAACTCCAGGTCCCTTTTTATCCCCCTCTCAAATACACACACGCATACAACTTCACAATAGGTCCATACATATTCACTTTTATGAATTTCACGTGACATTTGCTGCTAGTTCTTCTTTGTCAGAAAGAATTCTTAGGTCGGGCTGACCTGCTCTCACAGCAGTCTCTCTGCCTCTCTCTATCACTTTCTGTCTCCTCCCCTTCATCTCTGTCTTTCACTGAAGCAGTTTCTCTGAGCCTAGGCTTTTGCAACCAGGCCGTTTTCTAACTACAGACTCAACTCAAAAACGTGCATTTCCCCTAAATCAAAACGGATTTCTACTCTGGAAAATCTCTACCCTGCTTCAGAGGCTCCCAGGGGGGAGCTCAGCCCTAGCCCCACTCACCGTACTTGATCTGGGCGATGTCCCCCACCACGATCTCGGCCACGGGGATCTGGATCACCTGGCCCTTGCGGATCACCGTGAACTTCTGCTCCTGCTCGATGCGGCTCTGGAGGCCCCGGAACTGCTTTTCCTTGCTCCAGTCGTTGAAGGCCGTCACCAGCACCACGATGATGACGGAGAACAGGATGGCAGCGCCCTCGATCCAGCCCGCCTGCGACTCGCCCTCGTCCTCCACGCCGCCCGTGGACTGCCCGCACACTGCCCGGGATAACCCCAAATGAGAGAGTTCCCATGGGATAACCCCAAACACTGCCCGGGAGAGAGCCCGTGGGTAACCCCAAATGGGAGAGTTCCCATGGGATAACCCCAAATGAGAGAGTCCCATGGGATAACCCCAAACACTGCCCGGGAGAGAGCCCGTGGATAACCCCAAATGAGAGAGTTCCCATGGATAACCCCAAATGAGAGAGTTCCATGGGATAACCCCAAATGAGAGAGTTCCCATGGGATAACCCCACACACTGCCCAGGAGAGAGCCCGTGGATAACCCCAAATGAGACAATTCCCATGGGATAACCCCATATGAGAGAGTTCCCATGGGATAACCCCAAACACTGCCCAGGAGAGAACCCATGGGATAACCAAAAACACTGCCCGGGAGAGAGCCCATGGATAACCCCGTATGAGAGAACTCCCATTGGATAACCCCAAACACTGCTTGGAGCAGGAAATTCCTGCTTGGATAACCCCACACAAGGGAATCCCCATTGGGATAACCCCACACAAGAGAATTCCCACTGGATAATCCTACACACTGCCTGGAGAGAACTCCCCACTGGATAACTGGTCCTCCCCCAAAGACCCCAAAGATGGGGAGGTGCCACCACCCAATTCCCCTATCCCAAACCCCTGCTCCCACAGGGAACAGGGCAGATCCCAGGATATCCCCACAGAGAACCAGGCAGATCTCACGAGTCTCCATCCCAAACCCCTGCTCCCACCAGGAACAGGGGCAGATCCCAGAGTCCCCCCCACAGGGAATGGGTCGATCCCAGGATATCCCCACAGGGAATGAGGCAGATCCCAGGATATCCTCACAGGGAATGGGGCAGATCCCAGGATATCCCCACAGGGAATGGGTCGATCCCAGAGTCCCCTCAGCAGGAACGGGGCAGATCCCAGGATATCCCCACAGGGAATGGGTCGATCCCAGGATATCCCCACAGGGAATGGGTCCATCCCAGGATATCCCCACAGGGAATGGGTCAATCCCAGAGTCCCCTCAGCAGGAACGGGCAGATCCCAGGATATCCCCATAGGAACGGGGGCAGACCCAAGTGCCCAGCCCAGGGACTCACGCTCGTTGTCCCCTCCCGGGGGGTGGTAGAAGGACAGCCCCAGGGAGATGATGGCTGCGATCTCCAGGATGATCAGCGTCACATCCTGCAGCGCCTCCCACACCAGCTGCAGGAACGTCTTGGCCTTCTTGGGGGGGATGAAGTTCTGGCCAAAGACCTGACGCCGCTTCTCCAGGTCCGTGGGGTTCCCAGACAGGCCTGGAGGGGTGGGGAGAACAGGGATGAGGGTAAATCCCACTGCTGTCCCTGTGGGATTCATCCAGGAGCAGCTCCCTGCCCGTCCCGGAGAATGTGAGGAGCTGGCAGAGGGGAGACAAGGTGTAAATAAATAAATAAATAAATAAAGTATAAACAAATAAATAAAATAAAAATTTTAAAAAAATTAATAAAGTATTAAGAAAATAAAGATTTAAAAAATAAAAATTTATAAAGTAGTAAACAAATAAAATTTTAAATAAACTATAAAAGTATAAAAATAAAAATTTAAAAATAAAATTAATGAAGTATTAAGAAAATTAATAAAAATAAAAATTAATAAAGTAGTTAACAAATAAAATTTTAAATAAACTATAAAATAAAGTATAAAAAATAAATTAAATAAAATTAAAATAAACTATAAATAAAGTATAACCAAATAAATAAAATAAACCTATAAATAGAGACAAATAAATAACAAAAATTACATAAAGTATAAACAACTACAATATAAATAAATAATATATAAATTATAAAACATAAATAAAGTATAGATAAATAAAATATAAATAAATAAAGTATAAACAAAGAAAATTAATTAAATGAATAATACATTAAAAGATAATATATAAATATATAAAATACAAATGAATCAAAATATAAATTAAAGGAATTAGTTAAATAAATAAATAATACATTAAAATATTAAATAGAAATATATAAAATATAAACAAATAAAACAAAATTATAAATAAATAAAATATAAATAATTAACAAACCAAAAACATAAACAAACAAATAAATAATGTATCAGGCTGCAGCCTGGAGAACGTCACTGTCACCCCCAGGCAGGGGACACCAGGCTGCAGCAGTGCTGTGCCATTGTCACCCCCAGGCAGGGGACACCAGGCTGCAGCCTGGCGAGTGCCCAGGTGCTGCCAGCTGGCACCGGTGGCCTTGTTTACATCAAATGAGCCATAAATCTGGGCAATCCTGGGCAATCCTGGGCAAATCTGGGCAATTCTGGCACTGGCAGTGCCCGTGGCCACCTGAGCCCTGTCCTGTGCCAGCCCCTGGAGCTGTGGGAGCCTCTCCCAGCCCTGGGGACACTGGGTCCAAGCTGGGATCTGGGCTGGTGCTGCTGGGAAAGGGTGGGACACAGGGAGGGAGCAGGACACGGAGCTGGGAGCGAGGACGGGGGGAAATGGGGGAAAATGGGGAATAAAAGGGAGCCTGAGCCCCTTCAGAGCCCTGCCAGCAGCCATGGGTGACAGTGGCAAAGTGGCCACCTCTAATAAAGCCATAAATACTGACAGGGTTGGATGGAGTGATGGGTGACAGCAGCAAAGTGACAGGGCCACCCCTAATAAAGCCATAAATGTTGAGGGGGTTCCAACCCATGAGCCAGCAATGGGTGACAGTGGTGACACGGCCATCCCTAATAAAGCCATAAATGTTGAGGGGGGTACCAGGAGGGAGCAGTGGGTGACAGTGGCAAAGTGACACTGCCACTCCTAATAATGCCATAAATGCTGGTGGGGTGCCAGGCCATGAGCCAGCGATGGTGACAGTGGCAGTGTGACACAGCTGTGTTCCCAGCACCACCTTAAGGGACCCCCCCATCCCATCCTTCTCCACCTTAAGATGTCCCCGGGGCCACTGCCAGGTCCCGGGATGCTCCAGGAATGGCCCTGGGCACATCCTGGTGGTGCCTGGAGCAGCCTGGCAGTGACAGGGGACCCAGGTCCTGCATGCAGGGGACAGCTCTGAGTCATTCCAGGGGACACCTTCCTGACAGACCTGTGTCACCCTGGGGGACACCTCCCTGCCAGCCCCATGTCACTCTGGGGACACTCCTGTGCCAGCCCCATGTCATTCTGTGGGACACCTCCGTGCCCGCCCTTTGTCATTCTGTGGGACACCCCAGTGCCAGCCCCATGTCACTCTGAGGGGACACCCCCATGTCAGCCCCATGTCACTTTGGGGACACCTCTGTGCCAGCCCCATGTCACTTTGGGGACACCCCTATGCCAGCCCCGTGTCACTCTGAGGGGACACCCCCATGTCAGCCCCATGTCACTTTGAGGGGACACCTCTGTGCCAGCCCCATGCCACCCTGGGGACATCTCCCTGCCAGCCCCGTGTCCCTCTGGAGACACCCCCCTGCCTGCCCCCTGTCACTTTGGGGACACCTCCGTGCCAGCTCCATGTCACTCTGTGGGACACCTCCCTGCCCACCCTGTGTCACTCTAGTGACACCCCTGTGCCAGCCCCCGTGTCCCCATGTGTCCCCACGTGTGTCCCTGCAGCAGGAGGGAGCTGCAGGATCGATCCCGCCCCGCAGCTGTGGCTGCAGCCCAGCTGCAGGGAGGGGACAGCTGGCAGCTGGCACAGCAGCCTCGCTGTCCCCACCCAGCCATGACGAGGGGGCTGAGCAGGATCCTGGGATGTCCCGGCCTCCATTCCCCAGCAGAGGGTGGAAAATGTGGCTCATGGCCACGGAGCCGCGGGGACACACGTAGGGACACATGTGGGGACACACGTGGGGACACACGGGGACACAGGATGGTCCCACAGCACAGGGCAGCCAGGGATCCCAAAGCAGGAATGATCCCAGGGCTGTGCCCCACCCTCCCCGGAACTGGAGGGGTTTCGATGGCTCTGTGCTGGCACAGGGAGGGTGACAAGGAGCCCGTGCCACCCAAATGCCACCACAGAGTCTGGGGGGCCGATTAGAAGGAGACAAAGAGCAGCAGCCCTGGGCAGGTGCCACCCATGGGGCCACTGCAGGCTCTGGGGTCAGGTTTAGCAGGGAAATGGGGCAGAAACTTTCGCTGGAGGTCACATGTGACAGCAGGGAGCTGTCACCAGTGCCTGATCTGCCTGGGGACAGCGGCTGTGGGGTGGCACAAGGAGCCTCCCTGCAGGAATGGGGCTGGGTGAGTCAGGGTGGCTGTGCTGGCACCCAGGGGACACGGGTGACTCATCAGAGTCACACCCCACGCCACCCCAAAGCCACTTTGGGAGCAGCCCCGAGGGTTTGGGGTCTGCTGGCACCTCCTGGGGCAGAGCTGGAGCTGCCAGAACCAGCAGCCCCCAAAGTGACACTGGGGGTGGGGACCCCAAGGGCCACCCAAGGCGGGCTCTGGGGGACAGCGTTTGCCCACGAGGAGAGGGGACAGCCAGGTCTGCAGCACAGGGTGGCACCGAGGGCCAGGAGCCACGTGGATCCAGGTGGGATCAGAGCACTGCAGGGCACGGATCCTACAGCAGGACAGGGGTGCTGGCAGGACACCCCGGGCTGACAGACAGGAGGACAAGGCCCTGTGCCACTCCAGAGGGGTGATCAGCAGAGGGACAATGAGAATGGGGATGGGGACAAACAGTGGGGTCAGACAGAGGTGCCACAGGTGCCCTTGGGATTTTGCTCTTCCCAAAAATCCCTGAGGATTTGGAGCAGAGAAACTTTCTGTGCTCTCTGGGACTTGGGACAGCTCAGCTCCATGGGAGGGACACCCCAGGGGCATCGGGGTGGGGCTGAACCCTTCACCTTCCCTAAATGAACCTTTTAGGTTCTCCTCCTGCCTCTCCTCCCACCCCAAAGCAGCCTGATCCCACTTTGGCAGGGCTGAGCACATTGTTTTGTGACCTGGGCTTTGTATTTCCACCGGGATTTCCCCCCCTTCTCTAACGACATCCCGATATTGTCTGTCCTTCCCGGTCCCGCTCGCAGCTGGAAAGCTGCAAATCCCCCCCTTGCAGCACTAAAAATATCCCACAGATTGTCACAGCTGAGCCCCCATCCCACAGCCCCAGGGCTGAGCCCCCATCCCACAGCCCCAGGGCTGAGTTCCCATCCCACGGCTTTAGGGCTGAGTTCCCATCCCACGGCTTTAGGGCCAAGTCCCCATCCCACAGTTTTAGGGCTCAGTCTCCATCCCACAGTTTTAGGGCTGCCACCATCCCACAGCTCCAGGGCTGAGTCCCATTCCACAGCTTTAGGGCCAAGTCCCCATCTCACAGTTTTAGGGCCGAGTCCCCATCCCACAGCTCCAGAGCTGAGTCCCATCCTACAGTTTTAGGGCTGAGTCCCATCCCAGTTTTAGGGCTGAGTCCCCATCCCAGTTTTAGGGCTGAGTTCCCATCCCACAGCTCCAGGAAAACCCTTGGAGCTGGAATCAGGGGCTCTCTGCCCCCTGCACCCCCCCAATGCCAGGGAAGGCTCCACTGCTGTGCCAAGGTGCCACCAGTGCCACCAGCCTGGCTGATGAGGGGACCCCAAAAGCCAGCCCAGCCCGTGAGGGCAGAGGTGACACCCTGAGATCCTCCCAGAGGTGACCCCAGGTGTCACTGCCACCACTCAGCTGCAGTGTCCAGGTTTTCCTTGGAGCATCCTCAGTGCAGGAGGGACCTGGGCCCATCTCCCCATCCCTGGGTGCATCCCCCACCCACTTTGGGGACACACTGCTCCTGTCCCTAGCCCAAAGTGCCACCAACAGCTGCGGGTGGCACCTGGCCACCTCACCAACGCCCTCCAACCTTTACACCTCCCCTCCCACTCCGTAAATGATTAAACAGGGAAGGGCTGGAGCAGCACCTGGGCTGTGGGGAGGAGCTCCTCACCCCATCCCACATCTCTGACAGCCCCTGAGGTGACAGCCCCTGAGGTGACAACCCCAGACCATGGGATGGCCACTGGAGCCACCACCCTTGGATGTGACCTTCGTGTGGCTCCATCCCAGACCACGGGACAGTCACTGGAGCCACCACCCTCGGGTGTCACCTTCACATGGCTCCACCCCAGAGGTGACAACCCCAGAGGTGACAACCGCAGACCATGGGACAGCCACTGGAGACACCATCTTTAAGTGTCACCTTCATGTGGTTCCATCCCAAAAGTGACAATCTCAGACCACGTGACAGTCACTGGAGCCACCACCCTCCAGCATCACTTTCACATGGCTCCATTCCAGAGGTGACAACCCCAGACCACGGGAGCCACCACCCTCAGGTGTCACCCTCCCATGGCTCCATCCTGGAGGTGATAACCCCAGACCTTGGGAGCCACCATCATTGGATGTCACCTTCACATGGCTCCAGCCTGGAGGTGACAACCCCAGAGGTGACAACCCCAGACCACGGGAGACACCACCCTCAGGTGTCACCTTCACATGACTCCATCCCGGAGGTGACAACCCAAGAGGTGACAACCCCAGACCTTAGGAGCCACCATCCTTGGATGTCACCTTCACATGGCTCCATCCTGGAGGTGATAACCCCAGAGGTGACAACCCCAGACCTTAGGAGCCACCATCCTTGGATGTCACCTTCACATGGCTCCATCCTGGAGGTGATAACCCCAGAGGTGATAACCACAGACCATGGGAGCCACCACAGTTGGGCGTCACCTTCACCTGGCTTCATTCCAGAGGTGACAACCCCAAACCTTGGGAGCCACCACCCTTGGACATCACCTCCATGTGGCTCCATCCTGGAGGTGACAACCCCAGACCACGGGAGCCATCACCATTGGGTGTCACCTTCACATGGCTCCATCCTGGAGGTGACAACCCCGGAGGTGACAACCCCAGCCCACTCACCTTCGACCGGCGACGTCTTCAACCTCTTGCAGACGTTCTGGACGCCGCCATAGGAGTCGTTGATCCGGGCCACGGCCTCGGCGCTCCTCAGCTCCATGAGGTTCCTGAGCTCCACCAAGGAGCACCCAAAGTCCCCCTCATGGTTGCCCTCAGCCACCGAGTTCCCGGGGTGGTGGTCGGCCACGTTGTTCGTCATCTTGTCACGGTGCTGGTGCCACCGGCGCGGCGCTCCCGGCGCGGCCTCGCTCGCGGCTCCGGCGGCTCCGGGGGGGGATGCTCCGTGTGGCCCCTTCCCTGGGGGCTTCCCTGGGGGCTTCCCGGGGGGAACGGGCGGCTCTATCCGAGCCCAACTTGTCGGGATGAAGGTGTAAACAGGATGTGCATGTTACCGCGGAGGCGACCTTAGCAACGCCCGGCGTGCAGCTCCTGCAGCGGGAGGAGGAGGAGGAGGAGGAGGAGGAGGGCTCCCTGGATACCACAGCAACTGGAGCTGTGAAAACAACCGTGGGAAACAAAAATATCGGCGTCAGGAGGGCTTGGAAAGGAGCGAGGCGCCCCATGGGGTGGGAGAGGAGAGCGGCGCTGCCCCAAGGAGGGGATTTTTAGGGAGAATTCAGTGTCAGCGTGGTTTGGGCAGAAATTCCTGGGTGAGAAGTTGAGCTCGGAGTGTGGAGCAGGGAAAAGCCGCAGCTGCAGGGCCGGGCAGGAAAGGAGCCCAGGTGGTTCTTCACTTTCAGCCCAGACAAATCCTCCCGTTGATTCTGGGTTAAAAATACCCCTCAGCAGTGGGAAACAGCTGCTTCCTCCCCTGGGCAGGACGTGGGGGCCGGAGCATCGCTCCCCGCCCTGCTGGCAGGTAGGGAACAATCCCAATATCCCAATATCCTGATATCCTGATGTCCCAATATCCAAATATCCCAATATCCCAAAGTCCCAATGTCCCAATATCCCAATATTCAAATATTCCAAAATCCCAATATCTCAAATATCCCAATATCCCAAATTCCCAAAATCCCGACATACCAAAATCCAAATATCCTAATATCCCAAAATTCTAATATCCTAATATCCCAAATTCACAATATCCCAATGTTCCAATATCCCAAATTCCCAAAATCCCAATATCTCAATACCCTGATATCCCAATATCCAAATATCCCAAAATCCTAATATGCCAATGACCCAATATCTCAATACCCCAATATCCTGATATGCCAATGACCCAATATCCCAATACCCCAATAGAGAAAGGGGCTGCAGCACCCCATGGGCTCTACGTCAGCTGGGAGATGCCACAGGAACCACGAAATAGAAAAGGGAAGTGGCAGAGAAACCACCAAAACCTGAGAGTTTCTCAGAAATTGAGGTTTTTCCGTTAATGACTTGTTCTGAGGTGGCTCCCTGAGGGCAGCGAGTGGCTCTCAGTGTCCCCAAGAGCTGCCACCCAGGTCACAACACCCCAGCGAGGAGAGAGGAGCCCCAAAAACACTCCAACCAAGCCAAGCAGGGACCACGAGCATCCCACAGCTCCCCCATTCCTCAGGGATTTGGGGGCTGGGATTCCCTGCTGGCATCTCAGAGTTCTAGGGACAAACAGGGACATGAAGGGAACAGCACAGGCCAGAGGGAAAAAGGGCTTTTTGTCAGCCAGGGTTAGCTGTGTTCCCAAGCTCCAGGGAAGCTCCCGGCACTCCAGAGGCAAAAAGGCTGCGAGGGGAGGCTCTCATGGAGAGAAAATAAAAATTTTCTGAGGGCAAAATAAATAAAGAACAACAGGGGAACGGCCACTCCAGCAGCATCCGCCCCAGACGGGGCCCAGGGGTGGCAGAGCAGGCTGGGGAGGGACAGGAGGGAGGAGGGAGGAGGGAGAATGTTCACGGCTGATCCCAGAACACGTGGGGTGCACCAGCCCTCCCAAACCCCACAGAAAGGCACCAAATCAGCACAGGGCTGTCATGAACAGCCCCAGTTCCTGCCCCAGGGCTGCCCCAAACTGCCCCATGCCAAACAACCCTGATTCCAGCCCCAGGGCAGTCCCAAAGTGCCCCAATTCCAGCCCAGGGCAGTCCCAAACAGCCCCATCCCAAACTGCTCCAATTCCAGCCCCAGGGCTGCCCCAAACTGCCACAGCTCCAGCCCCAGAGCTATCCCAAACAGCCCTGCCCCAAACTGCCCCGATTTCAGCCTCAGGGCAGTCCCAAACTGCCCCAATTCCAGCCCCAGGGCAGTCCCAAACTGCCCCATGCCAAACTGCCTCGATTCCAGCCCCAGAGCTGCCCCAAACTGCCCCATCCCAAACCGCCCAAATTTCAGCCCCAGAGTTGTCCCAAACTGCCCCAGTTCCAGCCCCAGGACAGTCCCAAACTGTCCTGGCCCAAACTGCCCCAATTCCAGCCCCAGCCCCAGGGACTTTTCAATCTCTGGGGCAGCACAACCCCAAAGAACCAAACCCCCCCTGCCTGGCCCTCCTTATCCCGCCAGCAGCACCCCCAGGGCAGCTCCCGGCACTATCAGGGCGCCACAGGCACCAACTGCACCTCGGGGACAGCAGTGACACCGCAAGAATGTCCCCACCTCGGGAGAGACCTGTGCCCCAGCTGCAGGGAGGGGGGAGCGGGGCAGGATGGGGAACAGGGATGGGAGACAGGGATGGGGACACAGGGATGGGAGCAGAGGGATTGGGAGAATGGGGATGGGACACAGGGATTGGGAGAATGGGGATGGGGGGACACAGGAATAGGGAAAATGGGGATGGTGGAGCATGGGGATGGTGGAGATGGAGATGGGGAAAACGGGGAGGGGAGGACAGGGATAGGGACACAGGGATGGAAGGACACAGGGATAGGGACACAGGGATAGGGACACAGGGATGAAAGAACACAGAGATGGGACACAGGGATGGAAGGACACAAGGATGGGACACAGGAATAGGGACACAGGGATGGGACACAGGGATGGGATACAGGGATGGGACACAGGGATGGGACACAGGGATGGGACACAGGGATGGGATACAGGGATGGGGACACACAGATGGGACACACAGGGATGGAAGGACACAGGGATGAGGACACTGCAGCTCCTGGACACCCAAACTCCTCGGGCCAGAGCGTTTCTGCTGCCCCATCCAGCAGGGATCCCTGCCCATCCCCAGCCCTGTTATCCCACGGCTGCTCCTGGAGCTGAGCTCATCCATCCCTGCAAGGCAGCAGCTCCCAGCAGCGGGAAGCGGGAGGTGGCAGGCCCAATTAAGCAGGCTCCTGCTGATTAAGAGAAAAAACGCTAATTCCCCCACCCCACCACGCTCATTTCCTCCTCTTTCATAGCAACCGGCGCTGTCTGAGGAGCTGAGGAACGCTCAGAGGTTAAGAGGGAGACAGTTAATTAATACTGTAACGGCCTAGCCCTTAATTACCCCTGACAGAGCTCAGGGAGCAGCGATCAGCACCATCCCTGTGTCCCACTGTGAGATTTCAGCCTGGAATTTGCTGTATCCTGGGGGGAAAGGAGGGACCCAGCACCATCCCTGTGTCCCACTGTGAGATTCCAGCTTGGAATCCACTCTGCTCTCAGGGAAAGGAGGGACCGACCCAGCACCATCCCTGTGTCCCACTGTGAGATTCCAGCTTGGAATCCACTCTGCTCTCAGGGAAAGGAGGGACCGACCCAGCACCATCCCTGTGTCCCACCCTGCAGTCCCAGCCTGGGACTGAGGTGTGGGATGGTTCCTGTCTGCTCTGAGCATCCTCCCCCAGCCCTTTTGGGATCACAGCCCCATTCCCAGGGGATCCACCCGGATCAGAGCCATCGCTCTGAGGAGCTCCCAGTGACCCCAGCACGTTCTGTCCTTCACACTGGGAACCCATTCCCAGAGCCCCCAGGCCCTGGAGAGGAACAAACTCTCCCCGAGGGAAGAAAACAGCCCAGGTGGGAGAGGGACCTGAGCTCCCTGTGTGTGTGACACCAGCTGTGTGTGTGTGTCACCTCCCAAATGCCATCCCTGAGCTGGGGACCCACGTGGAGCCTGGTGGGGTGTGAGGGGAGGAAGGAGAGGAGTGTGAGGGGAGGAAGGAGCAGGAGAGGGGTGTGAAGGGAGGAAGAAGAGGGGTGTGAGGGGAGGAAGAAGCGTGAGGGCTCCAGGCAGGAGGAGCTGGTGAGGAGCGGCGGAGCTGGTGCTGCAGCTGAACCTGCCCGGAATAATAAACGGCAGCACGGCACCTCTGTCCTGCCAGGGGCACCTCTGTCCTGCCAGGGACAGTGCCCAGGGCCAGGGCCACCACCCCAGCCCCAGCACCTGCTGGATTCAACCTTGGAGAAAAGTGATGAGGGAAAATTAATCAGCTGGAGATGCCACAAGTGACAACTTCAGCCACGGCGTGGGTGGCCCTGCTGCCAAGCCTGTGGCACTGCTGATGGCACCAAGAGCCTGGCACGTGCCAGGAGCAGCCGTGGTTGGGTCCCTGGGTAAGGACAGGGATCCTCCTGCCCCAGGATATCAGATCAGATCCTGGATGGGAGCACTGCTCCATCCTCCCACAGATGATCTGAGATGGAGCAATCCCTGCCCAAGCTCAGGAGGTTCTTCCATTGATGAAATCTGTGCCCCAGCTGGGACATCTCCCACCACCAGGCCAAGGAGAAGCATCACCAGCCACCACATTCCCTGCCCAGAGCCACAGATCCCAGCTGGGATCAGGTGGATCAAGGTGGCATCACCTTCCCCAAGCACCTGGATCCCAGCCCCACACTCCGCCCCCCTCAGCAACACCCACCAGGGTCCATCTCCTCTCCCAGTTTGGGAATGGGGTGTTGGGAACACTTGGCTGCCGGAGGTTGCCATGGCAAACTCAATGTAAAGCTGTCAGGGATGCTGTTTATGTTGCCAAGTGGGGAGGAAGGGAAAAAAAATAATAAAAAGAAAAAAGAAAAAAAAAAAAGAAAAAAAAAGAAAAAAATCAACTCCCCTAAAATTACCCTTCCTTGGCTCAGGTTTGAGATTTTTTCTCGTTGGGAATCCGAAGCTGCATCCGCAGTGGGATGAGAGAGGCTGCACGGACAGATGGACAAACGGAGCCAAAGCAGCCAATGAGAGCAGAGGAACGGCCTTGGAGCACCTTTGCTGCCCTGCCGGCTGGAACTGCCCCTGCAGGGGCCGCACTGCCCTCCCTGCCCACCTCACACCCCACTCACTCCTCTGGGAGCGGGGCTGGGGGCACAGAGGGAGCTGAAAATCCTCTGGAATAGCTCAATCCAGGCAGGAGTCATGGGGTGAGACCCTTGGGGTGCTGCCATCACCGGGGGGCTGGGGGCACAGAGGGAGCTGAAAATCCTCTGGAATGGCTGAATCCAGGGAGAGACCCCCGGGAGACACCCATGGGGTGCTGCCATCACCGGGGGGAGGGCTGGGGGCACAGAGGGAGGTGAAAATCCTCTGGAATGGCTGAATCCAGGCAGGAATCATGGGGTGAGACCCTTGGGGTGCTGCCATCACCGGGGGGGGCTGGGGAAGGGACCAGACCCCCCTGCAGCCCCTCGGAGAGCAGGGAGACACCTTCCCAGTGGGAATGCAGGACCAGGCTCTGCACTGGGCACAGGTGACAGCCTTGGGGACAGGGAGGGCACAGGACCCCCACAGCGGGGCTGAGCCGGGTCGCTGTGCTGGTGGGACAGGGCCACGTGGAGCACGCGGTGCGCAGCCCGCGGTGACAGCGGCTCCGGGGGGGTTCGTGGGGTCCCCGGTGTCCCCCCGGAGCCACCGCGGGCAGCGGGGGGGGGGGGGGCCCCGGCGGCGCTGGGGGCCCCTCCCCTGCACACTCACCAAATCGCAATGTGCAGATGGCAGCGGCTCCCGCTCCTGCTCGTTCCCAGCAACACCCCTGGCAAGGGAAGCCTTCCCTCCTTAACCCCTGCGGCGCCGGGCGAGGCCACCCGCAGGGGACACCGCGGGGCTGTCACCTCCTGCGGCGGGGGAGGAGACAAGGAGGTGGCGCACGGGGACAAACCTCATGCTCGGGGCTGGCTCGGAGGGGCAGGGGACATCCCAGCCGGGATTGTCACCCTGGGCGAGGAGGGGCAGGGTGGCAGAAGGTCACGGTGGCGGAACCTCCATCCTGGTGCCACGGAGAGGAGAAGGGGACAAGGCCAGGCTTGCGACAGCCAGGACAGACCCCCGGACACTCAGGAGGACCCGTCCCCTTCCCCCGGCCACGCTGGGGTCCCCTCCTTGCCCCGGGCGGCTGCAGGTGCCGAAAGCAGAAGCGGTGGCACCCGGGGACAGCCACCTGTGGCACCCGCGGGATGTCCCCTCCTCCCGCAGCAGCATCCGCTTCCTCCGCCAGGGGTGGGGACAGCGACACTGCCCTGCCCGGAGGGGCCCCCCCGCACCCCGCAGTGCCACCCCCGCCACACCTTGGGGACACTCCAGAGCCGAACCCTGGCACGGGGGACACCCCGGTGACAGCCAGACCCCCTCGCTCCTGGAGGGGCAGAGGGGGAAGGAGCCCGCAGGCTCCATCGGGCGAGGCGGGGGGAAAAAACGTCGGGAATAAAAGTGGGGGGAATGTCCTGGGAAAGGAGCAGGAAAACGCCCAGGAAGCGCTGAGGCCTCACGGAGCGCGGCAGCAGCAGCGCTGTGCCAGGGAAACTGAGTCACCAGCCCGGTGACAAAGCGAGTGACAAAGCGAGTGACAAACCAGGCACGGAGCAGTGACGGAGCCCAGGGCGCGGGGCTGGAGCTGCAGCCCGGGAATTCCTGCGGGAATTCGCTGTTGGGATCCGGCCCCTGAGGCTGCTCCTTGCCAGCCCCGCGGGCAGGGCAGGGTCCCCATGTCCCGCATCCCCGCGGGTCCCCGCGAGTGACAATTCCCGACTCCCATGAGTGACAATTCCCAGTTCTCACAAATGACAATTCCTGTCTCCACGAGTGACAATTCCCGATTCCCAAGCGGCTCCTCCACACCTCCCTGTCCACGACATTGGGCTGGGGACGAGAGAGGGGACACGGCCACAAGCCACCGGCTACCGCAGGCTCAGGGTGCCACAAGAGCCGCTGGCCCCGCGGTGTCACTGTCACTGGCGATGTCACCGTCACCCATGGTGACAGCCCTGTAGTATTTCCTCCCACACGGCTGTGCCAGGCACACAATTCCCGGTGCCAGCAGCACAGCCATGGGGCTGCCACGTGCAGGGCACAAGGCTGGGGCCTGTCCCCTAACCGGCTGTCACCCCCTTGGCCGCAGACCTTTGTCCCCACGCAGGTGACACCAAGGCATTGTCCCGTGCCTGGCTGTGTCACACCATCCTCCTCTCCTTCCTCCTGCCAGGCCAAGAGGAGGGATGGCAGCAGGGCCAAGGTCACAGTGAAAGCAGAAGGAAAAGGCAGGAGGAGGTGACATTCCCCAAAATGAATGTCCCTGCCGCCACCCTGCAGGCACTCACGCGGCCGCCACCACCCCGCTCATTCCAGCTGCTCTGGCTCCCATTTTGCTCCTATTTTGCCTCCTGCTAATTGACGTTGGAAAACTGCTGGGTTTTGGCGTGCCCAAGGCAGCAATTAACTCCTGCAAAGGGCAGGGAAGAGGCTGGAGGCGGAACGCTGGGCACGGCCCTGGCATGGATGCGGCGATCCACGACGCGGCTCCCCATATCCCACTGCCCTGAGCCCCAAAATTCACCCCCCTGAGCCCCCAAACCCACAGCCCTGAACCCCAAACCCCACAGCTCGGAGCCTGCTGCCACCAGGGGCTGTGACAGCCCTGGTTTGTGCCGTCCAGGCCTCCAAAATCGTCACATCCACGTGCCAAAGCCACCGGCGCAGCTGGCGGTGCCGGGGCTCAGGAATCTGCCCTCGCCCCCGGCCGGCCGGGGCTTCCCTGAGCCTCAGGGTGCAGCAGCCCAGGAATTCCATGGGGGTGGAAGCAAGGGAAAAGCAGGGAGCCTCCAGGCGAGCTGTCAGGGGGAATGTTTCCATCTAAGGCCTTGGTATTTCTCTGGCGGCGCCTGCACTAAATCAGCGCCGCTCCTCTCATTATTCTCTCGTGCTTTACAAGGTAGCACGGCCGGTGCAGGAATGCAGGAGGATGGGGAGCAAAGCCAGCCCTCTCCTGCAGCAGCAAACACCTGCAGGCCTCACCCTCTGCAGGGGCACAACATCCCCTGTGCAGCCCCTCTGACACCTCCTTAGCAGCTCTGGTGCTTTTAACACCAAATGGTTTTGTTTGCGATCGTCTGATCACCAAAATCAGAGAATGTGGCTTTCAAAATCAGAGAATGTGGATGTCACACCTGAGTGTAACATCCAGAGGACATTAAAAGCCATGTAGATGTGGTGCTTAGGGTCGTGCTGCAGTGCTGGATTAAAGATTGGACTTGACAATCTTAAAGATCTTTTCCAGCCTCAACAATTCCGTGATTCTACACCGGAGCCCTCAGGTAGGGAGGAGCTGGGCTGTCTCGCTCTTTGCTCTGCATCTGTCCCTCTCTCCCCAAATTCACCTGGCAGGTCCCTGGAGGTGACAGCAGCACAGCCCTTGGGAGGATTGTCCTGGATGCCAGCACGAGGTTTTGTCCACTCCTCCATCCCACCTGGCACCAGGAAATGGGCTCTGCCCAGCCTGGGAGCACTGGGAAGCCACCTCGGGGTGATGCGGCAGCAGCTGGCACACAGTGGGTGACCCTTCTCTCCTCTCCTCCCTTCCCTCCAGGTGGATCTGCTGCAGGGAGGTGTCAAGGGCAGCAACTCCCACCCCACTGCCCTCTCCAGCTCTCATCCCTCCTCCAGACCCATCCTGGGCTTGGCTTAGCTCTGATTCACAGCCCAGAGCGAGTCCAAAGCCGAGCTTTGGGATTTGGGCAGCTTGGAATCGTGGAGCACAGGGAGGAGGATAAAAGCAAGGCAGCAAAGCAGGCCCTGGGGCTGCTCTGGCAGCACTCCAGGATGGACACGGAGCAGCGGCCACATCCCAGCCCTGTCAGAGCCCCTGTCACACCTGGGCAGCAGGGAGGTGACACCGAGAATCCTGGCAGGATGGGGATCCCAACCGCAGGGAGATGCTGCAGCCCCAGCACTTGGATGTTGTCCTGGGAGGCCCCTGAGGAGCAGGAGAGGCCAGGGAAAGGCTGGGGGCAGTGTCTGAGCTGGCCAGGCTGGAGCAGAGGCCACGGGGCTGGGATGGTGCCGAGGGCAGGAGGGAGGAGCCCGGAGCCCTCTGCTCCAGAGCCATTCTTGGGCACAGCCCCAACCAGGATTTTGGGCTTTTGGATCCCAGGACACTCCTTAGGCAGAGGCTGGGGCAGAGCCTGGGTTATCCCAGCCCAGGGCAGGGATGCTCTCACCATTCCCAGCTCTCCCCAACCAGGATTTTGGGTTTTTGGATCCCAGGACACTCCTTAGGCAGGAGCTGGGGCAGAGCCTGGGTTATCCCAGCCCAGGGCAGGGATGGTCTCACCATTCCCAGCTCTCCCCAACCAGGATTTTGGGTTTTTGGATCCCAGGATGTTCCTTAGGCAGGAGCTGGGGCAGAGCCTGGGTTATCCCAGCCCAGGGCAGGGATGGTCTCACCATTCCCAGCTCTCCCCAACCAGGATTTTGGGTTTTTGGATCCCAGGATGTTCCTTAGGCAGGAGCTGGGGCAGAGCCTGGGTTATCCCAGCCCAGGGCAGGGATGGTCCCACCATTCCCAGCTCTCCCATGGGATGGGGCAGCCCAGGAGCACTGGGAGCAGTTGGTGTCCAGCTCATCCCCCCACACACCTGAGCACAGCCCCAAAGAGCAGAGATCCCACCAATCCCGACTCCCACCTTCCCACATCTCGTTCGAATTTTAAACTCAGCTGAAATTAAATCAAACCCAGAGCACGGGGCAGTCTGAGAAGCAAAACAACACTCGGGGGACAGGAGAGCCACCGGGCAGGACAGGAGGACACAGGCACGGTATTTTTAGCAGGATTACACAGGGACAGGGGATTCCTACCCCGAAGATCCCTGGGGGATGAAAATAGGGCCCGTCACTTCCTCCAGCAGCAGCAGCCGGGGGAAGCATCTGCTGCTCGGGGCAGGCAGCAGGAGGAGAGGGGCAGCCCGTGGGTTTTGGGGTGCCCAGGACACCCCAGGACAGCGAGGGGCACCTGGTGGCTCACCTTGTCACCGCCGGAGCCGCTTCCTCTTCCCTGCTCCGTGAAGAATCCCGTGGAAAAAAAAACCCCAAACTGGCAGCAATCCCTCCCAAAAATCCCCTCTGGGGAAACTGAGGCAGGAGAGGCAGAGCTGGTGGGACAGCACAGGGAAATTGGGGGATCCCCTAAAGCTGGGGATGTGCCAGTAGGGGATCCCCAACAATTCCAGATGTGCTGTAGGGGAGCCCCCAACAATTCCAGAGCGGGAAGGGCGCTCCAGCACTCAGCTCCCAAGGGTGGCAGCAGCCCTAGGGACACGGGGAAGGGCTGGGGACAGCAATGCCCCTCCTGCCACCGCCACCACGTGAGCCGGGATGGGTGTCCCTGCTCCCAGCGCCGAGAATTCCCGCTCTGGATCACATCCCTGCCGGCCACCCTGTAACTCCTGCCAGCCCGGCTAGCTCAGATCCCTCTCCCCACACTCGCATCCAGCCCTAAATCCATATTTTCCCATCAAAAAAAAAAAAAAAAATCCCCCGAGCCCAGCAGGGATTTTCTAAGGGACAAAACCAGCAACAAGGGACGGGAGAAAGGTACAAAAAAAAAAATAAAATTAAATTTAGAAAAGAAAAAAAAAAAAAAAAAGATGCGAACGCTTTTTGCTGCTGCAAAGGGTTAAAAAAAATAAAGTCGGGAAAAGCGATAGGAAAAACACACGCGGCTCCCAGCTCCCAGGGAAGAGCGCGCCGGCTGCTCCCGTTTCCCTTCCCAACATGCCCCGCTCCTGGGAAAGTGTGGGCTGTTTTCCATATATAACTGCGAACTGTTCCATGCAGTAAGAAGTCTAATTAAAGGGAGCCAGGCGAGCAGAGGAAGGCGATATTTATCCCGGAGAAAAGAACCCCCATCCTCAAAATCCTAAATGCAGACCCCGAGCCCAGTAAGGGGGGAAAAAAAAAATAATAATGAAAAGTTCCGTGGTGGTGGTGGTGTGGAGATCGGGGAAACAATATAAAAAAAGAAAGAAAAGGAAAGGAAAGGAAAGGAAAGGAAAGGAAAGGAAAGGAAAGGAAAGGAAAGGAAAGGAAAGGAAAGGAAAGGAAAGGAAAGGAAAGGAAAGGAAAGGAAAGGAAAGGAAAGGAAAGGAAAGGAAAGGAAAGGAAAGGAAAGGAAAGGAAAGGAAAGGAAAAAAGAAAAAAAAAAAAACAGGCGGGAGAGGCAAATCAGAGCTTGGAAAATATGGAGAAATAGGAGGGGAGAGCCAGATGGGCCAGGAGAGCATGGGGAGGGGCAGGGCAAGGGGAGGGAAAGCTCCTCTGAGCTGGGATGGGCTGGGAGGGGGCACAGCCACCCCCGGGAGCCTCCCAGGGTCCTCCTTGCCCGGCCCCCCGAGGTGGGAGAAGCGAGGATTTGAGCGAACAGCAGGAATCAGCTTGGAAAATAAATAGGAAAGGGGATCTAAGCGTGCGGGAAGGGGCTGGGGGGTGGGAAATGCCGGGAGGCACCGTGAGGGATCCAGGGTGGGTGGGAGAGGCGGGGAGGGAGGGGGCACCACGCTGGGCACCCACCCTGAGCACCCCCCGGCACAGGGGGTGACCCACGGGGTCCCACCCCAACACCCCAGCCCAGCCGAACCCCACCGGTGTTTTGGAGGAACTGTCTCCGAGGGATGGAAAAAACCTTGGAAAAAGCCTGGATGTGCTTTTGAGAGGAGCTTTGTTCGAGCTGTGCTTCCCACCAGCGCCAGGCACTGCCCTAACCCAGAGCAGGCAGCACACTCCCGGTTCGGGGGGAGTCAGAGCAATTAAAAACCGTTAGCGGGCTTTAATTAAGTGCTGATTATACGAGCTGGGGAGAGGCACCACCACCAACACCATCATCATCATCATCATGGGCGATGATTCCAACTGGATGGGGCTCTTTGCTCCCTAAAATTGCACTTTGTCCTGCTGCCACCCTGCAGTCACCCCAGTCTGGAGCTGCGGAGTTTGGGGGGTCATTCTCAGCCCTGTCAGTCATTCCCATCCCTGTCAGTCATTCCTAACCCTGACATTCCCAACTTTGACATTCCCAACCTTGACATTCCCAGCCCTGTCAGTCATTCCCAAGCCTGACATTCCCAACTTTGGCATTCCCAACCCTGACATTCCCAGCCCTCCCAGTCATTCCCAACCTTGACATTCCCAGCTCTGTCAGTTGTTCCCAACCCTGAAATTCCCAACCCTGTCATTCCCAGCCCTGTCAGTCATTCCCAACCCTGACATTCCCAACCCTGACATTCCCAACCCCAACAGTCCCAACCATGTCATTCCCAACCCTGACATTCCCAGCCCTGTCAGTCATTCCCAGCCCTGACATTCCCAGCCCTGTCAGTCATTCCCAGCCCTGTCAATCATTCCCAACCCCGTCATTCCCAGCCCTGTCAGTCATTCCCAACCCTGTCATTCCCAGCCCTGTCAGTCATTCCCAGCCCTATCCCCGCCCTGCAGCCCTGACCTGCCATCCTGTTTATGCCACATCCAACCCCACGTGTTCCCTCCTCCCAGCACCTCCCAGCTGCACCAGTAACCCCGGCAAACTGGGACAGCCCTTCCCTCAGACAGACGCATCACGTCCCTGCAAGGAGGGATTGGGGCCTTCCACGGCCCTAAAGCCAGGCTTCGCCATAAATCCCAGCTCCCCAAAAAAAACCACCTGCAGTGATGCTGGGACGCAATCCCAGATGGTTTGGGGTGGAAGAGACCTTAAAGCTCATCCCGTTCCATGGGCAGGAACACCTCCCACTATCCCAGGGCGCTCCAAGCCCAGCCTGGCCTTGCTAGGATGAGCTCAACCTCAGACACAACAGGGACGGTGCTGCTGGGGGGGCTCACACCCCAAACAACTCCCACAAAACCCCGCAGCCTCTGCCCAGCCTCCAAACAAAGCAGCCCTGGGGTCACCCGAGGTGACAGTGGCCACCAGCTCCTGTGTCCTGGCTGGAGCTGGGGCTGTGGGAGGCTCTGGCACAGCCCGGCCCTGCCCCAGGTGGGGCTCTAAGCACCAGAGCTAATCCCGGGATAATTGCGGCTTTAGCAGCGATAGGGCCCAGATTAGTGGGGAAATCCCGGTGTTAGGGGCACCGAGCTGGGACCGAGCTGGGACCGAGCGGCCACGGAGCCAAGGGAGAGATGGATCCTGGGAATAGAGTGAGGGATCCGTGGGAATGGAGTGAGGGATCCCGGGAATAGAGCGAGGGATCCCGGGAATAGAGCGAGGGATCTGTGGGAATATAATGAGGGATCCCAGGAACGGAGTGAGGGATCCCGGGAATAGAGTGAAAGGTCTGTGGAATACCGTGAGGGATCCCGGGAATAGAGTGAGGGATCCATGAGATACAGTGAGGGATCCCAGGAATAGAGTGAGGGACCCATGGGATACAGCAAGGGATCCCAGAAATACAGCAAGAGATCCATGGGAATACAGCAAGGGATCTATGGGGATACAAGGAGGGATCCGCAGGAATACAGTGAGCGATTTGTGGGATACAGAGAGGGATCCGTGGGAGTACAGTGAGGGATCCTGGGAATGCAGCAAGGGATCTACAGGAATACAGCAAGGGATCCCAGGAACACAGTGAGGGATCCATGGGAGTACAGCAAGGGATCCATCCAAAATACAGTGAGGGACCCCAGGAATGCAGCGAGGGATCTGTGGGAACACAGTGAGGGATCTCCCCAGACACGGGTGCCCAGCACAGACACACACACCCGTGGCTCAGGGTGTGATTTCCACTCCCCATCCCAATGGAAAAATGCCAAACCCACGGGCAGGATTCCCCTCCAGCCCAGCTGTCCCGCCCGGGATTGCTCTGCCTGCCGGCATCCCCTCCATTCCCAAGGCTTTGTTTCCTCTTCCCTTTCCCAGCATTTTCTCTGCAGTATCAGGGGCCTTCCTCATCCTCTCCATCACCTCCCACAGAGCCCAGGGAAGGGGCTGGGCAGGGGGGTTTGCTCCTGGAATAAAGAGGAGAGTGGGAATAAAGGATGGGAGCTCGGATTGGGGTTGTCCAGCACTATTTCGGATCCTCAGAACTGTCTGGGGTCCCCCAGAACTGTTTGGGATTCCCCAGCACTGTTTGGGATCCCTCAGAATTGTTTGGGGTCCCCCAGCACCACCTTGGCTGCTCCCACACTCAAGAGGAGGATGGTCCGGGTGAGGAGGCTGAGATTTGGGAAAATCCCTCTGCTCCCTGCTGGCGTTTCCTGGATCCCTTCCCAGCGACCCTGTTCCCAAAGGATCACCCCGAGAGAGGACAGATCCCAGCCAGGTCCCAGGGACTGAGACACAACAAGGCTGGGCCGTGCAGGCAGCTGCGTCCGGGGGAGTGGGAGGAGGAAGGGAGGCTCCCTCATTGTCCTCTCCAGAGGGAAAAGGGACAGTCCCGAGCCTGGAAGCACCAGGGAACGCCAGGAAACACTTCCAGCTCCTCACTCCAGCCCCTGGGGCCGCAGGGCCCCGTCCCCCCGGCGCTGCAGAAACTCCATCTGCAGCAGCTTCCCGGGATTCCATGCACTTCACGTCCGACTGCAGGAGCCGGAGGATCCCCTGGCTGCTGACCTGCACGGAAACGCCCGGCTGCTGCTGCTGCTGCTGCTGCTGCTGCTGAGGGAGGGAGGGAGGGAGGGGAAGCTGGGCAAGGAAAGGCCATTCCTGCAGCCAGCTCTGGGTGGGGGATGCTCCAGCAGGTGCCCAGTGAGGTGAGACAGGCACAGAGCGCATCCAGGGATGGGGAGAGGTGGGAAAACGGTGCCGAGAAGGGAAGCGGGGAATGGGGAGGGATGAAAGGCACAAGCGATCCTCTGCTCCCTGCTGGCTTTTCCTGGATCCCTTCCCAACGACCCTATTCCTAAAGGATCACCCCCAGAGGGGACAGATCCGAGCCAGGTCCCAGACCCCCCCAGGTCCAAGGGATGAAAGGTCAGGAGCTGGCACAACAGAATCCAGCGGTGGATACGGAGCTGGAGCACGGCATGGATGGGTTTTGAGCCCATGGGATGGGCTGCAGCCATTCTGGAGAATCCATGGATAGCAGGACAGCCCCCTCTGAATGAGCTTCCCCCAAAACAGGGAGCAGCATCTCAGCACTCTGCCCGTGGTTCCAGCCTTTTCCACCTCCTCCTGGAGCCCCAACCAGCACCCAGCACTCTCCAATAAATCCAAAATGTCCCTGAGGTGAGAAACCCGTGGATTTAACACCCCGTGGAACAGCCAGGCCGGCTCCCAGGGGCACCAGGGGGATGCCAGAGCAGGTAGCAGGATGAGGTTTTCCAGCTGGATTTCCCCATGGGGATGCTGTTTACTTTCTCCTTCCCCCGGGAAATCTCTTGCTGACTCAGGAAACACCCTCAGGCACAGCTCTGCGGAGAGGAGACACTTCCCAGCCACAGCTTTGCTCCTTCCTTTCGTTTTTTTGGCCAGTCCAGTTGGGGTCAGATTGGAGAGCAATCAGTCACTTGGGAAATAACACCACTCCAGGCCTCCTCCCTCAAAGAAACCTCAAAAGACAGCATTTAAGGCGAGCTTAATTTGGACAACTAAAAATAGCCAGCACCAGTCACACTGGAAAATGCAGGATGTGGAGCTTCACCCTCTCCCAGCTCCAGCCTGCACACGGGGGTTTGTGGCCCCCAGCCCCACAGGTTTGTCCCTAGGGATGGCCTGGCTCCCACAGGGAATCCAGCAGGACCCTCTGAGGCCCATCCCAGAGCCCTGCCCGGCTGCTCCGATGAAAGTGTGGGGACCCAAAACTTTCCCAGGCAGGATGTGGTGACTCAGAGCCACGTCTGCAGAGAGGGACACCCAGGAAAGATCCCAGCCACGCTTCCCAGCTTCTCCCAGCCCAGCCAAGTCTGTGATCCTGGCTCCCTGCAGCTGATTCAGCCCTGGGTGAAGGCAGCCAGGCCTTGAATCCTGGTTGTCATTCCCGCTGTTCCAGAGGCTGTCACCCGCACTGTGACCCCTTCCAGCCTTGCTCCGGCCATCCTGAGGTTCCTCCAGCGCCAGCCTGGCATTCCCAGCTGCCAGCAGGGCCACAAATCCAGGCTGCCCTCATTTCCCTACACTCCCCCTCCTTGCACCGAGCTCTCCCTCCTTGCACTAATCCCTCCCTGCTCCAGAGGCAGGAATAATGTTTAACTCAGGTTCACGCCGGAGCACGAGCTCCCTCCCAGCCCGGGTCAGCCCCAGGCGTGTCCCCATCACCGAGGCCATGCCAGATCCCTGCTGCTGGCACAGCCACGTGCCCGGCTCCGTCAGGAAGCCCCTCTGGAGCGGGAATCTCCGGGAAGCTCTCGGCTGCCAGCTGCAGCGATCTGTCACGCCGGGGCTGGGACGCAGCCGGGCTCAGCTCTGCAGGTGCCATGAGAATCCCACAGCCGGCAGATCCCGCTCGGAGCCGTCCCATCTGCCCAGGGATCATCCCAAAATCAGGGGGCTTCGACAGAGCAAGGATGAGAGGGGACTGCTGGAGGACTGAGCCATCTCCTGGCTCGTCCCGGTGTCCCTGGGCTGCCTGTGGAATGGCAGGAGTGGGAAAGCAGCTTTGCCACCGCATCCTGGGCTGTGCCCCCAGCAGCGCTCCAGCAACACAGGGTTATTTTTAAGAAGCTGGTGAGAAGGTGGGAAGGGAGGCGAGGAGCTGGAATGCCACGAGGGCCACGCCACTAAGCCTCTGGAAAAGCTGGAGCCCCTGAGAGGCGAGGCATCGGCATTCCCAAGCAGGAACAAAAGGCGAGAAGTGAAAAGCCGAGGGCATTTCAGGGGCCACGGGGCATTCCAGGGGCCACGGGCACCTCCCGGCCGAGCGAGGGGTGGCGAAGGGACAGTAAAGCTCCAGCTGCTGCAGCAGGGTCCTTAATTAGCATCTCGAGAAACGGCGCCGAAAATCAGACACCTTCTGCCCGAAATCCGAGCCCAGACCTGAAAATCCGATCACCGACCCCGATGCTCAAAGAGCAAAGGTCACTTCCAACCCCACGCAGGCCCCGCCACCGCCCCGCAGGGCTGCGCTGCCCCTCAGTCCCCCCGGAGCCCGGATTCACCCCCTGCCCACCGCCAGCCCCCCCAGACCGAGCAGAGGCAGCACGGTGAGGGCCAGCGGCTTATTTTTAGCCTGGAGAAGGCAGGAGCCGGGAGCAGCCATCCCGACTCTTGCCCTTGGCATGGGACACGCCGCTGTCCCCCCCGGGCCGCCCGCACCCCGCTGCCCCCCGGCTCTGCAGCGCTGCGTCCCCCCCGGGCTGGCATCACCTCCCCTGGCACGGCTCCTGGGCCCGGGCAGGAGGAGGAGGATGCTGGGCTCAGCCCTGGAGCCGGCCCCGCGGCACAAGGAGCGGGATTATTTACAGCTCCTTAACGGAGCGAGGCAGGGCTGACCTTTCCGAGCCGCAGACAAAGAGGAGACGTCGGGAATCGCTGCTGCGGGACCCTTCCCGACCCGGCGGGATGAGCGAGGGGCCAGACCCACGCTGAGGGGGGTTCGGCAGCGGGGAGTCGGCCAAGGCCACGGAGAGCCAAGCGCGCTGGGATCCCAGCCTGGGAAAAGGAGGGATCGGATTCCTCCCTCCCCGGCCCCGCCGGACAAACTCTTCCGGGTGGGGACTCCTACGCGCCGCGCTCTGCCCAGGCACAGCTCGCTGCTCCTTCCCGCAGCCCACGGCTGCCTCGGCGGCGCCAAAACACGGGGATACGGCACGGAATAGCAAAATCGGGGCTGCTCCTCGCCCCCGGCGCCCCGCTCGGCTCAGCCCAGCTGCCGACTCATCCCTGCCGTGGAAGCGTCGAAGGAAAAGTTTCCCCGTCAGCACAAAACGCCGACACTTGGCCGAAGCTTCCCCTTGGCTGCTGCTGCCCTGGCCAGGAGTTCCCCCCGCTGGGGACACGCCAGGGCCTGGCCCCGGGTGGCCGCAGTGGGCGGGGGTGGCAGGGGACAGGCCTGGTCCTTGCAGTGTGGCACTGGTGTGGCCCAGTCCCCGCACTGTGGCACTGGTGTGGCACTGGTGTGGCCCAGTCCCTGCACTGTGGCACTGGTGTGGCACTGGTGTGGCCCAGTCCCTGCAGTGTGGCACTGGTGTGGCACTGGTGTGGCCCAGTCCCCGCACTATGGCATTGGTGTGGCACTGGTGTGGCCCCAGGGGCTGCCACAGCCCCTGTGCTGCAGGGGAGGGAGGAATTCCTGAAGCCAGGAGCTCTCCCATTGGCACTGGGCAATGGATGATCAATCCCATGATGATCGATCCCACAATGGATGATTGATCCCATGATGATCGATCCCACAATGGATGATCGATCCCATGATGATCAATCCCACAATGGACGATCGATCCCATTTGCTCTGAAGCTGCAGGATTTGGGCAGAGGGCTCCTGGTGTCACAGCTGTGTGTCCCCTCCCCAGCCTGCACCCTCCTGGTCCGTATTTAGGTCCCCATGTAGGACTTGATGCCACAATCCAGAAATCCCAGGATTTTCAGCCCAGGAGCACCCGACCAGGGTCCCCATGTCCCTCACCACCAGCCTGGGCCACAGCGGCCTGGTCACTCCCAGCCCCAAAAGGGAATCCCACAACCCCAATCCCTGACTCCAGGGGCCTCACTGTGCATCAGCTTCCCACGTTCAAATCTGAGACCCCTCCCAGAAGCTCACAAACGCAGGAGGACTCTGAACTCAGCTCTTACTCACTCACAGAGAGCTCTCCCAGGATTTAAGGTGCTTAATTAGCGGTTTAAAAGAGTCACCAGCTGGGTGGGTGACACCCCAGTGGGTGTCATGCACTCCACAGGGCTCCAGCTTCCCTCCTGTCCCTACCCAGGCTTACCTCGTGTGTTTTTTCCCTTTTCCTAATGATCCAGCAGAGGGGCAGGGTCCATAGAAACTCTATTATCCCCGTGCATTAAAGCCAAAAGCAACTAATTAAAACATCAAAGTCACAGGGTTCATTAGCTCGGCCTCGGTGCTGGTAGGAGGTGACAGGGATTGTGGCTGTCACCCGACTGCTCCCAGGGACCCCAGGGCTGGCCCTGCACCCCAAAACACATTCCCTGTCCCAGTGTCACTGGGAAAACCAGTGGTTTCCACTGGAAAATCACTGGGCTGGGCAGGATCCTGCCACCTGCCTGTCCCCCAGCTGGTCACCTTTGCCTGCACCAGTGTGGAGAGGAGGGAGGTTGGGGACAGCTCTGCCACCTCTGCCATCAAAGCTGCTTCCCCCAGGAGCATCTCCAGCCCCATCACCACCCATCGGATCCCTATTCCCACCCAGCACAACACGAGGGGGACAGGGATGGGTTCAAATTCCCAGCCCTGCACACCAGATCCCCTCTGGTGTGTGAGAACAGCCATTCCTTACCGGGAATGCTGCAGCACCCCTGGATCTGGGAGTTCCCAGCAGGCCACAGGACATGGGGGACACCAGGGAAGTGGCACCACTTGTGGCCACTTCCCATCAAAGGGCCTGCATCCATCACCATGGTCACACTGAGCACTGGTCACTTCCACTGCCATGGTCACACCGAGCACTGCTCACTTCCCATCCAAGACCTGCACCCCATTGCCATGTTCACACTGACCATTGGTCACCTCCCAAAGGACCTGCACCCCGTTGCCATGTTCACACTGACCATCGGTCACCTCCCAAAGGACCCGCACCCATTTCCACGCTCACCCTGCGCCTCCCATGCGGGGCTCGCCGTCCCTGCCCAGCCGCTCCCGGAGCCCAGCGGAATCCCCGGGCTCTCACCGCAGGTTTTCCGCCGGCTCCTTTCCCAGCAGGGCGCAGCCGTGCCCGGCGGGGAGGAGCCGTGGGCGAGGAGGAAGCCAGAGCTGCCAGCCCTTCTTCGCCGGGCCCTGCACGGGGAGCAGCAGCAGCAGCAGCAGCAGCAAACGGGCGGCGGCTGCGAGTCCTCCCCACCGCAGGGATTTAGGTCCTCAAATCCCCGCAGGCTGGAACGGGCGCGTGTGGCCACTGCGGAAAACTCCGCTCGTGGCCTAGCAGGGAGGAGAAACAGGAAAATGGGGAAAAAAAACCCCAAAACAACACATAACCCAAGAGAGGAGCGGGGAACGCGCGGCCCCGGCGAGGGGCGGGCGGGGAAGGAGCGGGCTCGTCTCGCCGGGCTTGGGGACAAGGGGAAACTCCAGGCTCAGCTCCACCCCGGCGCTTTCGACTGCTAAACAATAGTGGAGAGGAGCAGCCGTCCCTCCCCGCTCTTACTCATCCTGCCCGAGGATCTGTGCCACCCTTCGGCTGCCCCCGCCCTGCCCGGCCTCTGCCCGGGGGCTCGGGCACGGCGGCTCCCAGCTCCGGAGGCTCCCGCAAGGCTCGGGTGACAGCGACAGATTCCCCCGGGAAGAGATGCGGACCCACGGCACGCGAGCGGCGAGCCGGCAGCGCAGGGAATTCCCTCCGTCATCATCGCCAGCGGAAAAAAAAAAAAAAAAAAAAAAAAAAAAAGGAAAAAAAAAAAGAAAAAACCCAACACCCAACAACAGCCTGCGCCCTCTCAAACCTCTCTTCTCTACCTGCAGCGCTCGCAGCACTTCCCAGCGCTTTTCCAGGCGGGAAGGAAGCGGGGAAGGAGCCGGGGCTCGGGCGGGGAGCGGCAGCCGCGGCCCCGCCGGCGGCCAGGGCGGGACGGGGCCGGAGCCCGCGGGGAATGCGCGGTGCCAGGGCAGGAATGGGGAAGCGCTGCCTCCTGCCCTGGGCGCTTCCCAGCTCCACCTGCCCCATCCCGGCACCGGCACCTTCCCCGTGCCACGGCCATCCACGCACCCGAGGCGATCCAGCCCGGCCCCAGGGAGTCACAGGGAGCGATTTGGCCTCCAAGCCCACCCAGCGCCCATCGCTGAGGAAGGGTCCTGCACCCCTCAGATCCGAGGGGCACCTGCAGGCCCCCTGAGCCGCCAGGCAGCCCGTGGGGAGGGTTCCGGGGGGGTCACCTGAGCGGGCAGCCGGGGAGGGAAGCCCAGGGCTGGGGAGGGATCCCCGGGGCGCGGCGGGGTGGGGCTGGCGGAGCGCGGGGGCGTCAGCCTCTCTCGCTCATGATTTAATAATTTAGGTGCGTTTCAGTGCTCAGAGAAGCGAAAGATTGAGGGCAGTGTCTGGAGCCAGGCAGGGCGCAGGCAGCGGTGCAGCCCCTGCCTTGCCCACGCAGCCCGGGGGGGTTTGGGGTGGGGGGCTCAGCTCGGGGTCCCCCCGGGCCCAGGATGGCTCTGGGTGCTCCATGGCGAGCTCCGAGCACTCACCTCCACCCCAGGTCGCTGCCCTCTGCTCCTGCCCGTCCACCCACGTCCAGGGCTGCCGGTCCACGGCCACGGGCAGAAACTGGCTGCACTGGTTTGAGCTTCGCAATGCAAACCCCCACCCAAGCTCAGGTCTCCAGAGATAAGAGCACAATAACCTATTGTCCCTCCTCCCCTCCCAAACATCTCCACTCGCCTCTGGCGAAGCAGGGAGGGACCACCCAGCTCCGCACAGCCCCCCCGCCCCCGCCGCCGGGCAGCCCACGGGGGGCACGGACCCACCGAGCCAGGCCAGGGATGCTGGGAGGCTCCGGAGCCGGGGCTGGGATGCAGGGAGAGCGCTGAGGGCAGAGGCAGGAGGAGGCGGACGAGGCCAGAGCCTGGCCGGGCTTCCAATAGATTTCCTGATTTATTTTTTAATTTATTTTCCGCCTCCCCACTCCTGTTTTCTCTGAGAGCCGTGGCTCTGCCCAGCTGGATTGGTGCAGGCAGGAGGGGGACGTGCCCAGCCGTGGCGTGGGCAACCCCCACGCACCTCCCCACCGCATCCCACCCTTCCCACCGCCCCCCACCCGAGTCACCCCACTCCAGGCAGGGAGCAGCCCCCTTTTCTGCCCCACAGGTGGGGAAAAACCACCCCAAACCCACCCACGCAGCACCTTCCCCGCTCTGTCCTTGGGCTGCCGCAAGCCCCCCTCCCCTTCCCCCGCCTCTTCCTTCCTCCATCATCCTCATCCTCCTCCTCCCCGCAATGCCACAACTCGCTGCCTCCCAAAAAATCCAGCAACACGCGCGACCGGGAACCCCCGCGCCCCCCGCCAGCCGCCTCAAGGGCGGGCAACAAGTTGTAGGATCCGACCGGAGCGTCCTCCCCCACCCCAAATACCGGGGGGCTGCCGGGCTTGCCCCCCACAAGATGTTTGGGGGCTGCACGCCCCGCAGCCGCCCACGCCCCAGAGCGGCCGGACCGCGGTCACCCCACCACCCCACCTCTCCCACGTGGGGTTGGGGTCGGGGGGGGGTCCCACACCGAGCCCCCCGTGATGTAGGAGCCCACGCCGAGTCCCCCCCATCCCACCTGCTGCACTGGGACGGAGCGGGGCGGTGAAATCCCCGCTGCCCGCGCCCCACCCGCCCGGCACAGCGGGGACAGCGATGCTCCCACCCACCCGCGCCCCCCGCTCCTACAAAGAACCCACTCCGCGTCCGCTCCACGCCACTCCCGTGCGTCCCCGCAGTGTCCCCAACACCTCCAACCCCCCTGGGGACCCCCGTACCCCGCTCGCTGGCGGGGTCCCCTCGCGCACTCACCGGCTCCGGTCCCACGGCGCCCGGCTGGCGGCGGAGCCCCCGCGACTGGCCATGGGATGGAGGGGGAGCGGTCCCGGAGCTAACGGGAGAAAATGCTTGTCATGGCAACCCCCGTGCCGTGCGGGGCCGTGCGGGGCCGGGCCGGCGAGGGAGGGGACGGCGGACAGGGAGGGGGAGGGCTCGTCCCAGCCCGCCGGGGGAGGGGCTCCCTTAAGGTGGCTGCACGCCCCGACGGCTGCTTAAGGGGGACGGGGAAAGGAACGGGGTGAAGGGCACGGCCAGGGGGGACAGCGGGGTGGGGGGACCCCAAACTGGGGCAGGAGCCCATGGGCAGAGTGGGGGGTGCACGCCTGAGAAGGGTGGGGACAGCCCTGGGCAATGTGGGGACACCTCCAGAAAATATGGGGATCCCCAGGCAGGGTGGGGACACCCCCGGGAAGAATGGGGACACCCCTGGGAAAATGGGGATCCCCAGGCAGGGTGGGGACACCTCCGAGAAGAATGGGGACACCCCTGGGAAAATGGGGATCCCAGGCAGGATGGGGACACCCCCGGGAAGAATGGGGAGACCCCCGGGAAGAATGGGGACCCTCAGGCAGGATGGGGACTCCCAGGCAGGATGGGGACACCCCTGGGAAAATGGGGATCCCCAGGCAAGATGGGGACACCTCCAGGAAGAATGGGGACACCCCCAGGCAATATAGGGACCCTCAGGCAGGATGGGGACTCCCAGGCAGGATGGGGACACCCCCGGGAATAGTGGGGACACTCTCAGGCAATATGGGGACAACCAGACAGGGTGGGGACACACTGGACAAGCCAGTGGGTACACCCCCAGAAAGGATAAGGACACCCCCAGGCAATTTGGGGACCCCCTGGGAAGAGTGGGGGGGATGCACCCCCAGAAAGTTTAGGGACCCCCCAGGACAAGAGAACATTTTCACCCCAAACAGTGGGAGGACCCCACGGGCAGAGCAGGGGGTGCGACCCCAAATAATGTGGGGACCCCACGGGCAGTGTGGGGACCCCAAAAAGCAAGGGCACCCTCATGTCCAACCCTCTCCCCACTCCAGGTGTGGAGGAGGCAGAAGGAACTCTGTGACCTGGGGCAAAACTGGGGTTCTTTGTGGGATTTTAGTGGTTTTGGTGTTGGTCCCCGGGTCTGACTCACCCTGTCCCCTCATGGGCCACCATCACTTTTGGGTAATGTGGGGACCCCCACGGGCAGTGTGGGCACCCCATAAAGTGAGGGCACCCTCATGTCCAACTCCCTCCCCACTATGGGTGTGCGGGAGGCAGAAGGAACTTTGTGACCTGTGGCAAAATTGGGGTTCTTTGTGGGGTTTTAGCGGTTTTGGTGTTGATCCCCTGGTCTGACCCACCCTGTCCCCTCATGGGCCACCATCACCCTGAGAGCCAGCAGGGTCCAGCATGACCAACCCCCCCTACCCCAGATCCCACCCTCACCCCTTTTTTTAAAGGAACCCGGATAAAATCCCTCATGGAATCCTTCCCAAAGCAGGAAAAAGCTCTGGCCCTGCTGCCCACAGGCGGCAGCCCCAGGCCCAGCAGGGCTGGGAGGGGGCGCCTTCAATAATCCCCTCCCGAGGCCCAGTTTGGGCTCCAGCACTTCCAGTTAAACCAGTGGAACGGCCACAGCCCCTCATTAGCCCCTCATTAACCCCTCATTAGCGCACCCAAGAGTTTTTTTTTCCCCTTGGGGGCCTGCACCTTC
The DNA here is from genome assembly GCF_037042795.1 of Molothrus aeneus. NCBI lineage: Eukaryota > Metazoa > Chordata > Aves > Passeriformes > Icteridae > Molothrus > Molothrus aeneus. The sequence continues at coordinate 2,753,950 of NC_089669.1, read as the reverse complement.
ATAATTCCACATCCCGAGGCCCCCAGGCCCTGAGGTGCTGCACAGGCCGGAGCTGGGCCTGGATGTGGAGCCCAAGCCTGGGAATTAATTTCCATAACATTTTCCATCAAAATCCTTCCCTCACTTGACCGGGATGGACCTTCCCGCTCAGCTGAGCTGAACCAGGGGTTGTTTTGGAGCAGGGAATGTTGTTTGCAGTCATCTAAATGACATTAGAGCTGCCCATGTTGGATTTAATTCCATCTCCGCATCCTTCCGAGCTTTGGGAAGAAGAAAATGCCCTGGGCTTGGAATTCCTCCTCAATTCCTACTTGGGAGTTCACAGGGTTATTCTTACTGAAAATAAAATAAAACGAAATATTCCTACTGAAAATAAAATATTTCAGGGCTAGGGATTCTCATGACAAGGACAACGAGTCTCAAAAACCAAACTCAGGCCTCTTCCACTGAACCGCTCCACGTTTGCCTGACACAAAAAAATGGGAATAAATCCAGGGATTTTATTCCTCCACCAAAATCTGCCAGCCCTGACCAGACTGGTTCTCGGTGAGCATGGAACAGCTTGGAAAAGAGGTGTTGGAGCAGCTGGGAGGCACCACTTCCAATGCAAAACTGCTATTGAGACATAATGGCCTTTTCCAACAGGTTCTGGGAGCTTGGAAGGAATCTCTGACCATCTGGATTCTGGCTCCTGGAAGGAAATCAGCCTTCCTGCCTCAGGGAAGCCGTGTGAGCAGGGCAGCTCGGCTATGCTGGGAATTTGCAGCCTCCTCATGTTCCTGGGTTTGGGTTGAAATGGGGGGAAAAGCAGATTTTCCACCCGGGGCAGTGGCTGCGGGAGGGAGCAGCCAAAATTCGTGTGAGAAATGTGATTCCTGTGTGGTGATTCCTGAACAGAACCATGAACAGCCCCAGAGCTTCTTCCAGGCCACGTTTAAAGAGAAGCACATGGAGGAAAAAGGAAAATCCTGGCAGGAGCAGGAATGTCACCTCCAAGCCAGCACCGAGCTGTCCCCACAAGCTGCAGATGGGAAAAATTCCTTCACAGAATATTTTGGGACCCTCTGTGTGTGTCTCTGCTTCCCTCCTGCTCCACCCCCTTCAGCCACAGGCCACCTGCTCCTCCTGGTGGCTTGGCCACCCCCGAGGTGGTGACAGAGGTGTCCCCACACTGCACCCGGAGCAGGGAGGAGAAGGACACAACCCCAGAGCACGGGGGGTAGCACTGGGGACAGGCTGGATTTGGGGTGACAACAGGGACAGGCTGGTTTGGGGTGACAACAGGGACAGGCTGGTTTGACTCTTGTCAGGACCTCGCAGGAGAGCTCTGAGGGAGATTCTGGATCCCACTGGGAATCCCTGCAGGGCCAAGGGCTGTGCTGAGCCTTTGTCCTCCTCATCCTCCTCGGGTCACGGCTGAATTGGGATTTATTCCCTTTTTTTCCATGGTCTGGCCATGGATGCAGGGGCCAAATCCCCTTTCCCAGCTGGGATCCAGCCAGGAGCTCTCTCCTGGGCGCAGGAGGGATTCTTGGGGGGATTCCCAGATGGATTCCTGGGTGAATTCCTGAGTGGATTCATGGGTGGATTCCCAGGTGGATTCTAGGGTGGATTCCTGGGTGGGTGCCCATATGGATTCCTGGGTAGATTCCTGAATGGATTCCTGGGTGGATCCCCGGGTGGATTCCTGGGTGAATTCCTGGGTGGATTCCTGGGTAATTTCCTGGGTGGATTCCCAGGTGGATTTCTGAGTGGATTCCTGGATGGATTTCTCTCATTCCTTGCACCCAGCACCTGTTGCAGACTCCTCTGGATCCCCACCACATCCCAAAGGCCTCTCCCTTCCCATTCCCTGGAAAATCAGCCAAACTCCCCCAGTGACCAGCAGCACCCAAGTTCTCCATCAAGGCCCTAAATCCCCATGGGAATCTCGCCTGTTATCCTGATTTTTGCCACCTCTTTCCTTCTCCCAATGCTTTTCTGGCTGCTCTGGAAGTGAAGCAGAGCAGTGGGCAGTGACAGGCCTCAAGAAGACCCAGCATCACCAAGGTAAAATAAATAACCCCAAAACAGAAAACTTCTCCCCTAAGTTCTTCCCTAAAAATAAAAGAATGAAAAAAGAAAAAAAAAAATCTGTCTTCCCTGATGATTTCCCTTTAAACCCAGCCTCTAATATTTGGATTAATTTGCTTTTAATGCCTCCTAGGCTGGGAACTTGTAGGTGGAGTTTTTTAGCCCGAAAAATGAATTAAATCAGCCAAGTTGTATCAGCCAAGTTACAAACCCATCAAAACCCGGGGCCAGATCCTGATCTCATCCCCGGAGGGGGCGGACGGGGTAAATCCAGCGCCGCTGGAATACGCGGGGAAAGATTTTGGGGAAGGATTTTGAAAGAATTTCGGGAAGGATTTTGGAGAAGGATTTGGGGAAGAATTTTGTCACCGAGCTCCGGATTGGACCCCCCGGGTTTCTCATGGAAACACTGAGTGACTTTGGAGCACAAGGCAGAGTCAGGCGTCTGTGAAATCTCTCTCCATTCAAGGGCTAAATATAGGGAGAGGAGCGGCAGCAGCAGCGCTGTGACTGCTCGGGGATAAATAAACCCTGGAGAGGCTCTGCCGGGAATGCCGTGGGGTCCTGGGGGCACTGCAGGGACCACGGAGCTGGAGATGCTCCCAACGCTGCTGCAAAGGGGATTGAAGGGACTTTTCCTGCTTTTTCTGCCTCTTTTCCCTCTCCCTGCTCATCCCTGAGCTGCAGCACTCAGAGGTGCCTGTTCAAGGCTTGGATTCTTGACTGGAGTTTGGGATGAAAATGGAAAAGGTCCCATCCCGGTCCCATGGCATCCACACCAATTCCCTGCTCTGCTCCCGGCTTTCCCCTCACTTCAAGGCCTTTGGAGACCCCCCCAAAAAAAAATTACTGCAGCCACGGAACTGCTAATTACCCATCACCACACTAATGAACCTCTCCTAGCCCATTCCTGCTCCCAATTACTCCAACAGCCCCGTTAATTCCTAATTAAGCAGCTCCTTCATCAGGGAAAAGGACCTTGACAGGAGAAGGGAAAACGCCAGAGGAGGAATTTGGGGATTGGGAGGGATTTTTGCTTTATGGCTGTAATTAGGAGATGAAATTGTTTGCTCACCTACAGAATTCATCACCAAAGTGCCTCGGAGCCTTCCCCTTGCCCATCCCTGCACATCCCCGGTTGGAAGCATGGCAGGATTTAAATTTGTTTAGGGCCCGTTATTAAACCCCCAAAATTTGTGACAGCTCAGGAGGAGCCTCTGGGCTGGATGAGGAGGAATCCCAGGATGCTGGATCCGTGCTTCTCCATGGATCCCCCCATTCCCCTCCCCAGCAACTCCCAGGGAAACAACTCCAGGGAAAACCCCCGAGATCCCGAAATGAACATTTTATCCCTCCAGTTCCGACCTCGTTTCATTCCTCACATCAAGGAGGAACCTTGTACTCGGTGTTTGCAGCGCGGTAACAGCTCGGGGACCTTCGTGGGCCCGAGGAAAGTCCCCGCTGCCGGCGGTGACAGCGCGGTGGGCGGTGCTGAAAGGGAGGGGAGCGAAGTGACAGCGAGGGAGAGGGAGAAAAACGCTCTGCCCGTCACTCCCGAGCTGTCAGCCCCGAGCCGGGGAGGCGGGGGAGCTCCCGAGCCCTACTTTGGGACCGTTCTTCCCTCCGGGGATGAGAGGAGAAGGTGCTGGAAGAGCTGGAGATGCTCTTGGTCCCACCTGGATCCTGGTGACCCCGCAGAGAATGGAGGTGAAATCCTGGGATGCGGTAGCAAAGGCAGGGATGACCCCAGCAGGGTCAATTTTGTCATCTTCACAAAGTTTTGGGGTAGGGAGCAGCTTTTCCAAAGGCCCAAGAGAAAAAAATCCAAAGGCCCAAGAGAAAAACTCCCAAAATCCAAAATTTGGAGGCCAAGCACCTGTGCCACACGTGGAGCTCCAGCAAAGCCACCAGGAGCTTCCAGACATTCCCATCCTCCAGGATCCTCCCGATTCCTGCTTTCAGAAAGGTCGATTTCCCCTCTAACCCCACTTCAGGTGCTTTGGGAGGCTGGGTGACAATAAGGGGACATCACCGGTGTTGATGCCACAGGGCAAAGCTGTGGTGCCACCCGAAAGATGAGGGAAATACCCAAAAGATGGGTGAAATACCAAAAAGAAAGGAGTGAAATACCCAAAAGAGGGGTAAAATATCCATAAAAGGGATGAAATACCCAAAAAAGGTATGAAATACCCAAAAAAGGTGTGGAATACCCAAAAAAGGGGTGAAAATGACTGGAAAAATATTGGATGCAAAGGTGACCTCTTGCCAAAACAGGAATAAAGAGGGAATAGGGAAAACCAGACGCATTTCCAAGTACAACAAACCAGGAACGGCTCCTTTATTGGAATAATAACCATCAATAATGCATCGCTAAGGAGCTGCAGATGAGTGCAATTAAAAAAAGCAGCGCATTCCCCGAGCAAAAACCGAAATTATTCCTCACAGCTTCCCCGAGATTTATGGAAATGAAGCAGTTCCTGAAGCTCAGCAGAGCCGGGGAGCCCGGCAGGGGAGAAAGGGAAAAAAAAAAGGCAAGAAAAAAAGAAAAAAAAAAAAAAGAAAAAGGCCCCTAATGTAGGGATTTATAAATATTTTACAGCTGAGGAGGAGTGGGGAGCCATGGATATAGATGGGATTGCGGGTGGCTGTGGTGGGAGGAAGGAATTAATCACAAAAACGGAGGAGAAACTTTCCTCCAGGAGCACGTGGCCACACCCACGGCTCCCGAGGGGCCCCTGCTGCCAGGGAAAGTTTGGAGTTTGCTCTGGGAGGTGCAGATGTGACCCGGTGGTGATGCCCTCCCTCCCCCTGGCAGCGTGCCGGGCATGGAGGAGGCACCAAGAATTCCTTGGGAAAGGTGGAGTGTAAATATTGACCAGGAAAAGCTGGTGGATAAGGGCTGGGAAAGCCACGCTGAGGCAGGAGGGGGTGATCTGGGATTTGGGGCCGCTCAGACAGCCCAGAATTCCCATCCCAGGGTGGTGGGATCCTGGGGAATGAGATGATCCCAGATCCCAAACTCCTGTCACTGTCCAGAGGGGCCCAGGACTGGGCTGGCAGCTCCCCCTCACCTCCTGCCGGGAAGGGAGCAGGGACCGAGCTCCAGGAAATGTCACCTGGGATGGGGACAGCAGTGCCCCGTGTCCCTGGCAGGGAGGGGAGGGTCCTCTGCCTCCCTGGAGAGCAGCAGAGGAGCAGGAGGAAGCCAAGGCCGTTTCACGGGATCCTGGAATGGTTTGGGTGGGAAGGGACCTTACAGCTCATCCCTGGGGACAGGGACACCTTTCACTGTCCCAGGTTGCTCCGAGCTGGCCTGGGACGCTTCCAGGGATGGGGCAGTGCTCCAGATTTGTGGAGCTGGAGCTGTTCCCCCCCTCCACAAAGATGGAGCAGGGGGAGGCTGGGGCTCCTCAGAACCTGCAGGGATCCTTCTGAGGCTGGAATATTTTCCTTTTCCCTCCCAGCGCTTGGCTTGTGCTTCCCAGGGACTTTGCAGCAGCTGGAACATCCCATCCTTGCTCCATCCAGGCTGAGCACAGGAACAATCCTGCACCAGGATCCCATTTCTGGTGTGGGATCCCATTCCCAGCTCCAAACCTGGCTCCATCTGCCGGGTCCTGGGTGCTGAGAGCTCCTTGATCCCTATTTATCCTTCCCTCCTTGCCTCCTTCCATCCATCCATCCATCCATCCATCCATCCATCCATCCATCCATCCATCCATCCATCCATCCATCCCTTTATCCAACCTGGAAAAGCTCCGTGGCACCTGCTGGAAGCCTCTGCAGGTACGAAACCTTCCCAGGGCTTCTTTAAAAATCCAAGAATTTCTCTTGGCCAGAGAGAAATGAGTCACGGCAGGGAGAGAGGGAGAGGAGAGGGAGCTCACGGCAGCAGGAGCAAGGAGAGGCAGCAGCAGGGCTCGGACATGGCAGGAAAAGGGATGGGAATTCACTGGGAACAGCCATAGCCCGGGACACCCGGCAGAGCTGGAGATTTGGGACACAGCCACTGTGAAGCTGAGGGTGGGATTTTCCCGGCAGGATTTTCCCTGCACGATTTTTCCCTGCACGATTTTTCCCTGCACGATTTCTCCCCGTGGACACCGAGCTTTTGGCACCCAGGAAAGCCCAGCTTGGAAAAGCAGATCCCTGCCTTGCTTGGGAAGGTGACAGGGACATCCCAGCCACCTGCTGGGTGAGGCACTGCCCCCACACAGGGGAGGCTCAGATTGATCACCAGGAGGAATTTTTTTCCTGGAAAAGGCAGGACTGGAAGCGCCCGGGGAGTTTTGGAGTCCCCACCCCTGGAGGTGCCCAAGGAAGGCGTGGATGTGACACTCCAGGTGACAACGCGGGCACCGGACACAGCTCAGACTTCACCATCCTGGAGGGACTCTCCAGCCTCGCTGGGATTCCGGGAACACGTCGGGGGCTGCAGGAATCACCGGCGGGAGGGTCCGCGCTGCGGCTCTGGCACAGATGTCCCTCCCTCCCTCCCTGCCTCCCTCCCTGCTGTGCCTGTGTCGCACATCAGCGGTGACGCCAGCAGCTCCTGTCCCCGCTGACTGCCGCGACAGCCGATGCCAGCTCCCGGCTCTGACGTGGGAACCTGCCCTTCATTTCCAGTGCCACCGAGCTGTTTTCTCCTTTTTTTTCCCCCTCCAAGCCCCACTCCGCTCCGCACGGGATGTGACAGGCGGTGATGGAGCACCGGGAGGCCCCGGCCTTGGCGCGTCCCGGCCTCCCGAGGAGTAATTAAGCTAATGAGGGCCACGGGCTGGGCTGGCAGCGTCCCTGGCAGCTCGCAGTGAACCCGGGTCAGGAATGACACATCTCATCCATAAAGGATGGCGATGGATGAGGCTGAGCTCCGGGGGAAAAAATAAAACAACCAAGGAAGGGCAGGAGGGGAGGGAGAATCCATGCCCAAAGCTGGGGAAGGGGATGGTGCAGCCCAGGGGATGAGGGATTGAGGATCTCTGCAGGATTGGGGTGCTGAGGGTTGGGGGTGGATGGGGCAAAGATCTGGGGTAGGTGTTGGAGGCAGGGATGCAAACCTGAGTCCAGGTGTGCTCCAGACCCAAACCTGAGTCCAGGTGTGCTCCACATCCAAACCTGAGTCCAGGTGTGCTCCAGACCCAAACCTGAGTCCAGGTGTGCTTCCAGATCCAAACCTGAGTCCAGGTGTGCTCCAGACCCAAACCTGAGTCCAGGTGTGCTCCAGAGCCAAACCTGAGTCCAGGCGTGCTTCCAGATCCAAACCCGAGTCCAGGTGTGCTCCAGAGCCAAACCCGAGTCCAGGTGTGCTCCAGACCCAAACCTGAGTCCAGGTGTGCTCCAGAGCCAAACCCGAGTCCAGGTGTGCTCCACATCCAAACCTGAGTCCAGGTGTGCTCTGCTGGGTGATCCCACAGAAGAAAATCTGGTGATGGAAACGCTCCTGGGAAGAGCCCCCTGTGCAGGGGGGTTCGGGGGGTGGCACAGGGTACCTGGCCTGGTTGGGCATCTGGGGGAGGTTTCTGGATGGGAGAGCTTGGAGCCTCTTCCAGGGCCTAAAGGGGCTCCAGGAGAGCTGGAGAGGGACTTGGGACAAAGGGTGGAGTGACAGGACACAGGGAACGGCTCCCACTGCCAGAGGACAGGGATGGATGGGATATTGGGATGGAATTGTTTCCTGTGAGGGTGAGGAGGAGCTGGGATGGAATTCCCAGAGTAGCTGTGGCTGCCCCATCCCTGGAAGCATCCACGGCCAGATTTATGGGATTTGGAGCACCCTGGGGTAGGAGAAGCTGTCCCTGTCCCTGCCATGGCAGGGGTGGCACTGGGTGATCTTGATGATGTCTTCCCACCCCAGCCGTGCTGGGATTCCCCGGCCAGTGCAACATTCCCCAGGTGAGCTCCGGGATCCCTGGAGCTCCTTCCCCCCGGTTGTGCCTCCACCGAGCCTCGGTTTGCAGGGAAAGACCCACAAAGGCTGGGTGGGAGCACCACCCCCGGGGAGCCGCGGGCTCTGCGCTCCTCCCCGAGCCCCACAGAGCCCCGGCTCTGTCTGTCCTGGCTGCGGATCCACAGAGCCCCGGCTCTGTCTGTCCTGGCTGCGGATCCCAGCTCGGGGCACCGCGGCCGGGAACAGCCTCGCCTCTCAGGCAGGAGCTGTGGGCAGCGCCGCGAGCACACGGGGAGGAGGAACAGCAGGAGGAGGAGGAGGAGGAGGAGGAGGAGGTGGAGAAGGCTTCGAGCGATCCCTCGGGGCACCAGGGCTGCAGGTGCGTGCTCAGCTCTGCCCAGCACAGCCCAGCAGGGAGGAATGCAGGCAGGCAGAAGGGACAGGACGCAGAGATTCCTTGTGTGCCATCCAGGAGGGACTGGGGGGGATTGAACCCTCCAGCCCTGCCACACAGCCCCTCCAGCCGCCCTTTGTCCCCTTCCCCTTGTGACAAATATCTTTCCTCCCATTCTCCCTGAAATCCCAGCCTGTGCTGAGCTGGGATTGGGGTTGAGGCTTTCCAACCCAGATCCTGGAGGAGACTGAGCAGCTGCAGCCTGGCAGAGCAGTGTCCAGCCTGCGGGCACATCAGTGTCCAGCCTGGGGACAGAGCAGTGTCCAGTTTGTGGGCACATCAGTGTCCAGCCTGGGGACAGAGCAGTGTCCAGTTTGTGGGCACATCAGTGTCATTAGTGTCCATTCCATGGGCACATCAGTGTCCATCCTGTGGACAGAGCAGTGTCCAGTTTGTGGGCACATCAGTGTCATTAGTGTCCATTCCATGGGCACATCAATGTCCATCCTGTGGACAGAGCAGTGTCCAGTTTGTGGGCACATCAGTGTCATTAGTGTCCAGTTTGTGGGCACGTCAATGTCCAGCCTGTGGACACTTCTCCAGCTTGTGGGCACATCATTATCCATCTTATGGACAGATCAGTGTCCATCCTGAGAACACCCCAGTGTCCATCCTGCGGACACACCAGTGTCCATCCTGAGGACGAGGACACCCCAGTGTCCATCCTCAGGACACCCCAGTGTCCATCTTGAGGACACCCCACTGTCCATCCTGAGGACACCCCACTGCCCATCCTGCAGACACCCCACTGTCCATCCTGAGGACACCCCACTGTCCATCCTGAGGACACCCCACTGTCCATCCTGCGGACACACCACTGTCCATCCTGAGGACGAGGACACCCCAGTGTCCATCCTGAGGACACCCCACTGTCCATCCTGAGGACACCCCACTGTCCATCCTGCGGACACACCACTGTCCATCCTGAGGACACCCCAGTGTCCATCCTGAGGACACCCCACTGCCCATCCTGCAGACACCCCACTGTCCATCCTGAGGACACCCCACTGTCCATCCTGCGGACACACCACTGTCCATCCTGAGGACGAGGACACCCCAGTGTCCATCCTGAGGACACCCCACTGTCCATCCTGAGGACACCCCACTGTCCATCCTGCGGACACCCCCCTGTCCATCCTGACACATCAGCTGCTTTTTGTGCCCCGTTCTCAGCGGAGCAGCCGCAGCAGCAGCCCCGCGGGCCGGGCCGGGCCGGGCTCCTCATTCCAGCGGCGTTTTCCAGGGAAGGGGAGCCCGGGGAAGGGCCCGAGGCGCTGCAGAGCTCTCAGCCCACGATGGCCCCTCCCTCCCTCCCTCAGGAAGCAGAAGTTCGCTCCTTCCCTCTCGCTCCCCACTCAGATTTTCCAGTGACCCAGCGCTGATGGAAACTCAGCTGCTCTCTGGCCTTTTCTTCTCCAGAGTGTTGGGGGTGGTTTTTTTTGTTTTTTTTTGTTTTTTTTTTTTTAATTTCCAGCTGCCCCTCCCCAGCCCTGACTGACCCTTGGAGGACAAAGCATCACCTCTGGCACTGGCACAGTGCAGGGCTCACCCTGTTCTGCTCCAGGCAGGGGAGATCTGCAGGGAAAAGGGGAAAATTCCCATTCCCAGCCCCATTGGGAATCCCCACAAAGGAGGAGCAGCCCTAAGCAGAGCCCACCGTGACTGGGGACTGGGCCCAGCCTGGCCAGGGACAGGGAGGGGACATGGATGCAGCATCCCCTTTTCTTTGGGATTGCTTAGGGAAAGCTGGAACAGCATCCCCCTTTTCTTTGGGATTGCTTAGGGAAAGCTGGAACAGCATCCCCCTTTTCTTTGGGATTTCTCAAGGACAGCCAGGAGCAGCATCCCCTTTCTTTGGGATTTCTCAGGAGCAGCAGAGGTGAAGCTGCTGCCCAAGGGGACAGGCAGAGCCCAGCCTGGGGCACCCAAACATCCAAAAGGAACAGCCCTGTCCTCCCTCCAGATGACACTGATAACACAGTGGAAAAATCCGATATTTAAGCATATTTTGGGAATCTGGAAGCACCTGTAAAAAGCTTCCCAGCCATGGAGAGCCTCGCTGGAACTCCCCAGCAGAGCTGGACACCTGGCCACATTCACATCTCCTTTCCTGGCAGCAAAACCACTCCCAGCAGGGCTGGATCCCGGCTGGATCAGGGCTGGATCCAGCCCAATTCCCAGCCGGCCTCACTGCCACGAACGCCCGTCGGCATCTCCGGCACGAGCTCGGGCTTAATCAACTCCTCAATTACTCATTAAAAGCCCCAGGTTGGAATCCGCAGCCCGCGCTGGAGCGGAGGCACCGGCGGCCAACCAGAGCTCTCCCAGCGCTCATCCCTAAACCTGCTCCTAATTAGGACTGGACTCACCCCTGCAAATTAATTGCTGGAGTTGTTCGTTAGCGCCTGGATACCCAGATCTGTTTGGGAGACGAGGCAGCAGGGTAATTAATCAGGTGGTAACTAATGAGGGCAGCGTCCAAACCCGTGGCAAAGTCGCTGTACCTGGCCGGGGGACAGCTGGTGGCTTCCAGCGGAAAGTTGGCTTTGGGACAAACGGGATTTGGGCTTTTTTTTTTTCCCCCCCGGCTCTGGCGGTGCTGCGGAGCCGCTGCTCGTGGGCGCTGGCAGCCCCAGGGGCTGTCGCTTGGCGTGACACGGCTCCGGTGTCCCCGCTCGCCCCGGCCCCGTGTCCCCGCCTGCCCGCTCCTTGTCACCGAGCCCCGAGGGAGCCGCGGCTGGAGCTGGAACCGGCGGCTCCGATTCCTCTGCAGGCACCACGAGCCTTGAAGGCAGCAGGAATTTTTTTTTTCCCCCCCATTTTCCCCGTGATTTTCCCCTGTGCAAACCAGGGAATATTGGGAATATGGGGAATATTCCCCATCCTGTGGGACCACCCTCGGAGCAAGCTCAGGAGGAGCTCAACCTTTTGCCGAACCTCCTTAAATCCATCTCAGCACTCCCGTGCCTCAGTTTCCCACCCCCGCAGGCTGCACGAGGCTCGGGGCACCCGCTGAGCCCGAAAGCTCTGGGTGCTATAATTAGGATTTAGGGAAGTGAGAGTCTTTCTGTGCCTCAGCATTTTCATTTTCCCTCAGCGTGGAAAAAAAAAAAAAAAAAAAGAACACCCCACACACAGCCAGACCCCCCAGGAAATCACGGCTGAAATCATCTGGGTGAAGCTCAGGGTCATTCCCGGGGGTTTGGAGCAGCTTCCAGAAGGTCAAGGAGGCTCTCGGGGCTGTTTTTGCAGCATTTTGACCATAATTGGGCTGGTTTGGGGAGGCACAAACCCTGGGCTCTCCCCGCTTTTGCCGGTCGTGGCGAGGGTCCCAAAAACCAGCGAGGATTTTGCTACCAAGGCAATCTCCAATCAAGATATTTGGGGGGGGGGAAAGAGGAAAAAATTAGGGAAAACTTAGGCAAAAACACCGCTGTGAAGTGAGAGAGGGGGCAGAGCTGCGTTCTGGGCTAATGGCTGGTGAAAATTACATTAAAAACTGGAGCAAAGCAGAGGCTGGAAGGCAGATCAATGCAAACAGCACCAGAAACTGGGACGCGGCTCCTAAGCCGGGATGTTTATGGCTGGATGGCGGCGAGGCCGCCGTGACTCACGCTGGGCTCGGCCAACCGGGCCCGGCTCTCCCGGGGGCTGGTGCCGCTCCAGGCTGCGCGTTCAGAGCCCAGCGAGGGCTCGGTGACAGCGCCCTGCTCCTCGAGGGGACGGATTTCTGCGTGAGGCAGCGCCATCCCCACAAAAATGCGTTTTCCCAGTAATAGCCAGGTTTTCCAGCCGGGTTGAGGGATCAGAAAATACCCTCCGGGCTCTGCAGGCCGTCCCGGAATCCTCTCAAGGAGGGATTTTGGCGGCTCCTTGCCCGCCCCTGAGGAGGGTGAGGATAACCCTGGAGAGGGAGAAATCCCCTAAAGATCCCCTCGAGCCCTGAGGCAGCACCTGGGCAGGGGGGTGGGGGCAGCGAGAGGGATAAATGCGAGGGAATACACGGAGAAACGGGCACAACTGGAGAGGGCAGCGATGGATGTGGAGGTGCCAGGGCAGCAGCACGGGCAGAAGGTGCCAACATCCCCGAGGAGCCGATGGTAATGATAATTGTCACCTATTCCCAATGGTAATTGTGACTAGGATAATTGTCATCGTATTGGTGATGGATGATAATCATGAATCGGGATAATTAACAAGCTCAGCGAGCAAGGTCGGTGCAGCCCTTCCCGCTGGCCCGGGGGCCACGGCGACATTAACCGGCTTTGTCACCAGCGGCTCGGAGTGACACGGAGCAGCTCCCGCAGCCCGGCCGGGGGTGGCAGCGCCTGGATCCGGCCGAGGCACCCGGGGCAGGGTTCCAGCGGCGCCCCGTGCCCCGCTCGGGTGCCACCCGCGTGTCCCCGCGGGAGATCCCGCTGGCAATGCGGCTTTAAGGACATCCTCTCCCAATCCCTGCCTCCCTGGAGTTCGCCCAGCCCTGAGCGAGGAGCAGCCAGGCTGGGACAGAATCCGTCCCAAAAAACTCCGCTCCGGAGCCCAAAGTGATTCCGGGGATTTCTCTTCCCTTTCCCACTGTGGCTGCTCCTCCTGGAAACCCTGAGAGAAGGGGGAACACCCACCCATCACCCTCCTGCTCCAACGGGACCCCCCAGTTCTCCCCCCGGAGCCCGGACCCCCCCAAATCAGCCTCTTGTGCCTCTCGGGGGAACTTGGCAGGAGGCGCCCGCTCCTCCCGGATTAATCCCGCTCCCCGCCACGGGCCAAGGGCTCCGACAGGAATAAACACATCCCAAATGCCTTTCCATAAGGGGAGCGAACCTGCTGGCCGAGGTGCCGCTCTCCCGGCTCCTTTCCAGCCCGGCGGTCACCGCGGGCCAGCAGGGAAAGGCTCTGGCACATCCCGGATTTTGGGGATGTCCCCAAAGCCACCCCACGGCAGCACCTCCTCTCCCCACCCCAAACGCGGGAAGGACGTGCTGGGTTCAGAATGTGAGAGGCCGTGAATTAATGAATGGGTGTAATTAGCGATAAGGGGGGGTGGGAGCTGGCGGTGCCCTCGGGGACAAAGCAGGGGGTGCGGGTCGCGGGTGCCACCTCACCCACCAGCAGGGATCCCCCTGCTCCCGGCAGCTTTTCCCATTCCCGTCTGTTTTCCCATCCTGTTTTCCCCTCCCATCGGAGACGGCTCCTTATATAAACCCTGCTAAGTAGGGCGACCTTTTCTGTCCCCTGGTGCCATCGCTGCTGGCTGCTGGTGGCCCCGGGTCACCGCGCTGTCCCCTCTGCCCGCCTGGCAGCCAAGGGTGAGGCTGGGCTGCCCTGGTGCCCAGCCCCGGGCCGTGATTTTGGGGTGGCCGTGGGGACAGGCTGGATTTTGGGGTGACAGCAGGGACAGGATGGATTTTGGGGTGCAACCAGAGATCCTGAGCAGGAGCACAGCCTTGGGATTCCACACTGGATTGCTGCATGGGAACGTGGAGCAGAGCACGGGGCTCTCCCGCTCCTCGGGTTTGGGTTGGAATTTTCCCGATGTGTTTGGGTGTTTTTGTGTCCCTGAACGCGCGTGGGAGCGGCGGCAGCAGAGCCTGAGCTTCCCACGGGGCTGTTCCTGCATTCCCAGCGCATCCCACGGCTCCGATCCCACTGGATCCCACAGCTCTGATCCCACTGCATTCCCAGTGCATCCCACAGCCCTGATCCCGCTGGATCCCACGGCTTTGATCCCAGTGTATCCCACAGCTCTGATCCCATCCCATTCCCAGTGCATCCCACAGCTCTGATCCCACTGCATTCCCAGTGCATCCCGGGGCTGTTCCCGCATTCCCAGTGCATCCCACGGCTCCGATCCCACCGCATCCCACACCTCTGATCCCATCCTATTCCCACCACGTCCCCACAGCTCTGATCCCACCCCATTCCCCCGGCCCCGCTCCCGCTCTCAGCCAGGACCCCAAAACTTTCTTCCCTTTGAGGAAAGGAAAGCCCGGGCCCAGCGCGGCTCTCCCGTTGCCACGGCAACCCGCAAACATCCATCGGGAAATCGCCCAGGGCCCTCATCCCGCTCGCTGGGGCCGCGTTTTCCCTGCCCCATCCCTTCCCGGCCATCCCGGGCTCTCAAATCCCGGTGGGAATTCCAGGAGAGGCCAAGGAATGTCCCCAACGCCCTCCTGTCCCCCGGAGAGCCAGGAAAAGCCTCCTGGGGGACAGGGATGCCGTTTGCATTTCCATTTTTAATCTGAGGGGTGTCCATCCCCCCTCTCTCTGCAGGAACCTGGAAGCTTTGCCGTGCTGGGAATGAAAATCTATTTCCAACACTTGATTATTCTTGTTAATAATAATTTTAAAAATTGGCTGGAAAAGGCGTTGCTGACCTTGGCACAAAGAGTGCGCAGGGACTCGGCACTGGGTGGGGTAAATGGGATTTTTGGCCTCATCCCAAATCATTAATCCCAGGAAATGCCCTGTGACTCGGGGCAGTGCTGATTTATTAATGCAGGCTCCCATCCCTGCCAGCCTGGGGCCAAATCCTGAAATCATCCCGTGCACAGCAGCCCCTGGCTGAGGGAGCTGCTGTGGGGCCAGGCTGGGGCTGAGGGGCCAGGGGGGTGCGGGATGTGGGTGCTGGGGGATGTGGGTGCTGCAGGATTTGGGTTCTGCAGGATTTGGGTGCTGCAGGATTTGGATTGTGTGGGATTTGGGTTCTGCAGGACATGGATCCTGTGGGATTTGGGTGCTGTAGGACATGGATCCTGTGGGATTTGGGTGCTGCAGGATTTGGGTTCTGCAGGATTTAGGTGCTGAGGATGTGGACCCTGTGGGATTTGGGTTCTGCGGGATTTGGGTTCTGCACAATGTGGGTTCTGTAGGATTTGGGTGCTGAGGATGTGGATCCTGGATCCTGTGGGATTTGGTGCTGCAGGATTTGGGTTCTGTAGGATTTGGGTTCTGCAGAATGTTGATCCTGTGGGATTTGGGTGCTGAGGATGTGCATCCTGCGGGATTTGGGTTCTGCAGGATGTGGGTGCTACAGGATTTGGGTTCTGCAGGATGTGGATCCTGTGGGATTTAGGTTCTGCAAGATTTGGATCCTGCAGGATCTGGGTGCTGCAGGATTTGGGCGTTGCAGGATTTGGACCCTGCAGGATTTGGATCCTGCAGGATTTGGGTCCTTCAGGATTTGGACCCTGCAGGATTTGGGTTCTGCAGGATTTGGACCCTGCAGGATTTGGATCCTGCAGGATTTGGGTCCTTCAGGATTTGGTTCTGCAGGATTTGGATCCTGCAGGATTTGGGCTCTGCAGGATTTGGGTTCTGCAGGATTTGGGTTCTGCAGGATTTGGACCCTGCAGGATTTGGGCGCCACAGGACACGGGTGCTGCAGGCACTGTTAAGTCCAGTGGATAATCACTCCCACCTGGATGCAAAATTAATCCTTGTGGATTTGGACCATTCCACAGCCAGAAAAACCCCTGTGGAGTGAGCACACCCCAAGCAGTGCAGCACAGCACCCCAAAAACACGGAGCCACCTGGAAAACCCTTCCCATTTCCCCTCCATCCCTGCAAGGAATCCTCAGCATTCCCTCAGTTCTCCTCCTCCCACCACCTTTATCCCACAATTTTTCCCAAATGGGAAACGCAGCACCTCCTTTCCCTGCTCCTGCCCTGCTCTTTTCCACGATCCCGCTCCTTAAAAGCGAAATCAGCCCCATTTATCACCCAAACGATTTTCATTTCCCGGCTCTCCGCTGATTTATGGAGCCGCTTCCCGGAGCTGCTGAAAGTTCAGGGATGGGCTGGGGGTGGCCAGGGACACCCGGGGACACTGTGGGCTCCCTCAGAGTCCCGTGGCAGCACGAGCTGGGAAAAGGCTCAAAATAACCCGGGGGGGTGACAGAAAAGGGACATTTGGCCATCCCACAGCAGGGAATCAACCCTGGAGCTGCATGCAGTGGGAAAATCACGGGATGTGGGAGCAGCTGGTGGCACCTGGACTGTCCCCTGCTGCTGGCAGTGCCACCTGGCCCTGCTGGTGCTCGGGGTCGCGGTGACAAAGTGACCTCAACGATCAGAGGGGTTTGAGGCCATAAATCCAAGGGGTGTCACCCTGCCCTGGGTGTCCCCAGCATGGGCAGAGGGGATGTGGGGCTTAAAAATCAGCGGGGTTTGGGTCTGGGGATGCCACCAGCCCCATCCCACAGCCCTGGGGCACTGGGAACCTTTGGAAAAGCCCCTTTGGAGACATTTCCTGATCCAGACCCTTCCCAGCATCCCCATCCCTCAGCCAATCCAGGCTGCCTGGGTGTTTCTTTTTGCCTGCATTCATTTGCCCACATCTCTTTCTTTCTCCTTATTTTATTCTTCCTTTTTTCCTTATTTTATTTCCCCTTTGTCCTTATTTTATTCTTCGTTTTTTCCTTATTTTATTCTTCTTTTTTTTTCCTTATTTTCTCCCTCTTTTCCTTACTTTCTTCTTATTTTTCTTCCTTATTTTATTCTTCTTTTTTCCCCCTTATTTTATTCTACTTTTTTTCCCCTTATTTTATTCCCCCCCTCTTCCTTATTTCCCCCCCCCTTTTTTCCTTAATTTAGTCCTCTTTTTTCCTTTCTTTTCCCCCCCTTTTCTCCTTATTTTATTCCTTTTTCCTCTCTCTTTTTTCCTATTTTATTCCTCTTTTTTTCCCCCTTATTTTCCCCCTGTTTGTGCAAAGTCCCAGCTCAGTTTCAGGAGCTCCAGAATTTAGAAACAATTTTGCTCCACGTGCCTCTCTCCTGAAGGGACCGAAGGCACCTCCTGGCAATCTCCGTGTCCCCAGGGAGGGAGGAGCGACAGCGGAGCCACAGCGGTGCCGCTGGATTCCTCTGGATGCGGGAATTCAAATTCCCCCACCCTGCTCTGTGTGCACAAAGGAACACCTCCCCCTTAAAAAAAAAAAAGCCAGAAAAAGGGGAATTTCCCCCAAATCCTCACAGGGAATTTCATCCCAACGAGCAGGACCAGAAAACAGCAGCCGGAAGCACCAGGGCAGGGAAATAATTTCAGTTTCCTTGAGCAGCAATTTGGGCTAAGCGTGCTCTGCATTCCCAGTTTTCCCTGTGGGGAAGCTTTTCCCGAGCCCTGGAGAACACCCTGGCTTCCTCCTCAGCTCAGCCGGGTCCTTTCCCTGCAATCCTGCAGCTCCAACATTTCTCTGATCATAAATTAGCGACGCTTGCACTCAGAGCTGTTTCTCTCTTCCCCCTCTCCAGGTTTTCCACATCCCACAGCCGGGGAAGATCCAGGCTTGGCGTGGTTATTTTAAAATCAATCAGAGCTCCCCTCCTCCCTCCTCATCCTCGATCAATCAGAGCTCCCTTCCTCCCACCCTCATCCTCATCCTCATCCTCATCCCCATCCCCATCCTCATCCTCATCCTCATCCTCATCCTCATCCTCATCCTCATCCTCATCCCCATCCTCATCCTCATCCTCATCCTCATCCTCCCCAAACCCACCTCCCCAAAACCCTCCTGATCACAGCATCCCCCCCCCCCCCAAACCCACCCCAAATCCCGCTTGGAAGAGCTCAGATTTAGGTCAAAATTAAAAAAAAAACCCCACAAACAAAAATGGGGAACATTGAATTGCCAGTGGGGAGAGCCTTGTGCCCATCAGGATGCTGGATGAGATCCTTGGAAAATCTGGGATTGAGGCATGGAAGAGCCGCTCCCGCTGGAGTTTTCCCCCATTCTGTCGCTTTTCCATGCCCAGAGGGGAGATGATCCCCTGGGATTGGGCCTGGAGGGAATTTTCCCTTCTCCAGGAGCCCTTGGGTGGGAGACCATTCCCATTCTGGGGGGGCACGCTGCTGTCACCCTCCAAGGAGGTGACGCTGCCACTCCTGGCTGCCACCACCTCCCTATCCTGGGCACCCCCATCCCACCCCAGCCCCCAAACCCCCCTTTGGCCCCTCGGAGCCGTTCCCACATTCCCGGCAATTCACACTTCCCATCCCGGAGCTTTTCCCAGGCTTTGTCAGGGCTCCTGTTGACAGCACCTAACGCGTGGCTGCTAAAAATAGCGGTGTGGCAATCACATCTCCCACCCCGAGCCGCTCGGGGCACGGGATCCCGATCCCAGAGAAAGGCAGGAAAGCCCCGGGATGCTGCAGGAACCCCCAGTCCCTTGGGAATGCAGCAGGGAGGGAGCTGAGCCGGAGAAATCGGAATTTTTACGGATTATTTTTATACAATTCGAGGGGGAGGGGGATGTGGAAAAAAACAAGGGATGTGTTTGTTGCTGCGTTTTGCTGGGCTTTTTCCTCCTCTTTTTTTTTTTTTTTTTTTTTTTTTTTTTGTTTTGTTGGTTTTTTTGGGGTTTTTTTTTTGTTGTTGTTTTTCCAGTGGTGGAGGGGAAAATGGGGAGAAGAAAAGCTCAGGCTGTTCCCCCCATCACGTTCCCATTCCCATTGTTGAATTTCCCTGGAGGGACCCCAGAGCTGTCCACACCTCAGGGATAATTCATGGGTGTCCCTTTCATCCCCTGCTCCAACCTAATCAATCCCAGCTCTGGGATTTTCTGGGGAAAAAAAGGGGGGAAAAGCCCAGAATTGGAGCAGCACCACTAATAATCAGAATAATTTGTTAATCCTGGGGCAGAATTAATGACTCCAGCAATGACCCCATTGGGATTGGGGCAGGAAAATGAGGTTTTGGTCATTCTGGGGGATCTTCCCAGCTTTTCCAGGGCCCAGGAGGCTGAAAAGGCCCATGGTCCTTCCGTGATTGCAGTTCCACATCCCTGAGCTGCAAGGGGACACCAGGGGACAGCTCTGTCCCCACGTGGTGGCCAAAGGACACCGGGCCCCTCCTGGTGGGGAAAAGGAGAGGAAATTTGGGTGAGGAGAAGGGAGAGGGAGTTGGGAATGTGGAGCTGGAGATGGAAACTGCTGAAGGGATGGAGGGAACTCCTGGACACACACAGGGTCCCCAGTGATGTCACACGCTGTCCCTCAGGAGTGTCACACAGAGTCCCCCGGGGGTGTCACATGCAGTACCCCAGGGATGTCACACGCTGTCCCTGTGTCCCCAGGGGTGTCACACGCAGACCCCAGGAGTGTCACACGCTGTCCGCCAAGGGTGTCACACACAGTCCCTCAGGGATGTCACAGGCTGTGCCCCCAGGGATGTCACATGCAGTCCCCCAGGGGTGTCACACACAGTCCCCCAGGGGTGTCACATACTCAGTCCCCCAGGGCTGTCACACACAGCCCTCAGGGGTGTCACACGCTGTCCCTCAGGGATGTCACACACAGCCCTCAGGGGTGTCACACGCTGTCCCTCAGGGATGTCACACGCAGTCCCAGCTCCCCCCACAGCCCCAGGCACGGCCTGCGCTGGTGCCACCTCCCGCAGGGGCAGCGAGGGAGCGGCTCCCGCTCTGCGGGGACATTTGGAGAACTCCCCAAATTCTGTCGCTGTTTCGGGGCTGGGAGCGGAGCGGGGAGGGCAGCACGGAGGAGGAGGAGGAGGAGGAGGAGAGGAGGAGGAGGAGGAGGAGGAGGAGGGGGCGGGGGCCATCTGGAGCAGCCGCAGGATGCTGAGCTGGCGGGGGCTCTGCGAGCCGGCGCTGCCAGAGCCGAGCGATCAATGTGTGACAGCCCAGCCCCGCCGAGGGAAGGTGACCTTGAGCGGCACAGCGACAAGGGACGAGGGAGGCAGAGCCAGGAATCCGCACGGAAATGCTCTCCGGGCGAGGCAGCAGCGATGGAGGGGAGGACAGGGATGCCGAGCCCCGATGACAGCCCCGGGAAGGGCTCTCTGCCCTCCTGGCTGCTCCAGGACAGGATCCCGGAGCTCCAACAGCGCCTGGGGACAGTCCCTGCCTTGGGGACAGTCCCGAGTGGCAGGAGGGGGTGGCGGTTCCCAGCGAGGACACGGGGGCGTGATCAATAACTGCCCCAATAATCAATAATTGAGCTCCAAAACAGCCCCAGCTCGGCCTCTCCAGGGTCCCTCCTGCCCCATCCTGGCCCCTCTTCCCTGGTGGTGACAGGGACGCAAAAGTCACCCAAGGCTGAGCCTCAGCTGTCCCCAGCAGAGCCCCCCAGAGCCCCTCATTGCTCTCGGAAATTTGGGATTTCTGTAAATCCGGGCGCCATCCCCTCACTGCCCTCACCCTCCTGCGCAGCCCAGCCCCTGCAGCTCCTCCGAGCCCTTCCCCGGATCATTCCCGGGCTGCTCCCGATCCCGGCGGGCATTCCCGGGATCCCCGAAGGCTCCAGGCAGGAGAGAACGCGGTTCCAAGGGAAGGTCCGACATTCCCGGCGCTGCCTTTGCCCTCTAGCGGGACCAACGCGAAGGGACCGGTGGGGAAAATCCGGCCAATTCCCTCCTGCTGGAGCCCCAACTGCAGAAATCCCAACTTTTCCAAAAGAAATGAGCAGCTCTGAGCGGGATTTTCCACAGGAGGGTCGAGATTTAGCGGCGTTGTCTTGCCTTGGGTGGCTTTAGGGTCCCCTGAGCCCCGGGGAGGAAGGGACAGGAGGGGACAGGAGGGGACAGGATGGGACAGGATGGGACAGGGGGGACAGGATGGGACAGGGGGGGTTCCACCTTTTCCAGAGCTCTGCAGGGGCAGAGGTGGGGCTGGATTTGGGGAGGCGGGCGCTGGGAGCTCCATCCCATGGGATCAGCAGGATAGAGGCTGGTGGGAAGGTGTTGGAAGGGTGGGTGGGATGGGGGAGGATGAGGAGGCAGCAGATCCGTAGGCTGTTGACACAACAGCAGCGGCAACAAATCCTGCGATTCTGCATAAAACAACTCCAAATTCCCGTTTCCCAAGGATTTTGGGTCAACAATCCACGCCTGGGCTGGGTTTTGCACGGAAAAGGGGCAAGAGGAGGTGCCCACACCATGCCAGCGTCCCCGTGGATGAGGAGCCGGATCCACTTCCCAGGTTTTCTCCAGCCACCTTCGGATGCCTCCCCGGGCTCTGAGGATGTGGGCTGAGCTCCGTGGTTTCAGTTCAGGGCTCTGGATTCTCCAGGGATGTGTCATCCCCCTTGCCGTGCTCCTTACACGTGGATAAAAATATAAGGGATGAATCCATGGTGTGGAAAATATCCCACAGCGCTGGGCAGGCCCCACTGGCTGCGGAAAACCGGGATGGGCCCGGGGATTTCAGCTCCAGCCCAGGGAGATCCTGGTGGGACTGGTGGGCTCGGGGAGCTCCTGGGCTCTCTGCAGTTCCAAATTCATGGATACTGTCCCAAACCCAATGATACTGTCCCAAATCCACGGATGCCATCCCAAATACAGGGATTTATACTACAAGTACATTTATACTATCCCAAATCCATGGATACCTTCCCAAATCCATGGACGCCATCCTAAATCCATGGATGCCATCCTAAATCCATGGATAACGTCCCAAATCCATTTATACCATCCCAAATCCAGGGATTCCCCTCCCAAATACATGGATACCGTCCCAAATCCATGGACGCCATCCCAAATCCATAGATAATTTCCCAAATCCGTTTATATTACCCCAAATCCATGGATACCATCCCAAATCCATGGACACCATCCCAAATCCAGGGATGCTCTCCCAAATCCAGTTCCAGGACATCTCCCAGTTCCTGTTGCCAGGACTGCAGCGGGTCTGGGATGAGGGGGTGGAAGATTCCAGTTGCCCTGTGCTGGGATTTTGGGTTTTACCCTCTTTGGGAGCTCACGGGGACAGTCCAGCTGTGCCCAGGTCACACCTGGATGTGCCACACTCCCCTGGAGCTGCACCAGGGACAGATCACACCTGAGGTGGCCAAAGTGTCACCTCCCGGGGGCAATGCAGCTCCTGGTCCCTGGCCAGGACATCCTGACCAGGATCTCAGGATCTCAGGATCTCAGGATCTCAGGATCTCCCTGAGGCTCTGGAGGGAATGGAGGAAGAAACGGGACACAGGGAAACCCCATCTTTGCAAATCCAAGCAAAAACTGCTGGGATGGGGCTGGGTGAGGGCTCCCAGCTGCTCTCACTGTCAAATGCTTTGAATGCATTTTCAAATCTTTATTTCATTTCATTTTTATTTTATGTGTTTTCCCCAGCACCGAGCTCCCCCTGGGGTGGAACACCTCCACTTTAATCACATTTTCCATGGAGCAGCAGGGTCTGAGCGCTCTGGGACGGGACCTGGGAACCCTTTCCTGCACTTGCAGCTGTGGGGGCTCAGGAGAAGCGGCCGGTGGGCAGGCGGGGCAGGCAGGAGAAGGCGTTGGGGAAGAGGCTGAGGTTGATGGGGTTCCCGTCCAGGCGGATGTCCTCGAGCGCCCGGCGGATCTGGCCCTGCTCCTGGCTGTCGCAGAACGTGTCCTCGTGCATCGTCTGGATGTTGTTGTTCTGCGGGGACAGGACACGGGCACAGCCGGGTCATAGGGAGCAGGAGAGGAGGGGCAGGAGGACCAGGACCAGAACCGGGACCAGGGCCAGGGCCAGGAAAAGGACCAGGACCAGGACCAGAGAAAGGACCAGGACCAGGGCCAGGAAAAGGACAGCAAGGATGAGGAGGAGGCAGATCAGAACCAGTCCAGGACCAGAACCAGGAAAAGGACCAGGACAGTAAGGATGAGGAGGAGGACCGGAACCAGTCCAGGACCAGAACCAGGAAAAGGACCAGGACAGTAAGGATGAGGAGGACCGGAACCAGTCCAGGACCAGGACCAGGATCAGGACTAGGAAAAGGACTAGGAATAGGACCAGGACCAGGATCAGGATAATGAGGATAAGGAGGAAGACCAGAACCAGAACCAGGACCAGAACAAGAACAAGGACTGGGAGCAAGACAATGAAGAGGAGGAGAAGGAGGAGGAGAAGGGGGAGGAAGAGGTGGGATCTGCTAAACTCGGGCAAACCCCATCCCACCTGGAGGTGCAGGGAGCGCAGGCTCTCGGGAAGGGGCACGGGGATAAAATCCAGCTGGTTATCGGAGAGATGGAGGAACTGCAGCTGCTTCAGGTCCTGCGGGGAGAGGGCAGAGGTGAACCCCGGTAGGGATGAACCCCTAGAGATGAACCCCCAAGAGATGAACCAATGAACCTCCTAGAGATGAACCCCTTCAGATGAACCCCTAGAGATGAACCCCCAAGAGATGAACCAATGAACCTCCTAGAGATGAACCCCTTCAGATGAACCCCTAGAGATGAACCCCCAAGAGATGAACCAATGAACCTCCTAAAGATGAACACCCATAGAGATGAACTCCCTAAGGATGAACCCCCAAGAGATGAACCAATGAACCCCCAAGAGATGAACTCCTAGAGATGAACCCCAATAGAGATGACCCCACCAAGAGATGAACCAATGAACCTCCTAAAGATGAACCCCATAAAGATGAACCCCCAAGAGATAAACCAATGAACCCCCAAGAGATGAACCCCCTAGAGATGAACCACCAATAGATAAACCAATGAGCCACCTAGAGATGAACCTCCAAGAGATGAACTCTCAGGAGATGAACCAATGAACCCCCTGGAGATGAACCCCTAAGAGATGAACCCCCTAAAGATAAACCCCCAAGAGATGAACCCCAATAGAGATGAACCAACGAACCTCCTAAAGATGAACCCCCTAAACATGAACCCCCTAGAGATGAACCCCTAGAGATGAACCCCCTAGAGATGAACCCCTTAAGATGAACCCCCTGGAGCTGACCTCCCAGGATCTGACCCCCCTGGAGTTCACCCCCTTCTCCCCTCCCTCCACCCCCCTGTCCCCCCGTGTCGGGCAGGGCCCCCCAGGCGCGGGGCGCACCCGGAAGGCCTCGGGGTGCAGCCCGGCGCTGGGGATGCGGTTCAGGCGCGCGTCCAGGCGCACGAGGCTGCGGGGCAGCTCGGGCAGCGCCGTCAGGAGGTTCTCGGGCAGCAGCAGCTCCTGCAGGCTGGGCAGCCCCTGGAACGCATCCGCGTCCGCCCGCGAGATGGAATTGCTGCTCAGGTCGATGCGCTTCAGCTTCTCTGAGGGCAGGAGGAGGACAGGGACAAAGCCAGCGTGGTTTATTCTCTGCCGCCCTGACTTTTTAAGATTTTCTAATGCTTACATTCTTGTAACAAACTTCCTCACGCGCTTTCTGTAAATAACTGATTGTTTTGCATTCTTTTACAGGGGAAAAGAAATTTGATGGACTGTTGGTTTGCCCAGCGTCGTTGGAGAGGTGGGATTTTCCTGTTGGCGACCCCGACATACCGAGGCCGCGGAAGTCGGCGGCGCGCACGGCCCCGATGCGGTTGAAGCGGGCGTACAGGTACGCGGTGTCCGGGGGCAGCGCCGGGATCTGCTCCAGCCCCACGTCGTCGCAGTACACTGAGCTGCCCAGGCACAGGCACAGCAGGCAGCTGGGCAGCCCTGGAAACAAGCACTGACCCCATAAAATACCCCAGAGAAGCGGGAGGAGCTCGTCCCGCCATGGGGACATGGATCTGTGACACACGGAGCTGTCACAGCTCCCTGACCCCATAAAATACCCCAGAGCAGCGGGAGGAGCCCACCCCGCCCTGGGGACATGGATCTGTGACACCCCGAGCCCCCTGCCCCCATAAAATAGCCCAGAACAGCGTAAGGAGCACACCCCACTGTGGGGACATGGATCTGTGGCACACGGAGCTATCACAGTTTCCCAACCCCATAAAATACCCCAGAACAGAAGGAGGAGCCCACTCGGCTGTGGGGACACAAAGTTTGTGACACCCAGAGCTGTCACAGCCCCCCGACCCCATAAAATACCCCAGAACAGCAGGAGGAGCCCACCCAGCTGTGGGGATATGAGGCCTGTGACACCCAGAGATGTCGCAGCTCCCTGACCCCATAAAAGACCCCAGAACAGTGGGATGTGCCCACCCTGCCATGGGGACACAGAGCTGGTGACACCCAGAGCTGTCACAGCCCCGCATCATCCAGGGAAGGGCCAGAAACTCCCAGCAATAAAAAAAAAAACCAAACCCATAAATAAATGAAGTGCCCAGGATCAAACCCCTCCTGCAGGAGGAAGGGAGATTAAAGCCCCCAGATTCAGCTTTTTATACCCAAAGCTCTCCTGGCCCCTTTAATTTTCCCACTGGAGGAGGCAAAACTCAAGAAAATTCTTTTGAATCAAGAAAAAATCTGTCCCAGCTGCCCCCAAGGCCCCAGCACGGGGGGCAGGAGGGGTAAAACCGAGCCCACCCCCCACACCTGAACCCCCTCCTCTCCCCCGAGGTTCCCAAACCCCTTCCAGGGGGGTTCAGAGCAGCTCAGCACCAATTTCCTTTCTCCTCCCTCCTAATTTTTCCCAGCCTGGAGTGACAGAAAAGGGATAAAGATATTTATCCTCGCTGCAGGATTTTAATTGTCACTAATCTAATTGCCACTGTCACAAAGCCTCTGCTCATTAAAGCGTCACTGCTTTGCTGGAGTTCATTTTTTCCCTGCAATTTCTCTCTCTGCAGCCCTCCTGTGAGCAGACTCAAGCCCAGAACCCTGCAAAGAGCTGCTGGCAGCACCAGAATTCCATTTTTTTCCCCCCAAAACTCCACCTGTGTGACGTGGGGATGCATCCCAAGGGAGCACAACTCACCCTGCCTGGGGATGGGCGCCGGGGGCACGGGGCCTGCACTGCTTGGGGGCTGCAGATTTGGGGTTCCAGCCGTGGTTTCAGCCAGCTCTGGGAGGGTTTTGGGGTCCTTGGGGCGAGGAGCCAAAGTGCCAACCTCGATCTGCAAGCACGGCTGGGTGTGAGCTGTGGGTGATTTGTCCCCTCTGGGGTGGGTGGCACCAGTCAGGGTCACTGGGTTGGGATCATTGATTCCTTCTTGGAAACCTCTCCAAGCCCTCCAAGGAACCCCACAGCCCTCCTGGCCCAGAGGGATGAAGGAATCCTCACATCCAAGAGCTGGCAGGGGTTTGGCTCGGGTAAAACCTTCCCCAGCCCCGGGAGAGCTGCCAGGGCTGCTGCTCCTGCGGTGCCACATCCGTCCCTGGCACCAAATCCCCGTCCCAGGATGCAGCCAGGGGCTCTCCTGTGTCCCCCTCACCTTGGGGACAAGGTCCCCGTAGTCGTAGAGCTCCTCGTAGTTGCTCAGGTCCAGGATGTCCCCGTAGCTCTCCAAGGTCACGTCGTAGTTTTCCAAATCCAGGTTTTCAAAGAGGCTCAGCTCAGCCTTGGGCTTCTCCACCTTCCTCCTGTCCTTGGCTGGCACAGCCCAAAGCGTCCCCAGGCACAGGGTGGCCACCCCCAGCCAGCCCAGGGGACACATCCTGCACCTGGCCGGGGTCACAGCACCTGGGGTGTCACCAAGGGCTGGGTGTGGGGCCAGCCCCGGGGTGGGGGGACAGGCGGCCCCAAACCCAGAGGGGACAGACAGCCCCAAACCCTGGGGGGACAGACAGACCCAAACCCAGAGGGGACAGACAGGCCCCAAAACCTGGGGGGACAGGCAGCACCAAACCCAGAGGGGACAGACAGCCCCAAACCCAGAGGGGACAGACAGCCCCAAACCCTGGGGGGACAGACAGCCCCAAACCCTGGGGGGACAGACAGACCCAAACCCAGAGGGGACAGACAGCCCCAAACCCTGGGGGGACAGACAGCCGCAAACCCAGAGGGGACAGACAGGCCCCAAAACCTGGGGGGACAGGCAGCACCAAACCTCGGGGTGGAGGGGACAGACAGCCCCGGGAGGGACAGACAGACTCAAACCCAGAGGGGACAGACAGCCCCCAAACCCTGTGGGGACAGACAGCCCTGGGAGGGGACGGACAGACCCAAACCCAGAGGGGACAGACAGCCCCAGGAGGGACAGACAGACTCAAACCTCAGCGTGGTGGGGACAGACAGCCCCCAAACCCCGGCAGGGACAGGCAGCCCCAGGAGGGACAGACAGACTCAAACCTCAGCGTGGTGGGGACAGACAGCCCCCAAACCCCGGCAGGGACAGGCAGCCCCAGCCCCGGGGTGGCGGGGACAGACAGCCGCGGGAGGGACAGACAGAGGGGACATTCCTGACCCTTTTCAGCGCATTTCACGCTCGGCTGTGCAGGAGAGGCCCCGCGGGGCTGCCGGGGCTGCCCGGCTTTCCCAGCGCCGGGGGGTGCGGAGGGGCTCGGGGGTGGTGAGGGGGTCGCGGTGCTCGTAGGGATGGGTGGAACCGGCCCCCGGCCCAACAAGCCCAGCAGCGGAGGGGGACCAGCCCCAGGAGCCCCGGAGCTGCTGCTCCCCACTTCTGCTCCCACATCCAGGTCTCAATCCCGATCTAAATCTGCTTTTCCAACATCCTGGAGGGCCGGAGGCCACGGGATCCGTGTGACAGCACGGGGACATCCCCCAGCCCCACATCCAAACCCTCCAGGCGCCATTCCCAAAAGAGAATTCCCTCCCGTGGGACATCCAGAGCAGGGTGAGGGTCCCGACCCCCTCCAGCCTCTCCCAAATCCCAAATCCCAAATTCCAAACTCATACTCCAAATTCCAAACTCCAAATTCCAAATCCCAAATCCCAAATTCCAATTCCAAATTCCAAGTTCCAAGTTCCAAATCCCAAATCCCAAACTCGAAATTCCAAACTCCAAATCCCAAATCCCAAATCCCAAATCCCAAATCCACCACCCAGCCCGGAGTTTTTTTCACTCCATCCTGAGGATGCTGCTCCCAAATTCCTGCTGTTTTCCCCCACATCTGCCCTTTCCCAATGCTCTGAGCCCCCTGAACCCCCCCCCGCCCCCCAAACCCTCCCATCCTCCAGCTGCCCCAGCTCGGACGGACGTACCCCCTGTCCTTCCTCCTCCTCCTCCTCCTCCTCTTCCTCCTCCTCCTCCTCCTCGGCGTGGAGCCCCCTGGGCTGCAGGGGCTGGGGAAGGGCTTTTGAGGCGCGGAGAGGAGGAGGAGGAGGAGGAGGAGGAGGAAGAGGCTGCTCGGGGGTCTGGCCGAGGGGACAGGCAGGACGTGGCCAATCAAACCCGCTGTCCCCTGCTGGGTCCTTACATTGTCCCCAAGGCCACCAGCCCGGAGGTGGCTCCGCTCCAGCAGCCCGAGCTGAGAGGGGCTGAGAGGGGCGGGATTGGAGGGGAACGAGCGGTGACACCTCCCGGGTGTCCCCAGGGGCGGTGGGGACACGGCCCAGGGCAGGAGCGGTGACACCTCCCGGGTGTCCCCGGGGCACCACGGCGCGGTGTCGGGCACAGAGCCAGGAGGTGCCACCAGAGAGGGACCCCCGGGATGCCCCAAAGCACCGGGGGGACCCCAGTGACCGGCCCAGGGTTTGGGGGGGCTGCAGAGACCCCCCCTGGCAGCGATGGATGGGGACACTGAGCTCACCCAGCCCTGTGCCCCTCCCGGGGGTGCAGCACCCCAAAACTTCACTCTTTGGGGTTTTTTGGGGAGGGAAGCTGGTGTGGGTGCAGGGGGGGCTCAGCACCCCAAACCTTCGCTCTTTGGGGTGGTTTTGGGGTTTTTGGGGAGGGGGAACCAGTGTGGGTGCAGGGAGGGGGATCAGCACCCCAAACCTTCACTCTCTGGGGTGGTTTTTTGGTTTTTTGGTTTTTTGGTCAGGAGGAGCCGCTGTGGGTGCAGGGAGGGGGCTCAGCTCCCCCAGTCTTCACTCTTTGGGGTGTATTTTTGGTTTTTTGGGCAGGAGGAGCCGCTGTGGGTGCAGGGAGGGGGCTCAGCTCCCCCAGTCTTCACTCTTTGGGGTGGATTTTTGGTTTTTTGTTTTTTTGGGCAGGAGGAGCTGCTGTGGGTGCAGGGAGGGGGCTCAGCACCCCCAACCTTCACTCTTTGGGGTGGATTTTTGGTTTTTTGGGCAGGAGGAGCCGCTGTGGGCGCAGGGAGGGGGCTCAGCACTGCTCCCCTCATTGGGGCAGGGTGTGAAACCCCCCACGCCCCCCTGTGTCCCTGGGGGATGTCACCGCGGGGCTGGCACACCCCAGGAGGGGCAGGGCGAGCGCGGCAGCCCCTCCTGGGCAGCCTCGTGCCCACGCACCCACCCACGGCCGCGAAAATGTTCCCGTCGCCAGCGGCGCATCGCCCCCCACGCACCCACCCACCCTTCCGGAGCACCCATCTGCTCGGGGACACCCCCGCAGCCCCCCAGCCCCCGCCAGGACGGCCCCGGCCCCTCTCAGCACGACGCGGCCGCTAATCTTCATTAAGCCGCTCATTAGGCGGCTCGGTGGGCAAAGGGACGGAGCAGATGTGACAGATTGGGGGGGGGGGTGGGAAAAGGGGGGGGCTGGCTCAGGGTACACTGGGAAGTGGGGTCCGAGAGGGTCCCAAAGGATGAAGGGGTCCCCGAAGATGAAGGGTCCCAAAGATGAAGGGTCCCAAAAGATGAAGGGTCCCAAAGGGCAGTGGGGTCCCCAGGGGTGAAGAAGTCCCCAACAATGAAGGGATCTCCAGAGGTGAAGGGGTCCCTGGGGGTGAAGGGGTCCCCGGGACAGGGGGATCCCCCTGGGCAGTGGGGTCGCCATAGATAAAGGATCCCAAAGGGCAGCGGGGGGGAGTTCAGCACCCCAGACCTTCAATCCCTGTGGCGGTTTTGGGGTTTTTTGGGGAGGGAAAGCCGCTGTGGGTGCAGGGGGAATTCAGCATCCCAAACCTTCACTCCCTGGGGTGGATTTGGGTTTTTTTGGGGAGGGAAAGCCGCTGTGGGTGCAGGGGGAATTCAGCATCCCAAACCTTCACTCCCTGGGGTGGATTTGGGGTTTTTTGGGGAGGGGAAGACGCTGTGGGTGCAGGGGGGGCTCAGCACTGCTCCCCTCATTGGGGTACGGTGGGGAGATGGCCCCGAACCCGCCCTGGCAGTGGGGGATTCGCAGCGGGGTTATAAAACAGGGGGATCGCAGGGGGAGGAGGGTGCGTGCGCGCTCTGCACGCCACGAACGCGCACAAACCCGCTCGGCACCCCCGGGCCCTCACACCTTCCCCCGCTCCGCTCGGCATTCGCGGGGGGCAGCGGCAGCGGCGCAGGGGCCGCGCAGGAGGAGGAGGAGGAGGAGGAGGAAGAAGAGGAGGAGGAGGAGCCGCTGCCACTGCCCACCCCGCTCGTGTGGGGACAGCCCGAGCCGATCCCGCTGCTGCTGCCGGGCTGGGAGAGGGGCTGAGACCCCATGGAAGGGGCCCTGAATCCTCAGGTTTTACAGGGAAGGATTCAGGATGCTGGAATGGAGCTGTGGCTCCACAGATGTGTCCCTGCATCCTCAGATTTTACAGGGAAGGATTCAGGATGCTGGGATGGGGATGTGGCTCCACAGATGTGTCCCTGCATCCTCAGATTTTACAGGGAAGGATTCAGGATGCTGGGATGGGGATGTGGCTCCACAGATGTGTCCCTGCATCCTCAGATTTTATTTACAGGGAAGGATTCAGGATGCTTGGAATGGGATGTGACCCCATAGATGTGGCTCTTAATCCCAGATTTTAGAGGGAAAGGAGCAGGATTTTGGGATAGGGCTGTGACCCCATGGATGTATCCCTGAATCCTCAGATTTTACAGGGAAGGATTCAGGATTTTGGGATTGGGGCTGTAATCCCATGGATGTATCCCTGAATCCTCAGATTTTACAGGGAGAAGTGCAGGATTTTGGGATGGCGCTGTTATCCCACAGATGTGCCCCTGCATCCCAGATTTTACAGGGAAGGATTCAGGGTTCAAGGATTTGGGATCAAATCCCATCCCATGATTTGGGTTCAAGGTTTGGGATCAAATCCCATCCCATGGGCAGGGACACCTTCCACAGCCCAGGCTGATCCCCCTTTGGAATCCAGGGATTCTCTGGGAATTCCATCCCAGCCAAGAATTCCTTCCCAAATTCAGCATCACTCCAGCCAAAACCCCAAACCCCCCCAAAACCCCAAAACCACTGGGAGAGTGATCCCCATGCAAGGAAATTTTGGATGAAGCAGCACCTGAGGAAGGCGAGCATGGACCAGGGAGAGGCTCAGGATCCCTTGTGAATGATTTTATTTCCACTGCTGCAGGGAGTGGGAGTGAGAATCCCATAAAACTGCCAGGTTGGGAGGTGCAGGTGGCTTTGGGAATATCTGTACATTCTACCAGTCTATATACACATCAGATATAAATATATATAAATCCAGGGGGGCTCCGTCCGGGTTTAGGGCTGAAACCTGTCCCCACCCAACTGCAGGGAGAGCTGCAAAGGAGATTTTATCGTCAGGGAAAACCCTCCTTAATTAGCAGGAGGTTTTAATTAATGGCAAAAGGGGAGCATCCCTGTGCCAGCTGCAGGGAGGAGGACACGGTGCCCGTCCGTGGCCGTCCTGGGAAGGGTCAGCTCTGCTGGCTGGGCACAAAGGAGCTTTCTTTGGTTTATTTAATGCTCATTGCAGTTGGATTTTGATTTTTTTTTTTTTCCTCTCTAATGCTCGGCCTTTAAATCCAAATCCTGAGACTCAGGAAGAAAAGAAGAGAATAATCCCCCCTAAACCCGGACACCCAATAAATGCAGGTACAGCTATCGGGGGGGGAAAGCGATACATGTGGGGATGGGGAAGAGCAGGGATAAAAATAGCCCTTCCAAAGGATGATTCTTCCCTTTTCTTCTCCCTTCCTTTTATTTCTAATTAAAAAAAAAAAAAAAAAAAGGCAAAGCCCAGCCATGTGTGGTTGGCTCCAGAGAGAAACTGAGCCGTGGATGTGGCCCTGGAGCTTCAGATCTCAGAGGGAAGGGTGCAGGGTTTTGGGATGGGGCTGTGACCCCCACAGATCTGATTTTACAGGGAATGATGTAGGGTTTTGGGACGGGGTTGTGACCCCATGGATGTGGCCCTTGATCCCAGATTTTACAGGGAAGGATTCAGGAGGTTGGGATGGGGCTGTGTCCTCATGGACGTGGTTCTACATCCGAAGATTTTACAGGGAATGATGCAGGATGTTGGGATGGGGCTGTGGCCCCATGGATGTGGATGCAGGATGTTGGGATGGGGCTGTGACCCCATGGGTGTGGGATTTTGGGATGGGGCTGTGGCCCCATGGGTGTGGATGTGGGATGTTGGGATGGGGCTGTGGCCCCATGGGTGTGGATGTGGGATGTTGGGATGGGGCTGTGGCCCCATGGGCCAGTGCTGGGATGGGGATTTGAAGCCAGGCAGGGTCTGCCCCTGCCCAGGGGGCGTGGGAAGGTGTCCCCCCCCACACAGGGGCAGGACCCCCTCCCTGCTCCATCCCCGCACATCCACAGCTCCAGGAGGGATTTAGATCCTCCTCCTCTGGAGAAATGTGGAGCCAGAGCTCTCCAGAAGGGTGACAGGAGTGTCCCCATCCCCTGGCATGGCCTGGTTGTCCATCCTCCCTGCAATTCCACGGATCCCACCACCCTCAGCTCCAGTTCATCCCATCCCAGCTCCAAAACCCACCGGGAATGGTTCCCGGTGCTGGCCACGCCCCGAGCCCAGCGGCTCCATCCGGAGCGACCCCAAACCCTGCGGGGCACCAAGGGAGAGACAGAACCGGGGGACAAGGACAGCGAGCTGTGACCGGGGGTGACACTGGGACACGGCGGAGAGCGGTCCCCAAGGAGCCACCGGCGTCCCCGCAGGGCAGGAGAAGGGGGAACGGGGAGAGGGATGGAGGCGGGCAGTGAGCGGGGGGAGAGGGAGGAGAGAGGGTCCCACGTGTCTGAAAAGTCCGAGCAAAGCCGGGCCTGGGAGAGGCGGGGCAGGGCTAAAACACCACGGACTGCAGCAGGCGGAAACACAGCATCAGGTCCAGAGGGATGGGCGGCTTCAGCAGGTTCCCGTCCAGCCGCAGGTAGCGCAGCCGGGGGACGCTGTCCAGGTCCGAGGGAGAGAAATCCTGGATGGACATCAGCGAGGTGGGGCAGATCTGCGTGCCGTTGATTTCTGCGGGGACAGGGGACACACAGGGGTGAGGGGTAGGGAAAAGGGGATGTGGAGAGGAGGAACAGAGGGATGTGGGTTAGGGAAAAGGGAATGTAGAGAGGAGGAACAGAGGGATGTGGGTTAGGGAAAGGGGAATGTGGAGATGGGGAAGAGCAGCATGAGGGTTAGAGAAAGGGGAATGTGGAGAACTGGAAGAGTGGGATGAGGGTTAGGGAAAAGGGAAGGGACATGAGGACAAGCAGGATGTGGGTTAGGGAAGAGGGAATGTGGAGAAGTAGAAGAGTGGGATACAGGTTTGGGAAAAGGGAATGAGGACAGGAAGAGCAGTGGGTTAGGGAAAAGGGAATGTGGAGAGGAGGAGCAGTGGGATTCAGGTCAGGGAAAGGGGAATGTGGGCAGGAGGAAGAACGGGATGGGGGTTAGGGAAAAGGGAATGTGGAGAAATGGAAGAGTGGGATGCAGGTTTGGGAAAAGGGAACGTGGACATGAGGAGCAGTGGGATACAGGTTAGGGATAGGGGAATGTGGAGCAGAGGAGCAGTGGGATTTGGGTTAGGGAAAAGGGAATGTGGGCAGGAGGACCAGTTGGATGAGGGTTACGGAGAAGGGAATATGGAAAAGAGGAAGAGTGGGATGCAGGTTTGGGAGAAGGGAATGAGGACAGGGATTTTGGAACCCCCCCTTGCTATTGAACCCCAAACTGGGGTTGTTTTGCCGCCAAAAGGGACAATCCCAGGCTGTTCAAAGCCCCAGCCAGATGGAAAATGTGGCTTTTGATGAGGAGCGAAGTAGGTCACGTTCCTCGGGAGCACAGCTCGGGATTGTGGCGGCATTCCGGAGACAGAAGGGACCACCCCGCCCCCGGAACCTGCCGAGCCGGCCCCGAGCTTCCCAAAAAAACCATCCAGGAGTCCCGCTCCAGCCCTGTCACACCGGAGATAACGCCAGCACCCGGCTCGCTGCCCCCCTATGGGATTCCACCTGTCCCTGCCCGGCCCAGGGGCGTTCCTCATGGAAAATAAACCCCGGGATTGTGATGTCAGCACCCAGCTCCAGGGATGGGAACCTTCGAAAAACCAGGGAAAACAGGAAAAGAGGAAAAGCTGGGTCAGGGCGGGCACTGGATTTCTCTCCAAGGAAAACGCCAGCAGGACTTGGATGCTGGGGGTGTGGGAGGGCAGCAGGGGTCACCACCTGCACCACAAGGTCCCCTCCTGGCTCAGATTTGGGGGTGTTTGATTAAAATTCAGATTAAGGAGCGCTGGAGCCAGATGAGATCGCAGCAGGGTCCTGGCGCTCCAACAGCAGAAACATCTGGGGAGACCAGGAATCCTGGAATGCTGGGATGGTTTGGGTTGGAAGGGACCATAAAGATCACCCAGGGGCACCTTCCACTACCACCGGCTGCTCCAAGCCCCATCCAGCCCGGCCTTGGACTCTTCCAGGGATGGTGGCAGCCACAGCTTCTCTGGGAATTCCATCCCATCTCCTCACCTCTCTCCCAGAGAAGAATTCCTTCCCAATATCCCATCCATCCCTGCCCTCTGGGAAGCAATCCCCTGTGCCCTGTTCCTCCATCCCTCATCCCAAATCCATCTCCAGCTCTCCTGGAGCCCCTTTAGGCACTGGAAAGCTGAATGGGAATGCAGTGGGAATCTGTGTCCTCCTCTGTGCTCGCTCTGTTTCTGCACTTCCCAGGCTCCTCTGCCGTGGAATTGCAGCTGGATTTCCTTGGGATGGTGTGGGACAGCCCTGGCTGCTCTGCCTCCATGGCAGCCTTGTTCTCCCTGTTCCTTCCCCTCTCTGGGATGTTCCCTCACCATCCCGAGCTGTGTGTTTGGCATCTGTCCCTAAAACCTGTGCCCAGACTCTCCTCGTTAAATATCCCGATTCTGCCAGGGGAAGAGTCTTTCCAAGGGCAGGCAGCTCCACAGAGCACAGCTGGGAAAAGTCCTGCAGCACCAGGGGGGATTCACTCTGCTCCTCCCCTTCCACCCAGATCCCCCCTCCATCCCTGCAGCTCCCACCTCATCCCACCCCTTTGAAGCGATCACATCCCACCAGGTGAGAAATTACTTTTCCAAGGTTTTTTTCCCCCCAAAAAAAACCCGTGGCACTCACTCTCGATGGAGTTGTTGTTCAGGTAGAGGTGCTCCAGCTTGGGGCTGATGAAGGGCACGTTGGTGAGCTTGTTGTGGGCCAGGTGCAGCACCAGCAGGTTGGTGAGGTTGAAGGAATTTTTGGGCAGCCCCTTATCCGAGATCTGGTTGTAGTTGAGCCGGATGAAAGCCAGGTTGGGAAACTCCTTGAAATAATCGCTGGGGATGTCCTCAATGTTGTTCCTGTCCAGGAAGAGCTGGTGGATGGCGCTGGGCACGCCGGGGGGCATCTTCCTCAGGATGTTGTGCGCCAGGTTGAGCTGCATGAGGTTCTTGAGCCCCTTGAAGGTGTTCTTGTTGAAGACGCCGTCGCTCAGCTTGTTGTGGTGCAGGTCCAGCAGCACCAGGTTCTCCAGCTTGTTGAAGACCCCAGCGGGGATCTTGGAGATCTGATTCCTGCTGAGCCTCAGCTGCTCCAGGTTGGGCGGCAGGAAGGCGGGCACCTCCTTCAGCTGGTTCCTCTCCATGTAGAGGAAGATGAGGTTCTCCAGCTTCTCCAGCACCTTCCTGTCCACCTTGCGGATGCGGTTGTTGTCCAGGTTGACCCACTTGAGGCCGGTGGCGTTGCGGAAGGACTCCTCGGGCAGGTCAGCGATGAAGTTGTTCTGCAGGTACAGGTAGTGGATGCGCGCCGGGATCAGCGGCACCGTGCGCAGGTTGCGGCTGTCGCAGTACAGCGCCGAGGGGAAGTCGGGCGGGCAGTAGCACTCCCGAGGGCAGTCGGGGAACACGGACGGAGGGCCCGGAGGGAGGGGAGGGGGCAGCTCCGTGGGCTCCACGGGCTCCTCGAAGGGCAGGGGAGGCCGGGTGGGTCTGCGGGGGGGTTTGCGGCGCTGCCCGCTCGCCACCAGCGCCAGCGCCAGCGGGAGGAGGAACGCCAGGGCCGCCCTCATGGTCCGGGTGTTTTCCTGCAGGGACACGAGCAGAGGGGTTGGGTGTCGCAGGCATCTTTTGTGGAAAATCCTTTCCTTAGGATTTTTCCTCCCGAGAAGCTGAGAGGCCTCAGGAACAAAATGTAACTAATGGTTATCTGCTGCTGTGGAATGCAACAGGTGCATCTGGGATTGGGCTCATGTGGTTGTTTCTAATTCATGGCCAATCACAGCCCAGCTGGCTCAGACTGTCTGAGCCACAAACCTTTGTTATTCATTCTTTCCTCTTCTATTCTTAGCCAGCCTTGTGATGAAATCCTTTCTTCTATTCTTTTAGTATAGTTTTAATATAATATATATCATAAGATAATAAATCAAGCCTCCTGAAACACGGAGTCAGATCCTCGTCTCTTCCCTCAACCTGGGACCCCTGTGAGCACGGTCACAGGCTGGGGAGGGGTTGGTTGAGGGGTTGTCACCTCCCCGCGGTGGCACACAGGGGTTTATCCCTCAGGGCTTTATCCCTTGTCTCTGCTGCCTGCGTTCCTCTCCCCTTCCTATCGGGAGTCGTCTTCCAATCCAACCCCTCCCCAGAGCAGGAGTCGCTGAGCTCCCTGTCCCTGGCTCACTGCTGTCCATGGAATTCCTCTCCCTGGCTCATCATTATCCATGGAATTCCTCTCTCATTCACCATTATCCATGGAATTCTTCTCCCTTCCCCACCACTATCCATGGAATTCCTCTCTCATTCGTCATTATCCATAGGATCCCTCTGGCTCACCGTTATCCATAGGATCCCTCTCATTGACCATTATCCATGGAATTCCTCTCTCACTCATTATTTTACATTAATTCCTATCTCATTCATTATCCATGGGATCCCTCTCTCATTCACCACTGTCCATGGAATTCCTCTCCCTGCCTCGCCATTATCCATGGGATCCTTCTCTCATTCACCATTATCCATGGGATCCCTCTTGTCCATGGGGAATGTTGTTGTTGTTGTTTGTCTTTTTTTTTTTTTAATTTGGGTTTTTGTTTCATTTTCCCACCCCGCAGCACCTGGGCCCTCCCCAGAGGCCACTTCCATCCTCTCTTCCCAAAGGATGGATCAGCCCTTCAGACTCCTGGATGGATTTGGTTTCATTTGGCACTTGGGGCAGCAAATCAATGATTCCACAGGAAATTGGCTCTGGAAAAGCGCCGGGAACCCGGCAGAGGTGAACGGGGGAGCAGAGATGGGTGACTCGGGGCGAGGAGCAGCCCCTCTGCCAGCCCTGGGATGCAAAGGGCACTCCCAAGGCTGGAACAGCACAGGGGTTTGGATCCACAGCTCCCTGTGCTGCCCACAGAACCCATCCAGCCCCGCTGCTGATTTGGGACGAGTCACAGCGGGAGATTGGGAGGGATCAGGTGAGGTCTGTGTGCTCCAAGCCAGGAAGTTTCTCCTGGACATCATCCCTGGCCACCTCTCCCTCCTCCCTGGCTCCTGCTCACCCTGAACCATCCCTGCTGCTGCCTGGAACAGCAGCCCCTGCTCATCCTTGCCGCATTTCCTGGGAATTCTCCAGCTGCTGGGGGAGGGATCCAGCAGAGAGGCTCCGTGCAGGTGGGGTTTGGGTGTTCCCACAGCTGGAGCAGGCTGGGATCGGGGTGGGATTCCTGGCAATGGACCCTGGGGGCTCACCAGGCTCTTCCCAGGGGGATTCATCGCCAGAGCAAGGCAGAGGGAGGGCAGGAAGGAGCAGGGAGACAGAGGAGAGGGAGGAAAATGAGGGAAACCGGAGGAGGAAGGGAAAGTGCTGCTGAGATGGGAGAAGCCTTTGGAGGTGCTGGAGCTGCTGGTGCCAATTTTGGGGGGAAATCCAGCACATCCAGCACAGCAGAGTGGGGTGGGCTGCCCATCCTCCCTTTCCAGCCCATTGCCAGCTCTCCTCACACCCGGAACCCCCAATTTCCATCATCCCTGAAGGGACAAAACCCCCCATCCAACCCGGGAACCGCAGGGACCCTCTGGCCCATCCTCTTCCAGGGCCACCTCTGCCAGCCCCAGCTCCCTTTGGAGCCATCCCACGCTTTCCTGGGGCTCCAAGGAATTGACTTTCTCCAGGAAAAGATCCTGTTTTCGCCCCTCCTGCAGGCCCAGCCTGTTCCTGCCGGCTCCCATCTGGCTCCGGTTAACCCCGCACGCCTCCCGGGCCGGCTGCTTTCCATCAGGGCTCTGGCATCTCGCTGGGGGAAGGGAGGAGCAGGGAAGGAGCCAGCAGAGCCCAGAGCTGCCGGATCCTGAGCCCAGCACAGCTGCAGCAGGTCCTGCTCGGGGATGGATGTGATCCTGTCCCTGCATTCCGCGTTTGGTGACAGGAAAATGGGAAAATCCATGGCAGGGATGGGCTGTTTGTGCAGTGCCCTTCCCATTCTGGCAGCATCCCGCTCCTTCCCCGGCCACACCACACGGATCTCACTCTGTCTTGTCTCAGAGCTTTCCATGGGGTTTTTCCTCTGCTCCAGAACCTGGATTTTAACCCCCACAAGCACCCAAGGGAGCAGCGGGGGCTGAGGTCAGAGCTTGGCCCGGCGCAGAGGGGAGGGAGCAGCTGGGAGGTGACCATTCCAGCTGGGAGGTGACCATTCCAGCTGGGAGCTGCTCTTCCATCCAGGACACAATATTCCACACTGTGATCCAGGTGTTGGATCCGCTCAGGCCACCCAGCAATGCCCCAGCAGGGTGGGGGACGGGGCAGTGCTGTCACCCTGCTGGTGATTTGACATCCCAGACGTTTGGGGACTCAGCACAGAGCAGGAGCAGCCAGCCAGGCCAGGAATTCTGGCTGGAGAGTGACAACATCCTGTGGAATTCTGCAGGCACGGACGGGCAGTGGTGGGAGGGTGACACCACCCCTTTTACCCACCCTGTGGGGACTGTCCCAGCCCTGTGACACTGCCACCACCCTTCCCCTGGGGTGCTGGGCCCCAGCCTGCCTGGGGAAAGCAGGACCCACTTTTTTTTTGTTCCAAGCAAACTGCAGGAAAGCAGCGACATTCCCAAAAAAACCCCAGGGATTCAACGAGCCCGAGGCCACCACAACGTCACAATTGCTGGAAGATTCCAAGCCAGCTCTCCCAGGAAAAGCTGGAAATCTGTTCTCCACCCAGTTGGATTTACTGGCATGAATTCCAGGAGCAGAATTCCCAAATCCCACCCCTACTCCAACCCGAGCCCCAGCACAGCCCCTGCCCTGCCAGCCTATGGGACAGCTCCATTCCAGCTGCCCACAAGGAATCCGCGCCACTGGAACAAAGTTAAGTCATGGAGCAACGGAGGAATTCAGGAAACCAACGGC
Organism: Molothrus aeneus; assembly: GCF_037042795.1. Lineage (NCBI taxonomy): Eukaryota > Metazoa > Chordata > Aves > Passeriformes > Icteridae > Molothrus > Molothrus aeneus. Next base: position 2,714,297 of record NC_089669.1, on the reverse strand, counting down.
CTGGCGTGGAAAAAAGGCTCAATTCATGGATAAAACCAGTGCTGACACCTCCTCGCTCTGCAAGGCCAAGGCACCCAACAGATCCCGGGGTTTTTCCCAGAAGGAGGCAGCTGCTTCCTCAGCCATCCCGGTTACAATGGACAAAAAAAAAAAATTTAAAAAAAAAAGCGGTGCAACAGCTGGAAATTCCAGCCCCGAATGCCACTGGGGTTTGCTCTGCACATAGTTTCTCTTCCCTGCATCCCAGTAACCCCCAGCTCCCAGCGGCGCTGGCTGCCAGCCCCGGGACGGGACGGGCGCCAAGGGCAGGGAGAAGCCGCCACCCCGGGGCGAGAGGGAGCCGTGCAAAGGTCACCGAGGGGGATTTGTCACGGGCCAAGTCCCCGCCATGTCCCTCGGGTGCCTCCTGCAGCGGTGAGGGGAGAGGGAGCAGCTGGATCCCGGTATTTGCCCAAGATCCCGCTCCCGCAGAGGGATAAAGGGAATTTAAACTCTGGGAGAGGCAGGAAAAGCCTGGATGACTGGAGCAGGGCCCCTTTCCAGCTCGTTGTTAGCTCCTCTCGCACATTCCCGCAATTCCCATCAGCCCTGGAGGGGGAAAAGCCCCTTCCAGCCTGGGAACGGGAATGTCGGAGCAGAACGAGATAAAAATAACCACAAGGATCGGGCAAAGCTCCTTCCTTGGCTTCCCTCGCGTCCAGCACCGCTTGTGTCTCTGCGAGAGCCTGGCCCAGCACGGAGCTCGTCATCCAGCGCCTCTGGAGCGCCGGGAATTGTGGAAAAAGGGCCAGGGCAGCCAGGCTGTCACCCGGGCATCACCGGGGTCCCTTGGGAAGCGCAGCCCTGATGCAACAACCCCGCGGTTCTCGCCCTTTCCCAGCCCTTTCCCAGAGAGCAGCGGAGCCGGGCTGGAGCTGGGGCTGGGTCCTGCCGCGTTCCCGCTGTGTCCATGCAGGGACGGGTGACACCCGCCAGGACACTCGGTCCTGCCCCATTCCTGCTGGGATAGCGCTGTGTCCATGCAGGGACGGGTGACACCCGCCAGGACACTCGGTCCTGCCCCGTTCCCGCTGGGATGGCGCTGTGTCCTTGCTGGGGTGGGTGACACCCGCCAGGACACTCGGTCCTGCCCCGTTCCCGCTGGGATGGCGCTGTGTCCTTGCTGGGGCGGGTGACACCCGCCAGGACACTCGGTCCTGCCCCGTTCCCGCTGGGATGGCGCTGTGTCCTTGCTGGGGCGGGTGACACTTGCCACAGCTCAGCCAGGACACGGCGACAACAGCGCGGGGCTCCTGCCAGGAGGGTCCCCAGAGACCCTGGGATCATCCCGTCCTTTGCTCCCGGGTCCCCAGAGTTCCTGGGATCCTTCCCAAAGCTCATCCCATCCTCTTCTCCCAGATCCCCACAGACCCCGGGATCCTTCCCAAAGATTCATCCCATCCCCTGCTCCCGGGTCCCCACAGACCCTGGGATCCTTCCCAAAGGCTCATCCCATCCTTTGCTCCCAGGTCCCCAGTGTCTCCAGGATCCTCCCCAAAGGCCCATCCTGTCCTCCGCTCCCACCTTCCCACTGCTCTCTCGGTCTCAGCAATTTCTCCCTCCCTGCGTGTCCCAACCCTTCCCAGCGTCACTCCCAGCTCGGATCCCGCTGCCACACGCAGTGGGAATGGCTGGACAGGGACAAAAGCGGATCCCGGCTGCCAAAGCGCCGCCGGCCCGGACCCCACGCACGCCCCGCTCGCCCCCCAAGCAGCCGCCTTGCCTCGTTCCGCTTCTCCCTCAGGCTGGGAAGCGGCTCCAACGCCTCATTCCCTCCTCCCCAGCCTCTTCCAAGGGCAGGGGAAACCTCCCACGGCTGCGCTTTGATCTCTTCCCGGGCTGGAAGCGCTGATCCCTCATTCCCCGGGGAGCAGGGACACGATTCCCGCATTCTGGCTGTGCCAGGAAAGGGCACCGGGATGCCCTGGGCTCCACATGAGGTACGGCCAGGATAGCAGGATCCCATAATCCCAGGATCCCAAGGATTGCAGGATCCCAGAATCCCATGATCCCAGGATCCCAAGGATCGAAGTATCCCAAGGATCGCAGGATCCCAGAATCCCAAGGATTGCAGAATCCTAGGACTGCAGGATCCCAGGACTGCAGAAACCCAAAATCCCAAAATTCCAGGATCCTAGAATCCCGTTATCCCAGGATCCCATGATCACAGGATCCCAGGACTGCAAGATCCCAGGATCCCAGGATCGCAGAATCCCAGAATCCCAAAGTCCCAGGATCCCAGAATCCCAAAATCCCAGGATCCCATGATCCCAGGATTGCAGGATCCCAGGACCCCCAGGATGTTTCTAAGCCCTCACATGCTGCACACCGCGGGGATAAATTCCCATGTTTTGCTTTGGAGCTGCTTTTCCCCAAACCTCTCCAGCCGGCGGGCAAGGGCAGGATTGGGATCAGCCTCTTCCAAGTAACAAATCTCCGTTTTTTTTCCCCCAGGATTTCGGCGAACATCGAACATCGTTTCCCGCCTGTTCCTGCTGGCGGAGCGGGGACAAAGAGCCGGCTCCGAACGCGACCCCCGCGGGGAGGGGGCTGCGCCTCCCCTCCCACCTGGAGCTGAGCTGGCTCCGGGCAGGAAAATCGGGATTACATTCCCTGGGAATGTTCGGTGCGATCCAGGCGGGAAAGAAAGGCTTTACCACCTACATTTTGGGCAGAAAACACCCGTTGGAGCTGTGGGGCTGCTCGCTCCCACCCCGCTCTGGCTCAGTCCGAAATTCCCTGCTCCTGCTCCATGGGAGCAGCCCCCCAGAGCCCCCCCAAACCCAGGACGAGGTGCCCCGATGTCCCCGGAGGCTCCTGGTGGCGTTCCTGGCTCCGGAGGGGTCCCTCCTCCCCTCAGCCTCTCCCTTTCCTCGCTTGTTTTCCCTCCTGCTTCCAGGGCAGGGATTGCCCTGGGCTGTGCAGCCCTCCCAGTTCCCCCAGTTCCGGCCCCCAGCGCCCCCAGTTTGGCTGCAGAGCCGAACGTGCTGGGCTTTGGGGTGTGGGGGACACACAAAGGGCACCTCGTGTCCCCCCAAAAGCCCCTGGCAGTGGCCGCAGCGCTGTCACAGCCCCCGGGCTTCCCTGTGACCCCAGAGCCCCCAAATCCCCCCCTCGTCCACCCCAGAAACTCCTGGAAGCAGAGCAGAGAGAGAACAAAGACTCCAGAGCGCTGCAGGACAGAGGAACCAAGAGGAGAGGGGGGAAAGGAGGGAGAGCAGATGTTTTTGGGGATGGGAGGGAGGCCGGAGAGGGCAGGAGCATCGTGGAGTCCTGGCTGGGAGGCTCAGGCAAGGTGAGAAGAGCCTGGGGGGGAAACACCTGCCCAGAGCTTACCTGTGTGCACCTCTCCCTCCTCCTGCCTCCTATTAATCCCCAAGACAAGTTTCTCTCTGGCTTCTCTCTCCCTCCTCCTCCTCCTCCTCCTCCTCCACCACCACCACCTCCTCCTCCTCCTCCTCCTCCTCCTCCTCCTCCTCCTCCTCTCGGCTCCGCCACGGGCGAGCCCGGCCGGGCGCGGGGGTTTTGTGGCTGGGAGCGGAGGGAGAGCGGGGGGCGGAGGGCTGGGAGGGAGGGCTGGGAGCACTGGGAGGGCTGGGAGCACTGGGAGGGCTGCAGCGAGGCACGCTGACAACAATCACGTCTTTCTCTGGCAGCCGAGAGCGGCGGGCTCGGCGCACGGCAACAATTCCTCCTCCTCCTCCTCCTCCTTCTCTTCCTCCTGCTGCTGCTGCTGCTGCTGCGGAGGCAGCTCCTTGTTTCAAAACAAAGCTAATTAATCACGGAATAAGCCCTGCCCTCGCCGCCGGCTCCGCTTTCCCAGGAGCGGGCTGGAGGTTTGCGGAGGGGTGGCTGCTGTCCCCTGTCGCCACCCGCAGGGACACCCGGCTGTCCCCACACCCCGAATTCCCGGCCCCTCGGGGCAGACGGAGCCTGGGAAATGGGGCGCAGGGGTTGCTTTGCTGCCAGCCGAGGAGGAGCTTTGGTTTAAATCCTGGTGGCACTTGGTGAGGACAGGGTGGGGGTGACACAGAGGTGGCACCAGCTGAGTGTCCCTGCCCGCTGGAAAACAGAAACGCACCGAGGGGACACGGCCAGGAGGGCTCGGGGGGGACGTTTCTGCTCCAAAAGGGACATTTTTGTCCACGAGGGGCTCGGAGGAACTCGGGACCTGTTGCGTGTTCAGAGCTCCGAGGGGTCCTGGGTGGGCACAGCAGACCCCAGCCCCAGGAATCGCCATTCCAGATCCATCCCTGACCCGGAATCGCCGGGATTTGGGATCCATGAGGGCAGAGCACCGCCCCAGCCCCAGGAATCGCCATCCCAGATCCATCCCAATCCCGGAATCGCCGGGATGTGGGATCCAAGGGGGCAGAGCAGCCCCCCAGCCCCAGGAATCGCCATCCCAGATCCATCCCTGCCCCGGAATCTCAGGAATGTGGGATCCAAGGGGGCAGAGCACCCCCCAGCCCCAGGAATCGCCCTCCCACCGCCATCCCGATCCGAAATCCCCAGGATTTGGGGTCTGGGGTCTCCTCCCTCCCTCTCCACCGTCCCCCCCGTCTCCATCCGCAGCAGGACCGTGAAACCCGAGCTGCTCTGGCTCCTCGAAATCCCAGCCCCGACCGTGCCAGGGGCTGGCAGCCACCCAGGAGGGGCTGCTCCTGCCCTTCCACACCGGGCTGGCAGCCGGAACCGGAGCTTTTCCCCAAATTTCCCCTCTCTGCACCGCCCCTTTTGCCTTAAATGTATTTATCCCCAACACGGGGCTTTTCCTTTTGCCCCAAAACCTGGGCATTGCTCCTTGCCGAGGGACGGAGCAGGACGATCCCAATCCTGAAATCCAGCAGGTAGATGGAGAGGGAGCCAGGAAAAGGCATCGAGAGGACCCACAGAGGAATTCCAGCCCGTTTAAACAAAAAGTCGGGATGGAGGCTCGAGTTTGCCAGCTGGAAAAGGACCAGGATCAATAAGGAAAGGAGATGCTGTTTGAAAGGAGATGCTGCTGGAATTTGATGCTAATTCCTTTCAAAACCGGTCCAAAAATCCAAAAATCCCCAAATCCACGGGGACATGTTCCATTGGGGGGGGTTATCTTTGGTTTGGTTTGGTTTTTTTGGTTTTTTGGGGGGGGGGGGTTGGATTTTTTTGGGGGTTTTTTTGTTGTTGTTTTTTCGGTTTGGTTTGGTTTGGTTTGGTTTGGTTTTTTGGGGGGTTTTTTTGGGGGTTTTTTTGGTTGTTTTGGTTTGGTTTTTTTAATTTTTTTTTTCTTTTTTTCCCTTTAATTCACAGCTGCTCAGCCAGGCATGGAAACGGAGAAATTGAGGCGCCAAAGGGGCAGTTCCTGGCACTAAAGCGATGCCAGCCGTGCAAAGGTGCCACATCCCAGAGCTCCTCCCTGCCCTGCCCGACCTCCGGAGCCGCTCCCAGCCCGGGAAAGCTCCAAATTCGGGGGGCAGCGACCCCTCCCCGCCGCTCTGGTGGCGACGGCGAGCGCTGCTCTCGGCCAGGGGACGTTGTTTGTTGAATTTTCTCCCTGCAGGAATTCTCTCCCTGCCGCGGCCAAGTTTCGGATCCACCTTCAAAGGCGCCCTTTGACATTTTTCAGCCCTCGGACGTGGCTCTGGGCACCGTTTTTTCCATGTCTGGAGTAAAATCCAGCCCTGCTCTTGCAGGGAAAGGGGGGCTGTGTGTCCCCCAGCCTTGGGGACATCACGGTTCTGGTGGTTCTGATGTGGATTTTTGGCCATCCTGGTGGTTGATCCCCTTTTTCCTGGTTTGTACCACAGGGATTTGGGGCCAAAGCCATCTTGGGTGCGGCAGAGGTGGGAAAGGGAATGTCCAGAGCTTGGGAATGCCAGGGGACAGGGCCAGGACAGCGGGAACGGCCAAGGGGACCAAGCACATCACAAGGGACAGAGATGGGAATGGGGGGACACGGAGGAGTTTGGGTCCTGGTGGATCCCAGTGTGTCCCACCAGGAATGGGGAGGTTGGAGCACTGGTCACTCTGGCCATGTTCTGGTCACTCTGGCCATGTTCTGGCCACTGTGACCATTCCCTGGTCACTCTGGCCATGTTCTGGTCACTCTGGCCATGTTCTGGTCACTCCAGCCATTCCCTGGTCACTCTGGTCATGTTCTGGTCACTCTGGCCATTCCCTGGTCACTGTGATCATTCCCTGGTCACTCTGGCCATGTTCTGGTCACTCTGGCCATTCCCTGGTCACTCCAGCCATTCCCTGGTCACTCTGGCCATGTTCTGGTCACTCTGGCCATTCCCTGGTCACTGTGACCATTCCCTGGTCACTCCAGCCATTCCCTGGTCACTCTGGCCATGTTCTGGTCACTCTGGCCATTCCCTGGTCACTGTGACCATTCCCTGGTCACTCTGGCCATGTTCTGGTCACTCTGGCCATGTTCTGATCACTGTGACCATTCCCTGGTCACTCTGGCCATGTTCTGGTCACTGTGACCATTCCCTGGTCACTCCAGCCATTTCCTGGTAATTTCAGCCATTCCTTGGTCACTCTGGTCATGTTCTGATTGCTCTGACCATTGCCTGGTCCCTCTGGTCATTCCATGGTCACTCTGGCCATGTCCTGGTCCCTCTGGACATTCCATGGTCACTCTGGCTATGCCAAGCTCAGAGTTGAAGGGCAGGGTGGGAGCAGGGAGTTCCCATCACAACCTGTGACTCCACTATTCCAGCTGGGAAACAGGGAGAGCCTTCATCCTCTCCATCTTCATCCTCTCCATCCCCTCCATGCTCTCCATCCATCCCAAACCCCTCATGGACCATGGTCCCAGTGGCTCCTGTCAGGTGCGGCAGTCCCTTCCCCAGGAACTGATTTTCATTGATTTCCTGCATGGATAAACTACTGGGAGCACCAGGAATTGCCAATCCCAGCCTTGGGGACACCACAGGACACCAGGAGTTGCCGATCCCAGTCCTGGAAGTGTCAGGAGCTCTCAATCCCAGCCCCAGGAGATTCAGGAAAGGGAATTTTCCAGAGCAAAGGGCTGTCCCCAAACCAGGCTCACCTTCCCCACATCCCAACCTGGGTTTCTCAGGAATATTGGGTTTAAAATGTTGATTTGGCTCCAGGGAGAGGATTCCTGGTGTTATCCCTGTCCCAAGCTGAACTTCCACTCGGTGCCACAAACCCAGGGGATTTCTGGATCTTTCTGAGGGCCAGATCTTCAAAATTCCCTTTGGAGAGCTAAAAAAAAGAAAAAGAATTTCAGAAAGGGAAAGGGGGGGGGGAAGAGCAGGAGGAAGGGAAGGGAAGGGAAGGGAAGGGAAGGGAAGGGAAGGGAAGGGAAGGGAAGGGAAGGGAAGGGAAGGGAAGGGAAGGGAAGGGAAGGGAAGGGAAGGGAAGGGAAGGGAAGGGAAGGGAAGGGAAGGGAAGGGAAGGGAAGGGAAGGGAAGGGAAGGGAAGGGAAGGGAAGGGAAGGGAAGGGAAGGGAAGGGAAGGGAAGGGAAGGGAAGGGAAGGGAAGGGAAGGGAAGGGAAGGGAAGGGATCCCCCAGAAGGATGTCTGGCAGTTCGGGACGGCGCCATTCCCACAGGATGCGGTGGGGAGAGGCCGTGCCGCCCTTCCCGGGGCTCTGCCGGGCGTTCCGGGCGGTGCCAGGCTGGAAAATCGCGCTCAGCTTCCCCCGAGCTCCACCCGGCCCCTCCGGCAGCCCCCGCACGCCAGAACCGCATCCCGAGGGCCGGGACGGCGTCACCGGGAGCCCGGGACAAGGGCTTGGCTCCGGGAAAAAAGCTCTGGAGTTGGGAATGAGCGAAAGGGAAAAGAATTCCGGGATGTAACGAGCGGATCGCGCCTCACGCGGCGGCTTTGGGGCCGCGGGGAGCTGAGATGGGGAGGGGGAACCCATCCCTGACCGCCTCCCCAGCCCTAAAGCAGCCGGGAATGGCCTGGGGAAGGGGCTGGGGCAAAGCTGGCCCGGCCACGAAGCGCTCCAGAGGCGCTGGGATTTGGGAATTCAGCTCGGGCTCGGTGGTGCTTTGGTTATCCCGGCGCAGGGATCCACAGGGAGGAGGAAGAGGAGGAGGAGGAGGAATTTCGTGCAGATTCCAGGCATCCCAAATATCCATCCCTTCTTCCCTGGCATCCCCATGCATCCCTGTGTCACCCTGAGTTTTTAAGATTCTCTAAGCCTTCTGATGTTGACATTCTTGTAGTGAATTTTCTCACACACTTTCTGTAAATAACTTATTGTTTTGCATTCCTCTATGGAGGAGGAGAGAGTTGATGGACTGTTGGTTTAACCAGTGGCATTGGAGAGGTGCCACTGTCACCCTCCAATCCACTGTCACTTTTGGAAAGCTATAAATGTTGGAGTCAGAAAATAAACGGCCCTTTTCTCTCGTTCACCTTGAGAACGGTGTGAGCGTGTGTTCCTTTGTGTCCTATAGCGACATCCCTGAGCATCCCTGAGTCTGGAGCAGGATCCCTGAGCATGGAAAGGGATCCCTGAGCATGGAGAGGGATCCCTGAGCCTGGAATGGGATCCATGAGCCTGGAAAAGGATCACTGAGCATGGAGCAGGATTCCTAAACCTGGAGCAGGATCCCTGAGCCTGGAATGGGATCCCCAAGTCTGGGATGGGATCCCTGAGCCTGGGATGGGATTCCTGAGCCTGGAAAAGGATTTCTGAGCCTGGAGCAGGATTCCTAAACCTGGAGCACAATTCCTGAGCTTGGAATGGGATCTTTGAGCCTGGAATGGGACCCCTGAGCCTGGAGCAGGATCCCTGAGCCTGGAGCAGGATTCCTGCATCCCCACATCCCCCCATCCTCACATCTCCGCCCTCCCGGCTCCCTCCACCCATCCCGGCCCCGGGGCTGACTCAGAGCCGGCCCGGGCGGAGCTCGGGAATCGCCGCTCGCTGTCCCCGCCGAGGTCACCGCGCTCCTCCCGCTCCCCCCGCTGCCCACGCGGCTCCTTCCGCTCAGCCCGGACCCTCCTCTCCCCCTTCTTCTCAACACCCTCGGTATCGATGGCTTTAATTATTTTAATTACTGCCGTTAATTGCCGCTGCTCCTCCAGCTCCCCCCCTCGGTTCTGGTTCCTGCCCTTCCCAGGACATCCATCTCTCCCTGCTCCCTGCTCCAGCCCCGGACTGCGGCATTCCTGGAGGAAAAGAACCTGGATTTATTCCCCACAAAACCACAGAACCCCTGATCTCCGTGCCTGTCCCTGATTCCCAGCCCTTGGCGAGCAGGGCAGGGGCCAGGCTGTCCCCACAGGTGACAAACAGCGACCAGGGCAATTAATCACGGCAAAATCAGCGTTTAAAGCACTTTGGCCCCTGAGGAATCAGCATTCCCGGGCTGTATTCCCAGTTTTTATTCCCAGGTTCCTACAAGGCACCGGGGCAGCCACGAGGACTTCGCTGCCTTTAATCAAATCCCTTCATTAGGTTGTTTAATTAGCAAGGGAGCTCTGGGAGCGTTCCCAGGAGGAATTTGTGGCAGAGCCATTAAGGCCCAATTAACCCAAATTTAATCTTCGGGAGTTCACTTAAACCTTCCCCATTTCCACCTTTAAACCTTCCCTGCTGACCCTCGGCCACCCCACGCCAGGGGACACTGCCCTGGAAGTGCCCAGAGGGTTTGGGGTGCTCCAGGGACCCCTTTGGAGCATCCCAGAACCCCCAGCTCCTCAGGGAATTCCAGGGAATTCCCACATCTGATCCTGCAGGGACTGGAGAGGGAAGTGGTGAACCCCACTGGGATTTGTGGGGTGCAGGAAAAGGGTCAGGGGAGGAGGGGAAAGGTTTCTCATCCCAAAAAAAACCCCAAATTAATTGAGGTTTTCCCAGCAGGCAGAAGATTCCGGCCTCCAAATTCCACCAAGAGCTGCAGCTGTTGAATTCCATGGTTTTTACCCCTATTTCCCACCCCTTTGCACCCCAGAGACAACAACCCAGGATAGGGGACTGTGACCCACCCTCCACCCCTGAGGTGCCTCCCTGGCCCCGGGGATGGGCTGGGATGGCCAAGGAAATGTTGTTGGTTTTTTTGGTTTTTTTGGGTTTTTTTTTTTTTTCCCAGGGAATTCCCACATCTGATCCTGCAGGGACTGGGGAGGGAAGTGCTGAACCCCACTGGGGTTTGTGGGGCACAGGAAAAGGGTCAGGGGAGAAGGGGAAAGGCTCCTCATCCCAAAAAAAACCCACATTAATTTGGGTTTGCCCAGCAGGGAGCAGGTTCCAGCCTCCAGATTCCAGCTGTTGAATTCCATGGTTTTTACCCCTATTTCCCACCCCTTTGCACCCCAGGACAGTGACAACCATTGAGGACAGGGGACTGTCACCCACCCTCCACCCCCGAGGTGCCTCCCTGGCCCCGGGGCTGGGCTGGGAACGTTTTTATCCCGGGAATTGCAATCCCAGCTGGCACCCCCGGGACAGTCAGGCTGTGGCCAGGAACCAGGGTCAGCTCAGGGGGCTCCTGCCAGCACCGGGTTTGGGCAGAGGCCGTCCCAAAACAGCCCCAGGAGCTGCCAAAATCCTTGGAGAAGCTGGGATTAGAGCTGACGGAGCCCCTTCCCAAAAAAGGGCACCTGTGTCGGCTCTGTGGCTGTTCCAGGGTTCTTTCCAGATGGATTTGGTTCTCATTTTCCCAACTTCTGGACCTTTTGTGCTTCCTGTGGATTTGTCTCACCCCGCTGTCCTCTCTGGAATTTGCAGATCCTCCCAGGGTTTTGTGTTATTTCCTCCCTTGTTCCCCAAGCCCAGTAAACAGCTGGTCCTGCAGGCCACCCCCAGACCTGCACTTTCCATCTTCCTGGGCTTTCAGAGCCCTGAAAATCCTCACATGGAGATTCCCACAGCAAATCCCACCCCACGGACCCCCAGCTTGGCTAAAATGATTGGTTGCCGGACATATTAATTATTTTATCATTTACTAGGAACCAGTGTTTAAATTCCATTTTATGCATCCATTGTTTTTATCTTGACTTTTTTTTTTTTGTCAAATAATGAAACCATTTATCTCTACTTTATCCAAATCACTTGTCATCAGTACACTTTCAATTAACCTTCCTCTATATTTCCTAATATCAAAACCAACAATCAACCATCATCATCACTCCACAACCACCCCCAAACATAGAATTAACCCCAGAAATAACCCCCCAAAAAAACCAAACAAAAATACAAACCATGATGATAAATCATCCACCAATCACCCACCAAATTTTACCTTCTTGTAGCTTACAGAAAGCACAACACTGAAGATGCCCTTCAGGCAAAACTCAGATCTCACCTGGAGCCACTCCCTGAAGTCCCAGGTGTCCCCAAATCCCAAAAATGCTCCAACCCAGGGCGAAGACCTGCCCTGGGTCATCACCACTTCCCCCAGGCTTGGAATTTGGCAGGAATTTCAGCTGAAGGTGGAAATTTCCATCCCAAAGGAGCTGAGTTGGAGCAGCTCGGGGTGTTTGGTCTCTCCCATGGATTTCCCTCAGGTGCTGCTCATCCCACCCTTGGGAATCTCGGGGTCAGGGGCGTGAGGCGCCTTTCCTTGGATGTCCCCAGCCTCAGCCATGTCCCCTTCCCAGCTCCCTGCATTCCTGAGCCCCATCCCTTGGGAATTCTCTCTGGTGGCCCTCAGGCTCCAAGGAAACCTCGGCAAGGTGACAAAGCCACCTGCACCTGCCTCATTTTCCCTTTCTTTTTCCCTTCCCAAGGGAAACACCCGGTTCTGGGGGCGGACACCTTGTTCTAGGGATGAACAACTGGTTCTGAAGATAAAAACCCAGCTCTGGGGGTGAACACCTGGTTCTGGGGATAAACACTCAGTTCTGGGGATAAACACCCAATTCTCAGGGTGAACACCCTGTTCTAGGGATGAACTTCTGGTTCTGGGGATGAACAAGTGGTTCTGAGGATAAAAACCCAATTCTGGGATTGAACACCCTGTTCTGGGGGGGAACACCTGGTTCCCGGGGATAAACACCCAGTTCTAGGGATGAAGTCCTGGTTTTGGGGATAAACACCCGGTTCTGGGGGTGAACACCCAGTTCTGGGGATAAACATCCAATTCTGGGGATGAACACCTGGTTTTGGGGATAAACACCTGGTTTTGGGGATGAACGCCCTGTTTTGGGGATGAACACCCTGTTCTGGGGATGCACACCCGGTTTTGGGGATGCATACCCGGTTTTGGGGATAAACACCTGGTTTTGGGGATGAACGCCCTGTTTTGGGGAGGGATGCACACCCGGTTGTGGGGATGAACACCCGATTCCCAGGAGAACAGAAGGGCCCGGCTCCTGTCCAGGCTGTCCTGGAGCCGCTGCTGCCCCGACACCTCCTCCTCCCTCCCTCCTCCTCCTCCTCCTCCTCCTCCCTCCCTGCCCCCGTGACGCTCCAGCGAAAGGAATCTGGAGAGCTCCCAGAGCGCGGCTCGGCTGTTCCCAAATGTCAGGTGGAGGTGGAGGCGCAGGAAGTGTTTTCATCCCCGAGGCATCCACAGCTCCACTTCCAGACGCTCCCAGGACCGATCCCTCCTGCCTGGGGATGCTCCCGAGCCTTTCCCGCAGCCCCCAGAGCGGTGGAGGGGATGGAGCCGCTGGAAAAGCGCCGCTGGTTCCTGTTCCTTAAAAATCCATCCAAGCCTGCCCGGAACAGGGAAAGTTCTGGAAGGGAAGGGGAGGCACCAGCAGCCCGGATGGATGGAAATCTGGGGATGGAATTGTGGATGGAAATCATCCTTCTCCTTCTGGATCCAGAGTCCCCCAGAGGGGCTGGGAGAGGGAAGGGCAGGGGCAGAAGGCAGCAGGTGCCCCCTGGGTGGGTTCCAGCCCCGGGCTTTGCTGGGGCTGGAGGAATCCATGTTTTTCTGGGAGGAAACGAGGCAGCACTGCTTTAATAGGAAACCAAAACACATGGAAGGAACACAGAGCGGGACACGGGCCTGGAAAAACGCGGAGCCGTCCAGCGCTGTCTCGCCAGCAGCCCCAACACTGCCAGGGGCTGCAGGGCCACGCTGCCCTCAGCCATGCCCTGATCCCACAGGAATATCCCACAGGAATGATCAGCCATGCCCTGATCCCACAGGAATATCCCACAGGAATGATCCTCCATGCCCTGATCCCACAGGAATATCCCATAAGGATGATCTGGCCATGCCCTGATCCCAATGGGATCCCATAGGGACGATCAGCCATGGCCTGATCCCACAGGAATATCCCATAGGAATGATCTGGCCATGCCCTGATCCCAATGGGATTCCATAGGGACGATCAGCCATGCCCTGATCCCACAGGAATATCCCAAAGATCTCCACAGGGATTCACTCCTGTGGGGTGGCAGGGAGTGCTGGGGGAGAGGGAGGGAGGGATGGATCCATGGATGGATGGATGGAATCCATGGATGGATGGACGGACAGATGGACAGATGGGTGAGCCACATCAGCAGATCCATCTCCAATGAAAACCCCTGATGCTCCCCACCCAGCTGCCCTGACATTTCCAAGAAGGAGCAATTCCATACCCGCCTGGAGCTCTTGGAAACCCCTCCAGGATTCCATGGTTTCCTGCGGGATTGGGAATGGGCATGGACACAGCCCAGCAGGGAAAGCTGGGGCAGGAATCAAACTCCTCCCAGAGCTGTGGAACCCAAAGCCGGAGTGAGAAATGCACTCAGGGGAGGTTTCCATTGTCCAGCCCTGTCCTGGCTGTCCCTGGGAGCTGCACCTGGGCTCCAGCCACACAGGAGGGGCTGGGAGCTGGAATCTCGGCCTGGAATTCCCTAAAAACCTGGGCTGTGCCGCGCCTTTGTCATCCCTGCGCCCATCCCCGCATTCCTGCATCCACCCGGGAGCTCCAGCAGCTCTGAGAGCGGAGAAAGCCTTTGAAAGTTCTCCTCAGAGGCGACCTGCTGGGATTTCTGGAGCTGTGGAGCTCCTGAACAGCCTCGCTCGGAAGTGTGTAATTGGGAGGGCTGGGAAGGAGCAAGGATGGAGCCCGGGGATGGGGGGGAAAGGCTGGATAAGAGCTGGGAGCTCGGGGATTTGGGTTTTTTGGGTTGTCCCGGTGATGCTCCAGCATCGCAAATCCCCCGGGATCGTGTTTGGGAAAAGCTGGGAGAAGGAGGGGCAGGAGGAGAAAGCTTTGGAAGGAGATTCCAAATCATTCCCGCAGCCGCTTTCCCGACAAAAAGCCCCTTCAGCCGCGGCCAAGGGCAACATTCGCGCCTCGGGAGCTGCAGGAAACGCGGAGATTTTCCAGCACATTCCCTGCCCCGCTCGGGGAGGGGGGAGAGGCGGCGACCGGGGCGGCTCCGGGGGCTGCTGGGAGCGGGAAAAGCTTTAAAGCTTCCCCTGGATCAGCGGGATCAGCCCCACATCCCTTCCTAACGACCTCGGGGGTGTTTTCCAAGAGAAATCATCCTGGGATTCTTTCTCCCACCCCAAAATCCCACGGGACGTCCCTGCTGGGAGAGGGGGGACACGGCTGGGGGGCCCCACCCTGGTGTCCGCTGCTCCCCAAATGCTGCAGGGCCCTGGCAGAGCTGGGATTGGGGTGCCCGGGGGGTCCCCTCGCACCCATGGGTGACAGGGGGGCCCCCCATGCGCGGCCACGTCGCTGCGCAGCTGCTCCCCTGCCCGGGGGTGTGTAATTAGTACCAGACCTCGTTTGGGCTGCTCGCTAATTAACCCCGCGCCTCCGCGGCTTTCCCTTTCCATTTCCTCATGGATTCGGGGGGCAGAGCCGAGGAAAATTCTGGAAAACCCCCAGAGAGTGAGGGGAGCCCCCCCCCCGCCCCACGGGATCATCCCTGGCGCCATCCAGGGGTGAAACTTTTATGGAGAACAAACCCAAGGACAAACCATTCCCAGCCCTCCCGAGTGGCCGCGGGAGGAGGACCCGAAATCCTGCCAGGATTTTGGGGGGTGATTCCCAATCCGACACCTGGGGGTGTCCCACACCAGCAGGGCAGGAGTTTGCTCCTGGCTCCCTGCTAAACACACCTGGATGGAGACATTTACCCAGGATCTGCCGTTATTGAGCAGCCGCGGCTGGAAAAGGTCGGGAAAAAATCAAAAATCCGCTGTTATTTCCCAGAGGGAAAGCTCGGGGAGAGGATCCCGCGGGGCTCTCCTCAGGCAGCTCCGCAGCAAAGGGGAATTTTCCCTCCTTTAAAGCACCCGGAGGGGGGGGGGGGGGGAATAAAATATCTCCAGAGGGAATGAGCGGGATGAGTTTCTGGAATACCCCGGAGCCGTCAGCGGGGCTGGGATGCTCCTGGAGCATCGCTGGAATCATCCCCATCCATCCCCATCCCTGCGCAGCCCTCGGGGGCGTTCCGTGAGAGGATTAATTAAATCCTGCAGCCGAGCGCGGGGCTGGGTGTGATGGTGAATTATTCATCCCTCCAATAACGCGGCTGATTTATTGATGAAAAGGTCAGAGAGCCGCTGGAAGAGGAGAATTGTTGGAAAAAAGCGCTTTGGGATTGGGAGGATTCGGGACGAGCTGCGCTGTTCCTCGCAGCCCGAATCAGCGCGGAGCCGCACGTTCCCGGCTGGAAAATCGGGAATATCGGAGCCTGGAGAGGGAGAAAAAGAGGGAGGAGAAAGAGGAGCGGCCTCCGCTGCCTCCTCCCGGCAGGAGAACCTGGGGAGCCGAGCAGACCCAGAGCTTCCACATCAGCAGGGGAGCGGTCCCGATCCCTCCCCGCGGAGCCGGCAGGGAGCAGCGGGAGCTCCCGAATTCCCTCGGGAATGATGGAAATCCCGGGATCATGAGCGCTTTTCCCTGTGGTTGTTCCTGGGGGTCCGCAGAGCTGAGCCCCGTGGTGGGGTTGGCCACGATTTGGGCACCCCCTTCCCTTAGCTCGGCTTTCCAGGAGGAGAAAAGCAGCCAGGACGGGAATTTTAGGAACATTTCCAGGCTTTTCACACCTCGGGGTTGTCACGGGTCTGTGACAGAGGAGGGACAGCAAAGGGAGGGCTCAGAGAGCATCCCAAATCCAGGATCAGTCTTTCCCACATCACAGCGTCCCAAATCCAGGATCAGCCGCTCCTTCATTCCCTGGGATGGCAAAGGGAGCGTTCAGAGCGTCCCAAATCCGGGATCAGCCCTTCCCACGTTCCTGGGATGGCAAAGGGAGCGCTCAGAGCATCCCAAATCCAGAGCCACGGCCCCGGTTCAGCCCTTCCCGCATTCCCGGCGCAGCTGGGGCCGCGTGTCTGGCTCCGAGGTTTCCCTCCGGCTTTGAAGGGAGAGATAAAACCGAGCCCGGGAGCCAGGGAGACACAAAGTGTTCCATTGTGCAATTCCAGAGGGAGGGATGGAGAGGGGGAAAGGGGGGAGACACCCCCGGGGGGGCTCTGGGCGCTGGGATGGAGCCGAGGAGCAAACCCCGAGCAGGTGGAGGGGTCGAGGCCGCGTTGTTGCAGCTGTTTTGGGGGAGAGAATGGTTTTTCCAGATGTTTCTGTCAGGATGGGGCTGCGCGCTGGGGTTTGCCGTGGATTCCTGCGTGATCCCTCGGAGCGGGGCAGGAGGGGGAGCTGAGCCCCAAAAACGGCTTCTCGCAGCCCCCGAGGGCAGCAGGAGGCAGCGGCGACTGCCTGGGGACGCCTGGGAGCTGTCCCCGCTCCGATCCGGCGCACGCAGCCCTGGAGAGGAGGAAACCCAGGGGAAATTAAAGGAATTGATGGAAGCGGGAGCGGGGCGCAGCTCCTCCCCGGGAATCGGGCCGGGAATCGGGAGAGGAGCTCGGCCAGCCCCTGGCTGAGGGACAGGGGACAGCGGGATGGGGACAGCGGGGTGGGGACAGAGGGATGGGGACAGCGGGATGGGGACAGCGGGACGGGGACAGAGGGATGGGGACAGAGGGACGGGGACAGAGGGATGGGGACAGAGGGATGGACAGGGGACAGCGGGATGGGGACAGAGGGATGGGGACAGAGGGATGGGGACAGCGGGACGGGGACAGAGGGATGGGGACAGCGGGGTGGGGACAGCGGGGTGGGGACAGAGGGATGGGGACAGCGGGACGGGGACAGAGGGATGGGGACAGAGGGATGGGGACAGCGGGGTGGGGACAGAGGGATGGACAGGGGACAAGGAATGGGGCAGGGGATGGTGGGATGAACAGGGGACAGGGAATGGGGAAGGGGACAGAGGAATAGGGAGGGGACAGCAGGATGGGGTGGGGACAAGGGATGGGGCAGGGGACAGAGGGATGCAGCAGGGGACAAGAAATGGGGCAGTTGACAGGGAATGGGACAGGGGACAAGAAATGGGACAGGTAATGGGGCAGGGGACTGCAGGATGGGCAGGGGACGGTGGGATGAGCGGGGAACAAGAAATGGGGCAGGGGACAGCGGGATGGGGAGGGGACGGGGAATGAGCAGGGGACAGCTCATTCAGGGGACAGCGGGATGGTCAGGGGACAAGAAATGGGGCAGGGGATGGACAGGGGACAGGGAATGGTGCAGGGGACAGTGGGATTGGGCAGGGGACAGCGGGCTGCGCTGCGGAATGTCCCCACCCTGTGACAGAAGCAGAGGTGACCCGGCCCTGGGACAGCCCCGGGCAGTGCAGGAGGGGCTGGCCCGGCCCGGCCGCTGCCCCATCGCCCCCTCCTCTCCCGCTCCATCTCCCGAGCAGCTCCAGCTCCTCAGTTCCCTCTTTCACCTCGGCAGGGATGCCCCGTGAGCCCTGCCCGGCCCCGAGCTCTGACGCCCCCTCCGAGCCCCCAGATCCCCTCCCTGAGCTGCAGAGGCTCTGCCGGGAGCACCGGGCGTTGTTTCCCCCCCCCGCCGGCAGCAGCAGCCGGGAGATTTCCGATCATCGCATCCAGGGCTGTCGGGAAGGAGCCGCTTTGATCATCGCTCGTTATTGCTGGGGCTGCCAGCCCCGCCCGGCATCTGCGGCACCCGCGCCGCCCCCGGCCCCGAGCGGCTGCCACGGACCCCGACCCAGCCTTCCCCGACTCCTCGGAGCCCAGGGAACGATCCCGAATATCCCAGAGCTGCTCCTGCCTCTCCCAGCTCTGTGGGGCCCAGGGAATGACCCCAAATATCCCAGAGCTGCTCCTGCCTCTCCCAGCTCTGTGGGGCCCAGGGAATGATCCCAAATATCCCAATACCCATCACCAGCCAGGCTGGGGCTGCCCAGGGAGCCCCAGTCCAGCCTCTACAGGGCCCAGGGAATGAGGGAATGATCCCATGGGGCTCAGGGAATGATCCCACACATCCCAGAGCTGCTCCAGCCTCTCCCAACTCCCTGGGGTCCAGGGAACGAAGGAATGATCCCAAATATCCAGTACCCATCCCCATCCTGGCTGTGGCTGACCATGAAGCCCCTGAAGCCCATCCCAGTTCCACAGGGTGCAGGGAATGATCCCAAATATCCCAAATATCCATCCCAACCCAGCTGTGGCCGCCCATGGACCCTGGTCCAGCCTCTCCCAGCTCAATGGACCCAGGGAATGATCCCAGATATCCCAACTCCCATCCCCAGCCCAGCTGTGGCTGCTCATGGACCCTGCTCCTGCCTCTCCCAGATCCACAGGGCTCAGGGAATGAGGGAATGATCCCACAAACCCCAATATCCACCCCAAACCCAGCTGTGGCTGCCCACGGACCCCAAATCCAGCCTCTCCCAGCTCTATAGGGCCAGGGAATGATCCCATGGGGCCCAGGGAATGATCCCAAATATCCCAGAGCTGCTCCAGCCTCTCCCAACTCCCCAGAGCCCAGGGAATGATCCCAAATATCCCAATACCCATCCCCAGCCGAGCTGTGGCTGCCACAGACCCTGATCCATCCTTCCCCAACTCCCTGGGGCCCAGGGAATGATCCCAAATATCCCAGCTCCCATCCCAGCCCAGCTGCGGCTGCCATGGACCCTGCTCCAGCCTCTCCCAGCTCTGTGGGGCCCAGGGAACGATCCCAAATATCCCAGAGCCCACCCCTGTCCCAGCTGTGGTTGCCCACAGACCCCAATTCCAGCCTTTCCCAGCTCCATGGGCTCCTGGGAATGATCCTAAAAATGCCAGCTCCCACCCCCCAAGGGGGACAGGGGAGCACAGAGGGACCCCAAATCCCAGGGGACACATCCCCCTTGTGCCACCTCCCCCCAGGGGCTCCTCTTGTCCCCAGAATCGCTGCCAGGACCCCCCATTCCCCCCCAGCTCCTCGGTTCAGCTGCAGAGCAGCAGCGCCGCCCACGCCCCGCTCCTTCCTCCTGTTTATCTCCGACGAGTTTCGTTTATTTTTTTTTTTCCCCAATTTATTTTTTCTTTTCCATCTTAAAAAAAAACTCCCCCAAACGCTCTGCCTTTCTCCCTGAGGAGTTTAGCAGCTCGGGAGGAGCTGGAGCAGGGCAGGGAGGGCAGAGGTGCCTGGGCACGGCTCCGGGATTGGAAATTTTTGGGAATTTTTGGGGAATTTTTTGGGGATGCCAGGTGGCAGGAGCAGGCAGGAACGCTGATGGCTTTCCCAGGCAGCTGATGTTGCTCTTTTCCCTTTATGTTTTTTTTTGCTTTTTTTGTTTGGGTTTTTTGGTTCATATTTGGGATGTTTTGCAGACACAAACAGGGAGGGCAGCTCGGGGCCGTGACCTTCCCGAGCCAGGGGGATCATGAGGGGTCCAGGAAGGGCAGCTCAGAATTAATTAACTTCTATATGGAATTAATTCATCCTGCATGGATTTATGTTTGCCCTATACGGATTTACATTTGTCCTGCAGGGATTTTTTTCTGTCTTATGTGGATTTATTTCTCTTACAGGGATTTTATTTGTCCTACAGGGATTTTATTTGTCTGATACGGATTTATTTTTCCTAGATGGATTTAATTGTTCTAGAGGGATTTCATTTGTCCTATAGGGATTTATGTTTGTTCTATAGGGATTTTAATTCTCCTATAGAGATTTTATTTGTCCTACAGGGATTTATGTTTGGTTTATAGAGATTTTATTTGTCCTATGGGGATTTTATTTCTCCTACAGGGATTTTATTTGTCTTATAGGGATTTATTTTTCCTAGATGGATATAATTGTTCTAGAGGGATTTTATTTGTCCTATAGGGATTTTATTTCTCCTATAGGGATTTATTTCTCCCATAGGGATTTATTTGTCCTATAGGGATTTAAATGGAAACTCTGCAGGCCTTGGAAAACAGGGATTTGGGATTCAAGAATGGGAACACCCCAGGCATCCTCCCAGCTCTGTGGGGCCCAGGGAATGATCCCAAATACCCCAGAGCTGCTCCAGCCTCTCCCAGCTCTGTGGGGCTGAAGGATTGACCCCAAATACCCCAGAGCTGCTGATCCCAGCGGATCCCCAGCCAGCCCAGCCCTCCCAGATGTGTTTGGCCGCGTGTCCATGGAGGTGTCAGAGCAGTCCAGGGACAGGAGGGAACGTCGGGATGAGGAAACGCTTCAGAGTTTCCAGCCCTGCTCCGAATGAATCCTTTAACCTTTTCCAAGCCCTTTTTTTCCAGTGGCTGTGAGGAGCTCGGAGCCTCCTTGTGCCCAGGCAGCCCCTCCCGGAGGCAATTAGGGAATTTGGGATTTAGCGGTCTGGGAATTCAGCGCTTGGGGTTTGTAGGGAAGGGGATGGAGCCCTCAGTCTGAGGCCAGAGGGGGCCCAGAGGCACTTCTGGGGGGCCGGGGGTTTGGGATGGGGTGTGAGGATAGGATTCCGTGGGGCTGTGAATCTGGGATGGGCTACAAGGACATTCTGTGGGGCTGGGAGTTTGGGATTTGTGTGAGGATTCCATGGGGCTGGGAGTTCGGGATGGGCTGTGAGGATTTTCTGTGGGGCTGGGAGTTTGGGATTTGTGTGAGGATTCCATAGGGCTGGAGTTTGGGATGGGCTGGAGGATGCTCTATAGGGCTGGAGTTTGGGATGAGGTGAAAGGTTTCCATGGGGCTGGGATTTTGGGATGGGCTGTGAGGATTTTCTGTGGGGCTGGGGGTTTGGGATGGGCTGGAGGGAAAGGATTCCATGGGCTGGGAATCCAGATGGGCTACAAGGATTCCATGGGGTTGGGGGTCTGGGATGGGGTGAAAGGATTCCATGGGGCTGGGAGTTTGGGATGGGCTGTGAGGACATTTTATAGGGCTCAGAGTTTGGGATGGGGTGAAAGGATTCCATGGGGCTGTGAGTTCGGGATGGGCTGTGAGGATTCCGTGGGGCTGGGAACTGTCAGGACCGAGCCCACCCCACAGCAACCCACAGACCCAGAGACACCAGGCAGGAACCACGTGAGATTCCAAGCCTGGAATTGGGGTGGGATGGGAGAAAACACTGCCCCAGTATCTCCCAGCCTTTCCCAGCCTGGGACAGGAAGGGACAATGCGGGATTTGGGATTTGCTGCCCCTCCCTCGGCTCGCCCCATGCCGGGGAAGCTGTGGAGCAGCTCCCATGGAATCCTGGTGGCTCCAGGAGCTCCGGGAGCATCCAGCAGGGCCGGCTCAGCCCCGCTCAGAGTTTCCAGCAGCTCGCTCGGCTGTTGCTCCGTCTCCGGGTGACCGAGTCCCTCCAGATTCCCTCAAATCTCGCTCCAAGAATGTTGTTTGGGCTGAAGAATGCGCGGCTGGGAAGGGAAAAGGGAAAAGGGAGGCTCGGGGTGAGCGGGGAGGTCGGGGCAGGGCTGGATCAGCTCTCCCTGCTGACCTTCCCGTCCCTGCGGTTGTTGGGCAGATGTGGGGCCTCCACCCCAGAGGGATCCTGGAATCCCTCAGGGTTCCCTCAGGCCCGGGGTGATGGGAACCCATCGGGACCTTCCCCGGGCACCAGGAATTCCTGGGGGCCCCACAGAGAGCAGAGCTCTGCCACCAGGGAGTGCCTGGAGCTGCGGGAGGAGGAGGAGGAGGGAGAGGAGGGAGAGGAGGAAGATGAAGAAGAGGAGGAAGAGGAGGAAAATGAGAGCTCCCTGCATGGATGGAGCAATGAGAGGTACCTGGAGAGAGGAAGAAGAGGAAGATGAAGAAGAGGACAAAGAGAAGGGAAATGAGGAAGAGGTGGAAGAGAAGGAAGAGGAAAAAGAGGAAGAGGAGAGAGAAGGAAGAGAAGGAAGATGAGGAAGAGAAGGAAGAGAAGGAAAATGAGGAAAAGGAGAAAGAGAAGGAGGAGAAGGAAGATGAAGAAAATGAGGGTTCTCTGCATGGATGAACCAATGAGAAGTACCTGGAGAGAGGAAGAAGAGGAAGATGAAGAAGAGAAAGAGGAGGCAAATGAGGAAGAGGAGGAAGATTCCTGCTCCAGCTGCCACCACAAGGCTCAGAGGGGATTAAAAACCCTCCCCACTTCCCTTCCCTGGGGTTTTCCTCCCTTTCCCTGCCCTCTTTTCCCACTTTCTCCACATCCTCCCTGCCTGCAGACGGGCTGTGCTTTCCAGGCACATTTCCCATCCCAAATTTTCGGGATTTCTGGCTGAGTCCCTGCTGTACAGCGTGTCCCTCCAAGCCCGGCCACCGAACTCCGCTCACATCGCTGCTGCTGCTCCTCCTCCTCAGGATCCCCGCAGGGCTCCCCCCGCCCCGGGAGGATGTTTTGGCTGGGAATTTCCTATGGAAAACAAGGAGGAACGGAGCCCGGGGGGGAGCTGGCACCTGCTGAGCTCCGCTAAATAATTCCAGGCTGCCGGGAGGATCCGGGAGCTCCGGGCTCCCCCTTCCCTTCCCTTCCCTTCCCTTCCCTTCCCTTCCCTTCCCTTCCCTTCCCTTCCCTTCCCTTCCCTTCCCTTCCCTTCCCTTCCCTTCCCTTCCCTTCCCTTCTCCTTCCCCTTCCCCTTCCCCTTCCCCTTTCCCTGCTTGGAGAGGCCGGGAAGAGCCTCAGGATGGGGACAGGGCTGGGACAGCTCTGCAGGACCCCCCAGGAGCGCTGGGATGAGCCCCAAAATCTCTTCCCAAGCGTGGATGACTCTCAGGACACGCTCCCTGTTCTTATCATCCCCCCATAACCACCCTGGCTGAGCCTCGAGGGGATGGATGAGATCCCAAATCCTGGGAGAATGGATGAGATCCCAAATCCTGGGGATGGATTAAATCCCAAATCCTGCGGGGTGAATGAGACCCCGAATCCCGGGGGATGGATGAAACTCCCAAATCCCAGGGGATGGATGAGATCCTGAATCCTGCGAGAATGGATGACATCCCAAATCCCGGGGATGGATGAGATCCCAGCTCCTGGTGGAATGGATGAGATCCCAAACCCCAGCAGATGGAAGAGACCCCAAATCTCTGGGGGATGGATGAGACCCCAGTCTTGAGGGGTGGCTGAGATCCCAAATCCCAGGGGATGGATGAGACCCCAAATCCTGGTGGGATGGATAAGACCCCAAATCCCAGGGGATGGATGAGACCCCAAATCCTGGTGGGATGGATGAGACCCCCCCAATCCCATGTGGATTTTCCCAGCCTGCAGAAATGCCAGCTTGGCAACCCCAGGCTGCCAAATCTGAAGACGAATTCCCGCTGTCACAGTGGCCCCTTTGCTGGGGAATTTATTTACTTTGGATGCTGCTGCCTTATCGTCCATGGAAATGTTTATCCCAAATATTTAACGGCAGCACTGCACAAACTGAGGCTTCCTGGGGAGCACTCGGAGCAGGGCCCACATCTCCCCTCCTGGAAGTGTAAAAAAATTCAGGGAAAATTCCTCGTTTTTCCCCCCAGCACCCCCGAAACCCAACATTCCCTAACCTGACATTCCCCTCCTGGTAGTGTAAAAAAAAATTCAGGGAAAATTCCTCGTTTTTCCCCCCAGCATCCCCAAAACCTGACATTCCCTAACCTGGCCAGAGGCCTCCTCACAGCTCCCTGATGAGAAACGCAGGAGAGCCCTGAAAAACAACATCCCAACCCCGCTAAATCGTTAAGCAGAGGGAGCCTGGAAAGTGCCAACACTCCTGAGAGAAAAGGCTGGAGAGAGAGAGAGAGAGAGAGAGGAGGGAGAGGAGGGAGAGGGAGGAAAGGAATCGCAGGTTATTTATAACGCCAGGCAGCATCAGGGTCTCGCCAGTCTCTCCTGCAAAGCTGCGGCGGGGAGGTCACTCCCTGAAAAAAATCCCCCAAAAAAAAAAATCCCCCAAAAAAATCGCGGAATCCCCGCCGAGCCCGGGCCGTGCCAGCGCAAGATTCGGGATCCGGGGCGGGCACGGGCGCTGCGGCTCGGGAGCCTCCCCCCCCTCCCATGCTGCCGGTGCCACGGCACAGCCCGCAGCAGCCTTTGCACAGGAGGAGAGGAGCAGCTCGGTGAGTCCAGCTCGGCCTTTTTTAGACAGGTTTTTAAGGTGGTTTTTTTTATTTTTTTTTAATTTTTTATTTTGGTTTTTTTTTAATTTATTTTGGAAGCCTGATCTCTGTTGCTGCGCCCCGGCTGCGCGTGGCAGCGCCAGGGGTGGCACGGCTGGGGAGATGGAGGTGATGGAGAGGCACTTCCCCTCCTGCCCGCTTCTGCTGGTGCCCATCTCCCTTCCCACCCACTTCTCCCGGTGCCCACCTCTCCTGCTGCCCAATTCTCCTGCTGTTTCTCTCTCCTGCCCACTTCTCCTGATGCCATCTCCCTTCCCACTCACTTTTCGTGCTGCCCCTCTCTCTCCTGCCCATCTCTCCTGCTGCCCACTTCTCCTGCTGCTCCTCTCTCCTGCCCACTTCTCATGATGCCCATCTCTCCTCCTGATCACTTTTCCTGATGTCCTTCTCCCTTCCCTCTTTTCCTGCTGCTCCTCTCCCATCCCACCCATCTCCCCTCCCGTTCCTCTGCCATCTCCGTGCCCACTTCTCTGGGATCTGGACACCTTCCCTGATGTCTGTCCAGGCTTGGCAGAGCCCCCCATCCCATCCCATGGATCCCCTGGATACCATCCCATGGATCCCATCCCATCCCATCCCATCCCATGGATCCCCTGGATACCATCCCATGGATCCCATCCCATCCCATCCCATGAATCCCATCCCATCCCATGGATCCCCTGGATTCCATCCCATCCTATCCCATGGATCCCATCCCATCCCATTCTATCCCATCCCATGGATCCCATCCCATCCCATCCCATCCCATCCCATGGATCCCCTGGATCCCATCCCATGGATCCCATCCCATCCCATCCCATCCCATGGATCCCCTGGATACCATCCCATGGATCCCATCCCATCCCATCCCATGAATCCCATCCCATCCCATGGATCCCCTGGATTCCATCCCATCCTATCCCATGGATCCCATCCCATCCCATTCTATCCCATCCCATGGATCCCATCCCATCCCATGGATCCTATCCCATCCCATCCCATCCCATGGATCCCCTGGATTCCATCCCATCCCATCCCATGGATCCCATCCCATCCTATGGATCCCATTCCATCCCATCCCATCGATCCCATCCCATCCCAGGTTCCATGGCCCCATGGATGGCCCCAAACCCTTGGCACAAGGAGCTGACCCCGTTGCAGCCCCTGGCACAGGACAGGGACACCAGGAGGGGACGGGGACCTCAGGGCCAGGTCCCACCCCAAACCTGGGGGTGAAGCCTCAGGGAGGGGAAAAAACCCCACAAACAACGAGGGGACAGCGGGGAGTGCTGGTGACAGATTTTGGGGTCACCAGAGGGGTGAAGGGGGGCACTGGGAAAGGTGAGGAGACACCAGAGATGGGGTTTTCCCCCCAGGGATGGGGGTTTTGCCCCCATGTATATGGTTCTGCCCCCAGGGATGGGGTTTTTGCCCCCAGGGATGGGGTTTTGCCCCCATGTATATGGTTTTGCCCCCAGGGATGTGGATTTTCCCCCAGAGATGTTTTTTTGTCCTCCGGGGATGGGGTTTTCCCTCCAGGGATGGGGTTTTGCCCCAAAGGGGCCCCCAAGAAGGGGCTGCCAAGAGGGTGGAGAAGCTGCAGGCTCTGGTATGAGAGCAGGCACAGAGCCCTGGAGCAGCAGGAGGAGGAGGAGGAAGAGGACGAGGAGGAGGAGGAGGAGGAGCTCCTCTGCCCCTGCCAAGCTCCCCGTGGCACTCAGCGCCCCCAGGATCCCGTCCCGAGCACACAGAGCAGGGAACAAAGGACAAACCCAGCCCCTCTCTTTTCCCGTTGGCAGGGCAGGGCACTCTGTGCCCTCTGTGAGTGCCAGGCTGGGTGTCCCCTCCCTGCTGCAGCCTGGGGACATGGCCAGGGGTCACCAGGTGACCTCAGGGCCACCCCTGGCACCGCAAAAAGGGGACACTGGTCCCTGATGTCCCTGCTGGTTCCTACTGGTCCCTGCTGGTTCCTACTGGTCCTTGCTGGTCCCTGTTGCCCTTACTGGTCCCCGTTAGTCCCTACTGGTCCCTGATGGTTCCTGATGTCCCTGCTGGTCTCTATTGGTCCCTCCTGTCCCTGTTAGTCCCTGCTGGACCCTACTGGTTCCTGATGTCCCTGCTCATCCCTGCTGGTCTCTTCTGGTCCCTGCTGGTCCCTGATGTCCCTGCTGGTCCCTGTTGGTCCCTCCTGTCTCTGTTGGTCCCTGCTGGCTCCTACTGGTCCCTGCTGGTCTCTGCTGGTCCTTACTGGTCCCTGATGTCCCTGCTGGTCCCTGTTGGTCCCTCCTCTCCCTGTTGGTCCCTGCTGGTCCCTGTTGGTCCCTCCTGGTCCCTGTTGGTCCCTCCTGTCCCCTGCTGGTCCCTGCTGGAGCAGAGCTGGCAGTGACACCCTCCCAGCCACGTAGGATCCTCTCCCGCTCCCAGCAGCCAAATTCCTGGAGGGATTTCAAACTGCCTGGCTGCAGGAGCAGCCCCGTGCGCTCATTTATCCCGGGATGAGGAGGCTGGATGGCTCCAGAGCTGGAATCCTCCCGCTGCAGCTCCACCTGGCCATGGCAGGAGGAGGCCGAGGGGATCAGGGACGGGTTTGCCTCATTCCCTGCTCGCCTCTGGATCATCACCAGCTGTTGTCCCCTCTCCCTGGTCACACCGAGGGTGCTGCCCCTTTCTGTGCCTGGGGAAATGGGAGCTTGGGAGAGGTTTCAGCTCCAAAACCAGGCAGGACTTGTTTACCAGGATCTGCATCCTGCGTTTCTGTGGGGGAAGGGAGAGCTGGATGAAACCCACAGCGATTCCTGTCACCAGCGAGCGGAGCATAAATAGCTCCTTCAAAAGATGCCTCGAGCTCCTTCAAAAGGCTCCTCAGGCTCCCAGAATCACCCTGATCTGGCAGATTCCACTCTCAGCCAGAGAATTCAAACCCCTTCTCCGAGGAGATCCAAATTCCTTCTCCTCCCTCTTACGCAGAGCCAACCCCGGGCACCTCGTGTGACCCCACACAAATCCCCAGGCTCTGTTCTCTGCCCAGGAACTGGAATGGAATTAGCCAGAAATCAGGATCTCACCAGCCCGTCTCCACTGGGATGGAGATTCCTCCCAAATCTCCTCCAGGGTGGGAGGTTTCTCTCAAATCTCCACTGGTTTCTCCCAAATCTCCACCAGGAATAGCGATTCCTCCCAAATCCCCACTGGGAGGGAGTTTTCTTCCCAAATCTCCACTGGTTTCCCCCAAATCTCCACTGAGGACTAAGGTTCCTCCCAAATTTCCACTGGGATGGAGGTTCCTCCCCAAATCTCCACCAGGAATGGAGGTTCCTCCCTAAATTTCCACTGGGACCAAGGTTTTCCCTAAATCTCCACTGGTTTCTCCCAGATCTCCAGCAGGGAGGGAAGTTTTTTTTGAATCTCCACCGGTTCCTCCCCTAAATTTCCACTGGGATGGAGGTTCCTCCCAAATCTCCACTGATTTCTCCCAAATCTCCACCAGGGATGGAGGTTCCTCCCTAAATTTCCACTGGGAAGGAGGTTTTCCCCAAATCGCCATTGGTTTCTCCCAGATCTCCAGCAGGGATGGAGGTTCTTCCCTAAATTTCCACTGGGAGGGAGGTTTTACCCAAATCTCCACCCGTTCCTCCCAAACCTCCACCACGGCCGGAATTTTCTCCAAGGTGAAAATTGGGATGATCACACAACTCCACCCGGAAGTATCCACAGCCGGGGATCTTGGGGCAGGATTCCCTCCTCTCCTGCTCCCCCAGCCCTGCCTTCCTCCCCATCTCATCCTCCCACCTCTTTGCCCCGTCTCAGGTCCCTCCAGCGCCATGCCTCGGGCCACCACCCTCATCCTCATCCTGGCCGGGCTCTGCGTGTCCTCCCTGGGCCAGTACAACGAGGAGGAGGACCTGGCGTGGCTCCAGTACTACCTGCGGCAGTCCCGCGCCTCCTCCTACAACTACGTTCCCTACTACGAGGAGGAGAGCCCCGCGTACGCCTACTCCTACCCCTCTGCCACCGACACGGAGCCCGAGCCCGAGCCCGAGCCGCAGCAGGCGGCGCCCTGGCGGTGTCCCCAAGAGTGTGACTGTCCCCCCAACTTCTCGTCGGCCATGTACTGCGACACGCGCAACCTGCGCTACCTGCCCTTCGTGCCCTCGCGGATGAAGTACGTGTATTTCCAGAACAATCTCATCACCTCCATCCAGGAGGGCGCCTTCGACAACGCCACCGAGCTGGAGTGGCTGGCGCTGCACAACAACCAGATCAGCAGCGAGAAGATGGGGAAAAGGGTTTTTGGGAAGCTGCAGAGGTTGGAGAGGCTCTACATGAACAACAACAACCTGACCAGGCTGCCCAGCCCGCTGCCGCGCTCGCTGCGGGAGCTCCACCTCTCCTACAACCAGATCTCCAAGGTGCCTCCCAACGCTCTGGAGGGGCTGGAGAACCTCACGGCACTCTACCTCAGCCACAACTTCATCTTCGAGATGGGCGCGTCCCTCAAGGGGCTCAAGTCGCTGATCCTGGCCGACCTGAGCTACAACAACCTCAGGAAGGTCCCTGACGGGCTGCCGGCATCGCTGGAGCAGCTCTACCTGGAGTACAACTACATCAACGCCATCCCCGACGAGTATTTCCAGGTGTCCCCCAGGCTGCTCTACGTGAGGATGTCCCACAACAGCCTGACCAACCAAGGGCTCTCCAGCAACACCTTCAACAGCAGCAGCATCCTGGAGCTGGACCTCTCCTACAACCGGCTGCAGAAGATCCCGCGGGTCAACACCAACCTGGAGAACCTCTACCTGCAGGGGAACCAGATCGACGGTGAGCAGGGATGGGGAAAAGGGGGTGAGGAACCCACAGGAACCACCTGGGGTGGTGAGAAACCCACAGGAACCACCTGGGGTGGTGGGGAACCCACAGGAACCATCTGGGGATGGTGGGGAACCCATAGGAACCACCTGGGATGGTGGGGAACCTACAGGAACCACCTGGGATGGTGAGAAACCCACAGGAACCACCTGGGGGTGTGGGAAACCTACAGGAACTACCTGGGGGTGTGGGAAACCTACAGGAACTACCTGGGGGTGTGGGAAACCCAGAGGAACCACCTGGAAACCTACAGGAACACCTGGAGGGTGATTTGAGCAGGAATTTGGGGCTCCTGAGGGTTCCTGAGCAAGGAGGGGGTGGGAGATGTGCTGTCCCATCCTGGAGGGTTCCTGTGGGATCCCTGCGCTGGATTTTGGGGTTTCCCAGGAGCCTGAGCATCCCCTGGGGTTGGAGATGGTGGAAAGCAGGGCATGAACCAGCTGGGGTGGGGTCTGTGGGGTCAGGAGGGGTCACAGCAGTGGGCAGAGCCGGGGGGGGGGTCCCCAAAGCCACTCTGGGGACATGGAGCACCCTGGGGAATGCCAGGGACAGGGACATTGCCCAGGGCCAGCACAGCCCCTGTGTCCCCAGAGTCCCTGCGTGTCCCAGCCCCAGCTGAGGGCTCTGTCCTTCCCCCGGCGGCCCCGGCGCCGCCTCCGCTCCCAACACAAACAAACCAAGGGAACCCAGGATTGTTCTGGGGCTGCTCTTTATAAAAACAGGCTGGGAAAAACCCAACCCCGAGCAAAAGCTGCCGGGAAAAACCAACCCTGCTCCCCTGACCTGCCAGGACCTGAGGGCGGGGATGGGATGGGATGGGATGGGAAATGGGAATGGGGATGGGATTGGGAATGGGAAATGGGGATAGGAATGGGAATGGGGATGGGATTGGGAATGGGAAATGGGGATAGGAATGGGAATTGGGATGGGATGGGAAATGGGGATGGGAATGAGAATTGGGATGGGAAATGGGGATGGGAATGCGGATGGGATTGGGAATGGGAAATGGGGATAGGAATGGGAACTGGGATGGGAAATGGGGATGGGAATGGGAAATGGGGATGAGAAATGGGGATGGGAAATAGAATGGGAACAGGATAGGAATGGGAATGGGATGGGGATGGAATGGAAATGGGGATAAGAAATGGGGATGGGAACGGGAATGGAATGGGAATGGGAAGGTGCCAGTGCAGCCATCAGCTGTTGCAGGGAAAACACAGAACCCCGCAGCGGGGAGCTGCCAGCAGCACAGACACGGGAACAGATTCCCAAATGTTTGCTTTCCAAACCGGAGCTGCCGCCGTCTGCCCACAAACGCCGCGGAGCCACCGCCGGCTCCTCCTCCTCCTCCTCCTCTGCGGGTCCTGCTGACCTTCACAGCCCCCCCAAAATCGGGGATGCTGCTCAAAGCCCTTTGGAGCATCCGGACCGCGGTCCTGCCCCTCCGCCCCACCCAGGGTCCCCTCTATGGGTGCAGCCCCCAAATCCCAGCGCTCCCCCCCAGCATCCCGCTGCCTTTTCCAGCAGCAGCCCGGCCTGGAGCTCTGCTGCCCTCTAGGCTCAAATCCTGCGCGGAAAAAAAAAAAAAAAAACCCAAAAAAATTTATTTGGGAGTTTGTTCCATCTCCCGCTTCCTGCGCTGGGCTGGGCTGGAATTTCCCTGTGCGGAGGAGCGCAGAGGGGGTGGCTGGGATGGGGACAGGGACATCCCCGCTCCTGGACACGTTGCTCGGGGGTCCCACAGTGGCCAGAGGGGTCAGGACATGGAGGCTGCAGCGCAGGAAGCCGCCAAAAAAAAGGCTGGAAAAGCAAATGCTGATGGAAAGCAAAGTTTCCTGTCCGACTCCACCCTCCGAGCGCTCCCATCCCGGCTGGGCAGGGAAGATTCCAAACCCTCCTGCTCCTCCTGGCTGCGGCCAGGAGCACCAGGAACTCTTTTAGCTTGAGGGGCCGAGTCCAAATTCACGTGAAAAATCAGAGAATTTGGGCTGCTCCCATTTTTTTTCCCCCCCCTGCCTGTCTCAACACAAAGCAGATCTCAGAGGTGGATCCCTCAGAACAGAGAATTTCCTACTAAAAATCCACTTTGGGGAAGGTTGTGGGGGATTCAGCTCCACAGAGAAGGCTGAGCTGGAACAGAGGCCAGACAGAGCTAAAGAATAAAGCAGGGATTTATTAAGAGGATCTCCTCCATGGATCCACCTTGGGCAGCACAAGAGCCCAGCCAGGGCTGCACACAAGGTGAACCAAAATGGTCACAAAATGAACCCAAAATGGACCCAAAAATGGTCACAAAATGAACCCAAAATGGTCACAAAATGAATCCAAGATGAACCCAAAATAGCACAAATTGCACGATTGCTCACGGGGTCTCTCACTTTTATAAGTTCTGCTGCATATTGGATATTGCAGTTAATTGTCCAGCTACAGCTTTAGGTTATGCAGTCCCATCCTTCTTGTTTTTCCCTCTCCAGCCCACGTTGTTTCTGCTCTTGGCCCAGAAATTTGGATCATTTCTCCTTAGTCCCCACTAGAGCAGGAATTATTTTATCTCCGTGAACAGCGCTCACCCCGCCATAACACCAACCCCAAACCCACACCCTAAACCACCGCAGAACCCCAAAAAAAACCCCCAAAACCCCCAAACGCTGAGGCCTCACCAGCTCCTCTCCCCCGCAGAGTTCTCCATCAGCAGCTTCTGCTCCGTGGTGGACGTGGTGAACTACTCGCGGCTGCAGGTGCTGCGGCTGGACGGCAACGCCATCAAACGCAACGCGGTGCCCCCGGACGCGCCGCTGTGCCTGCGCCGCGCCACCGTCATCGAGATCTGACAGCTGAGCCCCCCTTCCCCTCAGGACTTGTGTCCCCCTACCCACCCACACCCAGGGAATTCCCTCGTCCCTGCTTCTCCGCCCGACTCGCGGCGCAATGGCGGCGCGCTCCTGGTTTTCCCAAAATCGTCGCTTTTTGCACTCAGATCCCGGCTCTGACCCCGCCACAGGCACCCCACAAAGGGGCCATGGGCACCTCCTTCCTGCCCCAGGCTGGGGTGGGACGTGGCAGGGGTGGGGATCATCCCACCTTGGACAGGGGGAAATCCCAATCCCGATCCCAAATCTGGGTCTGAACCCCCTGGGAGGAGCTTCCTTACAGAGGGATCAGACCCTTTTTCCAGGGGGAAATCCCGTGGGGATCAGACCCTTTTTCGATGGGGAAATCCCAGTCCCAAATCTGGATCTGAACCCCCAGAAAGGAGCATCTTTCCATAGGGATCAGATCCTTTTTCCATGGGGAAATCTCAATCCCAAATCTGGATCTGAATCCCCTGGAAGGAGCATCTTTCCATGGGGATCAGACCCTTTTTCCATGGGGAAATTCCATGGGGATCAGACCCTTTTTCCATGGGGAAATCCCATGGAGATCAGACCCTTTTTCCATGGGGAAATCCCAATCCCAAATCCAGGTCTGAACCCCCTGAAAGGAGCATCCTTCCATGGGCACCAGACCCTTGTTCCATGGGGAGATCCAAGGGGGATCAGACCGCTTTTCCATGGGGAATTCCCATGGGGATCAGACCCTTTTTCCATGTGGAAATCCTTCCGTGGGGATCAGACCCTTTTTCCATGGGGAAATCCCAGGGGGGTCAGACCCTTTTTCCATGGGGAAATCCCAATCCCGATCCCAAATCTGATCTGAACGCCCTGGGAGGAGCACCCAAGGTGTTGGGAGCTGCAGGAGTGAAGGGTTAAAGATCTCCAGGCTGGAGGATCCCTCAGTGTGGGCTGAGGAGGAGCAAATCCATCCCTCCCGTTCCTTTCTTCCCCCCCTTTTCCATCAGCCTGCTCCAGAATTAACAGGGAGAAAACCCTAAAGGAGAGAAACCCACCCTGGGGGGGTCAGAGGGAAACCCCCTGAGCAACAGAGGGGTCCCAAATCTTCCTCCCAAACCCCTGGATCAGGGCAGGACGGGGAAAATCCTGGTGCTGTCACCCCTGGAGCCGTCACCCCCAGCTGCCCCTCCCTGAGCCCAGATACCCCAATTAAAACCCCAAAACCAATCACAGAGCCACGTTGGAATTCCCTAAAAATCCCAAATTCCCCAGCTCAGGCGGTCGAGTTTGAGGATTGAAGGGGCAGCTGAGCTTTGGGGGTCACCCCGGCCCTCTGCGTCGTTCCTGCATGCAAAGATCATTTTTAAAAAAACCCCATTAAAAAAAAAAAACAAAAACAAATGAATCCCATAATTGCACCAGCATGAAGTGTAAACCCCAAAGCCATCAATAAAACCTTTCCAGTGCCTGCAGCCAGCGCTTCTCCTCCTCTCCGGGATGGATTTCCAGCCGGAATCCAGGCTGGAATTGCCGTCTAGCGGCTGCTCCGGGCATGGCACGGAGCTTTCCCCGGGAAAAGGGAAAAATCTCCATGGAAAAGGCTCAGCGGGAGTGGGGAGGGACGGAGGCACCACCGGGGTTTTTTAGGGTTTTTTTTTCTGGACCCTCCTGGCTTTGGTCGTGAGGATTTTTAAGAGCTGGGCTGGGGGATGGTTGAAAAATAACGGAAAAAAAAGGAATTTTTACAGAATTTCACACGGAGGGGAACAGAAAGTGCCTTCCCCAGGGAAGCAGAGGCTGCAGGATTCTGTGGGATGAAGGAGTTGGGATTCCAAAAAAAAACCCCCCAAATTCCTGGTCAGGGCAGCCCCAAAGCTCCGGCTAAGGAGAAGCCAAGCTGGAAGATCCCGAATCTCAAAATCCCAAACTCCATCCCAGGGCGGCACAGGGACATTCACACCCTCATCACATCCTCATCCCAACGCCCCAAACCCCATCCCAGAGATCCAAACCCTCCCAGGGGCACCAGGATGGGATGCAGGATTTGGGATTCCAAAAAAAACCCCAATTCCTGTCTGGGCTCAGCCCCCAGCTCCAGCCAGGAAGATCCCAAATCCCAAACTCCCCAAATCCCAAACTCCAATCCTTTGGGATTACCCCTTTCCCATCCCAGGGACATTCACACCCCCATCACATCCTCATCCCAACGCCCCAAACCCCATCCCAGAGATCCAAACCCTCCCAGGGGCACCAGGGGGGGTTGTAGGATTGGGGAAGTTCTTGGGAACCTAAATCCCATAATTTCAGAGGGATGTGGGAATAACAGTCCAGAGGGAGCGATGAAAGGGGTTGGAGAGGTTCTAGGGAGCCCCAATCCCATAATTTCAGGGAGATTTTGGAGTAATAGTCCAGATGAGCAACCAAAGGGTTTTAAGGAGCCCAAATCCCACAATCTCAGAGGGATCCGAGAGAATGGTCCAGATGGAACAAGCAAAGGGGCTGGGGAGGTTTTAGGGAGCCCAAATCCCATAACTTCACAGGGATCTGGGAATGACGGGCGAGATGGAACAAGCAAAGGGGTTGGAGAGGTTCTAGGGAGCCCCAATCCTGTAATTTCAGAGGGATCCAGGAAGGACGATCCAGAGGGAGCAACCAAAGGGGTTGGGGAGGGGATTTAGGGAGCCCCAATCCCATAACTTCAGAGGGAGCTGGGAATAAAAGTCCAAAGGGAGCAACCAAAGGTGTTGGGGAGGTTCTGGGGAGCCCCAATCCCATAATTTCAGAGGGATCCGAGAGAATGGTCCAGATGGAACAAGAAAAGGGGTTGGAGAGGTTCTAAGGAGCCCCAATCCCATAATTTCCGAGGGATCTGGGAGTGACAGCCCAGATGAGCAATCAAAGGGGCTGGGGAGGTTTAAACCCCACCCCCAAAACCAACAAAAAC
The DNA here is from genome assembly GCF_037042795.1 of Molothrus aeneus. Classification (NCBI taxonomy): domain Eukaryota; kingdom Metazoa; phylum Chordata; class Aves; order Passeriformes; family Icteridae; genus Molothrus; species Molothrus aeneus. Next base: position 2,679,337 of record NC_089669.1, on the reverse strand, counting down.
CCCAAAACAACCCCCTCAAAAGCAGCAAAAAAAAAAAAAAAAAAAAAAAAAAAAACCTAAACAAAAAATAAAAAAATAGCAAATAAACCCAAAAAACCCCAAAAAACAAACAAACAAAAAAAAAAACCACAACCGCCCCCCAAAAAATAAAATAAAAAGAAAATAAAAAGAAAATTAAAATAAAAATTTTAAAAACCCACAAAAAACCAACCAAACAACAACACCCAACAAAATAACCCACAGAAACAAGAAGCAGGTCCTGTTCAACAGTCCAGCTCAGTTAAAAATACAAATTAAAATATAATAATAATAATAATAATAATAATAATTAATGACAGAAACCCCCTCAAAAGTCATTTTGTCAAAATCCACAGCAGGCCTGGAGGCCAAAGGCACCGAGAGCTCAGGAATTCACAATTCCCAGCTTTGTGTGGCACCAGCACCAGACAGGAGTGGGTTCTAAGCCCCAAATTGGGTTGGTTTTGAAGCTTATTTTAAATTGGAAATTTAAAAAAAAAAAATCAGCCTTGGAGATGAGGCAGGGTGAGGAGCACGAGGCTGTTCTGGGAAACAAAAATCCTTTGGAAAAGAATTTTCTGGAAAAAAAAAAAAAAAAAATTCTCCCATGGAAAATTTCACTGGGGAGAGGGAAGGGAAAATAAATCAAATTTTGAGGCTCCTCATGTGGCAGCTCAAAGTGAGGAATCCCCCAGAATCAAAGCATTGGGATGTGTTTTACTGGGAAATAAATTGGGGTTTTTTTGGGTTTTTGGAGTGTGGGTGAGGTTACTCAGCTCTTGCACAAGCGAAAATCCCCCCCAGGGCTTCCTTCCTGCTCTGCTGACGTGAGAAATTCCAGTGAAGAGGGAAGTGATGCAAGCCCAGACGCTGCTCTGGCCTCCCCGAGCACAAACAAACCGATATTCCCATAAAAAATATAAATATTTGAGAGTTTAGGTTGATTTTTCAATTTTGGACTTGAAAAAAAATCCAAAAATCTGAATTTTAGAAATGGGAGAGAAGTGATGCAACTCCAGACTCTGATCTCAGGCACAAACAACCTGATATTTCCATAAAAAATATATATAAATATTTGAGAGTTTAGGTTGATTTTCCAATTTTGGACTTGTGAAAAAACCCAAAAATCTGAATTTTAGAAGGGGGAAGAGAAGTGATGCAACCCCAGACTCTGCTCTGATCTCAAGCACAACCAACCTGACATTTAAATAAAAATACAAATATTTGAGAATTGAGGTTGATTTTCCAGTTCTGAACTTGCAAAAATAAAAAAATCTGAATTTTAGAAGGCAGGGCTGGGTTGCTGAGCTGGATGATTTAACGCATTCCCAGAGCAGGCAGGATTTGGAAATGGATTGCACAAATATCTGAGAATTTGAATCACCGGGGGCTGGCTGAGAACAGCTCCGGGTTTGCCACGTCGGGAAAAGGGGAAGAGAAAAAAAATCCAGGAAGTTTTGCAACAACCAAGGCCCAGATTTTATCCCTTGGGGAGGTCCAGGGGGTGGGAAAAGGGGAGAGGGTTTGGGATTTCACAGGAAAGGCTCCTTGCCAAAAGCAAGGTGGGGTTTAGGGCCTTTAGGTGCCACTAAATTTGGGATTTAAAGTGAAATCCTTAAAACAAAAAACCCTTTTAAGGTGTTTGTTAAGATGCTCATTCCCAGCATCAAATGAGGTTTAGGAGCTTTAGGTGTCAATAAAAATATATTATAAAATATATAAAATAATATAACGCCAAAAAATTGGGATTTAAAGGCGAAATCCTAAAGAAAACCCTTTTAAAGGTTTCTTAGTGGTGTTGGTAGTTCCATCCCAGCATCCAGGTGGGGTTTAGGGCCTTTAGCTCCCACTAAATTCAGAGTTTAAAGGTGAAATCCTAAAGAAAACCCTTTTAAGGTTCTCAGAAGTGTTTGTAGCTCCTTCCAAAATCAAGGTGGGGTTTAGGGCCTTTAGCTGCCAATAAATTTGGGGTTTCAAGGCCAAATCCCAAAAACCACCCGGGCAGAGCCTCCCTGAATGCCAAAGGATTGGGCAGAGCAGGAATTTAAAATTGTGTAAAAAGTTCTGTACCAAAGAGAGGGGACCCAAATCCCTTTTCCAAGGGGGGCAGGGAAGTGCTGTGGCTTCAAACAGCAACATCAGGACCCCAAAACACCCACAGGGAGCAGGGAGAGCCCCCCAAAAATCCAGATTTGAGGAGAAAAGGCAGCAAAAAGGGGGTGCCACGCATCAATCCGTGCAGGACGAGGAGAGGAGGGACACAAGGAGGAGGTGGCAGCGTCAGGATGGGGACACAAGGACACAGAAGGGACACAGAGAGGCCACCAGGGCAGGGCTGGGCCCCTGGGAGCAGAAAATCCACAGGTCCAGGGTGGTGGCAGCAGCAGGAATGTCCCCTCAGTGCCACCAGGGTCACCCTGGGGACACCCCCAGCTGTCTCTGCCTTGCTCCACGTCCCAGGTGAGCCCTTCCAGGGCTGGGACAGGGCAGAGCTGCAGCACGTCCAGGAGGGTGACCCCAATGTCACCCAATGGGGCACAGCAGAGCTGCAGCACGTCCAGGAGGGTGACCCCAATGTCACCCAATGGGGCACAGCAGAGCTGCAGCACGTCCAGGAGGGTGACCCCAATGTCCCCAGTGTACCCAATAGGGCAGGGCAGAGCTGCAGCACATCCAGCAGGGCCACCCCAATGTCCCCAGCCCTGAGGTGACACCAAATCCAGGCCCCAAATCTCCACCTGGAGGTGCAGCAGCAGCAGCCAAGGTGACAACAGGGCGGTGACAAGGTGACAATGCTGCCACACTGCCCAAACTGGCCTCACCCCCTCATCCCAAGGTGAACAAAGCCAGCCCCAAAATCATCATCAGGCAGATTTCAGCTTCACAATAACAACGATAATAATACAAAAAAAAAGAGAAACTCACAAGCTTGCAACAGCTTTAGAAAAGGCACCTGGGGCGTCGCCTCGGCTCAGAGCGGCGCCCGAAATTTTAATTTTGGATTTTCTGGAGGTTTTTTTTAAAAAATATAAATAGCTCTTCATCTTAAAAATAGATCCTCAGCTTGAGGTATTACAGTAGCCTGTGTCTTGGCAGTGTAAGGACAAGGAGGAGAAAAAAAAAATTTTTTTTTTCTTTTTGTCGTGTTTTGTGGGTTGGTTTTTTTTTTTGGTTTTTTTTTTTTTCTTTTTTGGGGTTTTTTTTTCTCTTTTTTTCAACTGGAGACAGTCATGATGTAGTTTTTGGAAGGGCTGCTACGGCCCAGCATCATCTGGTTCTTGCAGGTGAGCATCCCTCCGTAGGGGCTGGGGGGTTTGGCGGCCTGGTAGAGGACGCAGATGGAGCCGTCCTCGCCGATCCTGTAGGAGACCTCGTAGGGATCCACCCAGAGCGTGAGCTCGCGGGGCAGCAGCTGCAAGAGCTGGGGCACTGCCAGCCCCCCCTGCCCCGCTGCACGGCTCAGCAGAGGGTCCATCCTCTGGTTGATGCGGATGCAGCGGTAGCCGGAGCCTTTGGAGGGTTTCTCGGGGAACCAGTGGTGTCTGTAGTGCTCTGGGGAGGGAAAAACAGCTGTGAGCAGGGATATTCCAAAAGGAGGTGGGGTTTAGAGCCTTTAGCTGCCACGGAATTTGGGGTTTAAAGGTGAAATCCTAAAGAAAACCCTTTTTACTCAATGATGTCTGTGGTGCTCTGGGAAAAGAAAAACAGCTGTGAGCAGGGATATTCCAAAAGCAGATGGGGTTTAGAGCCTTTAGCTGCCACGGAATTTGGGGTTTAAAGGTGAAATCCTAAAGAAAACCCTTTTTTCTCAGTGGTGTTTGTAGTGCTTTGGGGAGGGAAAAAGAGATGTGAGCAGGGATATTCCAAAAGCAGATGGGGTTTAGAGCCTTTAGCTGCCACTGAATTTGGGGTTTAAACGTGAAATCCTAAAGAAAACCCTTTTTTTTAAATTGCATTTGTAGTGCTCTACGGAGGGAAAAAAGAGATGTGAGAAAGGACATCCCGAAAGGAGGTGGAGTTTAGGGCACTTGGATACCACTAAATTTGGGGTTTAAAGGTGAAATCCTAAAGAAACCCCTTTTTTCTCAGTGGTGTTTTTAGTGCTCTGGGAAATGACCAGGGGTGTCCCACAGGCAGGTGGGGTTTAGGGCCTTTAGCCACCACTAAATTTGGGGTTTACAGGCCAAATCCTAAAGAAAGCCCTTTGAAGGGTTTTGCAGTGGTGTCTGCAGTGCTCCTTCCCATCAGGCAGGTGGGGTTTAGAGCCCTTATTTCACCTTTAAACCCTTAAATTCAGGGTTTGAAGGTGAAATCCTAAAGAAGATCCTTTGAGGGGTTTCTCAGGGAACCAGCGCTGTTTGTAGTGCTCCTTCCCAACAGGCAGGTGGGGTTTAGAGCCTTTAGCTCTCACTAAATTCAGGGTTTAAAAGCCAAATCCCAACAAACATCCGGGCAGAGCCTCCCTGAACGCTGGGAGCACAAAAGGAACCGGGCAGAGCAGGAATTAAACCGGGCCAAAAGTTCTGTACCCAAAGTTTGGTACCCAAATCCCTTTTCCAAGGGGGGGCAGGGATAGGGAAGCACCCCCAGCCCTCTGCCCACCCCAAATGCTTCTCTTCCATCCCAAAAAGCCCCGCAGGACAATGCCAGGGGCTGGGGGGTGCTGGGGGCAGATAGGGCACCCCAAAGCTGCCCCATCCCACAGCTCAGCCCTGTGCTGCCCCTTATCACAGCCCGGCCACCCCTCCCGGGGCTGATAACAGCCCTGGCCGGGAGGGAGGGACCCCCGCACCGCCCAGGGAGTGCCAGGGGCGGTGACACCGGCACGGGCACGGCAGGGACCGGCAATCAGCGGGGGCATCACCGGGAGCAGCTGTGGGGTCTGCACCGCCCCGCAAGGGACAGCCGGACACAAAGGGACAAAGGGACACAAAGGGACAGACGGCAGCGAGAATGGCACGGGACAGCCCCGAGGGGTGCCCGACCCGAGGGGACACCCGGTCCTGGAGAGGACATAGGAGGGGGACATCGGGTCCTGGAAGGAACACGGGGGGAGTCCCCGACGGGACACCCGGTCCCGGAGGGGAGACACGGGGGGCACTCGGGAGGGGACACCCGGTCCCGGGAGCGACACGGAGGGGACACCGGGGGCGCCCCGGAGAGCATCCCCGAGGGGACAGCAGGTCCCGGGAGCGACATGGGAAGGGAAGGGACATCAGGTCCTGGAAGGAACGCGGGAGGCACCCCGGAGGGAACACCAGGTCGCAGAAGGGACACAGGGAGCACTCGGGAGGGGACACCACGTCTCGGGAGCGACACGAGAGGGGACATCAGGTCTCAGAAGGAGCACGGAGGGCACCCCGGAGGGGACACCTGGTCCTGGAGGGGACACGGAGGCCACTCGGGAGGGGACACCCGGTCCCGGGAGGGGACACCGGGGGCACCAAGGAGGGACAGCAGGTCCTGGAAGGAACACGGGGGCCATTCGGGAGGGGACACCCGGTCCCGGGACCAAGACGGGAGGGACACCAGGTCCTCGGAGCAACAACGGGGGACAGTCGGTAGGGACAGCAGCTCCTGGAAAGAGCACAGAGGGCACTCGAAAGGGACACCAGGTCCTCGCAGCACCATGGGGGGCACTCGAAGGGCCGCCAGGTCCTGAAAGGAGCACAGAGAGGGCACTCCAGTGTGCCCCTGGCCCCGAGGGCCACCAGAAGAGCCCGGCCTCCAGCGGGCTCTGTCACCGCCCTCGCCCCGAGCTCACCTGTGAGCGCCTCCCGCAGCGCCCCGCTGAAGACCTGTAGCTGCTGCTCGCTGACGCAGCCCCGCGTCCGCAGCAGGCCGGACACGAAGCCCACGGCGGCGGCGATCTCGGGCACCATGTCGGCCCGGGGGCCGCGGCGCTGGCTGTGGCGGTGGCTCATCCCGGCGGGGACGCGGCGACACCCGCGACCTTCTTCTCGACGGCTCCGCGACGCTCGGACTGGCGGCCGCTGGCACCGCGCGCGGTTTATATAGGGCGGCTCGCGCGCGACGTCACGGCGCGGCCGCGGCGTTCCATTGGCCGCGCCGCATGCAAATGAGGGAATGCAAATGAGCGGCATGGTAATAGCGGCTGAGCTCAGCGCGGTGACGTCACAGCGCGAGGGGGTGGAGGGGGGGGGGCGGTTACCGGGGGAGGATTGGGGGGACCTGGGGGGGGACAGGGACAGAGGGACAGGACAGGGACACAAGGACAGAGGGACAGGGACAGAGGGGCGGGACAGGAACACAGAGACAGGACAGGGACACAAGGACAGAGGGACAGGACCGGGACAGGGATAGGGACACAGGGACAGGACAGGGACACAAGGACAGTGGGACAGGATGGGGACAGAGGGGCACAGGAATAGGGACAGAGGGATAGGGATAGGGACACAGGGACAGAGGGACAGAGTGACAGAGGAATAGGCACAGGGACAGAGGGACGGGACAGGGACACAGGGATATAGGGATAGAGGGACAGGGACACAAACACAGAGGGACAGGACCGGGATAGGGACACAGGGATAAGGACACAGGTACACAGGAGGAGATGAGGGGTGACAGTGCCACCCCCTGAACCTCTGGAACCTTCTGAACCTCCTGAAGAATGTTCCAGGTGTCCCTTGGAGGACATGAGAGGTGATAGTGCCACCCCCTGAACCTTCTGAACTTCCTGGACCTTCTGAAGAAGGGAGAAGGTTCCAGGTGTCCCCTGGAGGAGATGAGGGGTGACAGTGCCACCCCCTGAACTTCCTGAACCTTCTGAAGAAGGTTCCAGGTGTCCCTGCAGAACACAAGAGGTGACCGTGCCACCCCCACCCCACCTGAGGAGGTGGCAGGGGACACCTGGGACCTCCCAGCCCCACTCCAGGCTGGAGGAAGAACGGGATGCAGGAGGAGGTGGCACCAGGGCCGTGTCCCACACCAGGAACCGGCCAGGACAAGCCAGGGCAGGCAGGGCTGGAGCAGCACACGGAGCCTCCAGGTGCTGCCAGCCAGCCCAGAGGGAGGGAGAGGAGAAACGCTGATGCTGTGGGAGATGCAGGAGCACCTGGAAGCCACCACAAGCCCAGAGAGCTCCTGCTGAAACTGGCCCCGAGCAAGAGAGCAGTGGGAGGGTGAGCTCTGGGCTTTGATCATCCATGGGAGAGCTCCTATGGAGGCAGGGCTGGGATCTCGGGTGGATATTCCCCACCAGAGCTCCAGGATGGCTCCAAACCAACCTCCCCCGGTTCCAAACCAACTCTGAGGTCCTGGGGGAGGACCTGAAGCCACAGCTCTGCTCTGATGGGGAGGAAAACGCCCTCTGCTCCCCAGGTGCTCACCTGGCATCTCCAGATCAACACGGGAGGGGGGAACTGGCACGGTGGGGTGGGAGGTTTGTAGTGGGGTTTGTTGTTTGAGGTGGAGTTGTGAGACTGGATCAGGTTGTTTAGGGTTTTGCCTGGTTGAGTTTTGTGGATTTTTAAGGTTGGAGGTTGTAGGGTTTTTTTGGGGAATGGTTGTTTTAGAGATGGAAAAGGTTTCCTTACATTCAGTCTCAATCTGTTATTTTTCATTTGTGTTTTTGGTTTTATTACTATGTGTGACAGAAGGGTTTGGTTTTATTTTGTTAAACTCTTCATGGGTGTCCAGAAGTTTATTTTAGATATTTTCAACAGAAGTGCTGGGAGCAGCTGGGATGAGGAATCCCTCTGGAAAATTATCCATGAATTGCTGACCCTTTTCTGTCCCACTAGAAAATTATCCTGGATTACTGATCCTTGGGGTCCTTTCCCTCTGGAAAATTATCCTGGACTTGCTGACCCTTTCCTGTCCCTCTGGAAAATTATCCTGGACTTGCTGTCCCTCTGGAAAATTATCCTGAGCAAAAGGCAGCATCACCCACTTGTACTCCTAAAAGTGGGGATGGCCTGAGGTTTTCCAGCACCTCCAGGTCTCAAAATTCCCAGTATTTCCCAGGATTCTGGGCTGTAATAGGATTTTTTTTTGAGGTCTTTTGCTTGCAGCCTGCAGCTGGTTTTATTCCTGCTCTGGTTTTATTCCTGCTCTGCACGAGGGATTTCCCACCCAGGGCTGTGAACAGGAATTGGGAATGAGACAGGAATAAGGGGAAGGAAAATGGAAATTTGGAAATTATTGAAAAGGGAAATTCAGAGCTCCTGACCCCATTTTGTGCCCAGGGCAGGCTCAGGTTTGAGAGCAGACACAGCCAAGGGTCCCCAAATCCTCCCCTCCCCATCTGCCGCCCCATTCATGCCCAGAGCAGAAGAAATCAGGCAAATCTCTCACCACAAACCAGATTTGCCTTTGTAAGCTTTGAAATAAACCCAAGGATTAAAGTCTGAGGACTGGGGGTTTTTCCTATTTTTTTTCCTATTTATTTTTTCCTTTTTTTCCCCTGAAGTCAGCACCACAAATGAGAGAGGCCTGGGAGAGCCCAGCACAGGCTGCAGGGGCAGGGGGTTGGATATTTTGGATATTCCAGAGGCCCCTGGAAGAGGCTGGATAAACATCCAGAGCTCTGAACACACCTGGGCACGTGGATCAGCGGGAAAAAATGGGAATGAAGCAAAAAAATGTGAATCCAGCAAAACCATCCTGGTGGGAAACATCCCCCATGTGCAAAAACGGCCAGAAAAACCAAATTTAATAATGTGAAAATAATTAATTAAAAATTAAATGAAATTAAGAAATAAAATTATTTTTAAATTTAAAAAATAATTTTAATAAATTAAAAATTAAAACACATTAATTTTTAAAATATATTAAGAAATAAAATTGTTTTTAAATTAAAATTAATTTCTAATAAATAAAAATAAAAATTATTAAAAGTTAAAGGAATAAATGAATTATTAATTTTTTTAAAAAATTAATAAATTAAAAATAAAAATTAAAATAAAATTTATTTCACTGAGCTGAGCTTGGCCATTGCAGCTGGGATCAGGGCTGGTTTCCCTCAGCCTAAGGAATTTTGGGATGGAATCCTCCAGCCCTGAGTCACTGGGTTGGAGCAGGAGCTCTGCTGCAGCCTAGCCCAGAACAGCTCTAATAACCAGGGCTATTAATTAACCATTAGGGGCTAACTGTGCTCATTAGGCACTGATGATGATGAGGATGATGAGGATGAGCCAGCCCCACCGGGCAGGTTCCCCTGGTCCCCCCAGGATGGGGGAAGTGGTGGCACCATTCCCCAAATTCCCACTTATTCCTGAGCACATCTGTGTTCATCAAGGCTCCTAAATCAGCTTGGCCCCGTTAAACCCTTCCAAGAGGAGATTTCCTGTGGGCTCAGGGCCCTCTAAGCGGGTTTTGTGTCCCTAATTTCTGCCCTTGGGGTTTAAGGCAGAGCTTGAGGCTTCGTGCAGCCTCTCAAAGAGCTCAGAGGAGTTCCAGAGCAAAGGAACCACCAGAAAAATCAAATTTGGTTTCTTTCTTATTTTCTCTTTCTTTCTCTTATTTTCTCTTATTTTTCTCTTTCTTTCTTTCTTTCTCTTATTTTCGCTTTCTTATTCTCTTTCTTTCTTTCTTTCTTTCTTTCTTTCTTTCTTTCTTTCTTTTCCTTCCTTCCTTCCTTCCTTCCTTCCTTCCTTCCTTCCTTCCTTCCTTCCTTCCTTCCTTCCTTCCTTCCTTCCTTCCCTTCCTTCCCTTCCTTCCCTTCCTTCTTTCTTTTCTTCTTCCTTTCTTTTTCTCTTATTTTCTCTGAGTTTGAGGCTGTTCTGGCTGGGTTAGTTTTCCACCCTGCATTTAGCTGAGAGCATTTTTATTTCAATTAAAAAAAAAACAACAAAAAAAAAACAACAAAAAAGGCAAACTCAATAAATTTCTGCTCAAGGATTGGCCAGGCTGGGGCTGGAACTGGTCTGACAGGAACCAGGAGCTCAGAGAGGCTCCCAAACCCCCCTGGGTACCCAAATGAGGCTCCAAACCAGTTGAGCTGGAAATTTTACAATAAAATAAAAATAAAAATAAATTTAAATACATTAAAAAAAAAAAAGTGAGAACATTTGGCATCCAACCAAGGGTTAAACCCAAGCTGCTCACAGGGACTGAGGCTTTGCAAGTCAGCAGCTCAGGGTGTTTCATGTTCAGTTCCCACGCCGCACTTGGACTCCTTGTGGCTTTGGTTTGTTTTTTTTTAGGGTGATGACACCCTCAGTCTGCAGTTTATAGGGCATGAGGCACAAACCCCAACCCCAAATGTCCTGGAATCCCAGCACAGGCAGCTGCCCACACAGGGGACTCTGCACCCCCTGTCCCCAGCAGGAAAACAGCCCCAGAATTCAGAATTAACATAATTAACGTTCCGCATTAACAAAATTAACATTCAAATCCTGCTCATCAGCTGGGTCCCACTTGCTGATTTTTTTTTTCCTATTTTTTTTTCTTTTTTTTTTTCAGCACCAGAGATGAAAGAGGCCTGGGCAGGTTCCTTCAGCCACCCCAAGCTTTGGGAAGGATTTGAAGCTTATCTTGGTCCATTTGAGCTGCTTTTCTTTAAGTTTGGGAGGGGGGGGGGGAAATCTGGGAATGGGAATGGCTCATAACTGTAAAAATAATGGATTTTTTGGGTTTTTTTTTTGAAGTCAGCACCGCAGATGAAAGAGGCCTGGCCACCTCCCCTGGTGGGTCCCTGCAGCCACCCCAAGCTTTGGGAAGAATTTCAAGGTTATCTTGGTCCATTTGGGCTTCTTTTCTTTAAGTTTAGGGGGGAAAATCGCTGGGAATGGTCCAAAACTATAAAAAGAGTGGATATATTTGGTTTTTTTTTTTTTTAAGTCCTCACCACACATGAAAGAGGCCTGGGCGGGATCCTTCAGCCACCCCAAGCTTTGGGAAGGATTTCAAGGTTATCTTGGTCCATTTGAGCTGCTTTTCTTTTAAGTTTAGGGGGGAAAAAAAAATCACTGGGAATTGTCCAGAACTGTAAAAATAATGGATGTATTGGCCTGGCTTAAATCTCATTATGTGGCTGTGGCGGAGGAGGGACAGACAGACAACTGTGGGACAGACAGCTGTGCTGGCAGTGGCAGCAGCCACCTGGTTGGGGACACCAGTTAAGCACAATCAGTGGGAATTTAAGGGGGAAAAAAAACCCAGATTAAACATCTTAAACCAGGTTTAAAATGTTTAATCCCAGCTGTAATTGGTAACCCGGCAGGCAGGGTAAACAACAAGGCAGGGCTTAAAGCCCAGCCTAGACTTAAATTTAGGCCTTTCCAAATGGGTTTGAGCAATGAGGGCACCCTGTGAGAAATGGGACAGGGACACCAGAGTGTCCTGCAGCACTCTGGATCCCAACATTCCAGGGAATTCCCGGGGTTTTTCCCCATTTTGGGGGCTCTGTCAGCCCCATCGTTTGTTTGTCAGGTTTAAATCCCCTTGGGGACTCTGGATCCCAACATTCCAGGGAATTCCCGGGGTTTTTCCCCATTTTGGGGGCTCTGTCAACCCCATCCTTTGTTTGTCAGGTTTGAATCCCCTTGGGGACTCTGGATCCCAAAACTCCAGAGAATTCCTGGGGTTTATCCCCCCTTATCTCTGCTCCTCCACCCCCATTTTGGGGGCTCTGTCAGCCCCATCCTTTTTTGGTCACCTTTAAATCCCCCTTTATATCTTCAGAAGGCAAGAAAAAGCACTTTATTATTAGAAATCCACAGTTTTTATAGAAACAGTGGTGGATTTAAGACCAGATTAGCCTTTAGGAATTGTGAAGCATGCTTATTATATGATTGGCTTTTTGCAAATATTAGAATTATATCTTTTACAATTAGAAAATCTATAATTTATATATATATATAATATAAAAGATAAAATGTAAAATGTAAAATATAAAAGGTAAAATGTAAAATATATAATATAAAATGTAAAGTATAAAATGTAAAATATAAAATGCAAAATATATAATATAAAATGTAAAATATATAATATAAAATGAAAAGTATAAAATCTAAAAGATAAAATGTAAAATATAAAATGTAAAATATAAAATATAAGGTGTAAAATATATAATGTAAAGTATAAAATATAAAATGTAAAATATAAAATATAAAATTTAAAATGTAAAAGATAAAATGTAAAATATAAAATATAAAATGTAAAGTATAAAATATAAAATGAATAGTATAAAATCTAAAAGATAAAATGTAAAATATAAAATATAAGGTGTAAAATATAAAATATAAAATTTAAAATGTAAAAGATAAAATGTAAAATATAAAATATAAAGTGTAAAATATATAATGTAAAATATAAAATATAAAATGTAAAATATAAAATTAAAATATAAAATTTAAAGTGTAAAATTTAAAATGTAAAATTTAAAATATAAAATATAAAATGTAAAGTATAAAATATAAAATGTAAAATATAAAATTAAAATATAAAATTTAAAATGTAAAATTTAAAATGTAAAATTTAAAATGTAAAATTTAAAATGTAAAATTTAAAATATAAAATGTAAAATATAAAATGTAAAGTATAAAATATAAAATGTAAAATATATATTTCTTTTTGCAGGGAAAGCTGGCAGCTGGGAGCAGCAGCAGCAGCAGCGTTGCTTCAGGAGATAAAAGCACTCCAGAGCCCTGGGAACAGAGCAAGGCCCAAGGTGAGCCGTGCCCTGCTGTGCCCCACCCCAAACCTGGCGATAAAATCTCCCCCAGCCCAGGGTAAACAGCACGTGGGGGCACAGCTGGGCACAGGCAAATTGCCCCTCGGTAATTCCTCCTTATCAGGGCGGGGCTGCCCAGCCAGGCCTTGCTCTTTCCCCTCTGGAAACTCCCAGGATAAACACAGAGTGCAGTCAAAACAGCCGCTCCCTCCCTCCTGCACACACCTGGGGACAGGTGGGGGTGACACCGAGTCCTTGGCACTGCCACCACGGACACACACACACACACACACACAGACAGGGATCCAGGGAAAATTGGTGGAAAATTTTTTGTCCAGGATGGAGAAAAAACAGAGCCTGGGAGATGGCACCTCCTGTTCCAAGCCAAAAAAACTCAATCAGGACACAGCAGGAACGTGCAGGACCAAATTTTTTCCCATCTCTCTGAGTTTTTCAGGCCAAAAAACCAAGCAGGACCCTGCACTGGTGGGATAAAGGACTAAAATTCCTCTCCTCTCCCTGAATTTTTTAAGCCAAAAAATCAGGACACAGCAGGAATGTGCAGGACCAAAATTTCTCCCCTCTCCCGGAATTTTTCAGGCCAAAAAAACCCAATCAAGACACAGCACTGGTGGGATAAAGGATCAAAATTTCTCCCCTATCCCTGAATTTTTCAGGCCAAAAAACAATCAGGACCCTGTACTGGTGGGATAAAGGACTGAAATTCCTCCCCTCTCCCTGAATTTTTTAGGCCAAACCTCCCTCCTTGGGTCTGTCTGACACCTTTCCTTCTAAGGCAGGCTGGACTGAAGGATTTCCCCCTTCCCTGCTGACACACAGCTACGAAAAAGAGATTTTTCTTTTCTTAGAAACGAGAAGTACAAAAATAAAACCAACAAAGAAAAAACCCCAGACCTCTTTGGCTGAAACCACAAGACAGGAATTTGATTTTTTTTATATTTTTTTAAGGTGCTGAAAATGTAACTGGGCTGCCAAAGTGCAGCTCAGCCAGGCTGGGAGGAGGGCCCACTGCCCAAAATCTGCATTTTTTTGCCGGTTTTGAAGAGAGGGAAACGTGTGGTGCAGCTCCATGGCAACCCCAATCCCTGCCACCAAAACAAGACCAAGAACACCAAAGCTGGAGCAGCTGGGAAGGGAATTTCCTGACCCTGCTGGGCTTGAATGTGATTTTTAAAAGGTTGTGAAAAGCAGTTTATTCTCCCTGAGTCAGAGGGGAGAAGCAGGAGACGGTCACAGATTAAAGGATTTTTATCGAGCTGCTGCTCAGGCCTGGGGGGGTTTGTGGGATCCATGGGGTCCATATGGGATTTTTGGGATGTTCTGTGCTCTCCCACAAGGCTGAAGGGGTCAAGGAAGTCCCAGGTGCTGGTGAGAAGGCTCCAGACTCAGATTTGGGTCAGTTTATGGCAAATTGACCCATCCAAGGCTGATTCCAGACCTCATTCCCTCCACAGGCTCTGGAACTGTCCAGGTGGATCCACCAGCCCCTTTCTTCCTCCACTTTATTTTCTTAATTCAATATATTTCATGCTCCCTTTCCCTGTCCATCCCTCTTCACTGAATGTTTTTATTCAATATTTTTAGTGATGGAGCAGCTCCTCAGGAAGGATTTATGTGGCTCAGCTCAGAGCAGTGCCTGGGTTTGCTATTTGGGATACCTGGAATGGCATTTTCTTATTGTTCGGGACGCTCTTCACTATTTCTTCTTTTATTAGAAAATAATTTTGTAATATTTAATAATATTTTAGTAGTAAAATTGATAATAATCTAATAATTATTTAATGATAATATAAATTTTAAAATATTTATCGATAAAATAATAATAATATATATTTAATATTAATTTAACAATAATTTAAGAATTATTTGATAATTTGATCATAATTGAATAACAATTCTGTTATTTAAAAATACCATAAATCCATATGTACTTTGCAAATTGGATCCATAATAAGAGAAGCCCCATTTCAGCCCGATCAACCCCAAAAACTTCTTTTTTTACTGGCTCTGTAACACTTCCCCACGATCAGATCAGCTTTTCCCTTTGCCTGAATATTCTGGGGCTGCCCGTGGAAGGTGCTGCTTGGCAGAATGGCAGCAGGAGAACGCGCAAAAAAAAATCAATTTATTTGGTTCCAAAACGAAGAGTTGAGGCCGTGGGGAGCAACCCACAGCTGTGCCCCCTCCAAATGCATGGTGGACGTTTGTCCTGGGTGTCCGTGGTGACACAGCCCAGGCTCTGGGGTGGCAGGTGACACTGGGAGAAGCTCCTGGGGCTCTTCTCAGGCTACACCCACGGAAGATGAAGGAGGCCAGGGCTCCCCAGGGCTGCCAGCAGCAATCAGGGCGCAGAGGGAGCCCTGGTGAGGCAGGAAACGCGCAGGCCTGGCTCAGATCCTGCTCCAGGCTGATCCCAGCTCCAGGAGATCCCTCCTGGCTCCGCTCCGGGCCCTTCCCAAGGAGCCCTCGCCCTTCCCGGGCACAGCCACAGGGCTGGGCTGGGTGGGTCGGGCAGGAAGAACATGGATTCATCTCCCAGAGCTTTGGGGGAATCCACAGCTCCAGCACGTCCCCCCTGAGCTGCTCTGCTGGAATTCCCAGAGCTGGATCAGCCCTGGAGCAGGGGCAGGGTGAGCATCGCCCTCCAAACCTCCCTGGAGTGGAGGAACCCAGGAAATTCCTCTGGCTGCCCTCAGACCCTGGCAGGGGCTCAGAGACCTTGGCACGGAGTCACAAACACCTGTGCCTCTGATTTTATCCCATGGAAACAATTCCCAGCTTTGTGTGAGCAGTTACAAGCCACAAGGGTTTGAGTAGAGTGATACTGAATTTGTCACAGGGTGAAAAAGTAGAATTTTGGGGTTTTTAGAATGGGAGTTCAAGAGGCAAGATGGAGGAATCTGGGAGTGTCCTGTCCTCCTTCTCCTTCTTCTTGTCCTCCATCTTCTGCTGTGATGGTGACACTTCTGGATTGGTTTAGAGCAGAGACAGACTGTCTAACATAGGTGATGGGTATTGGAAAATTACTGTAAATAAAGTACAGGTAGGTTTTAATATAAAAAGCCAACACCACCCCAAGGGTGGTCAGCGTGCTACAACCCTTGTGTGGACAGATCTCAGCAGGTCAGAGAGACAATGTAATATATAAGAGAAAATAAACAACCTTGAGAACAAGAGCCAAGGAATCCTGACTTCTTCTTCGGTCTCAGGACTGGGAAAAAGAGACTTTCCACCACCTTGGGGTCATCTCAACACCAGAGCCCTCATCACCTGTCTCCCCTGAAGAGGGAGAAAATGGCCCAGCAGAGCAGGGAAAAACAAAAATACCCCACAAATAAATGGCTCCAAGGCCCCTGATCTTGAGCTGAGCCACATAAATCCTTCCTGAGGAGCTGCTCCATCATGAAAAACATTGAATAAAGAAATTCAGTGAAGAGGGATGGACAGGGAAAGGGAGCATGAAATATATTGAATTAAGAAAATAAAGTGGAGGAAGAAAGGGGCTGGTGGAATGGCCCAGCAGAGCAGGGGAAAATAAAAATCCCCTATAAAGGGCTCTGAGGCCCCTGATCCTAAGCTGAGGATCACATAAATCACAAAAATCCCCCATGAAGGGTTCCGAGGCCCCTGATCCCACTGAGGGGTTGTTCCCGTTTGGGATCAGGGACGTTAAAATGGGAATGGCCCAGCAGAGCAGGGAAAATCCTCTATAAAGGCCCCTATAAATGGCTCCAAGGCTCTGCCCTCCCTCTGCCCTTCCCAAGATAACCCCATGGCCTTGCCCTTGGAGCCTGCAGAGGCTGGAAAGGCAAACAGGGCTTTAAAATGGTCTCAAATTCCAGCCTCCCACTCCCTCCTCCTCCTCCTCCTCCTCAGGAGAGCTCCTGAGCTGCTCTCACAGGCCCCAAAGGCCTCTGGAGCAGAAAAAAAACAGCTAAAAATATCTCCCACCCCCTCACTCTGCTGGATCCAGAGCCCTGGAGGGTTTTCCTTGGCCTCTGGCCACGTTTGTCGGCCATAAATGGGATTTTTTTTTCTCTTTATTGCCCCAAGGCCGTGCTGTGCTCCAAGCGCTCTGCTCAGGAATTCCAGCTCTGAGCTCCTCAAATCTCCCAATTTTGAGGCTTTTTTGCCCCACTGTGAGGGGTGAGCAGAAAAAAAAACAGCTAAAAATATCTCCCACCCCCTTACCCTGCTGAATCCAAACCCCTGGAGGGTTTTCCTTGGCCTCTGGCCACGTTTGTCAGCCATAAATGAGATTTTTTCCCATTTTTCTGGCTAGGCCCTGTTGGGCTCCAAGCGCTCTGCTCTGGAATTGCAGCTCTGAGCTCCTCAAATCTCCCCCTTTTTGAGGCCTTTTTTTTTTTTTTTTTTTTTTGAGGCTTTTTTTGCCCCCCCTGAGAGGGTAAATTAATTCAGGGGAGGTTTTGGCTGAGGAAAAATCTGGAATTGCTCCTGCTGATCCACAGCAAGGCTTGAAATGCAGGAGTCAGCTGGGGGAAGAAGGGAATAAAGAAAAAAAACCAACAAATTTCCCTTTGGGCTGGTGGTGGTTTAAGGTAGGGGAGAGATAAATCACAGGGATTTGATGGATTTTAGAAGCCATGAAAGGATTTTAGAAGCCATGAAATTCCTTCATTTTCCCTGTGGATTCCCTGAAATTCCCTGATTTTCCCCATGGAGCAGAGGGTGATGCTCAGAATTTCCTCACCCCAAAGCTGAGTCCCCTTTGCTCCCCCTGTTCCAAGCACAGCCAGGGTAAAACCACAGGAATTTTAAGGATTTTAGAAGCCATGAATTTTTTAAAAATGGATTTTATAAGCCATTAAATTCCCTGTGGACCTGGTGCCTCCCACCTGAACCTGGATTTTTCCCAACCACTCCCCGGGTTTAATTTGCTTCAGAGCTGAAACAAGAGGCAAAAATTCCTTTTTTTTTTATTTTTTTTCAACAAGAATGAAGGGAAAAATTGGAAAATTGGAGTTGTTCTCCTCCAGCCCTGTCCCAACAGCAGCAGCACAACAAGGTTCACTTCAAAGGTGTCACCTGAGCCACACCTGACCTGAGAAAATCATCAGCAGGGCCACCTTGGGCTCTCAAAAAATGCCCCTGGGGATGCTAAAAATTGCCCCCAATTACTCTGTGGGCTGCTAAAATTCAGCATAATTGCCTTAATGACACCTAATGACACTTGGGCTATGCAAAGAAAGGCAGCACACGTGGGATAAAAAAGGCTCTGACCACATCTGGCCCAGGCTGAGAAGCTCCTGCTGGCCCCACTCTGCTCCTTGCCCTGCCCAGCAGGTTCCAGCTCCTCCAGAAGATGAAAGCCCTGGGTGTGATCCTCATTTCTGGCTCTCTCCAGTTTGAGATAAAGGGATTTTCCAGTATCTCCCAGTGTCCTTCAGCTGAGGCCGGTGTAATCTGATTTTTTTCCTGCTGATTTCTTTATTTTTTGCTGATTTGTTCATTTTTAAGAGCAGAGCTTGCCTTATCTCCCCACCGCCCACATCAGAGGAGGGATTTGCAGCCAGGTCAGGGAAAAGGGGCCTTGCCTTGGGTTTGGGGTTTTCCTTCTCCTCCAGAAGATGAAACCCTGGGTGTGATCCTCATTTTTGGCTCTCTCCAGTTGGGATAAAGGGATTTTCCAGTATCTCCCAGTGTCCCTGTCCTTCAGCTGGGGCCAACTCCTCCTCTTGCCTCCGTAATCTGATTTTTTCCTGCTGATTTCTTTATTTTTTGCTGACTTGTTCATTTTTTAGAGCAGGGTTGGCCTTATCTCCCCACCGCCCACATCAGAGGAGGGATTTGCAGCCAGGTCAGGGAAAAGGGGCCTTGCCTTGGGTTTGGGGTTTTCCCAGGAGCTGAGGAGGAGTCAGGTGGGGATTTGACTTTAGCCTGACTTAGAGGATTCTTGTCAAGTGTTCACAAATATTTGTATAAAATATTGCATTTGTATAAAATTTATCACTTTGGGATAACACTCCACTGCCAGTGTGCTCTAATTTTATCCCCCATATTTTGTCCCCCTTTTTTTTCTATCCCCCTTTATTTTTTATCCCTTTTAAATCCCTCTTTATTTTTACCCCCCTTTAATTTCTAGACCCTTTTTTGTCCCACTCTTTTTTATTCCCCTATTTTTACCCCTCTTTATTTTTACCCCTCTTTTTTAAATCCCCTTCTTTTTCATCCCCTTTTAATTCCCATTTTTTTACCCCCCTTTTTTTTACCCCTCTTTTTTATCCTTTTAAGACCCATTTATTTTTATCCTTTATTTTTTATCCCTTTTTATTTTTATCCCCTTTTTATTTTTTATCCCTCTTTTCCCCCCTTATTTTATCCCCTTTATTTTTTATCCCCCTTTATTTTGTATCCCCCTTTTATCCCCTTTTTTATCCTCCTTTATTTTTTACCTCCCTTTTTTATCCCCCTTTATTTTTACCTCCATTTTTATCCCCTTTTTTATCCCCCCTTATTTTTTACCTCCCTTTTTTATCCCCCTTTTTTAACCCCCCTTTTTTCACCTTTCTATTTTTCTAATCCCCCTTTCCCAAGCATCTGAAGTCCCCAATTCTCCTTTACTCCCCCATAAACCTTCAGAACCCCTCCCAAAAATGCCCCAGTTCTTCCTCAGGACTCCAAACTCCCACATTTTTTGGGAGCCAAAGGATCTTTTCCCTTCCCAAAGGGGCCGCAGCTGCTTTGGAGAGGCTGAAATGAGGAGGAAAAAAAAATCAAATTTAAAAAGAATTCTGGCGCAGAATTCCACCCCTCAGCAGCAAAACGCTTCCTAAAGAGAAAGGAAAATATTGTGCTGAGCACAGGGGAGGGGAAAAAAAAAACAAAAACCCTGGAGTGTTTATCCCTGGAGCTGACAGAGCCCAGCTGTTCCCAAATCCCAAATTCCCAAAAAAGGGCCGCGCTTCCCTCGCCTGACGCGGCCCCACAGACGTCAGCGGGAGCAGCAGGGAGCTCCAAAACAAATGACGTGGGAGCAAAAGCTCCCAGGGAGGGCTGGGGAGAACGGCCAGGCTGCCAAAGATGGAGATCCCGACAGAATTCCAGCCCAGGGGAGCCCCGGGAATGTCGGGGGGCTGCTGGAGAGGGGCTGGGTTTGGAGGGGTCCTGGGGAGAGGAATGGCCAGGGAGGAGGGGGTGAATCCAGCCTGGGAGTGGAGAAGGAGCAGGAGAGAGACGATCCCTGTTTTCCTGGCAGAAAATAGGGAATTGTCAGCGGGAAAACAGGTCCTGTTCCTAATGGACAGAGCCAAGGGGTGCTGCCCTTTGTTTCTGTGGGAGAAATAAAGGATTGGGAAATAGGAGAGGAGAGAGGAACATCAGGGATGCCTGGAAGAGGGGGATGAATCCAGTCTGGGAGTGGGGAAGGAGTTTCAGTTTCAATCTTTCAGGGAGAGATTCAGTTCAGGGAACCTGGGAAAAAATAGGGATTATCTGGCAGAAAATAGGGAATTGTCAGCAGGAAAACAGGTCCCGTTCTGTGTACCAGTTTTGTTTTCTTCCCTGTGGGAGAAATAAAGGATTGGGAAATAGAAGAGGGGAGAAGAATGTCAGGGATGTCTGGAAGAGGGGAAGGAGTGGGAGAGAGACAATCCCTATTTCCCTGCCAGAAAATAGGGAATTGTCAGCAGGAAAATGGGTTCTGTTCCATGTTCCAGTAATGGATGGGACCACGAGGTGAGAGAAATGAAGGATTGGGAAATAGAAGAGGAGAGAGGAACATCAGGGATGCCTGGAAGAGGGGGATGAATCCAGCCTGGAAGTGAGGAAGGAGGGGGAGAGATCCAGTCCAGGGAATCTGGATTTTTCCTGGCAGAAAATAGGGAATTGTCAGCAGGAAAATGGGTTCTGTCCTGTGTCCCAATAATGGACAGAACCAAGGGGTTCTGTCCTCTATTTCTGTGGGAGAAATAAAGGATTGGGAAATAGAAGAGAAGAGAGAAATGTCAGGGATGTCTGGAAGAGAGGATGAATCCAGCTTGGAAGTGAGGAAGGAGTGGGAGAGATCCAATCCCTATTTCCCTATTTTCCTGGCAGAAAATAGGGATTTGTCAGCAGGAAAACAGATCCTGTTCCATGTCCCAGTTTTGCTTTCTTCCCTGTGGGAGAAATAAAGGATTGGGAAATAGAAGAGAAGAGAAGAACATCCAGGGAGACGGGGATGAATCCAGCCTGGAAGTGAGGAAGGAGGGGGAGAGATTCAGTCCAGGGAATCTGGGATTTTTCCTGGCAGAAAATAGGGAATTGTCAGCAGGAAAATGGGTTCTGTTCAATGTTCCAGTAATGCATAGGACCAGGGGATGTTCACTTCCCTGTGGGAGAAATAAAGGATTGGGAAATAGAAGAGGAGAGAGGAATGTCAGGGATGCCTGGAAGAGAGGATGAATCCAGCCTGGAAATGAGGAAGGAGTGGGAGAGATCCAGTCCAAGGAAGGAAAAGTCCACATCACAAACTTGAAAAGATCCATTATTAGGTTAGTGGGGAAAATAATCTGAGTATCAGTTCTTAATTAAATAGTTTAGTCTTAAAAGACCTTGTGACAAAAAATAGTTCACCATTTTTACCTTACTAATGAAAAACTAAAAAACTCATAGTTATAGGGCTTTTTCACTAATAAAAAATAATAAACACCTAAATCCAAACATCTCAAATACCTTCAATGCCAACCTCAAAAAACTAATACACCCTCAAAAGCCATAATCCTCCAAACCCTCTCCCTCTAAATATTCCCAATTTCTGCATTCATTCCTTAATTTTAATTCAAGTTTTTAATTAATTTCCCTTAATTTTTCATGTCAGGTATTTCCCTTGCCCTGCTGACCTAAGCACTACTGAAGGAACAGGAAATTCTGTCCCAAAAAAAAAAAACCCCAAACCTTGAGGGGGATAAAAGGGTGGTGGGAGATAAACCCCATCCAGCAGGATTTGGAAAGAAAATTTCTGTTATTTCCAAACAAGGCCAAGAGGCTGAGCCAGCGTGGGGACAGAGATGAACGTCCCTGCCCCAGTGAAGGTCACTCTAAACCCCGCTCAGGAAAGCTGAACTGGGGGCTCAGCCTGACTCCAGAGCTATTTTAAGCCCAGGGAAGTTGAAGGGCACCTGCTCCAGCAGGGAATGTTTTATTTAAAGGCTATTTGGTTGCTCAAGCTGGGCTCAAAATGTCATTAAATTATTAAAAATCCTTTTTTTTTTTTTTTTTAAAGTATCCATGTCACTCATCCTCATATCTTCCCCTCCAAGTTGTGTCTCCCTCCTTGATTTTTTTCCCCTGCTTTTGCAACATCTGTGAGCTTGGTTTTGGCCTGTTTTGGTCCTTTGCACTGCACCTCATTTCCTCCCAGACCATTTTCTTGTAGTCACTAAATAATCCTTTATTTTAACGAGCAGGAATCTGTGGATGTGAATGAGAGGAGCTCACACCCCCTGTGCTGGGGGGGATGTGATGATCCACAGCCATTTTTAAACCCTTTTATTTTATTTTTTGGGGTTTTTTTGGTTTTTTTTTTTGCTGGAAACGTGGGATCAGCTGGGTTGTCAGGGGTAAATATTTCATGGGAAGCTGATCCAGCCTCCCTGCCCAGATGGAGCAGGGATTAGGGGGGACAGGCAGATGTTGCCTCAGCACAAGGGTTTAAACTGGGATTAGATGGGCTGGGATGGGGCTGGGGGCCAGAGCATCCTGGGAGGGGTTCAGGGGGATTTCTCGTCCTAAATGAACCAAAAAAAGACTATTCTGGAAGTGTAAAATGTATATAAGGAGAAGCATAAAAAATATATATATAATATATATATATATATATTCTAGAAGTATTTATATATTCTATATATGTATTCTAAAAGTATAAAAGTATAAAAGAAGTATAAAAATTTTAGGTTTTGTCAGTAAGAAAGAAAAGGTTTAAGGGGAAGAGAAGTGTTTGTTCTAATTCTTATTACTCTTTCCTTTAGTTAGTGTTAATAAATTTTTGTTCTAATTCTGATTTGGTTCTAATTCTTGTTACTCTTTGTTCTAATTTTTATTACTTTTTCTTTTAGTTCTAATTCTTATTACTCTTCCTTTTAGTTCTTATTACTCTTTCTTTTAGTTCTAATTCTCATTTCTCTTTCATTTAGTTAGTGTTAATACATTTTTGTTCTAAATCTTATTTTGTTCTAGTTCTTATTGCTCTTTTTTTAAAATTCTTATTACTCTTTCTTTTAGTTCTTATCCCTCTTTCTTTTTGTTCTTATTACTCTTTGTTCTAATTCTTATTCCTCTTTCTTTTAGTTCTAACTCTTATTCCTCTTTCTTTTAGTTACTGTTAATAAATTTTTCTTCATATCCTTTTTTAAAGTTTTAAGCCTAATTTACCTTTCTAACTCTAATTAGAAATTCCATCTAATTCCATCTCACAACAAGAAACATATTCCATCTCCCAACAATAAATAAATTCTATCTCACAACAAGAAATAAACGAGTACATTCTGGTGAACACACTCATAATTAGCCAAATTATTAAATAGAGCGACACAGGAGGTGCTCCCAAGGTCCTGGTGAGGTCCAAACCTCCAAAAAACCAGGAGGAAATTCAGGATATCATCCCCACACCCTGTGCTGGGGGATGGATTCACCCCCAGCTCTCCCAGTTTGTCCCAGGGCAGATGCTGGGAATTGGCAGGGTGGGAGCAGCTCCTGTTCCATGGGGAATCCTGTCTGGAGGCAGGATTATTCCCATTATTATTATTATTATTATTATTATTATTATTATTATTATTATTATTATTATTATTATTATTATATGTTATTCCCCTAAATAACAGCTGATATTAGTTCAGGCTGGGAGATGCTTTACCAATCCTAAATGGATTTTGGGAGATTACACGCTTTAATAAATCCAATTTTTAAGAGATCAGGGCTATATATATATTAAAAAAAAATTCATGGAACATAAGGTCCATTAAAAAAAAGATAAATAAAGGAAAATCCAGTGAAACAAAGCTCCAATGATCCATGAGATATTTCCTGAGCCAAAACAACACCCATGTGTCTGCTCATTCACATCAACCCAGCATTTCTGGAGCTCTTTTTGCCATCCTGCCTGGAGAGGCAGGAAGAAACTTTGGGATTGATTTGGGGATGGGTGGAAGGACCTGCAGCCCCTTCCCAGGAGCTCAGCACCTCTGGGAAGGCTCCAGGGAATGCCAGGGAGGTGCCAACCTCTCGGGTTTTCTGTGATTGAAATGACCCCCAAGGTATTAAAAAGGTATTAAAAAGGTATTAAAAGGTATTAAAAAGTCTCTTTTTCCCCCAGCCCCACGACTGAAGGAGTTGAGATTCCTCAGCTCTGCTTTTCAAGGTTGTTTATTTTCTGTTATCTGTCACATTCTTTCTCTGACCTGCTGACATCTGTCCAGACAAGGGTTGTGGCACAGTCCCTGCCCTTGGGGTGGTGTTGGCTTTTGATACTAAAAACTCCTGTACTTCATTTACAGTAATTTCCCAACACCTATCACCTATGTTAGACAGTCTGTCTCTGCTCTAAACCAATCCAAAAGTGCCACCAACACAGCAGAGGATGGAGGAGGAGGAGGAGGAGGAGGAGGAGAAGGAGAAGGAGAAGGAGAAGGAGAAGGAGAAGGAGAAGGAGAAAGAAGGAGAAGGAGAAGGAGAAGGAGAAGGAGAAGGAGAAGGAGAAGGAGAAGGAGAAGGAGAAGGAGAAGGAGAAGGAGAAGGAGAAGGAGAAGGAGAAGGAGAAGGAGGAGGAGGAGGAGAAGGAGAAGGAGAAGGAGAAGAAGGAGAAGAAGGACAGGACACTCCCAGATTCCTCCATCTTGCCTCTTGAACCCCCGTTCTAAAAACCCCAAAATTCTACTTTTTCACCCTGTGACAAATTCACTCTACTCAAGCCCTTGTGGCCTGCAACTCCTCACACAAAGCTGGGAATTGTTTCCATGGGATAAAATGGAAGGCACAGGTGGTTTTGACCCCGTGCCAAGGTCTCTGAGCTCCCTGCCAGAGTCTTGAGTCATCCAGGAATGTGCTGGGTTCCCACAGCCCAGCAGAGCCAGGGTTATTTGGGGAACAGGACAGGCAGAAATTGAGCTGGAGCTGTTTCACAACAGCAGAGAGAGCTCGGGGTTTGTTCACAGAGCAGGAGAACGAGGAGTGAGGGAAGATGTGAAAGACGGGAGGGATGAACAATGGGACAGGGCAGCAGGGCACGGAATCACCAGGGGAAAAACTTGTCTGGGTCCTCCTCAAACATGCCCGGGGACAAGAGGGGGACAAAGGAGCCCGGAGGAGCCAGGGGAGGCGGCTGCAGCGTTTCGCAATGGGGTGAGTCAGAGCTGGTGTTTCTGGGAAGGAGGGAGGCAGGAACCTCCCCCGGCAGGGCAGGGCTGGGAGCTGGAAATCAGAGCTGCAGCCATGGGCTGAGGAGAGGAGGGAAGTGGAATTCCAGGGGAAGGTGGAGCTGGGATTGGGGGAAACAGCTTGAAAATAGAGCCATTTATATTTATATTTATATTTATACTAATATTTCTATGTGTGTTTCTATTTCTATGTATATTTATATTTATATTTATATTTATTTATACTAATATTTCTATGTTTAGATTTATATTTCTCTGTATATTTCTATTTCTATGTATATTTCTATTTCTATTTATTTATCTATATTTATGGGTATAGGTATACATGTATTCATTTATACTATTTAGATTTCTATTTCTATTTAGATTTCTATTTAGATTTAGATTTATATTAATACTTCTATGTATATTTCTATGTATATTTCTATATATATTTCTATGTAAATTTAGATTTAGATTTAGATTTAGATTTATATATGGGTATAGGTATAGATGTATTCATTTATACTATTTATATTTATATTTATATTTATATTTATATTTATATTTATATTTATATTTCTCCACTGAGCTGGTGGGACTCGGAGAGAGTGGAGCTTTCCTGGCAGTCCCAAACAGGAAGAATGGCCTGTGGTGGAATGGAATGAACTTTTAAGGTCTCTTCTAACCCAGCCCACTCTGGGATTCCATGATTCCATGCCTCCCACAGGCTTTAAAACCCTGGAGAAACAAACTGTCTTTATCCTGGTTATTTTGGGGTTTTTTTTTACCTATCAAAGTGCTCCATTTCTATAAAAAACTGCTAAAAAAATTCCTCTCCACCTCAGATGTTGATTTGTGACCGAACAAAGAGGAGGAACAACAACTCAGTTTTCTGGCCTGCAACCACTTTTCTTCTCCAAATGTTGCCGGAAAATCTCTGAAAAACTCCTGGAAAATCCCTCCACGGCTGGGAGGAAGAGCAGGCAACATTGACACCTGCTGTCGGGAATTTTAACAGCCACGCACTCCAGGATTCCCTGAGAGCCGAGAGCATGAAAACACCCAATAAATAAAGCTGCAACGGAGAGGATTGCTTTGAGAAAGCTTTATTTAATCACGATTATTGCACACAATTAAATCCGACGGATGGATTGGCTGGAAAACGGGTTGGGAATCACTGGGGCCAGTTGCAGCAGGAGCAGGCGGGGTCGAAGACCAGCCCCTCCTCGCAGCTCTGCACGAAGGTCTGGCCGTTCAGGCAGCTGTAGAAGTTCCTCTTGTTGTTGGGGTCTGCGTAGATCCCGTTGGGTTTCCCGGCACAGAATCCAGAGCCGCCGGAGCCGCCGGAGCCGCCGGAGCCACCGCTGGTGGTGGTGGGAGCCTCAGTGATGGGAGGAAGGGGCTCAGCAGGGGGAACGCAGTCTGGAATGCAAGAATCCAAGCAGGAAAAGGTTTATTCTCATGTTCCTGGTGTTTCATCCCTCCCACACCTCCACAGGAAGGTTGGGAGTCTCCATCAAGGAGCTGCTCCGTGAAGGAACTGTTGCTGGTGGTGGTTGTGGAAGCCTCAAATGGGAGGAGGGGGGAACACGGTCTGGAATTTAGGCAGGAAAGGGTTGGAAGTGTTTGATTCCACCCCATCCTTCATAGGAAGGTTGGGAGTCTCCATCAAGGAGCTGCTCCTGCTCCTGGTGGTGGTGGTGGGAGCCTCGGTGATGGGAGGAAGGGGCTCAGCGGGGGGAACGCAGTCTGGAATTCAAGAATCCAAGCAGGAAAAGGTTTATTCTCATATTCCTGGTGTTTCATCCCTCCCACACCTCCATAGGAAGGTTGGGGGTCTCCATGAAGGTTGGGGGTCTCCATCAAGGAGCTGCTCCTGCTGCTGCTGGTGGTGGGAGCCTCAGTGATGGGAGGGGGGGGGACACAGTCTGGAATTTAGGCAGGAAGGGGTTGGAAGTGTTTGATTCCTCCCCATCCTTCATAGGAATTTTGGGAGTCTCCATGAAGGAGCTGCTCCTGCTGGTGGTGGTGGTGGTGGGAGCCTCAGTGATGGGAGGAAGGGGCTCAGATGGGCGAACACAAATCTGGAATTTGGGTGGGAAAAGGTTCAAAATGTTTCATCCCTCCCACGCCCCCATAAGAATTTTGGGAGTCTCCATCAAGGAGCTGCTCCTGCTCTCCTGGAGCCACTCACCGCCACTCTCCAGCCCCAGGCCCTTCTTCAGGGTGGAGATCAGGGGGTATTTGCCTTCCTTGCAGAAATCCCCAGTGAAGTCATCCATGTCCAGGGCCCACACCATGGCTCCTCCAAAGTTGTTCTTCTTCAGCCAGTCCACCTGTGGGGAGGAAAGTCACGGTGAGCCCCAGGAATTGATCCCACAGGAGAATCCAGCCCCATCCCAGCACTGCCCCCAGACCTTGAGGCCAAAGCTCTTGATGTTGTCGTAGCCGACCCATTCGCTGCCCTTGTAGGTGTAGGGGACATCCTGGGGTTCATCCCAAGCCTGGGTGGCTCCAGAGCTCAGGAGGGAGCAGATCTAAGGAGAAGGAAGCAGGAATGTTATCCATGAAAAAGGAAAAAGCCCAGGCTCTGCCCTTTCCTTGGCTTCATCCTCAGTTTTTGTGCTGCTTCCCCACTGCCTGAGTACACAGCTCCTTCCTGGTGATTCCATGGAGAGCTCTGTGCCTGAGCCATGCAGAGAACTCCATGGGAGCTTCCTGATCAATTCCTTCAAATGAAAACTCCATGGGAGCTTCCTGATCAATTCCTTCAAATGAAAACTCCATGGGAGCTTCCTGATCAATTCCTTCAAATGAAAACCCCATGGGAGCTTCCTGATCAATTCCTTCAAATGAAAACCCCATGGGAGCTTCCTGATCAATTCCTTCAAACGGTTTGAGCGAGGAATGTGATGGAACATCCCTACCTCGTAGTAAGCCAGAGTTCCAGCCTCCCTGGTGTAGGGCCCAGCGGGGCCAGGGCCAGATGCTGGAGCCCCAACAGAGGTGTCAGATGGGCTCTGCAGGGTGAAGCTCTTTCCATAGGTTGGGAATCCCACAAGGAGCTTCTCAGCTGGGGCACCATTGCTCTTCCAATAATTCATGGCGTATTCCTGCAAGAAACCAGTCCCACTCAAGCCTTTGCTAGGATTTGTAGGATGAATTCCTCGAAATCTCACCCAGGATCTGGGAGCTGTGAATGTCCCAGAGAAGCACTTACAACGTTGAAGTATTTGTAGTCGCCGCTGTCAGCAGGGCCAGCAAACAGGGGGCTGTTCTCGCCCGTGTTCCTCTCCCAGGAGCCGTGGAAGTCGTAGGTCATGACGTGGATGTAATCCAGGTACCTGCAGGGAGAGGGGCTCTGTCCTCACCTGAGGGCCTGGAGCTGCCCATCACCCCCCCTTCCTCAGGGGCTCTTTCACTTCAGCACTCCCAGGGTACCCCCCAAAATCCCACCCGGGACCCCAGGTTGGTCACTCACTTGCCCAGCTCAGCGATCTCGTAGCCAGACTGGATGGTGGAGAGTCCTGCAGCAACAGCAGCAGTGACCATGAGCCGGGGCCTGTTGGTCTGCTTGGCTTCCTGCTCGAAGGCTGCCACCATTTCCTGAGGGATCGAAGGCACAGGAATCACCTGGGGGCTCTCAGATGGGGCTTTGCAGCCACCCAGGGCTCACAGGCCAGAGCTGTGGCCAGCAGAGCCTGGAGCCAAGCCCACCTTAACCAGGACGGTGAAGAGAGACTTGTCCTGGGCAGGGCTGCCCCTGGAGCCGGGGTATTCCCAATCCAGGTCCAGCCCATCAAACTGATACTGGCGCAGGAATTTGATGACGGAGTTGATGAAGGTCTGGCGGTTCTGGGGCGTGGAGACCATGGTGGAGAACCTGGGCAAGCAGAGCAGGAGAGAGGTGGGGTTTCCATGGAGCCCCTTCCTCTTCTCATTTTGTTCCTACGTTGCTGTTTACGGCTGGACATGGTTTGAACTCACTTGGCTGTGCCGAAATTCCATCCTCCAATGGCCAGCAGGGTCTTCAGATCTTTGTTCCTGCAGGGGAAGAGGCAGGACCCTGAGTTATTGCATGTCATAGAATCACAGAGGGGATATCCACAGCACCTCTGAGCTGCTAGCCCCATGCTCAGAGGATGGAGCTGTCCCCATGTCCTGCCTTGGCTGTGTCTCTGTCCCTCTTCACTCAGCATCCTTGTCACTGAGCTGAGAGTGAACCAGAGGGAAGGACTGGGAGGGAGGAGAAGGGCAGAGAAGGGCACAGGAGGCAGCAGACAAGGGCAGAGGAGGGAGCAGAGAAGGGCACAGGAGGGAGCAGAGAAGGGCACAGGAGGGAGCAGAGCCCTGCTGGGGCTCCCAGCGCTCACTGGTTCTTGAGGCCATTGAAGGACTTGTAGAGGGTCTCGTCGTTCCACTCGTAGGTGGTGATCTCGTTGTTGTTCATGCCGGCGAAGGCGTAGATCAGGTGGTTGCACAGGCAAGGGTCGACATTTTCGGGGGTGAACTTGCCCAGGCCAGGCCTGTACTGGGCCCAGTTGGTGAAGTAACAGGTCAGCACATAGGCAGAGCCTGCGGGGAGACAGCGGCCATGGAGGGGCTGCAGTGCCCAGCACGGCCCAGCCCTGGGCACGGCATCGCCCACTATGGGCACAGCTCCTGTGCCAGGCTGCAGGGCAAGATCTGTTCCATTGCCATCTGGATGGCAGCTGACTTTTGTCAAGTGGGCAGTTTGCCTTATCTCCTCCCTTGGGAGGGGACATCTGCTGATAACAGCTATTGACTGTCACTGCATGGCTGATAAGAGCTACAGCATCCCCCTGGGAGATGTGAGCCCACAGGGAGGAGCCAAGCATTCCTATCTAGATAGAATCTGGAGATTCTGGAACACCAGCACGGCCTCTGCACTGGATTGCCCAGAGGAACAGCAGCTGCCTCTTGCCCTGGATCTTCAGAGGAAGAGACTGCACCTTTCTCCAGGATCCCTGCTCCAGCAGAACCAGCCCTGGCACTGCAGGAGGGCTGAGCCACAATTCCAATGGTTCTGCTGCCCACAGCCTGACCCACAGGGTGTCAGGCTGAGCTCTGACTCTGCCGCTGTTGTTCTAGTGTACTGCACTATTTATTTCATCTTTTTCTTTTCTTCCTGTTAAAGAACTGTCATTTCCTGCTCCCACATTTTTTGCCTGACAGCCCCTTAAATGAAAATTTACAGCAATTCCGAGGGGTGGGGAGGGTTGACATTGCCCATTTCAGGCGAGGCTCCTGCCTTCCTCAGCAGATTCCCGGCTTTCCAAACCCAGACATCTCCGTGTGCGGGGCACAGCTCCGCCGAAGGCAGCGGGGCCGGGCACCCTGGGCCACCCCGGGGCACCCCGGGCTCCCCCAGCCCCGCAGCCCCAGCCCTTCCTCCCCGGGCTGGGCAGGGCTGGCTCAGCAGCCCCGGGCCCGCAGCTCCCGCCCCGCTCCGGCCCCGCTCGGGCCCGGCCGGGCCGGGGGCAGCGCGGGGGCAGCGGCGGCTCCGGCGGGAGCTGCGCCCCAAGAGCGGCACCTACCGAGCTGGGCGTTCAGCAGCAGGGCCAGACCTGGCAGGGCACAAGGAAACAGCACATGGTCACTGCTGGGCCTTGCCAGTGCAAACCCCTGCAGCAAGGCTCTGCTCCCAAGCTCAGGCACAAGAGCTTCGCTGACGTTTCTCCAAGCACTTCATTTCTCCAATGAAATAATGTAAAAGCACACAAAAGAACCCAAACAGATGCCAGAGGAATCATTTGATTTTCAGGTTTAAGTCTAAAAGCACATTTCAATTGCAGCCTGCAATGAACCCCGTCCATGCTCAGGCACAAGAGCTTCGCTAACATTTCTCCAAGCACTTCATTTCTCCAAGGATTCCATGTAAAAGCATAGAAAAGAACCCAAACAGATGCCAAAGGAATCATTTGATTTTCAGGTTTAAGTCTAAAAGCACATTTCCATTGCAGCCTGCAATGAACTCTGTCCATGCTCAAAGCAGAACAGATCCCCAACCACAGCAGCGCTAAAGAAGAGAAATTTCCCTCCCCAAAGGAAATTGAGAAATCTTGGACAGAACAGAGAGAGCAGCGTTTTTATCCCTCCAGCCCCTGAGCAGGCAGCAGAGCAGCAGTGCCAGAGCCCCAGCCCTGCTCAGGAGGGCTCAGAGCTGCAGCCCAGCCGCACTCACCGGTGAGCAGAGTGAGCTTGGCCATCTTGGACCAGACTGATGGGCTCGGGCTCTCTCCCTCTTTTATACCCTGCTCCTCTCTGCTGCCAACGTGGGACCGACAGGGATGGACAAACATTACGAAACTTGGCAGGGAGCAGTGTCACCAAACCTGACACCAGCACAATGGGCCTGGGCTCTCCAGCTGCAGGGGTCACTGCCGTGGGGCTGTGCCACGTCCTGCTGCTGCAAGGGCAGATAAAGAACGGGATTAGATTGCTGGGATTGTTCAAATGTTGTTCTAACCACAGCTCTGCGTCCCCGCAGGGACCGATGGCTGCAGGGCCTGACCTTGTGCTGTCCTTGAGCCCTTCCAGGGGCTGGCACTGCCAAAGCCCAGCTTGGGTGCCCTTGGTGGGAGCGGCCCCAGGCAGGGCTGAGCGGGGCTCTGGCTCCAGCTCTGGCCCTGCTGGGGGCTCTGGGCTCACTCGCTGTGGGACAGAGGGACCCTGGTGCTCTGAGCTCTGCCGGGCTCTCCTCTGGAAGCAGACACAAGGAGTCCCATCACTAAAGGAAAACCATGTCACTTCTTACTCTCCTCTGGAAGCAGAGAAAGTGTTTTTATTTCTTGGAGGTAAAACTCCGCAAGGCCGACCTTGGAATGTGAGGCCAGTTAATTTTCCTCTCACATTTATCCCCTCCTCTTCCTTCTCAGCTCTTTCCCAAACTGCAACATCCCCATGTTGCTGAGCATTCCCATTTTCCCTAAGTGAAGCTCCATCAGCTGAATGCCTCAAAATATCCTTTCCACATTTTATTTCCATCTTCTGTCCAGATGGAGACTCCAAGCTCTCCCCCTGTGTGAGGAGACTGGGGATTTCTTCCCTTTTCCCCACTCAGGAGCGGGGACACATCTGTGTCCCTGCACTGGGAGGTTTAATTCCCTGTGGGGTGACATGAAGGTGACTTTCCAGGAGGTCACCCAGCCTTGGATGACTGGAATCCTGGAAAACAGCCTGGTATCAGATGCTGGCTGACCTGCAGATTAAAATGTGCCACCCTGAGCCTTTGGGATTTGATGCAGGCACAGGGTGGGATATGGCTGATAACAGGACAACATCCTCAAGGGAGTATTTTTCCAATGTTTTTCTTGGTTGATAAAGTCTCAGGGTACAAATTCAACAGGGATAGATTTGGAAAATCCTGCCCTCAGTGACCTCTGGAGCATTTTCAGCTCTGTTATCCAGGGAAGGTGTTTGGGTATAGAAATGAGAGCATTTGGGACAGGCTCAAGGACAGTGATTTGTTTTCATCTGGGGGTAACAAATCCTGGAGTTTTCCTTCAGGACTTTTCGTCCCCTTCTCCTGTTCTAACAAAGGTGGTTTGCTGTGGGTTCCCTGGCAGTGCTGGGAGGTAACAAAGGGAACAAGAATTGGTCCTTGCTGAAAGAATTCCAGTTAAATAGAGCAGACAGGGACCTTCCAACTATTCCAGTGCTGGGTTGCAGAGAGATTTCACCACTCTGGGTTTTTCCTGTTGCATCTTTCCTGTAAAACTCTCACCCTCCCCATTCCATTGGCTGCTGGGAACACCAACACTGGAATTACCAAAACAGAGGTGTGGCACAAGGCTTGATGCAAACAAAGTGAATCAGAATCAGCTTCTGCTGTGTTGTTCTCCCACTTGTTCTTGTGACCATGAGTGTCAGGAGATTAGGGAAAGAAGATGACAAAAACAACGCTTCTTACAGAAGAACTTTTCTTTTATCAGGTGGAGAATGACTCAGTAAGAAGTGATGTGGTTTTCCTTTAGTGATGGGACTCCTCGTGTCTGCTTCCAGAGGAGAGCCCGGCAGAGCTCAGAGCACCAGGGTCCCTCTGTCCCACAGCGAGTGAGCCCAGAGCCCCCAGCAGGGCCAGAGCTGGAGCCAGAGCCCCGCTCAGCCCTGCCTGGGGCCGCTCCCACCAAGGGCACCCAAGCTGGGCTTTGGCAGTGCCAGCCCCTGGAAGGGCTCAAGGACAGCACAAGGTCAGGCCCTGCAGCCATCGGTCCCTGCGGGGACGCAGAGCTGTGGTTAGAACAACATTTGAACAATCCCAGCAATCTAATCCCGTTCTTTATCTGCCCTTGCAGCAGCAGGACGTGGCACAGCCCCACGGCAGTGACCCCTGCAGCTGGAGAGCCCAGGCCCATTGTGCTGGTGTCAGGTTTGGTGACACTGCTCCCTGCCAAGTTTCGTAATGTTTGTCCATCCCTGTCGGTCCCACGTTGGCAGCAGAGAGGAGCAGGGTATAAAAGAGGGAGAGAGCCCGAGCCCATCAGTCTGGTCCAAGATGGCCAAGCTCACTCTGCTCACCGGTGAGTGCGGCTGGGCTGCAGCTCTGAGCCCTCCTGAGCAGGGCTGGGGGCTCTGGCACTGCTGCTCTGCTGCCTGCTCAGGGGCTGGAGGGATAAAAACGCTGCTCTCTCTGTTCTGTCCAAAATTTCTCAATTGCCTTTGGGGAGGGAAATTTCTCTTCTTTAGCGCTGCTGTGGTTGGGGATCTGTTGTGCTTTGAGCATGGACAGAGTTCATTACAGGCTGCAATGGAAATGTGCTTTTAGACTTAAACCTGAAAATCAAATGATTCCTATGGCATCTGTTTGGGTTCTTTTCTGTGCTTTTACCTGAAATCGTTGGAGAAATGAAGTGCATGGAGAAATGTTAGCGAAACTCTTGTGCCTGAGCATGGACGGGGTTCATTGCAGGCTGCAATTGAAATGTGCTTTTAGACTTAAACCTGAAAATCAAATGATTCCTATGGCATCTGTTTGGGTTCTTTTGTGTGCTTTTACATTATTTCATTGGAGAAATGAAGTGCTTGGAGAAACGTCAGCGAAGCTCTTGTGCCTGAGCTTGGGAGCAGAGCCTTGCTGCAGGGGTTTGCACTGGCAAGGCCCAGCAGTGACCATGTGCTGTTTCCTTGTGCCCTGCCAGGTCTGGCCCTGCTGCTGAACGCCCAGCTCGGTAGGTGCCGCTCTTGGGGCGCAGCTCCCGCCGGAGCCGCCGCTGCCCCCGCGCTGCCCCCGGCCCGGCCGGGCCCGAGCGGGGCCGGAGCGGGGCGGGAGCTGCGGGCCCGGGGCTGCTGAGCCAGCCCTGCCCAGCCCGGGGAGGAAGGGCTGGGGCTGCGGGGCTGGGGGAGCCCGGGGTGCCCCGGGGTGGCCCAGGGTGCCCGGCCCCGCTGCCTTCGGCGGAGCTGTGCCCCGCACACGGAGATGTCTGGGTTTGGAAAGCCGGGAATCTGCTGAGGAAGGCAGGAGCCTCGCCTGAAATGGGCAATGTCAACCCTCCCCACCCCTCGGAATTGCTGTAAATTTTCATTTAAGGGGCTGTCAGGCAAAAAATGTGGGAGCAGGAAATGACAGTTCTTTAACAGGGAAGAAAAGAAAAAGATGAAATAAATAGTGCAGTACACTAGAACAACAGCGGCAGAGTCAGAGCTCAGCCTGACACCCTGTGGGTCAGGGTGCTGGCAGCAGAACCATTGGAATTGTGGCTCAGCCCTCCTGCAGTGCCAGGGCTGGTTCTGCTGGAGCAGGGATCCTGGAGAAAGGTGCAGTCTCTGCCTCTGAAGATCCAGGGGCAGAGGCAGCTGCTGTTCCTCTGGGCAATCCAGTGCAGAGGCCGTGCTGGTGTTCCAGAATCTCCAGATTCTATCTAGATAGGAATGCTTGGCTCCTCCCTGTGGGCTCACATCTCCCAGGGGGATGCTGTAGCTCTTATCAGCCATGCAGTGACAGTCAATAGCTGTTATCAGCAGATGTCCCCTCCCAAGGGAGGAGATAAGGCAAACTGCCCACTTGACAAAAGTCAGCTGCCATCCAGATGGCAATGGAACAGATCTTGCCCTGCAGCCTGGCACAGGAGCTGTGCCCATAGTGGGCGATGCCGTGCCCAGGGCCGGGCCGTGCTGGGCACTGCAGCCCCTCCATGGCCACTGTCTCCCCGCAGGCACTGCCTATGTGCTGACCTGTTACTTCACCAACTGGGCCCAGTACAGGCCTGGGGAGGGGAGGTACACCCCCGAGAACATCGACCCCAACCTGTGCAACCACCTGATCTACGCCTTCGCCGGCATGAACAACAACGAGATCACCACCTATGAGTGGAACGACGAGACCCTCTACAAGTCCTTCAATGGCCTCAAGAACCAGTGAGTGCTGGGAGCCCCAGCAGGGTTCTGCTCCCTCCTGTGCCCTTCTCTGCTCCCTCCTGTGCCCTTCTCTGCTCCCTCATTTGCCCTTCTCTGCTCCTTCCTGTGCCCTTCTCTGCTCCCTCCTGTGCCCTTCTCTGCTCCCTCCTGTGGCCTTCTCTGCCCTTCTCCTCCCTCCCAGTCCTTCCCTCTGGTTCACTCTCAGCTCAGTGACAAGGATTCGGAGCAAAGAGGGACAGAGACACAGCCAAGGCAGGACATGGGGACAGCTCCATCCTCTGAGCATGGGGACAGTGGCTCTTGGCCTTTCCCACCAAAGTGACCCAGGCTGAAAGGCCACAGTGACACCAAACCCTTGGGGTCATTCCGGTTCCTCTCCCTTCCTTGCAGGAATAGGAACCTGAAGACCCTGCTGGCCATTGGAGGATGGAATTTCGGCACACAGAAGTGAGTGCAAACCAGCTCTTTCCAATAATGACCCCCGGTAGAGGGAGGGAAACAGGAAAAGGCAGGATTCCAACCCCACCTCTCTCCTGCTCTGCTTGCCCAGGTTCTCCACCATGGTCTCCACGCCCCAGAACCGCCAGACCTTTATCAACTCCGTGGTCAGGTTCCTGCGCCAGTACGGATTCGATGGGCTGGACCTGGATTGGGAATACCCCGGCTCCAGGGGCAGCCCTGCCCAGGACAAGTCTCTCTTCACCGTCCTGGTTAAGGTGGGCTTGGCTCCAGGCTCTGCTGGCCACAGCTCTGGCCTGTGAGCCCTGGGTGGCTGCAAAGCCCCATCTGAGAGCCCCCAGGTGATTCCTGTGCCTTCGATCCCTCAGGAAATGGTGGCAGCCTTCGAGCAGGAAGCCAAGCAGACCAACAGGCCCCGGCTCATGGTCACTGCTGCTGTTGCTGGAGGAGTTTCCACCATCCAGTCTGGCTACGAGATCGCTGAGCTGGGCAAGTGAGTGACCAACCTGGGGTCCCTGGTGGCTCTGGGATGGGTTCCCGGCAGTGAAAGCCCCTGTGGGACCCCCAAGTTCAGGGGGTGTGGGGTGATGGCAGCCCCAGGTGAGGACAGAGCCCTGCTCCCTGCAGGTACCTGGATTACATCCACGTCATGACCTACGACTTCCACGGGCCCTGGGACGGCTCCACGGGCGAGAACAGCCCCCTGTTCAGCAGCGGCAGCACCCTCAGTGTTGTGAGTGCCTTTGGGGCCTCTGGCCCGGGGCTCCCCTTGCCACAGCTCAGCCTGAACCCTGCTGCCTTTTCCAGGAATACGCCATGAACTACTGGAAGAACAACGGCGCCCCAGCCCAGAAGCTGCTGGTGGGATTCCCAACCTACGGAAAGAGCTTCACCTTGCAGAACCCATCCAACACGGCCATCGGAGCCCCCAGCTCCGGGCCTGGCCCTGCAGGGCCCTACACCGGGGAGGCCGGGCTCCTGGCTTACTACGAGGTGTGTGAGGGACTCATCCTGGACTGCAAGGACAGCCCAGACACTGCTGGCACTTCCCAGCACGGAATTCCTTACCTGGCCCACATTCCTATTGGAATATGACCAATATGGCCAGACAGGACATGCCTGGGCTTGTCTGGCCCTGCTGCTGAACCAAACAGCGGCCACTGTGGTGTTTCACCCCACAGACACTTTTGGCTGGCTGGGTGTGTGGTGTTTCACCCCTGGGACACTTTTGGCTGGCTGGGTGTGTGGTGTTTCACCCCACAGACACTTTTGCCTGGCTGGGTGTGTGGTGTTTCACCCCACAGACACTTTTGGCTGCCTGGGTGTGTGGTGTTTCACCCCACAGACACTTTTGGCTGCCTGGGTGTGTGGTGTTTCACCCCACAGACACTTTTGGCCGGCTGGGTGTTGGTGTTTCACCCCACAGACACTTTTGGCTGCCTGGGTGCTGCAGCTGGGCACTGCAGACAAGTCCAGGCCTGCAGGAGCTCTGGTGGTGCTGGGATGGAGCTTCCCCCCATAACAGGGGCTGCTCCTCAGGTTTCCCCCTGTGGAGAAGCTTTCAGGCCATGGTGAAGGAAAGGAGTTGGTTCTGATGGAGGGTTTGGATCCAGAGCTTTATTCTGGCCCTCAGGCCTCTGAATGCAGCACCAGCTCCCACAGAGCTCCCTGAGCCCGTGGTTGCTGCTCCTTTGAACCCCGGGGAGAGGGGCAGGGAAGGGGCAGGGAGCCACCAAGCAGGGACAGGAGGGGAGGGACAAAGGGACAAAGGACACCTGGATGGCCCAATGTCCCCCAGGGGTAGAGGGCATCCTTTGAATCTGCCAATCCCTTCTGGAATTCCAGGATTGACAGACAGTGCTGGGAGGGGTCAGGGAAGGGAAAGGAGAGGTGTCTGACACACCTGGGGAAGGAATCTTCAGGGAGAAACCTGGGGTATCTGAGGCAAACCATGACATCTCACCACAACACATCTCCACTGCTCTTTCTTCTCCTTAGATCTGCACCTTCCTGAGCTCTGGAGCCACCCAGGCTTGGGATGCCCCTGAGGATGTCCCCTACACCTACAAGGGCAGCGAATGGGTCGGCTACGACAACGAGAGGAGCTTTGGCCTCAAGGTCTGGGGGCAGAGCTGGGATGGGGCTGGATTCTCCTGTGGGATCAATTCCTGGGGCTCACCGGGACTTTCCTCCCCACAGGTGGACTGGCTGAAGAAGAACAACTTTGGAGGGGCCATGGTGTGGACCATCGACCTGGATGACTTCACTGGCACCTTCTGCCACCAGGGCAAATACCCCCTGATCTCCACCCTGAAGAAGGGCCTGGGGCTGTGAGCGTGCAGTGAGTGACAGGGAAGGACATGGGCTGTGTGCCCCAAAGGACACAGAGGGGCGGGCAAGGGGGCATTGCAAACGTCATCCCTTCCCCAATGTGAAAAACAATACTCACTTCCAAAAAATTTTAAAGGTTTATTAAAACCTTATCAAAAATACAACAGAAGACTGAATAGAGAAAATTTAAAGGATTTTTTCCACAGCATGTGCTCGTGTACACAATGGAGGTTTTGCCTTTTAATCCTTAGCCCTTCCCAAAGTTTTGTCCATTGACTTCTCCTTCCCTATCCAGTGGAGATCTCTTCCTTAAATCTTGATTGGAGATCAGCCAATAGATTGTTGCCATAGTAACAATCCCACCCTCCCAAATGTCCCAACAGGCCACCCCATAATAACAACACAAGGGGAGGACAAAACAAAACTATAAATCTATAAAACTTCTCCTAACAGATGTACATGATGTTTACTTTAATTTAATTGATATTCAATTTAATTGTGAGAGTCAGCCATGGCATTATCATCTGTGACAGCAAGGAAAATTCTGCTTTCTTTTCACAGCACAGCCCTCACATCCCTGCAGCTGCTGGAGGTGCAGGAGGAGCTGCAGTGACAGATCCTGATCCCAATCCTGATCCCGATCCAGACCAAAGATCCCTCTGATCCCATTGCACACAATGACAATGATTCAATAAACCTTTACCCAAAACCAACAACTTCCTGTTTTGACTCGTTTCTTCCTTTGTATTTTGTCACTTCCCGATTCTCTCAGGATGTTCGTGTGAAAAACAGGTTCACTCTTCTGTGGAAATGTAAACAGTTTAATGAAGGACAATAGGAGACAAGGACCACAGAGCAAAGGTGTGAAAAACAGGTTAAACAGTTTAATGAAGGACAGTAGGAAACAAGGACAAAGGTTATTGGGTCAGCCAAGAGCACCCTGTTATCCTCGGAGATTCCCCTTAAATACCTTTTAATTACATCATCCTGTTGAATATTCATAGATCCTTATGCGTATCCATAAACTAATTTACATATTCGGGAGGTATTTTACATGGCCCCTCCTTGCTCTGCCTTTTTGGAGCCTGTGTGTTTTTTGGCTGTGCTTTTGGGATGTTGTCCCATCCAAGCAGGCATTTTAACACAAAATTCATTATTCGCTATTTCACTACTATGTCCAAGCTTAATTAACAACAGAAATAAAAATTATATCTCTATAACAAAGTTACTTTAACACCAGACTTATAAAATTTTAATACTTGCAAAAAGCCAGTATTATAATATGTATCTCTGACACATACTTATATCACTTATTTCATCTTTTTCACTTCTATGTCTAAGCTTGATTAACAACAGAAATAAAAACTATATCTTTATAGCAAAGTTACTTTAACTCCACACATATAGAATCCATTTTAATATTTGTAAAAAGCCAGTATTATGCATCTGTAACACACACTTATCTATTTCACTACTATGTCTAAGTAACAACAGAAATGAAACCTATATTTTTATAACAAAGTTACCTTAACACCACACATATAGAATCCATTTTAATATTTGTAAAAAGCCAGTATTATGCATCTATAACACACA
Organism: Molothrus aeneus; assembly: GCF_037042795.1. NCBI lineage: Eukaryota > Metazoa > Chordata > Aves > Passeriformes > Icteridae > Molothrus > Molothrus aeneus. The sequence goes on along the minus strand of NC_089669.1, from coordinate 2,639,545 downwards.
CTTACCTATTTCACTATATGTCTAAGTTTAAGTAACAACAGAAATGAAACCTATATTTTTATAACAAAGTTACCTTAACACCACACACACAAAATCCATTTTAATACTTGCAAAAAGCCACTATTACAACATGTATCAATAACACACACCAGCCATTTCACTACTATGTCCAAGCTTAATTCACGACACAAATGAAAACTACCCTTTTATAACAAAGTTACTTTAACACCGCACGTACAAGACCCATTTTAATACTTGCAAAAAGCCAACACACAGTACGCGTCTCTGGCCCTCACCCTGGTGCTCGGGGAAGGTTTTGGATCTCATCCCGGCCGGGGATTTTTCCCAGCCCCACCCTGGCAGTGCCGTGGAAACCGAGGCAGGAGCTGCTGCCACATGGCCAGGGCTGTGACCTCACAAGCAGGGGCTGCTGCCCGGAGCCAGCCCAGCCCATTCCAGGGGGAAATGCCCAATCCTGGCTTTTCCCCGGCTCCCTGGTGCCCGTAGCACCCGCAGCGGTGCCAGGCCGGGATGGCGGCGCGGCACGACCCCAAAGGTGAGAGCTGGAGAGGTGGGGGCGCCTGGAGGGGCTGGGATTCCTGCTCTTCACCCCCTCCTGCTGCCATCGGCTGCTCCAGGGTCTTCTCAGATCCCAGAGCCCTGCTCAGAATGGGAAAAACCTGCCCTGTCGGGAAAATTAATCAACAAATATCAGAGGTTTGTGTCCAAAACAGAGACGGAGTCTTTTGACTTTATTCCAATAAAGGGAGAGGCCGCGGGGTGTTCCCCTGGGGTCTCTCCAACCTTTGGAGGATCAGGCTCCTTTTTATCCCAATTTCCCTCTCTCTTTCCTCATTTCTGAGGTACCTGAGAGGTTCTGACTTCCCAAAACGCCTGATACCAAAGATTCCCCTCTAATGTACAACCCTCCCTTTTCATTTTTAATTCTTACGGAATTTAGGGTTTTCCCCATTGTTTCTTTCACCTTTCAATATCCAATTTCATTTATCAGCAAACCTACAGCTCATTTGTAAAGGCAAATATCTTTTTTTCCCATTCGTCAGCCATGGGAATGGATTGAATCCAATCCATGGTTGGATTTCCATTCATGGGAATCCTTCCCATCGTTTCTTCTCTCTCTCAGTGCTGGTTTTACCTACCAGCAGACCCACAGCATGTTTGGAGAGACAAATCTGTCACTGTTTGTGGAAAACAAACCTCTTTGGAAAGACAAATCCCTCATTCCTCTCAGCCTCTCGTGGCTTTGAGGCAAAAGAGCAAATCCCTCCCAAATACCCAGGACCAGGGGGATGAGGGCAGAGAGCAGCTCGTGGTCACCCTTTTTTCTCTTTTCTCTTTTTTTTCCTTGTTTATCCCACTGCTGGCGTTTCCCTGTGCCTGTGCCCCAGCCGTGGCCAAGCTCATCTCCTTTGGGACCACTCAGGAGCGGAAAATGTTCCCCTACAGCTACGCCCCAGACAGGCTGGGCATCGAGGCGCTGGGGCTGAGGGGCAGCCCCTCCCTGGGGCCAGGCTCCTACCTGGGGCCAGAGGTGAGCTCCTCCTTCATTCTCGGGTTTTCTATAGGAGGCACAGGAGTTATAGGGTCACTCCTGCCCTGAAAACACGCTGGGAGATGTCCCAAATCCCCCTGGAAAAAGGGAATTTTCTCCCTTGCTTCAGGCTCTGCAGTAGTGAGAAATTAAGGGGATTATTAGGAATACGTTTATTAGGAATAGTGTCTGCTTTTCATGCTGCACTACTGCCCTGAAAACCCGCTGTAAGATGTCCCATATCCACCTGGAAAAAGGAATTATCTCCCTTGCTTCAGGCTCTGCAGTAGTAAGAAATTAAGGGAATTATTAGGAATAAGTTTAATAAGTTTAATAGGAAAAGTATCTGCTTTTCATGCTGCACTACTGCCCTGAAAACCCGCTGCAAGATGTCCCATATCCACCTGGAAAAAGGAATTATCTCTTTTCCCAACCGATCCTTGAGGTTCTGGAATAGTCAGAATTTAAAGGAGGTATTAGGAATAAGTTTAACAGGGATAGTACCATGCAAACCTGCTGGAAGATGTTCCAAATCCTCCTGGAAAAAGGGAATTATCTCCCTTGCTTCAGGCTCTGCAGTAGTGAGAAATTAAGGGAATTATTAGGAATACATTTAATAGGAATAGTGTCTGCTTTTCAAGCTGCACTCCTGCCCTGCAAATCCACTGCAAGATGTCCCACATCCTCCTGGAAAAAGGAATTATCTCTTTTCCCAACCGATCCTTGAGGTTCTGGAATAGTGGGAAATTAAGGGAATAATTAAGGGAATAAAAATAAGGAAATAATTAGGAATTGTCAGAAATTAAGGGAATAGTTAGGAATAAGTTTAACAGGAGTAGTACCATGCACTCCTGCCCTGCAAACCCACTGCAAAGTGTCCCACACCCTCCTGGAAAAAGGAATTTTCTCCTTTCCCACCTGATCCTCGAGGTTCTGGGATAGTCAGAAATTAAGGGAATAATTAGGAATAAGTTTAATAGGAAAAGTGTCTGCTGCTCATGCAAACCCACTGCAGGATGGAAAAAGGAAATTTTCCCGGAAAAAAGGAATTATCTCCTTTCCCACCTGATCCTCGAGGCTCTGCAGCAGTAAGAAATTAAGGGAATAATTAGGAATAACTCTATTAGGAATGACATCTGTTGCTCAGATGGCTCTGCCTGGCCAAAGATGCCTTTAATAATGTCAAATAAATGATTTTGGCTCTCAAACTGCAGAACAGCGCCCTGCAGTCCTCCTTGAGCACCCGGCCCATGAGCACCCTGGGCTACGTGATGGGAGCCAGGACAGCCCCGCGCTTCCAGCAGAAGGCTCAGGTGAGGGGGGAGTGCCAAAAAGAGGGGAAAAGCAGAAAAAAACCCCAACAAAACCCACCCAGGTAAAAGCAGCAAAAAAAAGAGATAAAAAGAGGAAAAGAGCAGCCAAAAACCAGGGGAAAAGCAGCCAAAAAGAATGAAAAAGTGGCAAAAAACAGGGGGGAAGCAGTAAAAAGGTGGCAAAAGAAAAAAAAGAAAGGAGGGGAAAAAGCAGCCAAAAAGCGGGGGAAAAGCAGGAAAAAACAGGGGAAAATGAGCAAAAAAAGATGGGAAAAGCAGCCAAAATATTCCCCAGCCCGGATGTGCCATGCCCTGGCTGCTGCCGTGGGAATGTGGGATTTTGGGTGGGAATGTGGAATTTTAGTGGCAACGTGGAATTTTGGATGGGAACGTGCAATTTTGGGAGGGAATTCGGACTTTTAGGTGGCAGTGGGGTGGAATTTTGGGAGGGAATGTGCAGCTTTGGGTGAGAACGTGCAATTTTGGGTGGGAATTTGGAGTTTTAGGTGGCAATGTGGTGGAATTTTAGTGGCAATGTGCAATTTTGGGTGGCAATGTGCAATTTTGGGTGGGAATGTGGTGGAATTTGAGAGGGAACGTGCGATTTTGGGTGGCAACGTGGTGGAATTTTGGGTGGCAACGTGGAATTTTGGATGGGAAGGTGGAATTTTGGGGGGGAATGTGGTGGAATTTTGTGTGGGAATGTGGAATTGTAGCGGCAATGTGGAATTTTGTGTGGGAACGTGCAATTTTGGGGGGCAATTTGCAATTTTGGATGGGAATGTGGTGGAATTTTGGGCGGGAATGTGGCGGAATTTTGGGTGGGAATGTGGTGGAATTTGGGAGAGAATGTGGTGGAATTTTGGGGGGGAGTGTGGAATTGTAGCGGCAATGTGGAATTTTGGATGGGAATGTGCAATTTTGGGTGGCAACGTGGTGGAATTTGGGAGGGAATGTGCAATTTTGGGTGGGAATTTGGAGTTTTAGGTGGCAATGTGGTGCAATTTTGGGCGGGAATGTGGCGGAATTTTGGGCGGGAATGTGGCGGAATTTTGGGCGGGAATGTGGTGGAATTTTGGGCGGGAATGTGGCGGAATTTTGGGCGGGAATGTGGCGGAATTTTGGACGGGAATGTGGCGGAATTTTGGGCGGGAACGTGGTGCAATTTTGGGCGGCAACGTGACGCAATTTTGGGCGGGAACGTGACGCAATTTTGGGCGGGAATTCTCCATGATTTCCCTGCTTTTTGCTGCCTTTTCCCCTCTTTTCCGCTGCTTTCCGCAGACCGTGAGCCCCGGCCCCGCCGCCTACGGGCCCTTCCCGGCTGAGCCCGGCCCGGCCCCGGCCCCGGCCCCGTTCTGCTCCAGCAGCCCCCGGTTCCCAAAGCGCCTCCTGGACAGGGAGCGCTACCCCGGGTAAGGGAACCCTGCGCCCATTCCATTACAAATAAAAACATGGTTTTATCGCCAAAAAAGATGATTTTTAGCTCCAAAAAGAATTTTTTTTTTTTATGTCTCAAAAAATAAGGGTTTTTTTTTTTAATCTCTGAAAAGAAAATTTTTATGTCCTAAAAAAACAAGTTTTTTTAATCTCCAAATAGAAGGGTTCTTTATCTGCAAAAAAACAAGCTTTGTATCTCAAAAAATATGGGTTAATATTGGGACATTTTGTTTAATATGAGGGTATTTTGGTGCATATTGGAATATTTTGGTTAACATTGGGATGTTTTGTTTAATATTGGGATATTTTGGTTAATATTGGGACATTCTGGTCAGCACCGGGATGTTTTGGATAATACTGGGATATTTTGATTAACATTGGGATATTTTGGTTAATATTGGGACATTTTGGATAATATTGGGATATTTTGGTTAGTATTGGAATATTTTTATTAACATTGGAATATTTTGGTTAATATTGGAATGTTTGATAAACATAGCAATATTTTGGTTAACATTGGGACATTTTGGTTAATATTGGGATATTTAGGTTAACATTGGGATATTTTAATTAACATTGGATAATATTAGAATATTTAGGTTAATCTTAGAATATTTTGGTTAATATTGGGACATTTTGATTAATATTAGAGTATTTTGGTTAACATCGGGATATTTTGGATAATATTGGAGTATTTAGGTTAACATTATGGTATTTTGGACAATACTGGGATATTTATATAATATTTGAATATTTTGGTTAATGCTGGGACATTTTGGATAATACTGGCATATTTTGGTTACCACTGGGATATTTTGGATAATACCAGGGATATTTTGGTTAGCATTAGGATATTTTGATTAACATTGGAATATTTAGGTTAACACTGGAATATTTTAATTAACATTGGATAATATTAGAATATTTTGGTTAATATTGGGACGTTTTGATCAATATTAGAGTATTTTGGTTAACATTGGGATATTTTGTTTAATATTCGGACATTTTGGATAATACTGGCATATTTTGGTTACCACTGGGATATTTTGGATAATACCGGGGATATTTTGGTTAGCGTTAGGATATTTTGATTAACATTGGAATATTTAGGTTAACACTGGAATATTTTAATTAACATTGGATAATATTAGAATATTTAGGTTAATATTAGAATATTTTGGTTAATATTGGGACGTTTTGATCAATATTAGAGTATTTTGGTTAACATCGGGATATTTTGGATAATATTGGAGTATTTAGGTTAACATTGGAATATTTAGGTTAACATTAGGCTATTTTGGACAATACTGGGATATTTATATAATATCTGAATATTTTGGTTAATGCTGGGACATTTTGGATAATACTGGCATATTTTGGTTACCACTGGGATATTTTGGATAATACCAGGGATATTTTGGTTAGCATTAGGATATTTTGATTAACATTGGAATATTTAGGTTAACACTGGAATATTTTGGATAATACCAGGGATATTTTGGTTAGCATTAGGATATTTTGATTAACATTGGATAATATTAGAATATTTTGGTTAATATTGGGACGTTTTGATCAATATTAGAGTATTTTGGTTAACATTGGGATATTTTGTTTAATATTCGGACATTTTGGATAATACTGGCATATTTTGGTTACCACTGGGATATTTTGGATAATACCGGGGATATTTTGGTTAGCATTAGGATATTTTGATTAACATTGGAATATTTAGGTTAACACTGGAATATTTTAATTAACATTGGATAATATTAGAATATTTAGGTTAATATTAGAATATTTTGGTTAATATTGGGACGTTTTGATCAATATTAGAGTATTTTGGTTAACATCGGGATATTTTGGATAATATTGGAGTATTTAGGTTAACATTGGAATATTTAGGTTAACATTAGGCTATTTTGGACAATACTGGGATATTTATATAATATCTGAATATTTTGGTTAATGCTGAGACATTTTGGATAATACTGGCATATTTTGGTTACCACTGGGATATTTTGGATAATACCGGGGATATTTTGGTTAGCATTAGGATATTTTGATTAACATTGGAATATTTAGGTTAACACTGGAATATTTAAGTTAACATTGGAATATTTTGGCCAACACTGCGACGCTTTGGCCAACACTGCGCCATCTTAGTAAAACCAAACCCCGGCCCCAAAACACAGATAAAATGCATTTAAATCAATAAACGATGCAAATAAATAAACAAAGGGCTCCTCTTGCCCCCAGGCCTGGCACCTACGACATCCAGGAGCCTTTCACCAAGAAGATCTCGTGGCCCTCCAGGTTTGGGGCTCCCGACCGGGCAGCGCTGCCCCAGCCGGCCCCGAGGATGGTGAAGATGCAGGTGCAGAAGGTGAGGAAGGCTCAGAGACAGGGAAACTCCCCCTTTCTTTCCTTCCTATTTTCACTTTTTTTTTTTTTTTGGTTGTCCCCTCCTGCTTTTGAGAGAGGAAATTTCCTTTTTCTGCTTCCCGTTTTCACCTTTTTTTCCCTGTCCCCTCCTGCTTTTGAGAGAGGAAATTTCCTTTCTGCTTCATATTTTTATTAGGGTTTGCTGTCCTTTCCTGCTTCTGAGACAGGAAATGTCCTCTTTTCTTCACGTTTTCACTGTTTTGTCGGTCTTTAATCTTTCTGAAAGAGGAAATTTAAGTTCCCATTTTCGCTATGTTTTGTCGTCCTTTTTTTGCCTCAAAGCTTCTGAGAGAGGAAATTTCCTTTTCGCTTCATATTTTCGCCATTTTATTGTTCTTTCCTCCTTCTGAGACAAGAAATTTCCTTTTTACTTCATATTTTCTCTATTTCATAATCCTTTCCTACCCCAGTGCTTCCGAGACAGGAAATTCCCTTTTAAGTTCCCATTTTCACTGTTTTGTTGTCCTTTCCTGCTTTTGAGACAAGAAATTTCCTTTTTTCTTCATATTTTCACTTTTTTCTTGTCCTCTCCTGCTTTTGAGGGAGGAAATTTCCTTTTCACTTCATATTTTCAGTTTTATTTTCCTTCCCTGCTTTTGAGGGAGGAAATTTCCTTTTCGCTTCATATTTCCACTGTTTTGTTACCCTTTTTTTTTGTCCCAATGTTCTGAGAGAGGAAATTTCCTAATTTCCTTTTTACTCCATATTTTCACCTTTTTATTGTCCTCTCCTTCTTTTGAGACAAGAAATTTCCCTTTTTCTTCGTATTTTCCCTGTTTTGTTGTTCTTTCCTTTCCCGAGACAGAAAATTCCCTTTTTATTTCCCATTTCCTCCACCTTTTTTTACCCTTCCCTGCCTCAAAGCTTCTGACAGATAAAAATTCCCTTTTCAATTCCCATTTTCCCTGTTTTGTTATTTTTTTCCTGCTTCCGAGAGAGGAAATTTCCTTTTTTCCTTCACATTTCCACAATTCTTTTGTATTTTTCCCTGCCAGAGCACCAAACACAAAATGATTTTCTCTCAAACAATCCCTGTTCGCAAAACCCTTCCAAAAAAACTTCTTTTACTCAGAATTTCTCTCCGATTTCCACCCCAAAATGAGCAACGTGGGGCCTCCACTGCCTCGTGGGGCTCCGCTGGTACAAAAATCTGATTTAAATCCCAATTTTAGGTCTCACCCCCTTCATTTTCTGGCACATTTTCGTTGCTTTTAATGCAAATTTGGTTTGTTTTTTTTTTTTTTAGATGACTGTGGATAAAAAATTCCAGAAGAACCAGGGCAGAGAGGCGTACCTGAAGCTGTACCATGGCTGAGGAAAAATATCTTTATTTTATAGCACCTGCAGCTCCAGGCCAAATAAATCAAATATTTTTAATGGTTTTTAATGTTTTTAATGGTTTTTAATGTTTTTAGTGTTTGTTTTTAATGTTTTTAATTCACTCTGCTCAGCTCAATCTTCTCAGCCCCATTCCCCCCCCTTGGGACGAAATTGAAATCCAGAATTTGTTTTAAAATAATTTGGAGGTGTTTTAAAATATTTGAAGGTGTTTTAAAATATTTTCATGTGTTTTAAATATGTTGGAGATATTTTTTAAAAAAAATTATGGTAATGAACTGAAATAAAATAATAATATAAAAAAATAAAGGTATAAAATCAAAATGAAAGTAAAAATTCAATTTCTAAACTTTCTTTTACTTAGTTTAACATGTCTCTAAACTATAAATTTATATTCTCACTTTTAGTACTTAAAAGTTTTTTTAAAGCCTCAAATTAAATCTTACATTAAATTCTAAACTTTAGATTATAAACCCACGTAATTTTATATACCACATAATTTTATATACAAATAATTTTATATACCAAATAATTTTATATACAAAATAATGTTATATACCAAATAATTTTATATACCAAATAATTTTATATACAAAATAATTTTATATACCAAATAATTTCATATATCAAATATTTTCATATCCCAAATAATTTTATATGCTAAATAATTTTATAAACTAAATAATTTTCCAAGAATTCCCTACATTTCAAATTCTAACACTCAGAGAGTTTTAATGTTTTTTGCCCAAAATATCACCCTGAAAACATCTGAGGGAAAGAGGCCAGGTTGGGACAGGAGGAATTTTTCTGCATTTTGGCTCCTTCCTTGCTGAAATGAAAATATTCTTAATTTAAAAAAAAAAAAAAATTGCTTGAAACTGAGAATCACAAAAATAAACGTGGCCTGAAACAGAAAGTTCCTGGTGTTGGGGCAGCTGTTTCCCCTCAAACCTTTAATTTCTGTGTTTCCAAACCCAATTGCTAATTTAAATTAAATTAAATAAAGAATTGAATTGAAAATAATTTAAATAACGATTAAAATTTATCTCATAAGAGATAAAATTCCTTTAATTATGAACATAATGAATTATTATTATATTCCATTATTAAATTTATATAAATTTAATTTAAATTTATTAATTTGTATTAAATTGATACAGGAACATAATAATACTAAATACCTTTACTAAATACCTTTACTAAATACCTTTATTAAATAATTCTAAATACTTTTACTAAATAATAATTATTATTCCTTTCTGATGAACACAAAAATCACAATTTGCTCATAAGGACATAAAATTTCTTTTATTATGAACATAAAAACTACAATTTTCATTCCATCTTTTTTTTCCCCCCCTACCCAGCAAGGGATTTTTCTCCTTGCAGAAAACAAAAAAAAGAAAAGTTAAAAAAAGATAAAATTTTTGGATATATACAAACATTTACAGGTGTTCTGTACATTTTTCACTCTGTACAAGCAAGGCACCAGCAGAAGGGACAGTGGAACACACAGGGCAGGGGCTTTGAGATTTAATTTCAGATTTTTTTTGGCAGGAAATAATTGAATAAAAACCTTTTTTTTTTTAATTTTTGTCCTGGGGAAAGAGGGGGGATCCTTTTAACTTCATGGAGGTGAAGCTGGAATTTTTTGGAAGATTTTGGACCAAACCTCAGGAGCTTTTTCTGATGGAAACTGAACCCAGATTTTGGGTCAAAGAAAACCCAAATGGGTTTTCCAAAGAAATCAAAGAAAACCTTTTTTTTGGTTTTCTTTAACCCAAAAAAAGAGAAGATTTTCCTTCTTTATTTTACCCAAGAAAATGCTGAAGGAAAATGAAAGCAAAGCCCTCCAGAAGCAGAGCCAATAATGACAACAGTGACGTGGAAATAATAAAGGGAATGAAGGAGGAAATAAAGGGAATGAAGGAGGAAATAAAGGGAATGAAGGAGGAAATAAAGGGAATAAAGGCTGGATCCTCCAAATCCAAGCTCGATCCCTGGGTCCCACAGCTCCAGGCTTCGTGTCCTCCAAATCCAACCCTTGGGTTCTCCAAATCCAACCTCTGTGTCCTCTAAATCCAAATCCAACCCCTTGGTCCTTCAAATCCAAATCCAAATCCAGTCCCTGGGTCCCTCAGCTCCAGATCCTGCGTCCTCCAAATCCAAATCCAAATCCAACCCTGGGTCCCTCCAAACCCAACCCTATGTCCTCCAAATCCAACCCCAACCCCTGTGTCCTCCAAATCCAAATCCAAATCCAAATCCAACCCCTGGGTAATCCAAATCCAACCCTGGGTCCTCCAAATCCAAATCCAAATCCAACCCTGGGTTCTCCAAATCCAAATCCATCCCCGGGTCCCTCCAAATCCAACCCTGTGTCCTCCAAATCCAACCCCAACCCCTGGGTTCTCCAAATCCAGATCCAACCTTGAGTCCCTCCAAACCCAACCCTGGGTCCTCCAAATCCAAATTCAAATCCAACCCCTGGTTTCTCCAAATCCAGCTCCTGTGTCCTCCAAATCCAACCCTTGGGTTCTCCAAATCCAAATCCAACCCCAACCCCTGTGTCCCTCCAAATCCAATCCCTTGTTCCTCCAAATCCAGTCCTCGGGTCCCCACATCCAACACCTGGGTCCTCCAAATCCAACCTCTGGGTCCTCCAAATCCAAATCCAACCCCTGGGTTCTCCAAATGCAAATCCAACCCCTGGGTTCTCCAAGCCCAGCCCCTCCAAGCCCCGGCTCTCTCAGCTCCTCAGAAATTAAATCCCCCCCAGAGCGGAAGCCAAAGCCCCCCAGACAATTCCCGGGTGTTCTCCTGGAGCACTGCAGGGTGGGAGCGGGGCTCACCAGGCTCAGAGACCCCTCCTCAGCTGGGCTGCCTCTCCTGAGCCCTGGGTGAGGTTCCCAGGGGAATTTTGGGAATTTCCCCCCCCCCCCCTCACTTCTTCCTGCGGATTTTGGGTTTCTTGACGGGCCTCAGGTAGGGGTTGTCGATGACGTTCTCCTCCCCGTTCCTGCTGCCTGCCAGGGAGCTGCTCTGCTGCAGCACTGAGGTGTTCTCCTTCTCGGGTCCTGCATCATCCTGCCATGGAAAAAAAACAGGAAAAAATCAAAGTCAGGCTTGGAAATCTTTCTGCTCACAGAATCCACGGCTGCTCCAACTCTGGAAGTGTCCAAAGCCAGGCTGGAGCAATCCTGGGGTAGGGGAAGGTGTCCCTGCCCATGGGACAAGATTTTTATGGTCCCTCTCAACCCAAACTATTCCAGGATTCCAAATTCTAAGCCCAGAACCTGTGGGCAGGAGGGACAATCAACAACCAAGCACACAAGGAGCTGCAGCAGAGGCCAGGCCTCCTGGGCTGTGAGACAGGAAAATCCCTCGGGAAAATGAAAATTTGGGATGCCCTGAAAGCTCCTGCTCAGCCTCCTTCTGCACTGGGCTCTGCAGGGAGCTGGAGAACCAGGACAATGTTCAGTTCCATTCCCCATTTCCCAGGAAACAAAGCCACAATTCCAAGCTGGAGAGCCCTGACAATGTTCAGTTCCATTTCCCAGGAAACAGAGCCGGGTTTTCCAAGCTTAAGAACCAGGACAATGTTCAGTTCCATTTCCCATTTCTTAGGAAACAAAGCCAGAATTCCAAACTGGAGAACCCTGACACTCTTCAGTTCCATTCCCCATTTCCCAGGAAACAAAGCCAGAATTCCAAGCTGGAGAACCCTGACAATGTTCAGTTCCATTTCCCATTTCCCAGGAAACAAAGCCAGAATTCCAAGCTCAAGAACCCTGACACTGCTCAGTTCCATTATTCCCCATTTCCCAGGAGACAGAGCCAGAATTCCAAACTGGACAACCCTGGCACTGCTCAATTCCATCTCCCATTTCCCAGGAGGCAGAGGCAGGTTTTCCAAGGTGCAGGAATGGCCCCAGGGTGGCCCCACCGTGCTCATGTGCAGCGGGAGGTTCTCGGTGTCCGTCTGCTCGTCCTGCTCCGAGGAATCCGTCTCCTCCATCTGCTGCATCTCCAGCTCAGAGGGCAGCAGAGCTGTCAGGTAGGGCACAGTGAAAGGCCTGGCAGCAATCACTGGCAGCAGGGAAAAGGGGAGACACAACAAGTCAGGAAGCTGGGAGAAATTCCTGCCCTCAGAAATTAGGGGCAAAGTTACGGAGATCAAACATTTTGCTGGTTCTGGGTTTGGATGCATTTCCTTTTCCTTACATTTCCTAAGGATAAGGAAGGAAATCTTGATCCCTGAAAGATGGCACTCTCTACTTCCCAATTTTCTGACCCCTAAAAGATGGAACTCTCTACTTCCCAATTTTCTGCTCCCTAAAAGATGGCACTTTCTACTTCCCAATTTTCTGAATCTCTTCATGTTTCCAGCAGCGTTCCAACACAGAAAATCCTCCCTGAGCTCCACCATAAATTCCCAGTTATCTGGGAAATTTGGGCTCCTCTTAAATGAAGCTGTGGGGCCAGCAAGCCTTGGGAAAGTGGGAATTCTCATCTCTGCTCTGCAGGCAGAGACAGGAAAATTTCCAGCAGCAGGAAAATGTCAGGGAGAAGAAATTCATGGGGGAGGTTTCAGGGATGGAGCCAGGATTGGGATGAGAGTTGGATTTAGGCCTTCTCCACCAGGAGAAAAAAGGGAACCTTGAGGAGCTGCTTTCTGCTTTTCCTCCCCCTTTTAACCCCAAATTCCTCCTTTTCCAACCTTCCATTGTGGCAATCCTTAAATCCTTCCCCCAAACCCTCTGATTTTGAGGATTCCCACACCCAGCACCTCAGCAGTGCAGACAGCACCGCGGGATGACTCCCAAACCCTGCAGGGAGGTGAAACCATGGAGTGACTGACGTGGGAAGGTGCTGACATCGTCCTTGAAGAGGCTCTGGGTCTCGCCAGTCTTGGCCATGAAGCGGGTGAGGGCCCTCTCCACGTCCCTGCGCTGCGACGCCGCCTTCTCCCGCAGCACCTGGTAATCGGACACGGGCTCGCGGTACGTCTGCAGGGAGGGACAGCACGCAGGAGCTGGGGAGAGCTCCACCTCCAAACGTCCCAGAGACGGAGCAGCTCCACCTCCAAACTTCACAGGGATGGAGCAGCTTCACTTCCAAGCCAACATCCCAGGGATGGAGCAGCTCCACCTCCAAACGTCCCAGAGACGGAGCAGCTCCACCTCAAAGTATCACAGGCATAGAGCAGCTTCACTTCCAAACCAGCATCCCAGGGTTGGGGCAGCTCCACCTCCAAATATCACAGGGATGGAGCAGCTCCACCTCCAAACGTCCCAGAGACGGAGCAGCTCCACCTCAAAGTATCACAGGCATGGAGCAGCTTCACTTCCAAACCAACATCCCAGGCTTGGGGCAGCTCCACCTCCAAGCAAACATCCAAGGGATGGAGCAGCTCCACCTCCAAACTTCACAGGAATTGAGCAGCTCCACCTCCAAACAAACATCCCAGGGATGGAGCAGCTCCTCCACTTCCAAACTTCACAAGGATGGAGCAGCTCCACCTCCAAACTTCACAGGGATGGAGGAGTTCCACCTCCAAACTTCACAGGGATGGAGCAGCTCCTCCACTTCCAAACTTCACAAGGATGGAGCAGCTTCACTTCCAAACCAGCATCCCAGGGTTGGGGCAGCTCCACCTCCAAGCAAACATCCCAGGAATTGAGCAGCTCCTCCACTTCCAAACTTCACAGGGATGGAGGAGTTATGAAGCAGCTCCACCTTCAAACCTCACAGGGATGGAGCAGCTCCACTCCCAAACTTCACAGGGATAGAGGAGTTATGGAGCAGCTCCACTCCCAAACATCCCAGGGATGGAGCAGCTCCACCTCCAAACCAACATCCCAGGGATGGAGGAGTTATGGAGCAGCTCAACTTCCAAACTTCACGGGGATGGAGCAGCTGCAGGTTCTGCTCTTCAGCATCCATGAGGTTTTGGACAGTTAGAGGGGTCCAGCAGGCAGAAATCCAGGGATTCTGCACTGGGAATGGTCTGGGAGCAGGCAATGGGAAGGATCCCATCCCAAGGAATGTCCAAAACCCACAAACAAGGAATATTCAAAGCCAGGAAAAACAATACTTTGGATAAATAACACCAGTGCTGCAGTAAAAAAAACAACACTTCTGGGGTTCTGGACATCAAAGAGATCCCAGCCAGCACAAAAATGAGAAATCCAGGGATTCTGGCTGATTTCTGGATGGCAAGGGATGCCCACAACCCACAAAGAAGGAATGTATCAGGTCAGCAGGAACATTTTGGATAAATGGCAGCAGCACTGCAGTAAAACCACCCCAACTCCCGGAATTCAGAGACCCCAAACAGCACAAAAATGTTGTTTTCACTCACTGGTGTCTTGATGTAGGTGTGAGGATCTGGGAACTCTGGGAAATGGCCAGGAATGTGGGGTGGGTGAGGTTTGTTCTGCCCAGCTGTCAGGGCTTTGGGGGTCACAGGCTGGTTTGTCACTGGAGCTGCAGGGGAAAAACAGCACAGGAATGAGGGAAAACACCACAGGAATCAGAAAACAACAAAGGATCCAGGGAAAACAAGCACAGGAATCAGGGAAAACACCGCAGGAATCAGAGAAAACACCACAGGAATGAGGGAAAACAAACACCACAGGAATGAGGGAAAACAAACACAGGAATGAGGGAAAACACAGGAATGAGGGAAACAAACACAGGGGTCAGGGAAAAAACCCACAGGAATCAGGGAAAACACAGAAATTAGGGAAAACAAACACAGGAATGAGGGAAAACGCCACAGGAATAGGGGAAACACCACAGGAATCAGGGAAACACCACAGGAATAGGGGAAACAACCCGGGAATCAGGGAAACAACCCGGGAATCAGGGAAAAGAACACAGCAATCAGGGAAAACACGGGAACCTGGAAAAACACCACAGGAATCAGGGAAAACACAGGAATCCTCCTTCCCAGGGTCCCCCCAAAGCTCTGACCCCATCCATGACCCTGGGATTGGATCCCAGAGGGGAAAAGGATCCCTTGACCCTTCAGACAAATCCCCTCCCAAGCGACCCAGGTCCCTTCACCCCAACACAGGAGCCCCAAATCCTGGGATTATCCCAGAGAAAGCTCCTCAGGAGCTCCCTGGAAGGCAGCAGAGGGGAATTGCAGGAGTTGCAGGCTGTCCCCAGCCTAGGAGAGGTGCCCCACGTACGGGCAGTGATCACCATCCTCTGGGAGCGCTTGGCGTAGGCAGGAAGGGTTTCCACGTTGAAACCTGGAACCCAAAAGAGGAAAAGAGGAATTTACCCAGTCAAAATCCAGAATTTTTCCAAATTAAACAAGAAAGGAATGGGCGAGGGGAGCAGATCATGGGATCAGGGAAAGGAATCAGCTGTGTGTGGCCACAGCACAGGGCACCTGTCAGGGACACATTTTATGAAAAATCTTTTTGCTCCTGAGAAACTGAGAGGCCTCAGGAACAAAATGTACCCAATGGTTATCTGTTGCTGTGGAATGCAACAGGTGCATCCTTGATTAATCTCATGTGGTTGTTTCTAATTAATGGCCAATCACAGCCCAGCTGGCTCAGACTCTCTGTCAGTCACGAGATTTTATTATCATTCCTTCCTTTCTATTCCTTTCAAGCCTTCTGATGAAATCCCTTCTCCTATTCTTTTAGTACAGTTTTAATACAATTTATATCATCTGTGGTGGTGTTCACAGGGGTCCCAGGCTGAGGGAAGAGACGAGGATCTGACTCCGTGTTTCAGAAGGCTGATTTATTATTTTATTATATATATTTTATATATTTTATATTAAAACTGTACTCAAAGAATAGAAGAAAGGATTTCCTCCAAAGGGAAGGGAAAGGAAAAAGGAAAGGAAAAAGGAAAGGAAAAAGGAAAGGAAAGGAAAGGAAAGGAAAGGAAAGGAAAGGAAAGGAAAGGAAAGGAAAGGAAAGGAAAGGAAAGGAAAGGAAAGGAAAGGAAAGGAAAGATAAAATCTCATGACTCTCAGAGAGTCCGAGACAGCTGGGCTGTGATTGGCCATTAATTAAAAACAACCACATGAGACCAATCACAGATGCACCTGTTGCATTCCACAGCAGCAGATAACCATTGTTTATATTTTGTTCCTGAGGCTTCTCAGGAGAAAAAATCCTAAAGAAAGGATTTTTCATAAAATGTGTCTGTGACAATCACAGAATAATAAATCAGCCTTCTGAAACATGGAGTCATATCCTCATCTCTTCCCTCGTCCTGGGACCCCTTTGAACACCACCACAGGCACCCCCCAAATCCCAGATTTTGGGGGGAAATTTCCCAATCCAGAGGTGGAAGGGGTGGGAAGAGGGAGCTGCTCACCCATCTCCACGAGGGTCACCACGATGTCTGAGAGCGTGGGCTGGGTCCTGGCTGTGTGCTCGCAGTAGGATTTGGCACTCCTCCCAATTTCTGAAATATCTGCAGGATAAAACCACCAGGGGTTCAATTCTCACAGCTGGGGCAGCTCCAGGACTGCAGGAATTGGGGGCTGAATCCAGGGATTGGTGCCTTGGACTGGGGCTGATTCCAGGAATTTGTGCCTTTGGAATTGGGGCTGATTTTTGGGATTTGTGCCATGGATTGGGGCTGATTCCAGGAATTTGTGCCTTGGATTAGGGGCTGATTTTTGGGATTTGTGCCTTGCATTGGGGCTGATTCCAGGGACTGGTGCCATGGATTAGGGGCTGATTTTTGGGATTTGTGCCACGGACTGGGGCTGATTGCAGGAACTGGGGGCTGATTTTTGGGATCGGTGCCTCGCACTGAGGGCTGATTTTTGGGATTTGTGCCACGGACTGGGGCTGATTTTTGGGATTTGTGCCATGAACTGGGGCTGATTTTTGGGATTGGTGCCACAAACTGGGGCTGATTTTTGGGATTGGTGCCTCACACTGAGGGCTGATTTTTGGGATTGGTGCCTCACACTGGGGCTGATTTTTGGGATCGATGCCTCGCGCTGAGGGCCGATTTTTGGGATTTATCTGCAGCGTCAGAGCTGGGCTGCTCTCTCCCCACGCTGTGACTGTGTGAAAAGCAGGGTGCCAGCCCTGTGTGAGCAGAGGGCGCTGCTGTGCAGGCTGGCCAGGGGGCACTCACAGCTCTGGATCATCTCGGTGAGCGTCTCCACCGCCGCCTTCTCGGCGCTCTCGAAGCCGGCCTCGGTCAGCAGCGAGCTCACCACCACCTGCAGCGTGCGGCGCCGCGCCAGCTGGTAATTGTCAGCTGGGGTGCCAGCCTGCTTGCTGCCCCTCTGCCAGGGAAAAAACAGAGTTATCCATGCAATGGGATCCGTTGGATCCATGGTAATTGTCAGCTGGGGTGCCAGCCTGCTTGCTGCCCCTCTGCCAGGGAAAAAACAGAGTTATCCATGCAATGGGATCCGTTGGATCCATGGTAATTGTCAGCTGGGGTGCCAGCCTGCTTGCTGCCCCTCTGCCAGGGGGAATGGAGTTAGGGAATGGGAAGGGATCCATGGGATGGGATCCATGAGATGGGATGGGATCCATGGGATGGGATGGGATCCATGGGATGGGATGGGATCCATGGCATGGGATAGGATGGGATTGAATGGGATCCATGGCATGAGATCCATGGTAAGGGACGGGACAGGGAGCAGGGAATGGAAGGGCTCGGGAGCAGGAACTTGGGAGCAGGGAAGGGTCACAGATCAGGTGGAAGGACCATGAAGCAGGGACTGGGAAGGAACATGGAACAAGGATTGGAAAAAGTGCGGGAGCAGGTAATGGGAAGGGTGACAGCAGGACACAGGTATACACACACACGTGTGTCGTATACACTCACAGGGGCACGTGTGTATATATGTGTGTATATATACATATATATAAATATTTATGTAAATACATATATTTACACACGTGTCCTCACAGAACCTCCCAGATACTTTTTGACTTTTTGGGACCCGGCCCCTTTAAGGACACCCCCCACACACAAGCCCCGCCCCGTTCCCCGCCAGCCAATTGGAGCGCGCCATCCTCAGCCAATCAAACCCTGCCTCCCCTCGGGCCTTCCAGCCAATCAGCGCCTCCCTCCCTCCACCAGCCGCCTCCACGCTCCGCGGCCTGGCCGCGGCCGCCTCCGCGCCCCGGAGGGATCGAGCGCTGCCGCCCCGCCCGGCCCTGCCGGGGACCCGCCGGGAACCCGCCCCCACGGCCCCGCGCCCCGGGGATCAGGCGCCGTTACCGTGCCGGAGCCCCCGGACGCTGTGTCAGCCATCTTGGAGCCATATGGAGCTGTGCGCATGCGCCAGGTGCGGGCGTGGCGGTGGGCGGGCGCGCGGGGCATTGTGGGAGTTGTAGTGCAGGCG
Source organism: Molothrus aeneus (assembly GCF_037042795.1). NCBI lineage: Eukaryota > Metazoa > Chordata > Aves > Passeriformes > Icteridae > Molothrus > Molothrus aeneus. The sequence goes on along the minus strand of NC_089669.1, from coordinate 2,621,103 downwards.
GGGCAACGCGCGGAGCATCGTGGGAGTTGTAGTGCGGAGGAGGGGCAACATCTGGATGCGCCCACCCTCCCTCCCCCCGCACATCTGGAGATCCCGAGGGGGTGGAACGAGATGGGATTGATGATCCCAAACCGGACAGGACAAAAGGACCGCGAGGATTTTGTTGAGTCAGCAAAGTCTCCATTAAAATCTGATTTATCACATCCCAGTTTATGATATCCTGATTTATGACATCCCTGGAGCTCCTTAATTCCAGGCTGTCCTTGAGCCAGGATGAAACTTTGCCTGCTCCACTCATTAACTCTCCTTTCTTGCTAAGTAGGCTGGAAAGTGCACAAAGACCATCCTGATTTGAGATAATGGTGATTTATCCCACATTTTAATAGTGATTTATTGTGATTTATTCCACATTTTGATCGTGATTTATTGTGATTTATCCCACATTTTCATTGTGATTTATCCCCCGTTTTGCAAGGAGCCCCGCTGCCAGCAGAGGGCACGTTGGCACCGAGAAATTCTGATTATTTCTTCATTCACAAACCAAATCAGCCGCGCTGAATGAATTCATGGCGATTTTCCCATCTCTCTGCTGTGAAAATCCCCCCCCAAAAAAAAATCCACCCAAAAAATCCGCCCTGCTCCAGGCTGGTCCCAGGCACTCAGAAATTTCTGTTCCCTCCCATCCCTGCCTGGAGTTCTGGGATCCCAAGGGAGGAGGAGATGGATCCAAGCTGGGATTTTTTGCCTTTTTCCCCCCTTTTTGTGCAGCTCAGATGATACAAACTCACTTATTTTCTGTAGAAAATCAGATTTTGGGTTGCTGAGGGAACAGAGGAGCTCTGCAGGTTTTGCTCTCTGTACTCCCCAATCCTTGGATCCCAATCCTGTCCTCAGGGACAAACTCTGCTCTTGGGATTCCCAGAACTTTGGGATTTTTTGGACCTAAAATGAGCTTAATTGTTTGAAAAATGAGCTTTAAATTGTTTTAAAAAAAAATTAAATTGTTTTAGGGCAAGGAGCTGAAGAACCAGCAAGGTTTGGCTGCCAGAACTGAGCAGCTCCTTGGTGTGACAGGATAGGTGACAGCAACTTTTGTCACCTTCTCCTGCTCATTAAATCTCTCATTTTCAGCTGTCACTTGGAGAAAATCCCTAAATCTGAGCCTGGAGGTTGATGAAAAATCCCTTTTTTCTCCCTTCCCAGTGGGATCCTGGAATTCCAGCAGGAATAAGGGTGGGTGAAATGCAGGAAGTTGTGTGAACTCGCTGGAGCCTCTCAGCAGCTCAAGCTGAGTTTAGAGCTCAAGCTGAGTTTAGAGCTGGGCTTTGGGCCGGTTCTTGTTTGATCTGATCAGTTCCCCTGTCCCCAATTGCAGATGAAATGAAAATTGAGGCTATCAGGGCAAGGAGCTGATAAAAGATCCTTGATAAGAACAAAGCCTGGCAGCCCCAGAGGAGCGGACAGTCCCCAGTAAAGTCCCCATGGATGGCAGCCCCAAAAGGAGGTGACAATCCCTGATAAAGTCCCCAAGAATGGCAGCTCCAAAAGGGGACAATCCTTGATAAAGTCCCCATGGATGGCAGCCCCAGAGGAGGGGACAGTCCCCAATAAAGTTCCCATGGATGGCAGCACCAAAAGGAGGTGACACAGCCCCAGTAAAGTCCCCAAAAATGGCAGCCCCAAAATGGGGGACACAATCCCTGATAAAGTCCCCAAGAATGGCAGCCCTAAATGGGGACAATCCCTGATAAAGTCCCCAGGGATGGCAGCACCAAAAAGGGACACAGCCCCAATAAAGTCCTCATGGATGGCAGCCCCAAAAATGGGGGACAATCCCTGATAAAGTCCCCAGGGATGGCAGCCCCAAAGGAGGGGACACAAAGGGACAATCCTTGATAAAGTCCCCAGGGATGGCAGCCCCAAAGGAGGGGACACAAAGGGACAATCCCTGATAAAGTCCCCAGGGATGGCGGCCCCAGAGGCTCAGCTGGAGCTGCAGCAGCAGCTGGGAGGCCACGATAGCTCCTGTGCTGTCCCCTCCCTGTGCCATGGGGACAGTGGCCCTGTCCCCTCCCTGTGCCACGGGGACAGTGGCCCTGTCCCTCCCAGCCCCAGCTCCTCCTCTCTCAGCTGGAGCTGTCCCCATGATTCCTTCTGGAAGGTTCTGCCCTGGCTCCGCTCCTTGTCCCTCCTGTGGGGCTCTTTGGGGGATCCTTCTCTGGCAGGAAATGCAATTTTGAAGAGGGGAAAAAAACGAGTGCAGGAAACATTTGGGGCTAAAATCTTCATCCTGCATCACATCCCTGGGCAAAATCCCCCTCAGGACGTGTCCCTGGGGTTGGGTGTGAGGAATTCCAGCATTTTTTGCATCCCAAAAAATTATCTGAGCAGGTTTTCCACGTTCCAGCTGGGCAGGAAGGGAAAGAGGGTTTATATCCCCATTTTTTTGGTTTTTGTTTTTTGGGTTTTTTTGGGGAGGGGTGTTGGGTTTTTTTGGGGGGTTTTTTTTGGGTTTTTGTTTGGTTTTTTGTTGTTGTTGTTTTTTGGGGGATTTTTTAATTCAGGGTTTTTTTGTTGTAGTTGTTTTGGTTTATCTTGGGTTTTTTGGGTTTTGGTTTTTTTTTTTTTTGTTTGTTTTTTCCATTTTTCGAGGATTTTAGATTTGAGGAAGAGCAGAGGGGTTTTCACATGAAAAGTCTCAAGAATTCAGAACTTTTCCCTGATTTCAGCAGGAATGATGGAGAAGGGGACCTTCCTCATCCTCACCGGCACAGCCAGGGCTGTTTTGGGGGGAAATATCAACACGTTGAATGAAATTCAAATATTCAAGCGTTGGATGAAATTCAAATATTCAAACGTTGGATGAACTCCAAATATTCAGATGTTGATGAAACGATTTCCCAGGGGCCCTGCAAGGCTCGGGGGCGCCCTGGGGAGGGTGGCAGGCCACGCTTCACGTGCACACAACTGTCACCTGCTGTCACTTGGGGGCTGCTGCCTCTCTTGTGTGACAGAGGAGCTGCCACAGCTGGGGCGGCCGTTGGAACCTGGGGGGGGATTTAAGGAGGGGGGACAGGGACAGACAGACAGGGGGGGACGGACAGGGTGACGAGCAGGAAATGGGAAAAAAAAAACCCAAAATCACCCCATTTAGTGGCATTGGGATGCTTCAAACCCTTTATTGAGACAGGGAAAGAAATCTCAATATTTGGGAAAATGCAATCCCAATATTTGGGATGCTCCAGATGCGACCCCAATCTTTGGGATGCTCCAAACCCTTTGTAGAGGAAGGGAAAAACCACAATTCCAATATTTGGGATGCTCCAGAAGCAATCCCAAGATTTAGGATGCTCCAAACCCTTTGTAGAGGAAAGGAAAAACACAGTCCCAATATTTGGGATGCTCCAGATGCAATCTCAAGATTTGGGGTGTTCCAAACCCTTTGTAGAGGAAGGGAAAAACACAATCCCAATATTTGGGATGCTCCAGATGCGACCCCAATCTTTGGGATGCTCCAAACCCTTTGTAGAGGAAGGGAAAAACACAATTCCAATATTTGGGATGCTCCAGATACAACCCCAATATCTGGGATGCTCCAAACCCTTTGTAGAGGAAGGGAAAAACACAATCCCAATATTTGGGATGCTCCAGATGCAATCTCAAGATTTGGGATGCTCCAAACCCTTTGTAGAGGAAGGGAAAAACACAATTCCAATATTTGGGATGCTCCAGAAGCAATCCCAAGATTTGGGATGCTCCAACCCCTTTATCAAAGCAGGGAAAGGAATCCCAACATTTGGGATGCTCCAAATCTTTTACTGAGGCAGGGAAAGACACAATCCCAATCTTTGGGATTTTATCCCAAACCCTTTATCAAGGCAGGGAAAATGCAACCCCAGTATTTGGGATACTCCAAACCCTTCACTGAGGGAGGGAAAGAAATCCCAATATTTGGGATGCTCCAAACCTTTTATAGAGGCAGCGAAAATGCAACGCCAGTATTTGAGAAAATACAATCCCAACATTTGGGATGCTCCAGATACAACCCCAATATCTGGGATGCTCCAAACCCTTTATCAAAGCAGGGAAAGGAATCCCAACATTTGGGATGCTCCAAATCTTTTACTGAGGCAGGGAAAGACACAATCCCAATCTTTGGGATTTTATCCCAAACCCTTTATCAAGGCTAGGAAGGAAATCCCAAGGTTTGGGATGCTCCAAACCCCTTATTGAGGCAGAGAAAGCTGGAACCCCAATACTTGGGCTGCTCCAAACCCTTTATAGAGGCAGGGAAAGAAATCCCAATGTTTGGGATGCTCCAAATCTTTTATAGAGGCAGGGAAAGATACAATCCCAATGTTTGGGATGCTCTAAAGCCTTTATCAAGGCAGGGAAAAACGCAACCCCAATTTTGGGGTGCCCCAAACCCTTTATTGAGGCAGGGAAAGAAATCCCAATGTTTGGGATGCTCCAAACCCTTTATCAAACCCCGTCCAACCCTTTTAAGCCCTTTTAAGCCGAGCTTTGCAAAGCTCAGCCCTGAGCTCAGGAGCCCCCAGCAGAATCCCTGAGCTGCGCTGGCTTTGCAGGCTGAGCTCAAATCTCCCCCAGAACACGTCAGAACCAGCCTGGGCTGCAGCTGTGGGGTTCAGAGGAGATTTAGGGGTGCAAAAACTGCTCTGGAGCTCTCAGCTGTGCACCCAGCCCTGCAGGTGAGCAGAAATCGTTGCTCAGCAGCTTTTATTTATTTTTTATTTTTGTTTTCCCGCTCGATTTTTCACCCTGCAGGAAGTACAGAAACACTTTTGAGCGCTCACACTTGTGTCTGGCAGGTGAAAATAAATTTGTGGGGCACAACGGGTTTGTGGGGACCCCTGAAATCTTTGGGGCAAAGGCAGCCTTGTGGTTTTGAAGATTTTTTGTTTCTTTTTGTCTCCCTGACACCATCAGGGGAAAGGCCCTGAGGGAGAAGATCCTGAGGGCTCTCCTGGTTCCATCAGGGCAGGAATCAAACAGGATTTTGGTGCTTAGAGGTGCGAAAATTGGGATTTTTCAGCCCTGCAGGTGAGCAGAAATCGTTGCTCAGCAGCTTTTTTATTTTTTATTTTTGTTTTCCCGCTCGATTTTTCACCCTGCAGGAAGTACAGAAACACTTTTGAGCGCTCACACTTGTGTCTGGCAGGTAAAAATAAATTTGTGGGGCACAACGGGTTTGTGGGGACCCCTGAAATCTTTGGGGGCAAAGGCAGCCTTGTGCTTTTGAAGATTTTTTGTTTCTTTTTGTCTCCCTGACACCATCAGGGGAACCATCCTGAGGGAGAAAGGCCCTGAGGGCTCCATCAGGGCAGGAATCAAACAGGATTTTGGTGCTTAGAGGTGCAAAAATTGGGATTTTGGGGTGTTTTGCATCATTTCCCAACCCTATTTCACAGGAGAGCCCTGCGAGGTTCAGGCCAAATGTACAGTCCCTGGTTTTGGTTTATTCCTTGGGATATAATTCATCATTTAGGATAGAATTTATCGTTTAGGATATAATTTATTACTTAGGATAGAATTTATCCCTTATTTCCAGTTTATTAAATAGGAAAAATATTCATCTCAAGCAGAGATGAATATGGATTTTTCTGTTTCCCTGGATGGAAAATTGAGCTCCTGAGCCAAGCAGGATTTCTCAGGGCTCGTTTTTGGTCCCTGCTTGGACCACTTGGATGTGTCCCCTCCTTCAGACAGATCCCAATCCCAATCCCAATCCCAATCCCATCCCAATCCCATCCCAATCCCATCCCAATCCCAATTCCATCCCAATCCCAATCCCAATCCCATCCCAATCCCAAACGTGGCATCACTTCCCAGCAGCCCAGAGGCTGCCCTGGCTGGGGGCTGAGCAGAAAAAAATGAAAATTTCAATATTTGAGGTGATTTCAAGTCTCTCACACTCAGAGAATGAGGCAGGACGGATTTCCTGGAGGGGGCTGAGGAAAAATTTGGGATTTCCATTCCAAAATTTGGGATTTCCATTCCAAACCCTGAAGATCTGAGGAAAAAATTGGGATTTCTATTCCAAACCCTGCAGGGCTGAGGAAAAATTTGGGATTTCCTTTCCAAAAATTGGGATTTCCATTCCAGACTTTGCAGGGCTGAGAAAAAATTTGGGATTTCAATTCCAAACCCTGCAGGGCTGAGGAAAATTGTGGGATTTCCATTGAAACCCTGCAGAGCTGAGGAAAAATTTGGGATTTCCATTCCAAACCTTGCAGGGCTGAGCAAAAATTTGGGATTTCCATTGAAACCCTGCAGAGCTGAGGAAAAATTTGGGATTTCTATTCCAAACCTTGCAGGGCTGAGCAAAAATTTGGGATTTCTTTTCTAAAATTTGGGATTTCCATTCCAGACCCTGCAGGGCTGAGGAAAATTGTGGGATTTCCATTCCAAACCTTGCAGGGCTGAGGAAAAATTTGGGATTTCCATTCCAAACCCTTCAAGGAGGGGGAACTGAGAAAAAAATTGGGATTTCCATTCCAAACCCTTCAAGGAGGGGGAACTGAGAAAAAATTTGGGATTTCCATTCCAAAGCCTTGCAGGGCTGAGGAAAATCGTGGGATTTCCATTGAAACCCTGCAGTTTGATGGCACAGCTGCCTCTGGAAGTGCAGGCAGCTCTTCCCCCTTCCTCTGTAGGGTGCTGATAGCCCAGGGCAGCCTCTCCCTGTGCCTGGGGACAGGGACAGGGACAGGGCCAGCACTGCTATCACTCCCTGTCCCCGTCCCCACACATTTGTTTGTCTCATTTCTCCTTTGAGGGCAGCTGCATTCTGAGAAACCCAAGCCTGGAGCTGCAGGAGCACCCCAAAACAAAAAGGAGTTTTTGTTTTATCTCTGCCTGGAGCTGCAGGAACACCACAAAAAAAAAAAAAAAGAGTTTTTGTTTTATCTCTGCCTGGAGCTGCAGGAACACCACAAAAATAAAAGGAGTTTTTGCTTTATCTCTGCCCTTTCTGCCCCCACAGGGCCTTGATAAGCCCAGGGTGGGCTGGCAGGATTAGACACCAAGGTGCCACCTGCGAGGCTCTGGGGACATCCAGATGTGGCACAGCTTCCCAAACACCCTCCCAGCTGCTCTCCCACAAAACTGAGGGGATTATTCATCATTATTCAAGCTGCAGCCACTCCTCGGCGGGGTCTGAGCCCCTCCTGAGTGCCCTTTTTGTTTTTGGGGACACTTTGTGGGATTGTCCCACCCGTGGTCAGGCCGGGCAGAAATCAACCAAAGGAGGAAGAATTTATGTAAAAGGGAGGCCAGGGTGGTGGGTTTAGCTGGGTTTTTCTGTAGGAAACGAGGCCAGGAGTTCTGAAAAGCTTTGGGTCCATCCTGATGGCCAGCAGGGAGATTTTTGTGGGGTGGGAGGGATTTTCCCTGTTCACCCAGAGTGAGGAAGCCACAGGGAGGGTCTGAGTCCTGCAGCCCAAAATTCCCCTTTAAGGCATCACAGCCAAACCCTGCTCCTCCACGAGCACAGGGAAAACAGGGACAGAGGGAGAGTCACCAGCACAAAACCAGGGATTTATTTCAGGTAGAAAACCCAGCTCCTCACAGGATTTTGGGGGACAAGCACCCAGTGAAGTTTGGGGGTTTGGGAGGCAAATATCTGGAGAAGTTTGGGATTTTGGGAGATGAACATCCAGTGAAGTTTGGGGCTTTGGGAGTTGAGGGAGTGAAATATCCAGTAAAGTTTGGGGTTTTGGGAGACAAATATCCCGTGAAATTTGGGGTTTTGGGAGATGAACTCTCTGTGAAGTTTGGGGTTCTGGAGATGAACACCCAGTGAAATTTAGGGTTTGGGAGATGAACAGCCTGCAAAATTTGGGTTTTTGGGAGGCAAACATCTGGAGAAGTTTGGGATTCTGGGAGACAAATATCCAGTGAAGTTTGGGGTTTTGAGAGATGAACACCCAGTGAAGTTTTGGGGTTCTGGGAGATGAACACCCAGTGAAGTTTTGGGGTTCTGGAGATGAACACCCAGTGAAGTTTGGGGTTTTGGCTGGGAAATCCTTGGGAAACGCTGGAGCAGCCCCAGGGCAGGAGGATGAGGAGCATTTTGCTGCCCCCACTCGGGTTTGGGGTCCTGGGGATCTCCCCCAGCCCCGGGCAGGATGTGGGAGGGCTGAAATGGCCAACAAAAGCTGCAGCTCCAGCAGAGCTGGGAGCAAATCCTGCTGCAAGCCCCCCAAAGCCCCCAAACCCCCCAAACCCCCCAAAGCCTCCAAAGCCCTCAGAGCCCCCAAAGCCTCCAAACCTCCCAAAGCCTCCAAAGCCCCCAAAGCCTCCAAACCCCCCAAACCCCCCAGAGTCCCCAAACCCCCCAAACCCCCCAAAGCCTCCAAAGCCCCCAAAGCCTCCAAAGCCCTCAAAGTCCCCAAAGCCCCCAAACCCCCCAAACCCCCCAAACCCCCCAAACCCCCCAAACCCCCCAAAGCCTCCAAACCCCCCAACCTCCCAAAGCCTCCAAACCTCCCAAAGCCTCCAAACCCCCCAAACCCCCCAGAGTCCCCAAACCCCCCAAACCCCCCCAAAGCCTCTAAGCCCCCCAAAGCCCCCCAAGCCCCCCTGGTGCTGGCAGGAAGGAGATCTGGGGCTGCTGAGCCGGGCTGGGAGCCTGGAGAGGTTTCCTGGAGACACCAGCACAGCCCTGGCAATGCCTGACCCTGCCTGGGCACTGTCCCCAGGGCTGGCAGCGGAGCCGGCCCTGCCACTTCCTCCTGCTGCTGTGTGCCCTGCCAGCTGCTGGCACGGGGACAGGGACACCAGCCTGGGGGGGACTCGGGGGACAGGGACACGGAATCTGGGGGGGATTCAGGGGACAGGGACATGGAATCTGAGGGGCTCCCAGGGGACAGGGACACAGAATCTGGGGGGCTCTGAGGGACAGGGACACAGAATCTGGGGGGCTCTGAGGGACAGGGACACCAGCCTGGGGGACTCCCAGGGGACAGGGACACACAGAGTCTGAGGGGTGTCCCCTGGGGAGCTCTCAGGGACAGGGACACAGAGCCTGGGGGGGATTCAAGGGACAGGGACACGGAATCTGGGGAGCGCCCAGGGGACAGGGACACCAGCCTGGGGGTGTCCCCTGGGGGGCGAATCAAGGACAGGGACACAGAGCCTGGGGGGGATTCAAGGGACAGGGACACGGAATCTGGGGAGCGCCCAGGGGACAGGGACACCAGCCTGGGGGTGTCCCCTGGGGGGCGAATCAAGGACAGGGACACAGAGCCTGGGGGGGATTCAAGGGACAGGGACACGGAATCTGGGGGGCGCCCAGGGGACAGGGACACTCAGAGTCTGAGGGGTGTCCCCTGGGGGGGAATCAGGGATAGGGACACAGAGCCTGGGGGGGATTCAAGGGACAGGGACACCAGCCTGGGAATGACTCAGGGGACACGGACACCAGCCTGGGGGTGTCCCCTGGGGAGCTCTCAGGGACAGGGGCACGGAGCCTGGGAGGTCTCAGGGGACAGGGACGCTCATCCTGGATGCTGTCCCCTGTCTGGAGAGCTTGTGGAGCTCTCAGGGACAGGGACACAGAGCCTGGGGGGCTCTCAAAGGACAGGGACACCAGCCTGGGGGTTCCCAGGGGACAGGGACACTCATCCTGGTGCTGTCCCCTGTCCCTGGGGGTTCTCAGAGCTGAAACCACAACGGTTCTTGCAAATCATCCCCGGGCAGGTCCCTGGCTCAGCTCTCACACTTTCAGAAAAAAAAAAAAAAAAAAGGCAATTTCCTATTTATTTTAGTTTCCTAAATGAGTTTTGTTGAGAGAAAAATGAGAGTTTTTCCGCTAATGGGGTGTGTAATAAAAATATGGGGTCAATATTTAGGGTGAAAATTCGTAGTGGGAAGAGCCAGGGATTGGAGATTGTGAAATTCAATATTCAGGGTGGAAATTCAGCCTGGGAAGAGCCAGGGATTGGGAAGAGCCAGGGATTGGGGATTGTGAAATTCGATATTCAGGGTGGAAATTCAGCCTGGGAAGAGCCAGGGACTGAGGACTGATTTCCTTTTTTGCTCTGCTCAGAGCATTCAGCTGCTCCTGGCCTCAGTTTCCCTCCAGCCAGGTGAGATCACAGCATTCAGACACTCCAGGTACTCTGAAATGCCCTCATGGAACTCTAAAATTCACCATATTTGTTCTGCATTCCAGGCCACGGAGCCCATTTGTATTTAGGTGATTAATTATTAATAGTTTTCTTTTATTAAAGGTAATAAAGGCCTTCAGGATGGGAGAAAATTCCCAGGTGGGAGATGATGCCTTTCAAAACAACTCCACAAACACAGAAACAAAGGCTTTAATTCCCCTTGAAAATGACATTGTGCACTGAAATGGCTGGAGCAGCCCCTTGGAAAGGCACCTGGTAATTAACAGGGTGCAAATTAATCAGCTTCACACAGGACTTAGGGACTCTCAGAGCTCAGAGCTGCCTTTTGTAGTGACAAAACCCAGGGGGACTTTGAAGTCCTGCCTGCTCCAAGGGGTGGCAATCCAAGATTTGGGAATATTATTATTCTAAAAGCACCCCCAAGCCAAAATCTGGATTTTTTTTTGGGGGGCACTGTCACACACAGGAGGTGCCAACCTCGAGATAAGGAGGACAAAGGAGCTGCCTGAGAGCGCAGGGCAGAGGGGGAAATGTGGGATTTGGTTTCCTGGGAGAAGCTGCCGAGGGGTTTGAGCTGCCTGGTGACAAGGGCAGGACCTGGCTGGCTCCGCAGCGTGGCACAGCTGATGGGAAAAGGGATTTAGGGGAGAATTCGCCTCCAAATCAGGTGGGATCCGGGCAGATCAGAGCTTTGCTCCTTCCAGCAGCCAGCAAAGGATGTTGTGGTGGTGAAACCGGCTCGGTGTGACTGTATTTAAATCAGCAGAAATGTAAAATAAACGGGCTTTGATGTAAAGTGAGGCTAAATTTGTGTAAAAACATCTCAGGGGTGAATAAAGCTCCTCCAGCTCGGCAAGCAGTGATTCCTGAGGTTCCTACACATGGAATAAAAATAAAAATAAAAATAAAAATAAAAATAAAAATAAAAATAACAATTAAATAAAATAAATTCTAAGTAAACAAAATATTCCTATAAATATAAATATACCTATACATATAAATGTAAATATAGCTATACATATAAATATAACGTACCTAAAAATAAAAATTAAAATTAAAAAAAATAAGTATAAACATAAACAAAATATTCCTATAAATATAAATGTAAATATACCTACACATATAAGTATAACGTACCTAAAAATAAAAATTAAAATTAAAATTAAAATTAAAAAAATAAGTATAAACATAAACAAAATATTCCTATAAATATAAATGTAAACATAGCTATACATATAAATATAAGTATAACGTACCTAAAAATTAAAATTAAAATTAAAATTAAATAAATTATAAGTATAAACATAAACAAAATATTCCTATAAATATAAATATACCTATAAATATAAATGTAAATATACCTACACATATAAATATAAGTACAACGTACCTAAAAATAAAAATAAAAATATAAGTATAAACATAAACAAAATATTCCTATAAATATACCTATAAATATAAATTAAAATATACCTACACATATAAATATAAGTATAACGTACCTAAAAATAAAAATAAAAACAGGAATAAGGAAATGCTCATTTGTGGAAGAAACACTCAAAGTGAGATTCCTGCAATTAATTAAAAAGGAGATCAGAGCTGCCTAAATATTGGTGAGTGAAAATGAAACTGGTGGGAAAAAAATAAAAAATAACCTCCAAAGATAACAGAGACTCCACCCCTGCTGTCCCCGAGCTCCCCAGGATGTGGCACTGGGCAGGGTGGGGCTGTCAGCGTCTGAGCTGGGGACCTGTCCTGGAGAAACCCCAAAATCCACCGGGTGTTCATCTCCAGATCCCCAAATTCCACAGGGTGTTCATCTCCAGAACCTCAAAATTCACCAAATGTTCACCTCCCACAACCCCAAAACTTCACGGGATGTTTTCCTCCCAGAACCCCAAACTTCACGGGATATTCATCTCCCAGAACCCCAAAACTTCACTGGATGTTTTCCTCCCAGAACCCCAAATTTCACTGGATATTCATCTCCCAGAATCCCAAAACTTCACGGGATATTCATCTCCCAGAACCCCAAATTTCACTGGATATTCATCTCCCAGAACCCCAAACTTCACGGGATATTCGTCTCCCAGAACCCCAAACTTCACTGGATATTCGTCTCCCAAAACTTCACAGAGTGTTCATATCCCAGAACCCCAAACTTCACAGGATATTTGTCTCCCAAAACCCCAAACTCCTCCAGATGTTTGCCTCCCAAAACCCCAAATTTCACAGGGTGTTCATCTCCAAACCCTAAATTTCACTGGGTGTTGATCTCCAGAACCCCAAACTTCACAGAGAGTTCATCTCCCAAAGTCCTGAATTTCACAGGGTGTTTGTCTCCCAAAACCCCAAATTTCACCAAACGTTCATCTCCAAAACCCCAAAACTTCACTGGATTATTATCCCAGAATAAAAAAAAAATTATTCTTCCGGAATAAAAAAATCATTAGGAAATCCCAGGAAATTCCATTTGTGCTGCTCCTCTGAAGAGCCCTGAGCTCCCAACATCAAATAAAAAATATTAAATATATATATATATAAATATATACATATGTCCTAAAAAACAACATAAAAAATAACCTGCAACTCCAAATTCTTCTTTTTTATATTTTAAAATTATTTAAATATATAAAATAGTTAAAATATTCAAAAAACCCCAAACCCATGGAATCTCCCTCAGCAGTGAGATCAGGGCAGGAAGGATGGACAAGGCAGGGACATGGAAAGAATATATTAAAAAAAAGCTGAATTTTAGATGTAAAACATCAGGGCCATGAGGTTTTTTTTTCAATGTTTGCATAATTGGTGACCACAGATAATCCCCTGAAATGACCTAAATTTAACCCATCCGGGGGCTTTCCAAGCCCAGGTTGTTTTCTGAAATTCTGGTTTCACCTTTGCTTTTTTCTTCTTTTTTTATTTTTTATTTTTTATTTTATTATTCTTTCTTTCTTTTCTTTCTTTCTTTCTCTTTCTTTCTCTCCTGGTGAATTCTGGTTCTAAAATGCTGATTTTGGGAGCAAAAATGAGATTTCACCTGGGGTTGCCTCGCTTTGCTTCCGAGCCTGAGTCAAGGAAAATGAGATTTCATTGGAGATTTCCTGGGGAAAAGGGAGCTGAGGCACCAAACAGCTGGGAAATGACAAAGGAAGGCAAAAAAATGCTCTGAAAAATCAGGGAAAATGAAACCTGGGATCAGCAGGAATTTCTTCATGGAATCAGGAGGAAGTTTCCTATGGGAAATTTCCTCATGGAAGGAATTTCCACGGGAATTTCCTCATGGAATCAGGAGAAAATTCCCTGTGGGATCATGAATTTCCTTTGGAATCAGGAGGAATTTCCTATGGGATCAGCAGGAATTTCTTCATAGAATCAGGAGGAATTTTCCTATGGGATCAGGAGAAATTTCCCCACTGAATCAGGAGGAATTTCCTATGGGGTCAGGAGGAGTTTTCTATAGGATCAGAAGGAATTTCCCCATGGAATCAGCAGGATTTTCCTCATGGAATCAGCAGGAATTTCCTACAGGATCAGGAGGAATTTTCCCATGGAATCAGCAGGAATTTCTTCAAAGAATCAGCAGGAATTTCCCCATGGAATCAGCAGGATTTTCCTCATGGAATCAGGAGGAATTTCCTTATAGGATCAGGAGGAATTCCCCATGGAATCAGGAGGAATTTTCCTAAGGGATCAAGAGAAATTTCTTCATCAAATCAGGAGGAATTTCCTCATGGAATCAGCAGGAATTTCTTCACAGAATCAGCAGGAATTTCCCTGTGGAATCAGGAGAAATTTCCTTATAGAATCAGGAGGAATTTCCCCATGGGATCAGCAGGAATTTCCTCATGGAATCAGGAATTTGCTATGGGATAAGGAGGAATTTTCCTCTGAAATCATCAGGAAATTCTTCCTAGAACCAGGAGGAATTTCCTCATGGGATCAGGAGGAATTTGCCTACAGGATCAGGAGGAATTTCCCCATGAAATCAGGAGGAATTTCCAGTCCTTATTCCCAGACATATCCAAGGAATTCCTGGATGTGACAGAGCTGGTGACAAACTGGGGATCATTCCCAGGCTGGGCTGGGAGATCCTGGAGGGATTTTCCAGCCCCAGCAATTCCAGGAACAGAGAAATGACCCCAGGCTCCTCCAGCCCCACATCCCTTGGAAAACTTCCACTTTTCATCACCAACATCCCAAAAAATCCCAATTTTATCACTCAGCCAAGACCAACCTCACCCTGGAAGCCTCTGAGGGTTTTTTTTTTTGTCATTTTCACTCCCAAGGAATTTCCTTTTTTAACCTTGCCCAAGCCAGGAAGCCGCCTATCTACGGCCAGCAGTGACCAAAATTTGGTTTTCCTGGAATTTTTCCCCCATTTCCCTCCCCACACCCACACATTTTCGGCTTTTTAGGATGCTGCACTTTAATTTTTTTTTGCATTTCCAGCCTGCCCCTGTGGCTTGCAGAGGCTCCACTTCTGCCCAGTCATCATCTGGAGGGAACAGCAGCTTGTGCAATGTTCCCTTCCCCCTTTTTTTGGGGCCACCACCACCCCACAAACACCAGAACGGGAGCAAACCCTGCAAGTTTGGGACAAAAAAATTAAAAAAAACCACCCTGAAACTTTCAATTTCCAAAGAGCCCCAAAACCAGAAGGCCCAAAAGGAACCACTGTGGTTTCCCCTTTGCTGGAGTCAAAAGTTTTGTTATTTTTGTTATTAAAGTTTTGTTATTTTTGTTATTTCTTTATTTTTTGTTATTTCTGTTACTTTTTGTTATTTTTTTAAGTTTTGGGGTTTTTGTTATTTTGCTTTTTTTTGGTATTTTTCTTCAATCCAGGGATCTGGGGCCCTGCACCCTGGATTAAAACCCTGGAGTGATCCACAGGATTCCTCCCATGGATTCCTCAAATATTCCCTCAAATTCCTGCCCACCCCACTGGAATATTTCTTTGTGAGATGAGAGAAAATTGGGGGGAAAAGGGAGATTTTTGGGAGTTTTGATGTCACCCCAAAAAATTCCTTTTTTTGTCACTGATGGAATTCTCTGCCCTTTTCTTTCCCTTCACTTCTGGGGCTTCTCAGCACAGCAAATCCACACTGATGACATCAGTAAAAATTTGCCATCTATGCCATAAATTGTAACAATTAAATGCCATAAATTGCAATCATTAAATGGAATAAATGCCAATAATTGAATGGCATAAATGAAGCCAGGGTGCTGCGGATGTGACCTCGGTGTTTGCTGTCACCAGGGGCATTTTGAGCCCCTAAACTTCTGCTCACAAAGATGATTTTTATTTCTAACAACTCCCCCAAAAATATTTCCTGAGCTGACAGAACAAAGCCTTTGGCCTTGTCTTAATTGCATTCATTAATTTGGGGTGTGTGTTTGTCATTGAAAGATTCTTTAGATGACAAAGCACCAAATTTGCTTTTTTTGGTGCATTTTTTAGCACCAAATGTGTCCAAAAGGCACAGGTGGAAGTGGCTGAAGTGTCACTTGTGTGACATTTTTGTTCCTTAGCCTAAAAATGAGTTTATTTCCAGAGGAATATCCCAGCAGGATCAGCCAGGGGTGTCCACTTTGGGATCCTTCTGGGATTCAGGATTTGTTCTGGGATTTCTGCAGCTCCCAGAAATTTTTGCTCCATTCCTGAGTTTTGTGTGGACAATATTTTATTTTCTTTTGTTTTAAATATTTTTATTTTATTAAATATTTTTATTTTATTAAATGGTTTCTTTTATATATTTTTATCACCTATATTTTTATTTAATAATAATTATATTATCATTTATATTTTAATACAGTTATAGATTTTAATATATATTTTTATTTTAACTTTTTATTTTTATATATTTTATTTTATATATTTTTATATATTTTATATATAAGAAATATTTATATTAAAATTTAATTTTATATAATTTTATATATAAAATATAAAAAAATTATATATATATATATATATATAAAAATTTTACATATACGATATTAAATTTATATGTAAAATACACATTTTATATGCCGATTTCTGACGCTTTCCCGCTTTCTGACGCTTATCTGGGCAGCTCCCCCCGCGGTTATCTCCCGTGGAGCCGCACCAGGGTGAATTTTGGAAGCCAACAGGCTGCAAACGTGCACGGCTGATTATTTCCACAGCCTTGAAAAAAATGTGCTAAAAAAAAAGGAAAAAAAAAGAGGAAAAAAAGGGGGGAAAAAGATAAAAAAAAGGAGAAAAAAAGAAAAAAAAAAAGAAAAAAGTTATAGGAGAAAAAATTCAAGTGTCAGGGGTTGCTAGACGCCTCGCAGCGGCGGAGATGAAGGGGACGTGGCGGAAACGCGCGGGGGGGTGGCGCAGTGTCCCCCTGTCTGTCCCCGTGTCTGTCCCCGTGTGCCCCCCCCAACATGGCAGCAGCGCCCCACGTGCGCCGGTCCCGCCAGAGCACCCCTGGCCCCGCCCCCTCCGCGGCGCTCAGCACTGTGATTGGTGAATACCGCTTATAGCCACGCCCCAACTCGGCGGGCGCGGGGTGCCTCTCGGTGATTGGCTGCAGCGCGGCGGTGCCTCTCGGTGATTGGCTGCGGCGCGGCGCGGGCACGCCCCCCCCCCCGGCGCGCGGCGGCGCTGGGGGCCGGGGCCGGGGCGGGAGCTGCGCCAGTTCCCGGCGTCCCGCGGCGGAGCCGGCGGTGCCCGCGGTGCCTCCTCCTTGTGTCCCCTCCGTGTCCCCGCAGCGTCCCCACGGCCCCTGCCCGCCCCCCATGGAGCTGCTGTGCGTGGAATCCGCGGCCCGCGCCCCCCGCGCCGGGCGGGACCCGCATCTGCTGGGGGACCGGCGGGTGCTGCAGAACCTGCTGAGCCTGGAGGAGCGCTACAGCCCCCGCGTGTCCTACTTCCAGTGCGTGCAGAGAGACATCCAGCCCTACATGCGGAAGATGTTGGCCTTCTGGATGCTGGAGGTACCGGAATGCTGCGGGGTTTGCACCGAAAACCCGGGGGACAAGCGGGGGACGAGTCAGCGCTGATGGGTGTCGGGCACGGCGGTGATGCCGGTGGGGATGGAGGGTGAAACTCGCTCTCCTGTGCTAAAATTGGGATTTTCCCCAAAATCAGGCCCCCCAAAAGCTCCGGGCAGGGCTCAGCTCAGCCCCCGGGGGGAAATAATAACGCTGCTGTCGAGTTCCCTAAATTAAAAATGAATCAGCGGGTGGAGTTCGGGGCAGGGGGGATCTCCTGGTGCTGTCCCAATAAATGACAATTCCGCACGGATCGGTCCTGCCTGTCCCAGCCGGTGCTGCGGGGAGCGCTTCCAAAGAAATGAAGAATATTTCCATTTTAAACGGGTTTTTTCCCCCCTGCTGTCATTGTTCCCGCAATCCCCATTTGGAGAAGGGTCTGTAGATAAACCCCGCTTTGGGAGCCGCTCCTGTGCAGCCCTAAAAGCAGCGAGGTGGCACCGGAGGATGTCACGACCTGCGTGTCATTGTCCCCAGCGCTGCTGGCAGCAGGAGCAGGGTGGCGTTCGCTGCAGAAGGAGCAGGAACCGCAGTAGATTTTGATGGTGGTGTCGAAAGAAGGAAGTTCAGTGTGACGAGTGCTGCGGTGCTGGGGGCAGATAAGAGCAGAGGAGCTGAAATTCGGAGCTGCTGGACTCCGCTGGTGGCTGAGGGAGGGGACTTTGGGGACTGGTTTGGGTGCTGCCATTGATTCTCCTCGTGTCCCTGGAGAGCTCCAAGGTGGAATTGGCAGCCCTGGATCCTTTTCTCCACCACCCAGCTGGAGCTGCTGCTTTGCTCCTGAGCTTCCCAGGGCAGGGGCGGCAGCTGGCAGGGGCATCCCCAGCAGGGCACAGCAAAAACGGGGCAAATTCTGATTTATCCACGTGCTCCAGGTGGAATTGGCAGCTCGGGATCCTTTTCTCCTCCACCCACCTGGATCGGCTGCTGTCCCATCCAGAGCTGCCCAGGGCAGGGGTGGCAGCTGGCAGGGGCATCCCCAGCAGGGCACAGCAGAAACGGGGCCAAATGAGGCAAATTCAGATTTCTCCACATGCTCCAGGTGGAATTGGCAGCCCTGGATCCTTCTCTCCACCCCCCAGCAACCTGAGGGAGGGAAACTGAGGCACTGGGAGATCCCTGGGCATGGAGAGCCCTCATCCCTGGGTTTCCATGGATTTCAACCCTTTTTGGGGCACATCCTACTCCAGTATAGAGGGAATACCCAGGTTTCTAAAGGATTTGTCCCATCCAGAGCTGCCCAGGGCAGAGGTGGCAGGAGCCATTCCCAGCAGGGCCCAGCAGAAATGGGGCCAAATGGCACAAATTCAGGTTTCTCCACGTGCTCTTTGGAGCTGCAGCTGCTCCCCACAGGAAGGTGAAGCCTCAGGGTGACACCACGGGGGCGATGCCTGCAGCTCCTTGTGGCAAGTGTGAAACAGCAGCTCCGAAGCTGTGCTGAGCTCTGTCCTCTCACCAAAACTTCATTTTTTTTTTCTCCGTGCTGTGTCTCTGGCAGGTGTGTGAGGAGCAGAAGTGTGAGGAGGAGGTGTTCCCCCTGGCCATGAACTACGTGGATCGGTTCCTGGCCTCGGTGGCCGTGCAGAAGAACCACCTGCAGCTGCTGGGGGCTGTGTGCATGCTGCTGGCCTCCAAGCTGAGGGAAACCATGCCCCTGACCGTGGAGAAGCTCTGCATCTACACAGACAACTCCATCACCCCCCAGGAGCTGCTGGTAACCCCTGGGCCCCCTCCCAGTGCCCAGCTCCTGCCTGGCATCCCCTGATCCCATCCCTCTGCATTCCCCCCTCCTTGGTGAAGGATTTTCCATCCTCCCCCTGCTGGGCAGCAGAATTGTCCCCTCCTGGTTGTGCAGGAAGTTTCCTGTGCCACCACTGAGCTGTCACTCTGGGCTGTCACTCTGAGTTGTCACTCCAAGACTCACAGCTCTGGGAACATCCCTGGGCCCCCTCCCAGTGCCCAACTCCTGCCTGGCATCCCCTGATCCCATCCCTCTGCATTTCCCCCCTCCCTGGTGAAGGATTTTCCATCCTCCTCATGCTGGGCAGCAGAATTGTCCCCTCCTGGTTGTGCAGGAAGTTTCCTGTGCCACCACTGAGCTGTCACTCTGGGCTGTCACTCTGGGTTGTCACTCTGGGCTGTCACTCTGGGCTGTCACTCCATTGACATCTCCAGGACTCACAGCTCTGGTGCTCTCCCAGTGCCCAGTTCCTGCCTGGCATCCCCTGATCCCATCCCTCTGCATTTCCCCCCCTCCCTGGTGAAGGATTTTCCATCCTTCCCCGTGCTGGGCAGCAGAATTGTCCCCTCAGTTGTCCCCTCCTGGCTGTGGATGAAGTTTCCTGTCCCAGCTCTGGGCTGTCACTTCTGTGACATCTCCAAGTTCAGGGTCAGGCAGCTCTGCCTCCCCCCAGCTGCAGAAACTGGGGGAATGTGGGAATTGGGGGAATGTGGGAAACTGGGGGAATGTGGGAAACTGGGGGAATGTGGGAAACTGGGGGAATGTGGGTGATTTCACTTCCACAGCAGCAGGAAAAATCAGATTTTAGGTGCAGAGTGAAGCAGCAAAATGGCTGTGAGGGCTCTGTGAGCTCAGTGGGTGCTCCGGGCTGGTGGGGATGGGTGGAATTCCTGCTCTGCCCCCTGCATTTCTCATCCTGCATCCACAAAGTTCCTTTCTGAGGCTCTGAAAGGCCAAAAGTTTCTGGTGGTGTCTGATGAAAACTCCTGAGATCCAAACCTGCGAGCTCAGAGCTCAGCCTCAGCCACGAGGGAGGAAATGGGAGGAAAACCCCTTGGGGACACAGCATCCCCGGGCACCCCGAGAGCTTTTTGGGGTTCCTCATCACCCCCCTGAGCAGCTCTGGTGGTTTTGGGGTGGGATCTGAGCCCCAAAACTCTCAGGTGTGACCCCAGGGCCCTGCTGGGAACTGCAGAGCTCTGAGCTCAACCTGGTTTTTCCCAAGGCTGGGGAAAATCCATTAGTGGGTGGTGATTGCCTTAATTAACCCTCATAATTAGCTGGTGAGGGATGGGGATGGCCACAGGGTGTCCCATCCCTGAGCGACACCGCAGCCGCTCCTGGTGACCCCTGCAGGTTTAAATCTGATTTTTGGTGAGGATTTGCTGTCCCCAGCTCAGCCTGGAGCAGGCAGAGCATCCCTGGAGGTTCCCCCTCATTCCCAGGCTCCAGGGCCTCATTCCTGCTGGGAATTCTCCTTCCTGTGTGGAAGGAGAAATATGAAATAAATGAGTTTATTTCCCCCCCCCCCAACTTCCCAGGATGCCTGGATTGCTCTTGGGTGCTTTGTGATGTCGAGATGGATGAAAATAATTTTATTTTGAGGGTTAAAAGTGCTTATTTTTGGTTTTTCCAAGCAAACCTGGATCCTTTTCTTCTCTCCTGGTGGGAGTGTGAGCACTCAGCAGAGCAGGGCTCGGTTCCTGTTTGTTCTCCAAGGGCTGCACAGAGGCGTCAGCAGCCTGAGGGAGGGAAACTGAGGCACTGGGAGATCCCATGGGCATGGAGAGGCCTCTTCCCTGGGTTTGCATGGATTTTAACCCTTTTTGGGGCTCATCCTGCTCCAGCATAGAGGAAATACCCAGGGATCTGAAGGGTTTGCCCTGGCTGTGAGAGTTAAACCCAGGTTATTGGATTTCCATGGATTTTAACCTTTTTTGGAGCTCATCCTGCTCCAACAAAGAGAGAATATCCAGAAATCTGAAGGATTCACCCTGGCTGAGGGAATTAAATCTGAATTGTCCATGGAGAGTCCTCTTCCCTGAATTTCCATGGATTTCAACCCTTTTGGAGCTCATCCTGCTCCAGTGTAGAGAAAATACCCAGGGATCTGTGAAGGATTCACCCTGGCTGAGGGACCTGAGGGAGTTAAATCCAATTTACTGGATTTCCATGGATTTTAACCCTTTTTGGAGCCCATCCCCTGCTCCAATAAAGAGGGAATGGAGGGAGATGCAGGGATCTGAAGGATTCACCCTGGCTGAGGGAGTTAAATCCGAATTGTCCATGGAGAGTCCTCTTCCCTGGATTTCCATGGATTTTAACCCTTTTTGCGACCATCCTGCCCCAGGGAAGAGGAGAATGGAGGGAACACCCAGGGATCTGTGAAGGATTCGCCCTGGCCGAGGGACCTGAGGGAGTTAAATCTGAATTTCCACACCCCAGAGCTGCTCCTTCCCCCTCTGTGCTCATCCCCTGCTCTTTCCCAATAGAGCAGGGCCAGGGGAGCTTCTTCAGCAGCCTGGGGACAATGGGACATCCTGGTGGCCCGGGGCCATCCCAGCAGGAAGCTGGCTCACATTCCCGGGGCTCTGCTTCCTCCTCCTCCTCCTCCTCCTCGGGCAGGGGTGCTTGGCAGCAGCTCAGCCCTTCAGAAAGGACACAGAACCTCTCTGGAGTTATTCTGGGGGAGAAGGAAATGATGCAAGGAGGGATTTGTCCATTTGGAGGAAGTTGGGTTTCCGGCCAGGCCCTTCTCTAACCCACCTTGGGGTTGTTTTTTTTTTTTAATGTAATTATTTAAATTAAATTTTTTTCAAATTTAATTTTAAATTTTAATATTTTTTAAAAATTTAATTATTTAAATAAAATTTTTAAGTTTAATTCTTTATTTCTTTATTTTATTTTATTTTATGTAATTTTATTTTATTATGTTATTTTATATTATTTTATTTTATTTTGTTATTTTATTTCATTTTATTTCATTTTATTTTATTTTATTTTGTTATTTCATTTCATTTTATTTCATTTTATTTAATTTCATTTTATTTTATTTTGTTCCATTTTATTTCATTTTATTTCATTTTATTTCATTTTATTTCATTTTATTTCATTTTATTTTATTTTGTTCCATTTTATTTTATGTTATTTTATTTTATTATTTTATTTTATTTTATGTTATTTTATATTTTATTTCATTTAATTTCATTTTTTAAAGACTTTTCTGGCCTGGCTGAGAGGGGGTTCAGCTGCTCAGAGCTTGGGGACAACAGCTGGAAATCACCTGGGAAATCCTCAGCCTCAGTTTGCCCAGGACCAGGAATTCCCTGAAAGAAAACCCAGGAACCACCAGCCTGGGGAGTGCCAAACTGGGCCCAGGGTGGCCTTTGGGGCAGGAATGGGTCCTGAGGGTGACAAATGGTGCCCAGGGTGGGTTTTGGGACAGGTTGAGCAATTCAATTCTGCCCCTTTGAGCAACCCAGGGTGGGTTTGTTGTGCAAGGGGAAGGAGGGAAGGGAGGCAACAACCAGAACAAAAAAAAAGGGGGAAAGTGAAGATCTGAGCTTGGGAAAGAATTGTCACTTCCTCCAAGCTGGAGCTCTTGGGCAGCGCTGAATCCTGAATTTTGGGGGGAAAAGGGAGATTTGTGCTGGGCTGAGGGAGCAGAAATGAACCTGAGGCGGCTCTGGAGCCTCAGCTCCAGCTCCTGGGGGGGATCCCCTGTCCCAGCAGGGGCACAGCCCAGGGCTGGAATTGTGCCCTGGGGACAGCCTGGGGACAGCTGCGGACAGCTCCTGTGCCCCAGTCACAGCCCCTGTGCCTCTCCCTGTCCTACCCTGGCTCTGGAGCCTCCAGGGCTGGAATTGTGCCACAGTGACAGCCCCTCTGCCCTTCCCCGTCCTGCCCTGGTCTTGGAGCCTCCTGGGCTGGAATTGAGCCCTGGGGACAGCCTGGGGACAGCCTGGGGACAGCCTGGGGACAGCCCCTGTGCCCCTCCCCATCCTGCCCTGGCCCTGGAGCCTCCCGAGCCCCCCCTAACGTCCTGTCCTTACTCTCCCCACAGCACTGGGAGCTGCTGGTGCTGGAGAAGCTCAAGTGGGACCTGGTGTCGGTGATTGCCAACGATTTCCTGCCCCACATCCTGCAGCGGCTGCCGCTGCCTGCGGACAAGGTGGAGCTGGTGAAGAAACACGCGCAGACCTTCATCGCCCTCTGTGCCACAGGTGGGTGCAGGCCCTGAGACTCTGACTGCATGCTCTTGGAGGGCTGATTTGTTATTTTATGATAATATAATATAATGATGTATTGTAATAGAATGTAATTATTGTAATCGAATGTAAGGTATTGTAATATAATATAATATAATATAATATAATATAATATAATATAATATAATATAATATAATATAATATAATATAATATAATATAATATAATATAATATAATATAATATAATATAATATAATATATTGTATTAATTGTATTGTAATAGAATGTAATGTATTGTAATATAATATAATATAATATAATATAATATAATATAATAATGTATTGTAATAGAACGTAATATAATATAATATAATATAATAATCTTTCATATATTTTATATTATGTTTTACATTATACATTATATTATACATTATATTATACATTATATTACATTATATATTATGTTATATTATATTATTATATTACATTACATTATACTATATTATATTACATTATATTACATTACATTAATCATATATTATGCCATATTATATCATATCATACTATATCATATTATACTATATTATGTTATACAATATTATACTATATTGTACTTATTACTATATTATACTACACTATATTACATTATGCTATACTAAAACTACACTAAAGAATAGAGAAAGGAAGGAATGATAATAAAATCTTGTGACTGCTCAGAGTCCCGACACAGCCAGACTGTGATTGGCCATTAATTAAAAACAACCACACGAGACTAATCAAAGATGCACCTGCCACATCCCACAGCATTGTTCACATTTCCTTTCCAATCATTGTTCACATTTCCTTTCTGAGGCCTCTCAGCAGAAAAACCCGAGCAAACAGATTTTTCGGAAAATACCTCTGTGACAATTCCCCTCCACCCCACCCTGCACAGACCCCTCTGTGGGGCCCTGCAGGGCAAACCCCGAGCCCAAACCCCATCTGGACCCTCCCTAACATCTCCTGTTGCCCGTGCTGGCTGCAGACTGCACCTTTGTGATGTACCCGCCGTCCATGATCGCCACCGGCAGCATCGGCGCCGCCGCCCACGGCCTGGGGCTGCCCGGCAGCGGAGAGGCCCTCACCGAGCTGCTGGCCAGGACCACGGGCACCGAGCTGGTGAGTGAGTGAGTGAGTGAGTGAGTGAGTGAGTGAGTGAGTGAGTGAGTGAGGGGCACGGGGGCTGGCACAGCTGTGAGTGCCACTGGGGCTGGCACCGAGCTGTGAGTGCCACTGGGGCTGGCACCGAGCTGTGAGTGCCACTGGGGCTGGCACCGAGCTGTGAGTGCCACTGAGCTGCTGGCCAGGACCACGGGCACCGAGCTGGTGAGTGAGTGAGTGAGTGAGTGAGTGAGTGAGTGAGTGAGTGAGTGAGGGGCACTGGGGCTGGCACAGCTGTGCTGAGTGCCACAGGGGCTGGCACAGCTGTGCTGAGTGCCATTGGGGCTGGCACCCAACTGGGGAGTGGCACCGGGGCTGGTACCAAGCTGTGGGGTGGCACTGGGGCTGGCACCGAGCTGAGGAGTGGGTAGTGGGGCTGGCACAGCTGTGAGTGGGTACTGGGGCTGGCACTGGGGCTGTCAGAGCTGTGAGTGGCACTGGGGCTGGCAGAGCTGTGAGTGGCACTGGGGCTGGCGCCAAGCTGGTGACTAGGATCTAGGGCTGGTGAGTGAGTGGGCACTGGGGCTGGCACTGGGCTGTGAGTGGGCACTGGGGCTGGCACTGGGCTGTAATTGGGCACTGGGCCTGGCACTGGGGCTGGCACTGAGCTGTGAGTGGGCACTGGGGCTGGCATGGCTGTGGGAGCCTTGCTGCCACTCAGAGGAGGGGTTCTCCATCGGGGTGGGACATGGGGAGGGTGTTGGCTCTGTGCCTCTGGAGAAGTTCCAGATTCACCTGGATGTGGCACCTGTGGCACCTCTGTCACCTGGTCCTGGTGAATGTGGTGAGGGAGAGACTGAGATGGACTGGCCATGGAGATGGACTGGCCATGGAGATGGACTGGCCATGGAGGTGATGGTCAGCCCAGGATGGACTGGCCATGGTGGTGGTCAGCCCAGGATGGACTGGCCATGGAGATGGACTGGCCATGGTGGTGATGGTCAGCCCAGGATGGACTGGCCATGGAGATGGACTGGCCATGGTGGTGATGGTCAGCCCAGGATGGACTGGCCATGGTGATGGTCAGCCCAGGATGGACTGGCCATGGTGATGGTCAGCCCAGGATGGACTGGCCATGGTGGTGATGGTCAGCCCAGGATGGACTGGCCATGGTGATGGTCAGCCCAGGATGCAGGGATGCCCTTCCAGCCCCAGCTGCTCTGGCATTCTGTGGAATTTTGCTGTTCAGCCAGTGCTGCCCCGGTTTGAGGAGAACCAAGGGCTGTGGGATGATCCCAAGCACAGCCTGGGCAGGGCAGGGTGGGCTCAGAGCCTTTGAAATGGCACACAAAGGGCAGGATCTGTTCCCTGCCCGGGCAGGTGTTGGCAGGATCGGGTTCTCGGGCTGGGATGGGGACAGGGACACGCCAGGCTCAGCATCTGCTCCCCTCAGTGTCTGGTTGCAGCTGGGGGGGAAAGGAGGGGCTGGGACATGAAACCTTCCAGCTTTGGGGGGGTTCTCCAGCCCCTCAGTGCCCTTGGAGAGGGGGCACAGGGATCCTGTGGGGCTCCGATCTGAGCTTTCCCTCTCCCCTTTGATCTCCTCCCCTGCCCAGGTCAGTTACAGTCCCCTGCCAGGACCTGGGGTGGCTTTGTCCAGGGGGAGGCTCCTGCTCTGTTTGTGCAGATGGAATTTTTTTTGTTCTCTGGGGCCTTTTTAAAGAGAGAATCAGTGCAGCCACCTGCTCCCAACCTGCTCCGGGAGGTCGGGGCTGTGCAGGGAACAGGTGGGAAGCAGGGAGGGCTCTGTGGAGGGAGAGGAGCTGAAATGGAGCCCAGCACCCTCCTGTCCCCTCCTGTCCCTCCCCAGCATCTGCTGTGCCCCCTGCCCAGGTGTGCGGTGCCTCACAAAGAGCTCCAGCCCGGGCAGGGCCGGGGCAGCTCCTCCTGGGATGTGAACACAGAATTTTGGGTTCCTGGGAGAGCACCTGGGCTCAGCCTCCCCCACTGGTGCTGCTGCTTCTCCCTGAGCGTGCCCAGGTGCCCATGAGGGTGCCCAGGTGCCCCAGCGATGCCCAGCCCCTGCCCAGGTGCCCATGGAGATGCCCAGCCCCTGCCCAGGTGCTCATGAGGATGCCCAGCCCCTGCCCAGGTGCCCATGGAGATGCCCAGCCCCTGCCCAGGTGCCCATGGAGATGCCCAGCTCATGCCCAGGGGATGCCCAGCCCCTGCCCAGGTGCCCCTGGCACTGAGGGCCGGGCAGGGCTGGGCAGGAGGAAGCTGCACTGACGGGAAGCCGGGGAAGGGGAGCCGGGCAAGGGGAGCCGGGCAAGGGGAGCTGGGCGTTGCTATTTTCGCTCGCCACATCCTCTGTCAGTTTCTAAGAACTGCCGGCGGATTCCTGGTAAGAGATTTCAGGGTGTGACAATGTCCCTGAGGTGCAAACTGTCACCGGGCTGGGCTGTGCCCCCAGGGTGTCCGAGTGGGAGTTTCCTCCTGCTTTACAGCTCGTGGGGGAGAAACCAGAGCAGGGTTTGCGTTTCTGGCAAGGTTCCTGTGCATGTCCCCCAGCTCTGGGTCCCCTGGGAGTGTCACAGAGGGGACAGGAGGGTGGAAACCTCGTGAGAAGCTCGGTGGCCACAGCGTGGTTCTCCCAGCGCGGATGGGAGGTGCTGTAGGGTGGGTTTGGGGTCAGGGAGGGTCCTGCTGCCCCAGGGGCACCCAGGAGAATTCCTGTGGGCTGGAGGGCCTGGGGAGCTGGAGGGGGACCCATGTCCCAAGGACAGCCACGTCTGTGGCATCTGGGACGTTTGTCCTGCTCTGGTCACACAGCTGGAGCCATACCCTGGCTCCAGGACTTTGGGAAGCTCTGCTGGACACAACATTCCTGCAGAACAGGGGGGTCAGCAGGAAGGAGGACAACCAGTGTGGGGCTTTCCCTGGGGAGGGACAAAGATGGAGAAAATCTCCTGGTCATACTCTGGGGGGTCAGAGGTGCAGCTGAGCTGCTCCTAAAGGAGGAGGAGGAGCACAGGTCTGATGGCTGCCGTTGTGTTTCCCTGTTCCAGGACTGCCTGAAGGCCTGTCAGGAGCAGATTGAGGCTGCCTTAGCCGAGAGCCTGAAGCAGGCATCCCAGTCCCAGCAGGAGTTCAGCTCCAAGGCGGTGCCGTACGCGGGCAGCCAGCCCACCAGCACCCCCACGGACGTCACCGACGTCAACCTGTGACCAAGAGCCCTTGGCCAGAGCTCCAGCCCCTCCATGGACACCCCCAGCTCGCTGCATCCCCCCTGCCCGCCCAGCCCCTCCCAGGCTGGGCACCTGGAGCTGCTGCAGGTGGTGCCAGGGCACGGGGAGCAGGAGCCTGGATGAAGTTGGAATCGTTTCTGTGTTGGTGTTCCCCTGGCTCTCCGGG
Source organism: Molothrus aeneus (assembly GCF_037042795.1). Taxonomy (NCBI): domain Eukaryota; kingdom Metazoa; phylum Chordata; class Aves; order Passeriformes; family Icteridae; genus Molothrus; species Molothrus aeneus. The sequence continues at coordinate 2,593,422 of NC_089669.1, read as the reverse complement.
CTGCTCGTGGCCACTTCCAGCCCCGTGAGGGACAAAAATCACAGAGCCAAATCCTCGTCTCCCCCAGCTCCCGTGGGGCTCGTGGAGCAGCTGCTTGGTGGCCCCTTTGGTCCTGATTGCTTCGTGCCACATTCCCACAGCTCCAGGGGAAGTTGTGCAGCTGCTTCTGCTTGGAGAGGAGCCGTGGGGCCTTGTTTGGTTTTTGCTGTTGGATGTGGGAATTTTGGGGACGCGCTCCCTGTCCGTGCCTTGGGAGGAGTTCAGGGTCCCCTCAGCTGCTTAATTTATTGTTCACTGCTGGGAAAGGGGAGGGAGGAGAGCTGGAATCCCTCAGGTGGGGCCTGGAGGCTGCTCTCCCCTCCTTCCCAAAAAAGTGCCTTCCCCCTTTGCCCCTTCCCTGGCTCCCTGGGCAGTGGCAGACTCTCCTCAGAGTGGGCCCTTTGGTAGCTTAGGCATCAGACTAGGATTTAAGGAAAAACCTTTAAATGTGCTGCTATAGTCTGGGATGCATCTCCACTCTTCCAAGGCAGGGATTTCAGATCGTGCTCAGGAGGGAGCCGTGTTCAAATCCACGCGGATCTGAGCTGCCTCCTGAGAGGGTGGAAAACTTTGCTGCGCACTTGAGTTGGAAAAAAAGCAATTATTGCATTTTTGTATTGTTGTTGTTGATCCTTGTTAGGTTTTTTATAAAAATTGTTGTAAAACAGAAAAAAAAAAAAAGCCAAAAAAAAAAGAAAAAAAAATAATGCTGCTTTTCTATAAGAAATCCAGAGTGGAATTAACCAGGAGAAACCAGAGACTCCACAGGGATGGGAGGCAGAATCTGCTGCTCCCTGGGGACATCTGGACATGTGGCTGTTGTCCTCCCGTGGGGGATGTGGAAAAGGAGGTCGAAATCTTCCTTTTGGATGGCACCAACCCCACAAAAATCCGGCGGAAAAAGGTGGGGCTGCTGCTCCTCCCTGAGCCTGCCTGGTCCGGAAACCCACGGAGCCGCTGCCTCCTGCGAGCAGGAGGGCTGGGACAGAGCCTGCCTGTGCAAAAGGAAATGTGTTTCTTTCTTTTTTTTTTTTTTTTAATATATAAATATATATATGTAAAAGTGAATTATTAATTTAAGAGTAAACTGGTTTGGTGTTCACTCGCACGAGTCTCGCTGCTGGGAGAGCCAGAGAACCCTGTGATGTTGCAATAAAATATTTTAAACAAAAAAACCAAAAAAAACCAGTGGCTCGAGGGTTTTCCTGTGCTGTTCTTGGATCTTGTCCTGGTTCTGGGGATCCCTTGGGAGCTCCAGCCTTGCTTTTCCCAGGATGGAGTGGGGAGAGGACCCTGAGGGACAGCCAGGGCAGCTCAGGGATGGTGGTGGAGCTGAAGCCTTCCTGGAGCAGAGGCAGCACCTCCTCCCCAGCAGGCTGGAGGATGAGGGGCACTGGAGCAGCTCAGGGGGTGCCAGGAGCTCTGTGCCAGCCCGGGCTCCCTCCTGTGCTCATCAGCTCTGGCTTCTTTCAAATCAGATAAAATCAGCAAGTCACAGAAAAGGCTGAGGGGTGAGGGGACCTCGGAGGTGACAACAGGGGGCAGCTGCCCTGGGCACAGCTCAGGGTGCAGCAGGGGCTCCTCTCTGTGGCCCAAAGCTGCAGGGCACAGCCCTGGCAGTGACAGTGGCAGCAGGGCACAGGGAAGTGCAGCCTGGTGGAAAAGTCCCCCCTGGGTTTTCCAGCAAGCAGAGGTGGCACCACTCGGGCACAGTGCCAGGAGCAGGCCGGGCAGGTGGCCTCATGGCCAGGTGAGGACGGTGGCCCTGTGGCTTCAGGAAACAAACCCTGGGGGGCTTTGTTGGGGAAAATCCCTGGGCAAGGAGCTCCAGAAGCTGGTGGGGACAGGGACAGGCTGGGAGCACACGGGGCAGAGCCAGCCCTGACTGACTGACACAGCTCTGGTTTTATTTCAGAGTACAGGAACAAGCCAGAGTGCCCAGGAACAGCCCAGAGTGACCAGAAACCAGCCAGAGTGACCAGAAACCGGCCAGAGTGCCCAGGAACAGCCCAGAGTGACCAGAAACCAGCCAGAGTGACCAGAAACTGGCCAGAGTGCCCAGGAACAGGCCAGAGTGCCCAGGAACAGGCCAGAGTGCCCAGGAACAGGCCAGAGTGCCCAGGAACAGGCCAGAGTGCCCAGGAACAGGCCAGAGTGCCCAGGAACAGGCCAGAGTGACCAGAAACCGGCCAGAGTGACCAGAAACCGGCCAGAGTGACCAGGAACAGGCCAGAGTGACCAGGAACAGGCCAGAGTGACCAGAAACCGGCCAGAGTGACCAGGGACAGGCCAGAGTGCCCAGAAACCGGCCAGAGTGACCAGGGACAGGCCAGAGTGACCAGAAACCGGCCAGAGTGCCCAGGAACAGGCCAGAGTGCCCAGGAACAGGCCAGAGTGCCCAGGAACAGGCCAGAGTGCCCAGGAACAGGCCAGAGTGCCCAGGAACAGGCCAGAGTGCCCAGGAACAGGCCAGAGTGACCAGAAACCGGCCAGAGTGACCAGAAACCGGCCAGAGTGACCAGGAACAGGCCAGAGTGACCAGGAACAGGCCAGAGTGACCAGAAACCGGCCAGAGTGACCAGGGACAGGCCAGAGTGCCCAGAAACCGGCCAGAGTGACCAGGGACAGGCCAGAGTGACCAGAAACCGGCCAGAGTGACCAGAAACCGGCCAGAGTGACCAGGGACAGGCCAGAGTGACCAGAAACCGGCCAGAGTGACCAGAAACCGGCCAGAGTGACCAGAAACCGGCCAGAGTGACCAGGGACAGGCCAGAGTGACCAGAAACTGGCCAGAGTGTCCCCGTGCTGGCAGCACCGGGCTCCTGGGTGGCAGTGACAGCAGCACAGTCCAGCTCTGAGGGCACAGCCTGTGCCAGGGACTGCTCAGAGCAGCAGGATCCAGCAGGGATGCTCCTGCTCCAGGCTCCCAGCAGCACCCCAGGCCCAGGCCAGGCTCCAGCCCTTCCCTGCTCGCTCACTCCATGGCCAGCGCCTGCTCCCCCTCCACGTCCCTGGTCCCGGAGTTCATCAGCTCCCGGCGGATCTCGGGCGAGATCTGGGGGTGGCTGTGGAACTTGAGCAGCTCCAGCAGAGCCTCCTTCTGCTCTGAGGACAGGTCCTCCTTGTAGCGCTGCGCTAGGGCCAGCAGGCTCTGGTGCCACAGCACGGGCAGGAGCCGCTGCTCCGAGCGGAAGGCCAGGAAGTGGAACACCAGGGCGTCCAGCACGCGGAAGGGCAGCGCGTATTTCTTGTCGATGAGCAGGCGCAGGAAGATGCTGTTGGCACCGCTGTACTGCATCTCTGCCAGCTTCAGCAGGGCTGCACTGAGGGAGGGACAGCATGGGGACAGCTCAGGGGGTGGGACATGGGGACAGGGGACAGCTCAGGGGATGGGACATGGGGACAGGGGAAAGGTGAGGGGACAGCTCAGGGGGTGGGACATGGGGATAGGGGAAAGGTCAGAGGACAGCTCAGGGGATGGGACACGGGGACAGGGGACAGCTCAGGGGATGGGACATGGGGACAGGGGACAGCTCAGGGGATGGGACATGGGGACAGGGGAAAGGTGAGGGGACAGCTCAGGGGATGGGACATGGGGACAGGGAAGGGCTCAGAGTCAGGACAGAGGCACAGGGACACAGGAAAAGTGAGGGGTCAGGGGATGGGGACACAGGGACATGGGGACACAGGACAGTTGAGGAGTGATGGGACAGGGACATGGGGACACAGGAAAAGTGAGGGGTCAGGGGACAGGGACATGGGAGCAGTCAAGGGTCAGGGGATGGAGCCACGGGAACACAGGAGTGGTGAGGGGACAGGGACACAGGAGTGGTGAGGAGACAGGGGACAGAGCCACAGGAGAGGTGAGGGGTCAGGGGACAGAACCACAGGGACACAGGAGGGGCTGAAGAGCCAGGGGACAGAGCCACGGGGACACAGGAGAGGCGAGGGATCAGGGCATGGAGCCATGGGGAACAGACACAGAGGGCTCAGGGTCAGGGGACAGAGCCATGGGGACAGAAGAATGGGCACAGGTCAGGGGATGCTGGGTTGAAGTCATGGGGACCAAGGAATGGACAAAAGAGGGGTCAGGGTGGAGCCACAGTGACCAAGGTTGGAGCACAGAGTCACAGGGGCTGGAGCCATGGGGACAGAGGTGGGGCCAGGCAGGAGCCATGGGGACAGAGGAGGGACCGCAGGGCTCAGGGGGAACTGGACTGGACCATGGAGCACTCGGGCACAAAGCTGAGCCTTGGAGCTCAACCCCGGAGGGAGCTGAGCGTGACCCCTCATCACCTCCGAGGGCTGGAGAGGCTGAGGGCTGGATCCAAGGAGCTTCCCAGGGTCCCTGGAGGAAAAGCTCTTCCCCCCCAGCCCCTCAGGGCCTCACCTGGAGTGCAGGACGGGGATGGAGCACTTGCTGAGGATGCTGCCGATGATGATGGCCTCCCTGAGCGTGCAGGTGCCAGACTCGCACAGCGGGATGAGGATCCCTGCAATGGCAACAGTCAGCTCTCATTTCATGAAAAATCCTTTCCTTAGGATTTTTTCTCCTGAGAAGCTGAGAGGCCTCAGGAACAAAATGCAAACAATGATTATCTGCTGCTGTGGAATGCAACAGGTGCATCTGGGATTGGTCTCATGGGGTTGTTTTTTATTAATGGCCAATCACAGTCCAGCTGGCTCGGACTCTCGGTCAGACACAAACTTTTGTTTCCATTCTTCTTCTTGCTTGCTAACCTTCTGATGAAATCCTTTCTTCTATTCTTTTAGTATAGTTTAAATAGATCATTTACTTTTAATATAATATATATCATAAAATAATAAACCAGCCTTCTGAACATGGAGCAGTCAAGATTCTCATCCCTTCCCTTGTCCTGGGACCCTTGTGAACACCACCACGGTCAGGCACCAACCACCTCCACGCACAGGCTCAGCCCCTTCCCCCTAGAAACCCCCACTCCTGCAGGAGCACCTGGACACCCCCTGCCATGCACCAGCCCCTCAGGAGCCAGCCAAGCCCCAGAGGAGACCCTGAGGACCCCTACCCTTGAACCAGGCTGCTGGTTTGAACAGGGCCTTCTTCAGAGCCATGTACAGGTGGAAGTTGAGCCTCTTGTACTCGGCGATGTCGTCCCGGATCCGCGGCAGCAGCACCAGGTTGTAGAACCTCTGGGCCATCCTCTCCTTCAGGTTGGAGGAAAATATCCTGGGATCAGCAAAGCATGAAGGGATGGATGAGGAAAGGAGGCCAAATGGGCAGGTTGGTGTTTTGTAAATCTGATTCTGGTTATGGGAATAAAAACCCCAAAAATGCCATGCCAGAGGGTCCCTGAGGTGACCTTACCTGGTGGCCTGGTACATGGCAGCAGCTGTCCACGTCTCTGGCTCAGTGATGTAGAGGATCTGCTCCCAGTTGGACAAGGCAGGGATGATTTTGAACGCCTTGGGGAGCTTCCCACTCCTGTACTTGGACAGCACCTTCAGAGACAGGGACAGGGACCAGGCTGTGACTGGGGCAAGTGACAGCAGGGACAAGAGAGCATTGTCACCTCAGGGTGGTGGTGGCTGTGGGTTTGGATGTTCCATCCTCACCTCCCTGACGCCCCTGTAGACCTCCAGGACACGGGGGTCGAGCTGGGGCATGGGGCAGCCTGAGAGCTCCGACAGCGCCGTCTCCACCTCCGTCTGCTTCTCCGTGATCTTCTCCATGATGATATCGGCCAGCGTGCGCCTGGGGACAGCGGCAGGGGGGACATGGAGGGCTGGCAGGGGACAGCATCTAAGGGACATGGAGGGCTGGCAGGGACAGCGTCAGGGGGGACATGGGAGGGCTGGCAGGGGACAGGGACAGTGGGGAATCGGGGGGGCTGGCAGGGGACAGAGGCAGTGGGGACATGGGAGGGCTGACAGGGGACAGCATCTAAGGGACATGGGAGGGCTGGCAGGGACAGGGACAGTGGGGACATGGAGGGCTGGTAGGGGACAGGGGCGGTGGGGAATCAGGGGGCTGGCAGGGGACAGGGGCAGTGGGGACATGGAGGGCTGGCAGGGGACAGGGGCAGTGGGGAATCAGGGGGCTGGCAGGGGACAGGGGTGAGCCAGGGGCTGACCAGGGAGGGGGGCGAGCTGGGGTCTGTGCATGGACCAGGGGGTCGCAGGGGGGTGACACGATGGGATCACATCAGGTGGGATGGGGGTGACCTGGGGGCTGACACGGGACAGGGACTGAGACAGGACCAGGGGTGACTCGGGGGCCGCATGGGGCTGACACCGGACAGGCACAGCCGGTGCAGGGAGGCGGCCCCTGCCCGGTGCTCTCACCTCAGGGGCGGGTTCTTGTTCATGAACATCTCGATGGCTTTCTCGTCCTCGGGGTCCACCTCCACCTCCCCGCCGTAGTCCCCGCTCCGTCCCGCGGCCGCCGCTGCCTTCTCCAGCGAAGGCCACTCCTCATCATCCTCCGAGTCCGAGCCGGGACCTGCGGGGAGCGGCGCTGGCTCAGCCACCCTCGGGGTGCCACACACCCTCGGGGGTTTACCAAGGGTTACCGGGGTGTGAAAAATGCATGTATTTTATCATTGGCTTTTCGCAAATATTAAAATGAAGATTATACGTGTTGTGTTAGAAAGTAATGCTGCATTAATTCTCTTAAGTACTGTGTTAAATATAGTTTTAGGTTATAAAAAATGTTAAAATAGAAATTATGCTATGTAGGATAGTTTTTTGGTTTTTTTAAAGAAAGGACTTGCAGTGAAATAGCAGCCACAGGACACCTGAATCTTTCCAAGAAAGAGAATTTATTGCCCTCTTATCAGAAGAAACGAACTTCTTCCTGCCTCAAAGGTGCTGTCAGGATTCAGAGGAAGAAGCTGACACTGCCCAGACAGAATCCTGTGTTTGAATGGAATTTATGCATCATGGATGAGGTGTATGAATATGCAACAGGCTGTTGCTTTTAAGGGTTAATCCTCTGTTTAACGTGGGGCCTTTTTCGGGCTCGTGCTGCCCAGAAAGAGGTACCCGGACCCAAAAAGTACCCAAAGAGTCCGTAACTCTTTGCCTCTATTGTCTCATATTGTCCTAATTCAAGTTGCCCAAATTATTATTACTCTAATTGTATTACTATTTTTATAACCATTTTATTACGAATAAACTTTTAAAATTTTTAAAAACAAGCGACTGGCGTTTGGGTTTTTTTTTTTTTTTGGCTCACCGAGAACCGCGCTGCGCTGCCGGGGGGCTGCGGGCGCTCCGGGGCCGTGCTCGGCCTCCAGCTCCTCCTGCTGCCGCCGCGCCTGCTCCAGGATGCGCCGGGACAGCCGCGCGTCCACGAACCCGTCCCCGCCGCCATCCCCGCCCGGCTCCTCCGCCCCGCGCTTCTCCCGCGCCCGGAGCCGCGGGGCCGCGTCCTGCAGGATCTGCTCGGCCAAGGGCAGCGCCGGGGCCGGGCCGGAGCCCCGCGCCCGCCGGGCCTTGGGCATCGCGGCGGAACCGGGCGACGGCGGAGCGGCACCGGGCAGCGACACGCGGGATCTGCCCCCGCCTCTTCCGGGGCGGATCCGCCTCTTGCCGGTGCCACTGGCCCCGCCCGTTCCGGCGGCGGCACCGGCACCATGGGGGTCACCTGGTGAGAGCGGGGGATCCGGAACGGGGGGAAAGCACCGGAAAGGGCTCCTGGAATGGAGATGGAACCGGGATAGATTCCTGGAGTGGGGGGTGGCACCGGGATAATAGACTCCTGGAATAGGGATGAAACCGGGATAGATTCCTGGAATGGCGGGGTGGAACCGGGATAATAGACTCCCGGAATGGGGGGGCAGAACCTGGAAGGGCTCCTGGCATGGGGGGTGGCACCGGGAAGGGCTCCTGGAATAGGGGGCAGAACCAGGAAAGGCTCCTGGAATGGGGGGGCAGAACCAGGAAAAGCTCCTGGAATAGGGGGGTAGAACCTGGAAGGGCTCCTGGCATGGGGGGCGGCACCGGGAAAGGCTCCTGGAATAGGGGGGCAGAACCAGGAAAGGCTCCTGGAATAGGGGGGCAGAACTAGGAAAGGCTCCTGGAATAGGGGGGCAGAACCAGGAAAGGCTCCTGGAATAGGGGGGTAGAACCTGGAAGGGCTCCTGGAATAGGGGGGCAGAACCAGGAAAGGCTCCTGGAATAGGGGGGCAGAACCGGGAAGGGCTCCTGGAATGGGGGGGCAGAACCGGGAAGGGCTCCTGGCATGGGGGGACGGAGCCGAGCGGGCTCCCGGCGCGGACAGCCCCGGGGACGCGGGGAGAATCTCCGGGCGGAGGATGCGGAGCAGTGCCGGGGACGCGGCCGGCGGGCGGTGTCCCGGTGGGTCCCCGAGCCCCGGCCCGTGTCGCAGCGTGTCGCAGGTGCCGGTGGCCGAGGGCAAGAGCGTGCAGCAGACGGTGGAGCTGCTGGCGCGGCGGCTGGAGGCGCTGGGCGCGGACAAGCAGGGCACGTTCGGCGTGGACTGCGAGACCTATCACACCGCGGCCGCCCTCGGCACGCAGGGTCAGCAGAGCCCTTCTCCAAGCTCCTCTTTGCCTTTTCCTTCCCGTCCTTTTCCTCCTTCTCTCCTTCTCCTTCCCCACCTGCCCTGGAGGCGCCTGGATCTGAGGCTGCTTGATGGGGTTTAGGGGTTTAGGAGTTGCAGTGGCAGTGCTGGACTGGCTGATCTTGAGGGTCTCTTCCAACTTTCATTAGTCGATGATTCTACAGTTCCTTTTTCCCTGTCCCCTTTTCCCGTTTTCCTTTTCCCTCTTTCCCTCCCTTTTTCCCTTTCCTTTTCCCTTTTCCCTCCTCCCCTGGCTCCCCACATCCCTTCCAGGCACTGATGTGTTCACAGCCCTGGCTCTGCTGAGCCCTTGTTCCTAGCCAGACCCATTGGAATGTTCCAGAGCAGCTTTTCCCTGCTTTTTTGGCAGCTGGAACACGGAGCAGAGGCCAAGCCCAGGCTCCCTCCGGGCAGTGGGTGGGAGGTGGGTGCTCCTGGGGTTCTCCTCTCGCCTCACCCCGAGCTGTGCTGATGTTTTATCCCGGTGCTGCCGAGGATTTCTTTTTTTTCCCTATAAATTTCCATAAGAAAATCCAGACTCTTCCCTGAATGGATACCATAATAAACACATGAGGATCCAGAATTAAAGCAAGGAGGAGGAGAGGCAGGAAGAGGAATTCCTGCTTTAAGGCAGGAATTTTGTGGGAACCCAGGAAATTCCTCTGGCTGCCTTGGAGGCCTCAATACCCTACCCAGGGGGCTCAGAGACCTTGGCACAGAGCCCTGGACCCCTGTGTCTTTGATTTAACCCTTGGAAAAAACAATTACCAACCTTTATATGAAAGATTACAAGCCACAAAAGTTTAAGTAGAATGACAGTGAATTTATCACAGGGTGAAAAATAGATTTTTTGGGGTTTTTAGAATGGAGGTTCAGGGGGCAAGATGGAGGAATTAGGGCATGTCCAGCCTTTCTCCTTCTTCTTCTTCTTCTTCTTCTTGGCCTCCATCTTCTGGGTGATGTTGGCACTTTTAGATTGGTTTAGAGTAGAAGCTCACTGTCTGACATAGGTGATAGGTACTGGAAAATAATTGTAAATATTGTATATGTAGTTTTTATATTGTATATGTAGTTTTTAGTATAAAGACATAACACCACCCTGGGGGCAAGCAGAGTGCTTCTGTCTGTCCTGCTGAGCGGACCTCGGCTAGATAAGAGAAAAAATTTTATAGATGAGGAACAATAAACAACCTTGAGACCAAGAACTGAAGAGTTCTGGCTTCTTCTTCGAGCGCTGGGCTGGGAAAAGGGACCCACAAAATTCCTGCCTTAAAGCAGCTCCTCTTCCTGCCTCTCGTCCTTGCTTTAATTCTGGATCCTCACGTGCTTGTTATGGCATCCATTCAGGGAACAGCTTGGGTTTTCTTATGGAAATTTATAGGGGAAAAGAAATCCTCGGCAGCACCGGGGTAAAAGATGCGTCTTGGGGTCATTCTGAGCAGCAGAGAATCCGAGAGAATTTGTTTTTGCAGCCCTCGCTGTGATTGCAGGGCAGACAGGGAAGCTGATGTACGTCATGCACAACTCCGAGTACCCCCTGAGCTGCTTCGCCCTCTTCGAGAACGGGCCCTGCCTGGTGGCCGATGCCAACTTTGACACCCTCATGGTGAAGCTCAAGGGCTTCTTCCAGAACGCCAAGGCCAACAAGATCGAGAGCCGCGGCACCCGCTACCAGTACTGCGACTTCCTGGTGAAGCTGGGCACGGTCACCATGGGCCCCAGCGCCAGGGGCATCTCCGTGGAGGTGAGAGCCCTGTGGGAAGGGTGGGGAATTCATGGATGGGCAGGGGGATGCCGTGGGAGAAGCTGGAGAAGGTTTAGGGGTGGTGGAATTGAGGGTGTCGGAAGCGAGCCAACCGGGAAGGTGGAGAGAGGCGATTTAGTGACAAGGGCTTGGAGTTCCAGGAAAAGCTTCACACTGCCAGAGGGCAGGGATGGATGGGATAGTGGGAAGAAATTCTTCCCTGGGAGGGTGGGAACACCCTGGAATAGATGTCCCAGAGCAGCTGTGGCTGCCCCCAGATCCCTGGAAGTGTCCAAGACCAGGGGACTTGGAGCAGCCTGGGACAGTGGGAGGTGTCCCTGGCCTGGATGAGCTTTAAGGTCCCTTCCCCAAACCATTCCACGATTCTGGAATTCCCTGTCCTGTCTGTGTCTCAGCTGTGTTGCTGGTGCAGCAGGCAGGTTTGGATCTCCTCTCCTGAGGTTTAATCCTTGGTGCTCCAGGGCTGTCCCTGCAGTGGGAATCCCTGCAGGAATTCCATCCAGATAAAAAGCTGATGAAATTCCAGCTGCACAACACAAACACCATCCCTCAGGTTAACCATCATGGTAAAGGGATAAAACAACCTCTCCAGTGCTAATTCCATGCTGATTTGGGACTTGCTGTCCTTCCCTTTGCATTTTACCTTCCCTTCCCTTTGGAAAGGGTCTCTTGCATGTTCCCAGCATGTCCTGTCCTGTTTGCATTTACCCATCCTTGTTAGATGCTGAATATTTTGAGATGTTTCCATGAAAAGCCTTCCCTGCAGGGAGGCTCCAGGGCTCTGGGCTGTGTTCCCAGGTGGAATTCTGCCCCTCTGAGCAGCTCCAAACCTGTGGGGATGTGTTCCCAAGTGGAATACTGTTCTTGATTCCAGCTCCAAGCCTGTGGGGATGTGTTCCCAGCTGGAATTCTGCCCCTGACACCATCTCCAAGCCTGTAGAGATGAGTTCCCAGGTGGATTTCTGCCCCTTTGAGCCGTTCCAGAGCTCTGGGCTGTGTTCCCAGGTGGAATTCTGCCCTTGTGAGCATCTCTAGAGCTCTGGGCTGTGTTCCCAGGTGGAATTGTGCCCCTGTGAGCAGCTCCAAGCCTGTAGGGATGTGTTCCCAGGTGGAATTGTGCCCCTGTGAGCAGCTCCAAGCCTGTGGGGATGTGTTCCCAGGTGTAATTCTGTCCCTGTGAGCAGCTCCAAGCCTGTGGGGATGTGTTCCCAGGTGGAATTCTGTCCCTGTGAGCAGCTCCAAGCCTGTGGGGATGTGTTCCCAGGTGGAATTCTGCCCCTGCCACCATCTCCAGAGCTCTGGGCTGTGTTCCCAGGTGGAATTCTGCCCCTGCCACCATCTCCAGAGCTCTGGGCTGTGTTCCCAGGTGGAATTGTGCCCCTGTGAGCAGCTCCAAGCCTGTGGGGATGTGTTCCCAGGTGGAATACTGCCCCTGTGTGATCGCCAACGACTGCTGGAACCTGCTGATGGAGTTCATGCAGAGCTTCATGGGCAGCCACACGCCCGGGCTCCCGTCGGTGTTCGGCTCCAAGCACGACAGCACCTACAGCCCCGGGGACACCATGGTGCAGTACATGGAGCTCTTCAACAAGATCCGCAAGCAGCAGCAGGTGCCCGTGGCTGGCATCAGGTGAGGAGGAGCCCCTGCAGCTCCTGACTGCATCCTCAGCCTGCCTGCACCAGGAGCTCCCCCAAAATGTGCCACAGGAGCTTTTCCTTCCGGAGATTTCCCCGTTTCGAAGCTGTGCCGGGTGTAACTCTGGGAGCCCTGCATGGTTTGGGATTATTGGATCCATTGGTTCTGTGGTTTTTTGGACACTGAAAGGAGAAATTCCAGGAAAATACAGACATCTCTTCAATTTCTATTTTTTTTTAATATCCACAGCAGTGTTTTGTTGTATTTCATCCCAATAAAAGGTTGGGTTTTGGGAGGAGTTGTCCCTGCAGTGAGAGTTGTGTTGTGAATTTCCAGCCTTCACTTGGATTTGCTTTGTGCTCCCAAAGCAAACATTTCCCTGTGAAAAAAATCCAGGAATTCCCTAATTTTCCTGTTCTGGCACGTTCTTACCTTGCCTTCATCCTCTGTAGCTGATGGGAATGCCAGAATCTGCTGCCTCCCTTGGATCCATTGGTTCTGTGGTTTTTTGGACAGTGTTTGGTGCAGGGAAAATAGAAATTCCAGAAAGTTACAGACATCTCTTAAATTTCTATTTTTTTTTATGTCCACATCAGTGTTTTGTTGTATTTCATCCCAATAAAAGGATAGGGTTTGGTGGTTTGTGTTGTAAATTTCCAGCCTTCACTTGGATTTCCTTTATGCTCCCAAAGCAAACATTTCCCTGTGAAAAAAATCCAGGAATTCCCCACTTTTCCTCTTTCTGGCACGTTCTTACCTTGCCTTCATCCTCTGTAGCTGATGGGAATGTCAAAATCTGCTGCCTCCCCGTGAAGGCTCTGGATAAATTAAAAAATAAAATAAATAAGCCTGGCAGGAGCTTTGTCTGGCACTGAGAGAATTCCAGCTGTTTTATCCCATTGTTTTTAAGGTAGATAATAAATATCCTGTCCCTGCACACCATTTGAGAATTCCTGATGGCTTCAGATTCAATGGAATAAGGAAGGATTTGGGCAATAAAAGCCAAAAATTCATTGTATGACATAATGATATCACTTCAATGTATTTTTTTTCCTTCATGTTCCTGGGAAGGCACCAACATTCCAGAAAAAATATTGTTGGTTCCTTGCCCATACATGTCTGAAGAGCAAAGAAAACAGAAATAATTTGTCTTAAACAGGTTTTTATATGAAGCAAAAAGGAAAAAAAAAAAAAAGCTGATTTGTGGCTTGATTTTCTGGCTGAGAACTGTTTTGTTGCATTTTATAAATGTAACACTCTATTGTTTATACTTGCAAACCTAATTAACTGTTAGAGTGCTCAGAGCTTTTAGTTGTGAAGATTTAATAAATTTAATCAGCACAGGGCCCAGAAAGAGATGGTTCATGAGCCATAAGAAATGGCTCAATGTCCCCTAAGTGAGGTAAAAATACACTGAATTTTTTGCAGCTCTTAGCCCCAAGTTCATGACTGTTCAGCGGTGAAAATTCACTGTCCTTCCATGTAGCTAAACTGGGAAAACTTTAAGGAACAAACTGGGATTTATAGGGATGGTTATCCCTGTCCTGTTTCCCATTACAAGCCTTAAAGTTAAAAAAAAAAAAAAAACCAGTTAATGAGCAGATTAGTCATGGTGAATGTCGGGAATGCTTTGTTAATTCCGTAACCAGAGATGTCAAAACTCTGCTCGTGTGCCTAAAAACCATGGAAGTGTGTGCTGGAATCCCTGGGGATTCCTGGGATTTTATGAATTCATTGTGCTGTTCCTGGAGCTCCAGAAAGGGACCCCTGGAGCCACGTTCTGCCTTTAATTAACCCCTTGACGTCAGTGGGTTTCCAGAGAATGAGGATGAGGAGGATTTGGTCCTTTATGTCCCAGCAAATCTTGTTGCTGCTTTCTAGAAACAAGGAATCAGCTGCTCCTTTCACTCCCTTGATGGCCAAAATTACTGTTTTTCCCTGAAAAAAATTCCTCATTTTGGCTGTCAAATCCCAGTTTGGAAGGTTGGTTGTTTTCTCAGAGGTAGAGGTGGCCATGCTGAGATCCTGCTCCATCGTGGATCCTTTTTTTTTCTGCTTCTGCACCTCTCAAAACCTCTGCCAGTGTTGTTTCATTCCCTAAATTGGGAATGAAATTCATTCCCGAGAGGGATTTTGGCAATGGAGGCCTCACCCTTGCATGGTTTATTATTTATATTTATTTATTTCTACAGGTGATGTCATCAGGGTCATGAGTGCTTCAGTGGCAGAGCCAGTCCCAAGTCTCGCTGCCACCAGAGGATTTTTGGGGCTTTTGTTCTTTTCTTGTGCTGTGGCATTTTTTTAATCTCACAAAGAGAGTGAGGATTGTTACTCTTCAGTTTTAATTTTTAAGAGGTTGTAGGCTCATTGCAGCTGTGCCAGCGTGGATTTGTGTGCAGGTACAGGGTCAAAATGGGCCAGGCACTGGTGCCACCATCACCCTGGGGTCCCTGTCACCTCAGGGGCCGTGTGGGGTGTGACCCCATTTTCTCAGAGCCCCCACCCCGGGTTCTTCATCTCCTCATGGTCCCTGAGATGATGGGAAAGGTCCAAGGGGGTCTGTGGGGACCCTTTGGGGTGTCCCCTCATCACCTCATGGACACTTTGGGGTGTCCCCTCATCACCTCATGGACACTTTGGGGTGTCCCCTCACGACTTCAGAGACGCTTTGCGGTATCCCCCCCATCACCTGGGGGTCACCATCACCTCAGAGCCCCCACACCCCCCTCTCCATGGTCTCCCCATCACCTCAGGGACCCTTTGGGGTTTCCCCTCAGAGTCTTCATCACTCAGAACTCCCTTGCTCCCCGCCGGGGTTCCCCCTCATCGCCTCAGGATCTCCATCTCAAGGCATCCATCACCTCAAAGCCCTCACAGCCTCCCCCTTGTGCCCTCCCTCACCTCAGAGACCCCCGTGGGGCGCGCCCCCGCCATCCCCTCAGCAACCCCATCACCTCAGGGCCGCCGTGGGGTACTTCCCACCCCACGCCACCCCCTCGGGGGCCCCCGCGCCGCCCCTTTAAGAGCCTCTTTGTCTCCGAGACACCTTTATTTACCCTCCCGAGCCTCAACCGAACTTCGGCCCCGCGATTCACAAAGCCCGGTACGTCACGGGCGGGGGCGGGACTCGAACCCGTGCCGGCCCGCCCCCCCCGGCGCCCATTGAACAGCGCCCCCTGCCGGCTGCGCAGACTGCGTACGCCCCGACACCGCTCTGCCCGCCGCGGCGTACACTACGCCAGCGGGGTGCGTACGCTACGCAAATAGCGTAAACACCCGCGGTCTTCGCCTGTGTGCCGCGCTACGCAATAGGCATAAGCGGCGGAGAGGGAGGCGGGTGTTGGCGTTGAGCGACGCGCGCTCCAGCCAATGGGAGGGCGGGGCGGGGCGCGGCGGCCAATGGGCGGGGAGGGGGCGTGGCCGGCCGGGGCGTCTCGCGCTGGGTGACAGCTCGCGCGTGCTGGTGATGGCGGTAAATAAAGGGGACGCGGGGGGGGGGGGGAAGAGGGGAGGTGTGGGGGGGACACACGGGACGCGACCCCTCCTGAGGGCAGAGAGGGACAGAGGGCTGGGGGGATATGGGGGATGAGGAGGAGGAGGAGGAGAGGAGGGGTCTTCGGCGCTGCCCCCCTCAAAAGGACCCCCCCGCCGTCCTCTGTGGTGGGGCTGAGCGGACCCCGCTCCGCTCCCCCCTCATCCCTCACAGGGGTCGCCGCCTTTGTGTGCGGGCGGGACCCCCGCGCCGGGCTCGGCGGCTCCGCAACTTTGCCTTTGTTGAGGGAACATCCTCCGCTCTCCACGTTCCCCCCCTCATTCTCGGGATCCACTCCCACCTCCCCAGGCTCCCCCTTTATTCTCCTTTTCCTAAAATCCCCCAAATCCCCTTCCAGCTCCTCCTTGCCGGGACCTTCTCCCCTTCCCTTCGCCGGGACCGTGAGGGGGTGCTGGGGGTCGTGGCTTTGCGGGAAGGGGGGAAAAAACCCCTTAAAAAACTCCCTTTAAACCTCCGTGCTGAGCTGGAACGGAGAAAGGGCACGAAAACGGGGAAATTCGGTGCGGGTTTGTGTTTATTTAGGAAAAAAACAAGCCTAAAAAGCCGTGCGTTTGTGTCCCCAAGAGGGGGGAAGAGCTGAACTTAATCCGGGGGAGGCTTTGGCAGCAAAACTGCTCCAAAATCCCCCTTTTTAAACCTCCAAGGGGATCCCCCTTTGCCACGATCACAGATCAGGGATAACCGAGCCCTTAAAAACGGGAATCCAGCGTAATTTTAGGAAAAAAATCTCCCGTTAATCGCTTTACCCGTAGGGAACGAGTCTGATCCTTGTGTCAGAACCGCTGCGGGTGGAACGGCGTGGGGAAAGCATCCCCGTTATCCCGAAATGTTGGAGCTGGGAAAGCGGGAAGTTATCTTTTACTTTGCAGAGTTTTTTTTTTGCTGTAGTTTTTAGTCAGGCAGAGATGCCTGGAGTGGCTGGGCTCGTCTGGTGTGAAACGAGGCGAAATTTGGTCCTTTTACGCTCTGCTGCCTCGGGGAAGATGCTCCTGGAGCCCAGGGATGGAGGTGGAGATTCCAGGGAAAACCGATGGATTTCAGCGGGGTTTTTTCCTGGAGTTTTCAGGCATTTTTTGTGAGGAAGAAATGCAGAAAGCAGCGGATTAAAAGGGATGATTTGTAGGGCTGGAAGCAAAAAAAATGAAGTGTTGTGGAGGGGGCTGAGAGCTGAGGAAATGTGGCCGGGAATGTGGGAATGAGGATGGGAGAAAGAGCTGGGGGATGAGAGGGGATAAACTAGTGGAATTGTGAATAAAAAAACTCCCTGTGGATGCAAGCAGCGTGGATTAAATTTGGATTAAATGAGTGTTGCTGTAAAGTGTTGGGAGCTGCCCCGTGTGGAATTTCCACCAAAATTTGGCTGCTCTGCCTCGGGGGGCTCCTGTGGTTTATGTAGGGTCAGAGAGATTGGGTGATGTTTAAAAACCCAAAAAGGAGAAGGCAACAAAAGCATTTGGTGTTTTATTTGGTGTTTTTAACTGCCTTGAGAACGGGCTGGGTGCAGATATTTGGGAGTGATGTGCCAAGTGTGAGCAGCATTTGATGTCTCTGTGCTTTCAGCAAACCATAAATGTGCATTTATTCCTCCCCTGACCATTCTCCCAGTGCATACGAGCTGACTCCAAGTGGAAAAGGGTGTTTTGAAGTTGGCAGATTTTTTTTTTTTCCCAGCGTGGAATAATTCCGGGTTTTGTGCAGGCTGGGTTGGTTACAAGAGAATTTCGCTTGTTCAGGAGCAAGGCTTGGACAATAGTCACACATGCAACGGGTTAGGGGCTTAGAAAGGAGCCAAAAAAGCCCAAACTGGGGATTTTTTTTTTTTTTTTGGCTGTTGTGTGGCCAAGGATTGTTAGGAAGGAATCTCTTGCTGCAATTCCTGCCGAGATTCCGGCTCCGTGTGGTCCAAGGCTTGTGAGGATGGAGAAATTTGGGATCAGCTTCGTGTGCTGGGGCTGGGAAGGGAGCGGTGACAATTGCTCAGTGGGGACAGAAAAAAGCACATTCAGGTTCTGGGTGTCCTTTTTAGCAGAGGATTTCTTGTGGCTGCTGCAGCTCTGCCCACGTCACAGCCTGCGGGTCGTTCTCCTCAGTGCTAAACACACTCACTTGTTAATTATTATTTTTAAGCAGGCCCTGTGTTGTCTCAGCACCTCTGAACACGTGACAAGAAGCACTAGCTCAGCACCAAAAGTGGTTGATTCAGTCTAAAGGACTGAAAATGCCTTTTAGATCCTGTTTTTCTTGGCCTTTTTTTTTTTTTCCCCTTTCCTTAACTGTTTTTATACTGAAATGTCACAGGGACGTGCTGGGACTCGTAAAATGAAATTTAGTGTTTCCTCAGCCCTCAGAGGATGTTAATGGATTGATTTAGAATAGTTAGCAAATGGAAATAATTCAAAATAATACGAAATTCTAAAAAATCCTACAAAACTCAGCTGCTGGTGTGTAAGTGTGGATTCCTTCCTGAGTGCTTTTAGCTTTAGGGAAGCCTGAAAGGTTTTCTGAAGTTGACCCTAGTTCTGAGGCAAAACAGACCTGAGGGGTTTGGTTTGAAATTGTTATAAATAAACAGAGAAATAATAAAGAAGTTGTCTGACAACTTTGCCTGTAAGTGGGAGCAGTGGTTGAGGTCAGGAGATGGGGTTGTTTCAAAGGTTTGAACTCCTCCAACTCTTTATTTTGTGCAGGAATCCTCTCTGGTGAGAATGAGAACTTTTCTCACTTTGTTTAACAACATTTGTGGTTTTCAGCTTGAATATTTCATCAAGGGTTGGGTTTGTTGCTGGGGTTTTTATTTTTATTTTTTTTCCCCTTTGGGGGATGAAACCTTGGGAGGTGTTTTTATCTCAGCAGCTTGATATTCATAAATCCTTCACCTTTCACCACACCTTCACTTCTCCCAAACTCTTCACCTTTCCCAAAATCTTCACCCTTCCTCAAACCCCTTCACCTTTCCCAAACTTTCCCTTCCCAAACCCCTTCACCCTTTCCCAAAATCTTCATGGTTTCCAAACCCCTTCACCCTTTCCCAAACCCCTTCACTTTTCCCAATCCCTTTCACCCTTTCCCAAATCCCTCCACCATTCCCAAAATCTTCCCCTTTCCCAAACCCCCTTCACCCTTTCCCAAACTCTTCACCTCTCCCAAAATCTTCACTTTTCCCAAACCCTCTCCACCCTTTCCCCAAATCTTCCCCTTTCCCAAAACCTCTCCACCCTTTCCCAAACCCCTTCACCCTTTCCCAAACCCCTTCACCCCAGACTCTTCTCTGGAAAAGAGCCCCCCTTGAATTGCAGTGAAAGGAAGAGGTCCCTCATTAGTGCCAAACCCTTAATGAGCCTTTGCTCCTAAGGATGCTGAGCAAATCCAAATTGTTGAACAGAAATGATTTCAAAATCCCATTCAGAGCTGAGGAAACCTCAGTTGTTGGTTGTTGTTCCCCTGGGTGCTCTTCACTTTGGGGTTTTTGCTCCAGGATGGATCAGGTGAGGCTTTTGTGGCTCAGGAATTCCAGCACAGAGCAGCCAGAGCACCCCATGATAACGAACCAGATTCAAAAGGAGAGGAGATAAAACTGGGGGTGAGGTTCTGCCCTTTGCCAGTGTCTCTGGGATGGAATTTTGGGTGAACTGATTATTTATCTGTTTGCTGTAATTGATATCCTGGTGCACTGAGGAAAATTCAGATTAAACCCCACTGTTCTGCTGGCTGTGAAAGGAAAAGAAAAGAAATTCCCTTTTTGCAACAGCATTAAGGAGTGTCTGTAGTAGGCAGAAAAGAGCACAAAGCTGCCAAGTTTATATATTTTTCCTAATTGTTGTTAATGAGCTTTTAGCTTGCAAGATGATAATGAGGAGCACGTGAGCTGTTACACCTCCAGCTGGTGACAAATCAGCTGAAATTCCAGCAAATTGTTGGGCCCTACCTTGAGATTTCTGCAAGAACACTGGCTAGGTGAGTGCCTTTAATTAGCTAATTATGCTGTAATTCACTGAGAAGTCTGGCTTTGCTGAGGGAATAAAAAATACCTGAAAACCAGGAGCTTTTTCTTGTTCCTCCCCACGGCGCTCGCACTTCTCTCATCTCTCTGCTGGGCTCTGTAATTCAGATTTCAGCTGCTTTTCCAAATGGAGACAGAGAGCTGCAATCCAGGGATGTGACAGCTCCGAGTTCCTCTGAAATGTGGCTCGTGGAACGTGGCAGTCGTGACAAATGGACTATTTAAAGAAAGGTTCTGACTGAGGAGGTGGTTTTGCAGCAGTTTGAAGGAGTTTGCTGCCTGAAATGCCTAAGGAAAAAAAAAAAAAGCACATCCTTAGGAATCCCCCCACCAACAAGGCTGGAATCTCTAAATAACTTGGATTTTAAAATATATATAAAAATATACTATAATAGTATATAAAATATAATATATACTATAATAGTAATATATATATAATATAAATAATATAATATATACTATAATATATAAAATATAATATATACTATAATAGTATATAAAAATATAATATATAGTATAATTGTAATATATATATAATATATACTATAATATATAAAATATATACTATAATAGTATATAAAAATATATAATATATACTATAATATATAATATATACTGTAATAGTAATATATATAATATATAATATATACTATAATATATAAAATATAATATATACTATAATAGTATATAAAATATAATATAGACTATAATATATAATATATACTGTAATAGTAATATATATAATATATAAAATATAATATATACTATAATATATATAATATAGACTATAATAGTATAGAAATATAACATATACTATAATAGTAATATATATAATATATACTGTAATATATAATATAATATAGACTATAATAGTAATATATATAATATATACTATAATATATATAATATATACTATAATAGTATATAAAAATATACTATAAAAATATTCTAGATTTCAAAGAAAATGGCATTAATTATGAAAAATGCCATTATTAGAATGGCATTAATTATGCTGGGGAAAAAAAAAAATCCATGTAAAACTGTTATTCTTTAAAAAAAACCCCTGAAATCAGCTGTTTATTCCCTGGAGTTGGGAGAAAGAGCCCTGAGCTTGGATTTAATGATGTTTAATCATTCTTTCAAAAACACAAAGGAGGCACTAAAAGCTGTTGAGCTGAGCTGGAAAGAACTAATAGCTAGAAGTGAGATTGCAAAGTGATTTAGTTGCAGAGGTAAATCCATAATCCCAGCAGTCAGGAGTTAATCTGGCATCAGACTAAGACTAGAAGCAAATCTATTTAACTAAGAATAGTTAATTCACCTGAGCAGGGATGGAGATCCTGCCCAGCAGAGTTTATTTGGAGGAAATAAAATATTCAATGATGGAGAGTGGAAACTGCAAAGGGGAGAAAAAGCAAAATCTCCTTTGGAATTTGTTCTGCTCTTTTCCTGCACTTCCCAGGGTGGTTGGACCTTCTGGTTTGGGTAATGTGGAAATAAATCAGAATATAAGGAAGGAAATATCCTGTTTATCCTAACATTAGAAGGGTTTAGGAACAGCTTTTTGTGGTATCAAACCCAAATTCGCCTCTCCCTCTTTTCTCTCCTTGTCCTGTTGTTGTTTCATGTGAGGACAAATTGAAGGGATGAACTTTAACCTCTTAGGAGGATCATTTATTCAAATAACAGATGCTGCAGGACTGGGGCCTGGCTTGATCTGCAGCTCTTAAGGAAGATTAACAACCTGAGAGTTCACAAATCACCTCGGCCTGGGGGCAGCACACAGGCACCCTCACGTCCTGAAATTCATAAAGAAAAAAAGGATTTCAGCCCAATATGCAAACCAGGAATATCTCCATCAGGGAAATGTAATTTCAACAAGTGATGTTTTTCCTTTTTGAGGCACAAACCTCGGGCCAGACTGGGCCTGAAAAGATAAATTTCAGTTTTATTTTATTTTTAACACATTTAGTTTTAGTTGTTTTTTTTTAGTTTTTACTTCAGATCTCTGTTTGGACATTGAAGAAGAGCATGGATTGGCTTTTCCCAGCACAAACCAGGCCCAGCAGCTGAGCAGGGCAAGAGGATGTGTAAATCCCTTAATTCTTTGTTGGCAAGAAAACACAGAAGCCCTTGGTGGAGCCCCAGGGTCCAAGTGGAGGGCTCAGAGATTTTCTATTTCCAGAGCTGGGCACACAGCAGCTCCCTCCATATGGGAATGTGGGAATTCTTATGGATCCTGTACAGAAATCCCACTGAGCACCTTGGGCTTGGCTGGGCAGACAAATGAAACACCAAACCCCTCATTGTGCTGGGATCAATTGGATAAATGGCTGTGATTTCCTCATTTTTACCCATTTATAAAACCCACAGAAAATTTGCTGCTGTTACAAAACCCCCAGAAAAATTTCTGCTGTTACAAAACCCCCAGAAAAATTTCTGCTGTTGTAAAACCCAGAGAAAAATTTCTGCTGTTACAAAACCCAGAGAAAAATTTCTGCTGTTGTAAAACCCCCAGAAAAATTTCTGCTGTTCTGCCTCACTCATTTAGGGTTCAAAACCCCAAATAATTGATTGGCAAAGCAAATGATGGAGGGGGCTGTGAAATCCTGGTGTTATTTTAGTCTGGGGATCCTGAAGGGATCAGAGGCTCCTTCCCTGCCCAGAGCCCACGTTGTGCTCTCCTCTTTAATGCTCTTTTCTTTTCCCTGAGGGGAGGATCAGGCCCGGCCTGCTGGGCTTTTCTGGCCTCTGCCACCTCTCTGGGACCAGATCTGCTGCCAGGATGGGCTCCTTGCTACTCCAGCAGGGATTTCACCAGCGTGGAGCTGAGTTTGGTTCCAAAAAGAGCAGCAGAGGAGTCCCCAGAAGTCAGCAAGTGCTGTGATCCCTCTTTGTGTGTGCCACAAAGGGATTCCAGTGCTGCCACAGGAGCCCCAGGTGCTGCAGCTGCCAAAGTTCCCCTCCTCCCTGTGCCACGGGCTTCATCTCACTGAAATTCCTCTTTTTGGCACAGAATTTGGGAATGCTGAAGGTGCTGGAGGTCAGAGCATCACCAGCTCTGCACTCAATCCCAGAATGGTTGAAACTGGGAAAGACTTGGAAGGTGAACAAACCCAAATTGATGCTGGGTTTTGTTGTTATTGGGAAGCTTGGATGGGATTGGAGTGGGATTTTCTCTGTGAAAAAGCTGAGTTTTGGTATTTGGAATCCATCAGCTGGGAAGCTCAACTCTGGATGTGTTGTTTTCCTGATAAATGGGATAATCATGGTTCAAGAGTGTGGGGAAAAGCAAAAATGCTTCCAGCAGGCTGGAAAATTTGGGATTTGTGTGGCTGGCTGTGATTTAAAGGAATGATTAAAAAGAAAAGTGGGAATCTGAGGGAAGGAAAGAAGGAATTTGAGTGCTGATCTCTGCTCCTGCTTTGTCACCTGGGGGTGATTTGGTTTCACCTGTCCCTGGTTCATTATTGCCTGGGCAGGGGGAAGAGTGAAAGGAAACAAAGATTTGGGGTGAATCCCAACAGTTTGGGGATGGGAGGCACAAAAAAAAAGTGAATTTCCATCAGATTTGGAGTCGGTTCTGCTGATTTTGTGTCCTTAAATCTCCTCTCCTACCTGCTCTAACTGAGCCGGTCAGGAGGGAAATTTGGGTGGAAAACCTCAGGATTTGGGACACCACCCTCTGCTCTTGTCACCCCTGTGGACACAGAATTCTGTGGGAATCCTGGGTTGTGCCAAGGTGGTTGTAAAGTGAAATTGGAACTTTGTGATGTGAAATTGGAACTTTGTGATGTGAAATTGGAACTTTTTATCAGTCAGAATCAGCTCTCAGCCTGTTCTAATTCCTGCTCCAGGCTGATAATTCCAAATGTGAGGTTTTGCTGTAATTGCTTCAGGCTTCTCCAGATGGAAGAGGCAGGGAAATGCTGGGAATTCCAGCAGGGAATTCCAGGGAATTCCAGCAGGGAATTGCTGGGAATTGCTGGGAATTCCAGCAGGGAATTGCTGGGAATTCCAGGGAATTCCAGCAGGGAAATGCTGGGAATTCCAGCAGGGAATTTCTGGGAATTCCAGGGAATTCCAGCAGGGAATTTCTGGGAATTCCAGCAGGGAATTGCCGGGAATTCCAGCAGGGAATTTCTGGGAATTCCAGCAGGGAATTGCTGGGAATTCCAGGGAATTCCAGCAGGGAAATGCTGGGAATTCCAGCAGGGAATTTCTGGGAATTCCAGGGAATTCCAGCAGGGAATTCCTGGGAATTCCAGCAGGGAATTGCTGGGAATTCTCTCCCTTTTGGTTGCTCCAGGAGCCCTGGAGTTGTTCAGGAATGCTGGGAATTCTTTTAATGCCCACATCATCCTTCAGCTCCTGTTTCCCTTCCAAAAACCATCCCAAAAATAAAACCTGGATGGAAAGAAAGGGGAGAAGGGGTTTTATGTGCTGGAATAAATAGAGAAATTCAGTTTTAGAAAGCTGTGAACTATGACATAAATAGCATTTTAACAATTCTTTTTAACATCCTGGATGATTAAATAGGAATTCCCACCTTTTCAGGCATCTGCAGGATGTGGATTTTGGTTGTTTTCAGTGACTCTAAGGAATGTAGAGACAATATTTCACCTGGAAATGGAGTTTTGGAGCTGAGGTCAAGAGGTGAAAATTAAAAATGCAGCTCCTTGAGCTTCCAGTCACTTTTATTCATCTCTCCAATGAGAAACTGAGCTTGGCTCAATAAGAATATTCATATTCCAGAAGAATATTCAAATTTCATCTTTAAAATACTCTAAGTTTTAAAAACTTTCAACTCAATACTTCAAATTTTAAAAACTTTCAACTCAATACTTTAAATTTTAAAAACTTCCAACTCAATACTTTAAATTTTAAAAACTTTCAACTCAATACTTTAAAAACTTTCAACTCAATATTTAAATTTTTAAAACTTTCAACTCAATATTTTAAATTTTAAAACTTTCAACTCAATACTTTAAAAACTTTCAACTCAATACTTTAAATTTTAAAACTTTCAACTCAATACTTTAAAAACTTTCAACTCAATACTTTAAATTCTAAAAACTTTCAACTCAATACTTTAAATTTTAAAAACTTCCAACTCAATACTTTAAATTCTAAAAACTTTCAACTCAATACTTAAAATTTTTAAAACTTTCAACTCAATACTTTAAATTCTAAAAACTTTCAACTCAATACTTTAAAAACTTTCAACTCAATACTTCAAATTTTAAAAACTTTCAACTCAATACTTCAAATTCTAAAAACTTCCAACTCAATACTTTAAATTTTAAAAACTTTCAACTCAATACTTTAAAAACTTTCAACTCAATATTTAAATTTTTAAAACTTTCAACTCAATACTTGAAATTTTAAAAACTTCCAACTGAATACTTTAAACTTTAAAAACTTTCAACTCAATACTTTAAAAACTTTCAACTCAATACTTTAAATTTTAAAAACTTTCAAATCCTCAATACTTTAAATTACTCAATACTTTAAATTTTAAAAACTTCCAACTCAATACTTCAAATTTTAAAAACTTTCAACTCAATACTTTAAACTTTAAAAACTTTCAACTCAATACTTTAAATTCTAAAAACTTCCAACTGAATACTTAAAATTTTTAAAACTTCCAACTCAATACTTTAAATTTTAAAAACTTTCAAATCCTCAATACTTTAAATTACTCAATACTTTAAATTTTAAAAACTTTCAACTCAATACTTCAAATTTTTAAAACTTCCAACTCAATACTTTAAATTTTAAAAACTTTCAACTCAATACTTTAAAAACTTCCAACTCAATACTTTAAAAACTTTCAACTCAATACTTTAAAAACTTTCAACTCAATACTTTAAATTTCAAAAATTTCCAACTGAATACTTAAAATTTTTAAAACTTCCAACTCAATATTTAAATTTGAAAAACTTCCAACTGGCATGGCAGTGCAAACACCCAAGCCATCCCTTTGTGGACTGAAGGCTTTCACCTCCTCTTTGCCTTTTCCATGATTATTTCCAAACCCTGCTCCATTCCCAGGGATCTTCAGGAATGTCAATGGAAGACACATGTGCAGCCCTTTGTGTGGAGTTTGGAGTTCCAGCTCTTGCAAGAGGCCAAGGCTTTTGGTGGAATCCTACATTTCCCTCCCAACCAACCCAAAAAAAGAGTTTGGTGCCTTCTCCCACTTGTTGGGATTCACCAGGAAAAGCAGAGGGAGGTGATTTTTTTTTCCACCAGAAACAGCAAAAAAAAAAAACAAGGCAGGATTTGGGTTATTTTACCCATATTTTCCTACAGTGTTGCAAAAACAAAGGTTAAAACCCCTCCCCAGATGTGCTTTATTTCATGTGACACCAATCCCCAATGGTTCTGTGCTTCACTTCTGCCATTCCCAGGAGGGAAATGAAGGAATGAGTGAAAAAATGGGAGCTTCCCACCTGTCCTGGCAGACGATTGCCAGCAGTTTGTGCTCTTTTCTTTATTCTGGAATCCCCTTTTGGACAAATGAAAGCAGCATCGTTCCAGGCTTGAACACCCAGCACCTCTCCTGGCCCCTGCACTGGGGTTTTTTTGGGTTTTTTTTTTTTTTTTTTGGCTTTTTGCAGATTTATTTAGAAAAAGAAAGTGGCTGCTGTCACCAGATGCCTGCAGATGGCTTTAATCAGGTTCCAAACGTGCAGCAATGGCGCAGAGGAGCAGAATGAGCTCGGGTGGTTTCTTGTAACTCTCTTTTAGGGGCAGCAGCCAAATTGTTTCTGCTGCTTTTGCTTCTGGGAGCTGTTAGGGGAGCTCAGTGGGAGATTTTTTCCAGGATTCTGAGCCATGCAAGGCAGGGAAGTGGGGTTTGCCCCAGTGTTTAAGCGATTTACAAGGTGAGAAGTTTTCAAATAGCCTCTAAAATGTTATTAGCTGAACTAATACCCCTCTTTTGCTTTTATTCCCTGGGGGTTTTATTCAGCTTTACTCATCTTTAATGGATTGCAGTGCTCCAAGTGGTTCCTTCTCTCTTTTTCCTCCCTTTTTCTTGTCCTTTCTCCCTCTTTTTCCCTTCTTCCTCTTTTTCTCTTCTTCCTCTCTCTTTCCCCTTCTCCCTGGTTTTTCCTTCTCCCTCTTTTTCCTTTCTCTCTTTTCCCCTTCTCCCTTTTTCTTTTCCCTTCTCCCTCATTGTCCTCCTTTTCTCTTTTCCCTTCTTCCTCCTTTTCTCTTTTCCCTCTTACTTTTCCCTTCTCCCTCTTTTTCTCTTCTCCCTCATTTTCCTCCCTTTTTCTTTTCCCTTCTCCCTCTTTTTCCTCCCTTTTTCTTGTCCTTTCTCCCTCTTTTTCTCTTCTTCCTTTCTCTTTCCCCTTCTCCCTTTTTCTTTTCCCTTCTCCCTCATTTTCCTCCTTTTCTCTTTTCCCTCTTTCTTTTCCCTTCTCCCTCTTTTTCCCTTCTCCCTCTTTTTTCTTTCTCTCTCCTTTTCCCTTCTCCCTCATTTTCCTCCCTTTCTCTTTTCCCTTCTTCCTCCTTTTCTCTTTTCCCTCTTACTTTTCCCTTCTCCCTCTTTTTCCCTTCTCCCTCTTTTTCCCTTCTCCCTCTTTTTCCCTTCTCCCTCATTTTCCTCCCTTTTTCTTTTCCCTTCTCCCTCTTTTCCCTCCCCATCCCTTCTCTGGAAAAGCTCTAAGTAGGTGAGAAAAGGAAGATTTCATAGAGATTCCTTCAATTCAGCTTTTATGGAAAGAAAAAAAAAACCAAAGCCAAGAGTTAAAGCTGATCATTACAAAGAGCAGAGCTCGGAGTGTTTCTTTCCAGGGCTTTTGCAATCCAAGGTGTTCATTCCCTTGATTTTTTCCTCCCTTTTTCTTTTCCCTTCTGCCTCCTTTTCTCTTTTCCCTCTTACTTTTCCCTTCTCCCTCTTTTTCCCTTCTCCCTCATTTTCCTCCCTTTTTCTTGTCCTTTCTCCCTCTTTTTCTCTTCTTCCTTTCTCTTTCCCCTTCTCCCTCTTTCTTTCCCTTCTCCCTCATTTTCCTCCTTTTCTCTTTTCCCTCTTTCTTTTCCCTTCTCCCTCTTTTTCCCTTCTCCCTCTTTTTCCCTTCTCTCTCTTTTTCCCTTCTCCCTCATTTTCCTCCCTTTTTCTTTTCCCTTCTCCCTCTTTTCCCTCCCCATCCCTTCTCTGGAAAAGCTCTAAGTAGGTGAGAAAAGGAAGATTTCATAGAGATTCCTTCAATTCAGCTTTTATGGAAAGAAAAAAAAAAGAAAAAGCTGATAATTACAAGGAGCAGAGCTCGGAGTGTTTCTTTCCAGAGCTTTTGCAATCCAAGGTGTTCATTCCCCATCCTCCCATCCTGGTGCTGCTCACGGCTTGTCCCTTCCAATTTGGGATTTCTGGGGCAGCTCCAGCCCTGTGATCTCTGCCAGTTTAGGTTTGAGCTTTGTTTTTCCTGTGTTTACAGCTCCTGACTCACAAATCCTCTTCCCCTTTAATCCCAGCCTTGGAATTCCCACTGGGAGCTGCAGCTCTCTGTTCCCAGGAGGAGAATTGTCCCAAAATGTTTGGGTGCATGTGGAAAAGAGAGCAAAACTTCTCTCCTTAGTCCTGTGCCAGCTTTTCCAGGGATTTGTTTTCGCTCTGATGTGTGGGGGGTGCAGAGCTGGACCTGCAGCTGCTCCAGCTGCCTTTGGAACGTGTGAGAATTCAGAATTTATTCCAATCTTTGGGGTTTTTTTTTTGTTGTTTTCATGGAAAGAGTCAAAAAATCTGAGTCAGCAGGAGAAATGTTGAATGTGAAGAACTCTGGTGGGTGGAGAAGCTTCACTTTCGAGGAAAAACCTCTCTCATTCAAGTGCTTTGGGGTGGAACAACCACAATTCCTTCCTGACTTTCAGATGTGCAATTATGGCCTGGATTTGTAAGGGAATTATCCCTGGACACCTGAAGAGAAGAGGGGACTATCAAATGCAGCATCAAAGGTGCTTTTGTGCTGAGAGAGAATTCCTGGATTTGGAGCTAACAAAGCTGCTTTGTGGGCTGCCCGAGGTGTTTGGAATCCCTTCCCTTCTCCAAGCAGGAAATCTCCTGGCCCAGCACAGGAAAAGCCAAAGCAGTTGACAAAAGGCTGCTGATTTATCTCCTGCACTGTCACACAGCAGTCCTTAATCTGCTTTTATTTCTTTTTATTTTTATTTATTTTTTAAATTCCCTGGATCTGCTGTGGGAGTGATCTCCTAGGAGAACCCAGCAGCTCTCTTCCTCTTTGGGAATTGAGGAGAAATTCAATGTTTTTTTTGAAAATTACACTTCACAGAGCCCACGAGCAACCAGCTGTTTGATCAATCCCTAAAATATTCTGTCTTTCAAGCCTATTTTTTTGTTCCAAAGTAGAAATTTGCAGTGCTGGGGAGGCTGAAGGGTTAAATTCCCCACACTGTCGCATATGGCAGTGAGCAGAATCACAGATGTTGATGATACAACATAATTAGTATTCTTTTATGTAAATGAAGGCTGTCAATGTTACCACAGTGTCTGCACTCCTGCAAGCTGGAATTTCTGCCACTTGCTCTCCCTGAGCTTCAGGATTCGAAATAAAATTCCAGGATTTTTATATCCACACCTGAGGAGGAAAATTAAAGAGGAAAAAGGAGGAAAAAAAAAAAAAGCTTAGGGAGGGAAAAAGGCGAGGAAGGGATTTTTCCAACTTGGAAAAAAAGAGACCAAATCAATCCTTTGTTTAAATGAGGATTTCCAAAATCCTTTCCACATCTTGGGGTTTGGGAGGGAATGAGCCCAGCCCAAGGGAAATGTGGGAAATTCTGAGCTGCTTTAAATAAAAACCTCAGGGGTTCTTTGGGTGCTCAAGTGGCCTCTTGAGCTTTCAGTGGAGTCCAGGAGAAAGAACTGAGGAGCTTTGACATTTCTCTAAGAGATTCCATCCTCCACAGCAATAATCCTGATAAAGGTGGTAATTAAAGCAAATTTGTGCCATTTGAGGCCACTAAAAATGCATTTCCTTCACCTGGCCAGCTCCCTGCCCCCCCATGCAGGTGAGGGCTCCATCCCTGCCTCAGAGCTTTGGCAAATGCTCAGCTTTGCACCTCATAAAATGATATTTTAACCACATTTTCTGTGTGCCAGGCCCCTGTGTAACCAACTTCATTCAGATCCCTTTTTCCATTCTCTCCTACCTCTGTTTTTTCCCCCGTTTTTCCCCATTTTTTTCTCCTCTGTGATTATTTTGTTGCACTTTGCACCTGCCATCCCCTCACTGCTTCCTTTTTATTGTTTGAAAAAGCACCTAGAACTGAAATTTAACTGAGCACAGCTTTTCTTTTCTTGATCTTTCCCCCCTTCTCCTCCCTCTGTCTCTCACCAGGCAATCCAAGCAGCCAAAAAAATCCAAGTGATCACAGGAGGGCCACATTTTTTTCCTCCTGTTTGTTTTTTCTTTTTGACTCCCATTTTTTCCCCTCTGCCATATGTTGGGTCATGCACTACAAAAGCCTCACCATGAAGAGGCTCCATGTGATCAGCAGATTTTTTTACAGCCTGCTCAAATAAAAAATAATGAAAGCAGGGAATGAAATGGAATGGAATGGAATGGAATTTTGTGTGTGAGAATTCAGGATCTGGGGGTAATTCCACAGAATTATTTCTGGGATAAATGAGTTCTGCACTGAGGGGTTAATGCTGCTCCTTCCAGGGTTCCAGGCTTGCTTTCTGTGCATCACCAGGATATTTTCCCTTCTCTCTCCAGGGCTTTGAAGCTGCCTGGCAGTGAGGACTTCCCAATAATTAAATTCTCCAGGATTGTGGGAGGATGATGGGGCTGCTGCACGCCCAGGACGCGGCGGGGCCGAGGAGAGGATGTGTGAGCTGCACCCCGTGAGTGCTGAGCCCTCAGAGCCTTGGGGCACTGGGAAAAGGATCCCCAATTCACTGGGGATCTTCTATCAAACCAATCTTTTAGCAAGATTTAGGATTTTAGATTTTTATACATTTATAATCCTGTGTAAATATGTGGCTGAGGAGAGGATGTGTGAACTCCACCCTGTGAGTAACCCAGCTCTGAGCCCTCCTTCTGCCCCAGAGCCTTGGAGGGACTGGGAAAAGGATCCACAATTACTGGGGATCTTCTATCAAACCAATCATTTATCAAGCCTTAGGATTTTAGATTTTTATACATTTATAATCCTGTATAAATATGTGGCTGAGGAGAGGATGTGTGAGCTGCACCCTGTGAGTTCTGACCCCTCAGAGCCTTGGGGCACTGGGAAAAGGATCCACAATTACTGGGGATCTTCTATCAAACCAATCTTTTAGCAAGATTTAGGATTTTAGATTTTTATACATTTATAATCCTGTGTAAATATGTGGCTGAGGAGAGGATGTGTGAGCTGCACCCTGTGAATTCTGACCCCTCAGAGCCTTGGGGGACTGGGAAAAGGATCCACAATTACTGGGGATCTTCTATCAAACCAATCTTTGATCAAGCCTTAGGATTCC
Source organism: Molothrus aeneus (assembly GCF_037042795.1). Classification (NCBI taxonomy): domain Eukaryota; kingdom Metazoa; phylum Chordata; class Aves; order Passeriformes; family Icteridae; genus Molothrus; species Molothrus aeneus. The sequence goes on along the minus strand of NC_089669.1, from coordinate 2,562,369 downwards.
AGCTTTTCATACATTTATTTTCCTGCAATTCTTTAGTGTAGAACTCTAAACTCCATATCCAGAGTCAGCTGCTGCTCTCCCATTTTTACAAAACCATTTCCTCTCCAGGCCTGGGAGTCAAGGACACCTCAGTGCCTCAGGCCCTGAGAGATGTGAACAAAAATGATTCGAGGGAGCAAACTTGGGGTCAGTGACTTCATTACCTGAAGCTGTAATTGGAAGATTAAGATGCAAATATGGGGAAATTGGGGTGTCCTGTGCAGGACTAGGAGTCAGATTTGATGATCCTAACCCTAACCCCTCCAATTAGGCCCCCTCCCAATGACCCTACAAGGACACTTCAAATCAGTGTCACTGAGACATAAACTTTAATAAATCATCACAGCTCTAAAACCCTTTCCCTTGTCTTTTCTGCCCCCAAGGTCAGAGCAGCAACACCTCCTGTGTGACATGGGTGGATGCAAATGTGGGGAATTTGGAATGTTGTGTGCAGGGCCAGAAGCCAGATTAGATGATCCTAACCCTCCAATGACCCTGTAAAAAGACCTCAAATCCATGTCACAGCTCTAAAACCCTTTTCCTTGTGTTTTACCCCCCCCTAAGGTTAGAGCAGCAACTCCTCCTGTGAGACATGGATAGCTACAAACAGGGAGAATTTGGGATATTTTGTGTAGGACTAGGAGTCAGATTTGATGGTCCTAACCCTCCCAATGACCCTACAACAAGATCTCAAATCTGTGTCCTGTGCAACATGGGTAGATGCAAATATGGGGAATTTAGGGTGTGCTGTGAGGGCCAAGAATCAGATTTGAGATCCTAACCCTCCCAATGACCCTACAACAAGATCTCAAATCTGTGTCACAGCTCTATTCCTTGGTTTCTTTTCCTTCCCCCGAGGTCGGAGCAGTGACTCCTCCTGTGAGTCATGGATAGATGCAAACAGGGAGAATTTGGGATGTCTTGTGCAGGACTAGGAGTCAGATTTGATGGTCCTAACCCTCCCAATGACCCTACAACAAGATCTCAAATCTGTGTCACAGCTCTTTTCCTTGGTTTCTTTTCCCTCTCCCAAGGTCAGAGCAGCGACTCCTCCTGTGAGACATGGATAGATGCAAATGTGGGGAATTTAGGGTGTGCTGTGAGGGCCAAGAATCAGATTTGAGATCCTAACCCTCCCAATGACCCTACAACAAGATCTCAAATCTGTGTCACAGCTCTTTTCCTTGTTTTCTTTTGCCCCCGAGGTCGGAGCAGCGACTCCTCCTGTGAGTCATGGATAGATGCAAACATGTGGGGCGGCTACGACTCGCCCAGGACCACTCGATCCTGAACCCCCAGAAGTGGCAGTGCGTGGACTGCCACACCACCGAGTCCCTCTGGGCCTGCCTCAAGTGCTCGCACGTGGCCTGCGGGCGCTACATCGAGGAGCACGCCCTGAGGCACTTCCAGGAGAGCCGGCACCCCTTGGCCATGGAGGTGCACGAGCTCTACGTCTTCTGTTACCTCTGCCAGGATTATGTCCTCAATGACAACCCCGAGGGCGACCTGAAGCTGCTGAGGAGCTCCCTGTCGGCCATCAGGGGCCAGAGGAGCGGGAGGACGCTGCGCTCCACGGCGCTGGCCGAGGACGCCTGGAGGAGGAGGAGCCCCCAGGGCCAGTCCCAGATGCTCACGGCGCTGTGGCACCGGCGCCAGGCCCTGCTGGCGAGGGCTCTGCGCACCTGGTTCCACAAGAGCTCCCGGGGACAGCTGAAATTAAAGGAGAAAAAACAAATGGAGGAGCTGGAGAAGAAGAAGGAGGCGGCTCGGCAGCGGCGGCGGGAGATGAAGAGGCAGCTCCTGGAGGAGCTGGCCAGCACTCCCCCCAGGAAGAGCGCCAGGCTGCTGTCCCACGTGCACAGGGAGAGCCTGATCCCAAGGAAATTCAGGGAGGTGGCCACAGCTTCCCCTACCTCAAGGCAGGTGCAGAGCAGCAGATTGAAGCAGTTCTACTCCATCCGGAGGCAGCCCCTGATGACGCCCGGCGTGACGGGGCTGAGGAACCTGGGCAACACTTGTTACATGAACTCCATCCTGCAGGTGCTCAGCCACCTCCAGAAGTTCAGAGAATGTTTCTTGACTCTTGATCTCTGTGAAACAGAAGAACTTTTAGCTCAAACTGTGAATGGGAGGGCCAGGATGCCTGGCAAGCTGGCAAACGGGGCCGCTGCCAGCGAGCCAGGGAAGCCTGACAAGGTTCAGAGCTCCCCGGCCGCCTTGAACGGGGCCTCCTCCATCAGCCGCAGCTTGGAGCTGATCCAGCCCAGGGAGCCCAGCTCCAAGCACATCTCCCTGTGCCACGAGCTGCACACCCTGTTCAGGGTGATGTGGTCTGGCAAGTGGGCCCTGGTGTCCCCCTTTGCCATGCTGCACTCCGTGTGGAGCCTGATCCCCGCCTTCCGCGGCTACGACCAGCAGGACGCGCAGGAGTTCCTGTGCGAGCTCCTGGACAAGGTGCAGCAGGAGCTGGAGTCTGAGGGCAGCAGGCGCAGGATCCTCATCCCCTTCTCGCAGAGGAAGCTCACCAAGCAGGTCCTCAAGGTGGTCAACACCATTTTCCACGGGCAGTTGCTCAGCCAGGTATGGAATTGCTTTTCCAGTTGGAGCTGTTCACACCGAGGAGCAAAGGCTTTGCACCTTGAGGATCCCATTTAGGAGTCTCTTAGGAATTCCCCAGGAAGAAATCCCTTGAATTGCCACCATTTCCATCCTTGGAAATGCACAAATTTAGCACAAATTCACTTCAGTTGTGCCACTTCTGGATGAAACCTGCACAAGCACAGAAGTCCTGAGCCTCTCATTTTAGGGTTTGAATGTGTTTATTAGTCCTGAGGTTTTAGGCAAAGGCTCTGCACGTTGACGATCCCATTTAGGAGTCTCTTAGGAATTCCCAGTTCCTGAGGAAGAAATCCTTTCAATTGCCACCATTTCCATCCTTGCCACATTTAGCACAAATTCACTTCAGTTGTGCCACTTCTGGATGAGACCTGTACAAGCACAGAAGTCCTGAGCCCCTCATTTTAGGGTTTGAATGTGTTTAGTCCTGAGGTTTTAGGGTTTGAATGTGTTTAGTCCTGAGGTTTTAGGGTTTGAATGTCTTTTTAAGATGCCTTTGCATTTTTTATGCCCCTTTTCCTTGTGGTTTTTTCCCCCCAAAGTTGGAGCAGTGACACCTCCTGTGGGACATGGGTGGATGCAAATGTGGGGAATTTGGGGTGTCCTGTGCAGAGCCAGGAGTCAGAATTGATGATTTGATGACCCTTTTGTCCTTCCAGTTGGGGAAGGCCCAAAGTCCCAAAGCTGTGAGAACTGCCTGCATTTCAGTTCCATCACAAAGCCAGCTCTGTGTGTCCCTGTGTCCCTGTCCCAGGTCACCTGCAGGACGTGCAACTACAAATCCAACACTGTGGAGCCCTTCTGGGACCTGTCCCTGGAGTTCCCAGAGCGCTACCACGCCCTGGAGAAGGGAATCCTGCCCGTGCCCCAGGCCCAGTGCCTGCTCACTGAGATGTTGGCCAAATTCACCGAGACCGAAGCCCTGGAGGGGAGGATCTACGCCTGTGACCAGTGCAACAGTGAGTGCCACCCCCCTGGCACTGTCCCCTGCCAGGGACACCCCTGCAGTGTGGCCTGCAGGGCTGGGGAGTCATTCCTGAGTGGATGTGCTTGGGAGCAGAGCCTGGAATCAATCCTGCCCCACAAACCGAGAGAGTTCAGCTTCCTCTGAGCTCGCTTTGCTTTGATTCTTTGGGAGGAGAAAGAATTAAATTGTATTTATTATTTATTCATTTATGAATTGGAATTATGGAATTGGAATTATTATGGAATAATTATTCATAATTATTGGAATTATGAAATGGCTGAGCAATTCTGAAGGGCTTCTGAGGAATTCTGAATGGCTTTTGAGGAATTCTACTTTTGAGGAATTCTGAGTGGCTTTTAAGGAATTCTGAATGGCTTTTAAGGGATTCTGAATGATTTGTAAGGAATTCTGAATGGCTTTAAAGGAATTCTGAATGGGTCAGGAATTCTACTTTTAAGGAATTCTGAATGGCTGAGGAATTCTACTTTTAAGGAATTCTGAGTGGCTTTTAAGGAATTCTAAATGGGTCAGGAATTTTAGCTCACTAAGAGATTTTAAATGGCTTTTTAAGGAATTCTGAATGACTTTTAAGGAATTCTGAATGATTTGTAAGGAATTCTAAATGGCTTTAAAGGAATTCTAAATGGGTCAGGAATTCTACTTTTAAGGAATTCCGAATGGCTTTTAAGGAATTCTGAAAGACTTTTAAGGAATCCTAAACGGCTTTTAAGGGATTCTGAATGATTTGTAAGGAATTCTGAATGGCTTTAAAGGAATTCTAAATGGGTCAGGAATTCTACTTTTAAGGAATTCTGAATGGCTTTTAAGGAATTCTGAGTGGCTTTTAAGGAATTCTAAATGGGTCAGGAATTTTAGCTCACTAAGAGATTTTAAATGGCTTTTTAAGGAATTCTGAATGGCTTTTAAGGGATTCTGAATGATTTGTAAGGAATTTTAAATGGCTTTAAAGGAATTCTAAATGGGTCAGGAATTGTAGCTCACTAAGAGATTTTAAATGCTTTTAAGGAATTCTGAATGGCTTTTAAGGAATTCTGATTGACTTTTAAGGAATTCTGAATGGCTCAGGAAACATTTTCCAGCTGGAGGAGTGAGGGAAAAGGCCCCAAGTGCCAGGAGCAATGGGGGCACTGCTGCAGGAGCTGGGGCTGCACAAATCCAATTAACAGGTGCTGTGCTAATTGGGATCTCTGACAGCCACTGGCCCCTTCTGCTCCAGCCTTTCCTGGGAGGAGGAGGAGGGAGGAATTCTTCCTCTTTTCCAGCTTTGCTGTTGCTGGGAGCATTTTTTAAATGCTTCTATGAGAAGCACAAAACAGCAGAGAGAATAAAATATCCAATATTTGTGAGCTGGAATCCACCTGTTGGTTGGAATTCTGCAGCCTAGGAAATCTTGGGCTCAACATTCCAACAGGAAAAACTCTGATTTCTCACTCAGAGGTGACAAATATTTGTGCGATTAGGAGAAAGAAATTCTGAATTTTTTATTCCTGTGGCCATCCCCATGCTGGGAAAAAAAAAATAAATAAAGATTTCAGCCTGTGCTGGTTTTTCTCTTTGGAGAATCAACAAGATCCTGATAATCTTTACCTTGGGGGGGGTTTTGGGGTTTTTTTTGGGCAGGTAAACGGCGAAAATCTTCTCCCAAACCTCTTGTTCTGAGTGAAGCTAAAAAGCAGTTGCTGATCTACAGACTACCTCAGGTCCTCCGGCTGCACCTTAAACGCTTCAGGTGAGGCACTGAGGACATTTTTGGGGGAAAAAAATGACCAAAAATGGGCCTTTAAATACCCTCAGTCGCTGCTCAAATCAGTTGTGTAACTTCTGAGCCATCACATTTGTGAAACCCCCTCGTGTTGCCTCTTTACATGGTTTTTTTTTTCTGCCACAATTTAATATTTTGTGCATTTAATCCTTAATTTCTTCGGGTTTTAATCAAGTTTGCAGGCAGCTTGGAAGGAGAAGTCAGGAAGCTGAGTGAAAAGTGGGAGATGGAGAGAATTCAGGGCCAATATTGGCTGTTTACCTGTGGAACAGAAAGCAGAAAAAGCTCAAAATATGAGGAAAAGTCTCTGAAAAAGTGGTTAGGGTGGGTGTAGGGGGGTTTTATGGGTAGCACTGAGGATTTTAAAGGTGTTCAGAGGAGAAATCTGGCTCAAAAATATCCCAGCTAAACAAAAATTATCAATGGCAGGGGGAGACCCCACCTAAAATAAAAATTATCAATGGTAAAGGGAGATTTTGGGGTGAAACCCCTGGATTTGGTGACACTGAGCACCCCGAGTGTGGGGTTTGTGTGTTTGGGGTTCCTGCAGGAGATTTTGGTTCAAAACCCCCAGATTTGGTTCTGCTGAGCACCCTGAGTGTGGGATTTGTGTGCTTGGGGGGGATTTTGGGGTGAAACTCAGGACTGAGCACCTTGAGTGTGGGATTTATGTATTTGGGGGTTTCCTGCGGGGAATTTTGGTCCAAAACCCCTGGATTTGGTTCTGCTGAGCACTTTGAATGTGGGATTTGTGTTTGGGGGGTTCCTGCAGAGGATTTTGGTTCAAAACCCCCAGATTTGGTTCCGATGACCACCCTGAGTTTGGGCTTTGTGTGTTGGGGGTTCCTGTAGGAGATTTTGGGGTGAAACCCCTGGATTTGGTTCTGCTGAGCACCTTGAGTTTGGCCTTTGTGTGTTTGGGGGGGTTTTGTAGGGGATTTTGGTTCAAACCCCCCAGGTTTGGTTCTGCTGAGCACCCTGAGGACAGGATTTGTGTGTTTGGGGCATTCCTGCAGGGAATTCTGATTGAAACCCCCAGGTTTGGTTCTGCTGAGCACCTTGAGTTTGGCCTTTGTGTGTTTGGGGCATTCCTGCAGGGAATTTTGTTTGAAACCCCCAGGTTTGGTTCTGCTGAGCACCCTGAGGACAGGATCTGTTTGTTTGGGGCATTCCTGCAGGGAATTCTGATTGAAACCCCTGGATTTGGTTCTGCTGAGCACCCTGAGGACAGGATTTGTGTGTTTGGGGCATTCCTGCAGGGAATTCTGATTGAAACCCCTGGATTTGGTTCTGCTGAGCACCCTGAGGACAGGATTTGTGTGTTTGGGGCATTCCTGCAGGGAATTCTGATTGAAACCCCCGGGTTTGGTTCTGCTGAGCACCCTGACTGTGGGATCTGTTTGTTTGGGGTTCCTGTAGGAGATTTTGGTTCAAACCCCCCAGGTTTGGTTCTGCTGAGCACCCTGACTGTGGGATTTGTGTGTTTGGGGCATTCCTGCAGGGAATTCTGATTGAAACCCCCAGATTTGGTTCTGCTGAGCACCCTGAGTGTGGGATTTGTGTTTGCAGGTGGTCTGAGCGCAATCACCGCGAGAAGATCGGGGTCCATGTCCTCTTTGAGCAGGTATTAAACATGGAACCTTACTGCTGCAGGGACTCTCTGCCCTCCCTTGCCACAGATTCCTGTGTCTATGACCTCTCAGCTGTGGTGATGCATCACGGGAAGGGGTTTGGCTCGGGACACTACACAGCCTATTGCTACAACACGGAGGGAGGTGCGTGAGCCGGCCCCAGGCAAATCCCCTCCCAACCCTCTCCCCTTCCTCACCTTCCTTGGCTTTTCCCTCCTTTGGAATCCCTGCCCCAGGATTCCAGTTCCTTGGGATCCACTCCTTGCCCTTCAGTAGTTTGTTTTCCCCGCTGTATTTTTATTTTTTTTTATATTTTTTTGTCTTTTATTTTTGCTTTTTTTTTTTTTTTTTTTTTTAATTTTATTTTTTTCCCTGGGAATGGTGGGAATTCTTCATTCTGCCAAAGCTGCTGCAGCTGGGTTTGCCCAGGATCCTGGGGATTCAGGAGATGAACAGAAAGTGTTTTGAAGCTGGAAAAAACAGGAACTATTCATGAGCAACATCCGCAGGGGGCTGGGAGATCCCAGCAGCTGGATCAGGACAGGCTCTGCCTTCCTGGCTGCACAAATTGGGAATTTTTGGCTGCCTAATTCAGCTTTTGGGCTGATTAAAAGATGATTTGATATTTCTAAAGCACCCCCAAAAAATTATATTTTAAAATTATATTAAAATTTATATATTTTCAAATTATATTAAAATTATATTTTTTAAATTCTATTTTAAACTGTATTTTAAAAATTCTATTAAAAACTGTATTTTTAATTTATATAGAAATAATATTTAAATAATATATTTATATTATATTTATATTTTATACTATAATATATTTAAACAATCATATTAAAATTATATTTATAGTAAAAGTATATTTATTAAAATTATATTAAAAATATATTAGTTAAAATTTATATTAAAATTGTATTTAAAATTATATTCAAACCATTTTCCAGCTTACAGGAAAAGACAGAGTTGCCTTTTCTCCTGTGGATGTTTCCTGTGAGCAGTTCCAAAATCCAAAGGGATCCTGCCTCAGCTAAAAGGGTTTTTTCCCCTTTTTTCCAGGTTTTTGGGTGCACTGCAATGACTCCAAACTGAATGTATGTAGTGTGGAGGAGGTGTGCAAGACCCAGGCCTACATCCTCTTCTACACTCAGAGAACGCTGCAGGACAAAGCAGGAATCCCAGAAAAACAACTCCAAACTCAGGTGTTTGCCACCCAAAACCAGTGACAAGGACACAAAAGTGACATTCCCACCAGGGGAAACACTCCCGGCTGCTTTGGGGAACTTCTGGGGTTCAACTTCCCCTGATCTGGGGGGAAACTGCAGGAATGGGGTCAGGGCAGGGATGGGATCAGGGATCAGAACAGGAGTGGGATCAGAGCAGGGATGGGATCAGCAGTGGGATCAGAACAGGAGTGGGATCGGGGCAGGAACAGGATCAGGGCAGGGATGGGATCAGGGATCAGGGCAGGGATAGGGCAGGAGTGGGATCAGAGCAGGGATGGGGTCAGAGCAGGGATGGGATGGGGCAGGAATGGGATCAGGGATCAGGGCAGGAGTGGGATTGGGCAGGAATTGGAATCAGGACAGGGATGGGATTGGGACAGGAGTGGGATCAGGGATGGGATCAGGGCAGGGATGGGATCAGGAATCAGGGCAGGAATGGGATCAGGGCAGGGATGGGATCAGGGCAGGAGTGGGATCAGGAATGGGATCAGGGCAGGAATGGATCAGGACAGCGATGGGATTGGGGCAGGAGTGGGATCAGGGATGGGATCACAGCTGGAATGGAGTCAGGGCAGGAATGGGATCAGGGATCAGAGCAGGAACGGGGTCAGAGATGAGAGCAGGAAGGGGAGAGCAGGGATGGGATCAAAGCACAGCCTGGATTTCATCCCAGGCTGATTTCAGGTCCATCCCAGGCTGGATTTTCCCTGGAATTCCATCCCAGGCTGGATTTTCCCTGGAGTTCCATCCCAGGCTGGATTTTCCCTGGAGTTCCATCCCAGGCTGGATTTCCCTGGCAGCAGCAGCAGCAGCTGCTGGATCCCAGGGCTGGGCTCGTCCCTGTCTCTCTCTCGGGTGTGAAACAGAAATCATGTTTTTATGATTTTTTTTTGTTATTTTGTAAATCTTTAATCTTTTTACACCTTGTTTTTTTTTGTAAGCTGAAATTTCTTATTAAGAAAAAAAAAAAAAAAAAGAAAGAAAAAGCAAACAAAGAGAAAAAAAAAGAAAGAAATTCCAGTGGGTTGTGTTGTTATTCCATAAAATTTAATAAACATCTGGGGGTGGGGGGTACAGGAAGAAATTCCATGAACATCCTCGAGGAAACAATTCCCAAAGGAATGAATGGGAAACCAAATCTTCCTCTCAGCATTAAACCTTTTGTCCTTGTCACTGCTCCAGGCAGGACAGGGGGGACCAGAGCAGCTCCAAAGGGATCTGAGCAGCTCCAGGTGGGACCAGAGCAGCTCCAGGTGGGATCTGAGCAGCTCCAGGTGGGATCAGAGCAGCTCCAGAGGGGTCACAGCAGCTCCAGGTGGGATCTGAGCAGCTCCAGGTGGGATCAGAGCAGCTCCACAGCTCCAGTCCTGGTGGGAGGGCGAGCTCAGCTCCCAGCAGCTCCGGCTCCTTCCTGGGACAGGAGTCAGCACTATCAGGGGAGCTGCTTCGCTCTAAAATGTGGGTAAAAAAGGGGTTCTGTGGGGTTTGGGGTGGGCTCACCCCTGATTTGTGTCACCTCAGGTGGTGACACTGCTGTCCTGGGGTGACAGGGTGAGTTTGGGGGGGGCTGCAGCTCCAAACTCTGGTGAGCAGGGAGAGCAGCCAGGGAAGGGCTGGATTTGGGAGATTGAGGGTGGATTTTGGGAAAGGTTCCTCCCCCAGAGGGTTTGGGGCACTGCCCAGGCTCCCCAGGGAATGGGAAAAACCCCGAGGCTGCCAGAGCTCCCCAGGGTGGGATTTGGGGATCTCAGGGACGCCCAGGTGGGATTTTGGGCTCTCAGGGATGCCCAGGTGGGATTTTGGGGTGTCTGAGCAGGGCAGGGGTTGGATTTGATCCCTGCGGGTCCCTCCCAGCTCAGGATATTCCCGATCCCGCCCCTCGGTCCCTCTCCCGCGCTGACCGGAGCTACGGGACGGGCTGCGGAGCCATCAGGTCGATGTCGGTCAGGTTCCGGGCCACCCAGACGCCGGCGGCAAACAGCCCCAGGTTCAGCAGCAGGTTCCTGCAATCACAGAGTCCCAGAAGCGCTGAGCTCGGAAAAGATTTTGGGAAAGTTCATCCGAGCCCAGGCTGTGCCCGATCCCCACCCTGAGCACTCAGTGCCACCTCCAGGTGACACCTCCAGGGATGGGCGCTCCAAACCCCCCTGGGCAGCCCCTTCCAGCCCTTTCCATGAGGAAATTCCTGCTGGTGTCCAACCTGAGCCTCCCCAGCCCAGCCTGAGGCCGTTCCCTCTGCTCCTGTCCCTGTTCCCTGGGATAAGATCCCAAATCCCCCCGGCTGTCCCCTCCTGGCAGGGAGTTGTGCAGAGCCAGAAATTCCCCCTGAGCCTCCTTTGCTCCAGGCTGAGCCCCTGCCCAGCTCCCTCAGGACTCTCCAGGCCCCTCCAGCTCCGCTCCCTTCCCCGGACCCGCTCCAGCTCCAAAATGTCCTCCCTGAGGCGAGGAGACCGAACTGGACGCAGGGACAGGGGGACAATCCCTGTCCCTCTCCTGCTCCAGGCCGGGGACAGACACCGGGCTCCCGATCCCCTGCTCCGGGCCCGGCCTCGATCCCGGCCCCATCCGTGCCCCGCTCCCGGTCCCGCTGCCGGTGCCGACCTGCGGAAGTCGTTGCGGTCGGTGGCGAAGCGGAAGGCGCTCCGCAGCCAGGCGCGGATGCCCCGCGGCGGGGCCGCCACCGCCCCGGCCGCTCCCGCCGCTCCCGCTCCTGCCACCGCCGCCATTGCTGCCGCCCGCGCCGCGGCGTCACTGCCGCGCGTGATGTCATCTGCGCGGCGTGACGTCACCGCCGCGCGCGGGGCGCTGCGTGAGGGCGGGAGCGGGATCGGGATCGGGACCGGCACTGGAATCGGGATCAGCACCGGGAGCACGACTGGGATTGGGATCGGCACCGGGATTGGGAGCGGAACCGGGATTGGCACCAGGGTCGGGATTGGCACCAGGGTCGGGATTGGGATCGATGATCAGGATCGGCACCGGGATTGGGATCGGCACCAGGACTGGCACCGGGATCGAGAGCGGAACCGGGATCGGCACCGGGACCTTTGTGTTCTCCCGAGCTCCTGTGCCTGGGAGGAGGCTCGGGTGGAGCCCCAGAGCCAAGAGCTGCACGTTTTGGGGTGCTCGCTGTGTCACGATGGGAATGAGGGGCTTTAAGGGCCATCGGTGGGGTGAGGACTGCGGTTAGAGTGAGGTTTATTATTATTATAGAATGATTTTAACAATAAAAGTACCTTATTTTTGCACAGATTTTCTGGAATTAGCAGAGTTTTCCTGTTATTCCCATTTCCCTCCTCCTCCTCTCTGGGGACGCCCAGGTGACCAAGCCAGGCTTGGGTAATCCAGGCTTGGATCCGTGGGGACATCCTGCCACACTGTCCATCTGTCCGTCCATCTATCCGTCCATCCATCCCTCCATCCATGGATCCATCCCTCCATCCATGCATCTGTTATATTTGCCCAATTATCCCATCATCAAAAAAACCCCAAACAATATTAAAGGTAGCAGCAATTTTAATTGAATAGCTTAAAATATATTAGAGAATTCCTGGATTTTTTTTCACAGGGAGATGTTTGCTTTGGGAGCATAAAGCAAATCCACGGGAAGACTGGAAATTTACAACACAACTCTCACTGCAGGGACAACTCCTCCCAAAAGCCAGCCTTTTATTGGGATGAAATACAACAAAACACTGCTGTGGATATAAAAAAAATAGAAATTTAAGAGATGTCTGTAACTTTCTGGAATTTCTCTTTTCCCTGCACCAAACACTGTCCAAAAAACCACAGAACCAATAGATCCAAGGGAGGCAGCAGATTTTGACATTCCCATCAGGTACAGAGGATGAAGGCAAGGTAAGAATGTGCCAGGAGCAGGAAAATTAAATTCCCCTCTTTAATGTGAAGTAAAAATCTACAAACAGAAGAGGAAGCAGGTAAGGAACCACTGCCCATTACCACAAGTAAACTGGATGAAAATCACAGACTATCTGCTACCTCCAGCCTAGGAAAGGTCTCAGACAAAGCTTCAGACCAGTCCCTTCCCCATCACTGCTCCTAAATCAGGACAAGGACAGAGCCAGTCCTGGCACTCCCGCCACCCTTGGCCAAGGTTCTGCTGATCTGTAAAATCTGACTGATGTTTTGTGCTGCATCCACCCCTCTGCGCTGTTCAGGATGGATTCCAAAGTTCTTGAAAGGGTCAAGAGGAGTCAAAGTGAAGTTTTCTGTGCTGCCAACCTCCTTCGTTTGTGGAATCGTGACACAAAGTAGTCCCACTCGGTGCTAGGAGGGCGGAAGGCGAAAACGCGGAGGCGCCCCCGGTATCGCCCTGCGGAGGGGGGGGGGGGATCTCTCGGTGCCCCCGGTATCGCGCTGCGGCGGGGGGGGGGGGGAATCTCTTGGTGCCCCCGCTATCGCGCTGCGGAGGGGAGGGGGATCTCTCGGTGCCCCCGGTATCGCGCTGCGGAGGGGAGGGGGATCTCTCGGTGCCCCAGGTATCGCGCTGCGGAGGCGGGGGGGGGATCTCTCGGTGCCCGGCTCTTCAATCTCCGGCACAGGGAGAGACGCGGAAGGATACATGCAGGGCGCTGCTGTATTCGCCTGCTGTGGCGCCGTGTACGGACCCGGTGGCGGCGGAAGCGGCGTGACAGGGCACGGGGATGCCGGCCGTGGCCGGACAGCGGCACGCAGCGGCTCGGAACCGGGACCGGGCTGTACCAAAGCTGCGGCGAAAGCAGTGGGGGGCGGCGGCGGCGCCGTGAGATAGAACTGCGCATGCGTGCGGCTGATCCCGGAAAGGGCGCTGTGGTTGGATGAGGCGGCGCGGAGTGATATCGCTGGTGCGGCGGTTATGGCAACTGCGCATGCGCGGGCAGCGGCGGGCAGCGGCGGGCAGCGGCGGGCAGCGGCGGGCAGCGGCGGGCAGCGGCGGGCAGCGGCGGGCAGCGGCGGGCAGCGGCGGGCAGCGGCGGGCAGCGGCGGGCAGCGGCGGGCAGCGGCGGGCAGCGGCGGGCAGCGGCGGGCAGCGGCGGGCAGCGGCGGGCGGGCCGGGGGGTGCGGGAAGCGGCGGAGCTGCCGAAATGGGGGACGGGGCTGCGGCAGGGAACGACGGGACGGCCGTGGTTGCAGGAGGCGGCGGAGCCGCGCCATCCGGCAGCTCTGAAGCGGCGGGCCGCGGTGGGGAAGGCACGGCTCGGCCCGCCATGGAGCGGCAGCGGCAGGAGCGGGAGGGCGACCACGGGCGGCAGCGGGGCGACCGCGTCAGCGGGAGATGATCCCGGGGCGGCGGGAGGAGCGGCGTGGAGGCGGCGGGAGGGCTGCCGCGGGGGGGCCATGGCGGGCGGTGGGGGAGTCGGCGGCTGGAGCGCGGCGCGCCGCCGCTGGGGGCTGGGGTGGCTGCTGGCCCGGCGGGCAGGGGAGGCGCCAGGCGCGGGAGAGGCAACGTGCACGAGGGGCGCTGGGGACGCCTGGCGCGGCTGAGCCAGGCGCGCCCGGCACCGCAGATCCGGGAGCCACAGAAGACTGCAAAAATGCAGCAGCGACGGGACTTGGGCCGCCACCGGCGCTGTGTCGGCAAAGGGGGCGAGGGGGACTTGGGGGCGGGAGGAGCGGCCGCCCCCGCGGGTAGCGGGGGGAAAGCGTCGGGGGAGGGGGGCGGGGCCGCGGTGACGCTGGTGGGCGGGACGGAGGGGCGGGGCCCGCGGTAGCCGGGACAGCAGGGACCAACGGGATGGCAAAGGCGGGGATGGCGGGAGCGGTGGGAGGGGCCGGGGGGACGGATATCGCGACCGCGGGGACGGGGCGACAGTGGCGAGCAGCGCCGCGGATGCCGGACCTGTGCGGTCCGATGGGGAGGGGGGGGCGTGTCCCGCTGGAGACTCGCGGTGGCGAGGGGCGGAGTCGCAGGAGGGGCGGGGCGGCTGCTGCGGGCATCCCCCGTGCAGCAAACACAGCTCAAGCAGCGCCCGGCAAGCTGGGGCCGGCTCCGCGGCAGCCATCTCCCGGTGGGAGATACTAATAAAGTGCTTATTAACAACTGTGTCCCAAAAGTCTCTGGTAAACACGGCCAAACAGTCAGCATTTGGTTTTCATAACTCCTGTTGCAGTAATTTAACTTTATGACAATCGCGCTTTACGGCCCTTTTACGACAGTTCTGCTTTACGGCCCCTTTTACGACAGTGTTGCTTTACGGCACCTTTTACGACAGTCGCGCTTTACGGCCCCTTTTACGACAGTGCTGCTTTACGGCCCCTTTTACGACAGTCGCGCTTTACGGCACCTTTTACGACAGTGCTGCTTTACGGCACCTTCTACGACAGTCGCGCTTTACGGCCCTTTTGCGACAGTGTCGCTTTACGGCCCCTTTTACGACAGTCGCACTTTACGGCACATTTTACGACAGTGTCGCTTTACGGCACCTTTTACGACAGTGCTGCTTTACGGCACCTTTTACGACAGTGTTGCTTTACGGCACCTTTTACGACAGTCGCACTTTACGGCCAGTCGCGCTTTACGGCACCTTTTACGACAGTCGCGCTTTACGGTACCTTTTACGACAGTCGCGCTTTACGGCACCTTTTACGACAGTCGCGCTTTACGGCACCTTTTACGACAGTGTTGCTTTACGACACCTTTTACGACAGTCGCGCTTTACGGCACCTTTTACGACAGTCGCGCTTTACGGCACCTTTTACGACAGTCGTGCTTTACGGCACCTTTTACGACAGTGTTGCTTTACTGCCAGTCGCGTTTTACGGCACCTTTTACGACAGTGTCGCTTTACTGCCAGTCGCGTTTTACGGCACCTTTTACGACAGTGTTGCTTTACGGCCAGCCGCGCTTTACGGCACCTTTTACGACAGTCGCGCTTTCCGACATGCACCTTTTACGACAGTCGCGCTTTACGGCACCTTTTACGGCACTTGGAGGGGTTTATTTTGTTTTTTATTTATTTTTAATTAATTTTATTTTTTAAATTTTATTTTTTTAATTTAAATTTTATTTTTAATTTTTTTATTTTTAAAGCTTTTTTGTTTTTTTTTTAAATTTTATTTTGTGCTGCCCGGTGCTTTACAGCAGTTTTACGACAGTCGCACTTTACGGCACTTTAGGGTTTTTTTTTTGTTTTTAATTTCTTTTTAATCAATTTTGTTTTTAAATTTTTATTTTTAATTTAAATTTTATTTTTAATTTTTCTATTTTTAAAGGGTTTTTTAAAATTTTTTAAAATTATTTTAAAAAATATTTTTAATTAATTTTTTTTTTTTTTTTTTTTATTTTGTGCTGCCCGGTGCTTTACGGCAGTTTTACGACAGTCGCACTTTAATGCACTTTAGGGTTTTTATTTTGTTTTTCATTTATTTTTTAAATTTTATTTTTATAATTTTTTTTTAATTTAAATTTTATTTTTAATTTTTCTATTTTTAAAGCTTTTTTTTAAATTTTATTTTGTGCTGCCCTGTGCTTTACGGTAGTTTTATGACAGTCGCACTTTACAGCACTTTAGGGTTTTTATTTTGTTTTTATTTTTAATTAATTTTATTTTAAATTTTTTTTTTTTAACTTAAATGTTATTTTTAATTTTTTTATTTTTAAAGGGTTTTTTTAATTTTATTTTGT
The DNA here is from genome assembly GCF_037042795.1 of Molothrus aeneus. Lineage (NCBI taxonomy): Eukaryota > Metazoa > Chordata > Aves > Passeriformes > Icteridae > Molothrus > Molothrus aeneus. The sequence continues at coordinate 2,546,480 of NC_089669.1, read as the reverse complement.
GCTGCCCGGTGCTTTACGGCAGTTTTACAACAGTCGCACTTTACAGAACTTTAGGTTTTTTATTTTGTTTTTATTTTTAATTAATTTTAATTTTTTAAATTTAATTTTTTAATTTAAATTTTATTTTTAATTTTTCTATTTTTAAAGGTTTTTTTTATTTTATTTTGTGCTGCCCGGTGCTTTACGGCAGTTTTACGACAGTCACACTTTACGGAACTTTAGGGTTTTTTTGTTTTTCATTTATTTATAATTAATTTTAATTTTTTAATTTAAATTTTATTTTTAGTTTTTCTATTTTTAAAGGTTTTTTTTATTTTATTTTGTGCTGCCCGGTGCTTTACGGCAGTTTTACGACAGTCACACTTTACGGCACTTTAGGGTTTTTATTTTGTTTTTCATTTATTTTTAATTAATTTTATTTTTTAATTTAAATTTTATTTTTAATTTTTTTATTTTATTTTATTTTGTGCTGCCCGGTGCTTTACGGCAGTTTTACGACAGTCGCACTTTATGGAACCTTAGGGTTTTTATTTTGTTTTTCATTTATTTTTAATTAATTTTTTTTTTTAATTTTATTTTTTAATTTAAATTTTATTTTTAATTTTTCGATTTTTAAAGGGTTTTTTAAATTTTATTTTGTGCTGCCTGGTGCTTTAGGGCAGTTTTACGACAGTCGCACTTTACGGCACTTTAGGGTTTTTATTTTGTTTTTCATTTATTTTTAATTAATTTTATTTTTTGAATTTTATTTTTTAATTTAAATTTTATTTTTAATTTTTCTATTTTTAAAGCTTTTTTTAAATTTTATTTTGTGCTGCCCGGTGCTTTACGGCAGTTTTACGACAGTCGCACTTTACGGCACTTTAGGGGGTTTTTTTTGTTTTTCATTTCTTTTTAATCAATTTTGGTTTTAAATTTTTATTTTTAATTTAAATTTTATTTTTAATTTTTCTATTTTTAAAGGGTTTTTAAAAATTTTTTAAAATTATTTTTAAATTTATTTTTAATTAATTTTTTTTTTAAATTTTTTTTTTTTTTTTTTTTTTTTGTGCTGCCCGGTGCTTTACGGCAGTTTTATGACAGTCGCACTTTAATGCACTTTAGGGTTTTTATTTTGTTTTTCATTTATTTTTTAAATTTTATTTTTTAAATTTTTTTTAAATTTAAATTTTATTTTTAATTTTTCTATTTTTAAAGCTTTTTTTTTAAATTTTATTTTGTGCTGCCCGGTGCTTTACGGCAGTTTTACGACAGTCGCACTTTACGGAACTTTAGGTTTTTTATTTTGTTTTTCATTTATTTTTAATTAATTTTATTTTTTAATTTAAATTTTATTTTTAATTTTTTTATTTTTAAAGGGGTTTTTTAATTTTATTTTGTGCTGCCCGGTGCTTTACGGCAGTTTTACGACAGTCGCACTTGATGGAACTTTAGGGTTTTTATTTTGTTTTTCATTTATTTTTAATTAATTTTATTTTTTGAATTTTATTTTTTAATTTAAATTTTATTTTTAATTTTTCTATTTTTAAAGCTTTTTTTAAATTTTATTTTGTGCTGCCCGGTGCTTTACGGCAGTTTTACAACAGTCTCACTTTACAGCACTTTAGGGTTTTTATTTTGATTTTTCATTTATTTTTAATTAATTTTATTTTTAAAATTTTATTTTTATTTTTAATTTTTCTATTTTTAAAGCTTTTTTGAATTTTATTTTGTGCTGCCCAGACCAGCTCAAGCCGGTGATTGTGGTGGTGTTTGAGGGTCCCCAGGACGAGGGAAGAGATGAGAATCTTGACTTCTCCTAATAGAAGCCTGATTTATTATTTTATTATCGCTATTATATTAAAAGAAAATGGGATATTAGAACTACACTAAAAGATCAAGGAGACATCAGAAAGCTGGAAAGGAATGAATAATAAAAACCTGGGACTGCTCACAGCCCCGACACAGCTGGACCATGATTGGTCATCAAGTAGAAACAATGCACAGGAGACCAGTCCAAGATGCCCCTGTTGCTAAACCACCTCCAGCCCACACTCCACAGCCAGCAGATCGTTATTGGTTCCATTTCTGTTCTGAGGCTTCTCAGGAGAAAAATCCCAGCAAAAGGGTTTTCATCAAACACGTCAGTGCCAGGTGATGATGGCACAGGCAGCATGGGCTGGCCGAGGTCACTGTGTCATCCCTGCCAGCCCAGGTGTCACAGCAAGGAGGAGAGAGTTCACCCTGCAGTACAGAGCTTTTGGTTTGTTTGTCACTAGGCAAAGGCAAAACCAGGGCCAAGAAGGCTCTTGCCTCAAGGCAGTGGTCACCTCCATGTGACCAACAGCCACAGCCAGGCAGAGCACTGGGGACAATGACACTGAGGTCACTTGGTAGAAGCTCTGCAGGGAAACTGCAAAGATCAGAGCCTGCTGCCGAATAAAGCCAGAAGAGCAGGCTTAGACCTTTGATGATCATGGCACAATTTCTATTTATGTCATGTTTTGGGCAGCCCTACAATAGCTCCACTTTACTCAGCCACTAACTCAGTGGAATGCAAACACATCAACAATCTGGCTCCCTGGAGGTTTCCATCCTCCAGCTAATGTGGATTTTGAAGCCTCATCAGTCCACTGCCACCTAAAATAGCTTAAGAGATTCTTATGTAAAGAAACCTGGCTCTCAGCCTTAAGAGTGTCACCTAATGCTTCAGACTTTCCTTCCTCTGGCTGGGATCTGAACATTACTGAGCAAACCTGGAGCAGTCACACATGCATATTCTAATTCTCCTTCTCCCTTTGTAGATGTTTGTGGATTTTTAAATAGCTCCTGAAATATGCAATGCTTCAAAACCTCCATTGAAACCCCAGCTCTACCTGCCTGAGTTCTCTGTCCCAACCTTTTCTTCCCAGTCCTCAGACCAGGAGGTGCCTGGATGAGGTTTCCAGTGGGTACTTTCAAAAATACAGGACAGAACTTTGAGCAGAGTCATGCCACACAAGCACTATTAGGGCCACGAGCAGTGTCATCATCACCAGAAATGTGTCACACACAGCAGGGCCCCTCACGGGCCAGGCAAACAGGAAAGAAAGGTGGATTTAAAGCAGAACACTAAAATTCCCCAGGTAAATTCAGCTGGAATTCAGTTAAATGCTGCTCTCCTGCACCCAGAGATCTGTAAATCCCAGCAGATCAGATACACAAAGCAGCAGCCCAGCCTGCACCACTGCCTGGGCTGTTGGGGAGGAACGTGGACGTGCACAGAGCTTGTGCCTTGGAATCAGCTGAGGTAAAATCAAGAGAGTGAACTAAATCCAGAATGATCAACTCCATACAGCCTCAAATCAATGTCTGTCCTGGCTCAGTGATGGGTTTTGGGCAGTAAGAACTCAGGAGCTGGAAGTTCTCCAGGGGTTTGTCCTGCCTGGTCCCCCACAGCCTTGGGGAAACCAGGTCACCTTGTAGAGTGTGGCAGGAGAACACACACAGAAACACCTGGAAACACCTGGATCGTTCATGAGAATACATGGGTTGTTCATGGAAACATGGATTGTTCAACCAAGACCCCTCTGAGCCCCAGGAGTGAGGGGGGCTGGGATGGCACTGCCCAGCCTGAGCCCCCTCAGCCCAGGTGCTGCCAGGAGGCTCTGGGCACTCTGTGGGCAGCAGACCCCACTCACGGGGTCCCACCCGAGCAGGGAGAACCCAGTGAGGGTGGCTGTGGCTGCTGCTGTGTCCTCCACACCAGGAAGCTGCCCCCTCATGATTCCTTTGGGTGATCACCTGAGGAAAGACAAAAATCAGGATGAGGAAAGTCACTGCCATACCCAGCTCTGCACAGCTCTGGCATGGCAGGGGTGGCACCTTCTGCTTCCAGACCCTGGGGCAGTCCAGGGTGCAGAGGCTGCCATGACAGGGACCTGTCTCCACTCACCTGGCCCCTTCCAGCACAGCCTGCAGGGATTTCTTCAGCACTGCAGTGCTCCGGTCCAGGACAGCAGCCAGGCTGCTCCTGTGAGCTGGGCTGACCTGGGGTGGAGGCAGCACCAGCTCAGGGCCCTGCCGTGCCAGGAGCTCACCTGAGAGCTCTTGGCTGGGCCCCAGGAGCTGCAGGAGCAGCCCTGGCTGGGCTCACCTGGCTCTGGTACACCGTGAGCACGGCTGTCACCAGCCTGGCAAAGTTCAGTGACGTGGCAAAGGCTGGAGCCTGCTGGCACAGAGTCAGGACCAGCAGGTCCAGGAGCTCAGGGGGCAGCACCTCCTGGAAAAGGCCCAGGGGCAGGTAAGAGAATGGGTCCTTGCTCCAGCACTGCTGGTGTCACCAAGGACACCCGTGGGACAAGGGGGGCTCCTCACCTGCCGCCCCAGCACGGCCTGCAGCACTGGCAGGAGCTTCTCTGACAAAGGCACCTCCAGGACTTGGCTGCAAGGACAGTGAAGAGGAAAGGTGCTGCTCTGTGGCCTGGCTGGTGCTCCCAGGCAGGCTGGACAGTGAGGCCAAAGCAGAGCTGCCAGCCCTGTGACCCCTCACCTCAGCACCAGCTGCACAGAGTGGGGCTCCAGGCACTCCTCCACCAGCTCACACAGCAGCTTGGTCTGCTCAGCACCTGCAAAGCAGCAAGGAAGAGCCTCCAGAGGCTGCCGAATCCATGGGGAGGTGCCTGGCCCTTCCTGGCACCTCTTCACAGGTGTATGTGCCAGTCAGGACAGACAGAAACCACCCAGTGCCTCCTCCTGCTGCTGAGGATAATCCTGCTTCCTTTGCCCAGCTGCAGCAAGGGTTTAAACAGCTCCTGTCTCTGGGAAAAGGGGACACTGTGGCAGGGGTTCCCCCTCTCCTCACAGCAGCACAAGGGGAGCTCTGCCCTGAGCATTAGGAGCTGCCAGGAGCCCCCCAATCATGGAGGAATGGGAACTGTCCTTTGGGAAAAAATAAGCCAGAAGCCAGCCTAGCCAGCCCTCCCACTTCATCTGTAAACCCATCTCCCATCCCAACCCCCAAGTGTTCACCTGCCCAGAAAAAACCAACCCCAGGCGTCCATGGTTCCTAACACGTGACAAATGCCACCCACAAACAGCCACAGCTCCCAGCAGCCCTGCACACCTTCCCCTGGCCCCTGCAGCACTGCAGCCACCAGCACACGGCACAGGGGATGGGAATACTTGGAGCAAAACGAAGTCAGGGCAGCCATGAGGTGTCGGGAAGGCGGCTGGGTGAGGGCCAGGACCTGGGGACACAAAAGGCAGGAGCTGGGGACAGTGGAGAGGGGAATGGGGAGCAGGAACCTCCGCTGCCATGACACGTACCCGCCTGAGGAAGAGCTGCTGTGCCAGGATGGCTGCGCTGGTGTGGCTGAGGGCAGGGCTCAGAGGCAGCAGCCAGCTGCAGAAACGCACCAGGGAGGGCTCTGGGCACGTGGAGAGCTGCAGGAAGGAGCACAGCCCCTCGAGCTGGGGTGGCACAGGGCATGGGGCATTAGGGACAGCAGCAGGACCCTGCAGCAGCTGCAGCAGGGGTGCTGGGGCTCACCTGGCTGGGGGTGCAGGTGTTCAGGATGCTCAGCTTGGAAGGGGTGTGCAGCTCAGAGCGCTGGAGAGAAACACTGTCCTGAGTAAAGCACCAAAGAAACCAGAATACAAAATACAGCTCCAGGGCTTCTCCCTTGCCCTGTGTCTGTCAGGGCTGAGCCCACAGGCAGCCCCTCACACCTGCAAGGTGCAGGCAGGTGTTGCTATCCCAAGCCCAGAGGAGGTGCCAACAGGGCTTTTTATCCCCATCTGCGAAATCCAGCTCCTTTTCCACCCCTCCCGAGGCCCTGGCACCAGCCTGTATAGAGCATCAGCTCCAGGAGAGGGACAGAAGCCACCACTTACACTGGACTCCTGCAGCAGCAGCATTTTCAGCCCCTGTCCATGCACCTGAGGGAAATGAGATGAAGGAATGGGAATCAGGCAGTAAAGGCTCCCTGGCTGGGAGGGGACAGCAAACCCTGCCCAGTACCTGGACAAAGGACTGGACCTCTGCTGCCAGCTCTGTCTGGGAAGTCCTCCTGGGCTCCCCAGCTGCATCCTGCTGGGAGCTGTCCTGAGCAGCCTTATCTGTGCTCTGAGCAGATGTGTCCCCTGAAGGCTCCTCAGGCACCTCCTCTTCCACCTCTGCCACATCTCCACATTCCTGGGGCTCAAATGCCACCTCCTCCAGCAACAACCTCTTCCCCTCTCTCTCACTGTCCAACTCCAGGCTCTCCTCAGACACTTCCTTACGCTTCCCACCTTCAGGCACAGAGTCAGGGGCACCAGCCTGCTTGCTGAAGCACCAGCTCAATTTTCTTTGTCCCTCTGGTTTCTTCTGGGCAATTTTCTGGCACAGGCCCCTAAGCTGCTGCTGGCACGCAGCAGAAAGGGCAGTGGGATGTGGGGAGCTCTCCTGTGCCCTTGGTCCCCGCTGGAGCAGATCCCCCAGTGCCTGCACCCAGGGATCCACACGGGAATGCTGCTCCAAGGCCTGGAGCAGCTGGTGAAGGCAGTTCCGTGGCACTGCATCCTGCACCACCAGGAGCAGGGAGAAGAGGTTCCTCTGGCACAAAACAGGCAGCAGCAGCAGCCGTGGCTTGCTGGAAAAGGAGAGGTGAATGGTCAGAGCAAATCCCCTGTCCTGAGCCCAACCCACCCCGTGGAGCAGAGTCCCACAGCACCAGGGAGCAAGAGGAGGCACCTGATGCTTTTGCAGACACGAGCTGGGACACCAGTGGGTCACTGCTATGATCCCAGCTTCATGTATGGACCAGGAAAGTGGATTTTTACAAAGACTGAGGGCCATTGGTTGTTTCTGTGGATTTTTACAAAGACTGAGGGCCATTGGTTGTTTCTGCATGCAGATATGAGGATGATGAGAATGGATAGGGTGAATGATCCTAAGCAGGCTTTGATTAGGCCAGAATGGAGGGCAGTGGCAGTTTGGGTTGCTATTAGTTGTAGGTTGTGCACCTGACACCCAAAATTGTGCACCTGGCACCCAAAACTCCCGCAAAACACCGAGTTTTAGAAACGTATCCAACTCACACAGCCAGGGTGTCCTCTGGCCCCTCCAGCGAGGGCTCCTCGGCGCACAGGGCTGCGGTGAGAGCCGGCCAGGGGAACGCCAGCCCCGCTCCGTCCCGGGGCCGGCTCCGCTGCAGCGCCCGCAGCGCGGCCATGGCCCCCGCGGGGCCGGAGCACAGGGAGCGCAGCAGGAGGCGGCACGGCCGGGGACACCGCGGCAGCCAGGGCGGGCACCGCGGCTCCATCGCTGCGGCCGGGGCTGCACAGCCGCCTGCGGGACACGGGGACACCGGCGACGGTCACACACACGGGGACACCGGCGACGGGGCACACACACGGGGGACAGCCGGACACGGGGGACAGCCGGACAATGGACACAGCCGGACGCGGATGACAAAAAAAGGGAACAGCCACACACGGGTCACACCTCCTACCAGAAGGCACCCCCACCCCGTTAATCCCTGCCCATCGAAACAACCCTACTAATTCTCCCATTAGCACTGGGTGTGCCCCTAACAGCCAACCTCACAGCAGGCCACCGCCTCATCCAGCTGATCTCCACAGCTACAACAGCCTTGTCCTCCACAGTATCAGCAGTCTCACTCCTAACCTTACTAGTGCTCTTCTTAATAACTATTCTAGAACTTGCGGTAGCGATAATCCAGGCCTATGTTTTCGTACGTACAAGAAAATATCTAACTCCCAATGGCACACCAAGCACATTCTTATCACATAGTTGACCCTAGCTTGACCGGACACGGGTCCCACTCGGGAGGCACGGGACGATCAGGACCTGCCTGTCCATGCTCGGCGCCCACCCCAGCATCAACCTGGGCAGCTGCCTTTACCTCTCCCCAGCCGAGGATGCGGGAGAGCACCGGGAGTCCCTCCGTGCCCTCCATCACCCCTTGGCTGGCAGCCCCGCACGCACCCCCAGCCCAACGCCGATCCCTCCCGGGGGCGCTGCCGGTGCGGCTCCCCCGGGCCCCGAGCACCGCCCCGGTCAGGGCCGGGCACACTCGGGGCAGGCCCGGGCACACTCACTCAGAGCTGGCCCCGCACACTCACCCGCGGCTGTCCCGGGCACACTCACTTAGAGCTGTCCCGGGCACACTCGGGGCAGGCCCCGCACCCTCACCCGCCGCTGTCCCGGGCACGCTCACTCAGAGCTGGCTCCGCACACTCACTCAGAGCTGGCCCCGCACACTCACTCAGAGCTGGCTCCGCACACTCACTCAGAGCTGGCTCCGCACACTCACTCAGAGCTGGCCCCGCACACTCACTCAGAGCTGGCCCCGCACACTCACTCAGAGCTGGCTCCGCACACTCACTCAGAGCTGGCCCCGCACACTCACTCAGAGCTGGCTCCGCACACTCAGAGCTGGCCCCGCACACTCACTCAGAGCTGGCCCCGCACACTCGGGGCAGTCCCGGGCACGCTCACTCAGAGCTGGCCCCGCACACTCGGGGCAGTCCCGGGCACGCTCACTCAGAGCTGGCCCCGCACACTCGGGGCAGTCCCGGGCACGCTCACTCAGAGCTGGCCCCGCACACTCGGGGCAGTCCCGGGCACGCTCACTCAGAGCTGGCCCCGCACACTCGGGGCAGTCCCGGGCACGCTCACTCAGAGCTGGCCCCGCACACTCGGGGCAGTCCCGGGCACGCTCACTCAGAGCTGGCCCCGCACACTCACCCTCCGCCGTTCCCCCGTTCCGCCGTCCCCCCCCGCGCTCCGCCCGCTGCTCGCGGGCCCCACGGCGCCGCTTCCGGCCCCGCCTCGGAAACGCAGCCGGACCGCGCTCAAACGAGTTCATTATGCAAATATCCCTTAAATTCCAACCCAAACACCGCCTCCCCCCCCTCCCCCGAGGGTGGATCCCGCAGCCCACAGGTCACAGGCACCCGGAAGCGTAGCGTTACACAGCCCGTTTTATTTCGTTATTCCCGGATTTGGCTAATGTTAAAAACGCCAATCACTTGTTTTCAAAATTTTTAAAAGTTTAATAGTAATAAAATGGTTATAGAAATAGTAATACAATTAGAGTAATAACAATTTGGACAAGTTGAATTAGGACAATATGAGACAATAAAGACAAAGAGTTACGGACGTCCGGGTACCTTTTTCTGGGCAGCACAAGCCCGAAAAAGGACACCCGTTAACAAAGGATTAACCCTTAAAAACAACAGCCTGTTGCATATTCATACACTTCATACATGATGCATAAATTCCATTCAAATACAGGATTCTCTCTGGTCATCGTCAACTTCTTCCTCTGAATCCTAACAGCGCCTTCGAGGCGGGAAGAAGTTCATTTCTTCTGATAAGAAGGCAATAAATTCTTTTTCCCTGAAAGATTCAGGTGTCCTGTGGTTGCTATCTCGCTGCGAGTCCTTTCTTTTTTAAAAAAAGTATCCTACATAGCATCGTTTCTATTTTAACAATTTTTATAACCTAAAACTATATTTAACACAGTACTTAAGAAAACGAATACAGCATTACTTTCTAACACAACACTGATGCCGAATTTTGCCCCAAAAGGCGATAATAAGCTGCCCAGAGACTGGATTTGAGGTCTATAGGCAGGAGGTATTTATTGGCAACGCGTTGGAGAAATCGCTAAATGGATTTCTGAATTATGTACAGCAAAAGCAGGTTTTTATACAATTTTGAAGAAGGATTACATCATTATTACATGCATATTACAGGCGGAGTCTTCCGGGAATTCTTGGTCTTCCTTAGTTAAATTTTAAGCTTTTCCTAATTTGGGCAGTTTCCTGTTATTCTTGGCATGTCTTTCCATGGCTTGGCAGAAGTTACTGTTGTAGTTGGCTTGATTCTAACGGCTTGGCAGGTCACTTTAACTTATTGGCTTCCATTTCTGCTTTTCTCTTCAAATATTCTAATTCCAATGTTTCCTCTTCAAATATTCTAATTCCAAAGTTTCTTCTGTGAGTGTTTTTTTGGTTAACTTATCTAGATATCTGATCAAAGTTAGGGCTCCCTAACAGTGTATTTTAGGCTATTTCAAAGTTCTTCCTAATAGTGTATTTTAGGTTATTTATTAACTTCTGCAATTCCCTTGATATACTTTTAAGTGTCTTTTAATTCTTTTATTTCTCAAAAACTATTGTTCAATATAATAAATGGCTTCAGTAAAACTTAAGGTGGGTCCCCAGCAAACCCCCATAACCTTCCTTGTAGATACAGGGGCTGAGAGATCAACAGTTCAATCTTTGCCCCCGGGATGTAAGATTTCACCTTCCACAGTACAGGTTATTGGGGCAAAAGGAGAACCCTTCAAGGTTCCTGTAATTAAAGATGTCTTAATAGAATCAGAGAAGGAAATAGGGGTAGGATCACTGCCCCTGGTCCCCGAAGCCGATTACAATTTATTAGGAAGAGATTTAATGGTGGAATTAGGGATAAACATAAATATTGAAGAAAAACAGCTGAAAGTCAGGTTGTGCCCCTTACGGGTCACTGATGAAGAGAAAATCAACCCAGAAGTCTGGTATACCCCTGATACAGCAGGAAGATTGAATATAGAGCCCTTCACAGTCAACATTCAAAACCCAGAAATCCCAGTAAGGATAAAACAATATCCCATGTCAGATGAGGGGCAAAGGGGACTAAAACCAGAGGTAGAACGGTTAATACAACAAGGGCTCTTGGAACCCTGCATGTCTCCCTTCAACACCCCCATCCTACCTGTAAAGAAACCAGACGGAAAATACCGATTAGTACATGATCTAAGGGAAATAAATAAGAGAACCATTGCCCGGTTCCCTGTAGCAGCAAACCCCCATACATTGCTCAGTCAATTGAAACCAGATGATCACTGGTATAGTGTTATAGATTTGAAAGACGCCTTTTGGGCGTGCCCCTTGAAAGAAGAATGTAGCGATTATTTTGCATTTGAATGGGAAGATCCCGATACCCACCGAAAGCAACAACTAAGGTGGACAGTGCTCCCACAGGGATTCACAGAATCCCCAAATTTGTTTGGGCAGGCACTAGAGCAAATAATGAAATCCTATACCCTGAACCAAGGAATAACCATTGTTCAATATGTAGATGACCTGTTAATTGCTGGAAAAAGCGAGCCTAGAGGAGCGGAGACTCCCCGGCCGCCCAGCGCTGAACTTTTCTTATTCTCGCTTGCATAATAATAAAGATAATTATACGATCCTTGAATCCAGTGAACTCGTTTATCACACCAGGATCCCCTTGTCCGTGGATATTCCATGCCCCGGGGGTGCAGGATCCCCTTGTCCGTGGATATTCCATGCCCTGGGGGTGCAGGATCCCCTTGTCCGTGGATATTCCATGCCCTGGGGGTGCAGGGACCCCTCTCCCATGGATATTCCATGCCCCGGGTGTGCAGTTTGCAGATCTTTCTCCCACCCCGCCGATGGATCCGAGGTTCCCGGAGGAGTTCGGATCCCCGAGGGATCCGGGAAGCGGCGCCTCCCGGGCTCTGCGCGCTCCCGTTCCGCTCGGGGGCGGAATCAGCGCCGAGAGCGGGATGGGAGGAGGAAGGGAAACTCCGGGGGGAGGGACGGAGAGCTCCGGGAGAGCTCCGGGAGGGCTCCGGGAGGGCTCCTCAGGAGGGATCGGCTCCCGCTGGATATTGGTGTGGAACGAGACCGGGCTGCGGGACGGGAGGATTGGGGTGCGGGGAAGGATTGGGATTCAGGATTGGGGTGCGGAGGTGCAGGATTGGGATTCATGTATTCAGGATTGGGGTGCAGAGGTGCAGGATTGGGATTCATGTATTCAGGATTGGGGTGCAGAGGTGCAGGATTCGGATTCATGTATTCAGGATTGGGGTGCAGAGGTGCAGGATTGGGATTCATGTATTCAGGATTGGGGTGCAGAGGTGCAGGATTGGGGTGCAGGGAGGGATTGGGATTCAGGATTGGGGTGCAGAGGTGCAGGATTGGGGTGCAGGGAGGGATCGGGGTGCAGAGATTCAGGACTGGGATTCAGGATTGGGGTGCGGGGCTCTCCAACCCCTCCGCGCTCCAGTGCTGCCACCCCGCAATTCAGGGACAAAAATGGGATTTCAGGCTGGCGGGGAGCTCACCCAAGCGGCGTGTCCCAACCCGGATCCCTTGGGGACATCACGGGGTGACCCGCGGGGTTGGCAGGGACACGTGGCAGGGACAAACCGAGCCTGGGGCAGGCACAGGGGGTGCCAAGGCACTGCCAGCCCCGTGTCCCCTCCAGGGGACAGCGAGCGGGTCTCGGTGTCCATGCCGGTGTCCCTGGAGCTGTCGCAGCGCTCCGGACGCGGGGCTGGCAGCAGCAGCAGCAGCAGCACGGGTGGCACCTGGCTGGCAGCGTCCCTAAGGCGGCAGTGACGTCCCTGGGGGACGGGCTGAGCCAGCCTCTCCCCCCCCTCCAGCGGATCCCGCAGCTCCGGGGCTCCTCCGGAAGGATGTTCCACCCGTCGGGCTGCAGGAGGAGCTTCCCCAGGGAGGTACGTGCGGCTGGAAGGGTCTCCTGGAGCTCTCCAGGGCATCTCCTGGGGCTCCCCCCTGGAGCTCTCCCGGGGCTCCTCTGGGACTCTCCTGGGGCTCTCCTGGAACTCCCCTGGATTGGGGCTCTCCTGGGGTTCCTCCGGAGATCTCCTGGGGCTCTCCTGGAGTTCCCCTGGGTTGGGGCTCTCCTGGGTTGGGGCTCTCCTGGGGCTTTCCTGGAGCTCTCCTGGAGCTCTCCTGGGGCTCTCCTGTGGTTCCCCTGGGGCTCTCCTGGGGCTCTCCTGGGTTGGGGCTCTCCTGGGGCTCTCCTGGGTTGGAGTGGGAGCCCAGCAGCACCCGGGGCCACCCTGGGTACCCACTACCCCATCTCCACCCCTGGGGATGCTGAGGAGCCAGGAGAACATCAGGATGAGGAGGAACCCTGGATCATCTGGGCTCTCCCTGGCAGCTGGGTCTGCTCCTGGCTCCCCATCCCCGCCTGCTCCTGGGGCTCTCACAGCTCTGATCTCTCCACAGCCTGCCCCGTGGTGGGATGGACCGTGGCCACATCCCCCTGCTGGTCCTGAGGACACCTGGGATGAACCACCTCGGGATGGACCACCTCAGGATGGGCCACCTCAGGATAGGCCACCTCGGGATGGGCCACCTCGGGATGGGCCACCCAGGCATGGACCAGCCTGGAATGGGCCACCTCAGGATGGGCCACCTCGGGATGGGCCACCCAGGCATGGGCCACCTCGGGATGAACCACCCAGGCATGGGCCACCTCGGGATGGGCCACCCAGGCATGGGCCAGCCTGGGATGAACCACCCAGGCATGGACCAGCCTGGGATGAACCACCCAGGCATGGGCCACCTCGGGATGGGCCACCCAGGCATGGGCCACCTCGGGATGGGCCACCCAGGCATGGACCAGCCTGGGATGAACCACCCAGGCATGGGCCACCTCAGGATGGGCCACCCAGGCATGGACCAGCCTGGGATGAACCACCCAGGCATGGGCCACCTCGGGATGGGCCACCCAGGCATGGACCAGCCTGGGATGAACCACCCAGGCATGGACCAGCCTGGGATGAACCACCCAGGCATGGGCCACCTCGGGATGGGCCACCCAGGCATGGACCAGCCTGGGATGAACCACCCAGGCATGGGCCACCTCGGGATGGGCCACCTCGGGATGAACCAGCCTGGAATGGGCCACCCAGGCATGGGCCACCTCGGGATGGGCCACCTCGGGATGAACCAGCCTGGAATGGGCCACCCAGGCATGGGCCACCTCGGGATGGGCCACCTCGGGATGAACCAGCCTGGAATGGGCCACCCAGGCATGGGCCACCTCAGGATGGGCCACCCAGGCATGGACCAGCCTGGAATGGGCCACCCAGGCATGGGCCACCTCAGGATGGGCCACCTTGGGATGAACCACCCAGGCATGGGCTACCTCGGGATGGGCCACCTCGGGATGAACCAGCTTGGCATGAACCAGCCTGGAATGGGCCACCTCGGGATGAACCAGCCTGGAATGGGCCAGCCTGGGAGCAGCAGCCCAGCAGACGCCAGTGCAGGAGGCACCCGGTAAGGGGACAGGGCTGGGGGGACATGTCCCAGGGAAGTGTCACAGTTTGTCAGGGAGACCCTCCCAAGGCACAGCAAGGAGCCCTGGCTCACCAAACCCCACCCCAAAACCAGTGTGGAGATGTCTGCATGCACTCGTGGTCCCCCAGGCACAGACAGGAGTTTGTGGCTTTCTAAATCCCAAAAAGGAGTCTGGAAATGTCAGGATCCAGCAGTTTGTGTCTAAAGAATTTCACAGCTTTACCCCCACCAGGATTAAGAGTGGCAAAATAAATACATTTACATAGGTATATGTAATATATCTATGTAAATATATTTATATAAATATGTATTTTTATATATAACTATATATAAATATATATATAACTATATATATATATAAATAGCTATATATATATTTATATATATACATATATATAAAAATAAATAATTTATTTATTTCCACGGATGACCAGGATCTCCACTAATTATCTACAGTGCAGTGAGGATGCTGTTGTGAATAAGGTCCTATATGTCTTAATTTATTAAACCACAAAATTAGAACTTAGCAGCAGTTTTAATTGAGCAGCAATTTTATATAAAATGAAGTAAGCATGTACAAAGTAAATTTGGCAGTGATTTCAAGGCTGATTCCTTAATTATGCCAAGGCCTATTCTATTTTGGGATGTTACTTATCTCAAACTACATCCTGTATCCTATTTTCTCATGAACATCTCAAAACATCTCTTTTGTGGCACTAATTACATATCCTTTTCCTCTATTCTTTTTTAACAAATATTTTCTAAAATATCAATATATTTACAATTACAATATATTTATATTATATATATTTATATTGTATATTATATAATATATAATATTATATTGTATATATTGTATATATTATACTATATTTTATATACTGTATACTATATACTATATTATATATTTATAATATATAATATTTTATATATTTACAAATACAATATATTTACAATTGTTAGCACAAGTCACATTCATTTATCACAATGGTTACACCAGGGCACTGCTAATTAAATCAATAGTTTCATTGTTAATTAGCAATTACAGCTAGGATTGATGTTGCTCACCCAGACCCACACAAATCTCTTTGGCTCAGCCTCCAGGAGTGACCCTGAGGGGCTCCAGAAATGAACCCACACTCACTCCTGGGAGGGTTGTGCTGGAAATTCCCCTGTTCAAAAGTGGGGTTCAGCTTTTACAGCATGGAATGACAGATGTTGGGAGGGTTTTGTGGAGCATTTCTCCTTAAAAAATCAAATTGTTGCCCTCTGGTTCCTCCCAGGAAACATCTGCCCCTGTTCCCTGCCATTGCTCTCAGGGTTTCACATCCTCGTGGGGTTTAATTTTCGGATTTTTGAGTCAGTGCTGCTCTCAGGGTTCTCCACCACTGCTGGCAGCCTGATCCCCCCTTCACTGCTGCTGATTTCCACAGTCGGGTGAAATCTGAGCTGGTTGCATCCTGATGCAAAGGGGGATTCACCCACAAACCCCAAAGCAGGGAGCAGGAGGGACACAAAGAGCTGAGGGGAGTGGAACAGTCGCAGTGGGGAGGAGGAGCAGCAAGAAATCCCAAAATTCCCAGTGGGCTCTTGGGAAAAAAAATCCCAAAATTCCCAGTGGGCTCTTGGGAAAAAAAAAATCCCAAAAATCCCAGTGGGCTCATGGGAAAAAAAATCCCAAAATTCCCAGTGGGCTCTTGGGAAAAAAAAAATCCCAAAAATCCCAGTGGGCTCATGGGAAAAAAATCCCAAAAATCCCAGTGGGCTCATGGGAAAGAAATTCCAAAATTCCCAGTGGGCTCATGGGAAAAAAATCCCAAAATTCCCAGTGGCTGTGTCCTCACCGTGGCCCTTCCCTTTGCAGCCCAGCCCCAGGGCCCCCAGAGCCTTCCCTGGCCCTGGGGACATCTCATGGAAGGAGGAGGAGCGGGACAGGAGGTGGGCACCCCCCGAGTGTCCCCTGCCGCCCCCCTGGGATGACAGAGCAGCCATGCCAGGAGCCGAGGGTGACTTTGGAAAGTGCTGGTACCAGGTGAGGGGGGTGGTGACCTGGCCATGGTGGCAGCCGCGGTGGCTGAAATGGGGCAGGGGCCACTCACCGCCCGGCGACAAGGACAGTGTGTGGGCACCCTCTGGCCCGTCCCATTCCCTAAATCCAGCTTATCCCTGCAGGATCCACCTCCTGACCCCTGGCCCAAGTACCCCGAGGAGGAGCAGCCCCAGCCCTGGCCCCCCTCCGGCCCTGCAGGGTGGGTGCCGTGCCCGGGGGGTGACAATGAGCGACACCAGCACCGCTGGGAGCTGTCCCTGCCTGGGCTGGCATTGCACAGAGACCCCTCCCAAGCCAACCCTCCGCACCCTGGGGCTGTGCTCCTGCAGGAATCCGGGGAATTTCCACCAACACCGCCCGCCCTGGAGCCACCACCCGGCCGGGACACGACGGAGCCACCCCCGGCAGCTGCTCCTGGTGCCCCGGGCGCGGTGTCCCCTACCCTCCCGAGGTCTGTGCTGCCCCTTTGCCCGCTCCTCGCTGCTTCTCATCCTCTCCTGAGCCAGGCTGAGGAGTTTCTGCCGCTGTTTCCCACCCTGCAGGGCACAAGCCATGCTCCAAGCCCTCCTGTCCTGCTCCCTCCAGGAGGAGCCAGCCCGGGGCCAGGAAGGAGCCGCAGCCCCCGGAGCCTCCCCAGCCCCCTGCTCCTCCCCCAGGAGCTGCAGAGAGGCGGGAGCAGCCGCAGGTGAGGGGTTTTACCTGTCCCCTCCCATCCCACAGCAGGGCTGTGCTCACCCCGAGCCCTGCACGCTGCCCTGGTTCCCTCCAGGATGTGCCAGTGGGGACTGGGAATGTTCTGGAGCCGCCCAGCCCAGCCAGGAGCCCTCTGGAGAGCCCAGCTGCTGATGCTGATGCTGCAGAGCTGCAGGTAGGAGATTCCCCCGTCCCAGGGGTGCTCCCAGCTCTGGAGCTGCCTGGCTCAGGGGTGTCCTTGGCTGCTGGGACATCTCCCTCCTCTCTGATCCGGCCTTTCCCCTCTCCACCTCGCTTTTTGCCAGGCATGGAGTTTTTCCAGGCTTTTCTCTGTGTTCTCCTGTGGGTTTTAGCACCCTGTGCATCCCATCCCATCCCACGGATCCCATCCCATGGATCCCATCCCATCCCATCCCATGGATCCCATCCCATCCCATCCCACTCCCTTGCCTGTCCCCAGGTGAAGCTGGAAGCTGGGCAGAGCCCTGTGGGCAGCCAGGATCAGGATCCCTGTGCCCCAGGAACAGATCCAGCCCCTCCAGAGGAGACCTCCAGGAATCCTGAGATCCAGGAGCACCTTGAGGTATGGGACTGCTGGGGAGGGGCACAGGATCAGCTCCAGGCTCCACAAATCCTCCCCACCAGCAGCACACACAGCTTCGCCTGGGGATATTTTCTATTTTTTCTATTATTTTTTCTATTTTTTTCTATTTTTTTCTATTTTTTCTATTATTTCTATTGTTTCTATTTTTTCTATTTTTTTCTATATTTTAATTTTTTCTATTTTTCTATTTTTTTATTTTTTCTATTATTTTCTATTCCCACCCTAAAGCAGAGCCTGCAGGGAGGCACAGCCCCCTTCCCAAACCCTTTGTCCCCTCACTGTGGGACTCCACAATGCCCCTAATCCCACTCTGAAATTTAAGTTTAATTAGAGATAATAAATAAATATTTATTTATTATTTATATTATTTATTTATTTATATTATTTATTTATAAGTTATGATGATGATGATGATGATGATGATGATGATGATTATTATTATTATTATTATTATTATTAACTATTTCTTTACTTATTAAATAAGTATTTATTATTATTTATTTATTTATAAATAAGTATTTAGTAGCCAGAGGCACACACACACTTTTCAGTCCTTTGTGCTGCTGCAATTGCACAACTTCCTCAAATTTCTTGGCACATTCTCAGGGCAAGTTTGCCACAGCTCCACCCTGGGTTGCTGCTGGGTCTGAGGGTCCATCCAGGCACCCCAGGGTGGTCTCCTGATGCCACTTTAGACCTGGAATTCTCTTTTTGTGCTGTTTTGTTCTCTGCCTGTGCTATCTTGGTTCTGTATTTTGTTATCTCCTGTGACGGCCTTGCTTTGTGCACATTTTCAGTTCCACAGCCCACAAAAGCCATTACAAATTTGCCTTCTGTCCTGAAAGCAGTTACAATTTACAGGCAATTACCATTTATAATAATAACAACAACAATTCACCAGATTTGTTTGTTTGTATCGCACAGGTGGAGCCGTGCAGCGTCCCCAAGGCTGGCAGCGGTCACGGGTCCCATCCCCAGAGCCCAGCAGCCCCTCCAGACCCTGCCAAGAGGGAAATCCTGGAAATCTCCAGCTGCTCTGGAGAGGCAGGGGCTGAGCTCAGCCCACACTCCTGGGAACAAGCACCCCGTGGGGCTGGAGAAGCTGAGGCAGAAGCTGCCCGGGCTGGGGTGAGTCTGGGATGTGCGGCAGCTCCGTGTCCCCACCCCGCGGGGGACAGCACTGTCCCCACGTGCTGGCGGTGCTGTCCCCCTGTCCCAGCACAGCCGCTCTCTGTCCCTCAGCCTCTGCAGAGCCTTCAGCCTCCTGAAAACCCTCAGCTTCCTCCAGGATCTGCAGCAGAACCCAAAGCTCAGCCCAGCCAAGCTTCTCCTGGTACCTGCACCACACCAGTGACCTCCCCACAGCCCCAGCACCCATCTGGGGCTGGTGACACCAATCTGGTACGGGGTCTGGGTGCCCCCCGGTGTCCCCCTGGGCTTGGGGACACTGCCCCAGCCCAGGGGGATCCCTGTGGCTGCAGGATCTGGGGTTAAGGGGCAGCTTTGTCTGGAGGCACAGCCCGTGTCGGCCCCGGGACACGGCTGGGAAAACAGCCAGGGCAGGAACCCGAGGCTCAGGGCTGCTGGGGTGTGAACAGCCCTGGCATGGAGCTCTGAGGAAGCCAAGGAGAACCCTCCAGAGCAGCTTAATTGCTGCTAATGAGGGAGAGAACTTGGGGCAAAGAGGGGGAGTGGGGTGGCACCCGAGGGAAGGGTGACAAACCAGTGGCTCCTTCCACAGGGTGACCAGTCCTGGCCTGGTGACCAGCGCTGGCAGCCCCAGTGTGGCTCAGTCCCTTTCCCCTCTGAGCTTTCCTTGGGATTTTTGAGCCAGTGCTGCTCTCAGGGTTCTCCACCACTGCTGGCAGCCTGATCCCCCCCCTCCACTGCTGCTGATTTCCACAGTCGGGTGAAATCTGAGCTGGTTCACCCGAATTGCATCATGCTGCAAAGGGGGATTCAACCTTTGCCTTTTCCGCCTCCCAGGCTGTGTGTGGCCAGCAGCAGCTCTGCTCAGAGCCCCCCACACCATCCCCAGCTGACCTCGACTCCCGCTCTGCTGCTGTCCTCAGGAGGAAGGCAAAGATCGAGCTGGTGAGTCCTGGAGAGCACCCGGGGGTCTGGGAGCAGCTCCAGGATGGGGAATCTCACCTGAGGAGCTTTGGGAGCCATGCTGGGTGGTGAATTTGGTGTTTTGGGGGGCTTGCAGGGGGAGCTGCTGTGGGTTTGCAGGGGTTTGTGGGGTTTGTGGGCTAAAATCAGGGGTGGTTTGGTGCTGGTTTTGGGCTGCTGAGCCCTTGGCCCTGCCCTGCGGGTCTGGGAGCAGCTCCAGGATGGGGAATCTCACCTGAGGAGCTTTGGGAGCCATGCTGGGTGGTGAGGGTGTGAATTTGGTGTTTTGGGGAGCTTCCAGCGGGAGGTGCTGTGGGTTTGCATGGCCTCAGATGATGTTTGTGGGTTTGTGGGTTAAAATAGGGGTGTTTTGGTGCTGGTTTTGGGGCGCTGAGCCCGTGGCCCTGCCCTGCAGTCGTACCAGCAGTTCAGCCTGAGCATTGCCGTGGTGGCCACGATGCTGCTGCACAAGGAGCCCTCGATGGAGGCGGCGCTGGGGGTGGCACTCAGGGCCAACCTGCGCCAGGGCTGCCTGCACCACCTGCAGCAGCTGGAGGAGTTCATTGACAGCCTGGACTCCATGGGCTCCCCCAGCCTCTGATGGCAGCCACCCCCTCCTGCCCTGTCACAGGGCTGGGACAGCGCCCTGGGGTGCTCGGGAGGGTGCTGAGCCTGCAGGACAAGCTGGGAGGTGTTGGCAGCCCCCTTGGAGAAGGGAGGGTGAGCAGGATGTGTTTGGTTTCAGCCCTGCCCAAAGCCCCGAGGGCAGCAAAAGTGTCACTGGTTTAACTGGAGGGAGGGCAGCAGTGCCTGTCCTCCTTTCCTCATTGCCAGGAATGTGTCCCCAAACCCCAGCGAGTGTTTTTGGGTTTAAATCTGCAAATAAAGCGTGTTCTTTTTGCAGCCCTTGCTGTGCCATTGTTCTGTTCCTGCAAGGGAGGGGTCCCACAGTGAACCCTGGCTTGGCAGAGGGCACAGATCATCCCTGGGGACCTGCCAGCCCTGGTGACATTGTCAGTGTCACAATGGGGTGGGAAGGGACAGAGCAGAGCCTGAGTTCAGATTTCAGCCAGATTTTATTGCGGATTTGTCACCTGAGACCAGAGCTGCACCCCTGGTCCCTTCCCCATGGGGACGCAGTGCCACCAGGGATGGAGAGAGGTGGCAGTGGGGCCCTGGTGACATTGTCAGTGTCACAATGGGGTGGGAAGGAAAGGGGCAGAGCCTGAGTTCAGATTTCAGCCAGATTTTATTGCAGATTTGTCACCAGCAGCAGCAGAGCTGCGCCCTGGTCCCCTCCCTGTGGTGACAGCAGGACAGAGTGCCACCAGGGATGGAGAGAGGTGGCAGTGGGGCCCTGCTGACATTGTCAGTGTCACAATGGGGTGGGAAGGAACAGGGCAGACCCTGAGTTCAGATTTCAGCCAGATTTTGTCCCCTCCCCGTGGTGGCAGCGGGGACACAGTGTCACAACGGGGTGGGAAGGAACAGGGCAGACCCTGAGTTCAGATTTCAGCCAGATTCTATTGAAGCTTCGTCCCTGGTCCCCTCCCCGTGGTGGCAGCGGGGACACGGTGCCCCCAGGGATGGAGAGAGGTGGCACAGCGCGGCACGGAGCAGTCCAGGGAAGGATCCCCCGTGTTCCCCAGCAGTGGGGGGATGCTGGCAGCTGCCCCGCTCCGGAGCTGCCGCCTCGTGGGAGGTGCTGGGGGCCGGCCCGGCCCCGCTCCCTTCCTGCTTTACCTGTTCCTAATTGCGGCAGAGCCCGGCAGGAATGGCAGCCTCTGCTCTGCCGGGGGCAGCGATCCCAGCCGCTTCTCCCACCAGCCTTGGGCCGCCGCCAGGGTGTGACTGGAACGCGCTGAGGCCATGGCAGGAGCTGGCAGTGCCACTCGGGACCCCCAGCCCGCTGTTAGCACACGCTGCAGTGCTTGGCCGTCCTGCCCCTGCCCCGGCCCGGGGGCTCCCTGCCCCGGGAATCCATCCCGGGCTTGGGGATGGGCTTCCCGAAAAAGAAACCCTCCTCCTCCGAGTCTGAGTCCGAAGATGAGGAGCAGGTGGGGCACCAGGAGTCCTCCTCTTCCTCCTCCTCCTCCTCCTCCTCTGTGCCATCCCCTGCCCGGGCGCCGCGTCGGGGACGGGAGGTGCCTGCCTGGAGCTCTGGGTTTCCATTGCCTGCAGCTCTTCGGGGTTCAGGGGACCCCAGAAGGGGTCTGGGCTCGTTGGGGGGCTCTGGGCCGGGCTGGGGGGCTGAGGGGTGGCCGGGTGGGGGTCCCAGCACCCCTGGGTGCTCCTTGGCAGTGTCACTGCTCCGCTCCCGTGGGGCTGCTCCGAGATCCTCGGGGCTCCTGAACGCGGGGTGCACTGGGGGCTGCTCTGAAAACGCCTCTGCAAGAGGGGAACGGGGTGTGAGGGAGGGAGGAGAAGCTGAGCCTGTCCTCCCACAGCCCTCCCACAGCAAGGGACACAACGGGCTGGCACCCAGCCGCCCACCCCCGGCTCCCACCGTGGGGACTTTGTCACCAGTTCCCACGGTGTGACATTAACAGGAAAGTCCCCAGAGCCTGGCTTTGCTCTCACCCGTGGCAGCAGGATCCTACCAGCCCCAAAGCCCCCTGGATTTGCTCCTACTCCCAGCTCCCACCCCATGGCAGCAGGGTCCTACCATCCCCAAAATCCCCTGTATCCCTGGATTTGCTCCCACTCCATGGCAGAGGCTCCTACCATCCCCAAAGTCCCCAAAATCCCCTGGATTTGCTCTCCCCCCACGGCAGCAGCTCCTACCATCCCCGAAGTCCCCAAAATCCCCTGGATTTGCTCTCCCCCACGGCAGCAGCTCCTACCATCCCCTTCCCCTCCCTGCCCGCCGCCCGCCGCTGCCGAGCTCCTGCCGGCGGCTCCGGCCGGGGGCCCGGGCGTGCACTCGGGGGATGGAGCGGAGGCGAAAGCGGAGTCCGAGGAGTCGGAGGCGGTGGAAGAAGCGTCCTGGCCGCGGCTGCAGGTGTCGGAGCAGAAGAGGCGGCCGCGGCGGCAGGTGAGGGGCTGTCCCCGCAGCGGGGCCCGGCACAGGCTGCAGCACAAGCAGGAGGCTCGGGCGTGCCAGTGCAGCCCCTGGTGCGTGACCTGCTCGCTGTCGGCACCTGCGGGGCGGACACGGCTGAGGGGAAAGGTGCTTCGAAACGAAACAAAACCAAAAAAACCAAACCAAAACAAAAAACTACCCCAAAACAACAACAAAACAAAACAAACAAACCAACCAACACCCCCCAAAAAAAAAAAACCCGAAAAAAAACCCCCAATCCCTCCAAAAACCAAAAAAAAAAAAAAAAAAGAAAACCAAACCAAACAAAAAAACTTAAACGACAAAAAAAAAACCCCAAAAAACCCCCCAAAACCCCAAAACAAAACAAAACCTCCCCAAAAAAAAAACCCAAAAAAACCCCAACCCCCCACCAAAAAAACCCCAAAAACCAAACCAAACCAAGAAAACCCCAAACCACAAAAAGAACCCCCAAAATAAACCCCAAAAAACCCCAAACCAAACCAAACCAAACCAAAAAAACAACACCCCCCAAAAAAACCCCCACAAAACTAAAAAACCCCAAAAAACAAAACAAAAGAAAAAAGAAAAGACAAACCACAAAAAACCCCTAAAATAAACCCCAAAAAACCCAAACCAAACCAAACCAAACAAACAAAAAAAAAAAACCAACCCCCCCCCCTCGGAAAAAACCCAAAAAAACCAAAAAACCCCCCAAAACCCCCAAAATCCATGCTCTGAAGTGTGGGGGGGCCCTGCAGGGTGGCGGCCGTACCGATGGGGTCCCCGCACGCCTGGCACGGCTCGGCAAAGAGGCTCTCGAAGCAGCCCCGGCAGCAGGGGCGGCCGCTGCGCATCACGTAGCGCTGCCCCCGCAGGGGCTCGTCGCATTCCAGGCAGCAGAAATGCTCCAGGTGCCAGCGCCGGCCCTCGGCCTCGATGCACTCCTCCATGAAGATCAGCTGGAATGGGACAAAAAACAAACCCCAGGCTCTCAGCACCCCACGGTGCTTTGCTGCGCTGGGTGGTGATGTGTCGGAACTCAGCGCATCCCTCCGGGTGGCCAGGGTTCCCCAGGACCCCAGACCCTGGCACACAGCCCAGAGCACCTGGGGATTTGATTGTGACCCCTGGAGCGAGTTACCAGCTTTGTATGAGGACCTGAAAGTCACAGAAGTTTAAATAGCATAATAATAAAATTATCACAGGGTGAAAAGGTCGATTTTAGGATTTTTGGAATGGGGACAAGATGGAGGAACTTGGGCATGTCCAGCCTTTCTTCTTCTTTTTCTTGGTCTCCATTTTCTGCAGTGATGTTGGCACTTTGGGGTGCAGGGAGCTGCCAGGCACAGCTCAGAGCAGGACTGAGAGAAGAGAGGGGGAGAGAGGATGAGAGGGAAAGAGAGTAAAAGGGCAAGAGCGTAGAAAGGTAAGAGAGCAAAAGCGTAAGGGGATCACCTTCGGTGGCCACACCATTGTTTTCCAGTTGTTCAGTAACTGAGGGATCTCAAAGCTTGCTTTCATTTCAATCTCACTTATAGTTTCTATATTCTCAAAATCTTTTGCCAGGCAATCATATTGATAAGGCTTTCCTGTTCCATCTTGCCCAACAGGCACCCACCTGGTCGCAGGAGGCACAGCGGGGTCGGAAGAGCTCGGCGTGGTGCCGGCCGCAGTAGATCCTCCCATCCTGCTGGAAGTAGATGAGATCCACCAGCTGCTGGTGGCAGAAGTGGCAGGAGAAGCAGGATGGGTGCCAGAACTGGTCGCCCAGGCGAGACGCCGACACCCCCGGGTCCCCTTTGTTCAGCCTCCGGCCGCACTGCAAGGCAGGGGGACACCAGGTTTGGGGCAGGGCTGGCTTTTGGGGACAGCTCCCTGCCAGGGGAGGGGAGCTGGAGGGACAGCTCACCTTCCTGCAGGGACAGCCGTGGCAGGGCCCTGGCACGGGGCACGCCAGGCCCTGTCCCAGAGCCTCCTGTCGGCGGCGGGCGCTGAAGGCGCGGAGCTGGCGCCGCTCCTCCTCGGCGAGGTCGGGGCAGTAGCGCTCCTGTGGGGCACGGGGGTCAGGGGCTGGGCTCTGCTGGGACACCCCCATCCCATTTCCTCTTCTATCCAACAACCTCAAGAACGCTCCCAGCGCAATTACAAACACAGTCAAAACCTCCTTCTTAATCAGCCTAATCCCGATAACAATCTACATCCACTCTGGAACAGAGAGCCTCACCTCCTTCTGGGAATGGAAGTTCATTATAAACTTCAAAATCCCCATCAGCCTGAAAATAGACTTCTACTCCCTTACCTTCTTCCCCATTGCACTGTTTGTATCATGATCTATCCTACAATTTGCAACATGATATACAACCTCAGACCCTTACATTACAAAATTTTTCACCTACCTACTATTCTTCCTAATCGCTGTACTCATCCTAATCATGGCCAACAACCTATTTGTCCTATTCATTGGCTGAGAAGGAGTCGGAATCATATCCTTCCTTAGGAGTTTAGCTTTTATCTTTTCCAGACATTTATAATCCTGTAATTCTTTAGTGGTAAACTCTAAACTTTAGTGGTAAACTCTAAACTCCACACACAGTGTCGGCTGCTGCTTTCACATTTTCACACAATTCCTCTCTAGGCCTGGGAATCAAACACCTCACTGGTCAGGCCCTGAGAGATGGGAACAAAAGGGAATTGGGGGAGCAAATTTGGGGTCAATGACTTCATTACCTGCAGCTGTAATTGGAAGATTAACCCTCAATATGCAAACGGCCCAAACTTATAAAAGCGTGAAAACCCCGTGACCCATGGTCCATTTTTGGGTGGGCTTCAGCTGCATTTAGGGCAGCTGAATAATAAATAAAAGCGCTTTTTATTCCCTTAATTTGGCCTGGCCTCTGTTTTTAGGGAGTCTCGGCAGCAGGTGAGGCCGGGGAGGGGAGCAGCAGCCGGGGAAGGGGGGTCTCACATCGCAGTCCTGGGGAGGCAGCTGCTGCAGGAGCGCTCTGGCGCGGAGCCGCGTCCGGTCACAGGCAGAGCCCGGCTGGGGCGAGCACGGCGGCACCTTGGGAGAAACACCAAGTTCAGAGGGGGATTGAAATGTGTTTAAGGGGCTGAAATGTGTGTTGAGGCCCAGAAACGGGGTGGGAACCACCCACCTCGGGGGGCTCCAGGTACTCCTCCAGGGCACAGCCGGAGTCGCTGTCGGAAGAGGCTGGGGGGAGGCCCCCGGTGGTGCCGCAGGGAGAGGGCTCGTCCTGCTGGGGCCATGCAGGGCTCGGCAGGGACATCAGCTGGGGACAGAGAGAGAGCCACAGGTGTCAGACACGGGGCAGGGAGCAGAGATCCATCCCTGGACACAGATCCTGTGTCCCTGTGGCTGCAGGACAAGCAGCTCCTCATCCCTTGCAGGGACCTGGGGCACATCCAGCTGGGATGATGCTCCAAGGCACCACAACCTTGAGATCTTTGGCTGAACCACTGCAGGAATCCAAGGGATTTTTGGGGGGCTCCTTTCTCTTTGGGGGTTACAGCAAACCCACACTGAAGATACAGGCACCTGGCAGGGCTGGGGGTTTGTCTGCTGAGCAGGAAGGGATGGGATGGATGGGATGGGATGGGATGGGATGGGATGGGATGGGATGGGATGGGATGGGATGGGATGGGGATGAAGCCAGGCAGAGAAGACTCCAAATGCCCAAGCCCAAACTGGAACAGGTTTTGGAAAATAGCAACACCCACAGCAGGAGCTTTCCCCCAGCTGCCACAGCTAATCCCAGGTCTAGTGGCCCATCCCTGAGTGGGAACAGACCGAGGTTGAGCCCAACTCAGTGGAAAATAATTCCTTCCCCTCGGGCTGCCATTGTTCTGCCCAGGGCTGTCCCAGCCCACAGCACACGCCTGGCTCAGGGTTAGGCAGTGAAACCCATCCGGAGCCCTCCCCTCCTCCCCACGTGGGCTCTTTCCACCACGGCGCTTCCTTCCTGCCCTGGCTTCCCAAAACAAAGGCCAGATGCTGATGTGGTGGCGGCTCCTGGGGTTCCCTGGATGCCAGCCCAGAGCCTGACGCCCTCAGCCCACACTTCCTGCCCTGCCATGGGGAGCCAGGGTGGGATGGAGGGGAAAATCACGGAGCTGTGACCAAACACACCCAGGGATTTGCCCCTGCAACGCCCACCACGGATGGATCAACTCCTCTGGAAAACATTCCATGCATAAAACAGTCTCGGGGATGAGGGGTGAGAACCCCCAGACCATGAAATTTTGGTCCTCCTCCACCTCTGCCACCACGAGGACCCGTTCCCTGCTCCACACTGGGATGGTGCTGGTGTGTCCCCCCTGCCAGGGACATCCCAGTGTCCCCAGTGCTCCCAGCAAACGCCTCCTGAGCAGCACCTGGGGCTGCTGGGATGTGGCAGGGGCAGCTCTGGGGCCCGGAGCAGGTGGGATCAGCTCAGGTTTCCCTGCCCTGCTGCCGGGTCAATGATTAACACACCGGCTAATCAGAGAGATAAAACAAAAAGGGCTGCTGGCTTTTCCCTGCCATTTGGGGTCTGGAACCCTGGGGGGATGCAGGGCGGGTTTTTTAGGGTGTTGTTCAAAGCTGTGCTTTGCGATAGGGATGAAATAATCTGGCTGGACTGGGTGTTTGCTGCCCAAAAAGAGCCCTGGCCTTGCTGGCTTGGTGAGGGACCACAGCCGGGCCAGGGAGAGCCTGGGATGCCGAGTGGGGACCCTCGTGTCCAGCCCCAGCTCTGCTGCTGCCTGGTTTGGGAAAATGTCCCCATTTCTCCCTCCCGTGGGAGGTGGGGGCATTCCCAGGCTGTGCGGGCTCATTAAGCCTCCAAAGCTGCATTTGTGTAATCTCTTGGAACTTTGCTGTTAATTAGACCCCTGCGATGCTCGGGGGACTCGGGGGGGTGGCAGTGCCAGCCTGGCCCCGTCCCCGAGAGCCGCAGGGACCCCAAGCAGGGCCACCAGCACGGGGGGGGTGACCCTGGGGTGGGGAGGGCGGCTTGGGCAGGGCGGGGATGTGCCGGAGAGCCCAGCCCAGCCCAGTTTGATGTGATTACAGCGGCTGGCAGCCGTCTGGGCTGTAAACAAGTCCCTGTAATTAGCCCCAGACGGTGACAGAGGTACGCGCCTCCCATGCTAAAGAGCCAGGCAGCCCCAACAGGTCTGGCTCCTCCGCTCGCCAGCCCTGTCCCCTCTTCCTTCCTGCCCTCCCTCGCTGCCTCCGGGCTCTGCTGCCGCTGCCCTGCCCTGCCAAGGGATGCAGGGATGCTCCCAGCCTTGCCCCGGACCCGCGGCGGAGGTGGCACCGTGGTGGCACTTTGGGGCAGCGAGTCCCCGAGAAGGGACGTGCGACAGACCCGTCGGGCAGGCTGGGTGGCACCGGCTGTCATTTGCCTTGGCTGCAAATCCTCCGTCCTGCCTGTGGGAGCTCCTCCGGATGCGTTTTGCCCGAGCTCCTCTCTCGCTCTCCCCAAAGGATCGGAAGCCGTCGCGGCTCCCTGGGTACAAGAGGCTGAAATTCCTGGGAATGTTAATGGGATTTGGCTCGGCGGGAGCAGCCCCCGTCTCCAGCTGGCTGTGGGAGCCCGTGTGGGCTCTGCTGCCAAGGTCACACATTAACCTGGAGCTCAGCCACCCCAGCCTGCTCGGAATTCAGCGCAGGCTCCCCGTTCCCAGCCCGCCCAGGGAGCCGCATCCCATCCATCCCCGCCTCAACTTCGCTTCTGCAGAGTCCCCAGGGAGACACAACAACTCCAAAAAGCCCCTCAAAGCAGCGCTGGCAGCTCCCAGGGGCACAGATCCACGCTGGCCTCACCCACGGGATAACCTGTTTGTGCTTGAGCTCCCGTCAACACAGCTGCAGAGGCAGGAACAGAGATGCAGAGAAATGAAGATGCAGAACAACAAAGATGCAGAGAAATAAAATGTGGAGGAATAAAGATGCAGAGCAACAAAAATGCAGAGCAACAAAGATGCAAAGAATAAAGTTGTAGAGAATAAAGTTGCAGAGAAATAAAGATGCAGAGAAATAAAGATGCAGAGCAACAAGGATGCAGAGAAATAAAGATGCAGAGCAACAAAGATTCGTAACAACAAAGATGCAGAGCAAAAAGATGCAGAGAAATAAAGATGTATAACAACAAAGATGCAGAGCAATAAAGATGCATCTTTTGGGGTGAGATAAGCTGAGGTCTGGCCGGGAGAGCCGGAGCAGCAAGTCCTGCCCGACCTGGAGCCGGTCCCACCGAGGAGCCCTCGGTGCCTTTTGGAGCTGGGGTGGCACCAGGTGGAGCAGCCCTTGGTGCCACTGCTGGGCACAGCAGAGTCGTGGCCCTCGCTTTAAAAACGCCTTTGCAGCCCCCCCAAACGATGGGGAAGGGTCTCAGCATCCTCAGCACCGTGTCACCAGAGGGGACCGTGGCCTGTTGGCTCACCAGGGGATGTGCCAGCGCTGCCAAAGGCTTTTCCTGTGTTTTCCCGCGGGCACGGCAGGAGCAGTAATCCATTAACCCATTAACCCACCCTGGCTCACCCATTCGTACACCCGCAGGTACGGACCGAGACCCCCGCCCCTCCTCTCCCTGAGGCCACCGGGGCGAAGATTCGCGACCCCCTCCTCTCCCCGTGACCACGGGGATGGAGATTCGCGACCCCGCCTCTCCCGGTGACCTCCAGAACGGAGCCCCCACCCCTTCATGTGGCCACCCCGGCAGGTCCAAGGGGTCCAGCTCCATCCCCGCTCCCGACTGCTCCCATTCCCTGCCGATCCCAGGGATGGTGGCACCAGCGCTGCCCGCGCACCTGGCAGAGCCTGGCACGATGGAACGCGCGTCACCTCCCGCTCTCAGGGGACATTTCCCGAAAACAAAGACAGCGATATTATCTCCTCCCCACCCCCCCAAAAAAAATAAAATCTCCAGACAGCTCAAACCCCCCTGCTCTGCCTCACCCCCTTCCCCTCGCAGCAGGACCCTCCCGCTGCCCCCTGCTCTCCTTCCCCCTCTCCCCCAGCTCCATCTCCGCTCGGAGCTGGCACAGCCGAGCCCGGCACTCCCTTCCAGCCTCACGTACCTGCCCTTTCCCGGCGCTCCGGGCCCCGCTCTCCGCCGCTGCGGGCTCGGCCGCCCGCTCCAGCCCCGCCGTCCCGCCCTGCTCCGGAGCACGCCAGGGAATGGAGCCTGGGCTGGGAAAACTTCGCAAAGCGAAAGGAAAACATCCAAGCTCAGTCAGGGAAACGCTTTTTTTTTTTTTTTTTTTTTTTTTGCTCTTTCTTTCCTCTCTCTCTCTTTTTTTCCCCCTGCCTGCCCAGGCACTGGCTCCGCGGCTGCCGGGGTCCTAATTAGAGGCTTTTTAGCCTAAACCTCGGGAGGCAGCCAATGGCTGGAATTCCAGGGCAGGCAGGGAGGGGAAAAGGGGGGGGGACATTAACCCTACAGGGGAAAGAGCTGCCGATGACATCTGGCTCGCTCCTACCTCTCATTTTCCGAGCGCCCGCGCCCTTCCCTCCATCTGCGGCTCGGTTCACCCCAGGTTGCCGTTTGATGACTTTTTATGATCCCGCGCGGTGATTTATTTCCCTGCCGAGATCAGAAAGAGTTGAAGCTTCATGAAAGAGGGGGAAGTGTCATTACACCCCAATTTAGAGGTGGAGAAACTTTGGCTGGGCTCTCACAAAGGAGTTAGCCAGCGGCAAGTCAGGATGTCCCAGTTTCCACAAGCCCTGCACACCTGACGAGGCTCCTCCAGACTGCAGTAATTCCACCCAGGCGGGAGTCAGGGGAAAATTGATCAGAGCACAGCGTCCTGCTGGTGTTTCTGTGCATTTCTCACCACGCTGTAAGATTTTCCTGCCTGCTGATGTGGCTTTGGGGATGAGAACTGACACGGCATCCCCCAAAAACCCCCCAGGTCTGCAGGGACCAGGCTGGATCTCTGCCACCTGCGTGGTCCTGGGAGCTGTGGCTGGTTTTGGGAGCCCTGAGGGGTGCAGATGGCTCGTGTTGGTGCTGGGACCAGGGCTGGGAGTGCAGCCAGAACTCACAGGGGTGGTGATTTGGCAGAGGAGGTGCCAGGCTCCGTGACAAGCCCGTGGCACTGCTGGGTGAGGCCGTGCAGGGCGGTGCTGGGCACAGGCTGTGGTGCTGCTTTATGGAAACGGTTGCCCCATCCCAAGGTCAGGTTGGATGGGGCTTGTGATGCTTTCTTAGGATTTTAGCTTTTATCTTTTCCATACATTTATAATCCTGTGATTCTTTAGTGTATAACTCTAAACTCCTCGCGCAGTGTCAGCTGCTGCTTTCCCAATTTTACACAACAATTCCTCTCCAGGCCTGGGAATCAACAACACCTCACTGCCTCAGGCCCTGAGAGATCAACAAAAGTGATTTATTTAGGGGGAGCAAACTTGGGGTCAACGACTTCATTACCTGAAGCTGTAATTGGGAAATTAACCTCCAATATACAAATGGCCCAAACTTATAAAAGTGTGAAAACCCCGTGACCCGTGCTCCATTTTTGGGTGGGCTTCATCTGCCCTAAATGTACCTGAAGGCCGTCCAATAAATAAATAAATAAATAAATAAATAAATAAATAAATCTGCTCTTTATTTTCTTGATTTTATTTGATCTCTGTTTTTAGGGAGCCGGGATAAGGAGCAACCTGGGATATTGGAAATTGTCCCTTTAAAAAGGATTTTTAAAGTCCCTTCCAACCCAAACCATTTGAGGATCCTCTGCACAATCCTCTGAGCAGGGGGAGAATCAGGAGGAGGAAGAGGAGGGGGGAAGCACCCCCATGCTGCTCTCCCCCCTGTGCAGGGGTCCCAGCGGGGCTGGCACTGCCCGGGGTCCCCGTGAGGTCCCCGATGTCCCCACGCTGTTGTCCTGGTCCCTGCAGCTTTATCTTGGCCCCGTTGCTGTTGGACTTTGTCCCCGTGGGTGGTGACAGGGCCCCCCCTCGTCCCCTGCTCCCCCCCATGCTCCTCCATCCCTCCCCAGGGCGGAAAAATTCACGGGCAAAGTCCTCCTTGGGCACCGGGGGGGGGGGGACACAGAGGGGTCACCGGGGCTTTCCCGAGGTGGCATCGGCCACTGCGCCTTGGCAACAGCCCGGGGGGTGGCCCCAGTGTCCCCTCAGAGGGCGGGACACGGCTCAGTGGCTCTGTGTGGCCGCAGTGTCCCCTCGGAGGGCGGGACATGCTCGGTGGCGCTGGGATGAGGAGCTGGCAGTTCCCCCGACGCCCCTCTAGAGTCTGCATCAACTCCCGACCCCCCAAATCCCCCTCCCTGACCCTTCCTTGAGAAACCTCCTGGCCCTGAGCCCCCAAATCCCCCTGCATTGACCCCCAGCCCCTCTCCCTCCCCCGTTCCCCTCCACCGATCCCCCTTGAGCATCCCCCAAACCCAGACCCCCAAATACCCCTGTGCTGCCCCTCTCCTTCCCCAGACCCCCAAACCCTCTCACTGACCCCCAAACCCTCTCACTAACCCCCAAAACTTTCCCCAGACCCCCAAACCCTCCACTGACCCCCAAACCCTCTGTGACCACCCCAAACCCCGCACTGACCTCTCAAACCCTCCATTGACCCCCCCAAACCCTCCACTGACCCCCAAATCCCATTCCCCAGACCCCCCAAACTCCTTCCGTCCCTCCCCTTCACGCTGACCACGCCCACACGACCACGCCCACCCAATCACCGCCCACCAGGCCCCGCCCCCTCAGCGCCGCCGCGCCCCCCTGGCGCCCCCTGGCGGCCTCGCGGCGCTGTCGCGGTGTCGCTGCTCCGGCGGGCCCGGCCCGGCCCCGATCGCTCCGGGCCCCACCGGGGACCCCCGGACCCGCCGGGCCGGGCAGGGCCAGGGCCGGGCCGGGGGCCCCGACACGCTCTGAGCCCCGGGAAGGGCCGGGCCGGGGGCTCCGGGCCGCAGGTCCCGGACGGCGGAGCCGGGAGCGCCTCAGGTACCGAGCAGCGCCCGGAGCGCGGCCGCGGCATCGCCCCCGTCCCCCTCCCCTCGTGCCCTCCCCGGGCTGCCCCGGCCGCCCCTCGCAGCCAATTCCCCGGGAGCCCCCCGAGACTCGCCCCTTCCTCAGGGCCCTCGTTCCCACGGGCTCTGCAGGCCCGTCCTCCTCCCTCCATCCCCTTCCCCATCCCTCCAGCCCCTTCCCCATCCCTCCAGCCCCTTCCTCCTCCCTCCATCCTCCTCCCTCCATCCTCCTCCCTCCATCCCCTTCCTCCTTCCTCCATCCTCTTCCCCATCCCTCCATCCCCTTCCTTATCTCTCCATCCCTTTCCTCATCCCTCCATCCTCCTCCCTCCATCCCCTTCCTCATCCCTCCCATGTCCCTGCAGCCCGATCCTCCTCATCCCTGCAGCCCCTTCCACCTTCCTCCATCCTTTTCCCCATCCCTGCATCCCCTTCCCAATCTCTGTATCCCCTTCTCCATTCCTACATCCCTTCCCCATCCCTGCATCCCCTTCCCAATCTCTGTATCCCTTTCCCCATCCCTCCATCCCTTTCCTCCTCTCTCCATCCCCTTCTTCCTCCCTGCAGCCCCTTCCCCATCCCTCCATCCCCCTCCTCTTTCCCCCATCCCCTTTTTGCCCCTCCTGCCCCCAGAGCTGTCCCCCTGCTCCCCCTCCTTTTCCTGGCTCTGTCCCTGTGTGTCCTGGAGGGGCTGATGTGGGTCCAGGTGCTTTTCCACACGTGGTGTCCGTCTGTCCCTGTGCAGGGGGTGTCAGGCTGCCCCCCTGACCCTTTGGGATTAGGGGAACTTTCTCCAGCTCTGGCTTTAAGGAGGGTGTGAAGGCACGAGGGGCTTCTGCAGCCTGGGGGGTTTGGGAGGATGGGAACAACCTGGGAATTCGGGAGAGGCTGCTCCAGGCAGGTCTGAGGAGGGTTTGGGTCGGGATCCTGGGAGTCTGGGTGGGGCTGGTGGCCTTAGGAGGGAGCCAGCCCTGCTGTGGGGACCCTGCAGGGCTCTTGGGGTGGTTTTAGGGACTGGCTGGGCTCTGAGCTGGCAAACAGGGCTGGGGAGGTGAGCTGGAAGTGCAGAGCAGGAGCCTGGGGAGTCGGGAATCTCAGTGGCTGTGTGGAAGGGATGCTGATGAAAAATTCACCAGTGAGGAGCAGGGGGAAGCACCCAGGGAGTGCTCAGGGATCTCCTGGTGGTTTTTTAATTCATTTGTTCAATTCTCAGTGTAAAAACTGTCCTTGGTAAGCCACAGCACTTCAGGCCGACCCCTCACAGATGGCGGTGGAGGGAGAGGAGTGCAGGAAGAGGAGAAAAGGCAGAAGGTTTTCTCCCAGCTCCTATTCCTGGGGGAATTGCTGGGGTGGGAGTGGGAGAGCCCAGCCAGAGAGGAGCCAGCCCCCAGTGCCCAGATGAGCTGGAGCAGGATCTGTGCTAAATTCCTGTGAGGTGAATGAATAAACCCCTGCAGAGGCCAGGAGGAGCAGCAGCAGGCTGGGGCAGGGCGTGGGGTGGCACAGGGAAGGGCTGGGGCTGCTCTAGGGCTGGCAGGTGTGTGCAGGAGGGCACCTGGCACCGCCTTTGTTTGTTCTCAGCTCGCACAGAAAGAAACTTTCCTCTCTCCTGGGCACTTGGCAGGGCTGGGGCACGGTGGGGAATTCTGCAAGGGCCAAGAGGTGCAGTGGGAGGTGATTTATGGAGCTTGTTTTTGATGTAGAAATGGAATGGGACCCTTGGGCAGCTCTGCCCCCTCCCTCCACACTGGAAGGGGCCCGGGGCAGCTCTGCCACTCTGTGAGCTGTGGTTTCATTGGGAGGAGGGGGAGGCAGAGTCTGGCAGAGGGAGAGACTTGAAATGGAGAGAGATTTCCAGTGGAAAGAGGTTCCAAGGGAAAGAGGGTCCCGATAGAAGATGTTTCCAATGGGAAAAAGTTTGCAATAGAAAGAGGTTCCAAGGGAGAGAGGGTTTCAAATGGAAAGAGGGTCCCAATGGAAAAAAAAGCTTCCAATGAAAGAGATTTCCAGTAGAAAGAGGTTCCCAGTGGAAAGAGATTTACAATGGAAGGAGGTTTCCAATAGAAGGAGGTTCCAAATGGAAAGAGGGTCCCAAATAGAGAGAGGTTTCCAAATGGAAAGAGGCTCTCAATGGAAAGAGATCCCAAATAGAGAGAGGTTTCCAAATGGAAAGAGGCTCTCAATGGAAAGAGATCCCAAATAGAGAGAGGTTTCCAAATGGAAAGAGGCTCTCAATGGAAAGAGATCCCAAATGGAAAGAGGTTCCCAACAGCAGGAGGGTCCCAAATAAAGAGGTTTCCAGTGGAAAGAGGCTCTTAATGGAAAGAGATTCCAAATGGAAAGAGGTTCCCAATGGAAGGAGGTTTCCAATGGAAGGAGGTTCCCATGGAAAGGGGGTCCCAAATAAAGAGGCTCCCAATGGAAAGAGGTTCCCAAAGTGCCATTTCCTGCCCTGGTGACGGGCTGGGGATCCTGGTGGATCAGGTGGAGACACTGAGCTGCTCTCAGGGCACACCTGGCATCATCCCCTGTCACCTGCCCAAGTTCCCACCAGGGACAGCAGAATTTCCCATTTCTCACTACAATTAAAAAAAGCAGGAATATTTCTCACTGTGAGTGCAAAACACAGGAGTGCTCCTCACTGCCTCCCTGCCTGATCCTCGCACTGACTGGGTCAGATATCAGAATTTTGGTGTTTTCTGGGACAGATATCAGAGTTTTTGTGTTTTCTGGCCTTTTTTTTTTTGCTTCTCCTCCTCCAAAGCAGAGCAGCTGCTGTCCCCTGACCCTGAAGGACCTTCCCTGCACTGAAGGCACCTTCACATTCCTCAGCAGCAGCAGCAGCTGCCTCACCACCCCTGGCTGCTCAGTTTTATTTCCTTCACCCTGCTAAACCCCACTCCTCTCTAGGATTCCAAAGCCAGGAAATAAAATGTATCTTAATTAATTTTTTTTTTAAAAATTATTTTTAGCGGTGTGTTTTTCATCGTTGTGCAGAGTTTTCTGTGTTGATATAAATGTAATTAATTCAACACAAAATGCACCTGCTTTCCTTGGGTTGTCTGAAGGGAAGTTCAGTCACTCTCCCACCCCCTGCTTTTGAATTTTCTCTGCTTTTATCATTGTTTAATTGTGTTCTCCTTGCCAGGTGGAAGATGGGAGTGTTCCCCTCCTGTTTTAGGTGAAACCTGCTTGCCATGAAATCCCGAGGGAGGTAGAGGGACTGCAGTGGGAATTCCTTCTCACTCCTCCACAACAAATCCAACAACTGCCTAATGGTAAGAGTTGGTTTTGATTAACATTTATGGCATTAATCAAGGAGCAGAGCAAAGAGTTGGAGCTCCAGAC
Source organism: Molothrus aeneus (assembly GCF_037042795.1). NCBI lineage: Eukaryota > Metazoa > Chordata > Aves > Passeriformes > Icteridae > Molothrus > Molothrus aeneus. Next base: position 2,510,534 of record NC_089669.1, on the reverse strand, counting down.
TCACAGGGATGGGGAGGGCACAGCTGGACAGGGTGGGAGAGGTGGATTTTGGGATTTGGGATCTGATTGTGCCACCTTTTGTGTCCTGTCCCCAGGGATTGCCTCTCTGCCTGGCGTCATGGGGAGCTGCTGCAGCTGTCTGTGCCCAGACAGCATCCCAGACAACCATCCCACCAAATTCAAGGTAAATTTTTGTCCTTCCAGCCCCATCAGAGGGTCTGGGACAGCTCTGACTGCACGAGGGGAGAGCAAACTCCTACACACAAGCATCCCTCCAGAGGATTTGCAAATTCATCATTTCTAGTGATGAATTTGGTTTTTTTTTTCTTTTATTTTCCTCCCTTTCCTTAAGAAACTCCTGCTGAAAATGCATTTGTTGCTAAATTGCCTCTGCTTGGGAAATGCAAGGAAATGGGGGACTGGAGAGAAAAACCTTTTATTGCTCAGGGCTGTGTTCCAGAGCCTGGGCTCAGCCACAGCAGCTGAGCTGCCAAGGGCTGCCAGCTCCTGCCAGCCACGGATCCCTGCTGGCAGCTGGGAGAGAGGCAGCAGGAAACGGGGGGAAATCCATGGAATTGCAGGAAATGGGGGAAATCCATGGAATTGCAGTGCTTGGAGCTGCTCAGGGACACCTGGGAGCCCTGTCCAGCTCTGGGTCCTCACGGCAAGGGAGATGTGGAGGGGCTGGAGGGAAGGGAATGGAGCTGGAGCAGCTGGAGAAGGGTCTGGAGAGTCCTGAGGGAGCTGGGAAGGGGCTGAGCCTGGAGAAAAGGAGGCTCAGGGGGAATTTGGGATTTTATCCCAGGGAACAGGGACAGGAGGAGAGGGAACGGCCTCAGGCTGGGCTGGGGAGGTCAGCGACGATGAGAGAGACAGGGAGACTCTGAGAGATGGTCAGAAGAATCCAAATTTATTGTGGACTAAAAATCGAAATTTATTGTGGCCTACCTATGCTCATATACTATTTTGGGAAGGCTAGAAATGTTTTATTACAATGATTGGGTTAATAATCATATAAACAAACTTCAGCATTTTACAGCATCTCTCTGTTGCAGAAATCTTGGTGTAATTTTCCTATCCACCAAGTCAGCCTGGTTTAATCTTCTTGCAATCTTCAAAGCTGTTTGTTCTTGCCAAGGCATCCTGATTATCAAATCTCTTATGCTAACCAGACCCAAAGTCTTGTGTGTCCCAAAAAGGGGAGGTTTGGGCTGGAAATCAGCAGGAATTTCCTCATGGAAAGAGTGGTCATGCCTTGGAAGTGCCCAGGGAGTTCCCCACAACTTTCCCCAATCATTGTTCTTGGGAAAGGCTGTGAGAAGATCAGAAAAAAAGAATGAAAACCAATTCTGAACTTAACTTTTCCACCTGTTACCGTGAACACGCGGAATGCATTACGGAGATAACAAAAGGGCGGTTTCTTAATTAACCAACGTTAATTTGTTAATTAACACGGGTGTCCCTGCAGGTGACCAACGTGGACGACGAGGGGCACGAGCTGGGCTCGGGGGTGATGGAGCTGACGCGGCGGGAGCTGATCCTGCACTCGCACAAGCGCGACGCCGTGAGGTGGCCGTACCTGAGCCTGCGGCGCTACGGCTTCGACTCCAACCTGTTCTCCTTCGAGAGCGGCCGCCGCTGCCACACCGGCCAGGGTCAGTGCTGGGACAGGGACAGGGACAGGGACAGTGCCTGAGGGGCTGCAGGGCTTCGACTCCAACCTGTTCTCCTTCGAGAGCGGCCGCCGCTGCCACACCGGCCAGGGTCAGTGCTGGGACAGGGACAGGGCCTGAGGGGACAGGGACAGGGCCCGGACAGGGACAGGGACAGGGACAGTGCCTGAGGGGACAGGGACAGTGCCAGGGGGGACGGGGACAGGGCAGGGACAGGACAGGGACAGGGACAGGGACAGTGCCTGAGGGGCTGCGGGGCTTTGACTCCAACCTGTTCTCCTTCGGGAGCGGCCGCCACTGCCACACCGGCCAGGGTCAGTGCTGGGACAGGGACAGGGCAGGGACAGGGCAGGGACAGGGCCCGGACAGGGACAGGGACAGGGACAGGGCCTGAGGGGACAGGGACAGGGACAGGGACAGGGGCTGGGGCAGGGACAGGGACAGGGGCTGGGGCAGGGGCAGGGATAGGGGCAGGGACAGGGCCTGAGGGGACAGGGCAGGGACTGGGACAGGACAGGGACAGGGACAGGGACAGGGACAGGGCCTGAGGGGACAAGGACAGGGACAGGCAGGGACAGGGCAGGGACTGGGACAGTGCTGGGACAGGGACAGGGACAGGGACAGTGCCTGAGGGGCTCCCTGAGGACAGGGACAGTGGCCAGGGCAGGGACAGAGACAGGGGAGCTTCAACTCCAACCTGTTCTCCTTCGAGAGCGGCTGCCGCTGCCACACCGGGCAGGGACAGTGCTGGGACAGGGACAGGGACAGGGTCAGTGCACAGCGAGGGTCAGTGCCTGAGGGGTTCCCTGGGGGCTCTCTGGGGACAGCGTCACTGCCCGGGACAGGGGCAGGATCAGTGTCTGGAGGGCTCCCTGGGGCAGGGTCAATGCCTGAGGGGTTCCCTGGGGCTGGGTCAGTGCCTGGGGGCTCTCTGGGAGCAGCAAGGCTGAGATTTCTCTGCCCTTGATGCCCAGAGAGGCTACCTAGAACAGAGGCTAGACAGAGTTAAAGGAATAAAGTAGGATTTATTAAAATATAGTGACAGTGACCTCTATTTATTAAAATATAGGGACAGAGGTGCTGGGGAAGGGCTGTCCCTGTCCCCTCACCTTGTCCCCTGTCCTATCTTCAAGGATACACCTTGGGCAGTACAAGAGCCCAGCTGTGGCTCCACCCAAAAGTGGACACCTGGTCATGAATTTTCACACTTTTATAAGTTTTGGTCCATTTCCATACTGGGGTTAATTGTCCAATCACAGCTCCAGCTTCTGCAGTCCCATCCTCCCAGCTTGCTCTCCTCAATTTGCTGGTTCTGCTCAGAGCTCTGATTTTGGAACTTGGTGACAGAGGAGAAGGTTTCCCACCACGTTTCCCTGATGCTGAGAGCATGGAGAGGGAAGTGACTCATCCAGGAGCTGATGCCAAGTCACAGCAGCACTGGGAATAGTCTGGGAATTGAGGAATTACAGTTTTACACTGGTGCCTCTTGGTTCCTTCACCAGTCTGGCTCTGTTGCTTTTTAAAAAGAGCTGAACATTTCCTTGGCATCTGCATCCCCTGGGAGAAAAGCAAAAGTTGTTTCCTCGTTCTCTTAATGTGTTTGTAAACTCCAAAAGGGCTCCCGTGAGTGCTCAGGGTCTGTGTGAATCTGCACTGGCATCTGCTGCTCTTTAATGTTTATTTCAGTGGGGTTTTCCTCTCCCATCAGGGAATTTGTCCTTTGGTTTCTGTTTTTTTTTGCCTTTCGCAGGGTTGAGGATCAGTGGTGAAAATTTAACCCAGGGATAAAAGTTCTGCCCTCAGCGTGGTTTGGTTCTGTTCAGGTCCAGGCAGAGGGGAGGAAGCAGAGCTCTCACACCCTGCAGAGGTTTTATCAGGCACTCTTCAGGCAGAAATGAGAGGGGTGATGTGTTTTGTTGAATTTTCTCCCTTCTTTGAAGGATTTTATCCTGCTTATTAATTTTACCTGGAGCCCTCCTTGCTGCTGCTGCTCCCCACCTGATGCAAGGCAGATCCAGCTGGGTTTTTTTTGGTGGAAAATGAGGATCTTTGGGAGCAGCCCTTGTTGCCAGGCTGTTCCTGTTGCCATGGCCGTGCTGTGTGTGTATGTGCCAGCCTGGGATTGGCTCCTGGCCTGGGCTGCTCCTTTGGGGACAGACTCTTCAATCCCAGAGATTTTTAAAAACGTGACATTTCCATCCCTCCCTCCTGTGCACGGGGCCCAGCCCAGCTTTGAGGAGGCACTGCCTGGGTTTTCCCCTGGAAAAGGATGCAGGGGGTGCCAGGGGGGTTCAATAGGAGAGGGGAGCAGCTCACCTGGCCCCCCACACCTGTGTGGGGTGAGATTCCTCTGCACTGAGGGGGTTTAAACCAGCCTGGGCTTGTGGCAGGTTGGGAGTGGAACTGGATGATCTGTAAGGTCTCTTCCAACCCAAACCATTCTCTTTTCCATGATTTCTGCTGTTATTTCCTGAAAAATCCACAGGGTTCTTGGTTGTGGCTTGATGGTGCTAAACAACAGCAGAATAAATCAGAATTCATTTAGAAACGGGAACGACGCATATTTTTAAAATTTTAAAATATTTTTTAAAAAATATTTTAAAATATTTTTAAAGCAGGATCATTTCCTTGCTGTTCTAACCCTCCTCTCTGTCCCTGGCAGGGATTTTTGCCTTCAAGTGCTCCAGAGCAGAGGAGATCTTCAACCTGCTGCAGGACCTGATGCAATGCAACAGCATCAATGTGGTGGAGGAGCCCATGGTGGTGACCAGGAACAGCCACCCCTCGGAGGGGGAGCTGGCCCACAGCCCCCAGGGCCCCACCAGTAAGGGGACAGCACTGGGGACACAGGGCTGGGCTGGGTCTTGGTTTGAAAAGTCTGCTAAGGAAGGCAGGAACCTCCCTTGAAATGGAGAATTTGAACCCCCTCTCTCGTAATAATTGTAATTTTGAAATTAAGGGGTTCTCAGGGGAAGATATGGGAGGAGGAATAACAGTTCTTTATTAGGGAATAAAAATAAAAATAAAATAAATTAATTATAATCCCTCCTGATTATTGAAGTTAAGGGGTTCTCAGGGGAAGATACGGGAGGAGGAATAACAGTTCTTTATTAGGGAATAAAAATAAAAATAATATAAAAATGCAGTAATACAGTGATACAAAGCAACCCTGACAGAGTCAGAGCAGGAGCTGATCCCTGTGGGTCAGGGTGGGGGCACAGCCCCATTCCATGGTGGCTCAGCCCTCCTGCAGTGCCAGCTGTGCTTCTGCTGGAGCATTGGAAAGGCTCAATTCCTGTCTCCATCAATAATTCCTTAGATTTAAAGGAGGGCCTGGCCCTGGCATGGCCCCTGGACAGGCTTGTTTTACCTTCCAGGGTGTCCACAAGAGCCCAGCTCACTCTGAAAATGTGATAATTCTATTTTGTACCCATTCAATACTCCTCTGCCTTGATTCCCTCACAGGTCTGGGCTACACTGGACTTCCCAATGGATTTCACAGCTTCCCTGGAGAATCCCTGTCCTGCTCTGCAGCCCAGCACCCCTCAGTGAGCAGCCTGAGACATTCCTCTGTGGGGGAAGACTCTACCCACCCCCTCCTGGGGCCTGAGGAGCAGGTAAACCCACCCTCAGCTCTGCTGGCTGCACTTCTTGGTTTCCCTCACTCAAAGCTCAGGGGATCCTCACACCTCGTCACTCTTTTTATTCTCTTTACTTCATTTTACTCCTGGAGGCTTCTGCTCTTTGATACTTCACTAGAACTGGTGTTCTGTCAAAAAAAAAAATCTGAGTTTTATCCTCAGCTCACTGGTATTTGGGTGGCAGTGACCTGCCAGCTGTCACACAGCTCCTGAATTCAGACCCTTTTTATTTTTGGTTTTGAGGTTCAGGTTTTTGCTCGCAATTGTAGAATTTTGAGATTTTTTCCTACAAAACCCAGCTGGTCTGAGCCACCCCCAGGAAGGCCTGGGCAGGTGTGAGGGCTGTGGGGTCACCTGTGAGGACACTGGAGGGCACAGTTTGTGAGATGTGCACCGAGCATGACACAGAACCCCAGAATCACTGAGAGAAGATTAAATCCAACCTGTGCCCAGTCCCCCACTGAGCACTGAGTGCCACATCCAGGTGACACCTGCAGGGATGGGCACTCCAAACCTGCCTGGGCAGCCCCTTCCAAAGCCTGACCACCCTTTCCATGAGGAAATGTGGTGCTGTTTGCAGGGGCCTTAGGATGAGGGAAGAGATGAGAATGTTGACTCCATGTTTTAGAAGGCTTGATTTGTTATTTTATGATATATATTCTATTAAAACTATACTAAAAGAATAGAAGAAAGGATTTTATTAGAAGGTTAGCTAAGAATAGAAAAAGAAGGATAACAAAGACTGTCTGAGGCAGTCTGGACAGCTGGACTGTGATTGGCCATTAATTAGAAATAACTAACATGGACTAATCAAAGATGCACTTGTTGCATTCTACAGTAGTAGATAATTATTGTTTACATTTTGTTTCTGAGGCTTCTCAGGAAAGGATTTTTCATAAAACATGTCTGTGACAGAAAAATTCCTGCAGCTGTCCATCCATGAGGACACACAATGTGTATCTGCAGCTGCACTTATCATCTCTCTCCCAGCCCACAAAACCCAAACCAACTTCTACATTTTACCTCCCAAAACCTTCCCAACTTCCAAAATCCTTTCTCCTCTGAGGAATCCCCCTCTCCTGGTGGTTTCTCAGCTGCTTTGCTCTGGTCTGTGCTGTCTCCTCCTTTCACTGTCCCTCTGCTTCTCTCCTTGCAGTCCCACACCTACGTCAACACCGGGGAGCCGGAGCCGAGGGGCCGGCACTGTTTGCACTCCCTGCCTGAAGCCCACCCTCCTTTCCCCCCTAGGAACCACAGCTGCTCCCTGGAAGACCGGAACCCCCAGGTCTTCCTGCAGCCAGGGGAGGTGAAATTCGTGCTGGCTCCCACCTCCGGCTACCGCCGGCTGTGCCGGCAGCCCCGCCAATGCCGGCCTCACCTCTGCGCCCCCAACAACAACAACAACGAGTGCCAGCAGGGCTGTCCATCCCCACAGTGTGTCTATGAGAACCTCAACGGGCTGGTGGCCCCCAGCAGCTCGTCCCTGTGCCGGGCTGGTCGCTCCAAGGCGTCCCGGGAGGACGGGAGCTGCTCCCAGCGCCGCTCGGCGCTCCTGCACTACGAGAACCTGCCGGCGCTGCCGCCGGTCTGGGAGCTGCAGCCAGCCCAGCACAGGGATGAGGACGCTGGCGCGGCACCCACACCGTCCCCAAACGGCTTCTCTGAGGCTGGAGAGGAGGAGCCCCTGCAGAATCCCCCCGCGGGCTCGGAGCCGCGCCGCGCTTTCCTGCCCAGGCCCAGGCGCAGCCGCCTGCCCAACGTCTTCAGCTTCGACTTCCCCCGGCCCTGCCCGGAGCCTCCACGGCAGCTCAACTACATCCAGGTGGAGCTGGAGCCCGAGGCCTGCAAGGGACAGCAGGAGCCCAGGGTGGCAGCCCCCGGCAGCCCCGGTGCCCGCCGCACCGACTCCTACGCCATCATCGACCTCAAGAAGACGGCGGCCATGTCCAGCCTGCAGCGGGCCCTGCCCAGGGACGATGGCACCTCCAGGAAAACTCGGCACAACAGCACTGACCTGCCCCTCTGAGGGCCCCAAGTGCCAGCCCCGTGTCGTGGCTTTGGTCCCTGCCCTTCGCTGTGTCCTGTCCCCCTCTGAGTGTGGCTCCCTCTCTCGCCATTGCCATCCCCCGGGGCCTAGCGTGGCTCCTGCAGCTGCTGCTGTTGAGGCTCTGTCTGTCTGTCCGTCCTCCCCTCTGTGTGTTGCTCGTTTTTCAAGCCTTGTGGGATGTTTGGTGACTCTGAGGGTGGAATTCCGGTGGCACAGCCTGGGGTGGGGCAGGGCAGAGCCAGCTGGGCAGTGCCTCGGGGCAGTGCTCCCAAAACTGAGCTGCTTCAGGAGCTCTGTGCGCGTGGAGCCCGTTCCCCGTGGATTCCACACCTCCAGGAGAGCTCTGTGGTGAGGCCTCTCCAGAGCTGGTGTTTGCCTTGTGCTCCCAGCGGTGCCTGGAGATGAGGAGCTCACGCCGTGGCCTTTCCCTCCTCAGCTCACTGTTTGTTCCTGAAGCTTTTTATCCTTCTGTCCCTGTCTCAGATCCAATTTCAATTGGGCAGCTGCAATGAAACCAGGAGGACACAGAGCCATGGAGCACACACTGTGATCACAGAAACCTGATTGCCTAAAACCTTAAATTCCCTCCCCTGCTTTAGAAGAGGAGGGAAAGGCCACAACCATGAGGGAGATTGGAAGTTTGGTCTAGAAAACTTCACTTGTGCCATACCCTGCTTTGGTTTTTTTTTACCAGGGTTCTATTTGGCAGCTGCTGAGAAGTGCTGTGGGTTTATTTATTTGTTTACTGATTTATTTATGAACTGCTCCTTTGCATCCCAGTTCGTTGCCAAACTGGTGCCAGTCTGCAGCCTGCGCTCACTGGGGCTCACTCCTGCCTGGGGGGACAGGTCCCAAAAGAACTTGGTGGCTTTGCTGAGCCACCAACTGGGGGGAAAAAACCACTGTGGAGAGGAGCAGCTGGGAATGAAGAATGCATGAACTGGGGGGCTGAGCGTCAGGGTGGGAAATGGAATGGGAGCCGTGGGAGTGGGAGCGGAGCCGCCGGGCAGCCGAGCCTGGAGCGGCATCAAAGCTACACCCACGAGCCTGGCTGGGGCTGGGAGCAGCCCAGCTCGGTGTCAGGAGTGAATGTGCAGTTTGTTCTCTCAGCTGTGGGCCTGGAAGGGCTCAAATTCCGGGTACATTCGTGGCCTTTCGCTGTGGATTTCTGTCTCGATGCCGGGGTGGCGCTGAGCTGCCCCGGGATGTCCCCTTGTCCCTCCCCGTGGGACACGCGGCACCTCAGCCTGTCCCTGGATTTCTGTGCCTGTTCTGATGGAGAGCGGTGCTCTGGGGTTCTCTGGAATGCTCTGGGATCTTGTGGGATTCTCTGGGGTGCTGAGGGATCCTCTGGGGTGCTCTGGGATGTTCTGGGGTGCTCTGGGATCCTCTGGAATGCTCTGGGATCCTCTGGGGTGCTCTGGGATCCTCTGGGATCCTTTAGGATGCTCTGGGATTCTCTGGGGTGCTCTGGGATGTTCTGGGGTGCTCTGGGATGCTCTGGGATTCTCTGGGGTGCTCTGGGATCCCCTGGGATCCTTTAGGATGCCCTGGGATTCTCTGTGATGCTCTGGGATCCTCTGGAATGCTCTGTGATCCTCTGGGTTGCTCTGGGATCCTCTGGGATCCTCTGGGTTGCTCTGGGATGCTCTGGGACACTCTGGGATCCTCTGGGATCCTGTAGGATTCTCTGGGATGCTCTGGGATCCTGTAGGATCCTCTGGGATGCCCTGGATCCCCCCTCCCTGCAGGCTGTGCCCGCGTTCCTCCTGGGACAGGAGCTGGCTGCAGTGCCAAGCCTCGTGTCCCCCTTGTCCTTTTCCCGCTGCTGGCACCCATGGAAGAGGCAGGAGCCCCGTCCCCCAGCTCCGAGGGCCAGCAGCTCCAGTCCCAGGCCTTGGAAACTCAGCCTTTTGTTTGGCTTTTGGTGCTGTCCTGTCCTGTTGAGCCGTGACCCCGTTGGGAGCAAGGCCACGTGTCCCCAGTCTGAGTGGTGCCATGTTTGTGTCGCAGAACGTGGAGTTCTTGGCTTGCTGTTGCACTATAAATTCCGAGTGTGCCACGTGCTTCAACCCACCGGTTTTTCTTTTCATTTTGGAAGTCCTTGTGCTCGTCTTCCATTCTTTCATCCGTCCCTTGTGCCACCTGTAACTGAAAGGAGACCCAAGTAATATATTTTTATATGTATAACAAATGACTTTATTTGAAGGAAAAAAAACAAAAACACAAAAACAAACAGCCCCCCACCCCAAGTAATGTATCCCCCTAAATCCAGCTTTCATTTAGGGAAGTGAGAGAAGAAATTGTTTATATCTATCTATCTATATAAATATATATATATATATATATATATAAAAAAGTTAACTGCGTTAAGCTTTAAATAAAGTATTTAAATAAAGAATTTCTAAGCCGTCAGTGTCACCCTCTGGGACAACACAATTCCCTCTGGAGCCTCTGTAGGAACCTGCTGGAGCTGAGAAATACAAAATCCCTTTTTCCCCAGAAAGGGATAAGAGGATGGAATGTTTTCATCTTCCGTGAGGGTCCTTTCCAGGGAAATTAAATTCCAGGGGAGGTTCTGGGGTGGCTCTTGGTGCCTTGGGTGGCAGCAGCTCGGGGCTGGGGCTGTCCTTGGATGGCCACGTGTCCCTGAGGGTGGCATGGAAGGGTCTGCGAGCTCCTGGGATCAGGGAATTCCCCCTGCAGTGCTGGGGTTTGGCTTCTTTTTTCTACCTTTTCTACCTTTTTTCTACCTTTTCTACCTTTTTTTCTACCTCTGTCGAGGTCAGGATTGAAGGCACTTGAGATGATGCTTTGTGTTCAGGTCAAATGCTCTCTGACTCTCTCCTGGGAGTCAGAGTCTGTCAGCACAGAAAATCCAAAATTCTCAGCATCCAGAACTCCAGCGCTGGGGTTCCTTAAAAAATCTGGCAAAATCCCATTTGGGTGGCTCCACCAGAGCTTTGTGTTGGGAGATCACTTGTTTTTAAAATTTTAAAAGTCTAATAGTGATAAAATGGTTATAAAAATAGTAATACAATTAGAGTAATAATAATTTGAATTGGGACAATATGAGACAATAAAAACAAAGAGTTGTGGACAGTCCAGGTACCTCTTTCTGAGCAAAATAAGCCCAAAAAAGGACCCACGTTTACAGAGGATTAACCCTTAAAGCAACGGCCTGTTGCACATTCATACACCTCATCCATGGTGCATAAATTCCACTCCAACACAGGATTCTGTCTGGGCAGTGTCAGCTTCTTCCTCTGAATCCTGAGGGCACCTCCGAGGTGGGAAGAAGTTCGTTTCTCCTGATAATGGGGCAAAAAATTCTTTTTCTCTGAAAGATTCAGGTGTCCTGTGGCTGCTATCTCCCTGCAAGCCCTTTCTTTAAAAAAAATGTATCCTACATAGCACCGTTTCTATTTCAACATTTTTTAAAATAACCTAATACTATATTTAACACACTGCTTAAGAGAATTAAACCAGTATCACTTTCTAACACAACGCATATAATATTCATTTGAATATTTGCCAAAAGCCAATGATGAAATTCGCATTTTTTCACAGGATTCTCCCGGGGGTGCTTGGGGCTGTCCCCGCAGCTCGGGTGACACTTTTGGGACTCTCCCTGAGCAGTGTCGCAGCTTCCTCTAGTGGCCGTGGGGGAAACGCTTCCAGAGGAGGATCCGGGCTGGGACTGGGAAGTGAGGAGGGAATTCCAGTCCGTGCTCCCTCATCCCTTCAGTTCTGTGATTTGGGGGTCTGGTTTTCCCCGTGGCTGTTTTATTCGGGTTGGGAGTGTTTCCCCAGCCTGTTGTGTCCTTATGGAACCCTGTAAAAGTGGATTTTTATGGATTTTCCTTTGGGTCTGGCACCACCTTCTGCTGGGCTTTCCCCCAGGTGCTGCTGGCTTGGATGGGAAACTGGACTGGGACACTCCAGCCGTGGAAAATCCTCCCAACTCCTCAGCAGAATCCTCACCTTGGATGCATCCCTAAATCTGCCTTTGGCTCTCAGGGCCCCATCCTGGGCTCTGTGCATCCAGCTGGAACAGCCGGGTGGGAAAAACCCTCCCAGAGCTGCTCTGGCGTCTGTCCCTGAAGCTGAGGGGATGCTCTGAGCTCTCCTCTGTCCCGGGCTCAGATGGTTCAGCCTGGTGCTTTGGCAACTGGAAAACTGAGGAATGAGCTGCTTCAGTGAAGGGTTTGCTGAGCTTTTGGCTCTCCAAAAGGGTTTAGGCAGCAAAATGAGGTGAATTTGGGTGGTGCTGAGCCCCAGGGCTGGGAGCTGGGCTGGAGGTGGGGATGGCTCTGTGTGACCCCCTTTGCACGGTCCTGGCCTTGCTGGGCTCCTTCCTCCACCTGGAATTGGAATTTTGGGATGTCTGGTGAGCAGCCATGGCTGAGCAGAGGGAATGTCACTGCCTTGACCTTTTTAAGTGGTTCTTGTTTGAGTCTGAGTTAATCCATCAGATTTCTCCCCCTGCTATCTCCTCTCCGGGCGAATGCGCACACAGATCTTCCCCTCTTCCCCTTCTCAAGAACCTGCTGATGGGAACAGAGCCTCCCCCAGTGCTCCATGGTCTCATCTGGGAGAGTTTTTTCCCTTCTAACCCATTTTTTTTCCCCACTTTTCCCTCAGGGAAGGAGGCTGGAATCCCTGTGAGCTCTGCCTGCCTTCCAGGGAGGGGAAAGGGGAGGTGGTGAGAGTTAAAGGATCTTTATTTCTGCAGAGACTCAAATGTGTTTGTTATTTCTGAGGAATTCTTGCTTTTCTTACCTCAGCTGTGCTGTTCACTGGCAGCAAAACCAAACCAGGGGTGGCATTTCCAGCTCCCTGTTTTCTCATTGTCTCTCTGCGTGACGCTGCTCGAGTGGAGGATCATTAATGAATGATCGTTAATGAAGCCATTTCCAAATTCCAGCCCCTGGGAAGGCTGCCCTCGGTCTTTCTGGGAATTCTGTCTTTTCCCCAGACTTGGCTGGTCTGGAAGTGCTGCTCAGAGGCAGCAGAACAGGTTTGGGTTCCTGCTGCTGGAGGTGAATTCATTACTGAGAGCCCTGGCAGCTTTGAAGTCGGCAATTACAGGCCAGGGGATGGAAAAGGCTCCTTGTAAAGATGGGATCTAATTTGTTTTTCCTTCCCTGAGCGAGTGGGATTTTTCCAGCTGAAAGGCCCAGGTGCTCCAGTGCCACCTCCAGCTCCTGCTGCCATTGTCACCTGTGCTGGCGCCTTGGCCAATGGACATTCCTGACGTGGCAGAGAAGCAAAGGTGCTCTGGGGGCTGAGCTGCCCTGTGCCATTGCTCCTTTGAGCCGTTCCCAGGGATAATCCAGGCTGTGCCTCGCCCAGGAGCAGCTCTGTGACCTGAGGAGGGCTCCTGGTTTGCCCTGAGGTGTGAAACTGAGCAGAACAAATGCAATGGCGTGGTTGTCCCTGCTGGTGACCCATGGGGAGACCCTTACAGGACAATTCCTGGTGCTGCTTCCCCTCTGCCAGTTTGAAGCTGCTTCCTTTGTCCTGTCTCTCCATGCCCTTGTCCAAAATCCCTCTCCAGCTCCCTCACAGCCCCCTTTGGGTTTTGATCATCAAGAAGTGGCTGATCCTCACTTGGTTTGGGAATTTAAATGCCTGACCTGGAGCCCAACCATATATTTACAGTTTATTTACCCATCTTTTGCTCACAGGAAAAAGAAGAATCTTTGTTTTGATGTGGTGGAAGCTGTTCCTGTGTGCTGTGACCTCTGTTTTGGAAACAAAGCACCAAAAGCAGCTCGTGAAGGATCCCAGCGCTTGTGTGGGTTCATAAACACAGCTGCTCTGGGGGCAGAGAATCCCAGCCTGGTTTGGGTTGGAAGAAAATTAAAAACCATCTCATTCCACCCCTGCCACGGGCAGGGACACCTCCCACTGCCCCAGATTGCTCCAAACCCCATCCAACCTGGCCTGGGACACTCCCAGGGATCCAGGGGCAGCCACAGCTGTGCTGGGAATTCCACCCTCACAGGGAAGAATCCCTTCCTAATACCCAACCTGAATTTCATCTCTTTCAGCCTGAACCCCTTCCCCCTTGCCCCTCTCTCCAGATCCTGGTGAGCAGCCCCTCCCCAGCTCCTTGCAGCCCCTGCAGGTCCTGGAAGGGGCCGTGAGGAATCCCCAGAACCTCCCCTGCTGCAGCTTCCAGGGCTGCTGGGCTCGCCCACTGCAAATCCCGGGAAATCTCCTGGTGGAGAGGTGGAATTCCCTGAGCTGGAGCTGGGCCACCAAGCCAACACAGAAGAGAAACTGAAAGCAAAACAGAGGGAATGCCCAGAGCCAGGCCCCGAGGGAAATCCTGGGTGTGAGATCCCTGCTCTGCGTGGGATCACCACATCTCTGCTGCTGGAACCCCTAAATCCTGCTGGAAACCCCAAATCCATAATTCCTGCTGCAGCACCTCCCTCAGGTGTCTTCTCCAAGAGCTGTCTTGCTTGGATTTGGGATGCAAGCAGTGGAAAATATCTGGGTAACAGCCCCTTTGCTGGAAAATATTTCAGTTATTTCAAAAAAGCTTTGGTTTGCTTGCTAGAAAATATTTAGATGGTGACCAAACCCATTTTGCTCCATTTTGTAAAGAGGATTTGGGTTATAACTCAGAATGTTTTGGTTGGTTTGGGTGCTTGTTGGCAATTTGGGAAACGTGTGCTTGTGGGGTTTTGTTTTCATGGGGAAAAAAAGGCAAACAAGGAATTTTGTGATTTTCTGGGAGGGTGTGGAGTGTGGGTTAAACCCTGAGGGCGGGTGGCACCTTCCTGGGGGTTGCAGCAGCTGCCCTTGGATGTGGGATGGGGAGGGAATCGTGTGCTCCTCAAAATAAACCAATGAATGGGAAAATTGGGGGATTTCTGTCCAAATAGTGAAAGCAGGAGCAGGTAGGACATGGAAACGAGCCCATGTCCTGGAGTGAAGGTCTGGGATGGTGATGGAGAGGGGAAGGCAGGACAGCTCTGGGGAGCACCTCAGAGCAAAGCAGAGAAGGAACCTGGGAACCACCTTGGAGGGAATGAGATGAGGAACTGGGGATCATCCTGGAGGGAATGAGAGAAAGGACCTGGAGACCACCTTGGAGGAAACAAGAGGAGGAATCTGGAGAACATCTGGGAAAAGGAAGAGAAGGAACCTGATGATCACCTTGGAGGAAATGAGAGGAGGAACCTGGGGACCATCCTGGAGGAAATGAAAGAACCTGGGGAACACCTTGGAGGAAATGAGAGAAGGAACCTGATGATCACCCTGGAGGAAAGGAGAGAAGGAACCTGGGGACCATCCTGGAGGGAATGAAACAAGGAATCTGGGGACCATCCTGGAAAAAGCAAGAGAAGCAACCTGGAGACCACCTTGGAAGAAATTAGAGGAGGAACCTGGAGAACATCATGGAAAAAGGAAGAGAAGGAACCTGGAGACCACCTTGGAAGAAATTAGAGGAACCTGTGGATCATCCTGAAGGGAGTGAGAGGAGGAACCTGGGGATCTCCTTGGGGGAAATGAAAGAAGGAACCTGGAGAACATCATTGAAAAAGGAAGATAAGGAACCTTGGAGGAAATGAGAGGGAGAACCTGGGGACCATCCTGGAAAAAGGAAGGGAAGGAACCTGGGGATCACCCTGGAGGAAATGAGAGGAGGAACCTGGAGAAAATAATGAAAAAAGGAAGGGAAGGAACCTGGGGATCACCTTGGAGGAAATGAGAGGAGGAACCTGGGGACCATCCTGGAGGAAAGCACAGGAGGACCCTGCTGGGCTCCATCTCCTTGCCCCGTGTCCTCCCCGCCTCCATCCCTCTCTCCGCGGGCGGAAGGAGAGCAGACCAAAGCCTTTCCCAAGAACCGAGTCCCTTTGTCCCGCTGCAAGGTCTGGCGAGCGGCTCCGGGGATTTTGGCCAGCGCAGCCCGGACCCAGCGCGGTGACGTCGGGTCCCCGGTCCCCGATAAGAGCTGCCCCTTATCGCTCGGCTGCCCTTTGATAGGGCCGATCCCGCAGGGTCCCGGGGCACAAAGCCGCCCTTGAGGCCGGCCCGGAGGTGCCCGTGGCCGGCGGATCAGAGCCGGTGCCGGGATAAAAGCGGAGCCCCGGCGGCCGCGCCCGGCTCTGCCCCTCCCGAGGGCTGCGAGCACCATGAGGTGGCTGCCGGTGGTGCTGGCGTGGCTGCAGCTGGCCGGGGGCGCGGTCAGGTGCGAGACGGGGCCGGGGAGGGAGAGAGGGGATGGGGAGAAGATGGGAGCGAGGAGGATGCACGGGGGGCACGGAGCGGGGCGGATCCTGGGGGATGGAGAGCAGATCCTGGGGGATGGAGAGCAGATCCTGGGGGATGGAGAGATCCTGGGCATGGAGAGATCCTGGGACAGGGAGAGATCCTGGGACAGGGAGAGATCCTGGGACAGGGAGAGCAGATTCTGGGGGATGGAGACATCCTGGACATGGAGAGATCCTGGGTATGGAGAGATCCTGGGGGATGGAGAGCAGATCCTGGGGAATGGAGACATCCTGGGATGTGGAGAGATCCTGAGAGAGCATAGAGAGATCCTGGGCATGGAGAGATCCTGGGTATGGAGAGATCCTGGGATGTGGAGAGATCCTGGGAGAGCATGGAGACATCCTGGACATGGAGAGATCCTGAGAGAGCATAGAGAGATCCTGGGCATGGAGAGATCCTGGGATGTGGAGAGATCCTGGGGCATGGAGAGCAGCTCCTGGGGATCTGCAGAGCTCCTGGCACATGGAGAGCTCCTGTCACGTCCCAAAGGAGCCCAGAGAACCGAGCCCTCTGAAAATGCTGAAATCTTCTTTCCTGCTGTGCTCTGTTGTGTTCTGTCTCTGTCCGCGCAGGATCAGCCTGAGGAAAGGCCTCTCCATCCGGGACCAGATGAGGGCAGCTGGGGTGCTGGATGATTTCCTGAAGCACATCAAATACGATCCAGTGAAGAAATACCAGCCCAGCCAGGGCTCCGTGGTGAGGGAGCCCATAGCCAACCACCTGGACGTGAGTGCCCTGCCTGCCTGTCCTTCCTCCTCCCAGCTGCCACAGCAATCTGGACACTCCTGAGCCTCCGGCAGTGAGAAACTGCTTTTTTCCCCACCCTTAAATTGCTTTTTTCCCCCACCCTTAAATTGCTTTTTTTCCCCACCCACCCTTTAAATTGTTTTCCCCCACTCTTAAATTGCTTTTTTCCCCACCTTTAAATTGCTTTTCTCCCCACCCTTACATTGCTTTTTCCTCCACTTTTTAACTTCTGTTTTGAACCCCAAGGAAGTTTACCCGCAGCCACGAAGAGCCAGGCTTTTCTGTATGAAACAAACCCACAATAATGATTTAATATTTCATTTTTTTGGGGGAGTAGAGGCAGGATAAAAGCTCAGCCTGCTGCTGCCTGGCTGGGGGATGCCAGGGGGGAGCCTGCTCTGTCCCTGATCCCCTGGCCAATGAAAATTCCCTTTTTTTTTTTTTTCCAGTCCTCCTACTTTGGGGAGATCAGCATTGGGGAGCCCCCCCAAAAGTTCCTGGTGCTCTTTGACACCGGTTCCGCCAACCTGTGGGTGCCCTCCACGGACTGCAAGAGTCCTGCTTGCTGTGAGTAGCCCAGGATGCTGTGAGCAGTTCCTGCTCCTAGGAGTAATTAGTGCTCACTAATTAATGCCAATTATCCCAGCACTACGGGGCTCAATACCTTTTAGAGCACCCCAGGATGGGTTTAGGTGCTACGGGTGCCCAAAGCCACGTCCTTGTCTCTGTTCTTCCATGTCCTTCCCCTGCCACATTGGGGACATCATGATTCCAAAAAAATGAGCCTGGGATGCTGATCTGGGGTTGCTGTGGCTTCCTTGGGGAGCTCAGAGCCCTCAAATCCTCCCTGCCCATCCCAGGAACTTCAGGGGTGCTCCCTGCCCGTCCCAGGAACTTCAGGGGTGCTCCCTGGCCACCCCAAGGATCTCAGGGGTGCTCCCTGGCCACTCCTGGCAATCTCACTGATGGAGCACCCGGCAGTGAAATCCCACTGCAGAACAGGACCTGATCCTTGGGAATTATCCCAGTGGAGCACCCAGCAGTGAAATCCCACTGATGGAGCACCAAGCAGTTAGATCCCACTGCAGAACAGGACTTGATCCCTGGGGATTATCCCAGGGACCATCCAGCAGTGACATCCCACTGCAAAACAGGACTTGATCCCCAGAAATTACCCCAAGGAGCACCCATCAGTGAAATCCCACTGATGGAGCACACAGAAATGAAATCCCACTGCAAAACAGGACTTAATCCCTGGGAATTATCCCAGGGAGGTTCCAGCAATGCAATCCCACTGATGGAGCACCCATCAGTGAAATCCCACTGCAGAACAGGACCTGATCCCCAGAAATTATCCTAAGGGAGCATCCAGCAGTGAAATCCCACTGATGGAGTGTCCAGCAGTGACATCCCACTGCAGAACAGGATCTGCTCCTTGGGAATTATCCCAATGGAGCACCCAGCAGTGACATCCCACTGCAGAACAGGATCTGATCCTTGGGGATTATCTCAGGGAGGTTCCAAGAGTGACATCCCACTGATGGAGCATCCAGCAGTGAAATCCCACTGCAGAACAGGACCTGATCCCCAGGAATTATCCTAAGGACAACCCAGCAATGAAATCCCACTGAGGGAACATCCAGCAGTGAAATCCCACTGCCAAAAAGGACCTGATCCCTGAGGACCTGGTTACCCCGAGGAGCACTGAGCAGTGAAGTGTCCCACTGCATGGGATTTCGCTGGCCACACCCAGGGCTTTCCCTCTTCTCCCTCCCCAGTCAACCACGCCAAGTTCCAGCCCAGTGCCTCGGCCACCTTCACGCCCAGGGGCCAGTCCTACAACGTGTCCTACGGCAGCGGCTCCGTCACCATCGTGCTGGGCTCCGACACGCTCAGGGTGAGTCCCCAGGGCCAGGTTTGTGGATGGTTGGGTGGCTGGGGTGAATGTGTAGGGTAGCAGCCCTAGAAGGTTAATGAGTAGGAGGAAGATGATGAGGGGTGTTAAAATTAGGGCTCATTTGTGTCCTTTTTTTGTCTAGGGGCGTTATTAGTTGTTTTGTAACTAGGTTGATAAACCATAGTTGGAGGGTTGAGAGTCGGGTAGTGATTCATCAGTTATCTAGGGATGGTAATAGGAGAGCTGGGAGTGTTCTTGAGATGAGGATTAGTGGGATTCCTAGGAGAGTCAGGCTTGAAAATTGGTCAAAGAAGCTTAAGGTCATGGTCAGGTTCAGGGGGTGGTGCTTGGAGCGATGGGCAGTTTGCTGGAGGGGGGATTTATTGATACAAATGATAGAAGTTTGGGTTGGATGTCCTGACTGGGTGTCCCCACCAGGAGCAGCCTAAGGGCTGATCTGACCTGTCTTGGACTTGGACAAAGCCTGGCAGGATGGATGAAAAGTGTTCACTGCCACCCTCTGTGGTGGTGTTCACAGGGGTCCCAGGATGAGGGAAGAGACGAGGATCTGACTCCATGTTTCAGAAGGCTGATTTATTATTTTATGATAGATATTACATTAAAACTATACTAAAAGAATAGAAGAAAAGGTTTCATCAGAAGGCTGGCTAAGATAAGAATAGCAAAGAATGATAACAAAGGTTTGTGTCTCGTACAAAGAGAGTCTGAGCCAGCTGGGCTGTGATTGGCCATTAATTAGAAACAACCACATGAGACCAATCCCAGATGCACCTGTTGCATTCCACAGCAGCAGATAATAATTGTTTGTGTTTTGTTCCTGAGGCCTCCCAGCTTCTCAGGCGGAAAAATTCCTAAAGAAAGGATTTTTCATAAAAAGATGTCTGTAACACCCTCAGTCACCAGCTGGCCTTTGGCTGGCTTTTACCCCAAATCCTGGGGCTTTTTTCCCAATTTTCCCCTCTGCCTGGTGCTGTTGGCACCTTTGGAGCAGCAGCTTCCCTCAGATCCCCTTTCCCTGCAGATCCAGAGCATCACGGTGCGGGAGCAGGAGCTGGGGCTGAGCCAGGAGGAGCCCACGCAGCCGTTCTACTTCGCAGCCTTCGACGGCATCCTGGGCATGGCCTTCCCCTCGCTGGCCGTGGGGGGCACGGCCACGGCCCTGGCGGGGATGCTGGAGCAGAACCAGCTGCCTGAGCCCGTCTTCAGCTTCTACTTCTCACGGTGAAAACCCTGCAGGGCGCTCTCAGTGTCCTGGTGTGCCCTGCTCTCACATTGTGGTGTCCCCTGCCCTCATATCATGGTGTCCCCTGTCTGCAGGTCCTGCTGTCCCCTGCCTGCATGTTGTGGTGTCCACTGCCCTCACACCCTGGTGTCCCCTATCTGCACACCCTGGTGTCCCCTATCTGCATGTCCTGGTGTCCCCTGCCCACATGTCATGGTGTCCCATCGCACATCCTGCTGTCCCCTACCTCCACAACCTGCTCTTCCCTGTCCTCACATCGTGGTGTCCCCTGCCTGCACATCCTGCAGTCCCCTACCTGTATGTCATGGTCCCCTACCTGTATGTCATGGTGTCCCCTGCCTGCACCTCCTGGTGTCCCCGATCTGCACCTCCTGGTGTCCCCTTCCTTCACATCCTGGTGTCCCCTGCCTCTATATCCTGGTGTCCCCTGCCCTCACATTGTGGTGTCCCCTATCTGCACATCCAGCTGTCCCTTGCCCACACGTCCTGGTGTCCCCTGTCTGCACATCCTGGTGTCCCCTCACATCCTGCTGTCCCCTGCCTGTCCCCCTGAGGGTTCCTTGGGGATTGCTCCCTCTCCAGCCCACGTTCACCACAGGGATCTCCTGGCTCTGTTTTCTCACAGACAGCCCACCTACGACTACGGGGGCGAGCTCATCCTGGGGGGCGTGGACCCTCAGCTCTTCCAGGGGGACATCACCTGGGCACCGGTGACACAGAAGCTCTACTGGCAGGTGGCACTTGAGGAGTGAGTGGTGTTTGCACCTCTGGCCATCACCCCCTGGCTCAGCTGCTGCTCTGCAGGGCTCCAGGCTCCATGCTTTGGGTTTAGGGGTGCCCAATGCCACGTCCTTGTCCCCGTTGTCCTGCCAGGGTTGCCATCGGGCAGTCAGTGACCGGCTGGTGCGGCCAGGGCTGCCAGGCCATCGTGGACACGGGGACATTCCTGCTGACCGTGCCCCAGGAGTACATAGAGAGCATCCTGGAGGCCCTGGGAGCCCAGGAGACCAGCTATGGGGTGAGTGTGGGGGTTTGGGGGGGTCTGGAGCAGTGGGGAGCCTGCGTGGGAGTCAGAACCCTGGGCTTGACCAGGTCCCACCAAACTCAGGTGGCACCTGCAGGGAAAGGGACTGCAGAGGTTTGCACACAATGTTCTCTCCTCTCAGGCTGAGAAAGGTGGGGATGCTCAGCCTGGAGAAGAGAACATTGTGTGCAAACCTCACAGCCCGTTCCAGGATCTGAAGGGGCTGCAGGGAAGCCAGAGAAGGACTTGGGACAAGGGCCTGGAGTGACAGGACAAGGGGAGATGGGTTCAGATTGAAGGAGAGGAAATTTAGGGTTGATGCAGGGAAGGAATTCCACCCTGTGAGGGTGGGGAGGGGCTGGGGTGATGTCCCAGAGCAGCTGTGGCTGTGCCATCCCTGGCAGTGTCCCAGGCCAGGCTGGAGCACCCTGGGGACAGTGGGAGGTGTGGATGGGCTTTGAGGTCCCTCAAACCCAAACCATTCCAGGACTCCATGAGCAGGTTTAGATGAGATTTTGGGAAGAAATACTGGGAGAGGGGCTGGGATGGAATTCCCAGAGCAGCTGTGGCTGCCCCTGGATCCCTGGCAGTGTCCCAGGCCAGGCTGGAGCACCCTGGGCACAGTGGGAGGCGTCCCTGCCACAGCAGGGGTGGCACTGGGTGATTTAAATTCCCTTCCCACCCAAACCTTTCCGTGATTCCATGGTGTGGCGCTGCCAGGGGTGGGGTGTGTGTGTCCCCCTGTGTCCCCTGGCTGCCATGACCCCGTGTCCCTGTCCCCTCAGTACGCTGTGGACTGCAGTGACACCCAGAGCATGCCCCAGCTCACCTTCGGCATCGGCGGCGCCCGGCTCGCGCTCCCCCCGGCCGCCTACGTCCTCAACGTACGTCTGGGGCCTGTGGGGTCCAGCCCGGAATCCCACAGGGTTCCATGGCTGTCAGGGACATCCCCGGGGTTCCTGAGAGTTCCTGAGCCACTGGGAACACCCTGAGAGTTCCCCAGGGTTCCCCGGGTACCCAGAACATCCCAAGGGTTCCTGAGGGTTCCCCGGGTACTGGGAACATCCCGAGGGTTCCCCCAGGGTTCCTCAGGTATCAGGGATATCCCAAGGCACCAGGGACATCCCGAGAGTTCCTGAGAGTTCCCCAGGGTTCCCAGGAACATCTCGAGGGTTCCTGAGAATCCCTGAGGCGCTGGGAATATCCTGAAAATTCCCAAGGGTTCCCCAGGCACTGGGAACATCCCGAGGGTTCCCCTGGGCTCCAAGGGTACCAGGAACATCCTGAGAGTTCCCCTGGCACCCAGAACATTCTGAGAATTCCCGAGGCATTGAGAACATCCTGAAAGTTCCTGAGAGTTCCTGAAGGCACCAGGAACATCCCCAGGTACCGGGAAACATTCCGAGAGTTCCTGAGTGCTGCCCATGCACCAGGAACATCCTGAGAGTTCCCAAGAGTTCCCCAGATACTGGGAACATCCCGAGCATTCCCGAAAGTTCCCGAGGCACCAGGAACATCCCGAGAGTTCCTGAGTGTTCCGCAGGCACCGGGAACATCCCAAGAATTCCCGAGCCTTCCCCAGGCATTGGGAACATCCCAAGGCACCAGGAACATCCCGAGGCACCGGGAACATCCCGAGAGTTCCCCAGGCACCAGGAACATCCCGAGCATTCCCGAGGCAGTGGGATCATCCCAAGAATTCCCAAGGCACGGGGAACACCCCGAGCATTCCCAAGGCCCCGGGAGGATCCCGTAGCTGCAGCAGCGACGCTCCCCCCGTGCTGCTGGAGGTGCTGACCCCCCGTTATTCCCCCCTCCAGAGCAATGGCTACTGCACCCTGGCCATCGAGGCCACCTACCTGCCCTCCCAGGACGGGCAGCCCCTCTGGATCCTGGGAAACGTTTTCCTGAAGGAATATTACACCGTCTTCGACATGGCCAACAACCGCGTGGGCTTCGCCCTCTCGGCCTAGAGGAAGCGAATTCCAGCCCCTCTCCCAGCCCATGGAGTGCCACAGCATTCCCAGGGACATTTCTGCTCCTTTCCATCCCCGTCCCTCGGGATTTGTGTGCCCGTGGATCCTGTAGCAAATAAACCCTGCCGTCCCAAATGGTCTCTGAGCTCCTGGGTTTGTTCGGAGCAGCTTGAGGGGTTCCCTGGCTCACAATTCCCTGCTCCAGCAAGGTAAGTGCTGGGATGAGCTCCAGACCCTGGGATAAATCCCCAGTCCCTACCTCCAACCCTCAGGAAACCCCAGAGGGGAAGCCCCTGAGCCTCCCTGCAGCTGGAAAAGCTTTGCCAAAGCCCTGTGGTGTATCCAGGCGGGATCCCGAGGCTGTGAGGTGAGTCAGGACACCCAAATGACCCCTGGGGCCTGAAATGGGGCTGGAAAACTGCACTGGAATATCGGGAATTGGGAGGAGGTGTGGCCCAAGGGGATGGGGAACACCCTGGGCAGGGGGAGGTTGGTTCACCCTGCTCTTTTCCAGTTTCTTAGAACTTTTTATCACCAGAACTTCTTTATCGTGACACCCAAATGACCCTTGAGCCCTGAAAAAAGCCTTTGGAAAACCTCACTGGAATATTGGGAATGGCAGGGTGTGGCCCAAGGGGATGGGGAACGCCCTGGGCAGAGGGAGGCTGGGTGACCCCGCTCTTTCCCAGCACCCAGAGTGGTTTTTTAGATTTTTAGCAGTTCTTTATCACCGGAGCTCGCTCTCAGATGCGCTCACGGCTCTGTCACCTCCCGGGGGAAGGACACAAAGTGCCCCGAGCTTTGAGTCAAAATATTGACACAGGCTGAGCGCGCTGAGACCGAGATTAGGAGGGCACCGACAGCAGGGAAGGGCATTCCTCATCCTCCTCCTCCTCTTCCTCCTCCTCCCTCTGCAATGGGAATTTTCTGCTGGAAACAGGGTGGTGGTGGCCAGCAAAGGCTGACCACGTCCTTCTGCTCTTTGCTGTCCCCTTTGCTCCCTGCAGGACCTGCCCAGACCCATCAGGAACCTCGTGGGGATTTCCCGAGCTTCTGAAGGATTCCCAGCATCATTCCATGGCCAAAAGTTTGGATGGAAGCTGGAAGGCTCCTGCCCATTCCCAGAAGACCAGCAGCAGGAATTTCCACTTGCTGGAAGGGGTGTGTGTGACTGTGCCTTTGTTTTCCGGAAAGCTGGAGCTGGGAGAAAAAAAATCCTTTAATTGGGTGATAACGGCGGCGTTTGGCTTTTGATCGGTGTCCCGTGTTTGGGCTGGGGGTCAGAGGGGCTGAGCGGGGTCAGGAGGGAAATCAGGGTGGGTGTGGGGGCATTGCCAGGGCCACAAACGGCTGGGGGATCGTGGTGCAAGGAGTGGTAAAAACCTGGTGCAAGGAGCTCCACGATCCCTGTGTCATCCCAGTCCAAAGGGATGCAGGATCCTGGGGCAAGGAGCTCCATGATCCCCCTGTGATCCTAATCCTAAGGGATGTAAATGTAGGATCGTGGTGCAAGGAGCTCCACGATCCCTCGTGTTCCTGACAGAAAGGGATGCACCATCCTGGCTCACGGCACTGCACAACCCCAACACAGCGCTGCCTTCACCTCCCACCCCATCCCTCCTCTCCCGAGCCGTTTTTGGGGTGGAAACACCCACTTTAGAGGAAACAAAAAAAAAAAAAAAAAAGAAGCATTTTTGGGGAGGCTCCCCCCCTTTTCAGGGCAGGAAAGCTCCAAGCCCGAACTCCGCCGTGGCCGGGCGGGGACTACAAGTCCCGGCAGGCGCGGACTGCAGCTCCCGGCGTGCCCGGGGCCGGGAGCGCAGCGAGGGCAGCGGAACGGGCCGCGCCGGGCCGGGCGGGCGCTGCTGCTGCCCTCCCTCGGCACGGGGCCGAGCCGGGCCGAGCCGAGCCCAACCGGGCCGGACTGCGCTGAGCCGAGCGGAGAGGCCCGACAGAACCGAGCCGAACCGAGTCGGGCCGAGGAACTCAACAGAACCGAGCCCAACCGGGCCGGGCCGAGCCGAGCCCAACCGGGCCGGACTGCGCCGAGCCGAGGAGCCCGACAGAACCGCGCCGGGACGAGCAGAGCCGAGTGGAGCCGAACTGAGCCGAGGAGTCGAATCGAGCGCAGCCGAACCGAGCCGAGTGGGGCCGAACTGAGCTGAGCTGAGCCCAGGAACCGAACCGAGCCGGGCCGAGCGCAGCCGAGCGAGTCCGAACAGATCCGAGCTGACCCGAGCGGGGCCGAACTGGGCTGAGCCGACCCGAGCGCAGCCGAGCGGGGCCGAACCGAGCCGAGGGGCCGAACCGAGCTGGGCCGAGCGCAGCCGAACGAGGCCGAGCAGAGCCGAGCGCAGCCGAACCACTTCGTTTCCTCGCCGTTCCCCACGGGTGAGTGGGAGGACGGGGGTCCCGGGGGCCGGGGGGGGCTCGGCAGCCGCGCAGCGGGGCTCCCTCGGCTTGGAGCCCACCTTGTGGGGGTGCTGGGGCGGTTTTGGGGTGCTCCCCCCTGTCCTGCGCCATCCCGGAGCGCTCTGAACTCGGAGTTGCTTTTTTCCCCCCTTATTTTGCTGAAAATAATCGCCCACCCCCTCGCCCCTGGGAGGCTCCAGCCTGGCTGCTGCGGGGCGCGGAGGTTTTGGGGGTCTCCAGCAGCTCGTCCCAAAACCCGGCGGTCCCGGGGGTCTGTGAGAGCCCCGGCAGTTCGGGGGGACCTGCCCGGGTCGCCTTTCCCATGGGCAGCCCCCCCCGAACACGGTGCTGCACGCCTGGGGAAACTGAGGCACGGATGCTCCGGGACACCCGGAGGGTCCCCGGCACCCCCGGTTTGAGGGACGCAAAGTGGGGACTTCTCCCATTTAGAAAAAATGGGGAAATTGGGATACCTCGTGTCACACGGCTTTTAGGGGGGTCACCAAGAGGACACACAGCGTGTCCCCCCTTCCTGGGGAATTTGGGGGCGAATAGAGGGGGCTGCCCGGACCGATTAATTACATTCATGAATTAATTACGAGGCAGGAAAGGATTACGCAGCCCCGAGACTGCTTGGGGGCAGTCAGATGATGGGGGAAATTTCCTTAAAAAAGTAAAAACCAAAAAAAAAAAAAAAAAACAAACCAACCAAACCCTTAAAAAAAAAAAAGAAGAATAGAAACACGAAGAAAATCTGGTGGTTATTGTGCTGGTGTAAGATAAATAAATAAACCGGTGCGAGTCCGGGGAAAGCAGGGCTCGTTTCCAGGAATCCCGGCGTGTTCCCCCCCTTGGGGCACGGGGGGAGTTGGTGTTTTTTATATAACAGAGTCCGGCAGGCAGCGAAGGGAGCCTTTGGGGGGGTTATTTTTTCTTTTCCCCCCCCTTCTCTGTACTTCCCTGCCATGTTTGCTTGGCTTCATGCACGGCTGCTCCGAGCTGGGAATGGATGGGGCTGGTTTCTCCCAGCCTGCTCTGGCTCACCTGCTGCAGGAGGGTGGAAATCCCAAAGCTGGGGAAGGGTGGGAATTTGGGATTGGGGTGGCTGGGTTTGGGGGAAATACCCAGTTTTAGGGTGGCTGGATTTGGGGGGGACACCCAGATTTGGGGTGGCTGGATTTGGGGGGGACACCCAGATTTGGTGCTGGTGGTGGGTCAGGCCAGCATGTGCTGAGGAACAGTGAGAATTTAGGATTGGAGTGGCTGGATTTGGGGGAAACACCCAGATTTGGGGTGGCTGGATTTGGGGGGAACACCCAGATTGAGGTGGCTGGGTTTGGAGGGAATACCCAAATTTGGGGTGGTGGTGGTGGGTCAGGGCAGCACGTGCTGAGGAGCAGTGGGAATTTGGGATTGGGGTGGCTGGATTTGGGGGAAATACCCAGATTTGGTGGCTGGGTTTGAGGGGAACACCCAGATTTGGTAGCTGGATTTGGGGGGAACGCCCAGATTTGGGGTGGCTGGATTTGGGGGGGACACCCAGATTGGGGTGGCTGGATTTGGGGGGAACATCCAGATTTGGGGTGGCTGGATTCGGGGGAAATACCCAGATTTGGGGTGGCTGGATTTGGGGGGGACACCCAGATTGGGGTGGCTGGATTTGGGGGGAATATCCAGATTTGGGGTGGCTGGATTTGGGGGGAACACCCACATTTGGGGTGGCTGGATTTGGGGGGAACACCCAGATTGGGGTGGCTGGATTTGGGGGGAACACCCAGATTTGGTTGGCTGGATTTGGGGGGAATATCCAGATTTGGGGTGGCTGGATTTGGGGGGAACACCCAGATTTGGTGCTGGTGGTGGGTCAGGGCAGCACATGGAGGTGTTTTCCAAGGGATGCTGGGTTGGTTTCCTGCTGAATTCTGGGTTTATTTCCTGCTGAATCCTGGGTTCACTTCCCGAGGGATGCCGGCCCCGCGTGTTTGGTGTTTTCTGAGGGATCTGCCCACCCTTATCAGTAGGAAACTGCAAACTGTGCTGGGGTGGAGCTGCTGGATGGGGCCATCCAGCATCCGGGTGTTTGGGATGGAGCTGTGAGCCCAGCCAGGGATTTTAGATTTTATTGCTTTTTCCACACTGCACGTGTGTGTGTGTGTTCCTGGTCTGCCCTGCCCTGTTTTCCTGGAAATGCTGGAATGGGAATGGGAATGGGAAGAGCCCCTTGGGATGATGTGGGAGGGTCACCATTCCCATGGCTGAGCAGCCCAAAAACCAGGGAAATGGGATTTGGGAGGGTGTCCCCTTCCAAAAATCCACAATGCTGAGGGTAAAAAACATCCTCGTGTCGTGGGGTGCTGGAATGGGGAGCTGGGGATCTGGTGTGATGGGACCTCACCCCTGGATTTGATGTTTCTCCCTCCTTTGCTGGGGTGTAGGTGGCAGGGATGGAGCTGCCACACCCCTGTCCCCTCTGTGGGGACAAAAATTCCCATCTGGAATTTTTTGGGGTGGTTTTAGAGGGCACCTCAAGCTGGGTTTGCCTCAAGGGGAGCTGTTTTGTCAGTGCCCTGTGTGGGGTTATCCCATATCCCAGGCAAAGAGGGAGCAGACAGGGGTCAGGGGCAGGCAGATGTTGGAGGAAATTTCCTTTAAAAAAATTAAAAATTGAAAAAAAAAAAGCAAAAAAAAAAAAAAAGAGAATAGAAACACAAAGAAAATCTGGTCCCGGGTGGTGTGGGGCTGGCAGTGCTGCCACATGTCCCGGTGGCAGCTCTGTGACAACTTCCCAGAGCCCTGTTTGCTGAGAGGGACCCCAGGGAGCCGGTGCTGGGTGTTTGACAGCCCCATAGAAGAGCAGAGGGTGCTCAGAGGTGCCAGGTGTGCTGTCACCTCCCTGTGGTGGCCTTCACCACCTCCATGAGCTTTCCCAAGCTGTGTGGAGGCTGCTGGGGTCACTCTGGTGGCTCTGTGGCCGTCGTCACCAGCTCTGTGACACTTTGGGGGGTGAAAGGGGGGGGATCTCTCCCTGGCCACGCTGGGATTTTGTGCTCATCTTCTTTTTCCTCTCTCTGGCACGTCCAGGAAGAGCCCCCATGGCTCTTCCCTCATCCCTCCCAAATTCCTGTCCCTCCTGCTGGCACCTGGCTGGTGCTTGGGGCAGGTGTTCTCAGTGGATTTCCCTGCACATCAGGGCTCCCCTGAAGTGGAATTCC
The DNA here is from genome assembly GCF_037042795.1 of Molothrus aeneus. NCBI lineage: Eukaryota > Metazoa > Chordata > Aves > Passeriformes > Icteridae > Molothrus > Molothrus aeneus. The sequence goes on along the minus strand of NC_089669.1, from coordinate 2,482,346 downwards.
CAGGAATTCCCAGGAATGGGGGAGTCCTGTGCTCCAGGACGAGCCCTGGGTGCTGCTCCTCACCTTCCTGAGAGGCTGAGAAAAGCAGGAATGGGGGATTCTCCATCTCTGGGGGGCCAGGGACAGTTCTGGGGGGGTTTTGTTGCTGCAGGAGCGTTGGGATGGGCACCGTGGGATGGTTTGGGTGGGATCACCTGGCTGGGCTCACCTGGGCAGGGCTCAAGGTGTCCCCAATGTCCCTACAGGCTGTGCCACCTTATCTTGAAAGCCTCTTCTAGGAATTGCCCCCGGGGTTTTGTCACCTTTCCTCGGAGCGCTTTTGGCTCCAAACAAACTCCCCACACCCTGAGCTCTGCCTCCTTTGCTTAAATGGGTGCAAATTCCGGATAAACCTGAAATTCCCAGTGTGGGGATGGCTGGGGGGCGGGGGGGGCGGTTCTTGGAGCCTCAGGGACCAGCAGAGCTGGCTCCTGCCCAGGCTGTGCCCTCGGGATTTTGGGAATATTTCGGAGGAAATGAGGAAGGGGCTGCACCCACCTGGCACAGATTGCTGCCAGATGAGGAAGGGGCAAAAATGGACAGGCAAAGGAGAAATCCCAGTTGGATTTAGGAGAGATTGCTGCCAGGTGAGGAGGGAGCAGGTTTGGCTGAACATTTTGGGCAAAACGGGGGAAGGAAAAGGAGAAATCCCAGCTGGGTGAGGAAAAAAAACCTCCGAGCTCCTGCAGGGCTCCAAGCAGAGCAACGTGCCCGGGAGATTTCTGGGATTGGGAATATTTTGGAAGAAACGAGGAAGGGGCTTCACCCACCTGGCAGAGATTGCTGCCAGGTGAGGAAGGGGCAAAAATGGACAGGCAGAGGAGAAATCCCAGTTGGATTTTGCGGGGTGAGAATATTTTGGAGGAAACGAGGAAGGGGCTGCATCCACCTGGCACAGATGGCTGGGAGGGGGCAAAAATGGACAGGCAAGGGAGAAATCCCAGCTGGATTTAGGGGAGATTGCTGCCAGGTGAGGAGAGAGCAAAAATGGACAGGCAAAGGAGAAATCCCAGTTGGATTTTGGGGAGATTGCTGCCAGGTGAGGAGGGAGCAGGTTTGGCTGAACATTTTGGAGAAAAGGGGCAGGAAAAGGAGAAATCCCAGCTGGGTGAGGAAAAAAACCCTCCGAGCTGCTGCAAGGCTCCAAGCAGAGCAACGTGCCTGGGCGAGGAGGCGCCGTGCCAGGCCAGGGGCTGGGCTGGCAGCAGGGGCTCCCCAGGGATCAGTTTGACCTTCAGGGAGCAGGAAAAGCTGCGGGCAGAGCCTGGCACCAAGGAGGGCACAGCACGAACCCCTCCAGAGCGGGCGAGGTGGGCACGGGAGGGGATGCCAGGGCTTGGGGGGGGGGGGCACGGCATCCCCCAGGCTGGTTTGGGAGGGCAAGGCAGGGGCTGTCCCCGATTTGTTAATTTATTCCTGAGGCCTGGTTCCACGAGCTCTGCCTCCGCCGAGGCTCCGGGCTGGGTGCTGGGGGGCTGGACATGTGTATTTATAAATATTTATAAATATTACATGCTTGTGGCAGCACGGGGCTGCGAGGGAGGGATGGAGGCGGTGCTGGGAGCGCCTCTGGCACCGGCTGGGGGACAGGGGGACAGGGGGTGGCCGCTGTCACCTGGCGCTGGTGGCACCGGGAGCTTGGGGCGCCCGGAGCTGCCGGGCTGGTTTTGTTCGAGCATCGCCACTTTATGGGGTGGTTCGTCCCAGTTTCTGGGTGGTTTCTGCTCACTTTTTGGGGAGATTTCTCCTCACTTTTTGGGGTGGTTTCTCCCCACTTTCTGTGTGGTTTCTCTCCACTTTCTGGGATTATTTCTCTCCACTTTATGGGGTGGATTCTCTCCACTTTATGGGGTGGATTCTCTCCACTTTATGGGATGGTTTCTCTCCACTTTCTGGGATTATTTCTCCCCACTTTCTGTGTGGTTTCTCTCCACTTTCTGGGATTATTTCTCCCCCCTTTCTGGGGTGGTTTCTCCTCCACTTACTGTGTGGTTTCTCCCCCCTTTCTGGGGTGATTTCTTTTCCTTTTCTGGGCTGGTTTCTCTTTCTTTTCTGGGGTGATTTCTCCCCAGTTTTTAGGATTATTCCCCCCCCGCCTTTCAGGGATGGTTTCTAGGGTTTTGGGGCGGGTGGCAGCGCTGTCCCAGCCCCCTGGAGCAGCGTCAGCCCTGCCAGTTCCCCTCATTGCCCATTTATGCGCTTATTTCCAAAGGCCAGCACCCAAACCGCCCGCAGTGACCCCGGGCCGGGCTTTTCCTTGGGGGCTGCGCTCCCAAATCTCCTTTTTCCCTCCTTTCCCGGGATGTGCAGCAGGACCTGGAGCCTCCCAAGGTCACCTCGGTCCCTTCCTCTGTCCTGATTAATCACCGTGCCCGGGGTGGTGCCTCGGCCCATCCTCCTGCCTGTTCACACCTTTATTTTTAATTGCTGCCCCGGAGGGGGGACAGGGGCTGTGAATTCCCAGTGATGTTTCCATCAGGGCTCTTCTGCAGCTCCTGCCCAGCTCTGTTTGGAGGGTCTGGCCCCTCTTTTGGGGAGGTCCCTTTGCCTCTCCCTGTCCCCAAACCTGGCCAGGAGTTGCCAAACTCCCCCTGCCAAGCCCAGCTGGGGGATGCTCTGCAGCCATCCCTGAGCTGGGTGGGTTTTTTGGGGCTAAAAGAGAGGATTTTTTGGGATGGAGAGGCACCAGAGCAAGGCTGTGTGTGTGTGTTATTAACCCCTTAATGGCTGCCAAGCCCAGCTGGGCTCTCCTGCCCACACCTTGGCACCACCAAGGGGGTTTTTAATGGGGTTTTTTTAATTCAGTGGCACAAAGGACACAGCCCTGTGTGCCATCAGGGCCTGATGCTTCTCCCTCCACCACCTCCCTGACCCCTCCTGGGTGTGCCAGGCTTACCTGGCTCTTTGGGTCATGTTTTTTTTCCTGTGGGATCCCTCAGCCCTTTCCAGGGAACAGGGGGCAGGGAAAACATTTGGCCTCTGACCCAGCTCCTGTTAACAACGTCCAGCTCCACGTTGCTGACATGCCGGTGCTAAAAACAGTCCTGGTGACTCAGAGCCTCGGTGCTGCTGTCAACTGACCCCGGGCCGGCTCTGCCAAGCCCCTCCTCTGCCTGCTCCTCCTGCCTTCTGCAGGGCTGCGGGCTCGGGGTGTGGGGAAGGAGGCTCGGGATGGGGCTGGGATGGTCCCCAGGGGTCACAGGAACCCTGGCCCAAACAGCTCCTGGGGGGAAGGAGCCTCTGGATGGGGCTGGGATGGTTCCCAGGGGTCCCACACAGCTCCTGGGATGGTTCCTGGGGTCACAGGAACTCTGTTCTTGGGTGGAAGGAGCCCCTGGATGGGGCTGGGATGGTTCCCAGGGGTCACAGGAACCCTGGCCCACACAGCTCCTGGGGGGAAGGAACTTCTGGATGGGGCTGGGATGGTTCCCAAGGATACCAGAGCCCTGCCCCTGGGTGGAAAGAGCCTCTGGATGGGGCTGGGATGGCTCCCAGGGATCCCACACAGCTCCTGGGATGGCTCCCAGGGATCCCAGGAACTCTGATCCTGGATGGAAGGAACCCCTGGATGGGGCTGGGATGGTCCCCAGGGATCCCAGGAGCTCTGCTCTTGGGTGGAAGGAGCCCCTGGATAGGGCTGGGATTGTTCCCAGGGATCCCACACAGCTCCTGGGATGGTTCCTGGGCTCACAGGAACTCTGCTCTTGGGTGGAAGGAGCTTCTGGATGGGGCTGGGTCTCTGGATGGGGCTGGGATGGTCCCCAGGGATCCCAGGAACTCTGATCCTGGGTGGAAGGAGCCTCTGGATGGGGCTGGGATGGCTCCCAGAACCCTGTCCCAAACAGGTCCTGGGTGGAAGGAACCTCTGGGTGGTCCCCAGGGGTCCCACACAGCTCCTGGGATGGTTCCCAGGGCTGCCAGGAACTCTGATCCTGGGTGGAAGGAGCCCCTGGATGGGGCTGGGATGGCTCCCAGGGGTCCCACACAGCTCCTGGGTGGGTGATGATCTCCCCATCCAGCATTGCTGCTCTCTGGGGTTGGAAATGGGGTTATTTTCCTGTTTCCCCCCCCATCCCCATCCCCGAGGCTGGATGGGATCTGTGGAGCCTCTGGCCAGGTTGGTGATGGATCAGGGGTTTCCAAGCACGGCCCTGCTGCCAGGTTTGTGTGAGGAATCCTCTCCTGAGCCCCTGTCCTGGAGCTGCCCACCCTGAGCGTTGCCAGGGAGGATTCTGGCTGGGCCCTGGCCCTGGGGGTGCCCTGTCAGGCCATGAATCAGCCCCTGGTGGCCTTGCCAAGTGTGGCTGAGTGCCCCGAGGCTGCTCCCAGCTGGGCAGGGCCACCTGGCTCCAGCTGCACCCCTGGCCTGGCTCTGTCTGTACCTGGGGACGTGGTGCAGAGCACCTGGGGGTGTCCCCAGCACTGTCACACAGGTGTCCCTGTGCCACTGCCACCCTGGGGACAGCTGGGAGGGCTGCAGGGCCCCCAGGTGCTGCTGAGCTGTGTGCTCACAGTTCTGGGGGAGCTCAGAGCTCGGCTCATGCCACGGGCAGGGACACCAGGGTTGTTCCAAACCCTGTCCAGCCCGGCCCGGGGCAGCCACAGCTCCTCTGGGGATTCCAGCCCTGCTTCCCCACCCTCCCAGGGAACAATTCCTTCCCCAGATCCCATCCCTCCCTGCCCTCTGGCAGTTTGAAACCATTCTCCCTTGTCCTGGCACTCCCAGGCCCTTTTCTCTCTCCATCTTTCCTGCCAGCTCCCCAGATTTTGCCTTTTCCAGCCTCTTTTCCCCCCATAATCCAGGTGCTTGCTCTGCCCCCACCCTGGGCACATGGGGGCTGAGGGATCCCTGCGGTGCCACATCCCCTGCAGTGACAAGGGACAGCTTTTGTCCCTCTGCAATGTACAGAGGTGTCCCTGGCACACGCCCAGCCCTGTCCCCTGTCCCCTGTGGCAGTGGCTGCATCAATTTTTCCACGCTTTTTCTCAGCCCTGTTGCTCACTCCTGGGATGCAGTGACAAAAAACAAACCAAAAAACAAACAAGCAGCTTTGGAGAGGGTTTTTTTTTTTTTTTGTAACTTCCCCTCCTGCACCCCATGTGGCTGCTGAAAATGAGGAACTGGGGCTGGCCTGGGGTGAGGGGGAGCTGTGACCTGCTGGGCCTGGACTGGGAGGGTCCCCAAACCCCTCAGTGATCTGCAGGGTCCCCAAATCCCCTCTGTGACCTGCAGGGTCCCCAAATCCCCTCTGTGACCTGCTGGTCCTGCCACCTGCAGGGTCCCCAATCCCCTCAGTGACCTGCAGGGTCCCCAAACCCCTCAGTGACCTGCAGAGTCCCCAAACCCCTCAGTGACCTGCTGGCACCTTCAGGGTCCCCAGTCCCCTCTGTTCTGCACCCAGGTAACCCCAGCCTCGTTGTCCCCTGTCCCAGCAGGGTGACAGCAGAGCCCGTCCCCAGGCTGGGGCACACACGGGGTGGTTTTGTGAGTGTGTGACAAGGTGACAGCTTGGTGACATTCAGAACAAAGCCTGGGGCCCTGGTGCTCCCTCCCTGCCACCCCTGGGTTTGAAAATCAACAGCGAGGAAGGAAAGAAGGAGGGAAGGAAGGAAGGGAAGGCTGGGCTGGCCCGTGGTGAGCAGCAAAGCTGTTTTCACTTCTTTCTTCTCCTTTTCCCTCAGTCCCCAGCCCAGCTGGGCTCTGGGTGGGTGGGTGATGGTCCCTGCCCTGTCCCCCTGCTGTCCCCCTGCTGTCCCCTCTTCCTCCTGGAGCTGCTCATTGATTTTTCCACTCCTAAACGGCCCCGATCGAGCGGGAAATCAAACCCAGCAGGGGCCTGGTGCAGTGGCTTTGGGGGGTTCTCATCACCCAGAGGGTGGCAGGAGGTGTGTGCCAGGCACCCGGTGCCACCTCAGAGCCACCTCAGTGCCACCTCCCCCGGCAGGGTAACGCGATCCCTGCGGCTAAATCTGGAAAATGCCCCCGGGGGGGGCAGCTCAGGTTTCTCAGCCACACCTGGGCCTGGGGACACTGCAGGTGCTGTGTCCCCCTTCAGGTGGCACCGCCAGCCCGAGCAGTGGCTCTGCCACCGGCCACGGGGCTGCGGGGCAGCGCCCGATGTCCCCTCCTGCACCGAGCAGTGGCTGCTGAGCAGCCGCCCCGGTGTCACCGCCCCGGTGTCACCCCCCCGTGTCACCGCCCCCGTGTCACCCCCCCGGTGTCACCGCCCCCGTGTCACCCCCCCCGTGTCACCGCCCCCGTGTCACCCCCCCGGTGTCACCGCCCCCGTGTCACCGCCCCCGTGTCACCCCCCCGTGTCACCCCCCCGGTGTCACCGCCCCGGTGTCACCGCCCCGGTGTCACCGCCCCCGTGTCACCCCCCCGTGTCACCGCCCCCGTCTCACCCCCCCGTGTCACCCCCCCCCGGTGTCACCGCCCCCGTGTCACCCCCCCCGTGTCACCCCCCCCCCGGTGTCACCCCGCCCCCGTGTCACCCCCCCGTGTCACCGCCCCCGTGTCACCGCCCCCGTGTCACCCCCCCGTGTCACCCCCCCCGTGTCACCGCCGCAGGGCTGGGGGACAGCTCGGGGCTCTGTCACCTCCTGGAGCAGCTCTGGGGATCCTCCAGCTGGAGCCACCCCCCCCCCCCCAGTGCCAGGGGGACTCTTGCTGATATCACAGCCCTGGAGGGAGAGCATGGAAGGGCCAGGAATAACCTGGAATAACCAGGAATAAATAACCAGGAATCACCAGAAATAATCAGAAATAACCAGAAATAAATAACCAGAAATAAATAACCAGGAATAACCAGAAATAACCAGAAATAACCAGAAATAAACAACCAGAAATAAATAACCAGAAATATCCAGAAATAACCAGAAATAACCAAGAATAACCAGAAATAACCAGAAATAACCAGGAATAACCAGAAATAAATAACCAGAAATATCCAGAAATAACCAAGAATAACCAGAAATAACCAGGAATAACCAGAAATAAACAACCAGAAAAAAATAACCAGAAATATCCAGAAATAACCAAGAATAACCAGAAATAACCAAGAATAACCAGGAATAGCCAGAAATAACCAGAAATATCCAGAAATAACCAGAAATATCCAGAAATAGCCAGAAATAACCAGGAATAACCAGAAATAACCAAGAATAACCAGAAATATCCAGAAATGACCAGGAATAACCAGAAATAACCAGGAATAATCAGGAATATCCAGGAATAGCGGAGCTGCTGAGCAGCACAGGGACGTTTGGAAGAGAGATGCATTCCCTGGGGCTGCAGCCTGGTCAGCCCCTGTCCCGCCTTCCTCCCGACTGGAGAAGTGGAGTTGGGCTGTGGAGAGGGGCTGGGATCATCCAGATTTTCCCTCCCTTTCAACCCCTCCATCACATCCCCTTCCCGACTGCTCCATCTCCCGCTCCAGTGGTGCCTCCCTGTGCAAAAATCAGGGAAACCTCTCCTGACTTTTCCATCTCCCCACCCTTGCTCTCTCTCTCTCTCTCTCCAGCCTCTCCAGCTTTTTCAAAGGGTTCCCAACTGCCCTCAAAAGGGGGAAGAAAAGCTGGAAAATTGATTCTTGTGGGTGTCGCAGCCTCCAGGGACGAGGCTGGCTGAGGCTCTCCCAGTATGGACCAGTCTGGGGCTCCCACTGGTGGCTCTGGCTCAGTGGGAGAAGCACTGGGTGCCCTCCCAGGAATAACAAGATGGAGCTGCCGTTTCCATGGGCTCCCGTGGCTGTCCCTGTGGGCCAGGGGAGGGTGGGATGTGTCCCCAGGGTGGGCCCCATGTCCCCATCCTGTCCCTCCTGCAGGGCTGACTCAGAGTGAAAGCAGAAGCTGCTCAGCATTTTGGGGGCTGGGGAGGGGGGGGGAAGCCAAGCAGAACCAAAGGGGTTATTTTAAACCTGACCCTATTTCCCCCTTCTTCTCACCAAACCAAGCCCTGGCCACCCTTCCCCATCCTCATCCTCATCTTCTGCACCTCCTCTTGGCAGTTTTTGACTCTCCCAGCCATGTTTTCTGTAAGGGGGCAGCTGGGGGGACCTGCACCAGGGCCAGCAGGGCTCAGTGGGTGCTGTGGGTGGCTTCCCGTGACACCCACGAGTGCCAGCCCTTCTTGAGAAAAGCCTCTCTCCCTTCCCTTCATGTTTGGGGTTTTACATCCCCTGTGGGCATCCCCTGTGGGCATCCCCCCCTCAATCCAGCCTTGGTTTGGGGTTGTACATCCCCCGTGGGTTTTCCTCTTAATTCTTGCCTTAGGGTTGTCCATCCCTGGTGGGTTTCCCCCTCAATCCAGCCTTGTTTTAGGGTTGTACATCCCCTGTGGATTTCCCCTTTAACTCAGCCCTGGTTTGGGGTTGTACGTCCCCCGTGGATCCGTGGGTTTCCCTCTTAATTCTTAGTTTGGGGTTGTCCATCCCTGGTGGGTTCCCCCCTTAATCCAGCCTTGGTTTGGGGTTGTACATCCCCCTTGGGTTTCCCTCTTAATTCTTGGTTTGGGGTTGTACATCCCTCGTGGGTTTCCCCCTTAACTCAGCCTTGTTCCATCCTCTCTGGGGTCTTTTCCAGGCTTCTGTTTCTCACCCCAGCGCCCCCCCTGTGCCCTCCTCCAGGTCTGTTCCCACATCCCCCTTCACGAAGCTCCAGTGGCTCGCTGTCCCCGGCTCTGGGCTCCCATCCCCCTCGGGCCAGGCCACCATGGCTGATTAATTCCCCTCCCCTGGCTGCTCAATAGCTGCTCTCGAGCTGTGTCATCCTCCGAGGCGCTGCCTTGATTTCATTTCCCCTCCGGGTAACTCATAGCACCGGCTCGCTGTGGCTGTCACCACCGAGGCCCTTCCATCTCTGAACTTGCATTTAAACAGCAAAACCCTGCAGATTTCTCTGCTTTCCCCTCGCAGCTTTTCCCTCTGCCTGCCGTGCTCCGCTTCCCTGCCGTGCTGCAGCAGCATCTCCTGCATCCCAGCGATGCTGCTGCAGCATCTCCTGCATCCCAGCGATGCTGCTGCAGCATCTCCTGCATCCCAGCCCTGCCGGGGTGGCCGGGGGTGGCTCCTGGAGCCCCGGCAGGCATCCCCCAGCCTCCGGAGCCACCATCCCCTTTGTCCCGGGGAACAAGGGCCGCTCTGTGCCGGGCGGGCGGTGCTGTGGTCCCCCCCGTCCCCGCGCTCGCGTGCACAGAGCACAGAGCCCGCCTTGTCCCGAGCCGGGCTTTGCCCGCTCCTGCCCCCGGCTCCTGGCACCCTCCGGCCTTTTCTTGCTGCTCTGCCCTCACTTTCTCTTTCCCTTTCGCTGCCGAGCTCACTCTGGGCTCTGCCGTGTTTGGGAGGTGGCTCCGGGGTGAGTGCGGGGTCCTGGCTGCTCCATCGCGGTTCCCTTCCTGCCAGAGCCTAAATTCCCCCCTCTCCTTGTCCATCCCAGCTCTGGCCACCCTTCCCCATCCCCATCCTCATCCTCGGCAGTTTCCCTTCTCTAGAGATTCCTGGGGGTGCTTTTGATTTCCTCAGCCTGGTTTTCTGTAAGGACACAGCTGGGGGGGGGGGGGGGGTCTCACAGCCAGGCTGGGTGGTGGCACCAGGTCCTCAGCCAGCCCTGGGATGCTCCTCATGGTTTAATCACGAGCCAGAGTGGATGTCTCTCTGTGCCTCAGTTTCCCCGCTGTGCCAGGCTGCCAGTGTCCTCCTGGCAGGCTGTGGGTGACATTCCGTGTCCTCCTGCCAGGGTGACCTCTGTGCCAGAGTGGGCGCTCTGGGATATCTCTGTGCCTCAGTTTCCCCGCTGTGCCAGGCTGTGGGTGATGTGCCGTGTCCTCCTGGCAGGTTGTGGGTGACGTTCCGTGCCCTCCTGGCAGGCTGTGGGTGACGTTCCGTGTCCTCCTGGCAGGGTGACCTGTGTGCCAGGCGGGTTGGTGGCCTGCACCCCCCAGCGCCACCATGGCGTCGCGCATCGGGCTGCGGATGGAGCTGATGAAGCAGCAGGCGCAGCAGGAAGCCGAGCGGGAGCGGGTGCAGCAGCAGATGATGATGAGCTACATGCAGCAGCAGCGCATGCCCGTGGCCTCCAGCCCTGCCATCAACACCCCCGTCCACTTCCAGTCCCCACCGCCCGTGCCCGGAGAGGTGCTCAAGGTACCGTGGTGTCCCCTCCGTGCGGTGGTGGCGGTCACAGGGGTCCCAGGGTGAGGGAAGAGATGAGGATCTTGAGTCCATGTTTCAGAAGGCTGATTTATTATTTTATTATATATATTACATTACATTACATTACGTTACATTACATTACAGTATAGTATATTTACTATATATTATATATTATATAGTATTATATATTGTATATTATATGATATTATGTTATATTACATTACATTATATCATATCATACCATATAATATAACATAATTGTTATATTATATTATATTATATTATATTATATTATATTATATTATATTATATTATATTATATTATATTATATTTATTATAAGAAAATGATATACTAAAACTATACTAAAAGAATAGAAGAGAGGATTTTCATCAGCAAGGAAAGGAGTGGAATGATAATAAAATCTTGTGACTAACCAGAGACTCCAAGACAGCCGGGCTGTGATTGGCCATTAATTGAAAACAACCACATGAGACCAATCAAAGATGGACCTGTTGCATCCCACAGCAGCAGATAACCATTGTTTCCATTTTGTTCCTGACGCCTCTCAATTTCTCAGGAGAAAAGATCCTAAGGAAAGGATTTTTCATAAAATGTGTCTGGCACACCTCCACCTGGGTCCCTGATGGGTTCTGTCCCCCCCCTTGCAGGTCCAGTCCTACCTGGAGAACCCCACCACCTACCACCTGCAGAAGTCTCGGGACAAGAAGGTGCAGGCTTATCTCTCTGAGACCTACGGGAACAAATTTGCTGCCCACGTCAGCCCCGCCAGCCACTCTCCCAAGCCACCCCCGGCCGCGTCCCCCGGCGTCCGGCCCGGCCACGTCCTGTCCTCCTCGGCAGGCAACAGCGCTCCCAACAGCCCCATGGCCATGCTCAACATCGGCTCCAACCCCGAGAGGGAGGTGAGCACCTGTCCCCTGCTCTGGAAATTCTCCAGAAATGGCAGAAATCCATTTTGGTTTAGGTGAGATGTACATCTTTGAGTTAAAAGTGTGTGGTTTGAAAATGGAGCTGTTTGGTCTGGCTGCCTGTTCTTGTGAAAAGTCTGTGCTGAGAGAAACTGCTTCAGCCAAAAGGCAGAAATAAGGGTGAAGAGACAGAGAGACAGAGGCTGCTACAAGAGCAGGTCAACCTGACCCAAGAATTCTTTCTAATAAAGAAGAATTAGCGGCAAATGTCACATGAAATCAGTAAAAATATGCACGTACCTGTTGTGAAATGGCACGCATGTGTATTTGAGAGGGGGATAAAAAAGGATCTGGAGTTCCCAGAGGTGCACAGGCCTTTTAAAGAGAGTGATCTCCACATGCTCCAGCACTGTTACAAACATACAACTTTCAACATACAGCTTTACAACTTCCACAAAGTTGTAGAGTTTGTTTGCTTTCCCCGGGCTGCTGGGGAAACTCGGGGTGTTGGGAATGGCAGAGGAGCCCACGGTCACTTGTCCTTCTCCCTTTTCAGTTTGATGAGGTCATCGATGACATCATGCGCCTGGATGATGTTTTGGGCTACATGAACCCTGAAGTCCACATGCCCAACACGGTGAGTGGGGGGTGACAGGGAGGGGCTGGGCCTGGGGGTGTCACAGCCCTGCCCTTGCAGGTACAGAGGTGGCACAGACGGGACCTTCTGCCATGTCCCCACAGCGGTGCCTTGGTGGCAGCCCCAGCCAGCCTTGTCCTTGGAGACTGCAACACCCACAAGAATAAAATTTTCAGCTTTTTTCCCCTTGAGGGCAGTTGGGAACCCTTTGAAAAAGCAGGAGAGAGGGTGGGGAGATAGAGCCAGGAGAGGTTTCCCTGCCAGGAGCTTCCCCAGAGCAGCACCAGGGGCAGATCCATGTGGCAGCTGGTGCCTCCCAGTGGGATCCATCCTGCCCAGCCCTTCCCAGCTGTGATTCACCTGCCCTATTTTAGATGTTGGCCATGGGAGGGGATCAGCTGTGCCCTTTCAAGTCCTGTTTTCTTTTCTGCTCTGGTGAAAGCTGCTTTAAGGACCTGGGAGGACAATTCCAGCTGCCCAGCTGGGTGTGATCACGGTGGCCAGCCCTGCATGGAGCTAACCCAGCTGTCCCTCTGCTTTGCAGCTGCCCATGTCCAGCAGCCACATGAATGTCTACAGTGGGGACCCTCAGGTGACAGCGTCACTCGTTGGTGTCACCAGCAGCTCCTGCCCCGCCGAGCTCACCCAGAAGAGAGAACTCACAGGTACGTCCTGGCCCCAGAGCAAGGCACCAAAATGGGGCTGCCCTGTCCCCAGGGGGGTACAGGGACCCCAGTGCCAGCCCAGCTGCAGCTTTGTCCCCTCTGGGTGACACCCCGGGTCTCTTGCAGATGCCGAGAGCCGAGCCCTGGCCAAGGAGCGCCAGAAGAAAGACAATCACAACCTGAGTGAGTTCAGCTCTGCCTTTCCCCATCACTCTTCATCCTCATTCCTCTGAGCTGGGGCCCCTTCCCATCCCAGCTGACCCTCAGGAGAGCCCCCTGAGCCCCTCCTTGCTGGCTGTGCACAGTGGGGTACAGGGGACACCTGGGGGAGATCAGGTTGGTTGGGAACCCTTTGAAAAAGCTGGAGAGGTGGGAGAGAGGGATGGTGAGGGAGCAAGGGTGGAGAGATGGGAGAGCCAGGAGAGGTTTCCTGCCAGGAGCTTCCCCAGAGCAGCACCAGGGGCAGATCCATGTGGCAGCTGGTGCCTCCCAGTGGGATCCATCCTGCCCAGCCCTTCCCAGATGTGAACCCTGTGCCCGTGCTCACAGGGGCCTCAGGCTGAGGGGAGAGACGAGGATCTGACTCCATGTTTCAGGAGGCTTGATTTATTATTTTATGATATATATTACATTAAAACTATACTAAAAGAATAGAAGAAAGGATTTCATCACAAGGCTGGCTAAGAATAGAATAAGAAGGAATGATAACAAGGGTTTGTAGCTTGGACTCTCTGTCTGAGCCAGCTGGGCTGTGATTGGCCATTAATTAGAAACAACCACATGAGGCCAATCCCAGATGCACCTGTTGCATTGCACAGCAGCAGACAATCATTGGTAACATTTTGTTCCTGAGGCCTCTCAGCTCCTCAGGAGGAAAAATCCAAAGGAAAGGATTTTCCATAAAAGATGTCTGCGACAAACCCAGAGGGAGGATCAGACCTGCTGGGCCAGGCATGGAGCAGGGTTGGCTCCTGAGTTTCCTCATCCTGGGCTCCCCAGTTCCTTTGGAGCACAGCAGAGGGATGTGGGACATGAGGGACAGGAAGGACACGTGGGAGGGACACAGAGCCTTCCCTGCTTGCTGCCTGCTCACCTCCATCCCTCTCCTCTCACCCACAGTCGAGAGGAGGCGAAGGTTCAACATCAACGACCGCATCAAGGAGCTGGGAATGCTGATCCCCAAAGCCAATGATCTGTAGGTATCCACGGCTCCTGCAGGATTCTGGTGGTGTTTGCAGGGGTCTTAGGATGAGAGAAGAGATGAGAATGTTGACTCCATGTTTCAGAAGGCTGATTTATTATTTTATTAGATATATTATATTAAAACTATGCTAAAAGTTGTGGGGTCACTTGTGAGGACACTGAAGGGCACAGTTTGTGAGATGTGCACCGAGCATGACACAGAACCCCAGAATCACTGAGAAAAGATTAAATCCAGCCTGTCCCCAATCCCCCACTGAGCACTGAGTGCCACATCCAGGTGACACTGCAGGGATGGGCACTCCAAACCTGCCTGGGCAGCCCCTTCCAAAGCCTGACCACCCTTTCCATGAGGAAATGTGGTGCTGTTTGCAGGGGCCTTAGGATGAGGGAAGAGATGAGAATGTTGACTTTATGTTTTAGAAGGCTTGATTTGTTATTTTATGATATGTATTCTATTAAAACTATACTAAAAGAATAGAAGAAAGGATTTTATTAGAAGGTTAGCTAAGAATAGAAAAAGAAGGATAACAAAGACTGTCTGAGGCAGTCTGGACAGCTGGACTGTAATTGGCCATTAATTAGAAACAACCCCATGAGCCCAATCCCAGATGCACCTGTTGCATTGCACAGCAGCAGATAACCACTGGTTATATTTTGTTCCTGAGGCCTCTCAGCTTCTCAGGAGGAAAAAAATCCTAAAGAAAAGATTTTTCATAAAATATCATGGCTACACAGGGTTGGGGTCACCGAGGGCTTTTTGGGTGGAGGAGAGGGGAGTGGCCGCACTGCTGGCAGCCAGGCCCATCCCTTTTTCCATGCTGGGTGACAGGGACGTGCGCTGGAACAAAGGGACAATCCTGAAGGCGTCTGTGGACTACATCAAGAGGATGCAGAAGGACCTGCAGAGGTCCCGGGACCTGGAGAACCACTCCCGGCGCCTGGAGATGGCCAACAAGCAGCTGCTGCTCCGCATCCAGGTGAGCTCCCCTGGGCTCTGCCCCTCCTCAGCCCCACCAGCCCCTCACTCCTGCCCCACCCAGGGCGTGGCCAGGGTGTCACGGTCACAGGGGTCTTGGGATGAGGGAAGAGATGAGGATTGGACTCCGTGTTTCAGAAGGCTGATTTATTATTTTATTAGGTATATTATATTAAAACTATACGAAAAGTTGTGGGGTCACCTGTGAGGACACTGGAGGGCACAGTTTGTGAGATGTGCATCGAGCATGAGAAGAGGCAGCTGCTGTTCCTCTGGGGAATCCAGTGGAGAAGCTGTGCTGGTGTCTCAAAAACCTCTGGATTATATCTGAGTAGGAATGCTTGGCTCCTCCCTCTGGGCTCACATCTCCCAATGGGATGCTGTAGCTCTTATCAGCCATGCAGGGACATTCAATGGCTGTTATCAGCACAGGTCCCCTCCTGAGGGAGGTGTGATTGTGGTCACTCAAAGAGAGAGATAAGGCAAACTGCCCACTTGACAAAGGTAATCTGCCCTACAGATGGCAATGGAATACATCCTGCATTGCAATCTTCAATAGCTTCTCACCTCTGTGCGGTGTCACAGCCCTGAACGCCCCTCTGTGTCCCCTTGGCAGGAGCTGGAGATGCAGGCGCGTGTCCATGGGCTGCCCACCTCCTCGCCCTCGGGCGTCAACGTGGCCGAGCTGGCTCAGCAAGTGGTCAAGCAAGAAGCCAGCGGGGACGAGGGGACCCTGGAGCCACTGCTGCCACCCCCAGAGGCCGAATCCCAGCCTCAGCCAGCGCTGCCCGTGCCCCCTCAGTCCCCCTATCACCAGCTGGACTTTACCCACAACCTGAGCTTCGATGATGGCTCCTTCCCGGACAGCCTGGAGCCCGGCCACAGCTCCTCCTTCCCATCCCTATCCAAGAAGGAGCTGGACTTGATGCTGATGCAGGACACGATGCTGCCCCTGGCCTCTGACCCCTTGTTCTCAGCCATGTCCCCCGAGGCCTCCAAGGCCAGCAGCCGCCGCAGCAGCTTCAGCATGGAGGACGCAGACATGCTGTGATGGGGGAGCTGCCAGGGCAGGGATTGCAGCACAGCTTTGGGTGGGCAAGTCCCAGGAGCCTCCTGGCAGGAGGAGCCCGTCCCACCACACACTTGGATCTTCCCAGGAGTTCCTTTGTCTATGCAAGGAGGGCTCGGGTGCCACCGAGTCTGTCACAGCTTCTTTTGGCCAGGAGGAGGAGGAGGAGAGGGAGGAGGATGGACCTTCCTGGCTTGGCCTGACTGCAGATTCCACAGCCTGGCAGCGACACCTGGGCTGCTTTGCCTTTCAGCTGAAGCCTCCTGGCCTCACCCCCTTCCCCGGGGTGGTGCCTGGGAGCCTGGAGCCCCCAGGGTGGTGCCGTGAGCTTTGTGTCCTGTTTGGTGTCTCCTCACCCTGCTCTGGGATCCTTCATCCCCACCGAGTCCTCCCCAGCCCCTGGATGCTTCCCAGTCCACCCAGTTCCTCCTTGCTGGGAGCACTCACTGCCTCTGGGCTCCCAGCAGGGTGACAAGGTGTTAATTAATTAGAGTGTGTTTATTAATACAGCACCACTGGGGGTGTTGTCTGCAGGTGGGTGTTAAAGCTTCCAGAACACCTGGAATGGGGGGGAGGTTGATGCTCCAGCAACCCCCTGTTGTCACCCCCAGCACCCCAAAACCTCAGGGCGAGGCTGCCAGGTGGCCCTGAGTGTCCTGGAGGTGTCCCCACCCAGTGTCTGTGCCCTGTGCCACCCCCAGCTCTGTCCTGGCAGGATAAAAGGGTTTTCCTGGGAGGATAAAAGGGTTTTCCTGGGAGGATAAAAGGGTTTTCCACTTCTTTTTTTTGGGAGGTACTTCTTGAAAGTCCTGCTCCACGTGGGCAGGAAGCTCCAGGCTGTGAGCAGGGAATGGTTTGTGCCAGCTGCCAAACCCGAGCTGGGAATTCAGGGGTTCTTTCTCCTCCCAGTGTCACCAGTTTGTTCCACAGCTCTGAACTGGGGAGCTGCTCTGGGCTCTGCCTCAGGTCCTGACTTCCCAATCCAGCTGGGAGGGAGCTGGGAAGGGCAGGGGAAGGCTGGAAAACCCTCCAGGGTTTCTTGAGGGAGAGGAGAGGGAAGCTGGAGAGGAGAGGAGACCCCTTGGGGATGGTCCCCCCTGGGTCGCTCTGTGTCCCCATCCTGGAGCTGGGTGACCTGGGAGGTCACAAGGGTGACCTGGGACACAGGGGTGACCTGGGGACACAGGGATGTCCTGGGGGATCACGGGGATGTCCTGGGGGGGGTCACAGGGGTGTTTTGGGGGGACACAGGGATGTCCTGGGGGATCACAGGGATGTCCTGGGGGGACACAGGTGGCCCCTGGTGTCAGGATTTGGGGTTGGAGGTGGGGGCCAGCCCCACAGAGGGGTCTGTGAGACGTGAGCGTGCGGGGAAGTGCAGAGTGAGGAGGAGCTGGAGCAGGGCAGGGACCTGAGGGGGCACTGGGTGACCTGGGAGGAGCTCCAGATGAGGAAGAGGAGGATCCAGGAGAGCTCAGAGCTCCGGGCTGGAGCTCTGGGGGTGTTCACAGGAGGCCTTGGCACCCTTTGTGTGCAGCCATCAGTGCCTGCAAAGAGAATTGTCCCCACCAGGGTCACCCCTGGCCGTGCTGGGGACCTGGCTGTGGGAGAGTCTGTGCCCTCCAGAGGGGCTGGGTGGGTGCTCAGGGCACAAAATCCCACAGGAAATTCAGATTATTGTGGCTTTAGGGTGCCCTGGCCAGTGCTCAGCACGAGATGTCTCCCCTGGCTGTGAGTAAACAGTTGTGGATTATAATTACTATTTTTTTTTAAATATTTTTGGGAGTTTCGTTTGTTTTTTCTTTTTTTTTTTTTTTAATGCACTGTGCTCTGATTAAAAAATTTTACTACTGTTTTATAAATAAATGTATAAAAGAATGAACTGGAATGGAAGAAGAATCATTAAAAATATATTTATTTACAACATCCTGGAGCGTGGCAGCTTCTTCTTTGTCTCAGGGTTTTGCAGAACCCCTCTGGGTGCTGGGACCCCTGGGCCAAGCAGGTTTTGGGGACTCTCCTTCTCAGTGCAAAGGGAAAAATTCTGCTTTAAAATAGAATTTAAAAGCTTGTGCCTGGTAAAACTTATCCCAAGCCACGTGCCAGGTTCCCACTCCCCTCAGTGCTGGTGTTAAACACACACAGGATGGGGAAAAAAGCAAGAAAATCCACCTTAAATTGGAAAATTACAGGGGTTTATCTTGGAAAGTTTATTAAAAAGAGAAGGAGGGGAAAAAAGAGCGAGAAGAGGCTGAAGGTGGTGAGGGGGGGAAAAGAGTGAGTGGCTCCAGACACTTTAGAGAAAAAAAAAATTAAAAAAAAAAAAAATCCCTGATTTGATTTATCAGGGGAGCGCGAGCACTAAATAGAGAACAACGCCTGAAGTGTGAATTATTTCCTATATTAACACAGAGAAAAAACTGATAGCCTTTTCATGTCAGGAGAATAGCATGTGGGGAGGGAGGGCAGCCCATGACATTGTTCCAGCCCGGGCTCTGCTCACTCTTTATCAGCCTGAGATCAAAATTTATTCCCAGGATGAGGCCTGCGGGCCTGGCTGAGGCCCTCAGAGATTTTTAAGGGCCTAATTAAGAAAACAGGATGAAAATGGCGAAATAAGAGGGCAATTTACTTCTTGCAGAATAGGGAGATCAAATCAACTTATGAGCAATTAATGTGCACAAGGAGAGAATAAAGGGATGGCGGGATGTGGAAGAGGGGCCTCATTTTAATGACATGCTCTGGTGTTGGCATAGAGGATTACTCTGAAGGTCAGATGGAGATTGAAACGACCTTGCAGGTTCTTAACCCTCCTTCCAATTAACAGAACCAACTCAGAAATGCAAAAGAGCCCGGCTCGGAGCGCTGTCATCCCTTTATGTGCTGCAAAAATAAAATTATAAAGGGGAGAGGGAGGACGAGAGGGGCTTTCCTTGGGTTCCACGGAGCGTTGTCATCCCTTTATGTGCTGCAGGGATGGGGGGAAAAAAATAAAATTATGAAGGGGAGAGGGAGGGTGAAACGGCCCAGAGGAGGCTCTTAAGTACAGCCCGTGAGGCAGCCACGGAAAAATGGGGGAAAATCAGGAAAAATCGGGAAAAATCAGGAAAAATCGGGAAAAATTCAGAGAAAAATCCAGAGACTGAAACGACCTTGCAGGTTCTTAACCCTCCTTCCAATTAACAGAACCAACTCAGAAATGCAAAGGAGCCGAGCTCGGAGCGCTCTCATCCCCTTATGTGCTGCAGGGAGGGGGGAAAAAAATAAAATTATAAAGGGGAGAGGGAGGATGAGAGGAGCTTTCCTTGGCTTTCCTTGGGTTCCACGGCCCAGAGGAGACGGGAGGGGAGGCTCTGAATTACAGCCATGGAAAAATCAGGAAAAATCGGGAAAAATCCAGAGAAAAATCCAGAGATTGAGACGACCTTGCAGGCCCTTAACCCTCCTTCTAATTAACAGAACCAACTCAGAAATGCAAACGAGCCCGGCTCGGAGTGCTGTCATCCCTTTATGTGCTGCAAAAATAAAATTATAAAGGGGAGAGGGAGGACGAGAGGGGCTTTCCTTGCCTTTCCTTGGGCTCCACGGCCCAGAGGAGGCTCTTAATTACAGCCTGTGAGGCAGCGCCAAAAAAAAAATGGGGAAAAAACGGGAAAAATCCAGAGGAAAGGGAGAGTGGGAGAGCTGGAAGGGTTGGGGGATGAGTCGGGGCCGGGGGCTGCGTGTTGGGGTGGACTGGGATGGACTGGGAGGGACTGGGATGGACTGGAAGGGATTGGGATGGACTGGGATGGACTGGGATGGACTGGGATGGATTGGGATGGACTGGGAGGGATTGGGAGGGACTGGGAGGGATTGGGAGGGACTGGGGTGGACTGGGATGGATTGGAAGGGATTGGGATGGACTGGAAGGGATTGGGATGGACTGGGATGGACTGGGATGGACTGGGAGGGACAGGGAGGGACTGGGATAGACTGGGGTGGACTGGGATGGACTGGGATGGACTGGGACGGACTGGGACGGACTGGGACGGACTGGGATGGACTGGGAGGGACTGGGACAGACTGGGACAGACCGGGACAGACGGACAGAGCCGTGGGATGGGCACAGCACGGCAGGGTCCTGCTCCCACCCTGCCCCTGGCGCTTTTCCCAATTTCGGGGCTGTCCCCACGGTGAAGGAGGGAGGATGGGGACCCCGGGAGGGGCACAGGGGACCCCGGGAGGGGCACAGGGGACCCCGGGAGGGGCGCAGGGGCCGGGGGCTCGGGGCGGCAGCGGCGAGGCTGCAGCGGGGCTGAGCAGCCACAAGAGAGAGCCCGAAGGTTGCGGAGCAGCCGGGGCCGGGCTCGGGAACGGGAAAGGGAAAGGGGATCCCCGGGACCTGGACACGGGGATTTGGGCTCTCAGCCCCCAAATCCATCGATCCGCAGGTGAGACCTCACCTGCAGAGCTGCCCCAGCCCGGGCTCCCACAGCAGCAGCACCTGGAGCTCAGCCAAAGGAGGCACCGGGGGATGCTCCAGGGCTGGAGCCAGGTGGGACCCCCGGGGATGCTCACCTGGACAGGAGACGGATCCAGAGACCCCAGGGGATGCTCACCTGGACAGGAGAAGGATCCAGGGACACCCGGGGATGCTCACCTGGACAGGAGAAGGATCCAGGGACACCCGGGGATGCTCACCTGGACAGGAGAAGGATCCAGAGACACCCGGGGATGCTCACCTGGACAGGACAAGGATCCAGGGACACCTGGGAATGCTCACCTGGACAGGACAAGGATGCAGGGACACTTGGGAGGGCTCACCTGGACAGGAGACGGATCCAGGGACACACGGGGATGCTCACCTGGACAGGAGAAGGATCCAGGGACACTTGGGAGGGCTCACCTGGACAGGAGAAGGATCCAGGGACACCTGGGGATGCTCACCTGGACAGGAGAAGGATCCAGGGACACCTGGGGATGCTCACCTGGACAGGAGAAGGATCCAGGGACACCCGGGGATGCTCACCTGGACAGGAGAAGGATGCAGGGACACTTGGGAGGGCTCACCTGGACAGGAGAAGGATCCAGGGACACTTGGGGATGCTCACCTGGACAGGAGACGGATCCAGGGACACCTGGGGATGCTCACCTGGACAGGAGAAGGAGCCAGGGACACTTGGGGATGCTCACCTGGACAGGAGACGGATCCAGGGACACCTGGGGTGGCTCTGGATGAGCTTTAAGGTCACTTCCACCCAAACCCTTTTAGGATTCTGTGTGGGAAGTGCTCCCTGCAAACCCCAGCTCTCGCTGGGAGCTGATGCTGGAATTTGCTGGGAATTTTTCCTGTGGGGCTGGGGGAAAAAAAAAAAAAAAGAAAAAAAAAAAAGACTTTTTAACACCTCAGGAGCCATTTCAGCAACACCAAACCCGAGAGAGGGGATGGCTTTTTCAGGTGGGGAGCAGCCCCACAGCTGCCTTGGCTCCCGGAAACCAGAGCAAGGAAATCTTTGCAATAAAGAGGGAGAGGCTGCAAAACCTCTGATGCCTGTCCAGAAACTGATTCCAAAGAGAAGGGGCTCCGTGGGTGAGCCTCTGGCTGGGGAGGGCCTGTTTGGCCCTGCTGCTTTTCCATCAGCAGCTTTTGAGGGACTGGGGAGCCCTTGGGATATTTTGGGCAGCCCTGAATCCCAGTTCTGGGATTTTCCTCCCAGTTCAGAAGGTGGGATTTTCCTCCCAGTGAGTGGAATTCCTCACCCTAAACCCCTTTAGGCTGTGCCCCAAATCCTGGCTATCAGCTTCCTCTGTCTGAATCCCAGTCCTGGGATTTTCCTCCCACCTGGGAATGTGGGATTCCTCATCCCAAATCCTGGCAATCTGCTCCCGCTGACTGGGGGCCACCCTGAATCTCCATCCTGGGATTTTCCTCCCAGCTGGATGACGCTGGAAATGTGGAATTCCTCATCCCACTGCACCCCAAATCTCGGTAATCAGCTCCCACTGCCTTGGAGCCAGCCTGAATCCCAATCCAGGATTTTCCTCTCACCTGGAAATGTGGAATTCCTCACCCTAAACCCTTTTAGGCTGCACGCCAAATCCTGGCTATCAGCTCCCTCTGTGTGAATCCCAATCCTGGGACTTTCCTCCCAGTTCAGAATGTGGAATTCCTCACCCTAAACCCCTTCAGGCTGCACCCCAAATCCTGGCAATCTGCTCCTGCTCCTGATGGCCCTGCATCCCCATCCTGGGATTTTCCTGCTATTTGGGAATGTGGGATTCCTCATCCCACTGCACCCCAAAGCCTGGAAATCTGCTCCCACTGCGTTGGAGCCACCCTGAATCCCAATCCAGGATTTTCCTGCCATTTGGGAATGTGGGATTCCTCATCCCACTGCACCCCAAAGCCTGGCAATCAGCTCCCACTGCCTTGGAGCCACCCTGAATTCCAGGTCTGGGATTTTCCTCCCCCCTGGAAATGTGGGATTCCTCACCCTAAACCCCTTCAGGCTGCACCCCAAATCCTGGCAATCTCCTCCCTCTGTCTGAACGCCCATCCTGGGATTTTCCTGCCATTTGGGAATGTGGAATTCCCACCCCAGCCCCTCCAGGGCCCTGCTGTGTTTGTCCATCTCCCACACCACCCTGGAGCTCTTTTCCCCTCTTCCCCCCAACGCTCTGGAGCTGCTTTAATCAGCTCCCAGTTTTCATTTCGTGCCTTTCTCTCTCTCCTTTTTTTTTTTTTTTTTTTTTTGAGGGGGCAGTGAAATTTATACAATATTTAAGCAGCATAGTGGAGTCCTGGAAGATATTATTAATGTAAAAGGGACAGGCTGGAAATGCACTTGAACCTGGTTACAATTAGAGGGTGATTTTTCTAAAGGTCAATGAATTCAGATAATATCCACAGGGGGGAAAAGAAATTTAATACCTTTTTAGTGAATTAATTAATTATAATATTATATCAGCTTGGGGTTCTTTTCCAGAATGATTAAGGGAACGATCTGTCTTAGGAGAGGCTGGGGGGAAGTCAGAGAGAGAAGGAGAGACTGACAGAGGGAAGGGGAGAAGGGGGGCAGACTTTAATGGGAGAATAATGGAGCCTTTTCTTCCCTTTCAAAACTTCCTGGATTTCCAGGCCACATGATCCCACATGCTGGGTGCACACCCCTCCTTTCCAGCCTCTCCAAAGGCTCCTGGAGGGATTGTTCTGAGTTTTCCTCTCCCTTCTGGAGGGATTGTTCTGAGTTTTCCCCTTCCCAAAGCTCCCCTGGGTGCTTCAGCACCTCCAAGGCTGGACGTGGTGCCAACCTCCAGAGCAATTCCACCCCTGGTGCCACCAGCATGGGGTTGTGCCGGCTGGGAGGGCACAGAGCTTTGGAGGGATTGTTCTGAGTTTTCCTCTCCCTTCTGGAGGGATTATTCTGAATTTTTTCTCTCCCTTCTGGAGGGATTATTCTGAATTTTTCTCTCCCTTGTGGAGGGATTATTCTGAGTTTTCCTCTCCCTCCTGGAGGGATTATTGTGAGTTTTCCTCTCCCTTCTGGAGGGATTATTCTGAGCATTATTCTGAGTTTTCCTCTCCCTTCTGGAGGGATTATTCTGAATTTTTCTCTCCCTTGTGGAGGGATTATTCTGAGTTTTCCTCTCCCTCCTGGAGGGATAATTCTGAGTTTTCCTCTCCCTCCTGGAGGGATTATTCTGAGCATTATTCTGAGTTTTCACCTCCCTTCTGGAGGGATTATTCTGAGTTTTCATCTCCCTTCTGGAGGGATTATTGTGAGTTTTCCTTCTGGAGGGATTATTCTGAGTTTTCCTCTCCCTCCTGGAGGGATTATTCTGAGCATTATTCTGAGTTTTCCTCTCCCTTCTGGAGAGATTATTCTGAGTTTTCCCCTTCCCAAAGCTCCCCTGGGTGCTTCAGCACCTCCAAGGCTGGACGTGGTGCCAACCTCCAGAGCAATTCCACCCCTGGTGCCACCAGCCCCATGCCCAGAGGGGGTTGTGGCCGGCTGGGAGGGCACAGAGTCCCCAGGAGCCACCAGAATCCGTGGCTTGGCTTTGCTCCAGCCCGGGGAGCCCTGAGGCCCCAGCCCTCAGCAGTGTTGGTTTATCTGCAGCCCAAGCTGGAGCTGGAATTTACACTCCCTGCTAATCCAGCCAGCCTCAGAAATTAATTACAGCCTTGTACATTAAAAATTAACATAACCTTTCTGGATATATGTTCTTATGGCACAGGAGTGGGCCAGGGTCCCTGGGCTGCCTGCAGTTGGAGCTGCTTTGCTTCTCATGCTTTCCCTGCCCTGTTTTTTTGGGATGTGGACGTTTGAACTCATTTATCACCAGCCCGGTGGCTGGGAAAGTTCAAGGGGTTTGTGGTTGCCTCTGCTGCTGGCAGAGTTTGCAGGGAAGGGGGAGATTGGGGGGGGTCTCCTCTCGCCTCCCTTGGGGGGTTACAGCAGCACCCAAGGGCTGGGATGGGCTGGGCCCCCCAAAAATCACCAGGGCTTGGCTGGAGGAGAGAGGGGCTGGAAAAACCTCTTGCAGGAGCTGTTCTGCCGTTGCAGCAGACACTTTTACACAAAAATAAAAGCAACTTTATTTTATTTTATTTTATTTTATTTTATTTTATTTTATTTTATTTTATTTTATTTTATTTTATTATTTTATTGTATTTTATTGTATTTTAAAATTTATTTTATTTGACTTTTATTTTATTTTATTTTACTTTATTTTATTTTACTTTACTTTACTTTATTATATTTTATTTTTAAATTTTTTAAATTTTATTTTACTTTATTTTATTATTTTATTGTATTTTATTGTATTTTAGAATTTATTTTATTTTACTTTATTTTATTTCACTTTATTTCACTTTATTTTATTGTATTTTATTTTATTTTTATTTTATTTTACTTTATTTTACTTTACTGCCCAGCCTGGGTGATGCTGCTGGGTTGTGGAATTACTGGATTATTTGGATTTTAAGGGATCCCACCCCCCTTCCACAACCCCAGGGTGGGTTTGGACACTCCCAGGGACGGAGCAGCCTCCAGGAAGGGATTTAGAAGGGCCAGGTTGTGGTGCTGTGCTGGTGGCTCAAAACCCTGCTCTGCTCCTCCAGGGAACGTTCCTTCATCCCTGAGCCCTCATCCTTGAGCCTTCATCCCTGAGCCCTCATCCCTCACTCTTCATCCCTGAGCCCTCATCCTTGAGCCTTCATCCCTGAGCCTTCATCCCTGAGCCCTCATCCTTCAGCCTTCCTCCCTCACTCTTCATCCCTGAGCCTTCACCTCTGAGCCTTCATCCCTGAGCCTTCATCCCTCAGTCTTTCTCCCTCAGCCTTCATCCCTGAGCCCTCATCCTTCAGCCTTCATCCCTCACTCTTCATCCCTCACTCTTCATCCCTCCTCCTCCTCCAAGAGGATTAGAGAACTTCCCAGGCCTTTGGGCTCATCTCCTCTCCCCTCCTTCCCCATTTCTCCTCAAATCCCCCCCATTTTTCATAAAACCAAGCCTTTCATCCCCTTTCCCTCCCCCTCCAGCCCCTCCACCTCCCTCCCACCACCTCCACCTCCCTCACTCTTCATCCCTGAGCCTTCATCCCTGAACCTTCATCCCTGAACCTTCATCCTTCATCCCTCAGTCTTCCTCCCTTACTCTTCATCCCTCAGCCTTCATCCCTCACTCTTCATCCCTCCTCCTCCTCCAAGAGGACAGAGAACTTCCCAGGCCTTTGGGAAGGCATCTCCTCTCCCCTCCTTCCCCATCTCTCCTCAAACCACCCCTTTCATCCCCTTTCTCTCCCCCTCCAACCCTCAGCCTTCATCCCTGAGCCTTCATCCCTCGGCCTTCATCCCTCCTCCTCCTCCTCCAGGAGGATTAGAGAACTTCCCTCTGAATCTCTCCTCAAACCCCCCCATTTTTCACCAAACCAACCCTTTCATCCCCCTTCCCTCCCCCTCCAGCCCCTCCACCTCCCTCAGACTGCCGGCAGAGCGCCAGCCCCGCTCCCATTGTGCTATCTTTGGGTCCTAAATTAAAATTTATGACATCTTGAAATGAGCAGTGAGGGTAATTTTGCTTCTGAGCGAAGATGCTAATGAGTCCCCTTAATGGCGTGAATAAGGAGTTGACGGGTCGTGTGTCACTCGTGCTGGTGGTGTAATGGCCGCGGTAAGTGGCTGTAATTACACCCTGTCTCGCTCTATTTTGGCAGCCGTGGTGGGAGAGCAGCGCCTCAGCCGCGGCCAAGGCAGGGGGGAGGGAAAAAGGCAAAACGGGGAATAAAAAAAATCCCGGTTCCTCCTGGGCATCCTCTGTGCTCCTCATCCCAGGCTCCTCATCCCCTCCTGTGAGACTTTGGAGCAGTGGCTTTGCTTGGCTCCTGTAGGATGGGTGATGGTTGAGGATGAGCTGCCACATCCAGAGCAGGAGGGAAAAGGGAAAACGAGGAAAAAAAATCCTGGTTCCTCCTGGGCACCCTCTGTGCTCCTCATCCCAGGCTCCTCATCCCCTCCTGTGAGACTTTGGAGCAGTGCCTTGGCCAGGTTTGGCAGGTGATGGTTGAGGATGAGCTGCCACATCCAGAGCAGGAGGAAAAAGAGAAAATGAGGAAAAAAAATCCTGGTTCCTCCTGGGCACCCTCTGTGCTCCTCATCCCAGGCTCCTCATCCCCTCCTGTGAGACTTTGGAGCAGTGGCTTGGCCAGGTTTGGCAGGTGATGGTTGAGGATGAGCTGCCACATCCAGGGTAGGAGGGAAAAGGGAAAATGAGGAAAATGAGGGGAAAAAAATCCCTCCTGGGTGTCTTCTGTGCTCCTCTGACTCCTCATCCCCTCCTGTGTGACTTTGGAGCAGTGGCTCTGCCAGATTCCAGGTGGGATGGCCCTGACTCTTTGATGCTGAGCTGCTCCATTCCCCAGGGCAGTGGGGAAAAAGGGAAATGGGAACAAAAAACCCCAGCCTCTCCTGTGCACCCTCTGTGCTCCTCATCCCCTCCCGTGTGACTTTGGAGCAGTGGCTTGGCCAGGTTCGCTCCAGTAGGATGCTGGATGTATTGCCTACGTTACAAGGCAATGTATAAATTAACTTTCCAACCCCACAGGCTGATGCCACAGAGTTTATTTTGCTTTTCTTACCTCTCACCTTCACTTCTTCCTACTGCAACATGGATCCTTTTGTCCAATAAAGTCTGGTCACACGCACACACATCTGTCTCTATTATAACATCTAAACTCAGCTTATTCCTCACAATCACATTACTGCACTATAAATGCCTTTAGCATCTTAACTAATGCAGTTTCTTACTCACTTCGGGCATCTTCTTACTTTCAACTATAGAAAGAAAAGTTTATGATTTCTCTGTCATGTCTGTGTGATTTCAATGAAATAATTTCAATGATTTCTCTGTCATGTCTGTGTGATTTCAATGAAATAATTTCAATGATTTCTCTGTCACGTCTGTGTGATTTCAATGAAATAATTTCAGTGATTTCTCTGTCATGTCTGTGTGATTTCAATCCTCACTTACAACTATAGAAACACAAGTTTATGATTTCTCTGTCGTGTCTGTATGGTTTCAATGTCTGTGCACCTTGCTTTCACACCAATCTAAACTTCTTCCAAAGCTGCAAGTCAAACCTTCTCAAGCCTGTGAAGATTTCTGCCTCTCCCATTCCCACAGGATGCTCCACACCCTCCTGGCACATCCCTTGATTTCCCCTTGATTTGCCTTTGATGTTCCCCTTGATTTCCCACTCGGATTTCCCCTTGAATTTCCCCTCAATTTTTCCTTGATTTCCCCTCGATTCTTCCTCGATTTCCCCTTGATATTCCTTTGATTTTCCCTTGATTTTTTCTTTGATTTCCCCCTCGATATCCCTTCAATTTTCCCTCGATTTTCCCTCGGTTTTCCCCTCGATTTTTTTCCCCTCGATTTTCCCGAGGACCCTTCCGTCACCTGGGGACACTGAGATCCCCATCCCAGCTCTGCCACGTCCCCAGGTGCCTGCCCAGGTGTGTGACAGGACACACGTGGCAGCTTTGAAGGGACAATATCAATAAAGTCAGGATTTCTGTTCCCAGGCCCGCCGGGATCGTGACCATTGAAATATTGAAGTACTCGCACATAAACGGCGCTTTCAAGTATTTTTGACAAGGGTACTAATTAAATCTTAATTGACACTGCACTAATTAGCTTCTTAATTACATGGAACCACATAATTAGCAGCACCCTCTGTGCTAATTGTTAATTAGGAAAACCAGGCTTCCCCCCCATCCCTCCCCTCCTGTTGTCGTTTTTAACTAAAGAGGCTCTGGTGGGAGGAGGAGGAGGAAGATGAGGGGGGTTTGTGCTGCCAGCACGTGGCACGGGGGTGGTTTTGGGCTCCAGGTGGGGTTTGGGTTTGGGATGGGGATGGGGTGCAGGCACACCTGTGATGGGGACGGGAGCTCTCCTTGGTGGTGACAAATCCTCCTCTGGAGTCATCCCCGTTCCAGCTCCTTCAGGATGAGCCCAAACCCCCTCAGGCTTTCATTTGGCCGCTTCTCTGCAGGGCTGAGGGTGGATCCCATCACCCCAAAACGGGCACGCTGGGGTGGCTGGGTGCTCTCCCCTGCCTGGCCACGCTGGCTTCGCTCCCGGGGTGGTTTCACCCCTCCATGTGGATCAGCTCTGTGCTGGCCCCGTGTTTGACCTCAAAACCTGGATTTTGGAACAGGAATTACCCAGCTCCAGCTGTGCCACTGCCATGAGGGACTGGGGGTGCTCCATCCCAGTCCCTGCTTCCCCAAAAATCCCACTGGGAATGGCAGCTGTGGGGTGATGCTCTCTTTGTCCACCTTATCCATGTCCCCCATCCCAAAATCTGCTCCACATCTCCCTCCCCACCCCAGCCAGCCCACAGTGCCCATCCTCACAGGGAAACAAGCCTGGACTTTCCCAGCTCTCTCCCTCTCTGTTTCTTTTTAATGTATTTTTTTAATCATTTTTTAATTTGTGCAGCTTTCCAGGGAATTCAAAAAAATAAAAGTGGCCCAACACCTGCTGCAGAGCCTGACTCTCCCAAGAGCCTGGAGGAACGGGATGTGCAGCTGGGATTGCAGCCCCGTGTTTATGGGGAAAGAGGTGGAGGGGGAAAGAAAATATCTGTATTTTCATCGGGGGAAGAGAGGAGGAAAAGAAAAGGGGAGAGGGAAAAAAAAAAAAAAAAGAAGAGGTGAGAAAATTGTGCTCATTTGACAAATCTTTCTAATTAGGGGCCAATTATGTCCTCAGATTCCTAATTGGGATTCCGGCAGGTTTTCAGGCTTGTAGGGTAATTACAGGCTCGTAATTCTATTAAGATGGAAATTTGGGAGAAATACCTTATCATAACATTTAGATTTTGCCATCTGTGTTGATGGGGCTGCAGCTCGGGTGGGAAGGGGCTGCTTCACTCCCAGGGTGAGCCTGATCCTGATCTTTGTCCTGATCCTCATTGTGATCTTCATCCTGATCCTGATCCTTGTCCTGGTCCTGATCCTCGTCTTGATCCTTGTTCTGATCCTCATCCTGATCCTGGTCCTGATCCTCATTGTGATCTTCATCCTGATCCTGATCCTTGTCCTGGTCCTGATCCTCATCGAGATCCTCGTCTTGATCCTTGTTCTGATCCTTATCCCAATCCTCATCCTGGTCTTGATCCTCATCTTGATCCTCATCCTGATCCTGGTCCTGATCCTGGTCCTGATCCTCATCCTGATCCTGATTCTTGTCCTGATGCTCATCATGATCTTCATTCTGATCCTTATCCTGGTCCAGATCCTCATCCTGGTCCCAGTCCTCATCCCAATCTTCATCCTGATCCTAATCCTCATCCTGGTCCTGATTCTCATCCAGATCCTCATCCTGGTCTTGATCCTCATTCTTATCCTCGTCCTGATCCTCATCCTCATCCCAATCCTGATCCTGATCCTTGTCCTCATCCTGACCCTCATCCTCATCCCAATCCTGATCCTGATCCCAGTCCTGATCCTGATCCTCCTCCCAGTCCTCAGCCAGGACAGGAGGGGCATCACCACGGGCAGGAGGGGAAAATGGGGACGTGGGACCTGAGCCTGGTCCCAGATCTGCTGTGTCCTCAGCGTGCTGGGACCCTGCATCCAGGTGGAGATTCCCAGGATTCTGAAGGGTTGGACGTCCCCAGGTCCATCCCTGCCCCATCAATCCCAACTCCAATCCCAATCCCTGTGGTGTTTTCTGCCTGGAATATCCATCAGGGACCTGGAGGAAGAAAAAAATAATAAAAGACAAAAGCTCCCTCATCCTCCTCAGGTTTCCCTTGTCACCTGTGCTTGTCCCATCCCTGGGATGGGTTGGGACACTCCCGTCCCTGTTCCCCCCATGAGCATCTCTACAATTTGGGGTTCCCCAAATCCCTAATGCGAATTTTTATTTTTATTCCTTCACTCTTGGCTAATGAAACCAGCTGTGGGTAATTATTTTAATCTGCATTCCTGGGCGGGAATGCAGCTTCTCCTTCTGGATCTGCAAATTCAGAATTAAAGAAAAAGGGGGGGAAAAGAATTAAAATTAAAAAAAATTAAAAAAAAAAAGGAGCAAACCCTTCTCTCCATGAGAGTCTGGCTGCCTTTGATCTTTTGTGTGAGGCCTCTTATCAGGACCAGAGTGGGTTTACACTGGAAGATACAGGGATAATACTCCACGGAGATAAGCTGCAGCCCCAGCTCTCCTTTGTGTGCCAAACTCGATTGGACTGGCAAAATGTTTACTGGGAGAACCTGGCAGAGAAGGAGTCCCCAGTGCAGCTGAGAGGAAAAGAATAATTTTAAATTTAATATTAAAATAATATTTATTATGAATATTTTAATTTAATATTGTTAATAATAATAATAATTGCTTTTTGCAGGGTAATTAAAGAGTGGGGGCTCAGCCCCATGATGGGGTGGGAGCAAAGGGTTGGTTTGCTGGGATACCCCTTGGATTTTTGGGGTTGGATGGGACTGCCAGGACCCCTCCTGGGGAGATTCCATGATCCAGATGTGTCAGATGTTCAACCACTGGATTATTTTATTGGGATGAGAGTGGAAATGGCAGCATTGAGGTTAAAGGAGTGATCCTGGGGTGCTTTTGTCACAAATTTCAGCTCTTGGAGTGTCACAAATTCCAGCTTTGGGGTGGATCAGGAGCCAGAGCATCCCAGAGACTCAAGAGCATCACTTGGGTGGGAGGGAGAAGATCTGGATGGGGAAAACTGCTGGGAAACCCCTTGGATTTTTGGGGCTGGATGGGGTTGGTCACTGCCACATCCACACAGGAAATTCCGTGACCCAGAGGTGTCAGATGTTCAACCACTGGATTATTTCATTGGGATGAGCCTGGAAATGGCAGCACCGGGGTTAAAGAAGTGACTGTGGGGCACTTCTGGGGTCACAGATCCCAGCTTTGGGGTGGAGCAGGAGCCAGAGCATCCCAGAGGCTCAAGAGCATCGTTTAGAGGGGAGGAAGGAGACCAGGACGGGGAAAACCACTGGGAAAACCCTGCTGGATTTCTCCTTCTGAAGGAGTTCCCCAACTCTTACAGGTGCCAGGAGGAATTTCCCAACTTTTCCAGCATCCCAGACACCCCTTGGCTGCTGGGCAAGGACATTTCTCCCTCGCAGGGCCCATCCCTGGGGTCGCCCCAGGAGCAGCCCCCACCTCTTGCCTCTCTGTAATCTCTTTCCTATTAATCCAGCTTTTTTTATTATTATTATTATTGTTATTATTATTAAACATCTCTCTTCTCCCGAATCATCTCGGAGCCGCGGCGAGGTCCCCAGTAATAGCTCCATAAATTTCAGCCATAAAAAGTAATGGAGGGAGACAAATGAGATAATTAGGAATAAATCTTGGCGAGGTCTCTATTCATCAACATCCCCCAGAACTGGCCAATATTCCAAATCATTAGCAAAGCCCGTAATTAACAAAGAGCCGAGGCTTCCAGCGTTAATAAAGCTCGCTCAAGTCGAGATTATCAGGTAGCAGCTGACGAATCAGCCCTGGTAATATTATGGCCTTTGTTAAGGATCTTCTTGCTTTTTTTTAAAGCTAAAAACCCCGTGTCTTTTTTTATTTTTCTCCCCCTATCTTCTGCTAAATTTTAATTAGATTTTTTTTTTTTTTTGCATCTGTAGAGGGCAAGGGAGGGGACAAAAGGACAAGGGATTTTTTTTTTTCTTTTATACTTTTTATGATGGCAAAAGAAGAACCTGATTTTTTTTTTTTTTAAATTTTCTTTTTCTTTCCCCCATTTCTCACTACTTTTATTCATTCCTCCACATTCCACTGCAGGGAGTTCTCCAGGCTGGTACCAATTAACAGCCAACTTTTATTGATTCTTTCCCCTAAAAACCTCAGGGTTTCTGGAATATTTGAGGTGCCAGCTCAGCTCTGGTGAACCTGCCACCCCCAGCACCTCGTTTGGGCTAAAAGCAGAAGGAATCAGCCAAAATTCAAGTGCAAGGATTATTTTCCTGCTGTGGATTAGGAATTTTGGGGGGGTTTTGGGGGCTTCTGAGGAGTTTTTCTGCCCCCTGCCCACCTGGACAATGTGGGCACCACAAACTCAGCCCCTCATGTCCTCCATCCTCCCCAGCTGGCACAGAGTGTCCAGATAATTAAAATTTAACTCATTTAATTAAAAATTAAGCACTTCAAAATAACTTTTAAATTGTTTTAGAGCTGCAAGGCTGCTCAACCCACTTCAAACCCCAGGGAACCTCATTCTGGGGGTCGCACTGCCCCAATTTCAGCCTCTTTAAACTCTCTTAAAATAATTTATTTGGCTTTTTTTTTTTTTTAAACTAAAATCTGCTTTAAATGAAGCTGGGTGAAATCTTTGCTCATGCCAGGGGTGTCTCCAGAGGAGGTGCAGCCACTTGGCACTTCTGGAATGAAAATGTGACCCTCGTGTCTTCATTTTCCTTGATGATCCCCCTTGATTTCCCCTCGATTTTCCCTCGATTTTCCCTTGATTTTCCCCTCAATTTTCCTCTCAATTTTCCTCTCGGTTTTCCCCTCGAATTTTCCCTCAAATTTTCCCTCAATTTCCCCCAGATTTTTCCTCAATTTCCCCTTGATTTCCCCTTGGGTTTCCCCTCAATTTTCCCTCGATTTCCCCTTGATTTTCCCCTTGATATTCCCTTGATTTGCCTTGACGTTCCCCATGATTTTCCCTTGATTTTTCCTCGATTTTCCCTCGATTTCCCCCTCTATTTCCCCTTGATCTTCCCTTGATTTTCCCCTGATTTTTTTCCTTGATTTTTCCCTCCATTTCCCTCAATTTTCCCTCAATTTCCCCCCGATTTCCCCTCAATTTTCCCCTTGACATTCCCTTCGATTTTCCCTCAATTTTCCCTCGATTTTCCCTCGATTATGCCGTGATTTTCCCCTCGATTTTCCCTCGAGTTCCCCTCGATTTTTCCTTGACTTTTCCTCGATTTTTCCTTGATTTCCCCTTGATTTTCCCCTTGACGTTCCCCTCGATTTTCCCCTCGATTTTTCCTCTATTTCCCCTCGACATTCCCCTCGATTTTTCCTCTATTTCCCCTCGACATTCCCCTTGATTTTTCCTTTGATCTTCCCCTGATTTTCCCCTGATTTTTCTCTTCATTTTCCCTCGATTTTTTTTCCCCCCTTGATTTTCCCCTGATTTTTCCCTCGATTTTTCTTTTCCCCTTGATTTTCCCGAGGACCCTTCCATCACCTGCTCCCAGTCCGCGCGCTCCGGTGGCACTGGTGGGACTGGTCCCGCCTTCACTAGAGGGCAGCATCCAGCCTGGAATGAACCTGGAATAAACCTGGAATTCGGGAATTATTCGGGAATTCGGCCCCGGGAGCATCCCCAGGACTCCGCACCCCCAGGGCTGAGACCCGCGGATGCACCGAGAGCATCGGGTTTGGGATTTGGGGCAGATTTGGGGAGATTTGGGTTCCTGCAGGAGCCGCTTGTTCCCAAAATCTGGGTGGGATTTGGGGAATTTGGGCTCCTGCAGGAATTTGGGTTCCAAAAGTCTGGGTGGGTTTTGGGAGAGATTTGGGGATTTTGGGTTCTTGCAGGAATTTGGGTTCCTGCAGGAATCACTTGTTCCCAAAAATCTGTGTGGGACTGGGGAGAGATTTGGGGATTTTGGGTTCCTGCAGGAATCACTCGTTCCCAAAATCTGGGTGGGATTTGGGGATTTTGGGTTCCTGCAGGAATTTGGGTTCCCAAAATCTGGGTGGGATTTGGGAGCAGCTCCTATTCCCACCTGGCACAGGGCACCACCAGGGAGGTTTGGGAAGCTCTAAGAGGGATAAAAGTGGTTGGGAAGAGCACAAATATAGAATTTTCTATACTCACCTAGTGGTATCTCAAATATAAATATAAATATAAATATAAATATAAATATAAATATAAATATAAATATAAATATAAATATAAATATAAATATATTACATATAATATATACAATATCCATCTAATATATACATATATTAGATGTATCATACATATAATATATATAATATGTATAACATATATAAATATATATGTATATAAATATATAAAAATATGTATATACAGGTATGTGTATATATAAAATATATTTAAAAGATATATAAAATATGTATATATGTGTATAATGTGTGTATATATAATACCACTGGGTGAACATAGAAAAATCTATGTTTGTGCAAAATATATATATATATATGAGCCTATCTATATATAAATGTAAATACATATTTAATTTTTAATATATTATATATGTAAATATTTAATAATGATAATATATTTATAGATCTTCATATTATATTACAATACAATTCTATAATGTATTTTGATATATTTATTTTTATATCTTTTCATATCATATATTTTAGAGAATATATTTCAAGATAATGTTTTATAGAATCTACTTTACCTTACTATTTTTATTATAATTAAATTATAATATAGATATAAATTATTAAAATATTAAATATAAATACATTAAAATATATTTTGCTTTGAAATTGGTGATATTTCAATATCATATTCTGGTATAATGTTTTAATATGATATTTAAATATAATATTTAAATATTACATTTTTAAAAAATAGAATATATATTTTTACCATATCATTTTTCACCCCATAACTCAGTTTAACCCATGTAGGGCTAAATTCAGCACCGAATTTTCCTCTCCCCAAAAAATTCCCCTGAATCCCTCTCAAACATTGGCACCTCCAGCTCTCAGATATTCCTGAATTCCAGCCCCTCTCCGGTTTCCAAAAGAAAACAACCAGGCAGGAAATAATTATTTGGGTTTGGGAGGCTCCTCTTCCTGAGGGGCTGCCTGGAAAAAACCTCTGGAAAAGATGGAAAAGCCTCTGGAAAAGATGGAAAATGTGGAAAAGGCTTTGGGAAAGGTGGAAAGGCTCTGGAAAAGGTGAAAAATGGTTTGGAAAAGCTGGAAAAGGTGGGAAGCCTGTGGAAAAGGTGGAAAATCCTCTGGAATAGGTGGGAAAACCTCTGGAAAAGATGGACAAGGCTCTGGAAAAGGTTGAAAGGCCTTGGAGAAGGTGGGAAACCTCTGGAAAATGTGGAAAGGTTTTGGAAAAGGTGGAAAAGGCTCTGGAGAATGTTTAAAAGCCTCTGGAAAAGGTGGGAAACCTCTGGAAAAACTGGGAAAACGTCTGGAAAAGCTGGGAAAAAGCTCTGGAAAAAGTGGAAAAGCTGGGAAAGGCTCTGGAAAAGCTGGGAAAGGCTCTGGAAAAGGTAGAAAAGGCTTTGGAAGAGCTGGGAAAAGGCTCTGGAATAGGTGGAAAAGCCTCTGGAAAAGCTGGGGAAAGACTGGAAAAGCTGGAAAAGCTCTGGAGAAGGTGGGGAAACACCTGGAAAAGCTGAGGAAATGCTCTGGAAAAGCTGAGGAAAGACTGGAAAACCTGGAAAGGTTCTGGAAAAGATGGAAAGGCTCTGGAGAAGCTGGACAGGTTCTGGAAAAGATTGAAAGGCTTTGGAGAAGCTGGAAAGGTTCTGGAAAAGCTGGAAAGGTTCTGGAAAAGGTAGAAAAGGCTGTGGAAAAGCTGGGAAAGGGTTTGGAAAAGCTGGGAAAGGGTTTGGAAAAGCTGGAAAAGACTGGAAAAGCTGGAAAAGCTCTGGAGAAGGTGGGAAAACACCTGGAAAAGTTGGGAAAAGGCTGCAGAAAAGCTGACGAAGGACTGGAAAAGCTGGGAAAAGGCTCTGGAGAAGCGGGAATGCGTCTGGAAAAGCTGGAAAAGGCTCTGGAGGAGCGGGAATGCGTCTGGAAAAGCCCAGGGTTTTCCATGCAGAGGCCGCTCACGTTCCTGGCAGGTTGGGGAGGGGCCGTGGGACTCGGGCAGTGGGAAAAGTGACGCTGCTGGGGCTGGGGAGGCCGGGAGCAGCCGAGGAGCGGTGGCCCCGAAACGTTAATTCCTTCCAGCTGCTGTCAGGCTGGCAGGTTCTCAAAGGAAGTTTAATAGACTGCAGTCGTCTCCCCTCGGCCCCGTCCCCCCATCCTGCCAGAATCTGGGATTACATGAGCTGCTCTGCCTTCCAAAAAAACCAGGTTTATTTTATTTTGTTTTATTTTATTTTAATTTTTTCTTCCCCCCCCCCCCCTTTTTGGCTCTGGGAGTGTTTTCTTTTCTGTGTGAGTGTGAGCGCACGCACGTGCGCCGTCTTGCAGCTGAACCTGCCCCTTGGATTGTGGGGGTTTTGGGGAATTTTGGGGTGGCACAGTGCAGGAGTGGGGGTTGGAATGAGGAGGAGGAGGGTGAGGAGGAGGAAGAAGAGGAAAAGGCTCCCTGGGCCTCCTTGCTGGAGCGCTCCCCAGCCCGCCGTGTGAACGGGGAGGAAACAGGATGGAGAAAGTATTTGGAGTGGAAAATAAAAATGCTCTCCTGCTTTATTGATCGTGATTGAGGACAGAAATAGCCCAGGCTGCTGACAGCCCTCCCCACCGAGGGAGCAGCCAAATGTGGGGCTCATCCTGAGCTGCTCCAGCCATGGAAAAACCAGGAGGGGTCTGGGGAGCTCAGGGCAGGGGGATGAGGCAGGGCTGGATCCCTGCAGGATTTCCAAACCTCCCCTTGTCCCTCTTGCTCTGCCCTGGCTGCACCCAGGACAGGCTGAGCAGCCCCTGGAATCCATCAGCAATTAAACAACAAGCTCCCATCATTAATATTCCCATTCCCATTCCCTCCAACGTCCCAGGAATAATCAATCCCCAGCAGGGATTGTAGGAAAAGGAAACCCCTGTGCCCAGCTGGCATCGGGCACTGCCCACCCCATGGAGCACTGGGGGCACCCTAAACCAAAATACTGGCTTAGGTGACTTAAAAATTAGGAATTTTAATGGATTTTAGCCAATTTAATTGAATTGTTTCACTTAAAACACCAAACTCGGGGCCAGCCATGCTGGGGAAGGCAGGCAGGGAAGCCCAGGGTGCCCAGGAAAGCCCAGCAGGATCAACATCAGTGTGGGCATGGTGCTCCAACTCTGAGAAAACCATAAAAACCAAGTGCTGGCAGGAGAGTAATTAGTTAAAACCAAGCACATCTGTTGTTAATTAATTCCCAGGCAGGAGGGTTTAACTCTTGCCCTGCCCAGTGTTTTGCAACCTGCACGGCCAGTGCCAACTTGTATCCAGGGGAAGGGTTTAAATCAGCTTTTCAAGCCCTTTCAGGGACTTGAGTTTGCTCTGGTTCGTCATTCCCTGCTCTGGGTCACCAATCCCTGCCCTGATCCATCATTCCCACATCCCAGAACCACCCCTGGGATTTCCAGGAGCTCCTGGGGTGTGAGCAGAGCAGCCAGCACTGCCCAGGGCAGGGAGTGCACTTCAGATTTGGGGTGGGGGCTGAAATAAATTTGTCTTTGCCCCTTCCAACATCCAGCCCTGAGGAGCTGCTGAGGAAGGTGGGAACAGCTCTCTGAGGGGGCGTTTGCAGAGGGCAGAGAACTGGGCAGCCCAGCGCCGATCATTGCTCTTTTATTTGCATTTTCTCAAAGGCAGCTGTCACAGCAGCGTGGACATCACACCCATGGAGGAAAACACACCAGGATGCCCTCCCTGCTCTGGATGGGGACCTGCTCCTTTGGGAGAAGCATTCAAGGGCTGAGGAGGAGCAGGAGGGGGCTGGGGGTGCGTGTGTGACCCCCACCCCACCCAGCCGGCCCTCAGGGCCCTCCTGCACTGGGGGAATCTGTTCCCCATTAAGCGGCTGCGGCTGGTGGGAGCAGCCCTGGCAGCTCCACGCTCCCTAATTAGCAGCAGAAACGAGGCCAGGCCGGGGAAGGCCAGAACCTCCATGCCAAGGATGCAAAGGGTTTGGAGCAGAGCCTGTGGAGCAGCTCTGAGCGACCCTGCCAGTGCCACATGGGGCCCTGAGCCCGCTTGTGCCAGGGTGGGCAGGGATGTGCATCCCACCCCTCCCTCACTGCTTTCCCGAGGGGCCACCCCCAAACCCAGCACCCCCAGCCCTCCCTGCGGGCCGTGGGGTGGAGGAAGGCTGCCCACACCATCCTCTGTGGCTCCTCTGTGCACTTGCACCACGCTGGGCTCTTGCTCACCACTAAAAATAGGATTCCCGGCCGAGCGGCAGCGCCGGAGGGCAGCGAGCCCAGATCCCCAGGCAGCCCCTGTCACTGTGACCAACTGACCCATTTGGCCTCGCTTTTTAAGTGCTTTTCCCTCCTCGCTCAGCTTCAGCCCAGGCAGCAGCTGAGCTGGGCCAGCTGAGCCTTTCCAAGGGCAGCAAGACCCTGGAGTGGGGTCGTGGTGGCACAGGTGGGGGTCCCAACCAGGGGCAGGAGTGGCCAAAACCACCCCAATTCCAAGGGCAGCAAACTCACCAGCCCCAGCCCTTCCATGGGAATTTGCGTAATTTATTTTTTAATTTGGGGAATTTGTGCCCTGGGGCTGGTGAAGCAGGTGACATCCCAGGGACGGTGGGACAAGGAGCCAGGCTTTGTCCCAGTGGACCCCAGGGTTTGTCCTGAGAGCTGGGGCACTCCAGGACCTCAACCTGTTCCCTGGAGCCTCTTGCATTTTCCTTCCCAGCACAAGGAGCAAACAGGAGCACCCTGGGGCTTTCATTGACCTGTCCCATGTCCCCAAAGCCAGCTGGGAGCAGGATGGGCTGCAGGGACTGGGGACACAGAGCCTCTGTCCCCAGGGGGTGCCCTGCAGAGCACGTGCTGGGCCAGCTGCCAGTCAGAAATGAAGAAAGACTTTTATTTACAGTAAAAAGGAACAAAAAAAAAAATTATAAAATACCGTGACACTTCCCTTCCCGTCTGCCCAGCCCGTCAGGGGGTGTCTGCCACCCTCACCCAGCCACCACCTCTGTCCCTGGGGTGGTGGCATGGGGACAGCAATGCTGGGGTCACTTGGCACCAACCCAGCCACCGTGCCCCACATGCCTGGGGACACACGGGGGACACACGGGGGACACAAGGGGGACACAGAGCTTGGTGACAGCTCAACACAGCTGCAGGAAAAGCTCCCTCCAGAAGGGGCTCAGGCTGTGGGTACTGCACTTGGCAGCCAGGCTGGGCACAGAGGACAGGGCCCTGGCAGGACGTGTCCCCCACTTTGGGACACATCAAACCTGGGCACTGGGGACACTGGCAGGACGTGTCCCCCACTTTGGGACCCCACAGTGGTCCCAGTGCCCAGGGGGCACCCAGCCTTGGTGATGTTCCTGCTCTGTGCCAACCCCTGTAACTCCCCTGGAATGCTGTCCTGGCCTGGTGGCAGCAGGATGGGCTGTCCCCAGTGCCAGGCTGTCCCCAAGGCCAGGCCCCAGGGTGGCTCTACAGGACGGGTGTCCCCAGTCCAGGGGTGGCTCTACGGGATGGGCTGTCCCCAAGGCTGGGCCCCAGGGTGGCTCTCTGGGACTGGATGTCCCCAAGGCCAAGCCCTGGGATGGCTGTGTGGGACAGGCTGTCCCCAATGCTGTGATGGCTCTGCGTGACGGGCTGTCCCCAATGCTGGGGTGGCTCTGCAGGACGAGCTGTCCCCAGTGCTGGGCCCCAGGGTGGCTCTAAAGGACAGATGTCCCCAATGCTGGGATGGCTCTGTGTGACAGGCTGTCCCCAGTGCAGGGTTGGCTCTGCAGGGTGGCTGTCCCCAGGGTGGCTCTGCAGGATGGGCTGTCCCCAGTGCTGGGGTGGCTCTGTGTGACAGGCTGTCCCCAGTGCAGGGGTGGCTCTGCAGGGTGGCTGTCCCCAGGGTGGCTCTGCAGGATGGGCTGTCCCCAGTGCTGGGATGGCTCTGTGTGACAGGCTGTCCCCAGTGCAGGGGTGGCTCTGCAGGGTGGCTGTCCCCAGGGTGGCTCTGCAGGGTGGGCTGTCCCCAGTGCTGGGGTGGCTCTGTGTGACGGGCACTCCTGCTCTCGGCTCAGGTGGCAGGAAGCTCCCACTGTCCCCCAGTGCTGGCAGAGGTAGAGCAGGCCAGGACACCACCAGAGCCCCCGTGGCCCCGTGTCACCCTTCCTGGGGCAGGACACGCTCCAAGGACAAGGATTCCAGCGGGGGATTCACTCTCCTCCTCCTCCTCCTCTTCCTCCGCGAGGTCTCCCAGGGGATCAGCCAGAGCCTCCCCGCTGTGGGAGAGCTGGGGGCTCCTGGTGCAGCTCCCCCTGGCCAGAGGGGCCCTCAGGAGGAGAAGCAGAGCCCGCAGCACTCCATGCAGATCTCCAGGCAGTCGGCAGACTCGCAGCAGGCGTCGATGATGCCGCAGTCCATGTCGCAGGGCAGGTCGCAGTCCGCGCACTCGCCCGAGTTGCAGCAGCAGCAGCAGATGCAGGAATCCTCCGAGGTGCAGGAGCCACAGGTGGCACAGTCCAGCACGATGTTGCACAGGGTCAGGAACTCGCAGAAGAGGCAGGAGAGGATGCAGTGGACGCAGCAATCTGGGGAGGGACACGGGGTGAGGCGAGGTCAGGCTAGGGGAGCATCCGAGGGTGGAAATTCTCCCTCGGGAATTCATGGAAGGGAGGGGAAAAGGGGTCAGGAGAG
The DNA here is from genome assembly GCF_037042795.1 of Molothrus aeneus. Classification (NCBI taxonomy): domain Eukaryota; kingdom Metazoa; phylum Chordata; class Aves; order Passeriformes; family Icteridae; genus Molothrus; species Molothrus aeneus. The sequence goes on along the minus strand of NC_089669.1, from coordinate 2,441,640 downwards.
GGTCCCCATCAACACCCAGCCCTCAAGAGAAACCGAAATTGGAGGACAGGAGATGGCCCCACTCAGCATCCACCCTGCAGAGGCTGCCAGGAGGGTCCAGGGGTCCCACTGGGCCTGGAGGGTGTCAACCAAGAGATCCCAAGGGATGAGGGGCCCAGGGCTTGGAGGGTGACACCCAAGAGATCCATAGGGATGATGAGCCCAGGGTTTGGAGAATGCCACCAAGAGATCCCAAGGGATGAGGGGCCCAGGGCTCAGAGGATGCCACCCAAGAGATCCCAAGGGATGATGAGCCCAGGGTTTGGAGAATGCCACCCAAGAGATCCCAAGGGATGAGGGGCCCAGGGCTTGGAGAATGCCACCAAGAGATCCCAAGGGATGACAGGCTTGGAGGGCTCAGAGGATGCCACCCAAGAGATCCCAAGGGACGAGGGGCCCAAGGAGAACAGCTGGAAAGAGACCCCCAGGGTTCAGCAGTACCTTCCTGCGCCTCAATGGGGATGTGGGAAGAGGGTGACTTGGAGCTGCCCTTGCTCTTCTTGCTGCCCTGGCTGTTGATGGAGTGGTGTGGCTGCAGCTTGCGGGGTGGTTTTGGCACAGCCCGGCAGATCCCGTTCCCCGCCTCCCCGTTGGGCAGCAGCTGCGTGCAGGGACCTGGGGACTGCAGGGGTGACCCCACCTGGGGCTGGCCTGGAAGGGAAAAGCAGAGTGTTACCACCCCTGTCCTCTCCACAGGGAGAAATGTGTGCCCAGATCCTGGGGGAAAATGGGAATCGAGTCCCCAGCTGGACACGGGGTGAGCTGGAGGATGGATGGTCCAAGGGGATGGTTGGCACAGATCTATTTTATGAAAAATCCTTTTGCTAGGGTTTTTTCTCCTGAGAAGCTGAGAGGCCTCAGAAACGAGATGTAAACAATGATTATCTGCTGCTGTGGAATGCAACAGGTGGATCTTTGATTAATCTCATGTGGTTGTTTTTAATTAATGGCCAATCACAATCCGGCTGTCTTGGACTCTGGTCAGTCACAAGATGTTATTATCATTCATTCCTTTCTATTCCTTGCTAGCCTTCTGATGAAATCCTCTCTTCTATTCTTTTAGTATAGTTTTAGTATATCATTTTCTTTTGATAGAATATATATCATAAAATCATAAAATAATAAATCAGCCTTCTGAAACATGGAGTCAACATTCTCATCTCTTCCCTCGTCCTGGGACCCCTGTGAGCACCACCACAGATGGTCTCAAGCTACGTCAGGGAAGGTACAGGTTGGATATTAGGAAGAAATTTTTCACCAAAAGAATAATAAAGTACTGGAATGCTCTTCCCAGGGAGGTGGTAGAATCACCACCTCTGGATGTGTTTAAATAAAGACTGGACATGGCAATTGCTGGAGTCTGGTTGAGGCGTGAGGGCACAGGTTGGACTCGATGATCTGAGAGGTCTCTCCCAACCTCATCATTCTGTGATTCTGTGATTCTGTGATTCTGTGATTCTGTGATTCTGTGAGGGAGATGGAACAGGAGGTGTGGAAAAGGCGGCTGGAGGGAAGGAGGCAAAGGCTGCAGAGAGAGAAAGGGATGGAAAACCACCAAAAAATGAAGATTTGTCAGGAAGGATGGGCTGAAACTCATCGGAAGACCTGAAGGAGGAGATGTTCCTGCAGGGCCAGGAGGGATGAAGCCACCAAGGCTGCTGGACAGAGCTGGACAGGGCTCCTGAGTGTCCCCACTGCCCTCTGCAGAGCCACAGGAGATGAGGCATCGCTGCAGAGCAGCCGCTCCTCTCCCCAGCCTGCAGGAACCGGCCACTTCCTTGAGGTCTCTGCAACCTCTGGCTGAACTTCTCTGCAGGAGGAGGAAAATAACTCAGTTCTGTGGCTGTGCCTCCCTCCAGCCTCTCCTGCTGCAGCCCCGTGTCCTGCCAGAGCCCTCGCTCCTGCCTGCTGTCCCCACGCTGCCTCCTCATCCTCACCTGGGAGAGCACTGGGAACCAGCACAAGGTTCCAGCAGCCATCATCCTCCTCAGTAAGGCCACAAATAAAATAAAATAAAATAAAATAAAATAAAATAAAATAAAATAAAAATAATAAAATAATAAAAATAAAATAAAATAAAAATTAAAAAATAAAATAATAAAAATAAAAGAAAATAATAAAAGAAAATAATAAAATAAAGTAAAAAATAAAAATAAAATAAAATAAAAATAAAAAATAACATTAAAAAATAAAATAAAATAAATAAAAATTAAAATAAAATTAAAATAAAATAAAACAAAATAAAATATAATAAAATAAAAAATAAATAAAATAAAATAAAATAAAATAAAATAAAATAAAATAAAATAAAATAAAATAAAATAAAATAAAATAAATAAAACCCTGTCTGGTGGTGCTTCAGCCAAACTTTGCTTTTCCTCTCCCATGGCAGTAAACAAGGGATGATTCAGGGCAGAGGCTCGAGGGCAAAGGCACCTCTTGGCACCAGGGAACAGGAGCTGCTTTCTGTGCAGGGCACAGGCGGCCCCTGTCCTGCATCCACCAAAATAAAACAGACGGAAGGTGAAAATAAAGAGGGTGGAAGGTGAAAATAAAGCAGATTGAAGGTGAAAGACACAAGTGGATGGTGCCAGTGGCTGGTTTGACCAGGCTGAGCTGGGCTTGGGCTGCAGAGGGAGGTTAAAGTGGGAGCTTGGTCTTTGACACCCGCTGGGAACTTAAAATAACCAGAGCTGAGCGGGAAGAGTGGGCTGGGAGCAGGAGAGTGGGGGACTGGGGAGACACAAAACAGGTCTTGGATAAAACTGGGATTGTCTCCCCTTCCTAAAAATCTCATGTGTGACCGTGTTCACAGGGGTCTTATGTTGAGGGAAGAGACGAGGATCTGACTCCATGTTTCAGACGCTTTGATTTATTATTTTATTATATATATTATATTAAAACTACACTAAAAGAACAGAAGAAAAAGTTTCATCAGAAGGCTGGCTAAGAATAGAAAAGAATGATCACAAAGGTTTGTAGCTCGGGCTCTGTGTCCAAGCCAGCCGGGCTGTGATTGGCCATTAATTACAAACAACCCCATGAGCCCAATCCCAGATGCACCTGTTGCATTCCACAGCAGCAGACAATCAATGTTTACATTTTGTTCTTGAAGCCTCTCAGCTTCTCAGGAGGAAAAATCCTAAGGAAAGGATTTTTCACGAAAAGATGCCTGCGACACTCACGGCGTGTTCATTCATTATGTGCCCTCATGCAGTGCCCTCTCCTGCCTTGTGTGTGCCCTGAGGTGCCCAGAGCTGTGCCAGGAAGGGGCTGAGCCTGCAGGGAGCTGGGCAGGGGCTGAGCCAAGAGCAGCAGCAGCAGCAGCCTGGGGCAGCAGCTGGATTGCCTGGGACTGCAGCAGGATGCACTTGGCGCTCCCCATTTCGCTGCATTCCTCAGATTAAACTGTTTGTAAATCAAAATCACGCTCTGGCTCCGGCCAGGGGCAGCCAAAGGCAGCCAGGAATGCCCCCCTCAAAGTTAGGGAAAATAGCTTCCAATTTTTTTAGGACGGCCTTTAAGACACGAGGACAAAGCTTTGCTAAAAGAGGCACCTTCAGCTCCCCAGTAATGCAGGAGTGGGGGGACCAGGCCTGGAAAGGAGGATTTTGGGGAAAACTGCCTGTCTACAGCTCTTTAATAACCAAAAACCTCCTGTATGTCTGTAACCTGTAACCTGAAACCCAAAACTTTGGGTTTCCCATGGAGGTGATGCTCCTGGATCCCCTCAGGCTGTCCCAGGGCAGCATCACCGGGGTCCCCCTGCTCGGACCCTCCCCGAGCCACTGCCAGGGCTTGGAATGTTGTGGCCACCTGGGTCTGCTGCTCCTGCCTGAGGCTCAACACACAGAATGCCAAACCTGCAACGCCAGTGCTCCAAAATGCTGCAAAACTGGATCTGAGCACAGAGCTGAGCTCAGAGGGGCCAATCCTGGCATTGGTGGGCACAGACCTCACCCTGCACCCTCCAGCCTTTTCTGCCTGGTTCCTCCAGAGCCAGGCTGGCACAGCAATGCCCCCATCCCATGGGAGAGCCTAAATGTGTTCCCCAGGGCTTGCCAAAATGGGAATAACCCCCAAAAACCAATGGTGACCCCCCCCCCCAAGAGCAGCGCGGTGAGGAGCGGGGACAGCAGAGGTGAGGCTGCTCACCAGGAGGAGGGTGCCCCAATCCCTCCCAGCCCCGGGGCCCGTGAGGGGCTGGGCTGGGCTGGGGAGGGGGCCGTGCAGGGCTGTGCTGTGACTCAGGCGTGCAGAATGTCTGTGGGCAGCCGGCCCAGCTCGCAGATGCTGCTCGAGGGCTCAGCCGCGGGAATCGAGAGCTCTGCTCTCCCCTCTGAGCTCTGCTCTCCCCTCTGAGCTCTGCTCTCCCTATGAGCTCTGCTCTCCTCACTGAGCTCTGCTCTCCTCGCTGAGCTCTGCTCTCCCTGTGAGCTCTGCTCTCCTCACTGAGCTCTGCTCTCCCCTCTGAGCTCTGCTCTCCTCGCTGAGCTCTGCTCTCCCTGTGAGCTCTGCTCTCCCCTCTGAGCTCTGCTCTCCCTCTGAGCTCTGCTCTCCCTATGAGCTCTGCTCTCCTCACTGAGCTCTGCTCTCCCCTCTGAGCTCTGCTCTCCTCGCTGAGCTCTGCTCTCCTCACTGAGCTCTGCTCTCCTCACTGAGCTCTGCTCTCCCTGTGAGCTCTGCTCTCCTCACTGAGCTCTGCTCTCCTCACTGAGCTCTGCTCTCCTCGCTGAGCTCTGCTCTCCTCACTGAGCTCTGCTCTCCTCGCTGAGCTCTGCTCTCCTCACTGAGCTCTGCTCTCCTCACTGAGCTCTGCTCTCCCCTCACTGAGCTCTGCTCTCCTCGCTGAGCTCTGCTCCCCTCACTGAGCTCTGCTCTCCCCTCTGAGCTCTGCTCTCCCCTCACTGAGCTCTGCTCTCCCCTCACTGAGCTCTGCTCTCCTCACTGAGCTCTGCTCTCCCTGTGAGCTCTGCTCTCCCCTCTGAGCTCTGCTCTCCTCGCTGAGCTCTGCTCTCCTCACTGAGCTCTGCTCTCCTCACTGTGCTCTGCTCTCCCCTCACTGAGCTCTGCTCCCCTCACTGAGCTCTGCTCTCCCCTCTGAGCTCTGCTCTCCCTGTGAGCTCTGCTCTCCTCACTGTGCTCTGCTCTCCTCACTGAGCTCTGCTCTCCTCACTGAGCTCTGCTCCCCTCACTGAGCTCTGCTCTCCTCACTGTGCTCTGCTCTCCCCTCTGAGCTCTGCTCTCCTCACTGAGCTCTGCTCTCCCCTCACTGAGCTCTGCTCTCCCCTCACTGAGCTCTGCTCTCCCCTCTGAGCTCTGCTCTCCCCTCACTGAGCTCTGCTCTCCTCGCTGAGCTCTGCTCTCCCCTCACTGAGCTCTGCTCTCCCTGTGAGCTCTGCTCCCCTCACTGAGCCCTGCTCTCCTCACTGAGCCCTGCTCTCCTCACTGAGCTCTGCTCTCCTCACTGAGCTCTGCTCTCCTCACTGAGCTCTGCTCTCCCTGTGAGCTCTGCTCCCCTCACTGAGCCCTGCTCCCCTCACTGAGCTCTCCTCTTCTCACTGTGCTCTGCTCTCCTCACTGCAGCGCCTGCATTTCCCGTACTCTCCCCTTCCCTGCCTGCTCCCTGGAGGGGCAGCCCCGTTCCCAGCCACCCTCATCCCACTGGGGAGCCTCCATCCACTTTCCCCCCCTTGGACGGGGACTGGGGAGCTTCCATCCACCTTGCAACCCTTGGACGGAAGCTCCCCAGTCCCCTTCCATCCACTTTACACCCCTTGGAAGGGGATTGGGGAGCTTCCATCCACCTAACACCCCTTGTAAAGGGACTGGGGAGCTTCCACCCATTTGGGGTTTTGGGGGATGCTCCTTTCCCAGGCAGGCTCATCCCCCTTCCCACCACACCCCCCCAGAGAACCCCAACCCTTCCCAAGCAGCTCCAGCTGCTCCGGGAGCCACCCCGGGAGCCGCCCTTCCCTTTCACCTCTCCAGGTGACTCAGGCTCGGTTCAGGCTTTGATGTGGGGAGGAACAAAGCGAGGAGGAGCCGCGCTCCCACCTCTGCCCTGCTTTGTGATGAGTCCCGAGGGCAACACTCACATGTCACAGCTTCAGGAGCACCGCAGAGCTCGGCCCGGGGGCTTTTTGTCAGCACTGCCGGGGGTTTGTCACCTTCCAGAGCTTTCTCCTTCTTTGGGGGTTTGTCACCTTCCAGGGCTTTCGGGGATTTGTCACCTTCCAGGGCTTTCGAGGGTTTGTCACCTTCCAGGCGTTTTGGGGATTTGTCACCTTCCAGGCGTTTTGGGGATTTGTCACCTTCCAGGCGTTTCGGGGATTTGTCACCTTCCAGGGGTTTCTCCTTCTTTGGCACCATGGGGCGGGCGAGGGACCGGGGACCCCTCGGGGCAGGGAGGGAGGGCTCAGGCACCTCTGCAAGAGAAAAGGGGTTGGAGCTGAAAATGGGGTTAGAGCTGAGCCCTGGGTCAGCCAAGCTCCCAGCCCTGCCCCAGACACTGCCCATGGCTCGGGGCAGGAGGTTTGGGCTCCCCTGTGTCACACAGCACACAAGGATGTCACCCAAGGGATGTCACCAAGGGATGCACACAAGGGATGAACCCAATGGATGCCACCAAAGGATGAACCTGAGGGATGCCACCAAGGGATGAACCTAAGGGATGAACCTGAGGGATGAACCTGAGGGATGAACCCAAGGGATGCAGCCAAGGGATGAACCTGAGGAATGAACCCAAGGGATGCCACACAAGGGATGAACCCAAGGATGAACCCAAAGATGAACCCAGGGATGAACCCAAGGGATGAACCCAAGGGATGAACCCAAGGGACAAATCCAAGGGACGAATCCAAGGGACGAATCCAAGGGACGAATCCAAGGGACGAACCCAAGGGACGAATCCAAGGGACGAATCCAAGGGGTGAACCCAAGGGATGAACCCAAGGGATGAACCCAAGAGATGCCACCCCAGGGAAGCACCACGTGGCGTTTGGGCAGCCCAGGACGGGCACTGGGGCTGCACCACCCCACAGCTGCTCCCCCCGCTGCAGCACCATCCCAAACAGCCTCCCTGAGCTCTCACATTCCTTCTCCAAAAAGCCAAGGGATCTGGTTACACTCAGCGGCCAGAGCTGGATTTTTCATCCCCCTTCCATGAAAGGGCCACTGTGTGCCCTGCCAGAGCTGGCTGCCACCTCCCTCATCCTCCTGCACTCTGGGGCAGCACCAACCCCTGCAGGAGCCCCCCGTGGGGCAGGAAAATCCTGCAAGGAGCTGAGTTATGCCCCATGGGAGAAATCCTGGTGCCAAACACCCCCTTGCAGAAAGGCAGGAGGAGGCAGGATCACCTTCAAAGCTACTGAATTCCCATGGGGAATTTGGGGTGCCAGGGGTGCCCGGGGGGGGGCTCAGGGCCGTGCCACGCTGCCCCAGCCCTCTGCCCATCCCCCAGAATAGCGAGGTCTTGCACAACAGGGGCTGGAACACGCTTTATATAAAACTAAATTATAGGCTGGGCAGAGGGAGGGAGAGCACAGAGCCATAATTGCCCTGGCTGGAACAGGAGCCCTGCAAGCAGCCAGGGAGGGCAGGGGAGGGGGGGAAAAAGGCCTGGGATGCTTCATTATCCTCCCTAAAACCAGGGTCCCACACAGCAGAGCTGTGGGGAGGTAAGGAGGAGCAATTATGGATAATTAAATATCAATATTATTGAAAGGAGAAAACGAGGGAAGCTGGGGGGTTCCAGCTGCACCCCAGGATCAGCAGGAGCCTGGAAATGCTGCAACCAGCCTGGGGTGATGCTGCTCTGCTCCACAACACCCTCCAAAGTCACCCACGTGCCTTAGTTTCCCCTCTCTGCCCTCCCCAGCATGCAGATCCAGCCTGGGGTGCTGGAGCTCCTGAGACAGGGGGGGTTTTTTTGGGAAGGAAAACTCATCCCAGCACAGAGCCCTGCTCACATAGAGCTCTCACAGCTGAGGAGATTCTGGGGCTCAACCAAGGGAAACCCAGCAGCTCCTGCTGAATTCTGCACAACAGCATTGGCTCCAAATCCCAATGGAGTGTGAGCACCAGATGGGAGAAAAGCCATTCCCATGGCTCTGGAAAGCCCAGAGCAAAATGAGAGGTGAGGAGAGCAGGGGGTGAGTTAAATCCACAGCCTCCGGCATGGCCCAGCCCTGATCCAAAGGCAGAGGTGAAATCCTGATGGATGTGTGTGGGAAATGGATCATGAGGGAAATGGATCAATGGATCATGAGTGTGGGAAATGGATCAATGGATCATGAGTGTGGGAAATGGATCACGAGGAAATGGATCATGAGGGAAATGGATCAATGGATGATGAGGGAAATGGATCAATGGATCAGAGTGGAGGAAATGGATCATGAGGGAAATGGATGATGAGGGAAATGGATGATGAGGGAAATGGATCAATGGATCATGAGTGTGGGAAATGGATCAGGAGGAAATGGATCATGAGGAAATGGATCAGGAGGAAATGGATCAATGGATCAGAGTGTAGGAAATGGATCATGAGGGAAATGGATGATGAGGGAAATGGATCAAGGGATCATGAGGAAATGGATCATGAGGAAATGGATCAATGGATCAAGAGGAAATGGATCAATGGATCATGAGGGAAATGGATCATGAGTGTGGGAAATGGATCAGGAGGAAATGGATCAATGGATCATGAGGAAATGGATCAATGGATCATGAGGGAAATGGATCAATGGATCATGAGTGTGGGAAATGGATCATGAGGATGATTGCCCTGGCCATGAAGGGGCTGGGGGTGCAGGAGTTTTGGGGAAAAGCAAGAGATCTCTCATCCCAAGGATGCCAGAGATGAAGAGCTGTGAGTGGAGGCAGAGGTGAACCCTGAGCTCTGGTTTCTGCTGTGAGATGTCCTGAGTGTGTTCAAGGCTTAAAACCCCTCAGAAAATCACCCCCAGATCCCCTTCCCTGTAGGAAAAAGGGCTGGAAAATCAGGTGCAGTGTCAGGACCCAGGACATCCCTCTGGCTGTCCTGAGCAGCCCAGACCCCTGCCAGGGGGCTCAGAGACCCTGGCACAGAGCCCAAAATGCCCCTGTGGGTTTGATTATGATCCATGGAGCAAATTACCAACCTTAGATGAAGATCAGCAGGCCACAACAGTTTAGGTAGAATATTAGTGAAGTTATCACAGGGTGGAAAAGTAGATTTTGGGGTTTTGGTGTGGGGGTTCAGGGGGCAAGATGGAGGGAACTGGGCATGTCCAGCCTTTCTCCTTCTTCTTCTTGGCCTCCATCTCCTGCTGTGATGGTGGCACTTTTGGATTGGTTTAGAGTAGAAGCTCACTGTCTAACACAGGTGATGGGTATTGTAAAGGAATTGTAAACATTGTACAGGTAGTTTTTAGTATAAAGACATAACCCTGCCCTGGGGGCAGGCAGAGTGCCTGGAACTGTCCTGCTGGATGGACCTGGGCAGGGCAGGAGAAAAATTTTTATAGATAAGGAACAATAAACAACTTTGAGACAGAGAAATGAAGAGCCCTGACTCCTTCTTCAAGCACTGGGCTGGGAAAAGAGACTCAGGAACTTTCCTTGGGGTCACTGTGAGCAGCAAGAGACCCCAACACGTCCCTGCCCCTCTGTGCCCATTCCTGGGGACAGGGACAGGCTGGAGCCCTGGCTGGGTGGATCCACAGGGATACCCAGGCTGTTCTCCAACTGGGATGGAGCCCAGGCTCATCCCTGCTGTGCCCACTTCACACTTGTAATTACCCTGCACAAGGGCTCACACACAACCACAGGCAGGCAGGGAGGAAGGTGGCAATTAAATTAACTCCCCCGGGAACAAGCTGGCCAGGAGAGGGACAGAAATAGCCAGGAATGAAGTTTGGGTGAGCTGATCCTTCCCTGCCTCACACAGCCTCACATCCCACGGGCTGAATGCGGGGATGGGGTGGGGAAGGACCCAGGGAGGGGCTGGGAGAAGCTGGGCAAGTGTGGGGTCAGGACAGACCCCACAGCTCCCTGCCCATCAGGATCCAGGGGGAAATGCAGGGGGAATGTTCAGGGAAATGAAGAGGGAATGCTCTGGGAAGGGCACAGGGAATGGGAAATGCAGGGGGAATGTTCAGGGAAATGAAGAGGGAATGTTCAGGGAAATGAAGAGGGAATGATCAGGGAAATGAAGAGGGAATGCTCTGGGAAATGCAGGGGGAATGTTCAGGGAAATGAAGAGGGAATGTTCAGGGAAAGGCACAGGGAATGGGAAATGCAGGGGGAATGCCCTGAGCAATGCAGAGAGAATGCCCAGGGAAAGGCAGAGGAAATGCCCAGGGAAGGGCACTGGGAAGAGCACAAGGAAAAGGAGGGGGAATATTCAGGAAAATGAGGAGGGAATGCTCTGGGAAGGGCACAGGGAATACCCAGGGAAATGCAGAGGGAATGCCCTGGGACAGGCACAGGGAATGCTTTGGGAAATGCACAGGGAATGCCCTGGGAAAGGCACAGGGAATGCTCTGGGAAAGGCACAGGCAATGCTCTGGGAAAGGCACAGGGAATGCTCTGGGAAATGCACAGGCAATGCTTTGGGAAATGCACAGGGAATGCCCTGGGACAGGCACAGGGAATGCTTTGGGAAAGGCACAGGGAATGCTTTGGGAAAGGCACAGGGAAATGCACAGGCAATGCTTTGGGAAAGGCAGTGGGAATGCTTTGGGAAAGGCAGTGGGAATGCTTTGGGAAAGGCACAGGGAATGCTTTGGGAAAGGCACAGGCAATGCTTTGGGAAATGCACAGGGAAATGCACAGGCAACGCTCTGGGAAATGCACAGGCAACGCTCTGGGAAATGCACAGGCAATGCTTTGGGAAAGGCACAGGGAATGCTTTGGGAAATGCTGGAGCAGCAGCTCCCAAACGCCCCCAGGCAGAGGCAGCAGCTCTGCTGGCACAGGAGGAGCTGAACAGACCCTTCCATCACCAGGCTCATCCCACAGCTCCCTCTCCTTTAAATTCCCCAATCCCTGCCAAGCTGAGCCTCCCCTGGACGCCTCCTCCCTGCTGCCCCCAGAACAGGACCAGGCTTGACCTGAATCCATCAGGTTTAAAACCAACTGGGAGCCTGGGCCGAACCCTGAGGCCAGGCAGCCCTTGGGATGGGACATCTCTGACTTTTCCCCAAAACTCCTGCACTTCAGACCCTTTCTGGCCAGGGCAAATCCTCCTCAGAGCCCGGGATGAGTCCTGCAGGAGCAAAAGGGAGATGTGGGAGAGCAGCTGAGAGCTCTGGATTTTGGGAACAGAGGTAACGAGGCATTCCAAAACCAATAACCTCAATAAATCACAGCACTGCCCCAAGGTACCAGAGATCAGCAAAGTGATAAATGTGGGGCTGCTTTCTCTGGCCAAGCCCAGGACACGCACATGGAGCCGATTTTCTGATTATTGTCCCCAATCCCAGAGTCCAAATCCATCAGTCATGGAAGTCCTGAGACACCAGGGAGCTCCAAAATCCATCAGGGGGGTGAGAGAACAGGACAGGAGAGAGGAGAGATGGAAAGAAACTGGAAGTTCATGGCTGGAACTGCAGAATTCCTGCAAATTCCAAAGTTTCTACATCCCTCTGGGGGATGCAGGAGCTCCTGTGGAAAAGATCTTTGTGCTCCCAGTGGGAATTCCTGAGCTCAGCGTTCCCAAAGAGCTGGACAAACAAAAGGCAGGAGCAGCATCCTGGAGGGAGCACAAACAGGAGCCACAGCACAGCAAAATCTGGGGGTTCCCTTCTCCCTTCCTGCGCTGCCCAGAACCCCAGAGGCAAAGCTGGAGCTGTGGTTTGGGGTCCAAACTCGAATTCAATCCTGGTCTGGGCTTTTTTCCCTGTTGCTTTCCCATTGTTTTCCCCCATTCCCTTTGTGTTTGGGATGGTTTATGTTGGTTTTGGGATGAGGATTGGTGCTGAGGATGAGGATGAGGAAAGGAACCTGCTCTTTCCCAGCTTTGTGTCCTGGGAAGTTTTGTTGTCCCTTTTTTCCACTCCAGGCTTAAAAATTCCCCCTTCCCTTGCAGCTCCACACTGCAATGGTGCCTTAATAGCTATAAAATGTAAATATATTTACATTAAATCAGTTTTTGCTGCGTAAGGAATAATTCCTCCCAAATTGCTGCAGTGCCAGAGGTGCTTCTTGCAGGGAATTCCTGTTTTGTCTTTCCTGAAGCCCCTTGTAGGAGCAATTCTCTCATTAATTTGCTTTGGCAGGAGCTGGTTGGAGCCACGAGCACCTTGCAGGGATGGGATTTGTGGGGACACCCACCTGGAACTGGGGTTTTGTCACCCAGGTCCAACTCCCAGCAGGGATGGACTGGATGGACCCGGCTGGTCCTGGCCTGTCTGGCCCCAAAATCCCTCCCTCCCTTCCCACCCAAACTCTATAAATAACAAATAACAACAACTCCCAGCCTGCTGAGCTGTTTGGGGTTTTTGTGGGTATTTTTTTTTTGTGCTTTGTTTTGCTTTTTGTGCATTTAGGAAGTCACTTTTCATGGAAACCACTTTGTTTTTTGACTGCATTCCTCGCTGTTCCTGTTTATCCAAAGCTTTGCCCAGGTGAGGCCAAAGGTTTTCCAGGTGGGAAGCGAAGCTGGGCTGGATCTTGGGCATCTCCCCTGCAGCAATTTGGGAGAAATTATTCCTTTTGCAGCAAAACCTGATTTAATGTAAATATATTTACATTTTATAGGTATTAAGGCACCATTGCAGTGTGGAGCTGCAGGGGAAGGGGGAATTTTTAAGCCTGGAGTGGAAAAAAGGGACAACAAAACTTCCCAGGACACAAAGCTGGGAAGGAGCAGGTTCCTTTCCTCATCCTCATCTCCCAGCACCAATCCTCATCCCAAATCCAACATAAACCATCCCAAATCCAACATAAACCATCCCAAATCCAACATAAACCATCCCAAACACACTGTGGGGACAGAGAATGGGGGAAAACAATGGGAAAACAACAGGAAAAAGACCCAGACTGGGATTGAATTCGAGTTTGAGGAGCAGCTGGGGCAGGAGAACTCCCCCAAAAAAATGGAAAATCTGGGAAATCATGGGAGGAAGGGCACAGGAGGAAATCCTAGGTGTCCTCAAGGAAAAGCAATTATCCCTGGAGCCTGGAAAGCAGCAGAGGTGAGGCCTATCAGATCCAGGGAGATTCTGGGAATTACAGAGCAGGGAGAAATGATGCAGGGAGTAATTAAGGCCCAAGCCAGGCTGGTAATTGGGAAACCTTGGGGGTTAAACCAGCACAGGTCCTGCCAGGGGGAAAAAGAATTGTGTTTTCCCCACCTAAGTCCTTAAAAATAAAAGTTAATTGAGGAGGGGATCAAGGGGAGCTGCTCAAAAATCTGCATTTTTCCAGCCCCTTTCATCCCAGCACAGATTGAAACCCGGGCCCGTCACACCTTCCCTGAGCTCCATGGAGTTTCCTTAAAAAAATGCCTCAGTTAGTGGGGAAACTGAGGCAGGAAAATGGGATTTTCCCCTCAAAAAATATTCTGTGGAGATGGAGCCCAGAACTCTCTGTAGGCCGGGGTTTCTCCCATGCACAGACCCCAAAAATTCCCCATTTTTTGGGGCACGGGAAGGGATTTTGGGGCTCTCCTGGTGCCCATCCCACAGAGGGGGGAACTCCAGGCATGGAAAAATCCGGGACAAAATCACCAGAACTGCAGCAAATGCCCCGAGGAGGGTTTGGGTTTCTGCAGCTCCCAGGCAGGAGCTTTCCAAGGAAATTCAATCAGGATTTGGAGCAGGAGCAGGGGCAGCACAGCCCCAAGGCCCAGCTTTGTTTTGCTCAAACCCAGAAACTTTGAAAAAAGCCAGAAATCTGCTTTTATTTTTTTTTGCCTTTTTTTTTCTCCTCATGTTTCTTTTCTTTTTCTTGGTAAGTTTTGCATTGCTCAAAGAACAAACACCAGCCAAGCGTTTTCGGGAGCTGACAAGAAAAAAAAAACTTGGAAAGAAAAACCAGAAATGTTGCAAAAAAGGTCTTTCTGTGGGGTAAAAAAAATACATTTTTGTTTCTTTCAGGGCTTTTTTTCGGGAGGGGCTCTTTGCACTTTGAGGATGGCTGCGTGCGATCTGCAATCCTGCATTTAAATCAGGACTGAGACAAGGAAAAAAACCCATTTATTTTGATTTTGGATGGGTTTTTTCTTTGTTCCTACCCCTCTCCCAGAACAGGACAGCCTCAGTAAAAGGTTCCAGAGTGAGGTGGCCTCGATTTTTGCTGAGAATTCCCTGTTTGGGCCACCCCAGGGCTACTTTTGGGGATGAATATTTTGTGTTTGGGGCTGAATATTTCATGTTTGGGGCCGAAGATTTCATGTTTGGGGCTGAATATTTTGTGTTTGGGGCTGAATATTTTGTGTTTGGGGCTGATTATTTCATGTTTGGAGCTGAATATTTTGTGTTTGGGGCTGAATATTTTGTGTTTGGGGCTGAATGTTTGGTGTTTGGGGCTGAATGTTTGGTGTTTGGGGCTGAGTATTTCATGTTTGGGGCTGATTATTTCATGTTTGGGGCTGAATATTTTGGGTTTGGTGCTGAATATTTCGTGTTTGGGGCCGAATATTTCATGTTTGGGGTTGAATATTTCATGTTTGGGGCTGAATATTTCATGTTTGGGGCTGAATGTTTCATGTTTGGGGCTGAATGTTTGGTGTTTGGGGCTGATTATTTCATGCTTGGGGCTGAATATTTCATGTTTGGGGCTGAGTATTTCGTGTTTGGGGCTGAATATTTCATGTTTGGGGCTGAGTATTTCGTGTTTGGGGCTGAATATTTCATGCTTGGGGCTGAGTATTTCGTGTTTGGGGCTGAATGTTTCATGTTTGGGGCCGAATATTTCGTGTTTGGGGCTGAATGTTTCGTGTTTGGGGCTGGGCATGCCTCCTCTTACACCTCAGGGCAAAATCCTTGGGAACAGACAGAAAAAATTAAGGGAATTAAAGGAAATGTGTGTGCCAAGCCCTGAGCTGGGACAGCTGGGACACAGGCAGGGATTGGGGACCTGGATGGGGACACGAGGGTGGCAAATGTCCCCTCTGGGAAGGGAAAAGGGAGGTGGGAATGAGCAGCTCTTGCTCATTTCAAACACAGGTTTTGCTTCTGGAGATGGATTTGTGTCCATCTTCACATGGAGGAGGAGGAGGAGGAGGAGGAGGAGGAGAAGAAGGAGAGGAGGAGGGAGAGGAGGAAGAGGAGGAAGAAGAAGAGGAAGAAGAGGAAGAGGAGGAAGAGGAAAGAGCCTCTCCTGCTTCCCCTGCTCCCCCTCTCTGAAGGAAGAATCATCTCACCAAGCCAAAAAAAAAAAATCCTGTTTTTTCCTCCTGTTTTCTGCTAATTCCTCTAAAAAATAATCGCCAGGACAGACAGACAGACAGACAGACAGACAGACAGGCTCTCCTCTCCCAAACTACCTGTGGCTATTTCAGGCCTTGCTTTGCCATGTCCCCGTCCCTGCTGGGTGGGAGGGGCTGTGGTGGCACCCAGCCCATCTCTGGAGATGCCAGGGAATGAAATTTTGGGGAGGAAAAAAAGCAAAAAAAAAGCAAAAAAAAAGCAAAAAAAGCTCCGTGTCCAGCTGGGGACCTGAGCTGGGCCACCCCCCCCACCTCGTGCCTCAGTTTCCCCATTTATTCCCCAGCCTGGGGTGGGGGGGGGAGGATCCAAATGAGCCAGGCTGGCTTGTAAAACTTGGGAAAGGGAATGGAGAGAGAATTCCCAGGCTCTGAGCTGCGTGACAGAGCTGCTGGCTCCAGCCCAAGCCACCAGGGCTCTGCTCCTGAGTGTCACAGGGACGGACAGACAGACTGACAGACTGACAGACAGACACCCTGTGACACACTCGTCCCCAAAACCACACGGGGAAGGGAGGAGGGAGAGCCAGGGCTTGGGATGGGGAGCACAGAGCTGCTCCTGAGGAGGAGCAGGGCGGGATGAAGGCTCTGGAGGAAGCAGGGGTGGGATGAAGGCTCTGGAGGAGGAGGCAGGGGGGGATGAAGGCTCTGGAGGAGGACAGGGTGGGAGGAAGGCTCTGGAGGAGGAGGCGGGGGGGATGAAGGCTCTGGAGGAGGACAGGGTGGGAGGAAGGCTCTGGAGCAGGAGGCAGGGGGGGAGGAAGGCTCTGGAGGAGGAAGCAGGGGGGGGATGAAGGCTCTGGAGGAGGAGGCAGGGGGGGATGAAGGCTCTGGAGCAGGACAGGGTGGGAGGAAGGCTCTGGAGGAGGAGGCGGGGGGGATGAAGGCTCTGGAGGAGGAGGCAGGGGGGGAGGAAGGCTCTGGAGCAGGGCAGGGGGAGTTGGGAGAGCCCCTCACCCTCCCCACACTGTAAAGGGGGAGGGAAGCCTGGGCCAGCTCTGCTCAGCTCACACTCAGCTCTGGGGGAGGTGAGGAAGAGGAGGGGGCTTTGGGATGGTTTGGGATGGAGGTGAGGCCACTTCAGCCTGGGAAAACTGAACTGACCCCTGATGGACGCTCCTCTAACATGGAAACACCAAACGGGGCACTCAGGGATGGCCCTGAAACATGGGAGAATGGAATTGGGCACTGATGGATGGCCCTGAAATTTGGGAACACCAAACGGGGCACTCAGGGATGGCCCTGAAACATGGGAAAATGGAATTGGGCACTGATGGATGGCCCTGAAATTTGGGAACACCAAACGGGGCACTCATAGCTGCCCTTCCAACAGGGGACAGGGACAACAGGGACACATCAAACTGGGCACTCACGGATGCCCCTCTAAGGTGGGAAAACCGAATTGGGCACTGATGGATGTCCATTAAATTTGGGAACACCAAACTGGGCACTCATGGATGCCCCTCCAAGATGGGAAAACCAAATCTGGCACAGATGGATGCCCCTTAAACTTGGGAACAACAAATTGGGCACAGATGGATGTCCCTCCAACAGGGAACACTGACCTGGGCACTCACAGATGCCCCTTAAATTTGGGAACACCAAACTGGGCACTCAGGGATGCCCCTCCAAGATGGGAAAACCAAATTGGGCACAGATGGATGCCCCTTAAACTTGGGAACAACGAACTGGGCACTCACAGATACCTCTTAAATTTTGGAAGCCCAAACTGGGCATTCGTGGCTGCCCCTCCAACAGGGAACAGGGACAAGAGGTCCCCAACAGGGACACATCAAATTGGGCACTCAGGGATGCCCCTCCAAGATGGGAAAACCAAATTGGGCACTGATGGATGCCCCTCCAAGATGGGAAAACCAAACTGGGCACTCATGGATGCCCCTCCAAGATGGGAAAACCGAATTGGGCACCCTCTGATGCCCCTTAAGCTTGGGAAGACCAAACTGGGCCCTCACAGATGTCCCCAGTCAGGTCCCAGCGCTCCTGCTCAGGCCACCAGCTCACCTGGGAGCTGAACCACGCTCTGCCCACCCACAGCTCTGCTGTGGCCAGAGGAAAGGCAGAAAAGCTCCAAAATAATTCCCCCCAGAGCATTTAACCGATTTTGGAGCCACTTTTTGAAATCCTCCCCCGCAGCTGCTTGTACAGGAGCTCAGCAGAGCTGGGCTGGGGACGAGCCCCTTGCAAAAATCTCTCTGCATTCCCAGCTCATCATTTCCCACCTGGAAAAGGAAGGAAATGCAGGGGAATCAACGCCGGGGCCGATCATCCAGGGAGTGCAGCTGCTGCAGGGGCTCTTTGGGGCTGAGTTTGGAGCAGAGCTCGTCCAGCTGCAGGAGCAGGGGGAAGAGAACAGGAGGATGAATTCTCCAGAGCCAGCAGGGGCCGGTCCAGCTGTGCCGATCCCGCTCTGCTCAGCCTGGCCCCTGAATTTTGGGGAATTCGGGGGTTTTGGGAGCTGCTCCCGGCCTGGATTCACCCCCTTTTGTGTCTGGCCTGACAGAGCACGGTGTGCTCCTGCAGCCTCCTGCTCGGGTGGGTTTTAGTCTCTCCCTGGGGTTTTTAATGCAGTTTTTAATGCAGTTTTCAATGCACGTGAAGCTTGGCAGGGCCAGAGAGGCTCTGGGGGGCTCAGCTGTGAGGATTCCCCCAAATTTCCGCCCATTTCTGATCCGTGCAACGCCCCCAGAGCAGCCCCCATGCCTGGGGGGGTTTAACTCCCACCCCCCTCCCCGGCTGCTCCCTGCATTTGGCACCGGGACAGAAACTGCAGCAGAGTTTGGGACCGAAATCCCGGCGGGTCCCGGCAGCTGCTGAGCTCACACACAAACACAGCACGGGAAACACGGCCAGGGACACAAACACACACTCACATGTTCACAATCACACACAAACACGGCCAGGGGCACAAACACACACTCAAATGTTCACAATCACACACAAACACAGCACAGGAAACATGGCCAGGGGCACAAACACACACTCACATGTTCACAATCACACACAGACACACACAAACACGGCCAGGGGCACAAACACACACTCACATGCTCACAATCACACACAAACACGGCCAGGGGCACAAACACACCTCAAATATTCACAATCACACACAGACACAGCCAAACACAGCCAGGGGCACAAATACACACTCACATGTTCACAATCACACACAAACACAGCACAGGAAACATGGCCAGGGGCACAAACACACACTCACGTGTTCACAATCACACACAGACACACACAAACATGGCCAGGGGCACAAATAGACACTCAAATGTTCACAATCACACACAAACACAGCCAAACACAGCCAGGGGCACAAACACACACTCACATGTTCACAATCACACACAAACACGGCCAGGGGCACAAACACACACTCAAATGTTCACAATCACACACAAACACACCCAAACTCACACCCAAACTCAGCCAGGGGCACCAGCACAGCCTCACATGCTCACAGTAATACCCAAACACTGCCAGGGGCACAAACACACACTCAAACGTTCACAATCGTGCATGAACACACACTCAGATGTTCACAATCACCCCCAGCACAAATACAGACTCAGATGTTCACAATCCTGCAAAAACACACCCAAACTCACACCCAAACATGGCCAGGGGCACACACACACACTCAGATATTGAAACCCTGCACAAACACACACTCAGATGTTCAAACCCTGCACAAACACACACTCAGATATTGAAACCCTGCACAAACACACACTCAGATGTTCAAACCCTGCACAAACACACTCTCAAATGCTCACAATCGCCCCAAACACTGCCAGGGACAGAGCACACACGCTCAGTGCTCACACCCCTCGCACAAGCGCTCTGCCGTCCGTTCTCCCCCTCCCCAAAATCCTCCTGACGCCCCCCCCACGCTGCCCCCTGCCCAGCCCAGCCCCAGCCCCGCACTCCCGCCCCTCCTGCCCTGCCCGTGCCCAGCGATGCATCCCCGCGGCCCCAAACTGCAGCCGGTGCCCCAAAAATGCACCCCGGGAGCCCCGCACGCACCCCACTGTGCACACACCTACCCGGGACCCCGGAACCTTCCCTGGCATCCCAAAACCTTGCGTGCCATCCCGAAATCTTCCCTGGCATCTCAAAACCTTTCATGGGATCCCAAAACCTTCTCCACGATCCCAAAACCTTTCCCGGGATCCCACAGCGTTCCCTGGAATCCCAAAACTTTGCACAGGATCCCAAAACATTGCGTGCGATCCCAAAGCATTCCCTGGGATCCCAAAACCTTCCCTGGGATCCCAAAACTTTCCCTAGGATCCCAAAAGTTTGCATGGGATCTCACAGCCTTCCCCAGGATCCCAAAACTTCGCACAGGATCCCGAAACATTGCATGCGATCTCAAAACCTTGCATGCGAACCCAAAACCTTCCCTGTGATCTCAAAAACTTTCCCGGGGTCCCAGAGCCTTTCCAGTGATCCCAAAACCTTCCCGGTGAGCGCACAGCACTCACCCCCTCCAGCCTCGCTCCCCCCCCCATATTCCCCCCATATCCCCCCCATATCCCCCCGTACCTGGCGGCGGCCCCGGTTCGGTTCGGGGCTGCTCCGGGCGGTTCGGCCGGGGGCTGCCGGGCCGGGACATGGGTGCGGGAGGATTCCCGGGGCTCGGAGCGGGGCCCGGTCCCGTCCCGCTCACCTGGGGCCCCGCGGGGCTCCGCGCCCGCCCCCGCGCCCGCCCCGCATCCCCCGGCCCCGCCGCTGGGCTGGGCTCCGCTCCGGGGCTTTGTCTGCGCCAATCCCTTCCAAAAATAAAAATAAAATTAAAAAAAAAATAAAAGAGAGGAAAAAAAAATCGAATTAAATTAAAAAAAAAAAAGAAAAAAAAAAAGAAAAAAAAAAAGAGGTTGGGAGCGCGAACCCGCGGCCAAGCCGCGCTCCCGGAGCTGCTGCTGGAGGCTGGAGCGGCGCCGGGAGAGGGGAGAGGCGCGGGGCAGGCGGAGGTGGCTCCAGGGCCGGCCTCGGAGCTGGGATTGCGCGGCTGGGCCGAGCTCCCGGCGCGGGGCTGCGTCCCCATGAGGGGAACTGCGGGGGGAGAGCGGGGCTGAGCCGGGCCCGGGGCCCCGGCTCGGGGCTTGGACCCCTCGGGTGGGTGGTGGAGACCCCCGGGTGGGTGTTTGGATCCCTTTGGGTGGGGATTTGGACCCCCTCGGGTGGGTGGTGGAGACCCCCGGATGGGTGTTTGGACCCCTCAGATTGGTGTTGGACCCCCTCGGGTGAGCGTTTGGACCCCTTGGGTGGGTGTAGAACCCCCCGGCTGCAGGTTTGGACCCCTCAGATTGGTGTTGGAGCCCTTGAGTGGGTGTTTGGACCCCTCAGATGGGTGTTGGAGCCCTGGGTGGGTGTTTGAACCCCTTGGGTGGGTGTTGAAGCCCTGGGTGGGTGTTGGAGCCCCCCAGGTGGATGTTTGGACCCCTCAGATTGGTGTTGGAGCCCTTGAGTGGGTGTTTGGACCCCTCAGATTGGTGTTGGAGCCCTTGAGTGGGTGTTTGGACCCCTCAGATGGGTGTTGGAGCCCTGGGTGGGTGTTGGACCCCCCCAGGTGGATGTTTGGACCCCTCAGATGGGTGTTAGAGCCCCTTGGGTGAGTGTTTGGACCCCTCAGATGGGTGTTGGAGCCCTGGGTGGGTGTTGGACCCCCCCAGGTGGGTGTTAGAGCCCCCAGATGAGCGTTAGAGCCCCCCAGTCAGGTGTGTGCTCCATCGTCCCCACTTTCCCCCAGGCACGGAACCCAAGCGGGACCTTTATTCCCTCACTCCTTGCCGTGTCCCGTGAGCTCCTCTACCTCCCCCACCCCTCCCTGCCTCAGTTTCCCCAGCTGGAAAAATGAAGTTGGGCTTCCTGGGGCGATGCTGGGATCAGCGGTGACAGTGTCACAGAGTCACAGAGTCACTGGGAGCACCGAGGAGCCCGGGCTGGGGCAGCAGCGGATCCCAAACCAGCCTGGAATTCACTTCTCGCCCCGGGGCCGTGTCCCCGCAGGGCCCCACGAGGATTTGTCCCCGTGCCGAGCGTCACGAGGAGCCGGTGGGATGTTTGTGGGGCTGTTTTCAATCCCACTGCTGCTTTTTCCTGTGTTTCCCTGGAGCACGGGGCTGTGAGGCACCGCAGGGAGAGGCCACAGCCCAGCAGCAGCAGGGCCTGTCACAGTGTCACTCTGTCACTCTGTCACTCTGTCACTCTGTCACTCTGTCACACTCTCACTCCCTGCCCTTGGGCTCCGGCCCCGCTGGATTTTGCCCTCTGGAGTTTCAGCTCCTGTTCCAGCTGGAGCTGGGGGAAAAGCCCTGGGAGCTCCTCACTGGAGGGGGAGCAGGGTTCAGATTGAAATTCTAACAGGAGAGCTGGTATCAGAGCTGTGGTAAATCAGGCTGGGGAGGTGTTGATGGCCAAATGGGTTCTTTAATAAATGGTTTTACACCGTCTGCTAGGGGCTGTCCAAATGGGGCCAGCAATGGCCTCTCCCTTTATTGGAATAAAGCCAGAAAGGCCTCCTCTGTCTCCTTTTTGGACATAAACCTCTGTGGATTGATTTTCCTAACACCCTGAACCAACAGCTCGGCCTGATAACCTAAAAAAAAAAAATAAAAATTAAAGAGTAGTGGGGAAGCTTAATCACGATTTTGGGGGTCCAGGATCTGTGCAGCCCCAGCTTTGGGTGGAACAGGGCTCCCCAGGCTGGCAGCTCCAGCTGTGCCATGCAGGGAAAGGTTTTACAGGGATTTTGGGGCTGGAGAGCAGCAGGGCTTTACCCACAGCAGCCTGGGGTGCCACTGGGACAGCCTGGAAAACTCCGTGCTGCTGCTTGGCACGGGCAGTGATGGACCAGCCACCAGTGCCCCCCTCCCTGGGGGCTGCAGGGCCCTGGGCAGGGTGGTCTGGGGGGAAATCTGGTCCCATCCTGGCCCTGGAAAGCTGCAGGGATGGAGGAGAGCAGCAAAACACTCGCTGTGTTCAGGGGGTCACACTCAGCGCACTCAAGGGAGTGTGGCCCACAAAAACAAAGAGATTTTTTTCCCCCCAAAATAACAGAGGATGATAGAAAGGAGCAGCCTGAGCAGGGCTTGGGGTGGGGAAGGACCCAAAGTGTCCGAGTGAATCCCTCAATGATCACACCCAGCCTCATCCTGCACTCCCAGTGAATCCCTCAGTGATCACACCCAGCCTTATCCTGGGGTCCCAGTGGATCCCTCAGTGATCACACCCAGCCTCATCCTGCACTCCCAGTGGATCCCTCAATGATCACACCCAGCCTCATCCTGGGGTCCCAGTGGATCCCTCAGTGATCACACCCAGCCTCATCCTGCACTCCCAGTGGATCCCTCAGTGATCACACCCAGCCTCATCCTGCACTCCCCCCGGGCCAGCTGTGCTCCGAGGAAGGCTCTGGCTGTGGGATCTGGCTGGGTTTGGGCAAACAAGGCCGTTCCTGTAGGTGTGTGACTGCACTGACCCACATTCACAAACCCTGGCGCCCTGCACTGCTCCCGGCTCCGCCGCCGCCAAAATAAACCCAAAATAAACCCAGCCCAGCTCTCACAGCTCCCGGCTGCTCCTCGGGGGGAGCAGGGGCTGGGCTCCACCTCCCCTGCAGCTGCACCCCAAAACCCCCAGGTCTGCACCCCAAAACCCCCAGATCTGCACTCCATAATGCCAGAATCTACACCCCAAAACCTCTGGATCTGTGCCCCAAAACTCTCAGATTTTTACCCCAGATCCCCCCAGATCTGCACCTCAAAACCCCTGGATCTACATCCCAAAATCTCTGGATCTGCATCCCCAAACCCCTCTAGAGCTGCGCCCCAAAACTCCCAGATCTGCACCCCAAACCTCCCTGGATCTGCACCCCAAAACCCCTGGATCTGCACCCTCAAATCCCCAAATCTACACCCCAAAACTCCCAGATCTGCATCACATCACCCCCAGATCTGCACCCCATAACTCCTGGATCTGTACCCCAAAACGCCCAGGGCTCAAACCCTCCAGATCTGCACCCTAAACCCCTCCAATCTGCACCCCCAAAAGCCCAAGATGTGCACCCCAAACCCTCCAGATCTGCACCCCAGTCCCCTGATCTACACCCCCAAACCCTCCAGATCTACACCCTAAACCCCCCTGACTTACACTCCCAAAACCCCAAGATCTACATCCCAAAATCCTCAAGATCTACACCCCAAGCCCTCCAGATCTACACTACCAAAACCCCAAGATCTTCACCCCCAAAATCCCAAGATCTGTACCCCAAAAACCCCAAGATCTGCACCCCAAACCCTCCAGATCTGCGCCCTAAACCCCCCCCGATCTTCACCCCCAAAACCCCAAGATCTGCATCCCAAAAACCCCAATATCTGCACTCCAGACTCTCCAGATCTGCGCCCTAAACCCCCCCCCGATCTTCACCCCCAAAACCCCAAGATCTGTACCCCAAAAACCCCAAGATCTGCACCACAACCTCTCCAGACCTGCACCCCAAATCCCCCTGATTTACACCCCCAAAACCCCAGATCTGTACCCCAAAAACCCCAAGATCTGCACCCCAAACCCTGCAGATCTGCACCCCAAATCCCCCTGATTTACACCCCCAAAACCCCAGACCTGCACCCCAAACCCTGTGGGTTCCCCGTGGCTCCCCATGCCCCAGACTGGAGGCGTTGGGAGATTTAAACCTCCCTGACCTTCCCGTCTCCGGCGAGGATTTAGCGCTAAAACCTCGACTCTTCAGTTCAAAGAGGGTTTTGCAACATTCCCGGCATCCATCCCTGGGCAGAGGCTTGGAAAATAAAATAAACAAACAAGAAAAAAAACCCGCGTGTGATCCTGGAAAACAAGGAATGAAAGAGTGTGGTGGGATGGGGCTGGGTCCTGGGACAGAGCTGGGCTGTGCAGCCCCAGCCGTGTTTTTTTGGGGTCTGAGCCATCACCCCCTGATCCGTGGAGCAGAATTTCCCTGTCCCTGTGCACACACAAAGTCTCTAAACAAAATAACCTCCTCAAGGCCCTTCTGCTGGGGGAAGGAGGAGGCTCTGCCTGCCTGGCTGGGTCTGCAGTGAATGACCCCACTGTTTTACACGGGCTGCTGAAAAGATTTTGATGAGTCACGAGCTATTTCTGTGAATAATTAAAAAAAAAAAAAAAAGAAAAAAAAAAGAAAAAGGAAATGGACATTCAATATTAAAAAAAAAAAAAGGGGGCCCCGTGAACATTCATCTTTGGAAGATGGAAAAATGAAAAACTTCCCCAAAACTTCGCTCTGTGCTCCTTCCCTGGTTTCTGCACAGATGGGGACGGGCTGAGGTTTTTGGAGAGGTTGGGGTGGCAGAAGTGGGAGCTGACACCCATCCAGGACCTGCTCCCACCTTTCCTGGGCTTTTCCTTCCCACAATTGTTCTTCTCCCCATTCTTTGAGCCCCCAGAGCAGGGGGGTTCACAGTAATCCCACTGGGATGAGTGGGCTCAGTGTTTTGGGGTCCCTTCAGCCCTGATCCCAGGGGATGCAGCCACAGAGACCCCCAAGACACCCAGGGAAGGCCCAAATCTTGGAGCAGGAACCCTTTGGAAATTTCCCTTCCTGACCCTGATATTCCAATGTCTTAATGCTCATTTAGGTAAAAAACAAATCCAAAACCCCCAAGGTTCTTCCTCTTTTTTTTTGTTCTTTGGAGCTCTTTGGAAGCTTTGCTGGCCCTGGGTTATCCAAGGCAGTGACTTCCCCCAGTTGAGCTTCAGGGGTGAGCAAAAAATGCTCAAAGATTTGGGGTAAAGCATCAGGGTGGGCAAAAATCTAAAAGATTTGGGGCAAAGCATCAGGGTGGGCAAAAATGCTCAAAGATTTGGGGCAAAGCATCAGGGTGGGCAAAAATCCCATGGATTTGGGGTAAAGCATCAGGGTGAGCAAAAATCCTAAAGGTTTGGGGTAAAACATCGGGGTGAGCAAAAATCGCATGGATTTGGGGTAAAGCATCGGGGTGGGCAAAAATCCCAAAGGTTTGGGGTAAAGCATCAGGGTGAGCAAAAATCGCATGGATTTGGGGTAAAGCATCAGGGTGAGCAAAAATCCCAAAGGTTTGGGGTAAAACATCGGGGTGGGCAAAAATCCCAAAGGTTTGGGGTAAAGCATCAGGGTGGGCAAAAATCCCAAAGGTTTGGGGTAAAGCATCAGGGTGGGCAAAAATCGCATGGATTTGGGGTAAAGCATCAGGGTGAGCAAAAATCCCAAAGGTTTGGGGTAAAACATCGGGGTGGGCAAAAATCCCAAAGGTTTGGGGTAAAGCATCAGGGTGGGCAAAAATCCCAAAGGTTTGGGGTAAAGCATCAGGGTGGGCAAAAATCGCATGGATTTGGGGTAAAGCATCAGGGTGAGCAAAAATCCCAAAGGTTTGGGGTAAAACATCGGGGTGGGCAAAAATCCCAAAGGTTTGGGGTAAAGCATCAGGGTGGGCAAAAATCGCATGGATTTGGGGTAAAGCATCAGGGTGAGCAAAAATCCCAAAGGTTTGGGGTAAAGCATCGGGGTGGGCAAAAATCCCAAAGGTTTGGGGTAAAGCATCAGGGTGAGCAAAAATCCCATGGATTTGGGGTAAAGCATCAGGGTGGGCAAAAATCCCAAAGATTTGGGGCAAAGCATCAGGGTGGGCAAAAATCCCATGGGTTTGGGGCCCAGTGGAGAGAAGGGAGGGATCCATGTGGACACAGCTCTGGAGCAGGAGGGGGGTGGGTGCCTCCTGCCAGCGTTTTTTGGGGTGCAGGAAGTTGTGCACCCGGCAGGGGTGACCTGTCCCAGTGTCCCCTCCCATCCACGGACTGGTTTTGCAATCAGACTGGGAGAGCTTTCATGTCTGTGCCAAAGGAAAAAAAAAACAAAAACCAACACCAAAAAACCGACAAAAAAAAAAAAAGGATAAAAAAGTTTCTAGTTTAAAAGTTAAAATCTCCAAGTGTTAAATCCATCAGAGCCAGGGATAATCCCAGGGTGGTTGGGGAGAAGGAGATGGGGACCCAAACCAAACTGGGGAGGGGAAAATGGGAACCCAAACACCCAGAAATGGGGAGGGGGAAATGGGGACCCAAACTGAGCTGGGGAGGGGGAAATGGGGACCCAAACCAAACTGGGAAGGGGGAAATGGGAACCCAAACCCCCAGAAATGGGTGAGGGGAGATGGGAACCCAAATCCCAGCTCACCCCATACTCACCAAGCAGATGAAGCCACTTTTCACCCCTCTCCTTCCTTCCAGGGCTGGCCATTGCTCCTGGAAGGATTTTCTGGGAGAATTTCCTCACTGAAAAGGGAGTCAGGAATTGGGAAGGAGCTGCCCCGAGAGATGGTGGAGTTTCCATCCCTGGAGGTTTTCAAGTTGGGGAATCACAGGCAGATCTCAATAAAATAGTGAATTCTGTAAAAACTTTTGTATCTATTCCTGGAGGTTTTCAAGTTGGGGAATCACAGGCAGATCTCAATAAAATAGTGAATTCTGTAAAAAATTGTGGGTTTTTTTTTTTTGGTTTTTTTTTTTTGTTCAGTTTTTTTTGTTTGTTTGTTTGGTTTTTTTTTGTTTGTTTTAATTTTTGTTCCTTTTTTTTTTTGTTTTGTGTTTTTTTTTTGTTTGTTTGTTTTTTTTGTGTTTTTTTTTTCCCCCCCACAACAACCTTAAGCAAACCAAGGCCAGCAGCACGATAGGTAATTTCTTTTATTGCATTTTATAATGCCATTGTCCATACAGATTACATGCAGCTAGACCTACTGTACAAGGGTTTACCGTCTGCCCACGCAGACACACGGAGAGCTCGGGAGTACAAATACACAGCCAGGATTTTCCTTTATACAGCACGGGGAGCGGAGGGAGGCAGCCGGGGGCGGGCAGGGAGGGAGGCTCGGGGTCGCTTTTTACACATCCGCCCTCCCCTCCGCCCCCTCGGACCTCACCCCACCTCCCCAGCATCACCTTCGCACCCAGCGCCGCGCAGGACGGGGATGAAACGGGGGAAAAACGGGGGAAAAAACGGGGAAAAAAAACCAAACCAAAACAAACAAAAAAAAAAAAAAAAAAGGAAAAAAAAATAAAAACAGGTGGTGGCAATGCTGGCGCTTCCCGGAGGGGGATGTCCCCAAGGGGGGATGTCCCCAATCTGTCGCGGCTCCATCCTCCCAGCCCAGCCCCTGGCTCTGGAATGTCCCGACCTTCCCCAGCGCTCCCAGGACAAAACCCCAGACGCAGGGAGATGCTGCGGGGCAGCGAGGTTGGCCAGGGGTGTAAACAAAGCAAAGAAACCCTTTGGTTTTGGTGCAGGTTCAGCTGCTGCTCCTCTCCAGCAGCTCCTCCTTCCCTCCCAGCACTGGGTTCTGACCCCCCCGCCCCGCCCCTTCCCCAGGTGTGGGGAGAAGAAATCATTGAGGAATTAATAAAATAAAATAAAATAAAATAAAAAATAAACACAAAACCATGGAAAAGTGAGCGATTCCTTCAGTGGGAGATACCAGAAAAATGCCTTTAGGTCCAGGGAGGTGCCCTCAGCTGCCCCCAAGGGTGGAGAGAAACAGAAAATAAATCACAAAAATACAGAATAAACCCCCCCCCCCCATAAAAAAAAGAACAATTTGTGTTGGTAGGTTGACAGCCAGAATATCTCTATCTCAATATATACAGACACACAATTCTGCCACGTGTTTGGTCCTTGATCCTCCCCTCCCCGCGGTTTGAGGTAAAACTCGCAGAATTCCGGAAAATTCCAACCAAGAATGAAGCAGAGGGGTGGGAAGGGAGGAGGCAGCGAGGCAGGAGGGGACACTCAGTACCTGGGCTCAGGTGGGAGCCTGCAGAGGTGGCCAGGCTGGGTGGGGGTAAGAAAAGGAATTCAATTTACCCCTGAGTATCAAACCAGGCACGTTTCCCTTTGGAATCCTGGAATTCCCAGAGAGGGGGGAAAAGAGGCATCACCTGGAGCCACTGGGCTTTTCCAAACCTGTGCATTGTGTTTCAAGGAAAAAAAAAATCCTCTTTTATATTGATATATTTATTTTTATATATATAATATATAGGGAGTGCTCTTGGATGGGGCCAAGGAGCGTCGGGGATTCTTGGAGCGGAGGGGAAGGAGCCCCTGGGTTTGGGGGGGATTTTTGGCAAAATCCATGGGGATCTGCAGGCCTTGGGATGCTTTTTTGGGGGGGGGGGGTTTGTACCTCTGGAAAAATTAAAAAAAAAAAAAATCACACCCCGAGGAGGTGGGAAAAAAAAAAAAAAAGGGAGAGGAGGAAGGTGAAGGAAAAGGGTGAGGAAGGGGAAAAAAGGGGAGCAGCTACCGAACCCCCCAAAAATCAGTGAGGGGGATGAAGAGCTGGCAAAGAGGGGCAATAATTCCCCAAATCCCAAAAGCCTGGATGGGGGCAGAGGTTCCCTGTGGAGGGTGAGGGGTGGCCCAGCATCCCAAAGTCTGGAAGGTCCGGCCCTTCCTGCTCCATCCCGGGAATAAAGCAGCAAAAGGTGATAAAACCCCCATGGCAGCTGTAAACTTGTCCCAACAATGACTTAAATTAAAGAGTGAGGGAACAAAGGGGGGAAAAAATGAAGAAAAATGGGGGAAAAAATTGAAAAAAAGAAAAAAAAAAAAAGGAAAGGAAAGAGGGGAAAGTAGGAAGAAAAATGGAGGGGGAAAGGGGAAAAATAGAGAGAAAGAAAAAAAGAAGAAATAAAGAAGAAAAAAAAAAAAAGAGAAAAGGAAATGGAAAAAGGAAAGATGGGGAAAGGGGAATAAAGAAAAATGAAGGCAAAAATAAAAAAGGAAAATAAGGGGAATAAAGAAAAAATAGAAAAGGAAGAGGACAAAGGGAGAATAAGGGGAATAAAGAAAAAGGAAGAAAAAAGGAGAAGAGGAAAAGGGGGGAAAGGGAGAGAAAAAGAGAGAAAAAAATACAAAAAAAGAACAAACAAAAAAGAGAAAAAGAGGAAAAAATAAAGGAGATGGGGAGAATCCACGGTGCCTCGCAGCTCCTTGGGCAGGAGGGGAGGGGACTGGGATGGACTGGGATGGACTGGGATGGACTGGGATGGACTGGGATGCAGGCAGCAAAAGGGGGGCTCTTTGGTGCAGAGCCCGGGAAGGGGCCGGGCACGGGGAATGGGCTGGGAATGGGCTGGGAATGCTCCGGGAATAAACCGGGAATATTCCAGGAAGGGCTGTCCCGGCGCCCCGGGGATGCTCCGGGAATAAACCGGGAGTGAGCCGGGAATGAGCCGGGAAGGAAGGGCAGTCCCGGCGCCCCGGGAATGAGCCAGGAATGCTCCGGGAATGAGCCAGTAACGTTCCGGGAATGAGCCGGGAATGCTCCGGGAATGAGCCGGGAATGGGCCGGGAATGAGCCAGGAATGCTCCGGGAATGAGCCGGGAATGCTCTGTGAATGCTCCGGGAATGAGCCGGGAACGCTCCGGGAATGGGCCGGGAATGCTCTGTGAATGCTCCGGGAATGAGCCGGGAATGCTCCAGGAATGGGCCGGGAATGAGCCGGGAATGGGCCGTGAACGCTCCGGGAAGGAAGGGCAGTCCCGGCGTCCCGGGAATGCTCCGGGAAGGCTCCGGGAAGGCTCCGGGAAGGAACGAAGGAGGCGCTGTCCCGGCGCTCGCACGGCAGCCGCGGGCACGGGTGACACCTAGAGGGGCGCTGGAGGGGCGGCGGGGGGAGCAGGGAAACGCCGGGATCCGGGCACGGGAGAGACCCCGCGGCAGCCCCGAGAGCCCCGGGAACCGCCCCAGGGAGTGGGTGACCCCCGGGACACGGGGGGACACGGGGGGACACGGGGGGACACGGGGGGACACCCCAGTCCCTGCAGCCAGCTGGGCATGGAGGATGCGCCGGGCAAGGAAAAGGATGAGAGGGAAAGGAAAGGGATGAGGGGGAAAGGAAAAGGCTGAGGGGGAAAGGAAGAGGATGAGGGGAAAAGGATGAGGGGAAAAGGATGAGGGGAAAAGGATGAGGGGAAAAGGAAAAGGATGAGGGGAAAAGGAAAAGGATGAGGTGAAAAGGATGAGGGGAAACGGAAAAGGATGAGGGGAAAAGGATGAGGGAAAAAAGGAAAAGGATGAGGGGAAAAGAATAAGGGGAAAAAGGAAGAGGATGAGGGGAGTCCAAGCTCACCCCACAGCACCAGGAGCCCCTCGGGGGGGAGGTCCTGGTTTGAAAACCAAGTGAGTTTTTTTGGGATGCTGTGCACAGCATTTGGGTGCTGTTTGACCACAGCATCCCAAAACACCTCACTTGCCTTTCAGAGCAGGACAGGAGGTCACAGAGGTGGCACACAGGAACAGGTGACACCTTCCCCTGACCCACGGCTCTGGGTGTGGCATTTCCAGCCCCAAACGCGGCAACCCCCCGGGAATGTCACATCCCAGGAAAACGGGGACAGACAGGGACAGAGGAGACCTCGGGGTCTCACTCTGGAGAGCCCAGAGCTGGCCTTGAAACCCAGAGCAGCTCCAGGTCCACCACAGCAGATCCCTCACGACCTCGCTGGGTGCCAGGACAGCCAGAGCCAGCCTGGCTGTGCCAGGGAAGGGGAGGATTCCAGGGAAGGGAGGATTCCCAGGGGAAGGAGAGGATTCCAGGGAAGGGGATGCTCCTGAGGGAAGGTGATGCTCCCCAAAGCCACCACAGGACACTGGGAATGCCACGCTGCCTCCCAGGAGGAGCCTGGCACTGGGTACCCACGTCACCACCCCAGAAAGAAAGAGCAGGGAGAAGAGGGGTGTTTGGTTGTGTTGTTCTCATTATTATTAATTTTTTTTGTGTGTGTGTGTGGTTTTTTGTTTTTTTTTTTTTTTTTGGCATGAATACCATCTGTTCACCTGAACTACGGACCTTCTGTCTCTAAGAAATCTTTTGGTATCTTCCCATCTGGACGCAAACAAAAGGATGAAGAAAAGAAAAGATGAAAAGCAGAATTTCCTCCCCCCACCACCAGCAGCAGCAGGATTTGGCCACCACAGGGATCCTCCAGGGCCAGCTTTGATGACCCCCAGGTCCCCTGCAGGTGCTCATTTGTGGGGATGTTGCCCCTTTGCTCCACCAAGCCCCTGGCCCAGCTTTGGGGGTGGAATGGGGGGCACAGGGAGCCTTTCCCTGAAGTGACATGGGAGCAGTGGCCATCCCTGCTGGCTGGGAGGTGGCACCTGTGGCTGATGTCCAGCAGGGAGGAGGGAGCTGTGGCCTTGCTGCCAGCACTGATGGGGTGGTCAGTGATGGTCAGCACTGCTGGGGTGGTCAGCATTGCTGGGGATGGTCAGCACTGCTGGGGCCAGCAGCCCCCCACCAGCTGGGGCTCAGGGAGGGTGGCCAAGCTGGCAGGCTGCTCTGCCTGCCAGGCAGAGGTGACAAGGGGACACCGTCCCAGCACCGCGCTGCTTCGTGTCCATCCCAGCTCCGAGCCAAACCCCACACCCTGCACAGGATTCAGCCCCGTTTCTGCTGTTTCTTCCCCCAAAGCTGGGTGGAGGCAGCACATGGGCAGGGTCCACGATCCCTCCGTAGTGCAAAACCCACTGGGGGACGCAGAGGTGACAGCAGGGCCCTGCCATGGCTCCCCAGGGCTCAGGGGACAGAGGTGCCTTCCCTGCAGGAAGGAAGGAGGGACCATTTTGGACAGGAACAACCAACCTACCATCCTTGTCCACCAGTCACTAACCAAGGGAGGAGGGCAGGAAAAGTCCAGCTCTTGGGGCTTTGCTTCCATGTCTTGGTGGGGCCGGTCCGTCCCCAGGCAGTGGCAGCGTGAGGGACACGCCAGCAGCAACAGGTCGGTGTCATTGTCATTGTCATTGTCATCGTCCCAAGGAAAACCCTTTTGCTTTGTGGAAGTGCCTTGAAAGAACCAGGATAACGCCAAGGTCACCTTGGGGAGGTGGGAGCGTGGCTTGGTCTCCGTCCAGGAGGGTGGGAAGGGTTTGCCCCTGGGTAGGGGAGGAGGAAGGAGTCCTTAGGACAAGTCCTCCACCGGCAGCTCCTCCTCCAGGTCCCTGTCGTCGGGGATCGTCACATTCTGGTTGGTGGTGGCCATCAGTGACACGGGTCTGCTGTCGTCCTCTGCCTCAGCCGGCTCCTCCTTCACGTGCACGGGGTGGCTGTGGGGAAGGAGAGCCTTCAGCCTCGAGGAGTGGCTCCCACCACCCAAAACTCCCCAAATTTTCTGGTCCAGAACCCTCCCTCACCCTGGGAGCAGGAGCCAAAACCCCCTTTGCTCTGAGAGCTGCCCTCAAGCAGCTCCTGGTGGCTGTGGGGAAGGAGAGCCTTCAGCCTCAGGGCGTGGGTCCCACCACCCAAACTCCCTGAAATTCTTGGTCCAGAACCTCCCTCACCCTGCGAGCAGGAGCCAAAACCCTCCTAGCTCTGAGGACAGGAGCCAAAACCCCCCTCACACTGGAATAGGAGCCCACAAGCAGCTCCTGCTGGCTGTGGGGAAGGGGAGCCTTCAGCCTCAGGGAGCTGATCCCATCACCCAAAACTCCCTGAATTATTTGGTCCAGAGCCCCCTCACCCTGGGGATGGGAGCCCAAACCCCCTTTGCTCTGAGAGCTGCCCACAAGCAGCTCCTGCTGGCTGTGGGGAAGGGGAGCCTTCAGCCTCGGGGAGCTGATCCCATCACCCAAGACTCCCAGAGGTTTTTCGTCCAGAACCCCCTCACTGGGGATGAGAGCCTACAAGCAGCTCCTGGTGACTGTGGGAAGGCTTCAGCCTCGGGGAGTGGGTCCCACCACCCCAAACTCCCCGAAATCCTTGGTCCAGAACACCCCTCACCCTGGGAGCAGGAGCCAAAACCTCCCTTGCTCTGAGAGCTGCTTGTGGGTGGTGTGTGGCTGTGGGGAAGGAGAGCCTTCAGCCTCAGGGAGTGGGTCCCACCACCCAAAACTCCCTGAAATTCTTGGTCCAGAACCTCCTTACCTTGGGGACAGGAGCCCAAACCCCCTCGCCCTGGTGACGGGACCCCAAACCCCCTCGCCCTGGTGACGGGAGCTGCCAGTGCCCCACGTGCCAGCCTCCCTGAGCAGCCCTGTGCCCTGGCAGGGCCAGGCTGACCTGTACTGCTGTGGGGACAGGCGGGGGCTGTTGCTGCCGTTGCTGTTGACCTGCTCCACGGTGCTGCTGACGTCGTCGTGGCCCACGTGCAGCATGGCACTGGCCGAGCTGGTGTTGATCATGGTGGGGCTGTTGAGCAGGGGGAAGCTGCTCTCTGCCAGTGCAGCCTGTGACAGGGAGCGTGAAGGGATGTGGAATTTAGGTTGGAAGGGCCTTAAATCACATCTCATCCCACCCCCCCCTGTGGTGGGCAGGGACACCTTTCACTATCCCAGGTTGTTCCAAGCCCTGTCCAGCCTGGCCTTGGAGACTCCCAGGGATGGAGTCTGTGCCAGGGCTTCCCCACCCTCACAGGGAATGATCTCTTCCATACATCAAACCTAAATTTCCCCCTCTTTCAACTTGAACCCATCCCCCTTGCCCCTCATTTCCTGACGAGATGCAAGACCCCGGTAGAGAACAGGACTGTGGAGGGTTCAGTGTCCCCATGTCCCTGTCAGTGCCAGGGCTGGGTCCTTACCTGGTAACTTGCATTAAGTGCTCCATAACCGAGTCCTGAAATCATATTTTTGACTAAGGTGGGACTCCTGCAGGAAGAGAGAGAACAGAGGGATGCAAGGCTGAGCATTCCCAGCCTGGGGACCGGGGTTGGTGGCAGCTCTGGGGCTGTGTCCCACAGGGAAGGAGCACCCACCCTGTCATCTTTGGTGGCCTTCTCTTTTGGTACTCGTGCTCGTCCACGGTCCACACGGCGCCCTTGACGTTCTCCACGCGCACGAAGCACTTGTGCAGGCTCAGGTTGTGGCGCACGGCGTTCTGCGGGCACACGGGCCTCAGTGCCACGGCCTTGCCATCCTCCCCCCTGCCCAGCCCCACACCTCCTGGGGGCGTCCTGCCCCCCAAAAAAGCCCCCTGGGTGCTCCCTGACCCCATTGGCACCGAGTGGTCTGGACCTCACTTGGAGCCTGATGCTGAGGAAGGTGGGGACAGGGTGGGACAAGGGACGGCAGCTTCACGGCAGCTCTGGTGATGCTCAGCAAAGCCAGCTCCTCTTTCCCTTCCTTTTTCCCCCCCCCCCCCCACCCCTCCCCTGTCGTTTTGGTCCTTTCCCTCCCTTTCTTCTTTACATCGACCATCTTTACATTTCTAAATGTAAAATAAAGAGACACACACGTAGGCAGACAGCGCAGCCCCGAGAGATACCAGCTCCCTTTTCCCCTTCCAACTCCCTGCCATTTGCTACTGCCCCTATTTCATTACCAATTTTAATTTGCCTCTAATTAAATCCTGTGTATTTTTCCGACTCACTTGCTAATCCATGAGGGAGGCAGGAGGCTGGAGTGGAATCTCTCCGAGCTATAATTACAAAGGGCCTAATCACGCCGGGGCTCTGCCTTTGAATAAATTTCCTTGCATTAAGGTTCTCAGATTCTCTGCCTTGCAAATGAGAATGACCCCAATTTCAGGAAGTTGGCCTCGGAGGGGTTTTTTTTTCTCTCCTTTTTTTTTTTTTTATTTCGAGTCCTGATTCGTGATGAGAGACTAATTCGTTACGCTAAAACATTAACAGCAATTTAAAAGGTCGAACGGGGGCTGTATAAACAAAGGAGCCTGGCCAGCACAACAAGGCAAGAGGAGACACAAGGACTGAGCCCCCCCCGTGCCTTCGAGTGCCAGAGTGCCCAGAACTCAGCAAATGGCACCAGCATCTGGATTGGAATTTGAGGAGAAAAACAAAGCTGGGCTCTCCCCTTGTCATCCATTTGTCCATCCATCTATGGATCCATCCATGGATCCATCCATGGATCCATCCATGGATCCCTCCATCCATCCATGGATCCATCCATCCCTCAATCCATCCATGGATCCATCCATCCCTCAATCCATCCATGGATCCATCCATCTATCCCTCCATCCACCCATGGATCCATCCATGGATCCATCCCTCCATCCATGGATCCCTCCATCCATCCATCCATGGATCCATCCATCCATGGATCCCTCCATCCACCCACCCAGCAGGGACAGGCTCCTGTGACCCCTTGGGGACCCTCTGTGAGCAGCTCCCAGGGTCCCGGGGAGGGAGCCCCAGGCCCAGCCAGGGCTGCCTGGTGGGATTTTGGGGGCACCCCTGGGTCACAGCAGGACTCTGACCCAGCTCCTCGGGGGACAGCTGGTGTGGCTGAAGCCAGGCCCTGTGTCCCAGCCTCGTGTCACTGTCACCCAGAGGGACATGCTCC
This sequence comes from Molothrus aeneus, assembly GCF_037042795.1. Taxonomy (NCBI): domain Eukaryota; kingdom Metazoa; phylum Chordata; class Aves; order Passeriformes; family Icteridae; genus Molothrus; species Molothrus aeneus. The sequence continues at coordinate 2,405,829 of NC_089669.1, read as the reverse complement.
ATTTGGGCCGTGCCCTGGCACTGGGCTGTGGCACCCCTTGGCCCCACACTCTGCTCTGGCAGCACCCAGACAGGGACAGGGAGACATCCCAGGGACCTGGAGTTCCAAGAGGGACCCCAGGGAGCAGGACAAGCCCTTGTCCCCCACTCTGTCCTCACCCCAGGACTGTCCTGTCACTGTCCCTGAGAGCACACACAGGATGTCCCTCCCTGCCAGGCAGGGTCCTGCCCACACTCCCTCCTTCCTTTTCCCCCAACAAAGCCCTGGCTGCAGCCAGGAGTGTGGCAAAGTCAGAACTCCCCCTGCCCAGTGTCCCCTTTTTGCCCTGGTGACATCCCCTGCTCTGAGTCATGGTGAGGATGGGCTTGGGAAGGCTCAGCTGGGGATAAAATAAAATAAAATATAAAATAAAATAAAACAAAATCAAAAACATAAAATAAAATAAAATAAATAAAATAACATAAGATCAAGTAAAATAAAATAAAATAAATAAAATAAAATTTAAAAATAACATAAAATAAAATAAAATAAAATAAAATAAAATAAAATAAAATAAAATAAAATAAAATAAAATAAAATAAAATAAAATAAAATAAAATAAAATAAAATAAAATAAAATAAAATAAAATAATAAACCCTGGCAGTGGGCAGGGTGTGATCCTGCACCCCTGGAGCCTGGCATGCCCCATCCCTGTGCTGCTGCCAGGTCACAGAGGAGGTCCCAGGCCAGCCCCTGTTTGGGGACAGAGGGGACATGTCCCCTGCCTCAGCCTGAGGTGGTTTTGTGTTTCCAGGCAGTGTTTGCTCAGAGCCAGGCCCAGCTGCTCTGTTTGCTTCTCATCTCTCTCCTCTAATGATGTTTGCTCTGCACCCTCCACCCACTCCCTGGGCCCTGCTGGGGTCTCCCTGTGGCTTCCCCACCTTGGTCCCCAGCACTCCTGTCCCATCCCAGGGGGGAGCTACAGGAAAGGAGGGAAACACCCCAGAAAAGTGGTTTTCAAGGAGAGGAAATATGTTATTTTTTACTGTGTATCCCCCTCCAGAAGAAGCCTGGCCTTGGGCACTGCAAGTTGTGAAGGGAGTTATCCTTCCCCCCCTCAAGCTCTTTTTAATCCCTTTTTGGTGGCAGAACAGGAAAAAAAAAAAAAAGAATAAAAAAAAAGGGAAGCAGAAAACTGAGGGATGCCCTTCTCCAAGTCTGCCCTTGCTAACACGGGGTATGTGGAAACTGCAAAAAAACCCCAAAATATTTATTCCTTTCAGCAACAAAAAGGCAGGAAAAAGGAAATTTCACCTCATTGCAGAGGGGGAAACTGAGGCTCTGGGGGCAGTGATGCCACAGAGGGCTCTGCCCCATTGCTGCCACCCTGTCCCCATTCCAGGGGTTTGCCAAAATGCCTGATATCCACCCAAAAGCTTCCCAGGGAAGCAAAGCCAGGATCTGCAGCAGCAACACACGGGGGCCCTGAGCTCCTGGAGAATGGATTCCTCCTTCTCAAGCCTCTCCAAAAGCTCCATCTCACTTGCACCTTGCTGATTTTAATTATTTTTATTTGAACTAGCAGGTTTCCCTCTGCCTCTTCACTCCTTGCTGTCCTGAGCAGGAGGAGAGCTGAAGCTGCCTCTCAGTAAATATGGGCAGCAGGAAACAACAAATAAATAAATCTTTCCTGGTTGAGACAAGAAGTGAATCACAGAATCACAGAACTGCTCCTTCTACACCCCCCCTGCTCCTCTCAGATGGCTTTTCCCATTTTGATTTCTAAAAAAAACCAAGAGGGAGCAGCCCCAGCACTCATGTGCTGCTCCAAAATTCACTCCAGCAGTGAATTCTCCCCAAAATCCAATCCAGTTTTGGGGAGAATTCACCCCCCCGAAATTCATTCTCGCCAGGCTGGCGACAAAACCTCCTCAGTGACAAAAACTTTTGTCTGTGAGAGGGGTGGGGGGGAGCTGATGGGTACAGGCAGCTGTTTGGGGGGTGGCAGAGGGGTTTCCCTGCTGATGGTCCCCCTGCCACCCCCTCTCATCCCTCCCTGCATTCCCAGCCACCAGCAGTGTCACCTGCCCCCAGGTTATCATTAACCTCATTTGCTATTTCCAGTCTCTCTCTCTCTCCTGCCTCTGCCCTTGTTCTCCACAGAAAATCCCTGGATTTTACCACACAGCCCTTTGCTGTATCCCACTGTAGGGATGATGCATCACCACAGCCCAGTGAGGCGTTTTGGGGGGGGGGCAAAAAAAGTGGGATTTGGTCCTAAAATAATTTCTTACAGCATTTTAGAGCTGGGCAATGAATTGGTCCTTGAGCACAGGAGCATCTCCTGCAGCAGCCAGGCCTGGGTGGGATGGGGTGAGGCATGGGGGGAATGGGGTGAGGAAAGGGGGGAATGGGGTGAGCCCAGGGTGGGTTGAGGTGAAGTCTGGGTGGGTTGAGGTGAGCCCAAGATGGGATGGGGTGAGCCTGAGGGAAATGGGGTGAGCCCAGAGAGGGTTGGAGTGAGCCTGGGAGAAATGGGGTGAGCCTGGGAGAAATGGGGTGAGCCCAGGCTGGGCTGGGGAGAGCCTGGGGTGGGTTGAAGTGAGCCCAGGGTGGGTTGAGGTGAGGTCTAGGTGAGCTGGGGTGAGCCCAAGGTGGGATGGGGTGAGCCAGAGTAGGACGGAGTGAGCCTGGGCTGAGATGGGCTGAGCCCAGAGAGGGTTGGGGTGAGCCTGGGGTTAATGGGGTGAGCCTGGGGTTAATGGGGTGAGCCCAGGGTGCCAGGCAGAGCTGCTCTCACCTTCCAGGTGGCCGTGTTCCTCCGGAAGTAGGCGAACATCCGCGTGAACCAGTTATAGATTTCATTCAACGTTAGCTGCCTGTCGGGGGTCTCCAGGATGGCCTGGGCAGCCAGACAGGGGACAAGGCTGTCACTTGTGAGGTTTGACACCCATCCCAAGGGGTTCAGCAGGTGGGAAGGGGGGCTGAGGGAGGGTTTTGGGGTGCAGAGCTGGTCCATGTGGCTCTCACCTGCCGGATGAGCGAGGCGTACGTGAAGGGCGGCCGGACGTCGGCGTTTTTGTAAAACTCGTGATTCTGCGCGAGCTCTGCAGGGACACAACAAACAGAGGGGACAGGGGCTGGAGTGCAAGGACCCTCTGAGCCCCTCAGGAGGGCGCTGAGCCCCAGCCCAGAGCTCACCTGAAGAGATTGGGGTGCAGAACTTGTCCGAGTTCCTCCTGCGGATGGGCCCCACGTTGTGTAAAGTGGAAGAGCTGATGACGGAGGGGCCCTGCCGCAGGGGGGTGATGGGCGCCGTGGCCGAGGTGGGGGGATGAGGTAAACCGTCAGGAAACGTGTCAGAAGTGCTCTTGGAGAGGCTGGCACTGGAGACCAGGTTCAGCTGCACGGACAGGCAGGGAGGGAAGGGGTTGGGAAGGCTGGGAGAGCATCGGGAACGGCGGTGGTGGTGCCAAAGGAGGTGGGGAGGGGATGGCAGGGGAGGGGGCTTGGTGGGCTTGGAAAGGGTGGGATGCAGTCAGGGGGTGGGGATGGACCCAGAGGATGGGAATTAACCCATGGGGTGGTGATGAACCTGTGGGATGGGAATTAACCCATGGGGTGGTGATGAACCTGTGGGATGGGAATTAACCCATGGGATGGGGGTGAATCCATGGGATGGGAATTAACCCATGGGATGGGGGTGAATCCATGGGATGAGGGTGAATCCATGGGATGGTAATTAACCCATGGGATGTGGGTGAATTTGTGGGATGGAGATGAATTCATGGGATGGGGGTGCAAGAGTGGGATGGGGTGAACCTGTGGAATGGGGATGACTCCCTGGGATGGGAATTAACCCATGGGATGGGGATGAACCCATGGGAGAAACCCATGGGATGGGGATGCACCCACTCCATGTCAGAGCTGGTGGAGCAGCTGCATTTGCCAGACGGTGGCCAGGGCACATCCATCCCCCAGAGCCCAGCCAGGTGACCGTGCACAGGGCGGGGAGGGGACAGCAGGCATCAGGGAGGGGACAAAGAGGGCAGGAAGGGACTCACGCTTACAGGCTGGCTGAAAGGCTTTGGCTCTGAAGGCCTCATGTGGAGATGGGCCATCATTGCTTGGAGACGCTCGCTCTCCTTGGCCAGCTGGGGGAGGCAGGAAGCAGGACAGGGATGGTCACACAGTGCCAAAGTCACCATGGAGGTGCCCACGGCCTGGAGGAGCTGCCACGAGCCCCCAAACCTGGTCTGGACAGGCAGCAACCCCCAGGGTGTCCCCCCAGGTGCCACCTCCTGCCTCGTTCCTGAGAACCCCAGTGGGGCTGTGGCCTGTGGGGGCTGCTGCACCCACCATGGAGGAGGGCACAGGGGCCACTCCAGCTCCGTGTGTGCATCGGGAAAGATCCACAGAGCCACTCCCAGAGCCCCCAGGCTGCCCCCCACCAGCAGGGCCACCCACAACAGCCCTGGGTGCTCTTGTCCCCGTGCCCGCTGTCACTGTCCTGTCCCCTCTGCCTCCCCAGCAGCTCCCTGTCCATCGGTCCATCCATCCCCCAGCGCTCCCACATCGCTGTAATTGCTCCCTGCCTGTTTACTCCCTGCACAGAGCAGAGGCTGAAATATTCACTGTGGCACCAGGAAGGATTTTGAGCCCGGCGCAGCCGATGGGATCTGACACCCCACTCCCCTCCCGTCACCTTCCCTTTCCACCGGGACCCCTCAAGCTCGGGGGAGTCCCCACGCTCCAGCCAAGCCCCCTGGCAGGGCTAGGCGAGGAAGGGGTTAAAAGCAGGAGTTTGCAGCAAGTTTGGAGCAGCTCGGTGCTTTCTCTGCCGCGGTGCTCATTAGAGCTGACAGCTCTCCCCTCGTGATGCAGCCGGCACAGCGGGAGCTCCGCGCTCCAAACTTTCTAATTGGTGGCTCCGTGGCAGGTTCCTCTCTGCACACACAGCTCTGCTCTCACCCTTCAGCTCTTTTTTTTTTTTTTTTTTTATTATTATTATTATTTTTTCCCTCCTCTCCTTTTCCTTTCCCTCCCCTCTTTAAGCCCCAGTAATTGCTTTCAAGCTTTGGTGAGGTGTGGGGAGCAGGATGGATGGCAGGGATGGCCTGAGAGGGTGCAGCCTCCACAGCCACCCAGGTCTGGCTGTGTCCCCCCATCCCACAGACCCTGTCAGGACCCTAATTCTGGGTGGGGGAGTCCCAAGGGTGCTGCAGATCGTGTCCTGCTGTGTCGTGTCACCAGTGTGTCCCCTGTGGTGTCACACACACCACGCTGATCCCCTGCCACCCCAAGCATTGTCCCACCATGGGGGTGACCCCCCTGCCCCATCTCATTTTCCAACCCCCCCCCATTTTCTCCCCCCTTTTTCCCCCCCCTCTTTTCTCCATTAACAGAATTATGCAGAGCACGCTGGGGGCTCAGAGAGGCTGGCAAAAGCACTATTTAAAGAACTGCCTGGCCAAAAATAGCACCCCAAAGTTGGGCTCCAAAGACCACGCTCAGCCACCAAAATAAGTGGCCTGGTTTTCAAACAGCCCCGTGGCTCCCAGGGAGGTGGCACAGCCCATGTGGGGACAAACCCTCCCATTTTCCACATCTGTGGCATCTCCTTTTACCCACAGGGACATTTTGGGATGAGAGGGGAATGAGTTTGAGGGCTTGATTTCCACCTGGATGCAGGATTCCTATCTGGGAAATAATGTTTAAAGCAAGCCCCCACTTGGGTGGTTACAGTCCCTAATCCTGTAACCTTCTCCTGAGGGGAGCACAGGGTGACAAAGAGGTGGCTTTTTGTCCCTGTTTCCACGGGGCTGGGGTGGGACACCCACCTGTATCTCCAGCTGCTGTACCACCTGCATCTGGACTCGACACTGGGCTGTGCTCCGGTCATCAAGTGCATGTTCTGTGTTGAGGTGTCTGTGAGGAGAACACGGAGGTTTGGTTAGGCCTGGGCATGCCCAACACTCAGCCCCTCTGCTGGGGCCACACCTGGGATCAGCCCTGACCTGCAAATTGCTCAGGGATGCTCCAGTACCGCTGCCCAAAGCGGGTTGGGCACGAGGGAAACTGAGGCACGGAGGCGACTGAGCAAACCAGGCTGTGGCACCACCCCAAAGCCGGGCTGGAGGACACTCAGCCCTACCCCAGGCAGCCCCAGGGCGTTCAGGAGCAGCCTCTGGCACAGGGAAAGCCCCGTGGAGGTTCCTGGAGCAGGCAGGAGGTGCCAGCAGGACCTGAGGAGCAGGTTCCCAGGACAAAGGCAGCGCCTTCCACGCTCTGAGGAAAGCCCTGAGGGCAGAAGGTGCCATTTCCAGGCTGTTCCCCTCCATTTCCAGGCTGTTCCCCTTCCTGCCTCATGTTTATGAGGTGCTTGCTTTAGGAAGCACCAGGACCTTTGGTCCCTGCTGCCCTCCCTCCTCCTCAGGGAGGGGAAGGGCTCCTGGTGACAGAGCCAGGGACATCCAGCAAAGCACCAGCCTGGGGACACAGCCAGCCCTGAGGATGTCACAAGGCCAGGCCATGTCCTTGCTGGGGTGGGCACGAACCTGGGGCGGCCTCACTGGAGGAGCAGCATGGTTTGGAGAGGGATTCTGGGGAAATGCCACCCTGGGAACAGCCCAAAAGGTGATGCTGGGGGGTCCCAGGGGCTGTGTGCCAGGTGCTCCCCAGGACTAAGGCTGAGACACCCCAGAGAAGGCGCCTCAGCCTCCCCAGGCTGGCTCTGGAGCAGGGCAGGAGTCTCACCCTGCTGCCTGTGAGAGCCTCCCAGCCCCAGCGTGCACAGACACGTCAGGGAGCCAGGCCCTGCTGCCAAACCCATCTGTGAGCAAAGCCCCCAGAGCCCCAGCCCTGCTCCTCTCCCTGCCTGGCACAGCCAGGGCACGGCTGCTTCTCCGGGGGAACAAAGCCAGGTGGGAATGGAGCCATTTCCCACTGACCCCCACCCCAACCCAGCACAGCTCCGAGGCCACGCGGCCCCTGCCAGCCCAGCACAGACCACCCCAGCTGCCCATGGAGGGGATGCCCAGGAGATGCCCAGGGGATGCCCAGGGGAGGCTCCAAGCTGCTGCCCAGACTCAAGGCAGGCTCCAGCTCCAGCTGAGCTTGGCCTTTGGGAGCTGCAAATTTTCTGTCTGTCTGTCCCACACCCCAACATGTGCCCAGGTTGGCAAGGAGGGGACAGAAACCCTTCCCCAGTGCTGCTGAGGGGCTGCCCTCATGCCCAGGTTGGCAAGGAGGGGACAGAAACCCTTCCCCAGTGCTGCTGAGGGGCTGCCCTCGTGCCCAGGGTGGCAAGGAGGGGACAGAAACCCTTCCCCAGTGCTGCTGAGGGGCTGCCCTCGTGCCCAGGTTGGCAAGGAGGGGACCCTGCCTGGCACAGCACAGCTCTGCCAGCCCCATCACCCAGCTCTGGGCATTCCCTGCCAGCTCCAGCTGCAGTTCCCAACCTGGAGCTTGCTCATCTGCCCCGTGCCACTCGGACATGCCCTGCCAGGCAGGAGGAGATGCCTTATCTGGGTTCACCCCATGACTCAGAGGCAGAGGAAGGAGGACACAGGAGGCTGAATCATCCTTCACTCATCCCCGGGCTGCCTTCACACCTCCTCATCCTCCCGGGCAAGGCCTCTAGTGGTTTGGCACAGTCCAAGGGATGTTCCCACCCAGAGCCAACCCTCAGAGGGTGGCAGAGGACAGAGGATGAGTTTGGAACACCCCAAAACCAAAACCTGCCCGCTGCAGAGCGCGGTGCTCGGCGAGCAGACAGCCGGGGAGGCGGGGGAAGGAGCCCCGTCAGCTCCTTCTGATGTCTTTGCTAAAAATCCTGGCTACAAAGAGATCTAATTGCAAATGAACTAATTAAGTAAACCTCTGACGATGCGTGAAAACAATTTGTTTGACCCTGACGCTAGCAGAGGGCTCTCAGACAGCAGAGTTAATCAGTCAGCGCCGGAGCCCACAAGCGGTGTCAGCGGTGCCATCTGCCATCTGCTGCCTCCCCCCCCCGTGTCCCCAGCAGGGCTGCCAGCCCCCCTCGCCTGCTGCCCGGGCTCTGGCCTCCTCCAGATCATTCACTCATCCCATGGCTTGGCTTGGAAGTGCTCATAAAGCTCATCCCATTCCACCTTTGCCACGGGCAGGGTCACCTTCCACTCCAAGCCAGCCCGGCCTTGGACGTTTCCGAGGATGGGACAACACCAGCAGCAACTCCTGCTGGGTTTTCTCCTCCTCCATGTGGTCACCTAGCTCAGGGTACACACTATGGGATGCCTGGTCTCCTGTTTTCTCCTCCATGAGGTCACCTAGCTCAGGGTACACACTTTGGGATGCATGGATCCTGTTTTCTCCTCCTCCATGAGGTCACCTAGCTGAAGGTACACACTTTGGGATGCCTGGACCAACTCCCAAGATCTTCCCCTCCATCAGGTGCATTCTGTCCTTGATGGAATGCAGGGACAGAATCATCCTCTTTGAGATGCCTGGTCTCCTGTTTTCTCCTCCTCCATGAGGTCACCTAGCTCAGGGTACACACTTTGGGATGCCTGGTCTCCTGTTTTCTCCTCCATGAGGTCACCTAGCTCAGGATACACATTTTAGGATGCCTGGTCTCCTGTTTTCTCCTCCATGTGGTCACCTAGCTCAGGGTACACATTTTAGGATGCCTGGTCTCCTGTTTTCTCCTCCATGAGGTCACCTAGCTCAGGGTACACACTTTGGGATGCCTGGACCAACTCTCAAGATCTTCCCCTCCACCAGGTGCATTCTGTCCCAGCTGGGACAGAAAAACCTGCCCCAAAGAGGTGGCACTTACTTGACAAACTGCCCCAAGTCCTCACAGAGGGTTTCGCAGCCAGGCCACTTGCACTCTCCGTGGCCGTAGAGCGGGTGGGAGCCGGGGGTCTCTTCGTGGGAAGAGCTGCACAAGAGGGAAAGGGGCCTTCAGATGGGGCAGCTGGGATGCTCCAGCATTCCCAGGCAAGGGGACAACCCTGGGGCACCCACGGGACCCCCACAGTGACAGCCCCCTGTCCTCTGTGGGTGCAGCAAAACAGTGCCAGGCTTCTTTTATGGGGTGGGCAGAAACCCCCATCCCTCCCAGCCCTGTGGGTGATGGATCCCAGCCCCTTCCACCTCTCCAGGAAGAAAAACACAAAGTGCCAGGGCCCGACCCGGCTCTACCTGTCCCTTCTGGGCGTGTGCATGGTGCTCTGTCCATTGGGCAGAGGGTGGTGGGAAATGGGAGGCGAGACCTTGGCGGCCGAAAACGAGGTAGAGTTGGAGGTGTTGGTGGTGAGGTCAAGACCTTCCTGCTTAATGCTGTCATCCACGGGCTGGGTGGCCGTGACCTCCTTCCAGAGCTGCTGGAGGTCTGAGGGGCAAACAGCTGAGGCACAGGAGAGAGTGAGCAATGTCAGCAGGGACACGAGGCAGCAGCCAGGGCTTCCTCCCTGCTCCCTGACTCCCCAGATCTCACCCAGCACTGGGAGAGCATCACCTGGAGCTGGGCACAGCAAGGAGAGGCTGCGGAAACACAGAGCAAGGCACCTGCAGCACTCACAGAGCTGTTCCCAGAAGGGAGGAGAGCCTGATTTCCCAAATCCTGGCACCCTCCTGCCAGAGGAAGAGGTGCCCCAAATCCTGACCCTCCTCTGCCAGAGCAAGAGGTATCCCAAATCCTGGCACCCCCTTGCCAGGGTACCCCAAATGCTGACACTCCTCTGCTACAGAAGAGTTGTCCCAAATCCTGGCACTCCTCTGCTAGAGGAAGAGGTGCCCCAACCCTGCACCCCTCTGGAACCCAGACCCCAACCCTGCACATCTCCAACTGCTGACACCATCACCCCCCAAACTTTGGGGGCATCACAAAACCCAACACCACAGCCCCTCCCCAGCCCCCCTCACCCAGATCTGGGCAAGCTCCAGCCCAGGACCCCCCCTCCCCAGGCCGTGGTGCTTACCTTGGGGCAGGGTCTGCAGGGGCACCGTGCCCTGCCCCGGCGGGAGGCTCACCAGGCCCTGGCGCTGCAGGTTTAACAGGTGCTGCTGCTGGAGCTGCTGCATCTGCAGGAGCTGCTGCTGGAAGGCCAGCTGCTTGTTCCCCAACGGCTGCTGAGACAAAAGGAGGGACAAATCCGAGCTTTATTCCCGGCCTGGCAGGGCAGGAGGGGGTTGGAGGTGGCGGCGAGGGGCGCTGGCAGCGAGGGGTGGCGGCGCTGGGGACGCCGCGCCCGGCGGTGCCTCCATCCTGCTGCGGGGCCTGCTCGGCTCAGAGGCTTTGATCTATCGGAAGAGGAGGGGAAGGAAAGGGAAAAGGGGAAGGGAAAAATAAAGCGCTGGAAAGAAAAGGGAGAGAGAGGAGCTGGGGGTTTGCTCGGAGGAACACGCAAAGCTCGGCTTGGGGGGGTCCCACGGGGGAGGCTCAGCTGTGGGGTTGGTGTAAAAAAAAGGGGGGGTCCCAGCAGGCAACAGGCACAGAACCCTCCTGTAAGGCAGAAATTTATCCCTGTTTGTCAAAAATGACTGTTAGGAGCCCTTTCTTGGTGAAGGGGTGGAACTGGTGCAGGGAAGGGGGTGCCCCGTGCCAGGGCTGGTGTCCCCACCCCAGCCACAGCCACCCCCCAAGAAAGTGACTCTCCCTCACCCCCTGGAGCTGGCCAGGCTCTGACCAGCATCGCTGGCCCTAAACTAGTTAGGCAGGATGGGGCCCTGGGGAGGCGCCGAGAAATCCATGAGAATTAAGTGAAGGGGAGAGAATTCAATTAGGGCTGGGGACAGGCAGCTGCTAATCCGAGCTGGCCGGGAGAGGGGAGCTGCCCCGGGGCTGCCCGGCCTCATTAGTGGGGCAGGCGGCTCCGTGACCCCGTGAACCCCCCCAAGCCCCCCTGCTTGGGCAGACGGTGCCGGCGGGGAGCCAGGCTGGGGCACATCCCCCCCTCGCTGCACTCTGCAGCCCCCCAAAGGAGAATTTCCATGTTCGTGCTCTGACTGAGCAGCACGAGAGCTCTGCAGGCAGGATGGCCTTGTTTTGTGAGCATCAGGGGAGTCAGGCCCCTCAGGCACTGGGAATTCCAGGGAACTGGTGATCCCTGAGGCTGCATCAACAGGGAGCAGCAGCCAGACTCTCTGTGGCAATCCCCGTCCCTGACTGAGTCTGGGGCCATCCCCGTCCCTGACTGAGTCTGGGGCCATCCCCGTCCCTGACTGAGTCTGGGGCCATCCCCGTCCCTGACGGAGTCTGGGGTCACACCCAGGGTCTCACTGGATTCAGGTGGATCCCTGTGGATGTTGTTGATGCTCAGCCTTGGCTTTGTGAATCAGAGAGTGAGGATGGGCTCCAAACCCCTCTCTGCAACATCAGGCACCACCACGAGTCCTGTCTAGGGTACAGACTGTGTTTAATTCCAGTTTCTCAGCCTCAGGGAGATGTGTGGGCTCTCCCTGTCCTCTCCACCTCTTGGCCACAGTGGAATTGCCTCCCCAGAGTCAGACCTGGATCCTCCCTGGCTCTGTCTCAGCCCTGCACCTCTGAGGCTTAAAGATCAAGGCACAAATCAAAGCAATTCCTGCTCAGTGAAGAGAAATCCCCGACTCCTGAGCCACTTGGGCTCCAGGCCATGGGATCAGCAGGATGGAGGGAAAAGGGCAGGACCAGGCTGCAGCCTGAGAGCTTTAACAGCTTCTCTGTCCCCCAGGGTGTCCCCTCCTGGCGAGGGGAAGCTCTGCCACTGTGTGGGATGGACACACTGTCCTTGCCTTGCTGAAACAGCAGCTGGGATGGGATGGGATGAGATGGGATGAGATGGGAAGGGATGGGATGGGATGGGATGGGATGGGATGGGATGGGATGGGATGGGATGGGATGGGATGGGATGGGATGGGATGGGATGGGATGGGATGGGATGGGATGGGATTCTCCTCCCCTTCCCGGCTCCACCACCGCCCTCCCCCAGGGCCCTGGGGCAGGCCCAAGCTCTGCTCCAGCACAGCCTCATCCACGTCACTTCCAGGCTGAGCTGCTGGGAGTGGGTGAGGTCAGGAGGATCCCTGGGCACGTTGCCTGCATCCCACAGCCCAGCCAGGCTCTCCTGACCTGGCCTGGCTGGATTCAGACCCCCTGACGCTGTTGAACCTGGTGATGTGAAGGTTGAACCTTCACGTGCCTCAAATCCATGTCCCTCCAGCTTCCACAGACCAGGAACAGGAGGAGCAGCCCCAGGAACACAAATCCAAACCAAACCAAGGCTTGACCCAAGGGGAAGCCAATCTGCCACCCCTAGGGAACACCTGTGGCACCACAGACCTCTAAAGCCCTGAGTGGTGGGTGAAGGGATGCAGAGCCATCCACCAGCCCACAGGCTTCAAGCCAAGCTTTCCCTGGAGAAACCAGGCTGGGGAGAGCCTGGATGACAGCTCCAGCTTTCCCAAAAACCTCACAGCCCGCTGATCCTCATGACTCCCATTTCCCCTTGGAAAAGCCACTCCCAGAGGAGCTGGGGCCGAATCCTGGGCTTGGCCCCCCCCAGCTCATTCCCAGCCCATTCCCAGCCCATTGCCAGCACATTTCCAGCTTGGGGCTGCATCCCAGAGGCCTGGCTCCCCCAGCTCATTCCCAGCCCATTGCCAGCCCATTCCCAACACATTCTTGGCTTGGGGCTGGGGGTTTGCAGCATCCCTGAGGCTTGGCTCCCCCAGCTCATCCCCATCTCATTCCCAGCCCATTCCTGGGACTGGGGGATTGCAGCATCCCTGAGGCCTGGCTCTCCCAGCTCATTTCCAGCCCATTCCCAGCGTGGGGCTGGGGGTCTGCAGCATCACCAAGGTTTGGTTCCCCAGCTCATTCCCAGCTCATTCCCAGCTCATTCCCAGCTCATTCCCAGCATAGGGCTGGGGGTCTGCAGCATCACCAAGGTTTGGCTCCCCAAGCCCATTCCCAGCTCATTTCCAGCCCATTCCCAGCCCATTCCCAGCGTGGGGCTGGGGGTCTGCAGCATCCCCGTGCATTAGATGCAGCTGAGTGGGTGCAGCCACCGGGGCAGGAGGCGCCGTCACTTTGATTTATGAGCACATCAGGAGGAGTTTGCGCCGTGACACGCGGGACTGACAGCAGCACTTCATTAAGCTGACACCAGGGTTAGGAGCCAGCAGCTCCCCCTCCCCACCCTGCCTGTCTCAGCACAGGACAACCCCTGCCCTCAGCAGCTCTGGGCACACACTGGGACCTTCCCAGGAGATGTGGGGGGCTCTGCACCCCGTGGCTCCTCCAAGCATCCTGGGAGGAGCAGGATGGGAGACATGAGCACAGCTCCTTGTTTCCCCCACACCCAGGATGCTGCTGGAGGCTGGGGGGTGGCTCTCACACCCCAGCACAGCAAAATGCTCCAGGAATGGCTGGGATGTGCCACAGCTCAGCCCCATCCCGGTGGGATGCATGGATTCATGGATCAGCTGCCTTGCTCTGGCCCTTCCTCATGGCCCCAGAGTGGCACAGCACCCATGGACACAGAGCATCCTTAGGGACAGGATGCTGCTGACAGGCTCTTCACACACATTTCCATCCTCTTGTCTGTCCTTCCCTTCTCTGAGGCATTCCCCATCCCAGGGAGATCAGAGCTGCTCCTCCCAGAGATGCTGGCCCTGCTCCTGGCTCCTTCCTGGTGTCCTTCCCACCTGCAGATCCCACTCCAAGCTGCTGACTCATGGAGAGGAGCCCTTGGAATAAGGCAGAGGGGAAGTAGAAGGTGCTGGGTTTACAAACCCTGCAGCAGGACCGGAATTAAATCTGGCCGTGGGTTTCCAGGAAAGATCCAAGGGCGGCTCTGTGGAGGCATCCCAGACACTCCAGCTCTTCTCTGAGTGTCAGGGAAGCCACAGCATCACCATTCCCAGCAGGCAAACATCAACACAGACTTTAGGAACACCACCCACCCAAATTTTTGGGGTGAAACCAAAGCTTATCCAAGGATTTTGAAGAAGGGAAACACTGACATCCCCTTGCTGAGACCCCCTCAGTGCTTTTCCCAGCAGGAAAGCTGGACACACACCCCTCCAGCAGCATCCAACACCCCTTCCCCCCCCTTGCTACACCCTTTCTTGTTGGATAAATTTCCCATCTCCTCTGTAGCATTTAATTAAAAGTTAACACGAGCTTTTTAAAGCGGAGCCCGCTAAGCAAGCGCTTTGTTAGAGCTTAATTATATCCCTGCTCAGTACTGCAAGAGAACATCACCAGGGCCAGCAGGAAAGTCCTTGAGGAAGCTCACATTTACACCTCCCCCATTTCCCCAAGCGCCAGCAGCTCCTGGAGATGGTTCTGATAACCCTGACCCTGTAAATTCACCCACACCCCACAGTGAGAGCCTGCCTGAGGCTGCAGCAGGTGACCCTGAGCCCCTGCAGCCACCCTGGTCCCCTGATGCCAGTGTGGCTTTGCCAGTTGTGGCACCCCAACACACAGACTGGGCTTAAAATCTTCCCTCCCTGCCAAAAAACTGCTGGACTTTGGGAGGAGTGATGGCCACAAACAGCCCCAGTACCCCAGTATTGCAGGGACGTGGAGGGAGTGGCTCAGGAACAGGTCCCTTGTCACTTGGAGCCCATGGAAGGACACTCAGGGGAGGGGCAGCAATGCCAGACATGAATTCTGCAAAACTGCACAGCAAAAAAAACCCCTGTGAAGCATTTTTTGGCAAGAGAGAGGGGCAAAAATACCCAAGGGAAAGGAAGGGAGCAGTGCTGTCTGCTGGCTGGGCTCTGTCCCCAGCCTCTGCGCGACCAGCACGTCCCCAAAACACAGCCACAGCCCCTTGGGGGGCATCACTGTGCCCTTGGGGGCAAAAACTCCTGTGTAAAGGGGTTCTGCAAGATTGCTGCAACCGCAGGGGCACAAAATGAGTCTCCAGCAGGCACTGCCAGCATGATCCTGGGGCTGAGAGCCCTGCCCACCTCAGAGTCTCCTGTTGGAAGAGCCCTTTCCTAGGATCACTGCTGTTTGCCACATTCCCTGGGCTTTGGAGAGCCACCCTTTTCCTTCCTGGCAGGAAAAGCCCAGCTCTGGTTGCCACTCACCAGGGCACTGCCGTGCCAGCTCAGCCAGGACTGGGCTGCCCAAGCTGAGCCTGGCAGGGCTGGGCTGAGCCTTCTGATCCCACCACGGGGGGATGTGGGGAGCCCTCGCTCTGTGATGGAAGGATGGCACCTGTCCCTGTCACCAGGGAGGGTCCAGTGCCCCTCCAGGGCTGCCCCACACCCCCCACATCTTGTGGATGCACCAGATCACAGAGAGGGAGGAAGAGGAGGAGGAAAATGAGGAAGAACAACAACTCCCAGCGACAGGACTGGTCACCCTGGCACCCTCAGAGCAGGATGTCCCATGTCCCATTGCCGTGGGCTCCCTGGGGGTTGTCCCACACCCTGTTTTGTGCTGGTTCCCCCCCTGGTGCCCTCCAGGTGAGCTCACCTCTTTGGGTTGCTGCTTTCCGGCTTGCTGCTGGGTCAACAGCTGCAGGTGAAGCTGCTCCTGCTGCTTCTTGTAGTATTCCTGCAGCTGGGAAGGGGAGAGAGCAAGGGATCAGCAGTGGAACCACCCCAGTGCCCACCTCACCCACCCCAGTGCCCACCTCACCCACCCCAGTGCCAGGGCTCTGCCACAGCCACTCCAGCTCCTGGCACTGTCCCCAGGCCAGGCTCCCTGTGTCACCTGGAGCAGGGCAGGAGGGAAAGCACCAACCAGAGGAACCCGGGGCATGCATTGCCAAGGGTTCTGGATGCACCTGGCCCTTGGACCCCCCAAACACCCCCCAATGCCCACCCTGATGTTTATTTTAATGCCAGCCTCGACAGAAAAGCAGGCTGGGGTGCTCTGGTACATCACAGAGCACTTCAGGGTGGGGAAACTCCAGTTTTGGCATGGTGGGACCCCAAAACACCCCTGACAAGTGCTGTGAGAACCAGTGGGGTCCCAGCTGGGGAGGACCAGGAGCAGCCACAACCCCTGGCCTGTGAGAGCTGGGGGTTCAGCCCTGCAGTCAAAACAGCCCCTCAAATCAAAGCAGAGGTTTTTAAAAGAGGGATAAACCCCCTGGATCCACAGGGAGCCTCCAGAGAGGGTCCCAGTGCCAACAGGCAGCACTGGGACCTGCCAGCGTCGCCACCAGCTCCCACCCTGGCCCCTAAACAAACTGTGGGTGATGGATTTGCTGCGTGCAGGGAGGGGGAGAAAGGCAGGGGGAGGTCAGTGAGACCCCCCCCAGCCCCCTCACAGGGGCTCAGGAATGTCCCTGGGGATGCTGGGGAGCCTTTATCAGCCCCAGGGCTGCCAGCAGCCAGTGGCTGTTTGTGTCTGAGAACAGGTTTGGAGGGGCTGGGTGTTTACCCCCGAGCCAGCCCGAGCCAGGGAGCTGCAGAGTGGCCGGGCTGGGAGCAGGAACATTGGGTCAGGGGTGAGAGGTGTGATGTTTGGTTTGCTGCCGGTGGAGAATGTGAGCTATTCCGGCCTGGGTTGTTTAATTTGCAGTCAAACGTGTTTCTTTATCCGGCTCCAAAGAGGCTTGTGGAAGGACCCACCCAGGGTAGTGTTTACCCTTTGTTCTTTCCCTGGGGCCAACCTTGAATCCTTATCAGGCTGTTTGGAGTAAACAGGTACTGGAGGCAGGAGGAAGGGTGTGGAGGATGCTTGTGGGGTTTCTCCCTCTCTCCCTCCTTCCCGCTGCCGGGAGCTGTTTACCCAAGCAGACATATTTTGTTTCATAGTGGAAATCTGTTTTTTTTTTTTTTTTTCCTTCCCTCCCCATCTGACTGAAATCTCTGGAAAAGTCGAGCAGGGCCATGAGAAACAAAGCTCAGCTCTGGAGCTGGACACAGGCACCTGCCCAAAGCCCAGCAGTGGCCACGGGGACTCTGCTTGGGGCACATTGAACCAAGGGCATCCACCCTGACCCTGGCTTCTCCCAGGAGCTGGGCAGCCCCAAATCAGCCCTTGAGCGGGAATTTTGCAGGTTTTGAGACTCTGGCTCAGGGTGGCAGCACTGGCAGCACCTGCAGCTCTTTTCCATCCCTGGATGTGCTGGGAATCCCAAAGGAAATATGTGGAAAGCAGAAGGAGGAAAGGACCCCCCATTTCTGTGCCTCCAACAAACCCCAGCATTCCCAGAGCCTGGTGGGAATTGCCTGGCTGGATTCAGCCCCAGTGCAGTGTTACCTGTTGCAGCATTATTGCCTGCTGCTGCTGCAGGAGGGCCTGGAGCTGGGGTGGGGACAGGATCTGCTGCATCTGCTGCGGCGTGATCATCTGTGGGGACATCATGGCCACGGACACGGGGACCTGTGACAGCAAGGACACGTCACCACTCCCAACCCCGACCTCCTCAAACACCAACAGGGCCTCTCCCAGAGCATCCTCCATGTCCCCCACACCTCTTGTCACCTCTGGATGTCCCATAGTGCTGCTGGCACCAGGATGAAGTTCCTGAACCATGAGAGCTCTGAACAAGCTGAGAGCTCTTTAAATGCAATTTAGCTGGGGGAACTGGGCACCAAACCACAGCTCCCTCCCCTGCTGGGAGCATGGGAAGGGTGGAGGGAAACGCCAGGGAAGTGGGAAGATACTGATCACCCAAATAACTCTGCAGAGCAGAGCACTGAGGAAGAGGTTACGGGGTTCTCCAGACACATCAAAGCTTTACCTCCAGCTGACACCAGTAACTCCTGAAATTACTGTGCCAAGAGGAGGGAGGGCCGAGGGAACCTGCCAGCCCCTGCCTTTGGTTATCAAAACACGGGTCCACACCCCGGGCAAAGCTCCTGGGAAGGTGTCAGTGATGGATCCCAGCCCTGCTGGGTCCTGCCCAGGTGGAGCAATGCCCGGATGGAGCCATCAGGAGCTGCCTTGTCCTGGCCTCCCACCAATCCCACCAGCCCAAAGCCCTTCCCAAGGCTCTGGGCAGGGTTAGGGCTTCATTGCAATTTAATGACCCTCCTGGATGCCTCATATTCCTGGGAAAGCAAATAAGAATTGCTGGTCAGGAGCCACCAGCAGCCACGAGCTCTTCCAGGGGATCCCAGGAAGAGGCAGCAGCTCCTTGGCATGTGGGATGGGGCAGAGCACAAGCCAGGACCCAGCTGCACGCCAAGGAGCAGGTCCTGATCCAAACTAAACAGCTCCTCAGCCCCTCAGCCCAGCATCTCAGGAACTCAAAAGAGCAGAGAAACCCAGCAAAGTCCCATGGAGAGCCTGGTTCCTGCCAGCCCTCCCAGTGATGCCCAGACTGCCCAGCCTGGACCCCTCGCAGCCACTCCGGCAGGGATGGCACCACAGGCTGGCCCCGTGCAGTCCCTCCCATCTGTGATGGGTGTCCAGCTGACCTTCAAGGGAGATTGCAAAGCCTTATCTATTTACTCAGGCATTCTGCTGCAGGGAGGCGTCGGGCACGGGGCGAGCTCTGTTTGTCACCAGCGTTTCCCCCTCCAGCCACCTCCGTGGCTGAGCTATCGATTAAACTCCTCTGACTTCCCACCCAAGGGCTGGAGCTCAGGAATGAGCCCCAACACCCTGCAAGGCTGCAGCACCCACCAGAGAGCCCCGAGCACCGGCACCCAGTGCAGAGCTGCTGTTGGGGCACCCAGGTGCTCGCAGCCAGCTGTGCCCTGGGTGAACATCTGGGAAGCTGGCGAGGAGAGCGAGGTGCCCAGGAATGCTGCTAATTTCCCTCTGCCAATTCATCAGCTCCAGCACCCACCAGAGAGCCCCAAGCACCAGCACCCAGTGCAGAGCTGCTGTTTGGGCACCCAGGTGCTCGCAGCCAGCTGTGCCCTGGGTGAACATCTGGGCAGGAGGGAAGCTGGCGAGGAGAGTGAGGGCTGGAGCTCAGGAACGAGCCCCAACACCCTGCAAGGCTGCAGCACCCACCAGAGAGCCCTGAGCACCAGCACCCAGTGCAGAGCTGCTGTTTGGGCACCCAGGTGGTCGCAACCAGCTGTGCCAACCCCTGGGTGAACATCTGGGAAGCTGGCGAGGAGAGCGAGGGCTGGAGCTCAGGAACAAGCCTCAGCACCCTGCAAGGCTCCAGCACCCACCAGAGAGCACCGAGCACCAGCACCCAGTGCAGAGCTGCTGTTTGGGCATCCAGGTGCTCGCAGCCAGCTGTGCCAACCCCTGGGTGAACATCTGGGCAGGAGGGGAAGCTGGCGAGGAGAGCGAGGTGCGCGCCCAGGAGCGCCGCTAATTTCCCTCTGCCAATTCATCAGCCAGCAACGTGCTCGGAATGAGAGCCCCTAATTAATTGCTCCTCCACATCCCCCCCAAGCCTGGGCGGGCTCCCCACCCCCTCCCGCGGCCCCTCGAACACGTTTGCTGGCATTTTCAAATCGGAGGCATCCTAATTACCGGAGAGTTATAACACCTTCCATTTCTCGCCCAGCGGACTGACACCCTGTCAAGAGCAAAGAGAATTGCCAGAGGTTTTGACAACACTAATTGCCCCTATAATCTAAAAACACAAAGGAGAGGCGATTAGTCGAGAGGGCCCCAGCTCTCGATCCGACACGAGGTTTTCACAATGTTACAAGAAAACAAAAGTGACGCTTTTTAGAGTTTGATGGCTGCTAACAAAAGCAGAATTATATTTTCATACAACCTTTGTCTGCATTAAATGGCTTTTTTTTTCTTCCCCCCCCCGCTCGGATGCGAAGCTGACACGGAGAAATGGTGGCGGATCCGTGTGGGGGTGAGGTGGGGATGGGGTGAACTTGAGAGGGGCATCTGAGCTCTGCTGCTTCCTTGGTTCCTGTGAAGAATTTCCCCACAGCGTGGAAAACGTTCCTCTCCCAGTTAAGGTTTCCAGAGAAAGCAGCAACTTTTAGTAAGAGAGGAAATTCCCTTACAGGCGGTTTTGCTCCCATTCATCCCACGCCCCGGTGCTGGGAATGTTCCAGCACTGCCTTGACCCCAGTGTGGGCCAGCAAACCCCAGTGCTGGGGGCTCTCTGTCCCAAGCTCTGGTGACACTGCCAGCTGCCTCTGTTGGGGACAGGGAAAGCTGCTGCTCTGGCAAAATGAGATAGGAATGGAAATGGGGGTGGAAATGTCCATCCCAACCTAGCCAAAAGCCTCATAGGGATGGCCCTGGGACACCCTGCATCCATGGCCCTCAGTGACAAGATTCCCTGTGGCAGGATATGAGGCCAGCCTGGCATCCCTGGATAACAGCAGGATCTGGGCAGCAGCTGCCTCAAAATCTGGGATACATGAGAGCTGAAGGGTGCCAGGCAGAGCAGCACAGGGGCTGTGAGGGCTGAGTGTCACCCAGCTGAGGGCTCAGTGTCACCCAGCTGCCACCACCCCAGGACACCAGAGCAGCACAGGGGCTGTGAGGGGTGAGTGTCACCCAGCTGAGGGCTCAGTGTCACTCAGCTGCCACCACCCCCAGGCACAGGAGCAGCCAGGAAATGTCCCTGCAGCCAGCACATCCCCCGGGAAGCAGGTCCCGGCAGCAGCCCCGGAGCAGCAGCAGTAGTGGCTGGGGACCAGCCCGACGCGTCACGAGCTGGCATCTGCCAGACACCGAGTCAGGAAGGGTTTGACTCACGCCTTGGCCAGCTGCCACCCCGCAGAAAGTGCTTACTAACAGCTCTGGCTGCTCCCAGAAACAGCCGGCGCTGCTCGGGCCGGCCAGCAGCATCTCCAGGGGCTGCTTTTCCAGGCGGGCCCCGCTGGAATCCCCGTGCCAGAGGCAGTGGGTGGAAAAGCAGGCAGGTATTCCAGGGAATATTCCCTCCCTGAGCCAACGCCAGCTGAGGGAAGCAGGACTTGGCTGTGTGGAACGAGGCAGGATGGGGAGCGAGGCTGTTGAGAAATTTTTCCTGGATTTTTTTGGGTTGTTGTTACGGGAAGCGGGTTGAACTCCCAGGCACAAGGCAGAGCGGGGGAAGCCGCAGCCCGGCAGCCTTGGCTTGCAGTGCCACGGTGTTGTCATCAGAGGGACACTGTCCTCCTGACCCTGGGCACAGCTGGCTTGGCACGGCCTGGGGACATCCTCCATCAGCCTCCAAACATCCCTGCTCTGCTGTCACCCGGGCTGGAGGTCACTGCAGGAGCCACCACATCCCCAAGGGCCACACGTCACCGCCACGACGGGAAGGGGCAGCCCCTGCTCCACATCCCAACCACGCAGCCCAGAGCTCGTCCCCCCCATCCCTGCTTGCTCTGGGATCACAGGGATGAGCACCCCTCTCTCTCTCTCTCTCTCTCCAGAGGGTGCTCCTGGTTTTCCACAGAGCTCAGGGATGCACATCCCTGCTCTGATCCTGTCTTGGGGTTTAACTCCCAGTTAGAAACAGCAGGAAACATCTTTGTGCTGTTTTTTCTAATTTTAACCACTCTTTTCAAATCCAAACCAAACAGAAACAAATTGAAGAGACTGGGAACAGAAGGGAGGGAACAACCACCAAAAGCAGCTTCAAGTCGTGCTGTTTTAAGGGCAGAGGATGAGCAAATCCCACCCCAGAGCATCCAATTCTCACAGGACCAGAGCAACCCCAACCTTCCTGGCACATCCTGGCCTCCCTGCACTCAGCATCCCTGGGTGAGCTCCAAGATCCATCTGGCTCAGACAGTGTGGGAGTGCTCCCAGTGCCAGGCAGTGATGCCACTGACACCGAGGTGACCCCAGCCATGGCTTACAAACCCTGAGGGGTGGCACAGGGCCCCCCAAACGCTGCTGTGCCACCTCTAGACCTCACCAGGCTGGGATGAGACAATGCACTGAAATCTGGCCAGGGTCAGAAGAGAAACGAAGCTCAGGCCTATGTGCCAGGCTGGGTTTTGAGGCTGTGGGTGGTTTTAGGAGCAATTTTAGGAACACTCTGAACAGCCCCAGCACCAAGTGAGTGCCCTGGGTGGGGTGGCAGCAGGGTGAGCAGGTGGGGGGACACCAGCGTGGAGGACACCAGGCCCTAATGTTCAGCTTCCTGTGAAGAAAAGGAGGAATCAATCCCCGGCATGTTCAGCCCAATGTGTATCCTCGTTAGAGCATCCTCATTAGCACACCCTCGTTAGCGCAGCCTTCCTGCTGGGGAGGCCCCAGTCACACCTGGCTGGGCTCCAGTCGCTGCTTGGGGACAGTGGCAGCAGAGGTGACAGCACTGAGCCCCCTCCTCAGCCAGCCCCTGTCCCCCAGCACCACCAGGGCAGGGTCCCTACGTCCCCTCCATGAGCACAGGGTGCTGGCACAGCTCTCACACCAATGATTCCACAGGGATTCCAGTGACTTTGCCCCTCTGTGAACCCAAAACACCAATCCCAGAGTGGGATGGTGGCAGTGGCACCGGGCTGGCAGAGCTTGGGGCTTTGGGATGGAGCAGGGACAGACAGGGATGCCCCAAGTTCAAATGGAAAAACCTCAGTGCGAGCCCAGATGGACAGACAGGCTGCTGCTGCTGCTGGATTTTTTTTTTCCCGGAGAGGGAACGCAGAAGGGCTGGTATTGATCTGTCTTCATTACCCATTTCACTCAAGTTTCAAATCAACAAAATACACTTTTCCGCTCTGCTGCCCTCCCTGCTGCAGCAGACAAAAGAAAAGCAATTTCCCGCAGTTTGCTCCAAACTCCTCTCCTCCCTTCCCCGGGTGCCCTCAAGCCCCTCTCCCTTCCCACCACTCGATGCCAGCAGAGGCAGCTCTGAGGGCCCCCAAAGAGGGCACCCTGTCATCCCCAGGTGCCTCCAAGCCAGCACTGACAACTTGGGGTGCTGCTTTTCCAGCACCTCCTCCCCTGGGATTTCCTGGATCCCAGGGGGATCTGCTGCTGCCACCATCCCAGGATGACAACGCCCTGCAACACCAAAAGCTCCCCCCCCCCAAAAAAAGCAACATTTTGTCAGTGCCCACCAAGTTTTCAAGAGTTTTAAAGTTGTAAAGAAATAAACTTATTTTTAAATGTTTCAGAACACCCAAAGATGGGGTTTGGTTTTTTTTTTTTCCCTTTTCTGCAGCTGTAACTGGAGTGGCAACATGAGACTGTCCACACACACCTCCAGGCATCTGTGGGAAGAGGGTCACTACTCCAAAACCAACCCCAACCCAAGATGCTGCTGAGTCCAGCAGCTCCCTGGTTGTTTTTAAGCTCAGGCTGTTGGGAATGTCATTAATCCTGCTGGCTTGGTGCCCCAAAAATGTCCCATCTCCATCAGCGGGGTGACAAGGAGAGTGCATAGTGTGGGCAAGCAGGGGGGGTCTCCTGCTCTCCCTGCCAGCACTGGGACCCTCCTGCTCATTCCCCCAGGAACCATCTGGCACAGAGCTGGGGGTACACAAAATTCCCCATGGATGTGGAGATCCATTCCCAAACTTGGGGGGGGGCTGCACCCCAAGGACACCCAATTCCCAAACATTCCCACCCTGCTGCGCTTCCTGCTGCCTCCAAGCCGAGGAGAGCTGTGCTGGGAGCCAGCCTTCCTCCTCCTCCTCTTGCAGCCGTCCTGGCCAGTCTCATCCACACCACGGTGCCTTAGATAAACTTCCTTTCAAAGGAGTCTGCTTAATCCCCTATCTCCCCTCGGTCAGATCCCGCTCCAGCTGCCGGCGGGGCCGCGGGGGGAGGCACTGCCGGGCGCTGCTGAGTTATGAGCTATTTCTGACTCACGTCTACAACTTTCACAAGTCCTTTTTGCAACACGGAGAGAGAGAAAAAAGGGAGGAGGGGAGCGAGGGAGGGAAGGAGAGAGAGAGAGAGGAAGGAGATCCAGTTCGCTCCGGCAAAAGCCGCTGGCCAGATGGGCAGGCAGGGAGGGGAGGCTGGGGAGCAGCACGGGATGTTCGGCTGCATCCAGCCGGGAATACCAGGGAGAGCAAGGAGGGATAAGGAGCAGCAGCAGCAGGAGGAGGAGGAGTGCAGGGACACACACCCACGGAGGGGAGCAAGGCGCCGGTTACCGGAATCTGACTTCACCCTCGCCGCCTTTGTCCTCTGCAGACATTTTCCATGCAGTGACTGCATTTCCTTCCTGCCGGCACCGCTGGAAAAAGCCGCCTGTTTGTGCCGTAGGAGCCCTGACTAATTCCCACTGCTCCCACCCAGCTGCTGTTTCCCAGCCCGGGGGTTCTGGGCTCTCCTGACCCCTGGCAGTGCTGGGATTTGCTGCTGGATGGCTCAGCCATGCCCTGGCACTCCAAGCCAGGAGAGGATCCCAGGATTGCCCATCCCAGCCTGGCTCCTGCTGCCACCCGGCTCAGCCTGGCACAGGCAGGACCTCCAGCTCCGAGAGCGCTTGTGCTAATTACTTTCCTTTGTTAATTAAACCCACGTGGCTCTAATAAGGTAACCTGCTGTTCTCCGATAAATTTAATTAGCCTGAAGGGAGAGCCCCTCCGCACAGCTATTTAAATTGTCACTTCCCATCGCTTGGGCTTTGCTTCTCCCTGCCTCTCCCTCTCTCCAGATTTCACCCCTCTCCTGCCCATTTTCTGCCCTTTTCCTCTGGCAGAGAAGGGGAGCAAAGGGAGGTGCCCCATCCCTACAGGAGCAGGATGTGCCAACCCAAAATCCATTTTCCTGCCAGTGTCACAAATCCCTATCCCAGCTGGGCCTCTGTCCCATCCTGGAGGACCTGCCCTGGCTCCAGCCCAAAAGATTGTTCCCTTTTCCAGCCCTGCGCCACCCTCACAGCACCCACCATCAATCCTGGGATGCTCCAACCCTGGGAAACCCTGTCTCCAAAACACTGTCCCAAAAAGTGGTGACACACAGTGACCTCCCCTCCCCAACCATTCCCACACCCAAAAAAACCTCCCGAGAAACTTCTGGAGGTTTCCAGAGGATTTAACTCCTGGAGTGCTCCAGCCAGGGAGGTGACAGGGGTTTGTGCTGTCCCCAGCCCTTCCCAGGAGGGGGTGACAGGGGACACTTGGGGCTCACCTGCACCGCTGGCTGCTTGCCCTCGTTGCTGCTGGGGGAGCTGAGCCCCGTGGCCTGCTGCAGCAGGAACTGCCGAGCCACCTGCAGAGCCTGCAAGAGAGACACAGGGGTGGGCATGAGCAAGGCTCCCTCCTCCTCCTCCTCCTCCTCCAGCTCTGGCTCCTTCTCCACGGATTTCCCTCACGGGATGGGTTTGATGCACAGAGAGGGCAGCGCTCCCCGATGCTCCCTCCTGCCCCACCAGTACATCCCATTAGAGACCAGCACTCTGCCAGCCCCCATGGGGACAAACAATCCTGTCCTGTCCAAAAATCCCCACCAGTACATCCCATTAGAGACCAGCACTCTGCCAGCCCCCATGGGGACAAACCTGTCCTCTCCCAAAAATCCCCACCAGTACATCCCATTAGAGACCAGCACTCTGCCAGCCCCCATGGGGACAAACCTGTCCTCTCCCAAAAATCCCCACCAGTACATCCCATTAGAGACCAGCACTCTGCCAGCCCCCATGGGGACAAACCTGTCCTCTCCCAAAAATCCCCACCAGCTCCAGCATTCCCACCTCACAAAGATCATTCCCAAACCCCAGCCCTGGCACAGCCACTCAGAGATCTGTCCCCTGGTTGATTTATTTCAAAGCCACCACCACCACCACCTTCCTGCAGCTGTCCCTTGTTCCCAAAGCCACCGTGGGTATTTAATTTTATTAACTGGATTGTGGCAGAAAGTTCCAGTCCCCAGCCAGGTTTGGGTGAAGCCAAGTGCAGGATTCCAGCCTGAATCAATCCAGGAATGTGTCTGAGTGGATTTGATGGTGATCCAGGAGGTGCTCAGCAACCCACACATGAAACCTGATTGTTTTTAGGGGGGTTTGCCTAGAAAAAGTGATGAGTTCTTCAGGTTTTTTACAGGGAATCCCACAAAAATTCCACTGGGAGTCCCACAAAAATAGGGAAAAAACCAACAGAAATGGATAAAATGCACTTGTGAAAAACACAGGTATAAGAGAGCCATGCCCAGCACTGTGGGCAGCTGGAGAAAAAGGGAAATGAAGGAAAAACCTGTGAAGAGATGAGGAGAGAGGAGCAAGCGTGAGCCGAGAAAAAGAGCTTGGGAGCCAGGAAAAGGAGTAAAGCTCCGAGGAAAACAACCCAGTGCTCCCAGACCTGTTTGCTCCTTATTTCTGCTTTACAAGGATTCTTCTCCTTCCTTCTGGGGTTTTTGGGGCACATTTCTGAAAAATCTCCACCCCCCTTCCCTCCCCAAATCCACTCATAGCTCAGCACATGCCTCACCTGTTGATCCAAACCAAGGAGCACCCACAGAACCCTAACCCAGAGCCTCTCCTCAAATGGAGCACCCATGAAAAGTCATTCCCAGCATTTTAGGTCCCATTTCAGGGACCCATTTCCCTCTGCACAAGGGAACTCTTGGGAAGAGCACAGGATGCCCCAGCTGTGCCACATCTTTGGGGTGGAAAATCCACCTGACCCACTCTGTACAGCTGGACAGGCACTACAAGGACACGTGGAAAACAAGAGGGAATTTCCAGTTGGAAGCTGAGAGCAAAGGGTTTAACACACCCAGCCTTACTTTATAAAAAAATTATAATTTCATAGCATGAGGCCCAAACCAAACAACCCAGACACAGCACTGAGCACCCTTGGCTGTGTTTGTCACCATCCCACGAACCAAAGAGCCCCAAAAAAATCAAAACCTGAGGAATTTTATAAGCAAATGGATCCTAATTTTCAATTGCTGTGGTGAATTACCAGAGTTGTGTCCCAGGATTGTGCACCCAGAGCTGCCCCATGGCCACTGAGCACCCCCAACCAATAACTCCCAAACTTCCTTTATCCAAACAACTCAAAACTCAGATCCTCGAGGACCAACACCACAATTCACTGCTGGGAATCACTGATGGAAAAATCCCATGGTCCTGATCCCGAAGCTGCCTCAGCCCCAATGTTTTCTTTTTTCTTCAGGGCATTTTATTTTCCCTATTATTACCACGGATAGATGTGCATCGGTAATGCGAGCACAAGAACCCTGTGACAGTTATGACAGCTCAAGGTCTGATATTTTAATTACTTTTGGAAATGAAAACAGTAATTCCAGTTAAAAGCCAAGGTGGAGGAATCCACTTGATGGCAGCTCAGGCCCGAGGCTCCCACCAGGATGGGTGCTGGAGCTGCATCCCACATCCCCACAGCAAATCCCTGAGCTTTAGCTGCTTTTCCAAGTGTCTTTTAGCAGAGTTTTCCATGGATTTGGCTTCTCCACATGCAATTCCTGCCATTTTTGCAAGCACCACCTCACAGAGGAGACCCAGCGAGGGCAGGGCCCTGCTCCGGCCTGGCAAAAATCGGCACAGCAAGGGATGGAAAACACAAGGGGGAAAACCCTCAGGAACAGAATTCCAGCACACAAAAAGTGCTGCACAAAACTTCTCCAGCACACAAAAAGTGCTGCACGGGATTTCTCCTGAAATTTGTCTTCCCAAAGTTCAAATTTCTCTTCCCAAGGCCTGGCTGGCCCGGGGTGGCGGCTCGGCCCCACCGCGCCGCCTCTCAGGGGGGAATTTAATTCACTCCCTGCTGGCTCCCTCACTTTGGTGTGCTCTGAAGCACGAAATTACAAAGATTTACAGGGAAAAAAAACCCGACATGGCCTCACAATTGCACACAGGGGCCTCTCTGGCAAACGCCTGGAGCTGCCCCTCCCTCCCTTGCCTCTGTCCCCTCCCCATCCTGAGCTGGGCTCAGCTGCAGACAGGGATGGAAACCTGCTGCAGGTCCTCTAAACAGGAATAGAACCTGCTGCAGGTCCTTTAAACAGGGATGGAAACCTGCTGCAGGTCCTCTAAACAGGAATAGAACCTGCTGCAGGTCCTCTAAACAGGAATAGAACCTGCTGCAGGTCCTCTAAACAGGAATAGAACCTGCTGCAGGTCCCTCAGACAGGGATGGAACCTGCTGCAGGTCCCTCAGACAGGGATGGAACCTGCTGCAGGTCCTTTAAACAGGAATAGAACCTGCTGCAGGTCCTCTAAACAGGAATAGAACCTGCTGCAGGTCCCTCAGACAGCGATGGAATCTGTTGCAGGATCCCTCAAACAGGGATGAAAACCTGGACAGAGCATGTGGAGCACCCAGGATGGAATTTCAGGATGCAGAGCCACCTGTCAGCTGCATTTGTTGCCCAACAAGGCAGGAGGAGCAGCCCAGTGGTGGGGGGGTGAAGATTTCCATCAGTCAGAGCCTCCCCTTGGGGCTGAGGAGGTGGGAAGCAGAAGGAAGAGTTTTCCTGTGAGAGTAGATGGGATTTTAGATGGGATTTTTAGATGGGATTTTACCTCTGTGAACCAGAGGGAAAATTATTTATAAATAAAAATCAACACATACCCCAATGCCTGGTGTTATCCAGGAGTCATCAGCACATCAGCCAGAATTGGGAATGAATTGCTTGTGTCAAACTCCCTCTGATCACCAAATGATCCCAGAAAAAAGTTTGCAGATGATCCCAGAAAAAAGTTTGCAAAAGATCCCAGAAAAAGTTTGCAAAAGATCCCAGAAAAAGTTTGTCTCAGACACAGCCAGGGCTGCTGTGGTTTGGCTCTGCCCTCCCCAAGAGCAGCACATTCCAGGATGAGGAAGAGGATGGGGACCTGCATGTTGCTGGGGGAGGCTCAGAACTTCCTTGGGATGTGGAACACACCTGGGATTGCAGGGAGAGGTGGGAGATGTTGGAAGGTGTCACTGGGATGGGGAAGGGGTCAATGAACAGCGCAGCCATGCTGGGACCAATCCCACCCTGCCAGGACCTGCTCCCACAGCACTGGAGGTTTTCCTGCTCCCAGAATCCCCCCAGGGATGCTCATCCCTCCCCTCAGACCCCAAATCCCCAAATTCTCTGAACCATTCCCAAATCCAGACATCCTCCAGCAGGGGAGCAGCCTCATTTTCCAATTCCCACCCAGCCTACCTGAGGATTATTCTGAATTTTCCCCCTCCACCCCTGGATGTGCTGGATGTTTCTCCAGACCCCAGCAAGGGCAGATTTTGGCTGATTTTTACCTTTTCCATGGTAAACACCACAAACTCCCCTTTCTGCCATGGGGAAACACCAGGAAAAAAACAAACCAAACCAAAAAACAAAAACAAAACAAAAAAATCCCACAAAAAAACAAACAGAAAAAACCAAAAACCCCAACCCCCCAAAAAAACCCACCAAAACCAAAAAACCGAAAAAACCCAAAACAAAACAAAACAAAACAAAAAAAAAAACACCCAAAAAAACCCAAAAAAACCCAAACCTGGCTCCAGCCCTGGAATAGCCCAGGGAGAGCTGCCTCACACCACACCTTGGATTAATGTGGGATTAATCCTCATCCCTGCCTTTTCCTCCTCAAAACCTGCCCCAGAAGAGCCTCTCTGAGGCCTCCTGATTGGGAAGAAATGGGTCAAGAACTCCTAAAAAAAGTTTGGAGAGCATGGAGACATCCATGGGTCATCTGAAAAGGAGGAGTCACAGCCTCCCCCCACAAAAAATCAACACAAAATAATCCCAGGACAAAGGAAAATCTTGCTTGGGGTATCTGAAAGTGCCTCATTTACCAGATATTTCACTTTATGAGGATGGAGTTTTTAATTCCAACAGGGGAGAGCTGCCTAAAATCATCTGAGGGATTTTCCACCTGGATCACAGCTTTATATGGTGTTTTACCTTCCAAAAAGAATAAAAACACCTGAAAATTTCCATTAAAGCAAGAACTTCTGCATGGAAAAAGGGAGGAAGGGAATTTTTATCTTCCCTTTTCCCTCTGATCCATTTGGAGGGTGGAGAGAGGTTGGGAAGGGCTGAAAAAAATGGTAAAAAAGAAAGGGAAGATTTTTTACACTAACCTCATAAAAATGACATCGTCACATTCCAGAATTAGAGCCATTAAAACAACACACAAGGATATTTTTAGCTGGATATTAACAGTAAATGATGCCATATTGAGGAGCACTTCCAGCAGCCCAGCCCTGGCCTCGCTTAACCAGAACCAAATGGCTCCAAGAGATCCAAATGAGCAAAAAAAATGACACAATTCCTCACAGGAAAATGAAAAAAAAAAAAATCCCTTTTTACACCCAGCTCCGTGTCTGTGGCCCAGCCCCAGCTGTTCTGACCCTGCTCCAGTGCTCCTGGATTTTATTCCTCTGCTCCTGACTCCTCAATCCTCACAGGGAAGGGGTTAAACCCAGCCCCAGTAATTAAGAGGACAAGGAACACCCTCCTGACAATCCCATCCCATGGGAAAAAAGGGGAAAAAAAGGGGGAAAAAGGGGGGGAAATGAGGGAAAAGGGGGAGAAGGGGGAAAGGGAAAAAAAGGCAGAAAAAAGGGGAGAAAAAGGGGGGAAAAACAGGACAATATTAGGAAAAAAGGAGGAAAAAAGTGGGGGGAAAGGGAGGGAAAAAAGGGGGGAAAAAAGGAAAAACTGCTCCTGCATTTGTCCTCAGTGAAATATTAAATATGAATCAGGGAAGTGAAGAGAGAGATGAGTTTCACTTAAGTGCTCCAGCCTCGTTTTTATCTTAAATACCCTAATAATAGAGGATTACACAATATATTTGAGATGTGATCACATGTTTTATGGAATGGTATCTCTCCCAGGGCAGCAAAGTGCCTCTCCTCCCCCTCCACACCCTTCCCCAACTCCCAAAAAAGTCCCGTTTGCTCCTTCTCCAAAACAAGTCTTATTTTTGTTTATTCCTCCCTGTTTCTTTGACGTCCGTCTGCAGCACGCCGCAATTTTTTGGGTATTTTTTGCGCCATAAAACAACCCCAAACAACGCCAGAGCAGCTGGATTTTCCAGCTGGCTCCTTTTCCATGGATTTAGAGCTGGAGGGAGCTCCCGTGGGGTGCCAGACTCAGGGATTGTCCCCTTGCTTCTGCCAGGACACTCCTGCTCCACGAGGTTTGCACGGGTTTGGGTTCTCCATGGGGAACTCCTGCTGTGTCTGCAAGGATTTTTTCCCCATCCTTTCCCTCCATTCCCTGCACCCCAAACCTGCAGTGACCCCATCTCTCCGCACCCCATGGGTTCAAACACCAGCTGCTGGCTACAAGTTGGAATCCTTTGCAGCAATTCGGCAAAAAAACCCACCCTGGAAGACCCCAAATTGTGGCTGAGCAGCGCTTCATTCCCACTCCTAAAAATCCAGAGGATCCCCCACCACAGGGATGTGCCATTCCCATCACCCCATGCCTCCTTTCCCCTTTTTCCTTTCCCTTTTCCTCCTCCTCCAGGAATTCCGGGGGGATCCAGCCTGGCAGATCCCTTTGGAGCCCGGCAGTGCCGGAGGTCCCTCCACGTTCCCACAGCAACAGCGGGGACAGGGGAGGGGTCCCGGGCCAGGGGCTGCCCCCGGGCGACCTCTCCCCTCTGCCAGCCCCTGCACAAAGCTGCTGTGAGCTATTGAGGCTTTTCAGCCCCATCCCGAGCATTGAAATGCAGGGATTTAACCCCAGCGCCAGCCCCCGGGGTGGGGAGAGGGAGGGAGAGGAGGAGGAGGAGGGAGGAAGGGGAGGAGGATGCCCTTTCCACCCTGTTCTCCCCTTCCAGGCTGTCTGGGAAGTGGCGTGGATTGGGATGGATGAGGGAATGTTGAGGGACACCCCAAAAAAAGGTCCCTGAGCACCCCACAGCACCCCCATGGCCTCAACATCCCACCCGCCTCGAGGCAGCACCCTTGGAGAGCAGCTTTAACCCAAAAATTCCCTGCCAAGACCTGTCTGGCCTCACACTTGTAAAAACAGGGAGGTCACAGGCACTGGAAAAGGTCAAATCTGGGCACAAATGGAATCTGGGCACAGAAATCCCCACAGGCACAGAGCTTGGGGCACACCAGGATGAAACGTGGGCTCCCACCCCTGCAGGCCTCCCAAGATTTCTTGGGGAGATTTCATAAAGCTCAATGAGAATCAGGATGGAGTGCTGCCATTCCAGGGTGAGGGAGTGAGCACACTGAACAGCCCAGCCATCCAAAAACCCGGGGAGAACGCTGGGTGCTCGCGGGGATGGAGCAAAGCCTCCATCAAGCACCTAATTGTCCAAAACTCCCGCTGTGGGGACATTTATTCCTGACCCCAGCTGGTGCTCAGCCTTGCTCCCTGAAGCAGGAAGATGGATGGATAATCCTCGGGATAAGTTCTCCCCCTTCCCCAGGTGCTGTCGCTGGAGGTGTCACTTGGTGTTTTTGGAAGTTCACCAAATCCTCTGCTTTAATAATCCCACATGGCAGCCAGCTTCCCACCAGGAGAAACGCCACGGGAGTGAAACGAAACAGCAGCATCCACCAGGAGCATCCACAAGGACGAAACTCCCGATTTTCTGGAGGAGATCCCCCATTTCACAGCCACGATTTGCATCTTTTTGGCTGGGGGGGGGGGGGACACGGATCTCCTGTTATCCGCTGGAATTCCAGGCGGGAGAGCAGGGAGCTCCTCAGAGGGGCACTGGCAGCGGCATTACACGCATGATTACCCTTTGGATGCGGGGAACAGGGGCTTAGCGGCGTGCGGAACGCCTGTTATCCAGGTAATGGATTTACAGCACTCCCTACTAAAGTATCAGACACAGCAATTTTTTACAGCTTTCACGCTGGAATTTATGGCTCAGGGAGGCGATCTCCGTACGAGGAGAGGGATCATTGCCTTATTTAGTAGCCGAGCAGGGAAATTGATGTTTTTTTGCCAAAGTTTGTTTGGAAAGGTGAGCTGCAGGCACGTCCCCAGGGCTGAGAGGGGACACGTGTGGCAGGGGCTACCCCAAGGGCACATCCAGAGCTGCTGCACACAATGTCACTGTCACATGTGTCCTGTGGGTGAGGTTTAATCTCCAGGAGTGCTGGAGTGCTCCAGCTCCTGGAAAACCAAAATCCTCTCAGGCAGGACCTGCTCCTGGTGTTACTGCCAAGGGTTTTGGTGTCTCAGCCCTGTGGATTGATGGGGGGCAGAGCAGGCAGGAAAAAACCAGCAGGTTTGGATGGATGGGCTCTGCTTCCCAAGGAATGCAGGACAAGGGACAAACCCCTGATTTTTGGGGCAGCTCAACCACGAATGGCCAAACCTGGTGCAACCCAACCCCAAGCACAAATCCCAGCAAAACCCAATGTTGTCCCCAAACCGCATCCTTGCAGAACCCCGCTGCCTGTGCAAGCCAGGCTTGAAGGAACAGGTTTGGATGGATGGGCTCTGCTTCCCAAGGAATGTAGGACGAGGACAAACCCCCAGTTTTTGGGGCAGCTCAACCATGAATGGCCAAACCTGGTGCAACCCAACCCCAAGCACAAATCACGGCAAAACCCAATGTTGCCCCAAACACCCATCCAGGACCCGCTGCCTGTGCAAGCCAGGCTTGAAGGAACAGGTTTCCCTGAATTACCTGCTGCTGCTGGAAGTGCAGGAGCTCCACGGGGCTCATCTCTCCGTTGGCCTCGGCTCCGGCGGCTCCGTCGCGGCCGCCGCCCCCGGGGCCGCCGCCGCTGCCGCCGCCGCCATCGGGCTGATTGCTCAGGCTGCTCACCCCGTTCTGCGCCGAGGGCGTGGAGCGGATCGTCTCCGAGGCAGATTCAACCATCATGACTCGCTAGCAGGACCTAGAGAGGGGAGAGAAGAGCCTGAGAATGGGGGCTGAGATCCCGGTGGGATGGGGGTCAAACCGCGTTGGGTTTCGGTTGCGTTCGGTTCGCCCCCAAAAAATAAAATGTGGAGCTTCTGCAAACACGGTGCACGTCCCTAGGCAAAGCAAGTGCAACCCAGTCCTTAAGGAAAACCCACAGTTCCAGCTTTCCCTGAGCCTGGTGCAAGACACAGAGCTACAGGAATACAGGAATCCGTTTGTTTTCCCCAAATCCCAAAGTATTTCGTGGTGAGAGCACACCTGAAGCCCCAGCAAGACACAGAGCTCCAGGAATCCGTTTGTTTTCCCCAAATCCCAAAGTATTTCATGGCGAGAGCACACCCGAAGCCCGAGCGGGACGCAGAGAGCCTGCACCTCGGATTCCACCCTGAAAAATCCTAACAAAGTCGAAACATTCCCTCCAAATGCTTCATCTCCCAGCAAACCACCACTTCCCAGCTGGAAAAACCACCTGGCAGAAGGCGCCAGGCTGAGGAAACCCAAAGGAACGGCAGAGCTGGGATGTGGGAATGAGAGCCCAGCGGAACAGAGGTGGGAAAATCTTTCCCTTCTCCCAGTTTTTGCTCAGTGGGCTTGGATGAGTGGCAGGTTGGTGGCTGTGAAGATGAGGGTGCCTTTTTCTGGGAGAAACTCCTGGATTTGGGCTGGCACTGGAGGAAACAGGACCAGCGCACCCCAGCACTGGTCTCTGCCACATCCAGCCCTGAAACAGAAAAGGGGCAGCACGGAATCCACCCAGGAGTGAGGGTCTCTCTCCTCCATGGAAAAGCAGTTTTTATTTCCACACCCCTCCATCCCACCAGCACGGGCTCGGCGCTCACCCACCACCGCTCGCGGAGTTCGTAACAAGACGGGAACAAAACCAGAGGGATGGGATGAAAAAACACCACCCCCCTTTCTCTTTCCACCCTCTTTTCTTCCCTATTTCCCCCCTCCACACCCCAAAAGGCAGCGAGACAAACCAGGAACAACATAATTGCTGAAATGTGGCGTGTAATAATCGCTATTCAGGGGCTGATCATTCATATTAAACAGCGAGCAGTGAGCTGCTCATTTGCATGTTGGAGATTATCTGCATTTCAAAAGTCATTTCCGCAGGGGATATGAGTGACATCCATTCCCAAGGGGAGCTCCTGGCTCCCTCCCACTGTCCCAGGGCTCTGGGGGTGACACACCGGTGGCTGTGGGACAGCTCAAGGTTAAGGGCATTGCTGGGATTTGGGTTTGGTTGGAGCAGCTTCCCAACCATGGGATGCCTACAGGATGCTGCCTTAGCAGCAAAAATCTGGAATAGACCCCTCACTTTTTTCCTTAAAACTACATTATTTCCTTCCCCACTTGGAATCTCAAGGATTTCAAGTTCAGAAATATGAAACTATTGCTGTTCCTATTCCCGCTTTCCCTCTGAAATCCACCAGGCCCCACGGGGAACGCTTCGTGTCCGACACTCCAACGGCATCACCAGGGTCAGAAACTCATCAGGATTCCAGCAGGGCTTTGACTTTTACATGGAGAACAGGAATATCCAGACTTACAACAGGAAGTATTAAAAAAGGCCAAAAAAAAAGAAAAAAAAAAGAAAAAAAGACAGTTTTGGAAAGGATATAAAACTTTCCTGGCTTTGGGCATAAACTGGAGTTTAACTGTTGGGAATTAGGAGGAAATCTCTGCTGGTGGAGGAGCCGTGGGCTCGCTCTGGTGGTTCCAGCCCCTGCCAGAGGCGGGATGCTGGAGCAGATTCCTGCAGCCCGGGTGATTCCCGGAGCTGGGGACACCGGGCCAGCTGAGTTCCCTCTCCAAGTCCTGTAAAACTCCACTTCCCGTTCCCAAACCCCTCTGGGATGCTGGAGTGTCTGGGATCCCAACAACGCTGCGAGGGAAGTCATAAAAGAAAGTCATCATCATAATAATGGAAATATTTCCATTCCTATAAAAAGTTTTTCAAAACCTTAAAGAAAAAAAAAAAAGGGGGGGGGGGATAAAAACGAAACCGGTGTCTGCGAGGTTATAAAGTGGATTTAAATTAGGAACAAGCACTTTTCCAGCCAGGACGGATCTGGGATGAGTGGGAAGAGCAGAGCTGGGCTGAACGATGCCAGAGCACACGTGCAGCCCTGCACAGAGCCGGGAGGGATCCGCAGCATCCCAGCTCCTGCTGCTCATCCCTCGCAGTTCAAACACGAGCAGGGTTCCAGGGATTCTCCTCCACGGCATCCAGAGGGGCTCGGCAGGATCAGACCTTCCCCCAGGCACAGAGGCAGGGACGGAGCCCAGACAGTCAGCGGGAAGATCCAACAACACCCACATCCAGAGGGAAAGGGTGGGTTTGGTTAAAAGGGGAGGGAGGAGCCCCCTCCAACGGCAACAGCAACAGAAGCTGCACAAATGGATCGTTAATTACCATTAATTACCATTTCAGACTCGCTGAACCACCGCTCTGCGTTTTTTGTTCCCCCCTTTTATCCAACCACGCACCTTCCGCAGGACAAAGGGAAGGAAACGGAGAATTACAAACGGAGCAACGAATCCCCCTGCCTTCGGCAGGACCATATGGCAACGAGGGTGTATTAATTACCGCGGCTTTTAATTAACAATTGCTTCATCTGAGCAGTAACATTTCCTTGACATCCCCCGACTCGCCGCTAACCTGCGCGGAGCACGCTCCATCCCAGTCATCAATCCCGCTTTATTGACATCCATCCCTCCCGCAAACAGGCACCATCCCAGGGTTTTCCAATTAACACCTCCGCACTCTCTAATTAGCGCAATTAACAGGCTGATGGATGCCCGGAGCTTCCCTGGGAGGGAGGGGCTGGAGCAGGGGCTGGGGACGCGGCTCCCACCGCGTGTGCCGCGATTCCCGTGGGGACACCGTGCCAGGGAGCCTGGCACTGCCACCGAGCCTTCCAGAAGGGAAGGATGAACACGGAGGTGGCCAAAACCGTGGGCTCAAAGCAATGGATGTGGGATTTTAGGCGCAGCAAGAGCAGATGAAGCAGCGATTTCCCCCCCCAAAAAACTCCCAAGGAATTTCGGGCCATCCAGACCTGTCCGAAGCGATGCCACTGCTCCACCTGATTCCAAGGACAGGAAAATTCAATGGCATTTCCCAGCCCCAGGACCTTGCTGGAACAGCCACAGCCACGCCACGAGCTCCTCAGAAACCACTGCCCCAACACCAATTTCAGCAGCTTTCCCTACTTTTCATTATCCTCGGCAGCTCCGTAATTTTGGGCTGCCCTTCGTGGGCCACGCACGGATCCAGTGTCACCTCCATCCACCCTGCTGTCCCTGTCCTTGAGTCCCCATCCCCAGCCAC
The DNA here is from genome assembly GCF_037042795.1 of Molothrus aeneus. Classification (NCBI taxonomy): domain Eukaryota; kingdom Metazoa; phylum Chordata; class Aves; order Passeriformes; family Icteridae; genus Molothrus; species Molothrus aeneus. The sequence continues at coordinate 2,368,922 of NC_089669.1, read as the reverse complement.
TGTGGGGTACCCTGCCCTGAGTGTCCCCAGCCACAAACTCCAAGAGCTCCTAAACCATCAGCCAAGAGGGAGGGATGAGGAATAACACTGGGAAACACCCCTGGGAAAACTCTCCACGAGCTGGGACAGCACAGGTGACACACAAACTGACACTGAGACCTTCCAGAGGCTGTTTCCGGCCCTCCCACCACATCCCAGTCCCAAAGCAATATTCCAGAGTCATCCCAATCCCAAAGCACTATTCCAGAGCCTTCCTCCCAGCTCCAGCCTGGCCAGGACATGGAGGGGAGCAGGCCCTGGGTACCAGCGGATCCCAAAGGAGCACAGACCCAGCAAACCCCCCCCAGAGCCCTCAGAAATCTGCAGGATGCTCCTCTGCACAGCTGGAAGGAGAAGAAGACTCAGAAAAGCTGGATCCCAGGCACTGGATCTGCTCCCAGCTACAAAAAGTTGAGCAACCTGCCCATCCTGCTCCAGCACCGCGAGGCTTCAGGAAGCGGCTGCTAATCCCAAAAGGCTTCGCTGGGAGAGAAGCAGCAGCCCAGGACTGCTCCAAGAGTGGCTTTTTACCCTTTAATTAACACATAAACACATGGAAATGTGGAAAGGGGATTAAAATAAAAGTCTGGGGGAGCTGAGAGGAATCCGGAGCATTACTGTAAATTAGAAGATATTTAAGGAACCAGGGACCGGCTAAGCCCAGGCACTGCTTTAATGGGATCTCACCTCTGGGCACTTTCATCTCCCACTTTCATCGCGCTCCCAGCAACTTCTTTGGGAAGAGCCAACCTCTGGTGCTTCACCTTCACCCCCTGGCTCTCCTCACCTGCCTCGGTGTCAGCCCAGCCCAGCCACACTTGTGGGCACCAGGGACTGGCAGGCAGTGAGGAGCCTTTGCTGAGAACCACAGCGAGGTTCTCCTGCCCCCCAAAAAATGGGGGATCCTTGGATCAGCTCACTCAGAGAGCTGGAGAGCACCTGGAAGTGTGAAGACTCCAACATGAGAAGCCCTGGGACGTTTCCTGTGCTCCTGGCAAGCCCCACCTGCATTTCCAAAACCTGTCACCCCCGAAGCATCCCTTGATCTCCAGAGCTGCCCCAACCCCACGGGAGATCCCACACCCACCCCACACGTTCCCAGAGACACCAACACCTGCCTGGCACCTCTCCCATTCCCTTCCAAGCTTCGAGGAATACAAAACCCCTCCCAGAGTGGGTGTGGGACTGGCTGGAGGTGGCCAGGCCGGCGCTGGGACCGCGGGGCTGCTGCTCCATCCTGGAGCACGTGCCCGGCTGCCCCATCCTGCTCCATCCCCGCTTCCCTCGCTGTGCTCTTGAAAAGATTAAAAAAAAAAGGAACCCCACTCCATCTCATTAAGAAAGTAAACACAAGAGCCGTCTAAGTGTCTAATTAAGCTTCTAATTAGTCCCTGCTTGTTACTAATGCAAATTAGATTACGCCGCTTAACTACAGCATGTCCACAACACCCTTGTTAATTGCGGCCTTTTGAAATTAAATTACTCCCTAATTAGCATATCAAAGCCATTGATTCGGAGCCAGGAAAGATGAGGGCAGGAGGAAGCCTAACGCCAAGTTTTGTTAATCAGGGACGTCTAATTAAATAGTGACGTGGAGCACGGGGCTCCCACCTCGCTGCTCCGGAGCCACCACACGTGGGGACCCGGGGGCAGCCCCTCGGTGGGTGCTGGTGGTCTCTGGATCACTGCTGGGGTGATGGAGCAGCCTGTGGGCCAGGATGCAGGTCCAACACCTGTGTCCCATCAGGTGGGGATGCAGGTCTGGTACCTGTGTCCCACTGAGCCAGGATGAAGGTTTGGTACCCATATCCCGTTAGATTGGGATGCAGGTTTGGTATCCATGTCCCAGTGGGTCAGGATGAAGGTTTGGTACCCATATCCCGTTAGACTGGGATGCAGATCTGGTATCCATGTCCCAGTGGGTCAGGATGAAGGTTTGGTACCCATATCCCGTTAGACTGGGATGCAGATCTGGTATCCATGTCCCAGTGGGTCAGGATGAAGGTTTGGTACCCATATCCCACCAAACTGGGATGCAGGTCTGGTCCCAGTGGGTCAGGATGCAGATCCAGCACCTCTGTCCCATCAGGTGGGGATGCAGGTCTGGTACCCGTGTCCCACTGAGCCAGGATGAAGGTTTGGTACCCATATCCCATTAGATTGGGATGCAGGTTTGGTATCCATGTCCCAGTGGGTCAGGATGAAGGTTTGGTACCCATATCCCATTAGACTGGGATGCAGGTTTGGTATCCATGTCCCAGTGGGTCAGGATGAAGGTTTGGTACTCAAGCCCCATCAGGTTGGGATGCAGATCCAGAACTTGTGTCCCAATGGGTCAGGATGCAGGTCTGGTACCAGTGCCCCATCAGGTGGGGCTGCAGATCCAACAATTGTGTCCCATGAGGTTGGGATGCAGATCCAGCACCTGTGTCCCATCAGGTGGGGATGCAGGTCTGGTATCCACGTCCCAATGTGTCAGGATGAAGGTTTGGTATCAAAGCCCCATTAGGCTGGGATGTAGGTCCAGTGCCTGTGTCCCACCAGGTCAGGATGCAGATCCAGAACCTGCTCCCCCATCAGGTAGGGATGCAGGTTTGGTACCCATGTCCTGGTGGGTTGGGATGCAGAACCAGAACCTGTGTCCCAATGGGTCAGGTTTGGTATCTGTGCCCCATCAGGTGTGGTTGAAGGTCCAACACCTGTGTCCCATCAGGCTGGGATGCAGGTCCAGCTCCTGTGCCCCATTAGGTGTGGTGGAAGGTCCCATACCTGTGTTCCATGAGGTTGGGATGCAGTTCCTGTGTCCCAGTGGGACAGGATGAAGGTTTGGCACCTGTGTCCCATCAGTGTGGGATGCAGGACCAGCACCCGTGTCCCATCAGTTTGGGATGCAGGACCAGCACCCGTGTCCCATCATGCTCGGATACAGGTCTGGCACCTCTGCCCCATCAGTCTGGGATGCAGGCCCAGTGCCCAAATCCTGTAGGATTCCCACTGGGAGCAAGGCCAGGGGCACTCCCCAAAATCCAGGAAGCCCCCATGGAGCCACATCAGGCACCACAGTGCCACGTCCAGCCCTGCATCCCCTCATTTCTCATGCCCCTAAAAACTTGGTCTCCTTCAGCCCAACACAATCCAAATGGGAATTCAAAGATCCCAAAACTCCCTTCTGTGCACATGGATCAGGGTCACCCTCTCCCCAGCCCCAAAGTCCTTGGTGACCCTGCAGAGGAGCAGGAGAGGCCCCTCAGTGAGGACAGGAAGGGCTGGGAGAGCCTCTCACCTGCCAGATCCCAAACCCAGCTGGGCACAAGAGGTGAGGGGACAGGGCAGGGCACAGGGGGAGGTGACACCGGGGTCCTGACACCGAATCACCCCTTGGGGCACCGGGCTGGGGGGACACATCCCCTCAGCATCCCTGAGGAGCCCTTGGATGGGACACCCCCACCAAATCCCCATGCCAGATCCCTCCCTCAAAGAAACCCAAAACCACCTCTCTGCTCTCATCTGGGTGATCTCCCAACACCTCCAACCCCAAATTCCCACCTGGACATCAATAACAGAGCCACCAGGGAGGAGACTGGATCCAAAGGCAGAACCACTCCAAGGAGAGTGAAAGTGAAGCCTAATTTTGAAGTTATTTCAATAACTTCCTGAATGACCCAGTTCTTCCCATTTTATAACTTTTCCTGGATTTTTTTTTTTTGGTGGTTTTTTTTTTCTTTTTTTTTTTTTTGTTTAAAGAGGTGGGAAGGGAAAAAAAATAAAGGGACGAAGATTGGAAAAGTTTAATAGAGGGAGAAAAAGTCTATTAAAAAAAAAAAAAATAAGGCAGGCAGCCCGTCTCAGGGGAAGAGCTGAAATATTAAAGAAAGGAAAATCGCTTCTCCGGCTGCCGAGCCAGGGCAGGAGAATGGAGCAGCTGGAAGAGAAGGAACGGGGCACTTTTAATTGAAAAAAAGGAGATTCAAATGAAATATCCAATATCCCCCGTTAAAGAAAGGAAGAAAGACGGACCTTGGCTGCCGAGAAATTGCTAAAAGCCCCAACTTTTCTTTCTCTCCCCCTTTCTCAGAAGTTATAGGAAAGAGGGATGAGAGAAAGGAAGGGAAAAAAGGGTCTTTCATCGGAGAGGAACTCAGGGGGAATGGAGGATGAGGGCGGGGAGACAGAGAGAGAGAGAGCGAGAGCAAGTTTGATTCATTTATTTTATTTTATGAGATGAGTAAAAATAATATATTTAAAATAAAATATAAAAAAAAAAAAGAAAGAAAAGGCCGAGTTTTATAATGTCCCAGTGTTTGGAAGCAGCGGAAGGGAGCGGAGAGGGGGGAAAGCAACTAAGAACAGAAGGGCCGGCTCCAACCACCCGCCGCACGAGCCTCTCTCCCAACGAGATTCAATTAATTGATAACAAGAGGCATCAAATTAATTTTTCAAGGATGTTAGATTTTGATGAAGGAAAAAATCTCTCTGATTTTAATCGGGGCGGCGTTTAAAAGGCATAAATGAATATCCCTTTCTAATCATCTGAGGCGCCGAGGAAGCACCAAGCGGTTAACGTGGAAATTCAAATCGTTTAATTGGGGAGGGGGGGGAAGAGGGGAGGTGGCCGTGGTGGGGGAAGGGGGCCCGGGGTTTTCTTTTTAAAGAGCTTTTATAAAGAAATTATTATTTTTTTTTAAAAATTATATTTCTTTCAAGCTCTCCCCCTCCCCGTCCTTCTCCCAGCCCCGGAACGCAGCCGCACTTGGAAAAACCCATCTCAGAGCTTTTTGCTTTTCAATAGAGACTGTTTCCCAGCACAATCTAATTAACAAAAATGATAATGAAGACGGTGGGGAAAAAATTTCTGAGGGAACAAAATAAAAAAAAAAAAATTAAAAAAAACCCCTCCAAACTCCCAGGGGAAAAAAAAATCCCAAACCCACCGGGTAAAGTGAGATTCCCATCACGCACAACTCCCATCCACCGCTCCGTGCTTCCACACGGGATGAGGGTTTTAGGATTTGGGATGAGGTTTTCAGCACAATTCCCCCAAAATCCCATCAAAATCCCATTAAAATAATTGCCAGCGGCTCCCATTGCTGGTGTGGGATAGAGCAGCAACCAACACAGCATCACCCACACCCGTTTTCCAAAGGTTTTTCCAGCATCTCCCTGTAAATCCCAGCTCGGTTCAAGCCTCTCCCTCATGCCCAGTGCCCAGCTCACACTTTTTTTGACACTCACACACTGGGGACACATCCCCCTGGTGCAAATCCCACCTGGAATTCCTGCTGCAGACACCAGAGCCCTCATCCCACCGGGAGCACATGGAATGCTCCCGCCAAAATCCCCTCTGGTCCCAACCAGGATGGTCCCACACCTGCCTCCCAGAGCCTGGGACACCTGAGGAAGAGGAGGCATCTTCCTCTTGGATGGAGGCTCAAGGACACTGCCCTGTGGCAGGGAGGAAGAGCAGGGACACGGGAAAATGTCCTGACTCGATCCCTGCAATGGCGAAAGCTCCCGGAAAAGGGGAGCGATGGGGGAAGCTCTTAAATCAAAATAAACCCCAAACTCCAGGAGCTCCCCACGCCCCATCCCCTCAGGAGAGGCTGAAAAGGGCAAGGATGGAGCCAGGGAGGAAGAAATGCCCTGGAGCAGGTGAGGGACACTCTGGATGCCAGGGCTCGGGCTCGGGCTCTCATGTCCTACCCCGAGCGCAATTTTCCAGCTGAGTTCGTGGGGAGTCGGACTGGAAGTTACTACAAGTCTCTCCTGGCCTTCAAATAATCCAGAGGGGAAGAAAAAACAGGCATGGTACCTATGGAGCAGGAGGGAGGAACTCGGATGCCACAAGTTTTCCCAGACTCCGTCGCGTCTGTGCAAAAATTCATCCGGAAAAAGCTCTGGTTAATGCACTCCCCGATGCTTTCCATGGCAAATCCCATTTCTATGCAGGAAGAGGCCTGGTTTCCATCCAGAAATTATGCTGCTCATGAGGAGGGAGAAGAAGAAAAGCAGTGGGGGCAAGAACTGTCCTTGGGCATTTTCAAACTCCTGGTCTGAAGTCCATTTTTCTTCGCATCCCGATCGGAGGCAGCGTGACCCGAGGCCGGCTCTGTCTCACAGCCCTGCCAGAGCCTGGTTCCACACTTCCAAGCAGCTTCCCTGATTTTATTCCTGCACAGCCTGGCTTCTCCACGGCCAGCCTCAGCATCTCCTGCTTTCTCTGGGCACCTGCCACCCCCACGGAGCAAACCCAGCCCCGCGGACGAACACGGCTCCCGGCAGCTCGGCTGGGAATAACCCCGGAGATTTCTCCACTAAAATCTGGGAAGCAGCGTGCTCAGCAGGGCTGTGCTGGGATCTGGGAACGCTGCTGGGTGCCCGTGGAGGGGAGTGGATGCTGCATTTCATATTTGAGGCGTTGGGAAGGGAGCAGGAGAGGCAGGAGCATCCCTTGGCTGCGGGAAGCGCTTCCCACCTGTGCTGAAGTCAGAAGGTCACTGGGGTCCCCTTCTTGGTGTCACCTGGATGAGCCATGTCCAGCCACCTGGAATGTCCTCTTCCCAGGAATGTCCTCTTCCCAGGAATGTCCTCTTCCCAGGAATGTCCCCCTCTGTGGCTCTTCATGGGGAATCCAGGAGGTGCCACCCAGCCCAGCGTGGATGGATCCCTCAGGGATGGCAGCAAACCTCAGCCACAGCTCCAGCGTCCCTCTGGATGCCAGCCTGGCACACAGGGAAGGGCTCTGGTCCCACAGCATCGCTCCAGGGTCACACCCAGCATTCCCAGGCCGTGCTGATCCATCCAGGCTCCTGAGCATCCCCAGCTCGGCGACAGCGGCGTCTTCCAAGCCCAGCACATCCTGCTGGACTGGGACAGAGCTGGGCAAGGGGGAATCCATGTCCTGAATCCCTGCTTGTCCTCCTGGGAATGGTGAGGTCCTGAAGCCCAACTTTAGGGTATCCTGGTCCCCAGGTGGCTGCTCCTGCTCCAGCTCAGTGGCCAAGGAAAGCCCAGCACCTTCCCACCGCTGTGGGACACAGAGCACGGTGCAAATCCCAGGGATTATTCCCAGGAATTGGGCTCCCTCCACCCCTCCTAAAAATAACCCTCATCCTTTAAAAATATTAAATAATGATTCACCAACTGCTGTCACCCTCCTGCAGTCCTGGGGTCCTGTGAGCACCTTGGGGTGCTGGGGCAAGGAGGGGTTCAAGGTCCCTGGTGCCCACCTGGCTCCCAACGCGTCCCCTGCCTGAGCAGGACTCACCACCAGACAACTGGAAGCTGCTTTTTTAGGGGAGATCCCAAAAATCCCCAGCTGAGGGCTCTGGCATGGGGTCACAGGTGAGGGGGCCCACCTCGGGCTGGGTGCCCACCCTCTGGGTGTCACCTTTGTCCCCTCTGGGTGTCACAGCAGCCACAGCACAGCCCCGGAGTCGCCGCTCCTCCACAATCCGGTCACATCCTCTGCCCACATCTCCTGTGATGTGGGGCACACAGAACTGTCCCCAAATTGTCCCTGGGTGGGCAGAGAGCACTGAGGTCACCCACTGCAGGACAGGGGGTCACAGGGGCTGCCACAGGCAGGGTACCAAGCCAGGGGATGTCTCCTGTTGTCCCCAAGCCAAAAATCATCACACCGAGGTGAGGGAAGGCAACAACACCAGGATACAGAATCAGACAAACTGTGAAGAGGACACAGCTGGGGACACCAAATCCCTCAGGGACATGAGCCACATCGCTGTGTCCCCCATGTCCTCTCAGCCCCAGCACAGTCCTGCCCACTGCCAGGAGTTTTCTATTATTATTCTATTATTATTCTCAACCTCCAGATAAACCCAGCAATCTGTGCTCATTCCCAGAGCACTTGGGAAGGACCCCAGGCTGCAGTGGAAGGAGCTGTTTGTCCCCTCTGAGGGGACAGGGGTCTGTCCCTCCATCCTTTCCCCAGAGTGATGAGCATAGCTCTGTTTCCATCCCAAATTTACAGCTGGAATTTCAGCAGCAGCAGCAGCAGCAGCAGCAGCGCTCCCGACGCATCTCCTGCTCTGGCATGGTGGGGACACGAGGGACCAGCCAGCACCGACCCTCCCAGAGCCAGCAGCAGCCCCCAAACCACCCCCTCACCTGCCAAACTCCCTCCCTCTGCATTCCCAAAGGGAGCAGACCCTTCCTCAGGGAGGATTTTAAACCCCCAGCCCCACAGAGCAGGGGGATCTCTCCAGCATTCCTGATTCCAAGCAGTGCCGGCGTCAGAGCCACTGGAAAACCTGTGGATGCAGGGATGAGGAGGGGTTTGGTCCATGGGCTGCTCCCACAGCTCCAAAGTCTGACCCAGATTTGGAGCCACGGCTCCACTTCCCAGGGAAAATGGAATTTGTTCAGTGGGAGCCCAGCAGAATCAAGGGAAAGATTTCAAGGGATTTGGGAACGGCCCTGCCCTGTATCCTTTTATGAATAAAACCTGGGTTAAAAGGAGAAGTGGGAATAACCCAGACAGGGCTGTGGGCTGCATCCAGAGGGTCCTGAGCATCCCTCAGGATGCAGAGCCCAGCCCTGAGACCCATCCCATGGGAAAGGGCTGAGCTGGACCCTGCAGCCCCTGGCACCTCTGGGTTTGACTCTGGGAATGTCAAATCCCAGTTCTAGCCCAAATCCCAGTTCTAGCCCAAATCCCACTCCTGTCACTTTGGAAAAAGGGGATGGAGTGAAGGTTGTGCTGAGCCACGGGAGCAGAGCTCAGCCAGAATTCCCTTCCCAGGATGGATTTTTGGACATTTCCCTTCACCTGTTCCACTCAAGAGCACAAGGAGGGAATCTCCCTTCCCCAATATGCACAAAAAGCCATAATTACAGAGATCTGCCCCAATTCTTCCTCTCCTTCACCTCCATGGGGGAACAAGGGCTCTGCTGCCAAACCCAGACCCTCTACGAACCCCGGGTGCCTTGGGGACAGAGGGACAGGAATGGGTCCTGCCAGAGAGGCAGAATTGAGGATGAGAACCCCAGACCACGAGTTCCAAGAGGCTGAGACAAGCTGAGAGCAATGGGATGAGCAAGAGCATCACCCTCCTCCTCCTCACGCCCCAGCCCCAGCTTTACCCACCCAGCAGGTGACAAGGGCCCCTTTTGTTTTCCAAACGAGGGATTCCTGTTGATTTTGAGGGTTTGATTTATTAAATGGGGAAGATCTGTGGCATCCTGGCTCCCCAAACCCTGCTTGGGCTGAGCACGGGGCAGGGCAGCAGGGGATGGGGATGGGAGACCCTGCCCTGCCCACAAACCCAACCCCATCCCAGCAGGACCCTGCTGCAGAAATGTAGGATAAAAATCCATCCAGGAAGCTGCAGGGAAAGCAGGTTGGGGGCGTAAAGGAGAAATGTAAATTTTCGGGAAATAATCCCAGAGAAAGGCAAAGCTGGAGGCTTTATAATCCCACCTGAATCCACCTCGGTAAAAATCCAGGGGTTTGCAGCTCTGCTGGGCCCAGCACATTTCCAAAATTAACATTTCCTGCCTCAAAACTTGCAGGACGCTTCTCCCCATGCCTTTATTTGCTCTTCCTCTGTTTCTAACAGGCCTGGTGATGCCGTGTTTCTCCTCCCCGTCCAAGTTACCCCACGCTCCAGGGAATTTCCCTCCCACTGCCAGCTCTGGCAGCATCCTGGAGGAAGGAGCAGCCTGCTGGGTGCCAGGAACCCTCCTGGGGACACAGAGCTCCCCAGCACCTCCCTCCCTGCTGGGACAAGGCACACACAGCCTGGCAGGTGGCACCAGGAGGGGACACAGGAGAGCTCTTCTCCCCTGCCCAGCACAAGGTCTCTGCCCAATATTCCTGCCCAGATCAGCCCAAAACTCGGGATCCTCAGCGAGGAATTTCAGCTGGGCCAGGTTATTTCCTGCCACAAGTTGTCCCCTCACCCTGGGTGGCTCCTCCAACCTCGCTGTGCCCACCCTGAGCCACAAAAGCTTTTCCTGAGGCTGCAGTGGGGCACAGCTGCCCCATCCTGGGATGATCCCTGCCAGGCATTCCCTTCTCCCAGGAGCTGAGGAAGCCCCAGGTCCCTGCAGGTTGTGGGGTCACCCCTGCTCCAGGAGCACCCTCCCAGCAGCTCCAGGATGGTGTGGGCAAGCTGGGGTGCCCTGTGCTGGAACCCCCATCCCAAGGGATGTGCTGTGATCCTGGCATGGCATGGGAGGCAGCGATGGAGCTGTGAGCCCAGTGCCAGCTCCAGGAGCACCAGCAGAAGGGCACGGGGGGCACATCCCCACTCCCAGGCATGGCAGACACCCAGGAGAGGCAGGAATGTGAACCCAAGGGGCCTCCAGATGGAAGGAACTGCTGGGAATCCGGGATCCCAGCTCATCCCTGGCTCCACTGCACAATCCTGGCCTTGTATTCTGCATTAAGCCTCCGACCTCCAGCCCTCCTCCACTGTTCCCTCTTTTCCAAGGCATCTTTTCCCAATCCACGACAGCTCCTCCAAGGTGGTCCCATCCACACATGCAGCTCCCAGACTCACAACAAACAGCAGAAAGAAAATCACTCACCTAAAATCTACAGGTTGTGGAATAAAGCAGAACTCGGAGAAAGCAAGGGGAGGGTTTGGGATCAGCGCTGACAGATCCCGAGGGAAGCTGGCAGTGGGATGCTCAGCCAGGAACCTGGAATGGCACTGATTTTGTGCCTTTATCAGCCCTGGAGCAGTGAAATCCCCTTGGATAAGCCCAGCTCTGGCCAAGGGCTGTTCCAAGGAGCCGTTCCTGAGCCCCTGCTCCGGGCGAGCGGCTCTTCCTGGCCATGGCTCCATGGCTGTGGGAACAGGAGCAGCACCTCCCCGAGCTGCCAAACACAGCCTGACAGCACCCCCAGCACAAACCCATCCCACTGGGGCTTCCTCCTCTTCCTTTTCCTCCTCCTCCTCCTCCTGCTCCAGCCGGGGCCATCCCGGTGCTCCCCAGCCCCATCTGCCCATTCCAGCTCCGGAGGAGTTTTCCCAATGAGGCAGAAAAAAACCACTTCCAAATCACCTCCAAATCACCCCCCCTCATGGGATTTTTTTCCTCCTCTGTCACCTTAAATTTTTTTGTGCACTTTCCCACAGTTTTGAAAAGAATCTTCCATCAAACCATTTTATTACCCCGACTTCTTCCTCCGACATACCCAGCGCGGAGCCCCGAGCAGAGCAAGGTGAGATTTCCTCCACATCCACCCTCTGCTCCTTTATTCTCCCAGGGAAAAACCCCTGGTTTTGCTGCCAACCTGGCTCCACAATGCAGGAGGAGGGACAGCTTCCACAGGAACACGCTGCCAACAGCTGCTGCCAACTTGCCAGGGCATGGAGGCGCCGGGAAGTGTCACTGGGGCTGGCAACACCACAGTGCTCCACCCCAGAGAGACCTGGGCACAACAGGCTGCAAACACAGCCTGGCTGCTCCTTAAAAATCAAATAAACCCCGGGAGAAAGGATCCAGACTCGTGCCAGGCTCCTTTCCCCTGCACATCCCGGTGCCAACCCCGTGCCTGTGGCGCAGGAATCCCTTAATGACTTCCCTGCAGCTCATCCCTGCTCCAGCAGGATCCCCACGAAATAAATCGTGGCTTTGGATCTCTCCTTGCCTCCTCCTCTGCTTCTCCTGCCTCTCCTTTCTCCCTTTTCCCTGATGCCATTCCACTTCCAAGCACGTTTTTGTCACGGGCAGCCGGATCACCGCAACACGTTTCGTGCTGAGCCACGCCAAGAGCCGTTTAAATTAGGAAAAGTTTGTAAAAAACAAAAACAAACCCTCAAGCGGCATCTTGGCTGGATTTCATCTCCCAAACACTTGGAGGGGGGGGGGGGGAGGAAAAAAAAAGAAAAAAAAAAAAAAGATTAGGAAGTTTTTCAAGCTGTGCCCGGCCCCATCTTGATCTACAAGTTCTGTTTGACTTGAAAAGGTGCAGCACAAGGAGGTTTTGTAAGAGATAAAATGGGTGCAAGTCCTTGCCCTGAGCTGGCCCAGGAGCCAGTGCTGCTGGTCACAGCCCCAGAGCCACTCAGGGGGCTCTGGGGCCACCCCAGGTGTCACCAGCTCCGTGTAGGGGCCACGTCCCAGCCCCTGGGGTTATTTCCGAGCCAGCTGCTCCCCCTGAGTTTCAATCAGGTGCATCCAGGAGTGGCTCACGGAGGATTTTTACACCTTCCGAGGCAAACACACGGAAATTCCAAGCTCTGAGTGGTTTTATTTTCTCTCTTTTTCCTTCCCTCTCCTGCTACCATTGCTCATCCCTCTGCGGGGAGATGCCCACGGAGCAGGAGTGAGCTCCCCACCCTGCAGAATCCCCCTGTCCGTGCTGCAGGAGCTGCAAAGCAGAGGGGAAGGGACAGGGAATTTCAAGTTCCCACTTCCAGAAGTGGCAGGTGACGCTGAGGCGGCAGCGGGGTCATTTTGGGAGCAGAGCAAAAACCCAGGGTGGCCCTGGAGGAGGAGGTGGGATCCCCCCCTACACCCAAAAATGGGGAACAACCCCTGGAGACCCCAAACCCACCTTGCCAGTGCCATCCCAGCACTCTGCTGGGCTTCAAACCCACGGGGACGAAGGGGGGAAAAAAAACCCATCACAGCCCTCTGTTCCCGAAATAAGAGAATTTCCCCAAAGCCTTCAGGCTCCCAAACCCCACAGTGAAGGGAAAGGCAAGGAGCCATAAATGTGTATGAGTTATAAACCCAGGGACCTCCAGGCTTCTCCTCCCGCCTTTCCCCGGTGGGAAGAATGAGCCTGTTCCCGTTGCCCCCCACCTTGCTGCCACAAAGGCAATCCCAACCCCACAACTCTCCCCCTCCGGCCCCGCTCCCCGCCGGACCGACAAGAAAAGAGAAAAAAAGGATGGAAGAAGGGGGGGGTGAAAAAAAAAAATATATATCAAAGGAGAGAAAACCCTGAAAGGCAGAGCCCCCCGGCCCCTCCCCAGCCCCACAGCGAGACACAAACATCAGCAGACTCAAAGCATCCCCCGAGCCAGCGGCGGAAAAGAAAAGCTCCCGGGCTCTCCGGGCAGCAACTTCACAACTGAGTGCACTCGCATTCCTGCCGGGTTATTAGGAGAGAAAGGCCGAGGGCCCGAGGAGATATTTTAGTGTCACTTGGTTTTATACATTGCACTGAATTTTTTTTGTTGTTGTTGTTGTTGGTTTATTTCTTTCTGAATGCTCCCTGCTCTTCCCTTTCCAAAGGGGATGTAAAACCTACGGCTGCCTGGTTTCCAGGCAGGACAGCGGGTCTGGACACGGATTTTACAGACATTTTGGATTTTATCTGCTTCTCCAGCCCCTTCCCCACCTCCCCCAGCAGCAACTTTAATCCGTTTTATTCCACCTCGCTCCGTTTGCTCAGCCTTTCCCCCCTGCCCACCCCTCGCCTCCTCCTTCCCTGACCCTGCTGGGCGACGCATCCCGGGGTGCAGGGGCTGGGGAGGGGGATTTTCCACACTGATCCCGTTCTCCTGCACTTTTCCCCCCCATCAAATCCAACTTTGTGCTGCTCGGTGCTGCCACTTTGGATTTTGTATTTTACCTGCCAGTGATGCTCGATCCGGCCGGGTACGGACGCACCCCATCCCCACACTGAGAATCCCGTTAAAAAGGGGCTTTGGGATGGGGGAGATCCACAGAAAAAAAAAACCAAAACACCCCCAGCAAATAATAAATTAAAATTCCACATGAGAATAAAACGGGGAGCAGCTCAAAGCAGCAGTTCCCAGTGGTATTTCTGGGAGATCCCGGGAGCAGAGGGCTCCGGGATCTTCTCCACAGCCCCCAATCCCACACCACAAAGGGCAGGAGAAGCCGGAGCCTCCCAGGGCTCCACAGCCCTGACAAAGCTCTCTGGTTTGGCACAGGGAATTCTGCCCCTTCTCCCCCACATTTTCCCCTTTTCCAGTTCGATTTAAGCGACCTGAAGGAGAAAAAAAATTAAGTAAAAAAAGGGGAGAGCAGAGTAATTTTTCCAAACCTGATTATTTCCTCCACCCACCCGCTCCTGGAGCTTGTTAGATTTATTTTTGACGGACTTTAAGGTGGGGCGGCAATAAAAAAAAAAAAAAAAAAAAATTAAAAATCCTTAATTTAGAGTGTTAAGATTCTGGAAAACCCTGAGACTTTGCTGTGTTTTAATCGAGGATATGGGGAGGCATGAAAGGGAACACATCCCTGCCGACACCCGGGACCGGGTCACGCCGCCTGCCTGAGACACATGTTGGGTTGATTTAACATCAAATCCCTGCTCTCCACGGAACGTATTCCCCGTGTAAATTTTTAACACACCAGCAGAAATTTGTAAAAGTAAATCCTCCTTCTGGTTTGGGTTAAAAACAACCCAACCTTTTAATACAGAAACTAATAACAATTTTATTGTCTGCCCCACAGCTTTACGACGCCCGCGGAGAAGTGAGGTCTTAATCCGATGGAAGTTGGGGTGGAGGGTGGGAAAAGGAAAATCTTGGGGTATCAAGTGATGGGGAGGGAAGAGCTGCCTGAAGCTGAGGAGTGATCCCAGGCAGGAATTCGGACAGGAATTCCTCCAGGACTACATTAAGAGCAGCAGAAAAGAAAAAAATAATAATCTCAGCGCAAGTTTTCCAAGCGGGCACTTCCCAACCACGACTCCTGGGCAAAGTGGGGCTGGTGAATTATTCCCGCTTTCTCCTCCGCACATTTTTCATTTGTATTAAAAAGTGCACAGGAGGGAGAGAGGGGGAAACACACGGCCCTTGGCTTGGTTGCGTTTTAAACGGGGAAAGAGAAACCAGCATCGCTCCCAAACGGAGAAAAGAAAACCCAATTACGCTCCACTTGTTCTCTCCCATCCACACCTCCGAACGCGCCTGCCAACTCAAACCAGATTTCCTCCACCCAAAGAAACATCCAGAGCCATCCTCGGCACTTCCCGAAGTGCCCTTTCCTCCCGGAGAGGGGGAGAGGGCAGAGCAGACAGAGGCGCGTTTGTTTATCCCACGGAGGAGCGGGGAAGAACAGAAATCCCTGAACTTTGCCAGCGCCGGGAGAGCATCGCAACGACGGCGGACACCGCGGTGGGAAGGGGATGTTGCCGGAGGCTGATCCAGGGTTCCTGGTGAGCCAGCACACGCTGTCTGCCCGGGAATTTCGGAACTCCCAGAAGACGATGCTCCGTAATAAAAACTTCCCGAACACGTTATCACTGTCGGTATCACCGGCAGCGTCCCCGCTGAGCCCCCGCGGCACCGGGCATCGTGTCCTGGCTAGAGAGACCCACCCCAAAATGCTTGGAAAAGCCTCCCCAACCTCTCTCCCCGTCCAAACAAAGGCGCACGGAACCCCCGCAAACTTTACAAGCGGGTGAAACCCAGGCGCGGTGAGCCGCGGGGCAGCCGGCTGCCGTCAGCCCCTCCGGAATCCAAACCTGCGGGGGTTTCTCGGGAATATTCTCCAGCTCCATCCGAAGCCGTGCCTCGTCCTCCTCTCCCTCACCTTGCGGTCTGGGTTAGGGTTTTGGACGCGGCGCTGGATTTTCCCAGGGCGCTGCGGGAGCGACGGCCGGGCAGGCTGCAGGTTGTCGGGGACGGCGGCGGCTGCTGCTGCTTCTCGCAGGAATTGCAAAACTTGGGGCAGACTTACGGATTTCTCTCCAAGGAGGGAATCACACCCCCCGGGCCCAAGCGGCGGCGGGTCGAGGCTGAGTTAAAATGTGATGGAGAAGGGGGGAAAAAAAAAAAAAGGGGGGGGGGGAAACCCACCCGAGCAGCCGGAATTAAACCAAAACTGCCGGAGAGAAAGGAAAAAGATGGGGAGGAAATGGGAAGCACCAACAAAGGGAGCGCTGGGGCGGCTGCAGGGCAGGGGCGGCCGGGCCCCCCCCTACCCCGGTGCGCTGCCCCCTCGGGGGGTGCGGGACCCCCGAAGCGGAGGCGGGTCCGGATCCGGCACCGGCAGCGCGGCTGTGCCGGCGGCAGCGCAACTTTCCCGGGGCCCGACCCCTCCTTCGCCGAGGGGGCTGCGACCCCCCCCCCCCCCTTCCCCGTTACCGGCCGCCCAAAACGCCTCGGGGGCGGCGGCGACCCCCGCGCCCGCCCGGAGCGGGGCAGCCCCGCACAAACCGGGACCCCCGCGCCCGCCCGGAGCGGGGCAGCCCCGCACGCACCGGGACCCCCGCGCTGCTCGGAGCGCACTGGGACCCCCGCGCCCCCCCCGGGGAACGCTCGGTGCCCCCCGCGCCCCGCCGAGCCCCGGCTCCCCCAGCGCCGGCCCCGCTCCCTTTGTCCGGGCGCCGTAACAAAACTTCCGAGCGCGGCGCGGCCGAGCGCGGGGCACGGCCCGCCCGGGGGGCACCGAGGGGACACCGGGGGCGGGGGGGACACCACAGCCCGAGCCCCCCGCACCTGCCGGGGGGATCCCGGCCCGGGGGACACCCGCGGACGGGATGGGATGGGATGGGGTGGGAAGGGATCCCGCGCCGCTCGCACCCACCTGGTCGCGCCGCTCGCCGGGCTCCGGGGCGGGCATGAGCCGCGCCGCTGCTTCCCCCGCCAGCCCAGCGCAGCCCTCCCCACACCGGCACCTTCCCCAAACTTGGACGGGGCGGGCGCGGCGGGGCCGGAGCTCAGAGGCGGCGCGGCATGGCCGGGCCGGGGGGCTCCGTGCCGCGGAGCTCCGTGCGGGGCTGGGCGCGGGCAGCCGGGGCCGGCCGGGCCGTGGCCGCGCTCTCAGGTCCGGCTCGGCGCGGCGGCGGCGCGGGCGCGGCGGCGGCGCGGGGCGGGCGCCGGCCGCCCTACCATAGTTCCTCTAAAGCAGGTGCAGCCGCTTTCCCCGCCCGAACATCCCCCCCCGCGGCCCCCGCTCGATCGCCGGAGTTGTTTTGGGGTTTTTTTTTTTGGGGGGGGGGGGGTCTCCCCTCGCTGGTTGGAGCACCCCGCTGGATGGAGCCTCCTCCCTTCCCCCGTACCCCGCGGTTCTTTGGGCCCCCCTCCCCGCGTTTTGCTCATTAATGCCTGCGCTAATTGGTTTCTGCCGCGTTCAGTCCCCGGAGCGCAGCGAAGCTGCGGGGCTGGGGAAAGGGGGGAGCGGCGGGGAAACTGAGGCACGGCGGGATTGCGGACACGCACAGGGGCGGCCAGGTGGGGAAAGAGCGCTCGGAACATGGAGTTCAACGCGCGGGGCAGAGGCAGGGCAGGCGGGCTGAGCCCCATTTACAGATGGGAACAGCGAGAGGCTGAACTGGTGACCCCAACACCTCCAAATCCGCCCCGTGACACCCCCGTGACACCCCGACATCCCATCCCACAGCAGGGACAGGGTCCCCGGAGCCCCTGGGGGAGCAGAGCTGTGTCAGGGTGCAGCACCCAAACCAGCACCGGGCTGCTGCACCCAAACATCTGCACCCAGATATTGCACCCAAACATCTGCACCCAGATACTGCACCCAAACATCTGCAGAGAGGCCCCAAAACTCCAAGAGGGGGCTGGGCCCAATCCAGCACCCGGGTGCTGCTCCCAAACCCCCTCCCAGCGCTGGGGACCCGGGTCAGGGTGACACCGCTGGAGCAGGGGAGGGAGCAGCGTTCCAGCCTTGTCACTGCCTCTGAGTTTGGGGCTGAACTCCCACCTGCCTCGGGCACCTGCACGGCTGGGGATGGATGATCCCACTCCCACATGCAGAGGTTTTCCAGAGCCAGTTACATCTTGATGGCACCAAAGAATGGCCACTCTGTTCCCTTTTTTAAGAATTCAAAAGTAGCTCTTTTAAAATTTCCGTTTTAAGGATGGCTCAAGTGGCTTTAAGGTGTGATATTGGAATGAAAAGTATTTCAACCCACCTGGATTTTTCTTCCCCCTATAATTTAATTTTTTTACAGGAAGACTGTTTATGGTTGGTTTGTTTTTTGGGTTTTTTTTTTCCTAAATAATCTATTATTGAATGAAAAGTTAGGGAATTTCCGTGAGATGGGGAAGCTGGTTTTCTACAACAACATTCTGATGGCCCTAGGAAATATCCCATTGCTTTTGTCCCCAAAAAAATCTTCAATTCAAGGGGACAAACAAGATGAGGGCCAGCACCAGGCTGAAACTGCGGTCTTAACGCACCCATGTTGGAGTCCTGGGGTTTTCCAGAGGGTTTGGCTTGGTGTCAGAGCCCTCTGGAGCTGCCTCTGCTGCTCCCCCTCCTGCAGAAGCCTCTCCTGGTGGAAGGAGCCCGAGTTCGTGGAAGGGGCGCCCCAGGCCCCGTTTCTCAGAAGCACCAGGGCTCCACTTCCTGCCAGCACCTCCTTCCAGGGCAGGGCAGCGTTCCCTCTCCCTGCCATGGAACACCAGGAGCGCCTCTGCAGCCAGCTCTGGCTTCTGGGTGACCCCTCGGATCCAGGCTGGCCCAGGAGGGCTGGCTCTGCCTCCCATCCCCATCCCATGGATCCCATCCCATCCCATCCTATCCCATCCCATCCCATCCCATCCCATCCCATCCCATCCCATCCCATCCCATCCCATCCCATCCCATGGATCCCATCCCATGGATCCCATCCCATCCCAGGCTGCTCCAGCTCCATCCAGCCTGGCCTTGAGCAGTTCCAGGGATGGAGCAGCCACTTCCTCTCACTCCAGGCCCTTGTCCAAATCCCTTTCCAGCTCTCCTGGAGCACCTTCAGGCCTGAGGAACCTTCACTTCTCCAGGATGAGCATTCCCAGCTCTCCCAGCATGGCAGGGCAGACGCAGCCCTTGCACCAGCCCTTGATGGTTCAATCCACTCCGTGCTCAGGACTCAGAGTTTTGGGACACCCCACCCCATTTTAGGGGGTCCCCATGGGAAGTGCAGCATCTCCAACCCCCCTAGTCCAGCCCAGATCCCTCCTGACACACTCCAAACCCCGGGAGCGCTGGAAGCTCCAAGATCTTTGTGATTTCTCCCCCCAGCCATCAGTGCATGACAAACACAACACCCACTTTTATTCCACCCCAAAGTGGCACTTTTCTGAGTGAAAAACCAGCTCTGAGTGACGAGCCTGGTCCAACCTGTGCTCACCCTCTTTTCCCTGCATCAGAGGAGCCCCTTTGAAGACATCAAACACCATCAGAGGGGGAAGGAGCTGCAGCTTGTGGGCAGCCTTCCACTGAGGGCAGCTTGTGAATCCAGCCTGGCCCCCAGATCCCTCTTTGTTTCAGCCTGGAAATGAGGCAGAGCAGGGAGGAGGGGTCAGGATGAGGAGGCACAGCTGGATCAGGGTCAGGCAGGGCTGGTACAGCTCCTTCCCTGCTGGGGTTGGGTCTCTGAGGCATCACCTCGCTCCTGGGAAAGCAGTGGGGACATCAGGGATGAGAAAATTCCCAGGAAGGAGACCAGCAGTGCTGAGCTCCCAAAAACACAGGGAAGAAGGGAAGGGAAGAAACTTCCTTTTGTTCTGCAGCAGGTAAAGCCTCGGGCGTGGATCACCCCCGGCAGAGGCAGGAGGATTTGGAGCTCTGGGATGAAACATTTTGTGTGGATGCAAAGCCCTGAGCCACGTGGGCAGAGCAGGGTCAGGGATCAGCCCCAAACCCTGAGTCCTTCTGCTCTTCCAGGAAAACTCCACCTTCCGCCTCTTCCCAGCTCATCCTCACTCTCAGCATCTGCAATCCTCTCCCAGACTCCCAGCTGGGGGAAGTTTTTCCTAAAAAAGTTGGGCTTTTTCTCCTCCAGGATTTTGGAAAACCTTTAAAACCTGAAAATTTTTTTGGCCAAAGGATGGTGTTTGTCTGGAATGGGAACAACCCCAGTTTGCTGTGAGGTTGACAGCAAGCTGAAATCTTCCATGGAAAAGGTGAATTTGGGTTTGTCCTGAATCCTACCTAAGGAAAAGCAGCTCTGAATCACCTCACCTGAAGCATCCTCATCCCTCCAGGAAAGTTCTCTCCAAGATAAACCCAAAGCCTGTTTGCCACAGGTTCTGAACTGGCATTTCTGGCACACAGGTGGTGGAGAGCATCTCCTTTGGTTTCCCTTTTTTCTTCTGTGGAAAAGCAACTTCAGAAACAAAACCTGAGTTTTCTGAATGTGCTCACCTGAAAAATCAGTGTTTGGTGATGGGAACAAATCCCCCTGAACTCCTCTGCTTCCTGCCTCATCCTGGATTCTCTCTCTCTCTCTCCTGCTTCCAAGGCAAAATAAAGAAAAAAGCACCTGGAAATATGAAGAAAAAAGAGAATTGGAGATGGGAAAATGGAGAGAATGAGGGAAGAAAGTAATTTTTCCCTTCCAGAGCAGTGTTTTGGGGATGGTGTTGTGCATTGAAACAGCTGAACTCCAATCCCCATCCCTTCCAAGGAGGAAATTTCAATTGATAAGCAGCAAATCTGATTTTCCACCCAAATTACACCATCAATTTTCACCCCAGCACCCCGTGATGCCCAGCAGCCCAGCCCTCTGCCTGCTCCCCCTCCTTCCTGAGCATCCCAGGGCTCATCCCAGGGCTCATCCCAGGGCTCATCCCAGGGCTCATCCCAGGGTTCATCCCAGGGCTCATCCCAGGGTTCATCCCAGGGTTCATCCCAGGGCTCATCCCAGGGCTCATCCCAGGGTTCATCCCAGGGTTCATCCCAGGGCCCATCCTGGGTGTTCATCCCAGGGCTCATCCCAGGGTTCATCCCAGGGCCCATCCTGGGTGTTCATCCCAGGGCTCATCCCAGGGTTCATCCCAGGGCTCATCCCAGGGTTCATCCCAGGGCTCATCCCAGGGCTCATCCCAGGGCTCATCCCAGGGCTCATCCCAGGGCTCATCCCAGGGCCCATCCTGGGGGTTCATCCCAGGGTTCATCCCCAGGGGTTCATTCCAGGGGTTCATCCCCAGGGTTCATCCCAGGGTTCATCCCAGGGCCCATCCTGGGGGTTCATCCCCAGGCCTCATCCCAGGGCTCATCCCAGGGATTCATCCCAGGGATTCATCCCAGGGTTCATCCCAGGGATTCATCCCAGGGCTCATCCCAGGGCTCATCCCAGCCTCTCTAGGGCACCAAGCAAAGCAGGGAGCAGGATCAGCCCTGTCCTGGGAACCCCACGGTTGTGGGGGCTGCACCCCCAGCCAGCCCCGGGCTGGAGAGGCTGGGGGGGGTCCCACAGAGCCCCCCCGAGGGTCGGTGCTGGCAGGGCCGGGCTCCAGGAGCCGAGCACACGGAGCAATGCGGCTCTGCAGCTCTTGGACCCCGCTCGGCTCTTGCGTAAGGGCAGGGGATGATGCACCGAGTTCCTGTAAGTGATGAGAGGCTCCTGGCTGCCCGGGAAAGCCACAGGCTGCTGCCTGTCCCAGGGCTGGCACTGCTCCCCTGCTCCAGCCAGCGGGATCCTGGCACCCTTGGACAAAAACCCCTCAGGGAGGGGATCCCAGCAGTCCTGGAGCTGCACAGAGAGGGGAGAGCAAGGGAATCATCAGCAGCTTGGGCTCAGCTCAGAGCTCAGGGTGAGTTTTGGGGGAGCTTTCACCACCTCCCATCCCTGGCTGGTGGCTGTGCCGTGCCTCAGTTTCCCCCGTTGCATGCTGAGGGTTGGCCTCGGCCGGGTTTTAGGGAGCTGGAGGTGATGGGTAAGGGAGGGAAACCCCCAGTGCCTGGGAGTGCTGCTCCCACCCAGGGCCACGAGGATGTTTGGGCTGTTTGGGGGTCCCCAGACAGTCCCCAGCGTCCCTCTGTGCCTGCAGGGCCCCATTCCAGGAGAGGAAGGAGATGCCAGCAGCGACCGCCCATCCTGGACGGAATCCCCCAAACCCTGCCAGGCCCAGCTGTGCCACCAGCACCTGGGCACGCGGGACAGGAGGCTCCCGGTGCCCAGCAGCACGTGCTGCGCTCTCCCTGCAGGATTTCCCCTCCTCTCCTCCTTTTCTCATCATTTCCCTGCTTTTCCAAGAATGTTACTCATCTGGAGCAGCACTCAGCTCCCTGGTTTGGGTGAGTTGTTCCCTCATGGAGCAGCACTCAGCTCCCTGGTTTGCCTGAGTTCTTCCTTTCTGGAACAGCACTCAGCTCCTGTATTTTCCTGCCTTGTTCCCTCCTGGAGCAGCACTCAGCTCCCTGGTTTTAATGTGTCGTTCCTTTATGGAGCAGCACTCAGCTCCTGGTTTGGGTGAGTTGTTCCCTCATGGAGCAGCACTCAGCTCCTGTATTTTCCCATGTTGTTCCCTCATGGAACAGGACTCAGCTCCCTGGTTTTTCTGTGTTGTTCCTTTATGGAGCAGGACTCAGTTCCTGTATTTTCCCATGTTGTTCCCTCCTGGAGCAGCACTCAGCTCCCTGTATTTTCCCATGTTTTACCCTCCTGGAGCAGCACTCAGCTCCCTGTTTTCCCGGTGTTTTTCCCTCCTGCTCCTTCAGGAGATGCTCACCCACACGTGGTGGCTGCTGTCACGGTGCCGGCCGGGAATTACTCACGGTGTAAGGTTGGAGGAAGGAGGGGGGGAGGCCACATTCGCTGCTTTGTCTGCAGTTGTTCATTTCTCACCCTTTGATAGAATTTTTTTTCCCCTCTTCTCTTTCTTCTCCTGCCAGTGTTCTCTGTCCTGGCTCCCTGAGCTCCCTCCTGCTCTCTCTTACTTGGGGTTGGAGAATCTGCAGCTCTGTGGGGTGTAAAATGTTCTTTGCTGTGCTGTCCCGTGGTCCCCTCACACCTGGCTGGGCATCCCTCCCCTTGGCATCGCCCTCTTCCCACTCTGCCACTTCCACCCTTGCCCATTTCTGCTCATTTTTGGCCCAGCTTTCCCCCATCTCTGTCACAATGTCCCCACACGTCACCAACCAAGCCCATCCCTCATCCCCCCTCAGACCTGGCGTGTGACTCCTCAGGTGGGTTAGAGGAGGGGCAAAAAACACCCAGAAAACCCCAAATCTTCACACCCAGAAAACCCCAAATCTTCACTCCAGAGGGACAGGGGGCTGTGGGAATTCCTGTCCTGCTGCTGTTCCTTGGGAAGACTCAACAGAAAAGCATTCGGGACCCTCGCTCCTTCCCCTTCTCCACGCACACCCCAGCAGATCAATGAATATTTTAACATAGAAATATTTCATTAAAAGAGTTGATTGCTTAATGAACTGTCCCTGTGAGCCATCAGAATGCAATGGGTGTTTTTTTTCCCCTGCCTTTAACGAAGGCAAAGATTCATATCACGAAGAAGTGGCTTATCAAATTACCGTAATAGCCTGAGTAGAGCCAGCCTGGGCAGTGTGAGGGGAGCCCAGGGCTGCTCCCACCACAAATGGGACTCACCAAGCGAGGTGGGACCAGGGTGTCCCTAAAAACGGTGTTTGGGACAGTGGGAAGCAGGTTTTCTTCCCTTTGGGCTGTCAGGGTTTGAAGGGAAAGTGAATTCTCCGTCCCTTTTTATTCCCAAGCCAAGAACGTTGTGATAAAGGGACATAAAAGGGGTTTCTGTCACCTGAGGCCATGGATTGCACCAGGGCTCCATCCTCCTCTGCCTGGCTCTTGGAATCACAAACCAGGGAATGGTTTGGCTTGGAAGGGACCTCAGAGTTGCTCCAGTTCCAAGCTCCTTGGGTGATTAGAACAGAAAAGCACCCAAAAAAAGTAATCACTGTCTCTTATCAACCCTGGGTGCTGCTGGTGTGCTCTAAGGAGCCATCACTGCTGCTGCTGCTGCTTCCCCAGAGCTGCCAGGCGGGACAGGGGCTCGTCCTGCTCACTCTGCCTTTGGGAGTTCAATGAAAATGTCCCTGCTCGTCCCAGGTTTCCTGCAGGCTCCTCCTGCTCCGGGCTGGGCATGGCTGGAGGGATCTGGCCATTAACAGGCGGGAAATGAACAATAACCTGACAAGAAACGACCAATTTTCCATCAATTAGAGCGAAGCCTCTTTTTGTCTTTTAGTAAAATTAAGTTTTGCTGACTGGTGATTACTTTGGTCCGATGACAATTCATTAACGTTTACATGGGGAGGATGCTAATGGCCAGGAGAGGAGAGGAGAGGGGAGGTGCTGCTGCACTTTGGGCAGGAATGTGGGGCTTGGAGAAGCTCTGGAGGTCAGGACAGGCCAGGCAAGGAGGGCAGCAGGAAGCCCTCCCGCCCCTCTCTGCGGGAACACAAAAAGGGCTTTGTCTGGGGCTGGAATTCTGCTCCTTGTGCTGCTTCCCCCAGCCTGGGGCTCTGGGTTGGAGGGCACCGCAGAGTCCCTGGGGCCAGCACCAGGCCAGGGTCCCCCTGAGCCACTCCTGGCAGCGTGGGGACAACGTGGGCAGCGCTGGCTGTGCCCTCAATGGGGGCTCCCAGCCGGGGACAGGGTGGCAGCAGAGCTCTGAACGTGGCGTGAGAGGGAGCAGGGGTGAGCAGCGACAAAACCAGCCAGGGAAGGGACCACCAGCACCTCAGACCACCCAAACCAGGCACAGCCAGCCCAAATTTCTGCTGAGGAGTGAAGGGGGAGTTGGTGCTGGGTGTGAATATTTGTGTGCACACAGACGTGTGTGTGTGCAAGGCACGGGAGCCTCCAAAAATCAAATTATTCCCTGGATCAGAGCTGCCTCTGCTGCTGCATCTCCCTAGGCAAGAATCCATCCCCAAATCAAAGGGCAGAAGTTTCTCAGGTTTCTGCTCCTCTTGCACACTCCTGGGGGTTGGATATCCCCACACCTGAGCAGGTTTGGGGCAAGAAACAGAAACTCTCCTTCCCACAGCAGCCACCTCAACCCTCCTGTCCCCTTAAGAAAAAAAAAAAAAATTCCTGGAGTGTTCCCAACCCCAAAACTTCCACTCTTATTGATGGATTTGCACCAGGTCCCCAGTGGTTCCCAGTCTGGCAGGGGAAGGAGCTGCCTCTGATCCCTTCCCCTGGAATGGGGCAGGGATTCGCTCATCCCCAGGGCGATTGGGAAAGCCCAGGGAGCATTTACTGTAAGAGGCCTTTGATTCTGGCACTGGGATGGGGAATGTGTTGAATCAGAGGCACAGCAGAGCCCTCCAAGCTCCTGGGACATTTCCCCAAATCCCCATCCTGGATTTAGTAGGGGGGAAAAAAATGGTCAGGTTCTCACCAGGTTTTCTGTTTCTTCCACTGAGTTCAGGAAGGGTCAAATTTGGATTTTTTTTTTTTTTTTTTTTTTAACCAGGATGGGTAACACAGGGATTCAGAAATGGTGAAATTTGAATTTTTTAGCAGGATGGGTAACACAGGGATTCAGGAAAGGTGAAATTTGGGTTTTTCACCAGGATGGGTAACACAGGGATTCAGGAAGGGGGAAATTTGGATTTTTTAGCAGGATGGGTAACACAGGGATTCAGAAATGGTGAAATTTGGATTTTTTTCAGCAGGATGGGTAACACAGGGATTCAGGAAAGGTGAAATTTGGATTTTTTTTAGCAGGATGGGTAACACAGGGATTCAGGAAAGGTGAAATTTGGATTTTTCACCAGGATGGGTAACACAGGGATTCAGAAATGGTGAAATTTGAATTTTTTAGCAGGATGGGTAACACAGGGATTCAGAAGTGGTGAAATTTGAATTTTTTAGCAGGATGGGTAACACAGGGATTCAGGAAGGGTGAAGTTTGGATATTTTACACAGGGATGTTGGCTCCCTGAGCTGTTCTGTCACTCCATTTATAACTTTATTTGGGAGGGGATTTCCACAAAACCCCATAAAAACCGGGGTTTCCCATCAAAAAGCTTTTCAAGTTCTTTCATGACCTTTGTTCAACAATGACCTAATTTCACTCCAACTCTGGCACAGCCTATTCCTGAGGTGGGAGGAGAAGTGGCATTCAAAATTGGGTCAGTTTTCATTAAAAACGCTTCCGTTTACTGATAGTTTCTCGTGTGTCAGAAGGACTGGGATGGGCTCCAGACACTGGCTGCCCTTCCTCACTGGAGAAATGGGTTGATCTTCCTGGGAAATCACTGCTCAAGGGCTCCTGGGCTCTCTTTCTCCTCCCAGAAGTTGGGATGGACGCGGTGTTTCCTGAGGCTCCTGGCTGGGTGCTGGGGGTGAGAATTCGGCTGGGATGGGGCTGATTGCAGCTGGGCCACACAGCTGGGTGTGCCCGTGTCACCCGTGTCACCTGTGTCACCTGTGTCACCTGCCCTGGAATCCCAACTCCATCCAGGAGGGAGATGCAGGATGAAAAGATGAGAGCAATGGGGAGGCTGGGAGATGCCATGCCCTGACCTAATTCAGAGCCTAAGCCAAAGCCTGTCCTAATCAGGGGGAACCTGAACCTTCCAGTCTGATCCCCCCAACCCAGGGAAGGGGACGGGAAATGGGCCGGGA
Source organism: Molothrus aeneus (assembly GCF_037042795.1). Classification (NCBI taxonomy): domain Eukaryota; kingdom Metazoa; phylum Chordata; class Aves; order Passeriformes; family Icteridae; genus Molothrus; species Molothrus aeneus. Next base: position 2,342,644 of record NC_089669.1, on the reverse strand, counting down.
TCCGGGGCAGCCTCGGAGCCTCCCGGGGATGGAGCGGGGAGTGGGAAGGGATCGGGGATGGAGCGGGGAGTGGGAAGGGATCGGGGATGGAGCAGAGAGTGGGAAGGGATCGGGGATGGAGCAAGGAGTGGGAAGGGACCGGGGATGGAGCAAGGAGTGGGACGGGATCGTGGCCTCGGCTCTGCTCCCACAGTGCTGAGAGCTGCCGAAATCCCCTGTTTGGAGGATGGATCCACTCGGACCCTGTGATTGAACCCCCTGAGAGCCGCGGGATGGGAGAAAAGCGGCGGCAAAACGGGCGGGAGCCGGGCGAGGCGGGCAGGGAGGCGAAGCCAAGAAGCGGCGGCGCTGCTCGGGCCGCTCCGAGCTTCTCAAATGTGCAAATTATGCAGCCATTTCACGGGACACTTAGGAGTCAATTTGCAACGCGGCTCAGGGGGGAAATTGGGCACATAATTCCCCTGAACAATAACCGGAGCGGCCGCTTAATTTAACTCCGCGCCTGGACCTCGTTAACGCGTGCCGAGGGGAGGATGCTGCGGGCGCCGCGGCCACGTGCGCGCATCCCTCCTCATCCTCCTCATCCTCCTCATCATCCTCATCCTCCCGCATCCCTCCTCATCCTCCACATTCTCCACATCCTCCTCATCCTCCCGCATCCCTCCTCATCCTCCCACATCCCTCCTCATCCTCCTCAACCTCCTCATCATCCTCATCCTCCCGCATCCCTCCTCATCCTCCTCATCATCCTCATCCTCCCGCATCCCTCCTCATCGTCCTCATCCTCCTCATCCTCCCGCATCCCTCCTCATCCTCCTCATCCTCCTGCATCCCTCCTGCATCCTCCTCATCCTCCCGCATCCCTCCTCATCCTCCTCATCCTCCTCATCCTCCCGCATCCTCCTCATCCTCCCGCATCCCTCCCATCCTCCCGCATCCCCCGGGCCCGCAGCTTTGCCCGAGGGGGCTCGGGGGCCCGGCAGGTCCCAGCCCGGCTCGCACACGCTCCGGCAGCCCCGGCACAGTGGCAGCAGGCTGTTCTCATTACAGCCCAATGAGGCTGTTTACTCACCCAGCTGGAGACAGTTAGAGAGTGATAAATAATGAAAGAGAAAACATGATTTTCCCCTCTGTGGTTTCTATTTGTGTAACCATATGTCACAGCTCAATACGGCCGCGGGTTTGTTTTTTTTTTTTTGGTTTGGTTTTTTTTTCTGCTTTATTCAGGAAAGAGTTGATTTTTTTCCACAGTACTGCAATTTTTCCCTCCCGACTTCTCTTTTTTCTTTTCTTTTTTTAAATTTTTTTTCCCTTTTCTCTGCAGCAACAGAAGCATTTCTGTTTGTTTTCTCGTGAAACTCGCTCGGACTCCGACTCCCTAAAGTCTGGCTTGTCCCAGGAACCGCGGAGGTTTGATAGGATTGTGCTCAGCTCCTTTTCAAATACCTGTCACGGGGCTGCGGGGAGAAGAACCAGCTGAGAGCAGCGTGGCGAGCCGAGCATCCCCCGGCTGGAGCATTCCTAGGGGAGGATAAAACCCTCTGGAGCTCTCCCTGGCACGGGAAGGGAGTGTTGGCTGAGGGGTGATGGGTTGGTTTTGTATCTTTGAGTGTTTTCTGAAGGTTTGCAGGTGGGGAAACTGAGGCACGGCGCGCTCCAGAGGGCTCATCCAGGCACCTGCGTGCTCCACCCCAGAGCGGGGTTTTAAACGGGGAGAGAAGGATTTGAAGCAGCTGAGAGGAGATACCTGAGCGTGGCTCCTCGCCCCAGCAGCGGCCCTGGCAGCGCCCAGCGCCGGATGGAGCCGGGAGAGCTCCGGGAGCGCATCCCGCCCGTGCCCTGGGGAGGGCAGGTCCCTGCACGGCCCCTCTCCCTCCCCGCCAGGTACCGCACACCTTCCTGCAGCAATTATGCCCCGCTTGGCATCCCCGCTGCCGCCGTCTCTTCTCCTGCCATGCCCCCGCCGCTCCTGGCACGCTCCGGGCGTGAGTTTCCCCTCGCAGGTGGTTTTATTTTCGCCCCGGCAAGTTCGCCGGCTTCACAACATCCTCTTCCCGCAAGATCCATCCTCCTGGGAGGGCAATTATCGCGGTGACCTCATCCGTGTCTGCGGCATGAGGTCACCAACGCTCGGGGAGCCGCGCCAGCCCCATCCGTCCGAGCTCGGGTGTGCCCCGAGCTCAGCTCATCCCCATCCGGCACTGGGCCGCCTCCAGAGCCCCAGCCCAGCTCCCAGGAAACTCGCAATTAATCGTGGCAAAATGCCCAGGGTGGCGCCAGGCCCCAGCATCCTGACCCTGCTGTGGGTTTCAGCCGTGGGGTTCACCCCAGTGTGGAAATCAGCTCCCAACCATCCCACCCTGTCCTTGAGAGCATTGGAAATCAGCTCCCAACCATCCCATCGTGTCCTTGAGAGCGTTGGAAATCAGCTCCCAACCATCCCATCGTGTCCTTGAGAGCGTTGGAAATCAGCTCCCAACCATCCCACCCTGTCCTTGAGAGCGTTGGAAATCAGCTCCCAACCATCCCACCCTGTCTTTGAGAGCATTGGAAATCAGCTCCCAACCATCCCATCCTATCCTTGAGAGCATTGGAAATCAGCTCCCAACCATCCCATCGTGTCCTTGAGAGCGTTGGAAATCAGCTCCCAACCATCCCATCGTGTCCTTGAGAGCGTTGGAAATCAGCTCCCATCCATCCCACCCCATCCTTGAGAGCGTTTTCCAAACTCTCCTGGAGTTCTGGAAGCCTCAGGCCATTCCCTGGGGAGCCTGGGCAGTGCCCAGCATCCTCTGGAGGAAGAACCTTTCCCTGATCTCCATCCTGAACCCCTCTGATAGAGCTCCAGCCATTCCCTGGGTGCTGTCCCTGGTCACCCTTGTCCTGAAGGGGCACTGAGTGTCCCTCACACGGAGCTCCTGCAGTGACCTGAGGCTGCTTGGTGGCTCCAGGCCCCATCACACAGCAATGTCTGATCCCAAAGCCTTGGCTGTGTTTGAATCACCTCAATTAAACTTAGCAAACACACCTCCTCCTGGGGCTGGTCCCTTTTCCAAAGGTAGGGAAACCATTTCTGGGAGGTTTTGTGTGCAGCAATCACAGCCTGCACAGGCAGAGCCATTCCCACACCTCCCTGGTGCCCACATCTGCTCTGTGATACCCTGCTCTGGGGGCAGAACAGCCTTTCTGCACCCTCCAGGTCCCATTGAGGTCCCACCAATGAGGCTGTCGTCCAAAATGTGCCCAAATTTACCCAAATGCTGGGGAAGCAGCTGTTCTCCACACTGCAGCCACCCCATCCCAGCAAAACCAGCCCAGCTCGGAGTCTGAGCCGTGTGCTGAGTGCTGAGCACTTCGATGTTGATGGATTTGTCCTTTTTAAAAGCAATTAACTGAGGAAAATCAGGATCTTCTTGCTTCAGGTCACAAGCAGCTCTGACTGCAGGGCTTGAGCTGCAGATTGGGGGGAGATGGACCCTGCTGGTTCCCTGACCCCATTCCTGGCACTTCCACAGCCCAAACCCTCTCTCCTCCTCTCCTCCTGCTCCTCTCTCCCTGCCAGCACCACCAAACGAGGGCTGGGAATTCCTCACAGGTTAATTGGGGTTGTTTCATATTAAAGCCCCTTTTCCTCAGGAACCAAACCTGCTCAGCTCATCCCTGTCCCTCTCCCTGCACAGAGAGGTTTGGAGCTGGGGATGTCCCCCAGGTCACTGTCCTGGTGTGGGACAGGTGGGTCCCAAACCCCAAACCCTCCTGCCATGGGCTGGGCCCCGGTGCAGGCGCAGATGCCCCCATGGCACTGAGGGCATCCAAACCCTCTGGAGGGGATGGATCCTTTGGTTTGGATCCAAAGCCCACTGGAAATGCCAGGGTGGCACTGCTGGGGTGTCCTGGCTGGGGGAAGGAGGGGGGACAAACCCTCCTGGGGCCTTTTTTCCCCAGCTTGAAGGTCCCAGTGATTCTCTGGGTGGAGATTGGGATGTTTTGGGAGGGGGTCCCAGCTCCTTCCTGTGTCTGCAGCAGCTCATCAAGGTGCCCACCTTTCCTGCCATAAACCCACAGGCTCATAAAACCCAAATTTTAGCTGAGCCCAGATCAGCTGGGAGCTGGATCTGACACAACTGCGGGGAATATCAAACCAGCTCCATCCTGGCAGCCCTTCTACCTGCACATCCCACACTTCCTTTTCCCCTTCCCCTTTCCCTTTTTCCCCCCTTTTTCCCCCTTTTTTCCCTTTTTTCCCTTTTTCCCCTTTCTCCTTCCTCCTTCCCCAGTCCTCCAGCCACGGCTGTGCCAGGACCCTTCCAGGTTTTCCATGGCTTTTTCCACCACTCCTGGCTGTGCAAACCCCTGGCCCCTGCTGCTCCTCAGCCCCTCCTGGCAGTGCCTGGGTTAACAGGAGGCACTTGGCTAGGAAAAAAAAACCCAATTTTTTGTTGTTGTAGCAGGAGATAGGGAGAAGAAAAAGCGTTGGGCTCATTTATCTGGCTCCCAGTGTCGCTAATGCCCTCGGCTTGAGGCCAGCGTGAGAGATTGGGAGGTAAATCGGCCAAGTCACGCTGTACAAACATTTCAAAAAAGAAAGATATTTCCAGGCTCTCTCGCAGGAATCCAGCCCTCCTCCTGCTGGGGGACTGCAGGATTCAGAGCCCACTTTACCTCTGCCTGTGGGTGTTCAAAAAAAAAGCAGAAGTTCACCCAAAAGCAGAGCTGGAATTTGGCTGGGGATGCCCCAAAAAGTTCACCCAAAAAGCAGTGCTGGAATTTGGCTGGGGATGCCCCTGGGTGTCACAGAGAATCCCCAGGGATATTCTTGTCTGGGCACTGGGCACAGTTGCATTTTTAAATAATAATGGGTTTAAGCTTCCCAGGTTCTATGCATTTTCAATAATATACACAGAGATTGTTTTATTGCTTGCAACATTTTAATGGATGGCTCCTTTGTTATTTGTTAAAGGCCCATTGAAAATGTCTTTCCACTCTTGTTCCTGTTTCTGGAGCAGTTCATTAACATCCCCACCTTTCCTGCCATAAACCCACGGACTCAGGCTCGTAAAATCCAAATATCTGCCAGTAAAGTCCCTGCACAGGGAATAAAACCCCACTCAGTGCCCACATAAAGCACGGGACAAAGTCTGTGCCACCACTCTGCCACCTGTGACTGCAGCAAGGAGCCGGGGTGGCACTGCTGGGGTGTCCTGACTGGGGGAAGGAGGGGGACAAAGCCTCCCTGGGACCTCTTTTCCCCAGGGAGAAAAAGGGAAAAAAAGGGGGAAAAAAGGGGAAAAAAAGGGAAAAAAGTGGAAAAAGTCATTGGAGAATCATTGAAGGTCCCAATGATTCTGTGGGATCTCAGGGGTTGGGTTGGGGGTGGTTTGGGGTGGGTACAACCCCAGGAGCTGCCAGCTGGGATCTCCCTCTGTCAGTTCTGCACCGGCAGAGTGGGGAAGGGGCTGCAGAGCCCAGGGTGGGAGTGAGGAGCTGCTCTCCCTCCCAGGGCCCAGGCAATGCTGCTGGAGAGCTGCAGCTGGGCTTGGCTGGGTTTTGTGGAGGTAAAACCTGCCTGAACAGGGAGCCTGTGACTGGCAGCCACGGAACAGCCTCGCTTTTCCAGGTGCCTGGGGGCCTGGAATGGTGTTTGGATCCGGGATTTGGGGCCACCCCGGCTCTGGAGGTGCCCAAACCCCGCAGCATTCCCGGCCCTGTGATGGGATGGGAGCGAGGAGAATTCAGCCTTGGGGTTCCTCCCCTTTCCTTCCCCATCTCGGGGGCTCAGAGCAGGATGAGCTCAGCCAGGATCTCTGCAAGGGCAGGGCAGGAGCTGCCCCTGGGTGTGTCACGGAGCGTTCCCAGCCTCCGATTGATCCCTGCTGGGTTGGGAAAAGGCTGCGGTGCCTCATTACCATGCGGGCCTGACAGCGAATTCGGCAGCACAGAGCCCTGGGGGGACGGGTTTGCCCCCTGAGCACCACCACCAGCACAAACAGAAGAGCCTTTTCCCCTTTCCCTTTCCCTTTCCCTTTCCCTTTCCCTTTCCCTTTCCCTTTCCTCTTTCCCATTTTCCCTTCCCTTTCCCCTTTTGCATTTCCCCTTTCCCCCTTTTTTCCTTTTTCCTTTTCCCCCTTTTCCCCCCTTTTCCCCCTTTTTTCTCTTTCCCTTTTCCCCTTTCGCCTTTCCCCTTTCCCCTTTCCCTTTCTCCTTTCCCATTCCCCTTCCCTTTTCCCCTTTCCCTTTCCCTTTCCCTTTCCCTTTCCCTTTCCCTTTCCCTTTCCCTTTCTCCTTTCCCCTTTCTCCATTCCCCTTTCCCTTTCCCTTTCCCTTTCCCTTTCCCTTTCCCTTTCCCTTTCCCTTTCCCTTTCCCTTTCCCTTTCCCTTTCCCTTTCCCTTTCTCCTTTCCCATTCCCCTTCCCTTTTCCCCTTTCCCTTTCCCTTTCCCCTTTCCCTTTCCCTTTTTTCCTTTCCCCATTCCCCTTTCCCCTTTCCCTTTCCCTTTCCCTTTCCCTTTCCCTTTCCCTTTCCCTTTCCCTTTCCCCTTTCCCCTTTCTCCATTCCCCTTTCCCCTTTCCCCTTTCCCCTTTCTCCATTCCCCTTTCCCCTTTCCCCTGTCTCTTTTCCCTTCTCACATTCCCCATTTCCCTTTCCCTTCCCGCTCCCCATTCCCCTCTCCCTGCCCACCCCATCCCTTTCCCTTCCCCCTGGGATGTCCGGACCCCTCATCCCCCACCTCCCACACCCCATCCCGGAGCACCCCCGGCCCCACAGCCCCATCCCCTCTGCCCAATCCCCCCGGGACCCCTCGCATTGCTGGAGGGCACGGGCTGAATCATCGAGCAGGGCAGAAATCTCCGAGTCCTCTTTAGGTGTCCCAGGAGGAGGCAGATCTGAGGGAAGGCAGCGCGGAGGATGCCTGCAGCAATGTCAGTGCTAGAACAGCCGGGCTGACAGGATTCAGAGCGGGGATTAAGGTTGGGATCAGGGATGCAGGGGAAATGAAAAAAGGCTCTGGCTTTCAGGCGTGTCTCCGCTGTGTTTGTGCTCGTGTTTGCCAGGCAGGGACGAGCTCTGGGCCTTCAAAGGGTCCCAAAGAGGCTGGGGTTCACCTCGGAGCTCCCTTTCCTGTTTCTCCTTTCCCTTCCTCTTCCCCTTCCCCATTTCCCTTTCGCTTTCCCCTTTTCCCCTTTCCTTTTTCCCCTTTTCCCCTTTCCTTTTCCCTTTCCCTTTTCCCTTTTCCCCTTTTCCCCTTTCCTTTTTCCCCTTTCCTTTTTCCTTTTCCCTTTTCCCTTTTTCCCCTTTCCTTTTTCCCTTTCCCTTTTCCCTTTTCCCCCTTTCCCATTTCCCCTTTAAATCTGCTTTTCCAGGGAGGAGGCAGTGGGGATCCTGCTGTCCCTGGAGCAGCTGGAGCCCAGGCAGACCCAGCCCTGCCTCATGGGAGCATCCCTGGTTCCTCCCTGAGCATCTCTCTGCCTTTTCCCAGGAGTTTCCAAAAGTCTCAACGTTTCACTTCCTGACCAAGCTATTCCCACTTTTGGGCCAGGACAGCCCTGCCTCCCTCCTGGGCTGGGATTCCAAGGTGGGGACTGCAAACCCCTTTGCTCCAGGGTGGTTTTAGTGCCCAAGGAAAAGCAGAGCAGCCAAGCTCCAGAGCCTGGAAAAAACCCAGGATCATGGGAACCTTGAGGAGAGTGAGAAGGGAGCAGGAAAAGCCAGGACACTGGGAGCTGTGGCAGGCAGGGAGCGCCTCAGTCCCTGTGGCTGCTGCCTGTCCCCTGCTGCTTCCAGCGTGTCCCCAAGGCCACTTGTCACCCTGACACAGCTTTCCCCTGCTCCCCCTGTCCCCAGAGCGGGGCTGCTGTGTTTGCACTCCAGCAATTCCCAGTCCCCCTTCCCAAACCCTGCTCGGGGTGTTCCCCCCTCAGCTGCAGCCCCCAAAGGGTTGGCGCTGCTGCATTTCTCCTGGGAGAGCTGGGCAGACAGGAGCAGCCCCAGAGGGATGCTGGGGACAGCCACACCTACCTAAAATTGCTTTTCCAGGGAGAAAATGTCCCACCCTCTTCAGAGCAGGCTGAGTCCTCAGCTGGGCTCGGGGCTGAGCCACACCAGGAGCTGGAGGGGGTCCCTGTGCCCCAGCCCCCTCCTCACACTCAGATCTCTGGGGAGGGAAGGGGTTTGGGGTCTCTCTGTGGGGCAGAGGCGGTGCCTGGGCCCAAACACTCTCCAGAGTGGGGCAGCTTCAATCCCCAGGCTCTGCAGCCTTCAGGCAATGCTTCCAGCCAAAGCAAAGCTGCTCTCTGTTCCCTCCAGCCCATCTCTGTTCCCTCCAGCCCATCTCCCTGCCTTCCTGGCCTTTTCCCCCCTCTCTTATCTCCACAGAGCCCATGAACTTTCTCCCTGTGCTGCCCACCCTGCTCGGGGCTCCTCTGCTCTCTCTGTTCCCTGGTTTCATCCCAAGCATCCCTTCCTCTTGAGTGAGCCCAAAATAAATCCCTGGAGCTGCTGGAGACATCTTGATGGATGCCACACTCCAACCTCCTTCTCCTCCCCACCATTCCACCTCTCTCATCCCAAAGCTCCCCTCTTTTTCCTGGTGGAGATGCAAAGGCACCAAGTTCTCCTCCCCATCCCTCTTTCCCCTTCTCCCCTCCCCTCAATTCATCCAACCCTCTCTTTTCCATGTGAGGTTTTTTTTTTCCTTCCTCCCTACCCCTGTCACCATTTTTTTTTTTTTTTAATATTTAAGTTTTTCTTTCAACTTTCAAGGTCACCACGGACAGACAATGCCACCAGTGCCTGTTTGATATGTGAGCGCTATTGGCGTCCATTGCCACGGTTTCCGTGGTAACACAGTAACCATTAATTTTCAATTAAAGTAGACAAAAAGCCCGATGACAGCTCCAGGTCTGCTGAAGATGTCAAGAATCCGTATTAATATACAGCAAGAGAGCATAATTGTGTGTCCATCTTCCCGAGCAACGAAAATGGAGGGATAATTACCAGCTAGAAAGCCACTCTGTAATTTTGTTCTTACTGTCACCACAACCCTACATATTAGCATAAATTAAAAGCAGGGTTTATTGTTACCAAAGTGCATTGATATTTCCAGCCTATTTTCTTCCTTTTAACTGTTTGTTGTTGATGGGTGACTCCTGGACACTGGGGGTGAACCTACAGGAGCAGCCAGGATGTCAGGAAGGAAGGGATGAAGCTCTGGTGGTGCCACCCAGGTGGAAAGAAGGGAAGGGAGAAATCCCAGCTCCATGTGTGGCGCTTTTCCATCCTCCTCATCCATCAGGAGCTCCGTGGATCCCAACTGCTCCACGGTGGGGGCTCTGTCCCATCCCACATCACTGGGTTTCACCACAGAGCTGGAAGTGCTGCAAGTCCCCGGCTGCTCCACGCTCGGTGACAGCCCAGCTGAATTCATGAATTTAAGTGAATGGAAAAAAAGTGGGTTCCTTGTATCATATCCAGGGAAAGCTGTCCTTCAAAGGGGAATTTAGTGTAATTAGCCTTGAGGGAGCGATCCTCAGGCAGTCACAACACTGACCTGCTGCTGGATCTGACAGGGAGATTACAGCTCAGCAAAGGGCCTGCTCCTTCCTTCCTTCCTTCCTTCCTTCCTTCCTTCCTTCCTTCCTTCCTTCCTTCCTTCCTTCCTTCCTTCCTTCCTTCCTTCCTTCCTTCCTTCCTTCCTTCCTTCCTTCCTTCCTTCCTTCCTTCCTTCCTTCCTTCCTTCCTTCCTTCCTTCCTTCCTTCCTTCCTTCCTTCCTTCCTTCCTTCCTTCCTTCCTTCCTTCCGCCCCTTCCTTCCTTCCTTCCTTCCTTCCTTCCTTCCGCCCCTTCCTTCCTTCCTTCCTTCCTTCCGCCCCTTCCTTCCGCCCCTTCCTTCCGCCCCTTCCTTCCGCCCCTTCCTTCCGCCCCTTCCTTCCTTCCGCCCCTTCCTTCCGCCCCTTCCTTCCGCCCCTTCCTTCCGCCCCTTCCTTCCTTCCTTCCGCCCCTTCCTTCCTTCCGCCCCTTCCTTCCTTCCGCCCCTTCCTTCCGCCCCTTCCTTCCTTCCTTCCTTCCTTCCTTCCGCCCCTTCCTTCCTTCCTTCCGCCCCTTCCTTCCGCCCCTTCCGCCCCTTCCTTCCGCCCCTTCCTTCCGCCCCTTCCTTCCGCCCCTTCCGCCCCTTCCTTCCGCCCCTTCCTTCCTTCCTTCCGCCCCTTCCTTCCTTCCTTCCTTCCGCCCCTTCCTTCCTTCCTTCCTTCCTTCCGCCCCTTCCTTCCTTCCTTCCGCCCCTTCCTTCCGCCCCTTCCGCCCCTTCCGCCACTTCCTTCCGCCACTTCCTTCCGCCACTTCCTTCCGCCATTTCCTTCCTTCCTTCTGCCACTTCCTTCCGCCACTTCCTTCCTTCCTGAGCTCAGGAATGTGGGGCCTGGGGATATTGGGATCAGGGACACAAGGTTTTGGGGCTCAGGGATGAGGGGCTCAGAACTGTGGGGCTCAGGGACACTGGGATCAGGTACATTGGGATCAGGGGCACTGGGATCAGGGGCACTGGGATCAGGGGCACTGGGATCAGGTACACTGGGATCAGGTACATTGGGATCAGGGACACTGGGATCAGGTACACTGGGATCAGGGGCACTGGGATCAGGGGCACTGGGATCAGGTACATTGGGATCAGGGGCACTGGGATCAGGTACATTGGGATCAGGTACACTGGGATCAGGTACATTGGGATCAGGGACACTGGGATCAGGTACACTGGGATCAGGGGCACTGGGATCAGGGGCACTGGGATCAGGTACATTGGGATCAGGGGCACTGGGATCAGGTACATTGGGATCAGGGGCACTGGGATCAGGGGCACTGGGATCAGGTACATTGGGATCAGGTACACTGGGATCAGGTACATTGGGATCAGGTACACTGGGATCAGGGACGCAGGATTTCAGGGCTCAGGGCCTCGGGGCTGTGGGGCTCAGGGGCTGCCTTTGGTGCCCAGGTAACCCCAGGCTGCTGCACGGCCAAGGGCACCCTGGGCTGAGCTTCCCCAGATGTTCCTCCCTCCTCCATCCCATTCCCTGCAGGGCTGGTCCCAGCACAGCCTGCCCGAGGCGGGGATCCCTCAGAGCCATTTATCTCCCATTTATCTCCCTTTCATCCCCCGTTTAGTGCCTGGCACGGCCATCCCACCTCCCCTGCAGGGAAACACCGCTGCTCCCCCAACCCACCCCACAGCCCCGCTGGTTTTGTCCCCAGCGGTGACCCAGGGACCCTGTGACACCCAAACCCTTCCAAAGCTACCCCAGCCCAGGCAGGCAGAGCCAGCAAAGGGTCAAAAAGCTCCCAGCCCTCCTTTCCCCCCCCTGGATATAAATACCAGCCTACCAGTCGACACAGAGTACATACATCTTAAACAAACACTTGGCCGGGCTGTTTATCTCCACAGCCTTTAAACAAACTCTTTCAAAGGTTTCTGCTGATATGAGAGATTTACTGAAAACCATTCGCCCTTCTTAAAAGCCTCTCAGTTTATGCTGCTCTGGGTGAAAGGAACGGTGTTTGAGCCTGGAGTTTTCTGTCTTCTGACCGCATGTTTATCCGAGGGGCCACTGCTGGCTTTGATAGGAGAGCAGCACGGACACAAATCTTTACGAGGGAAAATATAAAATAAACTCCCCAAAGTCGGGGTGTGCGTGTGGCACGGGTGGAGGGGAGCAGGCAGGGAGGAGGGGAGGAGGAGGAGGAGAAGTTTTGTCCTTGGCAGGGTCACAGAATCCTGGGATCACTGAGGTTGGGAAAGCTCTCCGGGAAAAGCTCTCCACCTTGTCACCCCAGAGCACGTCCAGTCATTCCTTGGACACCTCCATGATGGTGACTCCAAACCTTCCTTTTCCAAAGCCTGAGCACCCTTTCCATGGAGAAATCCTTCCTGAAACTCCACACTCAGCATGTCTGTGGCTCCAGTATTCTGAGTTGCTGTCCCACCATGGACATTATTCCTGTGACATTTTTCATCCCAGTGACTGCTGTGGGGCCACCTGAAATTCTGTATTTTTCTCAGCCCTGCCTGACAGCCAGCTCAGCATTCCATGGACGTGTCACTGTCACTCCAGCTGGGTCACTGAGCAGGTGCCACGAAACACTGGGAAAAAAAACCTGAGGCACATTGGATCTGCTGCCAGAGCAGCCAGGATGAGGATGAGGATGAGGATGAGGATGAGGATGAGGATGAGGATGAGGATGAGATGAGGATGAGGATGAAGATGAGGATGAAGATGAGATGAGGATGAAAATGAGATTAGGATGAGGATGAGGATGAGAATGAGAATGAGGATGAGGACGAGGATGAGATGAGGACGAGGACGAGGATGAGGATGAGGACGAGGATGAGGATGAGGATGAGGATGAGGATGAGGATGAGGATGAGGATGAGGATGAGGATGAGGATGAAGATGAGGACACACATCCCGGGCTCTTTTTCCTGTCTCGTTGCATTTTCAGCCCCATTCACAGGTTGGGAGACTGAGGCAGGGGAAAATGATGAGCTCAGGGACATTTTGGGAGGAATTGGACCAGAGTTTAAGTGCAAGATGATCCCACTTTGAGGAAGCTGTTTCTGACTCCAATATCAGCTGGAAAAATGGGAGAACAGACTGAAAGAGCTTGTGGAGGAGCTGAGCCATGCAGTGGGGAGAACATTTGCCCTCAGTGCTTGGAAATCACCCCTGGCTCTGCCCAGGGCTCTTTGCCCAGGTTGTGCCCACACAGACCTCTCTTGGCAATGCTGCCACAACTACCAGGAAAACTCGGAATGAAGACAGTCCCTGCCCCAAACACCCTGAATCTAGAGACAGGGTGAAATATCCCGTTTTCCAAGCGCTTTATGCCACTTGTGCAGTGTTTTCCCAGGCAGTGACTGAGCCCTTGAGGTGCTCCCGTGCCGTGCCAAGCAGGAATCTGCTCCCTGCTGCCAGCAGCTCTGCAGCATTACGTGTCATTCCTTGTTTACTGTCCTCCCTGGCTGATGACACACTCAGGCAGGGACCTGTTTGTTGTCACCGTGACACCCACGTCGGTAAACAAGGCGAGTTTACCCAGCCCTCAATCAGGGAGCTGTCGATGGCAGGGCCCTGCTTCCAACAGCACCACAGCCTCAGGATGCTGAGCTCTGACTTCCAAATCCAATCCCCTCGGTGTCCCTCACCCAGCCAGAGGACGAGGGGCTGCTCTTGCATCACCAAAAATCATCAAGCTCCGCATCAAGCTCTGCAGGAGGAGTTTGCAATCAGGCCTGGGCTCCTGAAGGTTTTGTTTCCTTTTACTGCCATGTGAATATTTTTCCTCCTCTGGGGCTCCCTGGCTGCCTGATCTCCCAGGGTTTTAGCAGGAACAAAGCCACGGGACAGGTTTCAGAGTAAACAGCAGCCACCACGAGACTCGTGACACAATTGCAAAAGCCACCCTGCCACCCTGGGAGATGTGACCTTGCTGCCCTGCAAAGTGAGAGGCCATAAAGAAAAACCCCAACAGATTCATCCTGGAGAGCCACTGCAGCATCGTGGCCTGGCTTCCCAGTGGTTTGGAAGGAGCTGGAGGCCCCACATGGGATTTGTGAATGCTGGCATTGATGGCACAGCTTTTCCATCCCCTCCCCGGCCCCTCCGCTCCGGGCGGGAGAAGCTCAGAAGCTTCTGGGTCTCTGGTGAGCCCAAGGTCTGGGGTTGTGAGGAGGAGGAGCAGGAGGAGGATGGGGAGGAGAGTTCCCAGATGTGTCAGCACGTGGAAACGGGGCTGTTCAGGCTTCCCTGGCGTTTTGTGTGCTCTGCATTTAGGAGAAACCCGGCCGGAGAGGAGCAAAGGTCGGGGCAGAAATGCCGGTATTTATTTATCCAGGAGAACTCTGAGAGCAACACGAGCAACACGTATTTGGGAGCCTTTCGAAACAACAGAGCTCAGAGCTGCTAAACCAGTTTGGTGGCGACAGCCCTGCACACAGGGGGCAGGAGCAGGGACACCGGGAGAGGCAGCTGGAACCAGAGCAGCGCATCCCACCGGGGCACAGCATCCCAGGGCATCCCCAGGAACCCCCCCAGCACAGGGAGCACTCCCACTCTGGGATCTGGGCTGAGCAAGGGGCTGACACTGGGGTGAGAGGCGGGGTAAGCTCAGCTCCAGGTGTAAACCAAGGGAAAAAGGCAAAATGTTGCTTTCCCAGAGGGAAAAGCTCCAAGGGTTGCCCTCAGGCTTTTCAGAGCTTGGGTTTATGGTGTTTGTTTCAATGGGGTGGTTGGTGTTTCCCCACGAGTGTGGGGTGCTGGGGGTGTCTGTGCCAAACCCTGCCCCAAACCAGTGGCCACTTTTGAGAGCTCATGGCCGTGGTGTGGAGCAGCCTCTGTGAGGGTCCCCTGGGTCTGGGAGAAGAGCCCAGAGCGGGTCTGGGTGGCACCAGCCTGAAATTGTCCCTGATTTTATCCCATTTTAGTGCTTTGAGCAGAGCGCCAGTGACCACAGCAGGAGGGACAAAGCAGGAGCCAGGCACACCTGGGGCTCTCAGAAGTTCCTGGCAGCTCAGAGGGAAGCTGTTCCTGACAAAAGGGCTTTTTCTGAAGCTCTCTCTGCTGCTGGGTCCTGCGGGAGGATGGGATTTGCACCCAGCCCGATGCTCTCCTGGCAGTGCTTTGGTCAGCAGGGCTCACCTGGTGCATGTGGCTGCCTTGGTGGCACCTGGGCATCCTCCTGGGTGCTCTTTCCCCTGGGACAGCAAAATCCACAGTGGGGGATTTTTGGACACTGAATGTACCAACTCAAGCTGGGCATGGCAGTGTGACCATGAGCTGCATCTACAAAAGCTCAGACCAGCCTTCTCTGTCATTTTGGGGGGAGATTTTGCCTAAAAAATGAATGACCAACCCCCTGAATGAATGACCAACACCTCAACACCTCCGAGAGTCTGAGGTCTGGGTCTGAGAGCCAAGCCCAGGGTGGGTCTGGGTGGCACCAGCCTGAAACTGTCCCTGATTTTATCCCATTTTAGTGCTTTGACCAGAATGCCTAAGAAATGAATGACCAACCCCCTGAATGAATGACCAACACCTCAACACCTCAGCCTAAGCCACAGCTCGGAAGAAAAAGCGAAATCCAAGCAAAATCTTTGACCCAAGCAGGGCGCAGCTCCCGCAGCACCGGGGGGATCAGCAGCTCATTTTTTTGGCTGCCCCCAGCCTCTCCTTTGGTGTGCAACACCCCCAGGGCTGCCGTGAGGGGCGGCCTGTCCCTGTCCCCTGTCCCCAGGGGTGGTGGAACAGGGGCAGCGCCGCCGGGCCCCCGAGCACGGAGCAAAGAGAAGCCTTTTTGTTCACATGTGTTGGCTCAGCTCAAATAACTCATCGGGGACCCGGGCTGCAGGCTGGAACGGGAAGAAACTCTCTCCAGATGAAAGGATGTCAGAAAATTGTATTTAGTCAACTGCGTGTGTGTGTTAGAAAGGGGCGGAGGGAGGAAGGGGCCGCGGAGGCTGTTACTGTGACTGACTTTCTGACTTCTTAACTTGTCAGCATATCCTAAAGTTAAAAATGCACATGCACACAGGCCTGCAGCCAAAGAGGCTGTCTAGCCGCAAATCCAGATGTGGGGGCCACTGCTCTCCCGCCAGCCCCGCTCTCCCTGAACCGACTTTCAGACTAAACAATTGTGACTTGGCTGTGAGAGCAGCGCAATTCCAGATGCTGCTTTCCTTGCACGTTGTTTTAATTGGGCTGGCAGGCGCAGGGGCTCTTTCAGTGAGAGCAAAGCTTCCCCACGGGACCGCAGTGTTTTGGCAGAGCTCCCATGCTGCTACCTTAAGAAAGAGAGAGAGAAAGGGGGGGAGGAAGGAGAGGGAGAGGAGGGGAGGCAGGGAGGTGATGGTGGGGAGAAAAATTGCGAGCGGCTTTCCGAGGTGTTTACGGCCGGGAGCGGCCGCGGCTTTATCTGCTGGAATTCTCACCTGGATTTCTTCTGGGTTTCTCTGGGGGTTTGTTTTGTGTCCCCACGGAGAAAAAAGAAAACTCAGGACACAGGGGTGTGCCAGGGTGGGGGGTTTGCAGCCTGGGGTGAGCAGTGTCCAGTGGCACTGGGGGCACTGCTCCTCAACCAGGGGCAGCGCCCATGGAGGGTTTCCATGCTGGCAACTCCCCTGGCATTTCCATAGGGATATTCCCCCATCCATGCTGGCCATTCCCCTGGCATTTCCACAGGGATATTCCCCCATCCATGCTGGCCATTCCCCTGGCATTTCCATAGGGATATTCCCCATCCATGCTGGCCATTCCCCTGGCATTTCCACAGGGATATTCCCATCCATGCTGGCCATTCTCATGGCATTTCCATAGGGATATTCCCATCCATGCTGGCCATTCCCCTGGCATTTCCACAGGGATATTCCCTTTCCATGCTGCCCATTCCCCTGGCATTTCCATAGGGACATTCCCTTTCCATGCTGGCCATTCCCCTGGTATTTCCACAGGGATATTCCCCATTTCCCCATCCATGCTGGCCATTCCCCTGGCATTTCCATAGGGATATTCCCCATTTCCCCATCCATGCTGGCCATTCCCATGGCATTTCCACAGGGATATTCCCCATTTCCCCATCCATGCTGACCATTCCCACGGCATTTCCATAAGGATATTCCCCATCCTTTCCTCCCCCAACTGTGGGGTGCGACCCCAAATTCTCCTTTCCTCACCCTACCAGTGGGTCAGACCCCAAATTCTCCTCTCCCCAATCTGCTGTGGGGTGCGACCCCAAATTCTCCTTTCCTCACCCTACCAGTGGGTCAGACCCCAAACCCTACGGGTGGGTCAGACCCCAAATTCTCCTCTCCTCACCCTGCAGGGGGGTGAGACCCTAAATTCTGCAGTCCCTGCCCTGCCAGGGGTGCCTGCCCTGGCTCTGCCAGCTCTTGGTGACTCAACAGAGCAATTTTAGCCTGGGCCGGGCTCCTCTCCCAGAGGCTCTCGAGCCAAGGGAGGCACAGCCAGCAGCAGGATGGGATTTTAAGGTAGACTCTGGAAAAAAAAAAGAAAACCCCACAGGGAGCAGGGGAAGGATGATGGAAGCACAGAGCTGGAGCACTGAACCCGCTGCTGGCAGCCCCTGGCCATTTCCAAAACATTTGGGATCTAAAGAAAAAAAAAAAAAAGTTTTTCTATTTTTGGAGGGGGTGATAAAATAATAAAATCATAAAATCATAAAATCCCAGGGAATGCTGCCTGGCTGTGGGGAAGGGGTTGGGCACCTCACCTGGGATCTGCCCCCGCCACTGTCACCCCTAAAACCCCCCAAAATCAGGGGTCTGGATGCTGGAAAAATTCAGGAAAGGCCAATCCAGCACTTCCAGGAGCGACAGGTACTTCTGATCCACAGAAAACAAGGCCAAAAAAATTGTGTTTTTAGGGTCTGGGGCTCCAACAACACAAACAGAGCAAGGAACTGAAAGTGCTGCCCCAAGCCCAGCCTGGCTCCTGGGCTGAGTGCGCTGGGAATGTTAAAAAATAATCAGGAAGGTTTTCTAGACAGAGGAAAAAAAAAGTCCCAAACACATCCTTGGCCTGTGCCCTTACAAGTCCCTTAACTCTTTTTCCCCCCCTAAATGGAGGGGGGAAATAGTGAGGTTTGGGGTGTTTCTTGCTTTTTGGGGGGGGGTTGTTTGTTTGGTTTGTTTTCAAACCTTGGCCTCATTAATTTCCAAGCAAAATTTCCCCCCAATAAAAGGCAAACATGGAAAGAAAAACAAACTATTAGAAAAGAGAGGAGGGAGGAAATGTTATTTAAAAGGTTACCAGACCACATCATTTTCCAATGATATTATATACTCCCCGCAGTATCCAAAATATATATGGGATTGGGGCCAAGAATGTAAAAAAAAAAAAAAAAATTAAAAAAAAAAGGAGAAGAAGGAAAAAAAAAGAAGAAAAAACACCCAGCGTAGACACAACATCTGGACAGAGGCTGAACAAAACCTCCATTTATCACACTTAATCCTGCAATGAAGCAGTCAACAGTTTACTTCTGTTTTGCTAATTTAGCTGCTTTCATGCTTCCGAGGTGGAAAAGGCAAAGGAAAAGCTTGGAATTAAATGTCACTTTGTGAAAGTCCTTCTCCTTTTGCTCTGTTTTAGGAAAGTTTCTTTTCTTTCTTTCTTTCTTTTATTTTTGTTTTAATCCTATTCTTTTATTAATTTCACTTTCCCTCCCCCTCCTGATTTCCCCCCCCCCTTTTTTTTCTTTTTTCTTTTTTCTTTTGGAAAACCTGGAGGCCCAGCACCCCTGGGTGCCCACAACCATACGGGGAACCCCCTGAATTCTTTCCCAATTTTCACCCAATCTGTCCCAAATCCCAGGAAACATCCAGTGCTGGTGGGATTTGCATCCCTTCCCTTCCTCCCCACACATTCCCGTGCCTTTTTCTCCAGCAATAACTCAATTTTTCTCAATGGAGAACCAAGCTACCCAAGGGCTGGGGATGCCCTTTACTTCCAAAAAATGGGAAATCCAGGGGTGATCTGCACATTTTGGAGAATCCCTGGGGCTTAATCCCTCATTTTCCCTGGAGAAAAACTCCCATTTCCAGCAGAGAAACCCCCATTTCCTCCCCTATTGCGGTGCAAGTGTGTTCTCCTGGAATTCCCACAGCGAATTCCAGCGGCAGATTTCCCTGTCCTTGGGCGAGGCTCTTCCTTCCCAGCAGCCCTGTTTGGGGGCTGGTGATGATAACCCCAACCACAGCCACAACCACAGCTCATCCCATGCCCCAGGAGCTCCAGGATCCCGAGCATTCCCATGGATCCATCGGCCCAAACTGGAAAATTTTGGCCTCTGGAGCTGTTTCACCCCAAAAATTGAGGAATTTGGAGCTCCCATGAGAAGGCTGCGTTGTCCCAAGCTGATTTTATTTAAAATGAAGGTACAACCCCCCATTTTCTGTTGAAATTTCCACTGCTGTGATGGGAGAGGAGGGGAAAACCTCCCAGAAAACCCATCTGGAGCAGGGAATTCGCCCATATTTAGCAAAGACAATTCTCTGCAGCTCTTGGAGCTTCTTCAGCTTATTTTTGTTGTGTCAAGAGCAAAAGAGACAACAAACATCCCTCCTCGGAGGTTTAATTAATATTTGTTAAAACCAGAATAAGCAACATCTCCGGAACTGCCTGGACATGGAAGCAGCCCTGGGAATTGGGGTTATTTTTGGGGCTGTCTGGTTCTCTGCACTTGATGTGGTTTCTTGTGTGTGTGTGTGTGTGTGAAAGGCTTGTCTCAAGACTTAAAGCTGGTTTTTAAAAAAGAATTAATTAAATAATGAGCTGAGAGCATTGAGATCAGCAGAGAAAAAAAGTCCTTTGAGGAGGGAGATGCCCAGAGGATTCCTGGTTTCTCCTGGAATGACACATTCCTTGCCTGGCACACACATGGATCCCAGATTAGATAAGGAGCTGTTTATCTAATCTTATCTAATCTAATCCAGGCTGGTTGAGCAGAAAAAAGAATGGATGGAGCTTGGAAAAATGGGAGGGGGAAGGTGCAAGGATGGGTGATTCCTCCATTCCCATTCCTGTTCCCATCCCTATTTCCATTCCTGTTCCTGTTCCTGTTCCTGTTCCTGTTCCTGTTCCTGGTCCTGGTCCTGTTCCTGTCCCCATTCCCATTCCCATCCCTGTTCCCATTCCCATTCCCATTTCCGTCCCCATTCCCATTCCCATCCCCATCCCTGTTCCCATCTCTGTTCCCATCCCATTCCCATTCCCATCCCATTCCTATCCCATCCCCATTCCTATCCCATTCCCATTCCAATCCCTGTTCCCATTCCCATCCCCATCCCCATCCCCATCCCATTCCCATCCCCATCCCCATCCCCATCCCCATCCCCATCCCATCCCCATCCCCATCCCCATCCCCATCCCATCCCCATCCCCATCCCCATCCCATCCCCATCCCCATCCCCATCCCATCCCCATCCCATCCCCATCCCCATCCCCATCCCATTCCCATCCCCATCCCCATCCCCATTCCCATTCCCATTCCCATCCCCATCCCCATCCCCATCCCCATTCCCATTCCCATCCCCATTCCCATTCCCATTCCCATCCCCATCCCCATTCCCATCCCATCCCATCCCCATCCCCATCCCCATCCCCATCCCCATCCCCATCCCCATCCCCATCCCCATCCCTGCCAGGGAGGGCGGGAGGTGCCCAGAGAGGTCAGAGGGACAGCAAACATCCCGGCCCTGCCAGCACAGCCACCAAGAGCCCCTTCTGGAAGTGGGGCTGAGCCCTTGGGGGCTTTAGGGAGGGAATTTGGCACTGCCTGAGAGCACTCAGTCCCTGAGGAAGTTTGGGAGCATCACTCCATGGGCTGGGGCGCCAGGGAATCCCCAAATCCCAATCCACCCCTTTTCCTGCATGGACAAAAAGCATCAGAAACGGGGTCTGTGGAAGTCCAGCAGAGGCAAGCGCTGTGCTGAGCTGGAAGCTCCTCTCTCGGTGCTGGGAAGGGAATTTGTGCCTCTGCTGCTCAGCCAGGACTGCTGCAGGCAGCGGGGCTCGCTGGTATTTACCGAGGCCGAGGGGCTGCTGGGGCGAGCGCTGAGCAAACAGCTCCGAGCATCCCCGCCCCGAGAGCTCCTGGAACAAAGGAAACCTTCACAGGCACACACAGGGGACAAAGAGCCACCAAAGTGCTCTCCCCAGGGCCACCTGTGGCAGGGACAGAGCTGGGGGACACTCAGAGACTGAGCCCAGGTGATGCACGGTGGGCTCAGGGACTCCTTGCCACGGACAGGTGGTGACACAGCGGGGAATGGGCAGCCCTTGGTGACAGACAGGGGACAGGGAGTGGGTGTTTCCCTGGGCCAGCTTTTCCCCTTCCCTCACTGGGCTGGACTGTTCAGTCTCTGTGCTCTGCGCCCAGAACCCCCAATTTCGTTGTTTTTTACTCAAAAGAGCCTCTGGCTCAGCCACTTTTGGCATCAAACGCTGTGGCCCAAAGGGACACTCACAGGCAGAGCAGGCTGAAGCATCCCTGAGGATCCCAGGCCTCCCCTTCTGAGCCTGGCCCGAGCTCTGGCAGTCCCTCCACCACCACTGCCTCAAAGCCGCCTCTTTGGGGTTGTTGTCTGGCGTGCAGTTTTCTTCTTTTTTTTTTTTTTTTCATATTTAATATTAATGGTAATGACTGTGGCAGGGAGATAATAAGCTCCCAGCCAGATTAGAAGGGGGTCGGCTCTTATCTGGGCCTGTTGAAGACTCATGTCTTTCACCTGCTCCTTTAATATCCCCCATCTTTCATTCCTACCGCCGAGCCCCCTCCCACTGTCCTAGAACAAAAGGGGTATTATTGTCCGGGGTCTTTTCAGGCTGGAGCCAGGAAGACCTCCTCCCTCCCCCCAGGCTCTCCCCGAGTGTGCAGCAGTTTGAAATGAGCCTTTTTCCTTCCCCGGCAGGAGATTAGCTCGGTTTGACAAGGCGGTGAACTTTAGGCAGGGTGAAATGGGGTCTCCTTGGGGAGCGCGGGCAGTTCAGCCCTGACTAATTCTGACAAAGAGAGGCACCGAAAAAAAAAAGAAAAAAAAAATCCCTGCCAAAAAAAAAAAAAAAAAAGGGAAAAAAATTAAAATAAGAAAAACAAGCGGAGGAGGCAGGAGAGGAGGGGGAAGGAGGGAGAGTGAGGCTGCAGGAGGAAGCAGGGATGGGAGGCCAGAGGGCACGTTCCCGAGTGGGGCTGGGCTGAACTGCAGGGTTTGGAGGGAATCACCTCCCTGGGCAGCCCAGGGATCCACTTTCTCCCCAAATCCCCTTCCTTTATCATTTTAAAGCTGCCAGGGAACCCTTTAGGCCGATCCCTGTGGCAGCAGCACCTTTAACAGCCTCGCTTTTAAAACACAAACCAAGGCCTCGGCCTGGCGTGGCCAAGGCCTCGGGCTTAAAAAAACAACAACCCCAAACCCCACAGAGTGAAAAATCAGGATTTGAATGCAAAGAAAGCCAAGGGCTCCCATCTGAAAGTGCTGCTGGTGTGCGTCAGAGGCCGGAGTTTGTGCAGGGACTTGTGATGGTGACGTGCCCAGGCTGGAGGGTGTGGATGGAGCTGGGAGTGACGTAGGTGAGGGATTAGAGGAGAGATTGGCAGAGGGAAAGGCAGACTGTTTCCTGTGGCTCATCCAGGGGTGTCTTCCATCGCAAAAAGGCTTTGAAGTGATGCAGGGAAGGCTCTGGATGATGGGAATGTGACCTGCAGGGCTGGGAGGAGCGAGGCACTGCGTGTTCCCAGTGCTTGGGGCAGAGGAAAGGGAACCTTTCCCTGCCTTTGCCTTCACCTGGGCCCTCCCAAGCACAACCCACTTGGGAACATCCTGTTTTCCTGGGCCAGGGCCCACAGGGAGAGAAGGCACCATGCTCTTCTGTAGCTCGGAAACTTTTCTGTTTCATCAGAATTTGCAAATATTTGGTGAAAAGTTGTGCGTCAGCCTGCCCCAGTCTGTCCAGAGACATGCACAAATATCAGATAGATTTAAAATTATTTTTATTTTATTGAAATTAATTTTATATTATTATAAATGTTTATTTTTATTAAAATATTTATGTTTATATAAATATTATTATAAATATTGAATATTTCGGATTATATTTGTCACACTTTGTAGGAATAGCAGGTGTCTGACATGGGCCTTGGCATCCTGAAATTCCTGATCCAAGAGGAGAAGGAGAAGAAAAGGCTGCACAGGGGAGGCCAGGACAGACCCAGGGTTCTGGATTGTCTCTCAAAAAGCCTTTGGTCCCCCCAGAAAGGGACTGTCACACTTGTCCCTGGGCATGCTGGTGATCTGTCACTCAGGATGTTCCCATCACAGCTCTGAGCCTGGCACAGGCTGCAGGCAGCACATGCTGACACCCACTCCTGCCAAACTCCCAGCCTGGCAGTGCACAAAGGTGTGTTCTGCTCCCGCAGCACCAGCCCTCCCCTGCTGCCACCCCCAGTGTCCCCAGCATGAGGTGACACTGCCAGCGCCGCACCCTGCGGGCACAGCCCTGAGCTCGGGGGGTCCCTGGCCCTGTCCTGCAGGACATTTCCTGCCAGTGGCTCAGCAAACCCCTGAAATCTGCCTGTCCTGCCAGGAGATTCCTCCCTAATGCTCATTAAGCCCCTTGCAAATCCCTGGCTGAACGGGGCTGCACAAGTTTAATAAAGCGAGAGACAGATGCCATCAATCATCTGGGCCCGCCACACATCTGGGGGAAATCCAGGCCCTTTCCTCCCCTTTCTTCTCCCCACTTTTGTGTCCCACAAGGACACAGCCCAGGAGTTGCCAGGCAGCTCTGCTGTCACCCCAGATCCCTGTCCTTGTTCTCCATCTCCCAGCCCTGGGGGTTCAGCAGCAGCTGCTCTCAGGGCAGGGGGATTCCCATCCTGCTCTCCAAAGTTTCACCCTTTGGAAGGACCAGGAATGTCCCACACGGGGATCTCAGCACCCCCATCCTGAGCAGGGAGAGGGATCAGGGGGAGGAGGGCAGGAAGGGGCACAGGAGGGAGCAGGAGCTGGCGCTTCACCCCTGCCCCTTCCCCTTGCACTCTGATTTTTGGCTTTGCCTCCTGCAGGGACACAATCCCTCAGCAGGGCTCAGAGCTCAGGTTTTGGGTTCAATTCAGAGCAGGGCTGCCCATCTGGAACAAATCCACACCTTTCCCAGCGGATTCCATCAAGTGGGAGACAACATTTATGGAGCAGATGTTCCCTCTGGAGGAGCCAGGATCTTTCTTTTAGGGAATGCAGCAGTCCCAGGCCTCTGCTCTGCCTCAGGGACAGGACAGCAGCTCACATTTATTCATTCTACAACCTCCTGCTCTTCTAAAATCAGTATTTAAAAGCAGAGGCTCATCAGCTCCTTGTGGTGGGGTGGAGCTCATCCATACTCTGCTCCTCCAATTCTCGTTTGTTTATTTTTTTATTTGCAGCCCTGATAGAAGGTGAGAGGCAGGGGAGAAGACTGGGGGGTGGCTGATGAGCCAGATTTGGTTTTTGGGCAGAGCTAAGCTGTGTTCTGGGGGCGACAAAGATGTGTGGATGTCACAAAAGGCAGCCTGCACTTGGTGGGTTTGGATTTTCCAGGAGGTGGAAGAGCCAGTGGATGTTAATTCTGGATGGGGACCCTCAGCTGAGCTCATTTCTCTGGATCTCCAGGCTGGGCTGGTGTCACCAGGAGGACGTGGAGCAGGTTTTTTCTGCTGCCAGGTCTGGGTGGTGGCAGGGGCTGGGCAAGGAGAAGCTGCCTGGGGTGGAAAAAGTGAGAAAAGTGGGAAAAGTTGCATCTGGAAACCCTCATCAGAAAAAAAACTTGGTGGGTGATTGGTCGATGATTTATCATCATGGTTTGTATTTTTGTTTGGTTTTTTGGGAGGTTGTTTCTGGGGTTAATTCTATGTCTGTTTGGGGGTGGTTGTGGAGTGATGATGATGGCTGATTGTTGTTTTTGATAGTAGGAAATATAGAGGAAGGTTAATTGAAAGTGTATTGATGACGAGTGATTTGGATAATGTAGAGATATATGGTTTAATTATTTGACAAAAAAAAAAAATAAGATTTAAAAAAAAGGATGCGTAAAATGGAATTTAAATACTAGCTCCTAGTAAATGATAAAATAATTAATATGCCTGGCAACCATTACACTATCTGGTGTCTAGAGGTAGGTAATGAGCCCTCCATGATAATAAAACCAGGCCAGGCCGTGTGGTCAGACAGATGTGACCCCAGGGACACCCGAGGAGGCCACACTGAGGATGGCAGGGGCACAAAGGGACAACCAGAGTGTCCCACTTGTGCCATGAGCCCTCCCGAAAGCCACCAGCCCAACGCTCTCCCCACTTGCCCAGGCTCTGACAGGAATTCCTGATGGGAATTCCTCGCTTTGAGACCACAGGGAAACCAGGGAAAATAGCCCAGCAGGAGCCAGTGCTTAGCTAAAGCTGCCTGCTAAATCAAGTGGTCTTTAAGGGTTTAGTGAGGCTCTTCCCCCTTTCCCCAGGGCTGGGGCACTCCTGTCCCCTGGGTGTCACTCTGGGTGACAGACACACGGGGCTGGCCCCAAGCTCTGCTCCACTCTGGCAGAATGTGTATTTATTAAATAATAATAATAAAAAAGTGCATTTATTAAATTAAAATAAAAAAGGAAATAAAACAACATTGAGATGGGAGGATTTGGTGCTCTGAGCTCTTTATGCTCAGCACAAGGATGGGCTGTGGATAATGCAGCGCTGTGGGATGGGAATAATGCATGGGGTTTACTCTGGGTTTGTCTCCAGCAGCCACCCAGGGATCCAAAAATGTTGGATCTGAGCTGTCTAGTGCATCCAGCTGGGATGTGACAGCTCCTGGGTGCCTTTCCCAGCTCATGGAGGTTTTCCTGACGAGGAAAATGAGGTGGTGGCTTTGAGTGTGGGGATGGGACAGTTGAATCCCTGGGCAGTCGAATCCCTGCACACCACAGATCCTGCAAAAAAAAAAATTTAAAAAATTAAAATTCTGTGATTAAAAAAAGAAAAAAAAAAGTTGATATTTAGCTTTACATGTGGGATCCATTATCCACAGGGCTCTGAGGGGCTTCTCCTGCTGCCACTCACCCACCCTGCCCGTGGGGCAGCGGGCACAGCAGCCAGGTTTGCACAGCTGGAATAAATTGCAGGGAGGAGGAGGAGGAGGAGGAGGAGGAGGAGGAGGAGGGGTTTGGGAGAGACAAAAAGCAACATTGAACCCAAGACAGTATTAAGGGAGGTAATGGGGAAAATGTGTGTGAGACAGGGGGGATTTTATTTACACTCTGTTTGTTTGGGGTTGCCCACACACGGCGAGAAGCTGGGCAGTGGCCGGGCTCCAAAATCCCAGCAGGAGCTTGGGCTTGGCCAGGGAAGAGAAGCAGAAGGAGGGAAAAAGAAAATGGGAAATGGAAAATGGAAATGGGGAATGCAGGAGGAAGAGGTGGGGTTAGGCAAGGGAACAATGGTGTGGCACTTGTTTGGGAAGAGAAGGAGCTGAGGGGATGGAGATTTCTGGGGGGATTGGGAAGGAAACCCCTGGACATTTGCTGTCCCCTCTGGTGTCGGAACTCAGCGCATCCCTCCGGGTGTCCAGAGTAGCCGGGGGGCTCAGAGACCCTGGCACACAGCCCAGAGCACCTGGGGATTTGATTGTGACCCCTGGAGCAAGTTACCAGCTTTGTATGAGGACCTGAAAGTCACAGAAGTTTAAATAGCATAATAATAAAATTATCACAGGGTGAAAAGGTCGATTTTAGGATTTTTGGTATGGGGGTTATGGGGACAAGATGGAGGAACTTGGGCATGTCCAGCCTTTCTTCTTCTTCTTCTGTTCTCCATTTTCTGCAGTGATGTTGGCACTTTGGGATTGGTTTAGAGTAGAAGTGCACTGTCTAACATAGGTGATGGGTATTGGGAATTAAGTGTAAATATGTTATATGTAGTTTGTAGTATAAAAAGTGAAAATGTAGATTTTTGGTATGGGGGTTATGGGGACAATATGGAGGGACTTGGGCATGTCCAGCCTTTCTTCTTCTTCTTCTTCTTGGTCTCCATTTTCTGCAGTGATGTTGGCACTTTGGGTTTGGTTTAGAGTAGAAGTGCACTGTCTAACATAGGTGATGGGTATTGGGAATTAAGTGTAAATATGTTATATGTAGTTTGTAGTATAAAAAGTGAAAATGTAGATTTTTGGTATGGGGGTTATGGGGACAATATGGAGGGACTTGGGCATGTCCAGCCTTTCTTCTTCTTCTTCTTCTTGGTCTCCATTTTCTGCAGTGATGTTGGCACTTTGGGTTTGGTTTAGAGTAGAAGTGCACTGTCTAAAACAGGTGATGGGTATTGGAAAGTAGTTATAAATATGTTATATTTACAACAGAAGTGCACTGTCTTACATAGGTGATCAGTATTGGGAATTAAGTGTAAATATGTTATATTTAGAATAGAAGCTCACTGTCTAACATAGCTGATAGGTATTGGAAATGAATTGTAAATATGTTATATTTAGAGTAGAAGTGCACTGTCTAACACAGGTGATGGGTATTGGGAATTCAGTGTAAATATGTTATATGTAGTTTGTAGTATAAAAGGACAACACCACCCTTGGGGTGGTCAGAGTGCCTGTGGCTGCCCTGCTGAGCAGACCTCAGCTGGGCAGAAAGAAAATTTTATAGCTAAGAATTAATAAACAACCTCAAGAGCGAAAAGTGAAGAGTCCAGACTCGTTCTTCAGCCGCATGGGCCAAAGCAGAGACAGAAGCAGAGACATCCTGCACATCTCAGGGCAGCAATTATCAAACAGCACAACGAGAGTGATGGGGAACCACCGAGGCTGGCCAGGCCTTGTGCTGCCCCATCGGCCTCTGTGACCACTCCGAGCATCCCTGGGGAGGGATAACCCACCCCAGAGCTCCCCAGGGAAAGGTTTTATCCTTCCCCCTCTCTCCCCCCCTCCCCATGTCATGAAATATTGGAATTAATATAATAACACACCTTAATAATATTATCCCTGCTCGAGTCCATAAAAGTCCCCTCTTGCATTACGGCATTTGAGAGACTATTAAGTTTTAAGGCCACGAGACCTCCGTGAAGGAGAGGAGTCATTTCCATTTTCCCTCTCTTCTGAGGGCACTGGGGTTTATGGGGCACTCAGGAACTGGGATTGATGAGCCCCATGGCCACCACATCCACTGGGAGGGCAGGGCCCAGGACCCAGTCCTGGGGCCTCCAATAAAATCATCTTTTGGAGTTGGTTTTTTACAGAATATAATTTTACAGAATAGAATTCGATGCAGAATTTGATATAGAATATAATTTGATGTGGATTTTACAGAATATAATTTTATAGAATAGAATTTGATGCAGATTTTACAGAATATAATTTTACAGAATATCATTTGATGCAGAATTTGATATAGAACATAATTTGATGCAGATTTTACAGAATATAATTTGATGCTGATTTTACAGAATATAATTTTACAGAATATAATGTGATACTGATTTTACAGAATATAATTTTACAGAATATCATTTGATGCTGATTTCTGGCACTTGGCTCTTCCCAAATCCCAAGTTTTCAGTTGCCAAAGAAGGGACTATTTTTGCTTTTTCTTTCTTTTTTTTTTCCCCAGTCTATTTTTTTCCTAAAACACAATTTCACAAAGCAAAACCAAACCAATTCCACCAAACCAAATAAAATCCTTTCACTGGCCAAGACAACTTTGGAAACGGAACCACTGCAGGCTCAGAAAACCAGCAGGCCAATTAAAAAAGCAAAAAACCCTTTCCCATTTATTATTATGTAAAAATTTCCTGCTCTTTAGGGCAATCTCATGATTATGAAGGGGTCAGGGGAGCTGATTTATGATTAGAGAGCTCTTGGCATTGGCAATATTGTATATGTTTTAATTTTGAACCTTAATAATCCATCCAACGTGCAGCACTCGATCGTGACACTCATTTCTCACGTAGCTTTTCCGCCAGGCTCCACACAGCCACCTTCACCCCCTTTCCAAACCTCTTCCCTGTGCCAAAGTCAAACAAAATCCAACTTTTCCTTCTGGAATCAACCTCCCAGGGTGGGTCCCTTGCCACCAGGCAAAGTGACAAAGCTTCCTGCTCGCAGCAAGGGCAGGCTCCTACTCAGAGGAAGGGAAAATTTGGTGTTTTGCTGGAATTTTTTTAGGTGAATTCTTCCTCTGGAAGGGAAAAAGAATTCCTGGCTTCTTTTCTGAACTCTTATCTGTAAATACACCTTGGTTTTGCTCCTTGGTCTGGTTGCAGGTGATGGTCAGAAGCACCAAAAATGAGTTTCAGCTGAAGGCACCACCTTGGTTCACTGTGCCTGGCATGGTTTGGGTCACAACCTGTGTCCAATGGGGTGAAAAAATGGGAAAACAGGGCTGGTGGGTGAATTCCAGCCTGGGAATCTTGTTCAGGGAGGATTCAGGGTGGTGCAAATCTGGTTCAGAGGCTCTGTCCTGCTCTGATTTCACAACATTCCCACTCAAACCACCCCGAGTTTCCTGCCCAGGAGCACCAAAATTGAATTTCTGCTGAGCCAGCCCCTTGGGTCACTGCAGCCAACATGACCTGAGTGTCCAGCAGGGTGATAAAGGGGGAAATCAGGAATGGTGGGTGAATTCTGAGTCGGGGAACCTCACTCAGGGAGAACACACAAGGTGCAAATGTGGCTGCAGGCAGCTCAGGCTCTGATTTCAGAGCATTCTGACCCCACCAACCCCATTGCCGTGCCCAGAAGAACCAAAAATGAATTTCTGCTGAGCCAACCCCTTGGGTCACTGCACCCACCATGATTTGAGTCACAACTGTGTCCAGTGGGGTGAAAAGAGGGGAAATCAGAGCTGGTGGGTGAATTCTGAGCTGGGCAACCTCACTCAGGGAGAACACACAAGGTGCAAATGTGGCTGCAGGCAGCCCAGGCTCTGTCCCGCTCTGATTTCACAACATTCTACTCAAACAATACTGACTTTCCTGCCCAGGAGCACCAAAAATGAATTTCTGCTGAGCCAGCCCCTTGGGTCACTGCACCCACCATGATTTGAGCGTCCAGCAGGGCGATAAAGACGGAAATCAGGGCTGGTGGGTGAATTCTGAGCTGGGCAACCTCACTCAGGTGCAAATCTGTCTGGAGGCAGCTCAGGCTCTGATTTCAGAGCATTCTGACCCCACCAACCCCGAGTGCCGTGCCCAGGACACCCTCCTTGCCCCCAGGGCTGTGTCCCTGTCCCTCTGCCGGCCCGAGGTGTTTATTGAATTGTTTTCCTCGCTCCTGGTGGTGGCGTTTCCCTGCCATTAAACCCTGCCAGCCTGGCTCTGACTGGGTAATTTAAAGCTATAGTTAAATTATGACTTCTCTGAACCTGTTGTGGCACTGACGCATAACCCTAATTAAATGATCGCATCCATTCCAAAGCCAGTCTTTTCTCCCCTCAAACGTTAATTACAACATAAGAGGCTTTAATGGCTCGCCTCACCTCCAGCTCCTCGAAAGAAAGGTCATGCGATTAATTTTCGTCATTAATCTTTTCCCAATGTGGACATTGTGCTGTCACTGGAGCCTATTAAACCCCCTTTGTCCCCCTCCCCTTCTTCTGCCTTCTCCCCCCTTCCTTTCTCCCCCCCACCCCCCAAGTGAACGAGAGAACAAAAATATTTGAGCTCCACTTTGGCTCTGGTGCCTTCTCGGGGCTCGGGATGAGCTTGGGACGTGTCCAATGTCCCATTGTCCACCTGAGAGCAGTGGGGACACTGTTCTGCAGCACAGGGGATGGTTTGGGGGTGGTGAGGGTGATTTGGGGATGATAGGGATGGTTTGGGGGTGGTGAGGGTGATTTGGGGGTGATGGCACCCCCTGAAAGCTGCGCAGGGCACTGGGGTGATGACATGAGGGCACCTCCTTGGTGGTGGAGATGATTTGGGGGTGGTGGGGATGATTTGGGGATGGTGGGGATGATTTGGGGGTGGTGAGGATGATTTGAGGATGATAAGGATGGTTTGGGGGCGGTGAGGGTGATTTGGGGGAGATGGGACCCTCTAAGAGCTGCACAGGGCACTGGGGTGGTGACCTGAGGGCACCTCCTGGGTGCTGGAGGTTGCTGAGGCTTTGGTGTGGACAACTGGACGGACCCAAAGGCAGGGGATGGCTGGAGATGGGGACTTGGGCCAGCAGGAGGGGTGCAGAGGGCCTGGCCATGCCCAGCCAGGGTGGGCACAGCTCCAGGAGCAGAGCCCAGACCCTCCTCGTGCCCAGTGGCGGCTGCAACCTCTGCTGCTGGGGGATCTGTTTCAAAGCCCCTTTTTGGGGTTTTTCCTCCTGTTTTCCAAATGAAATGGGCATTTTCTGACCTCCACGAAACCCCGAGTGTCTTAACCCCCCGAGCTCAGGAACCTGCCCTGGTTTGGGAGCCGGGAGGGCAGGGGGGGCTCAGAGCGCACCCACCCACCGCCCTCAGCTAATTCGCTGTATTGTTTCAGCTGAAACCAGGGCCTGAATAATTCCCTTTTATCCAAGGTGACGTAATCAGGGAACAAGTTGCTGCTGGCTGGGGGCTGCCAGAGCTGGTGGCACCGTTTGGAGCAGCAGCTCCAGGCCCAGAACCTCGCCGGGATCGGGGCCGGCGGTGCCGCGTCCCCAGGCTCGCGGAGTGCCCCACTTTGAGGGGCTGCCAGCTCTCCTGAAGGGCATGACCCACTTCCCAGCCCTCCCTCCAGCTCGCTGACATCCTTTTCTTGCCGTTCCCAAGGGCAGCAGCTCACGGGGTTGTGGGGGGGAGGAGGAAAATCCTGGAGTGTTTTAATAAAGAGGAGACAGATGGCAGTCACCTCCTCGCCGGGTAAATGAGGAGTGGGAAGTGCAAAAAGAGAGCAGGAGAGAGACAGGATGAGCCTGTTTTGGCTGGGATCTTTCCCAGTGACTCCTCAAGGATCTCCCTGGGTTTAGACATCTGAGGGTGTGGATCCCCATCCCTCTCCCTGCGGCTCCTGGCCCCTCTGGGCAGGATTTGGGCTCTTTCCGTGCTCCTGTGGCTCATCCTGGGGTGAGCCAGGCAAGGAATCCTGGCTGTGTTTTTGCCAGAGGATTTGTTGGCAGCAAGGGCAGGAATTCCTGCCCCATTCCTGCCCCAGGCCCTGTTCCTGCCCCATTCCCATCTGAATTTGGGAACTGGACTGAGCACGAGCCGAGCCTGGGTGAGGTGTCTGCAGTGACAGCCCCACAAAAACCCCTCAGCTCTTCAGGAACTCTTCCCACGGGCATCAGGAAGGGTGAAATTCCCAGGATTGGGCAGTGGATGGGCAGACACATCAATATTCCTGCCTGGGATGGGAGCTCTGCCCTGTGAGTTGGGCCAAACTGAGCAGGGTGACCTCGGTGCCTCCCTTGTGCTGGGGCTAAAATCAGCTCCAGGAGCTGCCAGGGAATCCTTCCCACCCAAACAAGCCTGGAAAGGACCAATGCAAATGGAAAGAAATCAGGGAAGCATCTGGAATCACATCCTGGGGCTTTGCTGGTGTCTCTGGGATGGAATTACAGGAAAAAAGGGGATGGGGAAGTGTGAGAGCAGCACCCTGAGCTGGGGGAAACGGCTCCAGACCTGCTGGGATCAACAGATCTGGGCTGATTTCACTCCCTGGATGATGCTAAAAGCACCTGATAAGAGAAGAGCAGCCAAAATATGAGTCCTGCACAAGCTTCAGACACTACAACCCTAATTAATACATCCCTGACTGCCACTTTATTGCTGGAAAATAAACAGCTGATGGATAAAGCCTTCCCAGAGACTCCCGTGCCCTGGAGCACGGGAACACTGCAGTGAGTGACTGCTCAGCAGCGTGAAATTTCAGACCTAGGACAGAATGCAATTGGGATTTCCTATAAAGAGGGGGAAAAAGGGATTGGGGATGAATTTCTTGTGCTCCCCACGAGCTTTATGTCCCCCAAAACGGCAGCCTGGGGGACTCGTGCCCTGCTGCTGCTGCACAGACAGGTTGACAAAATCCACATCAGGATTGCTGAGGCCCCAGGTGCCCTCAGCTCAGATCCCAGTGGTTCTTTTCCCACCTCTGAAAGCAGCCACTGGAACGCTCAGCTCTGGAGTCTGGGCAGCTTTTCCCCCTCAGGGGGTGAAATGAGGACCTGACCCGGCTCTACTGGGAGAACTGGGAATAATGGGAGCTGTACTGGGGTCTGGGACGTGGCTCTGCTGGGAGCACTGGGAGCTGTACTGGGGTCTGGGACGTGGCTAAACTGGGAATACTGGGAGCACTGGGGGCTGTACTGGGGTCTGGGACGTGGCTATACTGGGAATACTGGGAGCACTGGGGGCTGTACTGGGGTCTGGGACGTGGCTATACTGGGAATACTGGGAGCACTGGGGGCTGTACTGGGGTCTGGGACGTGGCTCTACTGGGAGCTGTACTCAGGTCTTGGATGTGGCTCTGCTGGGAGCACTGGGAGCTGTGCTGGGGTCTGGCTCTCCCTGGACATCCAGGAACAGCGATTTGGCTTCACCTTCCATGATTCTTTCTGCGCTCTTCAACTCGGGATATTCCATCACCCTGCGATTCTCTGTTTGGGCTCTAAACCTCCCCAGAGGTTTGGGGAGGAAGGCAGCAGGGCCAGTTGAACTTTAAATCCGACTTTTCTGCCCAGATAACGCCGTGCCCAGGCGTGGGCAGCGGCGGCACCGCGGGATCGAAGCCAGCACATCCCGGCTGGCAGCAGATCCCTGCCAGGGCTCCTGCCCAAAGCCCGGAGAACCGAGACAATGGCAAACCCCTCTGGCTTCCCCCGCCGCCGCCGGAGCCGCCCCGGCTCGGACACCGCCGCTTTTTTTTTTTTTTTCCTCTTTGTCCCAAGGACATTGGGGACATCACGTCCGCAGTGCTCCGTGTAGCAGGATAATAATAATTAATAACCATTAGCAACAATAAGGATAATACCAGCGCCAGGCCGGACTGACTGTGCAGAAGAGACACTTTTTTTTTTTTTTTTCTCCCCCTCACTTTAATGAAAACAATGATTTGACTTTGAAGAAAGTGACTTTTTTTTTTTTAAGTGAAAGCAGAATCCGCTCCCCTGCCCCCCCCCACTCCTTCTTCACCCCCTCCCTCCTTTTTTTTTTCCTTTTTTTTTTTTAACTCTCCTTTTTTCTTTTTCTTTTAATACTCTGCGTTCTATCATGCAAATCCCCTTTCAAATTATGAGAGTATTAGAGCCATCAGCGGTAATGTCACCGCCACAAAATGAGAGCAGGGACTTAAGCACCTAACGAACAATGAAATGTGCGAGCCCTGGGACAGGACAATTAAGAACTGGGCTTAGCCAGCCAGGGAAATTTATTGCTATCAAATCCATATTTCTATTTTCCCCCTGAACAGTAACCTATTTGAATATGATTAAAGGGTTTCATTAGAGCTGAGAGAAAGGCCCGTGTCCCGCCGTTCCCTGTGAGCTCACAAACACGCGCGCTTTGGGGAGGAGGAGGAGGAGGAGGAAGGAAGGAAGGCAATGGGACCTGCATGGGATGGGTGGCCAGGGTCACCAATTCAGGACAAGGCTCTTCCTGCATCACCAGGGAGCTCCAGGGCTGCTGGAGGAGCTGGGGGAGAGGGGAGAGGAGCAGCACCCACTGAGGGGCATCATAGGGTGCTGTGGGGATCAGGGAATGCAGGGCTTGGTCCTGCACCCACTGAGGGGCATCCTGGGTGCTGTGGGGATCAGGGAATGCAGGGAATGATCCTGCACCCACTGAGGGGCATCCTGGGTGCTGTGGGGATCAGGGAATGCAGGGCTTGGTCCCGCACCCACCTGCTCCTGCTCCCCCGGCCACGTCACCATCACCAGGGACATGGGGACAGGCACAGACAGGGCTGCAGCCAGATGTCCCTTCCTCCCTCACCCACACACAGGACCTCTCTGAACAGGGAGGAGAGGAGGCCAAGGTTTGGCCAGGTGAGCACTGAGGAACACCTGAACCCCCCAAAGCTTTCCCAGTTGTTCCCTGTCCCCCAGTTTGTGTCCTGGACAAGCCCCTGTCCCCAAGTGCGCAATCACAGGAGCTCTGCAGTCTCAACCTGCTTTTATCCAGAGCCCACCAGCAGTTTCCCATCATTTCTGAGCTCTCACACCCTGAACATTCCCTATTTTGGTGGTGAGAGGGACCTCAGCCTCTGCTGTGCTATTTATTTACTCACTATTCCCACCCCACAGTCCATCCATCACAGGAGCAAGTCCCAGCTCCCAGATCCTCCCCAGAACAGCATTTTCTGGCATTTGCAAGCTCGATTGAGCTGTTCCTTTTGTGCACCTCAGCTCTTGGTCATGCTGCAGAGCCCATGTCAGCAGGGCTGGGATGGATGGAGTGAGGAGCAGAGGGGAAGGGGTGCTGCTTTCTGCAGCTTAGGAAACTTGGGGAGGTGGAATTCAAAACTTTTGGAGGGAAAGAAAAGAAAAAGAGAAAGAAAAGAAAAAAGGAGAGAAAGAAAGAAAGAGAGAGAAGGAGAGAAAGAGAGAAGGAAGGAAGGAAGGAAGGAAGGAAGGAAGGAAGGAAGGAAGGAAGGAAGGAAGGAAGGAAGGAAGGAAGGAAGGAAGGAAGGAAGGAAGGAAGGAAGGAAGGAAGGAAGGAAGGAAGGAAGGAAGGAAGGAAGGAAGGAAGGAAGGAAGGAAGGAAGGAAGGAAGGAAGGAAGGAAGGAAGGAAGGAAGGAAGGAAGGAAGGAAGGAAGGAAGGAAGGAAGGAAGGAAGGAAGGAAGGAAGGAAGGAAGGAGTGGATGTGCTCCCTGTGACCAGCTTGAATCAATGAGTACAGGTGCTCCTTGCCATTGATAATTTGCCCAGAAGGGAATAACAGCACCGGGATTTGTGGCTCTGGTTCCCTGCTGGTGTTTCTGGAGGAGTCTGGCCCACAGGGATGCGTTTCCCACCTCTCCAGAGCAGGAAAAGTTCATTTTCCCAAGGCAGTTCATCCCTAAATTCCACCAAAGCACCCCCAAAATCCTTGTCTGTCTCCTTCCCCCTGCCCTCAGAAATTTATAACCCATTTAACACCCAGGAGTTCCATCCCAGACTGTCCAGGCACCTGCCCTCCCACCATGGGATCACCAACTTGGAAAAGAACAGAGAGGCTGGAGCCTTGAATTTCTCTCTTTCTCTGTTTGTTTGGGGAACATCAGGGTCTTTTGGGAAGACATCAGGGATTTTTTTTGGAAAACATCAGGGATTTTTTTGGGGGAAACATCAGGGATTTTTGGGAAACATCAGGGATTTTTTGGAAAAAATCAGGGATTTTTTGGGGAAACATCAGGGTCTTTTCCGGAAACATCAGGGATTTTTTTGGGAAGACATCAGGGATTTTTTTGGGGAAAAAATCAGGGATTTTTTTGGGAAGACATCAGGGTTTTTTGGGGAAACATCAGGTTTTTTTAGGAAAACATCAGAGATTTTTGGGAAACATTTTTTGGAAGACATCAGGAATTCTTTTTTTTTTCTTTTTTGACATCAGGAAAATTTTTTTTTTTTAAAACATCAAGGATTTTTTTGGGACACCATCAATATTCCGGGCATCTTTTGGGAACTCATTTCAGCCCCATCAGAGTCAGTGGCACTTATGGACATGCTCAAGTTAAACAACCTCTGAAACCCCTGCCTGAGTGGCTGCCAATGACCACAATTAGCAATTCTCCTGCAATTACCCAGCCCTGGTGAAACCCTCGATGCCACCTCGGGGATGCAGCCCAGGATGGGTGCAGGATTCCCAGGATGGGTGCAGGATTCCCTGGACGGGTCCTTCCTCCATCCCTGGTTAATTAGAGCTCCCTAATGAGCTGTGGGCAGGGGGAGGGCTGTGGGGACACGCTGGTGGCAGCTTTGTGTCCCCCTGCCTCCCTCCCCTGCCCACCCCCACCCTGGTGAGGCATCACAGCTCCTAACGAAACGGAACTGCTGCCAGATGAAATATATTACTATTAAATACTTAATTCTTCTAGTGAGCGGAGAGCAGCCAGTATGAATACGATTATTAAAGAAAATTACTTTGGCTGATCAGATATTTCTGCATACTAATTTCTGACCCTTCTTTCCTCTCTGCTTGCTTCTCATCCCTTAGAGACCAGGACAGATAAAATTCCATCACAAATAGCTGATTACTGGGGCTTGCATTAAAATCAAATTTTTTTTTTTTTTTCCTCCCGGCACTAATGTCCTTGCCTAAAGTAGAGGCAGCAGCTGTCAAAAAAAAAAAAAAAAAAAGAAAAAAAGGAAAAAAAAAAGAAAAAAAAGCCTCGAGATTGGTCTAGATCTGAATATCCTGAACTTTGAGGCTTCTGCTGTTATCGGCTGGATACAAATGCCCTGGCAGCAGCTGGGCTGGAAGGTTTGGAGCAGGAGAAGAGAGGCAGGGATGTCCTGGCTCAGGGCAGCGATGGGCAGGAGGCTCTGTCCCTGTCCCATTGCTGCTCCAGGCCCTGTTCGTGCCCCATTTCTGCTCTAATTCTTGTTCCCACCCCATTCCTGCCCCATTCCCGCTCCAGGCCCTGTCCCATTGCTGCTCCAGGCCCTGTCCCTGCCCCAGGCCCCATTCCTGCCCCATTTCTGCCCTAACCCCTGTTCCTCGCCCATTCCTGCTTCAGACCCCATTCCTGCCCCTATTCCCAACCCATTCCTGCCCAAGGCTCTGTCCCTGTCCCATTGCTGCTCCAGGCCCTGTCCCAGGCCCCATTCCTGCCCCATTCCCACTCCAGGCCCTGTCCCATTGCTGCTCTAGGCCCTGTCCCTGTCCCAGGCCCCATTCCTGCCCCATTCCTGCTCCAGACCCCATTCCTGCCCCTATTCCTGCCCCATTTCTGCTCCAGGCCCTGCTCCATCCCTGCCCCAGATCCTGTTTCTGCCCCATTGCTGCCCCAGCCCTGCCTGGGGGTCCTTTCCCAGCCCGATCACCCACTCTGGCTCCTGGTAAAGAAGGCAGAGGCCAAACTGCTGCTGGGAGAGGGAGGACGGATCCTGCTCCAAACTGGGAGCGGGAGGATGGATCCTCTCCAAACTGGGAGCAGGAGGATGGATCCTGCTCCAAACTGGGAGCAGGAGGATGGATCCTGCTCCAAACTGGGAGCGGGAGGACGGATCCTGCTCCAAACTGGGAGCAGGAGGATGGATCCTCTCCAAACTGGGAGAGGGAGGATGGGACAGGGCAGGCGATGGGATGAGCACAATGTGGGGTTCAGACCCTCAGGGATTCACCCCCTTTCCCCCTCAGTCAGGGACAAATGCAGGACCTACACAGACACCCCCTTGAGTCCAGTCATGGAAACATGGAATGGTTTGGGTTGGAAAGGACCTCAAATCTCATCTAGTTCCAAACCATCCCATGGGCAAGGCCACCTCCC
The DNA here is from genome assembly GCF_037042795.1 of Molothrus aeneus. NCBI lineage: Eukaryota > Metazoa > Chordata > Aves > Passeriformes > Icteridae > Molothrus > Molothrus aeneus. The sequence goes on along the minus strand of NC_089669.1, from coordinate 2,304,684 downwards.
ACTGGAGCAGAAACTTCCTTCAAGTTCTGCATCTCCAACCCCTCACCCAGGCCATGATGCCCCTGTCACAGAAAGAACCCACTAAAAATAATTCCCTCCTGCCTGATCCCTTCCCCAGCAGCATCACCTCCTCCCCAACCTGGAAGGCTCCAATTTACCTGCTCTGAAATAAAGACACTTGTGCAAGTGTCAGGGTGCTGAAGCCCTAATTACAGCCTGAGCACCTCGTTAATTGTTAATTCCCAGCTCCTGTCGGAATGGGGGATCCTCTCTGCCCTCTCCCCCTCCTGCAGGAGCAGGAGAGAAGCAAAGAGGGGATTTGGAGCTCAGCTCTGCAACCCTCAGAGCTTGCCGGGGTTGGGAGGTGAAGCACTAAGTTGGAATTTCAGGTGGATTTGTTCCTGGGGAAATGTCCCAGTGCTGGGAAAAAGGGAAAGGGGAAAAGGGGAAAGGGAAGATGGAAAGGGGAGAAGGAGAAAGGGAAAAGCGGAAAGGGAAAAGGGGAAAGGGAGAAGGGAGAAGAATCACAGAATCACAGAATTTCTAGGTTGGAAGAGACCTTCAAGATCATCGAGTCCAACCCATGTTCCAACACCTCAGCTGGATCATGGCACCAAGTGCCACATCCAGGCTTTTTTTAAACACATCAAAGGATGGTGACTCCACCACCTCCCTGGGTAGATGATTCCAGTATTTGACCACTCTTTCTGTGAAAAACTTCCTCCTTAATTCCAGAGAGAAGGGGGAAAGAGAAAAGTGGAAATGGAAAAGGGAAAAGGAAAAGGGGGAAAGGGAAAAGGCCAAAGAGGAAAGGGAAAAGGGAGAAAGGAAAAGGGAGAAGGGGAAAGGGGGAAAGGGAAAAGGCCAAAGAGGAAAGGGAGAAGGGGAAAGGGAAAAGGGGAAAAGGGAAAAGGGGGAAAGGGAAAAGGGAGAAGGGAAAAGCGGAAAAGGGAAAAAGCCAAAGAGGAAAGGGAAAAGGAAAAAGGGAGAAGGGGAAAGGAAAAAGGGGAAGGGCACATCCCTTAGCAGCAGTTTTTGTGTCCTCCTTGGCTCCCCAGCTGCCCCACAGCCAGGCCTGGGGCTCTGGCACCATCTGGGAGCCTCGGGTCTGGCAGGCACAGCCGGGTAGCGCCGGCGGCCGGGGCCGTGTGTGCACAAGGACAGGAATGTTTGTTTTTCCTTATTGACTCTCTCGGAATAAACGCCAGGCCGGCAGGAAAGGGGCTCAGAGGCAGCTGTTTACCAAGTGTTTGTGATAAAAACCCTTCTCCATAGGAACAGGTGGCACGGGAGTGGCCCCGGGCAGCGCCGAGCGCCTCCAGAGCAGAAAAATGATATTTTTTACCTGGCTGGGATAAAGCAGAGCGATGTGAGCCTTTCCTGAGGCCCCTCACAGAGGTTTGGGGCTGTCACCTGCGTCCCTGCCAGCAGCAGAGCTGTCCCCCCGTGCTGCCCCTCCCCGTCCTTGATAACTCATGGCAGCAACACTTGCACAAATCTTTAATTGTTTAGTTTAAAGAATTGTGTTTTGACCGCAAGGGGATTTTGGCTGGAGCTCAAGAACTGATAATGATATTTTGCTGCCAAGACGTTGTCGTCTTGGCTCTGCCTGTGTTAATGTTCACTTACAAGAAGCTCCAATTAACTGCATCAGGTCTCACTGAGAGAGAGGGAAGGGGGGAGACGTGGTGGATTTTGGAAAAGAGAGAGAGAGAGAGAGAGAAAGGGGGAAAGAGAGAAAGGAAAATGGGAAAAGGGGAAAGAGAGAGAAAAGAAAAAAGAGAGAAAGGGGAAAGAGAGAGAAAGGGAAAAGAGAGAGAAAAGAAAAAAGAGAGAAAGGGGAAAGAGAGAGAAAGGGAAAAAGAGAGAAATGGGGAAAGAGAGAGAAAGGAAAAAAGTGAGAAATGGGGAAAGAGAGAGAAAGGAAAAAAGTGAGAAATGGGGAAAGAGAGAAAGGAAAAAAGTGAGAAATGGGGAAAGAGAGAGAAAGGAAACAAGTGAGAAAGGGGGAAAGAGAGAAAGGTGGAAAGAGAAAGAGAAAGAAAGAGAGAAGGAGAAAAGAAAAGAAAAGAAAAGAAAAGAAAAGAAAAGAAAAGAAAAGAAAAGAAAAGAAAAGAAAAGAAAAGAAAAGAAAAGAAAAGAAAAGAAAAGAAAAGAAAAGAAAAGAAAAGAAAAGAAAAGAAAAGAAAAGAAAAGAAAAGAACAACAAAATCACAGAATCATTTAGGTAGGAAAAGGCCTCCAGGATCAGTGATTCCAGCCCGTGACCTGTCCCCAGGCTGTCACCAGGACAGACCCCACACAGACGCTCCCTTTGCTCAGCACTCAGCAGGAGCTGATTCCCAGCCCTGCTCCATCCAGAGCCATCCCCAGCCCAGCTCCCAGCCCCTTTCCCAGCTGTCCCAATGCAGAGAACGGCCCCAGCCTGGGAGCAGCCCCTGAGTCTGGGGGTGTCTGCCCAGCCGGGTGCCCATTGACCCCTTCCCAAGCCCATTTTGGGGGTGACAGAAGCAAGGAAACAACACTGAGATGTGCTGGGACTGCTCCTGCCAGCCCTGGGCTGGGCTGGTCCCCTGTGGATCCCCCAGCATGGACACCCAGGTCCAGCTTTGCCCATTTTTTCCCCAAATCCACATTAGGGCTCAGACATTTGGGAATCCAGGCAGTTCCAGGCTGTGTGTGAGCACACACCATGAGGGTCTGAGAGTGTGAGGGATCAACCCCATCCAGGCTGGAAAATGGGGCAGTTTGGGGCTGTTCTTGTGCCCTGCAGGTGCCAGGAGCTGAACCCAAACCCAGCAGAGCCTTTGGGAGCTGCAGCCGTGCCCCCGGAGCAGCTGCATCCCGGGGAGGGCACATTCCTGCCTGTCCCGGGGCTTTGGGGGGATCCAGGGGGGGATTTCTGTGCCCCGGGAGGGTCAGATCCTGCCCTCGGCTCACGTTACACAAACCCGAGGACAGGAAGATTTAGGAGTGGAGATGCCACACAGTGCCGGGCGTTGTTTGTGCGCCTTTGAAATCGGAGTGAGGGAAGGAGGGAGGGAGGGAAGGGAGGGGAGGGGGCCACGGGGCCGGTCCCCTCCCCGCAGTTCCTTTCTGGCATCGAGGGGAGCTGCCTGCGCTCTCCCTGCCTCTGTTGCTTCAGGTGCAGCTCTGTTTTCTTACATGTTAATTTTTTCCTGTTTTATTATCCCGTCCCTCAGCTGCTACCAGAAACCCTGGGCTGGTTCAGGGAGCGTTTCCTTATTTTCCTCCGGCCACAGCTGGGACACATTTGGGCAGGGGCAGCTCTGCCACCACTGCCAGGGGGTGGCTCCTGCTGCCACGAGAGGCGGTGGGATGTCCCATGGCATGGCCCCAAAGCCTCTCTGAGCTTTTCTTGCTGAGTCCCCTCTGTCACCCCCAGCCACAGGGACTTTGAGGGGACTGTCCCCAGCCCGGGGGTGTGTCCTGCCAGCTGCTCTCCCTGGCTCGGGGCAGAGCTGAGGAGTCTGGAGCTGGCTGTGCCCACATCCAGCTGGGACTGCTGTCCCCAGACCCAGCCTGCCACCCCTCTCCTGCTGCTCCTTTGGGCGCTCTGCATCCCCTGGGGAAAAAAATTCTTCCTGTTCATCGAATCCTTCCTGTTCATCAGCAGGAGGAGCATCGGGAGATGAGTGCTGCAAACATTCCCCCAGCAGGGACGTCCCAGCCATCCCTGTGTGGTTCCTCCTGCCCTGCTCCTGTCCTGGCCCAGCTCAGCAGCTCCCCAGGAATGATCTCTCCCTCCTGGCCAGCCCTGCAGGACCTGCTGGGGACCTGCAGGAGGGACAAGGCAGGATCAGGGCCGTTCCCAGGCCTGGAGCCCAGGGAATCTCAGGCGGAGCTGGGGTTCCCACCTGCTCCCAGACACAGATCCAGCCGCAGGCAGGGATGGGCTGTGAGACAAATCTTCCATTTGTATTTTAATTTCAATAAAATGGCTTTATTTTGTGTTTTATTGTGGTGCTGGGGCAATAAAAGCCTCCTTTAGCCCCAGGGAGCCTCTCCCTGCAGGAGGTTTCCTGATTGGAATTGGGCGGGAGGCTCCACCTCAAACCTGCTCTATCCCAAACCTGCTCCATCCCAAACCTGCTCCATCCCAAACCTGCTCCATCCCAAACCTTCTCCATCCCAAACCTGCTCTATCCCAAACCTGCTCCATCCCAAACCTCCATCCCAAACCTTCTCCATCCCAAACCTGCTCCATCCCAAACCTCCATCCCAAACCTGCTCCATCCCAAACCTGCTCTATCCCAAACCTGCTCCATCCCAAACCTGCTCCATCCCAAACCTGCTCTATCCCAAACCTGCTCCATCCCAAACCTGCTCCATCCCAAACCTTCTCCATCCCAAACCTTCTCCATCCCAAACCTCCATCCCTCCATCCCTGAGCCCTGAAATGCAGCCTGGGCTCCTTTATTCCAGTAAACCCCAAGGATAAAGCTCCTGCAGGTGAGCTGGGTGTTCCCTGCTCCTGGCAGCCCCAAATCCTCCCTTCAGCATTTCAAACCCTGAGTCACAGCCAGCCCCAACCCAGGGGCTGACTCAAAAAATGAGGAAGGGTTTTTTTTTTTTTTTAAGTATATGAGTTTTGAAATGTTAAGGTTTCTAAAGTACAGCTTTTAAAGTTTTTACAGTTTTTAAAGTGCAATTTTTAGAGTTTCTGTGAGGTTTTTCTTTTTTGTCTCTGCTCCTTTTCCAAATGCAAAACTTCTGGGTGCACTTTTTCATTCCTCTCCTCTTTATTTCCGTGGAAGATTCTCTCCTTTCCCAGTCAATAAAGACACCCAGGACACAGATTAGCATTTGGCCCTCTGCTCATCTGCTGGATTAATTTCCACTAAATTATAAGTAAAGAATGATTGATTATTGTGATGATTAGGAATTTATCCTCATATAATACCTTTCATCTGCAGAGGCACGGCAGGATCTCAGAGCCAGAGGTGCAGGGGGAAGTTGAGTGTTGGTTTGAATCCCAAGGAATTGGAATTGTTGCTTTGATTCCCTGATCTTGCTTCCAAAGAGGGCAGAGAACTCCATGGTGGGACAGATATCGAGGCAGGGATGAGGTCCCACAATCAAAACTGAGTTAATTTGAATTTGTTTTGATGATGTGAGGGTGTAAAAAGTCCCAGCTGGATTCTGCTGGGAGCTCCAGGCAGAGATTCCTGCTCGTGTCCTGTCCACCCTGTGAGCCCAGCAAGGAATCAGGGAGGGTTTTGATCTAGGAGTGGGGATCAAGGAGAAATTCCTGCTGGTTTGGGTCTGAAACGCTCAGGAAGAGCCACAGAGCAGCATTGGATGGATCAGCTCCCACTCCATCCTCCTGAATCCATCAAGGCCTCATGGACACCCTGCTCATCCAATTTTCTGTTTGCAGCAGCTCAGACTCAGGGAGTGAAGGCTCAGCCCAATGCAGGGAAAAGGGATTTTTGTAGGGCACTTCCACAGGGCCAAGGCTCCTTTTGGGAAACTCCCAGGTTGGGCTGAGGCTCCTCTCTGCAGGGAGAGCTCTGGGGAAAGGAGCCCAGATGTGGAGAGCCCTGATGGGTTGTGGACAGCCCTGATGGATCCTGGAACATTTCAATTCCTCCTCGGCATCTCTGCCGCCCACCTGGGCTCTGGCAGGCTCTGGGGGGATATCCCAGCTTCTCCTGGCCAGGGCTGAGGGATTTATCCCTGAGCAGGGAGGATGGGGATTCATTCTCTGGGCAGAGGGGATGGGGATTCATTCCCTGGGCAGAGCGGATGGGATTCATCCCCTGGGCATGGAGGATGGGGTTTATTCCCTGAGCAGAGAGGACAGCCGGGTTTATTCTCTGGGCAGAGAGGAAGGGGGTTCATCCCCCGGGCAGGGAGCACAGCCGGGTTTATTCCCTGGGTTTGTTCTCCGAGTTTATCCCCCGGGCAGAGAGGAAGGGGATTCATCCCCCGGGCAGGGAGCACAGCCGGGTTTGTTCCCCGGGTTTATTCCCCGGGTTTGTCCCCCGGACAGGGAGCACAGCCGGGTTTATTCCCCGGGTTTATTTCCCGGGTTTATCCCCCGGGTTTATTCCACAGGTTTATCCCCCGGGTTTGTCCCCCGGACAGGGAGCACAGCCGGGTTTATTCCCCGGGTTTATTCCACAGGTTTATCCCCCGGGTTTGTCCCCCGGATAGGGAGCACTGCCGGGTTTATTCCCCGGGTTTATTCCCCGGGTTTGTTCCCCGGGTTTGTCCCCCGGATAGGGAGCACAGCCGGGTTTATTCCCCGGGTTTATTCCCCGGGTTTATTCCCCGGGTTTATCCCCCGGGTTTGTTCCCCAGGTTTATTCCCCGGGTTTATCCCCCGGGCAGGGAGCACAGCCCGGCTCCAGCCGCGCTCTCCCCATGCCCAGCACGGGCCGATCCCACCCGCGGGGGCCGCGCAGCCCCCGAGCCGCCCCTTGCCCGGCCTCAGACAGTGCTCAAACAACAACTGTCTGCCTGCCCGGCTAATCCCTCACAGGTGACCCCAAGACAGCCGACGCCTCTCGCTAAACTCTCACATTCCTCCGCGCCGCGTTAACCCCTCCGTGCCCGCGGCCCCGGCCCCTTCCCCGCGGGGCTGGAGCCGCCTGGATCATCCCCTTCCCAGAGCTGCCGGTCAGAGGTTAAAAGCCTAATGTATTATTATAAAGGCAAAGAGAAAAAGCCCCGCTTTCGGCCCTATAAATCTTCCTAACAACCTCGGCACATGTGGGAGCCAGACGGGGGCTTCTCTCCCTTGCCCGCGCCACCCGAATTCTCTGCGGTACCCGAGGGCTGAGCTCCATCCCTGAGCCCTGGGTGGTGCCCGTGGGCAGAGCAGGGATGGCCCTGCTGGCACAGGGGGCAGCAGCCTCTGCTCTGTGCCACCCCAGAACTCATCCAGCCGTTCCTGGCTCTCCAGCATCACCCCGGGGGAATGAGGGATACCTGGAGGGGTGAGGGATACCCCAGAAGAACGAGGGAGATACCAGAGGAGTGAGGGATACCTGGAGGGGTGAGGGATACCCTGGGTGAGTGAGGGATGCCCTGGGTGAGTGAGGGATGCCCTGGAGGGGTGAGGGATACCCTGGGTGAGTGAGGGATGCCCTGGGTGAGTGAGGGATACCCTGGGTGAGTGAGGGATGCCCTGGAGGGGTGAGGGATACCCTAGGCGAGTGAGGGATGCCCTGGGTGAGTGAGGGATGCCCTGGAGGGGTGAGGGATGCCCTGGGTGAGTGAGGGATGCCCTGGAGGGGTGAGGGATGCCCTGGGCGAGTGAGGGATGCCCTGGGTGAGTGAGGGATGCTCCCGTCCCTTTGGGCAGCACCAGGACTCGCCCCGTGCCCTCTCAGGATGCCTCAGGTCCCCTGGCACCGTCCCAGGCCGGTGGCTTCGAGGCTGGGGATGGTGAGGAACCTCCGAGGGCTGATTGTTCCCAGGGTATCCATGGGGAGGGACCAGGGCAGCCCCATCCCGGGAATTCCCGGCTCCTCACGCTGCTCCTGTCCCGCAGAGCGCCCGCCCCGTGTCCCTCTCCCAGCTCTTCACTCTGCTTTCATTTTATTCCTCTTGAACTCAAGCAAGACCTCAGGAACCGAATTATTCCTGGTGTGAATAACCTGGCCCGGGCAGGGAACGCCGGACCACCGGCTGCTGGATCAATGGGAGCGTTTAATACCTGTGTGAGCTTTGCTGCAGCACGGCAGCAGCTGCGGGAACAAAGGCTCGGCTTTGCTCTTCTTCCCTTTTATTTTTTTATTTTTTTTTCCCCCCTCTAAAATACACATATTTGTTTTGGGAGCGATGCCAAAGTTTCTGGAGATCAAAGAAGCGAAAGCGGCGTCCAGAGATGATGGAGACAATAAAAGGGAAGAAAGGGTGAGGAAAGGGGAGGAAGAGCCGCGGAGGGAACGGACGGGAAGCCCCGGGAGCTGCGGCTCCGCAGGCCGGACCGTGCCCTCTGCTGGGGGATCGGGGGCATCGGGGGCATCGGCAACAACGAGGGGAACCCGAGGGAGAGGAGCGGGGCAGACTCGCACCCCGCTCTCCATCCCATTGCCCCGCAATCCTCAGGGAATTCCCTGCCAGACCCGCCCCGTCCAAGGGGTTTCCCTGCTTGTCCCCACCCCAGGAGGTGACAACGAGGGGCTGTGGCTCCTGCTCGTGCCCCCCGGTGCAGCTGAGCCTGGGGATGAGGAGCAGAAACGGGAGAGGAACCCAAACCTTCAGTCCCAGGGTCTGGTGGATGGCAGACTGAAGATTCCAGAACCATGGGATGGTTTGGGTTAGAAGGGACCTCAAAGCCCATCCAGTGCCACCCCCGGCCATGGGCAGGGACACCTTGCACTGTCCCAGGTGGATCCAGCCTGGCCTTGGGCACTCCTTGGGACTGGGCAGCCACAGCTGCTCTGGAAAAGCCTTTCCAGGGCCATCCCAACCTCACAGAGAGGAATTCCTTCCCAAGATCCCATCCCAAACCTGCCCTCTGGCAGTGGGAAGCCTCTCTCCCTGTCCTGTCCACTTGCTGCTGCCACATTTGTACCCAAAACCCAGCCAAGCTTCCAGGGCAGCAAAACTCCTTCCCCCTTCATGGACACCTTCCTAGGGTAGGGACAAAAATTGTCCCAAAAATCGTCCCAAAAATTGTCCCAGAAATCATCCCAGATGCTCAAGGACACTGGAAGGATCCCCCAACAGAGCACCTGGCCCATGCCTGACTCACATCCACTGGTTCCAGCTGGTATTTGGTTTTTTCCTTCCTTCATTTCATCCTCCCCGTTTTCCCCCAGACTTCAACAAGCCAGAAACTCCTGTAAATCACATTTCCCTAGCTCCTGCATCCGAGCCAAGAGAGGCCACGGATTTATTCCTATTTTTGAAGCAAAACTTGCTGGAAAACCAGGATGGTTTCCAAGCTGCCCTCTCCACTTCCAACACCCAAACTCCAGATCCAAAAGCCCCAACACAGGTGATGGGTTTGGGACTCCAAGGAAGACCTGGGGAACAGATGGGGCTTTCCTTGAGCTCCTCCACCTCCCTGGGGCTTGGCTCGGGCTCCTCCATTCCAGCACCAGGAATAAAACAGAACTCCAGAGAGTTCTGGAGTGGTTTGGGTTGGAGGGACATTAAAGCTCATCCAGTTCCACCCCTCCGTGGGCAGGGACACCTCTCACTGTCCCAGGGTGCTCCAACCTGGCCTTGGACACTCCCAGCGGCAGCAAAAACAGCCCATGGGCCAACAGTTGCTGGAAAACCAGCATGGATCCAGACCAAGCTGGATCCAAACACCCAAACTCCAAATCCCAACTCAGGTGATGGGTTTGGGACTCCAAGGAAGACCTGGGGAACAGATGGGGTCTTCTTGAGCTCCTCCACCTCCCTGGGGCTTGGCTCGGGCTCCTCCATCCCTGCACCAGGAATAATTTGCACCCAGTGGCTTTGAAGCCCCGCGGAAGAGGGATGAGAGGAGCATCCCTGTCACAGCTCTGCCTTCAACTCCCTGCTTTAGATGCCCACGGCGATGCGAGAGCTCTGCCTCACCTGGACATGCTGAGCAGGCTCTTTCTGAGAAGAAAGAGCTGCAAACAACCCCGAGCAGCAGGATTTGTCTGTGAACAAACTGTGAACTGCGACCGAGTTTCGCTTTCAACCTCCAAATCCACCTAAAGCGCCGCGCGCCCGCTGCACATCGATCGCGGCCGGCGTAAAAAGGGAATGTTTGTTTCAAGGGCTCACCAGCCGTCCCCAAGACACTGGTTATTTGGTAACTTATTCTGTAAACATCCAGGCCTGGCTCGCTCAGCTCGCACGAGGTGTTTGCTCTCGGCTCTGTGCCGGTGCTCACAGGGGTTCTTGGATGAGGGGAGAGACGAGGATCTGACTCCATGTTTCAGAAGGCTTGATTTATTATTTTATTTATTTATTATTTTATGATATATATTATATAATAATATAAATATTATATTAAATACTATATAGATATATAATATATATATTCTATTCTTAGCTAGCCTTCTGATGAAATCCTTTCTTCTATTTTTTTAGTATAGTTTTAATATAATATATATATTAATATAATACATATAATGATATATATATTAATAATATATATATAAAATATATTATATTAAAACTATACTAAAAGACACTCCCAGGGGCAGCAAAAACAGCCCATGGGCCAACACTTGCTGGAAAACCAGCAATTCTTCTATTGTTTTAGTATAGCATATTAAATAATACATAGATATATAATATATATCTATTCTATTCTTAGCTAGCCTTGTGATGAAATCTTTTCTTCTATTCTTAGTATAGTTTTAATATACTATTTATTTATATATAATATAGCATACAGTATATATATACTATATGTAGTATATAGTATATAGTTTATAGTATACTAATATACTATTTATTTATGTATAATATAATATATATTAATATATAATAACATAATATATAAAATGATATATATATATTAATATTATATATATTATATATATATTATATTAAAACTATACTAAAAGAATAGAAGAAAGGATTTCATCACAAGGCTGGCTAAGAACAGAATAAGGAATGATAACAAAGGTTGGTGGCTCAGACTCTCTGTCCGAGCCATCTGGGCTGTGGTTGGCCATTAATTAGAAACAACCACATGAGACCAATCCCAGATGCACCTGTTGCATTCCACAGCAGCAGATAACCATTGGTTACATTTGTTCCTGAGGCCTCTCAGCTTCTCAGGAGGAAAAATCCTAAGGAAAGGGTTTTTAATGAAAGATGCCTGCGACACGGCTCAGCTTCCTTCAGGCTGGTTTTGAGCGCTGCCCGTCCGGCTCTGCTCAAGGCTCAGCTGAGCTCAGCCAAGCAGGGTTTTTTATTTTGGGTGGGGAGCAGAGGTTTGGGCCTGGCTGCCTGATGTGGAGGAGGATTTAATCCTGACCATCAGGAAATCGCAGCTCCTGCCTCCCCCCCCACCTGAGGGAATGAGCTTAAAAATCCTCAAGAAAACCCAGTGTTTACTTTCTGGGTTTCACATTGCTCCAGTTCATATTTTTGAGCTTTATCTCAGCCACAAGGACAAGAAAATATTTTTTTTATAAAAGAGGAAACAGACGAGATTTTCACATAACCACATGATTCCTGAGGCTTTAAACATCTCCAGATTTAGGAAGGCTCACCAGAAAAATCCTAAGGATTGGTAAAACCTTGGGCTGCTTAGTTTGGCCACTCAGTGTGGCCCAGAACTGCGAGGAGCCCACACGGAGAGCTCTGAGCCCAGGTTTTATCTGAGACACAGGACCTGCTTGCAGCTGGGCCTTTGCTGCTGGCTCAGGTCTTGGAAGGGCTGAAAAAAGCCATTGCAGCAGCCCCTGTTAACGCCAGCAAGCTCTGGATTTGGGAAGAGCAGTCCATGAAGATCCAGGTGAATTGTCTGCGAGGTTTTACTGAGCAAAACCCCAGAGAGCAGGTCCCCAGCAGGTCAGGGCAGCCTTGCCCAGTCTGGGCTGCTCGGGTGGGATATTCCTCTGCAGCTGGGGAATTCTCCTGCAGCTGGGAGCATCTCCTGGCCTTTCCCAGCCTGAGCATCCCTCCCTGACCCCTGCCAGGGGCAATGATGGGCACTGCTCCCTGCCAGCTGCCAGGGCTGGTGCCAACCCCAGGGGCTCTGCAGCCCATCCCTGCACCAACAGGGCCAGGGGAGGATGAACCCAAGGGCAAAAGGCTCCTTTGCCCCCCGAGCCTGGCGTTGGATCCGTCTCTGTCTCGCCGATGGTGAGAGATAAGTGAATCCCCCGCGCCGTCTGACAGGCGGGGAGACATTAATAATTATGTACTATTTAAGGCTGATTGAAAATGAAGAGGTGGAGGTGTTGGGACAGATGTGGCAGTGCCAGATGGATTGTGATTAGATTAGCACCGTTCCATTTGACGGGATCTGAACCATGCTTTAATCATTTATTGTGAAAGCTCCGCTCCACGCGGGCGCGCGGCGCTCCCTCCCTGTTGCTCCACGTCTGTGACTTTGGATCACCCAGCTCCGAGCTGTCCTGGCGTGAAATGTGTGGTGTTTACAGCCGGTATTTCCAGCCCTGAGCCCTCCCTCTGCCTCTCCTCTCCTTGTTTGTACAAAGCCTCCCGCGATTCGCGAGCGGAGCCTGCTCATCCCTGCCAGCGGATAAACAGCGGCTCAGCCCGGAGCCCCTCCACGGCCTGAGTCACACCCCGGGCCAGTCACACCCCAGGCAGGCAGGAAATGCTCAGAGCAGAGCTGGAGCCACTCCTGGAGCAGCTTTTGTGCCCCTCTGCTGCTCCAATCCCAGCAGATTCCGAGAGCACCCACCCCGCTCCATCCCAATGGGATTCCGGGAGGACCTGTGCTGCTGGCAGTGGTTTATCTGCACCAAATGCACCCAAAATGCACCCAAAAATGCCTCTCCAGGCCATGCCACAGCTCCATGACAGAGCAATGCAGCGGTCCAGGAGGACAAGGGGAAAATGCCATAAAATTCCAGTATCCACTTGAGATCCCTGGAGCAATAACGGAGGCAGAAAAGGATTACCTGGGTAACTGGGAAGTAGCTCGAGACCCTCACTGGCAGTGTCATGCAATTTTAATTATCATAAGTGGTCCAGATCTCCATGGATGGAAAAAGTTATTATTGTTATTATTCCCTCCAAACGTGAGGGGTTTCAGTTAAACACACATCCCTGGCTATTAATCACGCCACGTTTTCGATGGAGCCAAAGTAATTAGCCACGAGTTGGACTGCAGGGATCACCTTAAAACAAAGAATAATGCATGGATTTATTCTTCTTTTTCAAGCAAAAACAGCCCATGGGCCAACAGTTGCTGGAAAACCAGCATGGATCCAGACCAGGCTGGATCCAACACCCAAACTCCAAATCCCAACACCGAAACTCCAAATCCCAACTCAGGTGATGGGTTTGGGACTCCAAGGAAGACCTGGGGAACAGATGGGTCTTTCCTTGAGCTCCTCCACCTCCCTGGGGCTTGGGCTCCTCCATCCCTGCACCAGGAATGAAACAGGGCCTCCTGTAGCCCTTGAAAGAATCAGAGAATCCTGGGGTGGTTTGGGTTGGAGGGACGTTAAAGCTCATCCAGTTCCACCCTGGACCTGCCACTGTCCCAGGGTGCTCCAACCTGGCCTTGGACACTCCCAGGGGCAGCCACAGCTTCTCTGGGCACCCTGTTCCAGGGTCTCCTCATCCTCACAGGGAGGAATTCCTTCCCAAAATCCCACCCAAATCCCCGCCCTCCGGCACTTGGAATCCATCCCCCTTTCTCCTGGCACTCCATCCCTTGGAAATCTCTCTCATCTCCTCCCTTTGTCCATTTTACTGCTCCCTGCACGCCAGACTTGAGGAATAAAAACCTTTGGGATCCCAAAATCCATCTTCTCTGGATCCTGGAGGGGGTTTTTGGGTGGAAGCTGCTGATCCCAGCACCCAAGGAGCAGCAGAGGTGGTTGGGCGTCAGTGGGAGCAAGAGGCTGCAGATCCCGGCGCTGCTGGGGAAGCGGGGCCAGATGAAAGGCAGACGAGCTGTGAGCTGTTATTATTCTGTCTAATAGAGTTTAAAATGCGAGCCCTCCTTTCTGGAGAGTGCAGCACAATCAAAACCACATTTCTGCTCCATGTGGGCACTTTTCCTGCGCTGACTTGTTTTCAAAACAGATGTGAATTCTTCGCGAGGGCTCCCGCCCCTCTCCTTAAAGAGCAGAAAATGTCATCTCTGCTGATGTGTGCAAACCCAAAAGGCCCAGAGGAACTCAAAAATGCCATTTCCAAGTAGGTCAGGGGCTTTGTCCTGCCCCAAACCCCAGCTGTTCCCACAAGTTTCCAAAATGGGTACAAAGAGGTCTCATAAGGAGGGAGAATGGGATAATTCATGCAGCTGATGGCCCCGGCCTCAGCCTGGTGCTGGTGCATGCCCCCAGGCACACTCAGAGCTTGTCATTATCTCTAATGTAACTTCAGAAGTTTTGGGGTTTTTGGTGATGTTTTCTAGACCTCTTAACCCTGACCTCAAAACCTCAGAGTCTCTAGAAATTGCAAATACCTGGGATTCCCTGCAGCTCTACCTGTCACTTCCCAGAGCCTGGGGAGCACCAATCCTGCCCTGGAACACTCGGGTTTGGCTAAGGAGGCTCCCAGGAGGGTGTGGAGCCTGAATCCTGCTTTGGGACATCTCCTGTGGTGCCCAGGGATGGCTGCAAAACATCCCTGGAGCATCCTGAGGGGTTTCTGCGCACAAAGGTGCTGGAATTGGGCGGGTCAGAAGCTGGGGGGAATCCAGCTGGGAGTGCCCAGCACTTTCTCTCCATCCTGGGAGTGCCAGGTGCTCCCTGTGGGGCAGCCAAAACCTCCCTGACACCATCTCCAGAGAGCCAGAGGGGTTTCCAGGAGGAAACACCGAGTTCTCCTCTCAGGGACACTCCCTTCTCCCAGCTGGCTCATCCAGGAGAGGGCTGGGACTGGGGCATTCCAAGATGGAGAAACGTCCTGCAGAGGGATGAGCTGGGACAACAAGGATGGAAATACAGGAATGGAACAGCCAGGAGGGACCAGGGGACCTCCAAACCCCTGCGGGACAGGAGGGGCTTGGCTGGGGCAGCTCTCAGAGGCTGCACCTGGCATGGCTGGGCTGCTCCTGTCCCTGATCCTCTCCTGCTCCTGTCCCTGATCCTGTCACCACTCCTGTCCCAGTCCTGTCCCTCTCCTGTCCCATTCCTGTCCCTCCTATCCCTCTCCTGTCCCTCCTATCCCTCTTCTGTCCCTCTCCTGTCCCTCTCCTGTCCCATTCCTGTCCCATTCCCGTCCCTCTCCTGTCCCTCTCCTGTCCCTCCTGTCCCTCTCCTGTCCCTCCTGTCCCATTCCTGTCCCATTCCTGTCCCTCTCCTGTCCCTCTTCTGTCCCTCCTATCCCTCTCCTGTCCCTCCTGTCCCCCTCCTATCCCTCTCCTGTCCCTCTCCTGTCCCATTCCTGTCCCTCTCCTGTCCCTCCTGTCCCATTCCTGTCCCATTCCTGTCCCTCTCCTGTCCCTCCCCAGCTCTCCAGCCCCAGCTCTCTCTGGCTCCTGGCCCAGCCGCCGTTCCTGGCTCCCAGCTCCTCACTCCTGTTTACAGAAATGAGAATTTGCATGATGAAAATAACCTGGGACGGATTTTGATTTTTTACTGCCCTTGGCAGAAGGCTCGGAAAAAACCGGTGCATAGTCAATTACTGGAATTTTTAAACACAAATAATATTTTATGTGATCAGCGGGCTGGCCCGGGGCCTGGGCAACCCTGAAAGGAACAAGCCATCAATTGTGTGCCTGCACAGGAGCCCTGGGCAGGTGCAGCCTGTGTTGACCTTAGCACAGCAGCCCTGGGCTGCCTTAACCCGTGAGGGATGGGCTGGGATTTGTGAGCCTCAGGCTGGGAATTTCTCCTCTCCCTCCGTTTTTCCATTTTTCCGGTAGCGTGTGGCCGGACACGGGTTGGGTTGGAGGGATTAAATCTCATTAATTAATCTCATCCAGAGAGTTGGTGGGGGGGGGGGGGTTAATCCAGGAGTGGGGATCAAGGAGAAATTCCTGCTGGTTTGGGTCTGAAACACTCAGGAAGAGCCACAGAGCAGCATTGGATGGATGGGTCAGCTCCCACTCCATCCTCCTGAATCCATCAAGGCCTCATGGACACCCTGCTCATCCAATTTTGTGTTTCCAGCAGCTCAAACTCAGGGAGTGAAGGCTCAGCCCATGGAAAAGGGATTTTTATAGGGCAAAGGGCAAGGGGACACCTTGCACTGTCCCAGGGTGCTCCAGGCTGCCCTTGGACACTCCTGGGACACGGGGATGGGGATGGATGCGCCAGGTTCTGCCGCTGCGTCCCACAGAGCCCATCCCTCCTGTGGGCCCATCCCTGTGCAAATGCCCGGAGCTGGCGCTGGCAGGGAAGGGGTTAAGCGAAGCAGGGAAGGGGTTAAGCGAAGCAGGGGCCCCTCGCTGTTCCCCCCAATCCCCCCCAACCCTGGCAGGCTCCCCAAACCAACAGAGCTGGGAGCTCATTCCCAGAAAGGCTCGAGCGGGGCAGGCGCGTTCCGGGAAGGACCCGCACGGGCCAGCAGAGCCCGGGAGGAGCAGGAACCTCCCTGGCAGCCACGGGGCTGTCCCTGGGACCAGGGGAATCAGGGGAACCAGGGAATTACAGCCCCAGCTCTGGGCCCAGAGCTCTGTTGATCCATGGGGTTTCTTCCGCGGATCCCATCCGTGGAGAGGGAGAGCGACTGGGATGACTCAGGGAGGCAGAGTGATGTTAATTCATTAATTTATCACAAATAGTTTTTATTTTAAAGCACCGAGGCGGTGGAAGGGCTTTAAATTTCCAGGACTGCTGCCAGTTTCCTCCTTCTCTGCAGAGCCCCCTTGGCAGATGCAGGGCTGTGGGGTGAATTCAGCGTTCCTGCTTCCTGCAGCTCCACCGTGGAACTGCCCCAGGGCAGAGGGGCAGAGGGGCAGAGCCTTGGCACAGCCTCCAGTCCTGCCTTCAAAGAGCTCCAGACAACCCCAGCGAGGAGGAGGAGGAGGAGGATGAGGATGAGGATGAGGATGAGGATGAGAATGAGAATGAGGAGGAGGAGGAGGAGGAGGAGGAGGAGGAGGAGAAGTGCCTGCTCTGCTCTGAAATAGGCTGGAAGGGAAAAAAAAAAGAGAAAAAGAAAAAGAAAAAGAAAAAGAAAAAGAAAAAGAAAAAGAAAAAGAAAAAGAAAAAGAAAAAGAAAAAGAAAAAGAAAAAGAAAAAGAAAAAGAAAAAGAAAAAGAAAAAAAAGAAAAAGAAAAAAAAGAAAAAGAAAAAAAAGGAAAAAAGTGCTGTTGTTGTTGTTCCAGAGCCAAGGGGAAGAAAAATTCCTTCCCAGTTTAAGGATCTCTAACACCTGGGTAGAGTTTCACTTCTCTCAGCTGCCTGCTGCAGGCTTTGAGAGCTACTTCCTAATAACTGCGGGCTGCATCCAAAGCTCACTCAGTCAGCCGGATTCTTTCCACCCATCCAAGGCTGATCAGACTTTCTTGGATGATTGGGAATCATTTGACACCCCGAGTGTGCCCGGGGGAGAGCGAGGCTGTTTTCAAGTGGCTCCTTGAATGAGTTTTTCATGTGCACTGAGCTGGGGCACGAATTGGCTGCGGGGAAGCTCCCGGTGCGTTTTCCATGCGCCTCTCCCAGCTGGAGGCTCACGCACAGCCCCTGCCAGCTCCCTGCACTCGCAGCAGGAGGAAGAGGATGAGGAGGAAGCTCTCTGCAGGCCAGGCCAGCTGTGCACGTGCCCCTCTGTCCCATGCTCAGTGCTGTGGCTCTGGTGGCACAGCTGGACGCTCGCCCTGAGCTCTCTGCAGCTTCCTCCCACCCACCCCATGTGCGTGTGGCCATTCCTGGAGGTTCCTTGGATGGGATCCCTGTGTCAGGAGGGGCTGGGTGATCCCCCTGGCCTGGCTGGAGCTGCTCCTTGCTGTGCCTCGCCCGGATTGCTCAGCCTGGCTGCTCCGTGTCGGAACCCAGGACGTCCCTTTGGGTGTCCAGAGTTGCAGGGACCCCTGCCAGGGGTCTCAGAGACCCTGGCACACAGCCCAGAGCACCTGTGGGTTTGGTTATGACCCATGGAGCAAATTTCCAGCTTTGTATGAGGACCTGAAAGCCACAGAAGTTTAAATAGTGTAATAATCAAATTATCACAGGGTGAAAAAGTAGATGTTGGGGTTTTTAGGATAGGGGTTTTGGGGACAAGATGGAGGGACTTGGGTGTGTCCAGCCTTTCTTCTTCTCTACCTCCATCTTCTGCTGTGATGGTGGCACTTTGGGATTGGTTTAGAGTAGAAGCTCACTGTCTAACACAGGTGATAGGTATTGGAAAGTTATTGTAAACATTGTACAGGTAGTTTTTAGTATAAAGACACAACCCTGCCCCAGGGCAGGCAGAGTGCCTGGAACTGTCCTGCTGGACGAACCTTGGCAGGGCAGGAGAAAAATTTTTATAGATAAGGAACAATAAACAACCTTGAGACCGAGAAATGAAGAGCCCTGACTCCTTCTTCGAACGTGCGGGCCGAAACAGAGACTGCTCATGTGCAATAAACTGCAACCTTCCGAGAGCTCCGAGCTGCTGTGGTGCCCCCAGCCAGGGCTGCAGCTCATTAGGGGAAGAAATGAACCCTTTCAGCAGTGGTCACAAGCTGCAAAAGCTTTGGGATGTGTCCAGAGCCTGGTGGTGGTCAGCGAGGGCCAGCTCTCCACCCTTCAGAGAGCTCTGGCTCCCAGAACTGCAACACAAGGGAGGCTTTGAGGGCTGGGACAAACAGCTGGGAAGGGACAAGGCTGGGACAGGTCACAGACAGGCCCTGGCCACCCCAAAAGCGAGGGGGCTCTGTCCTCTGCAGTGCCCCAGCCTTGCTGGGGTGTCCCCAGCACAAGGGAGGCGACAAAAGCTGTGTTGGTGGACAGGAGCATTTAAATCTTGATTTATGCATTTCAATCTTGATTTATGCATTTCAGTCTTGATTTTGGCCATGCGAGGGGTGGGATTTGTCACCTGCATCAGCTGGGCTTGGCATGGGGACATGTGTCCATACTGGGTGTGACAGGGCTGTCCCTGTACCCTGCTGCCCCCGGCCCAGCGAGGTGCCACCCCTGCGGGCACCCTGCCACCCGTGTGAGTCCCCAGTGTCACCAGGGCAGCAGGGAGAG
The DNA here is from genome assembly GCF_037042795.1 of Molothrus aeneus. Taxonomy (NCBI): domain Eukaryota; kingdom Metazoa; phylum Chordata; class Aves; order Passeriformes; family Icteridae; genus Molothrus; species Molothrus aeneus. The sequence continues at coordinate 2,285,929 of NC_089669.1, read as the reverse complement.
CCCCCACAGCCCCCAGGCTCGGCATTCCCGGCGCGGGGTTAAGTAAATATCTGCTAAATATCTGCCTGCGAGCCGAGGAAATGAGTCAAGAAACATCGGGGGAGAAGAAACGCAGATCTCCGAGAGACAAACCCGAGCACAGAGACAAACCCCGAGCACGGAGACAAACCCGAGCACGGAGACAAACCCGAGCACGGAGACAAACCCCGAGCACGGAGACAAACCCGAGCACAGAGACAAACCCCGAGCACAGAAACAAACCCAAGCACGGAGACAAACCCCGAGCACAGAGACAAACCCTGAGCCCAGCCTGTCCTGGGCGTGCTCCCGCCTCCCTGGGACACGCAGGAGGGAACAAATCCCAGGGATCTGCACCTGGGAATGCCCTTTGTGCCCACCTGAGCCCTGCCCACTCCGGGCATCCCCACCTGGGAGCTCCCTCTGTGCCCACCTGGGAGTGCCCTCTGTGCCCACCTGAATGAGCCCTGCCCACTCCGGGCATCCCCACCTGGGAGCTCCCTCTGTGCCCACTTGGGAGCTCCCTCTGTGCCCACCTGCGAGCTCTCTCTGTGCCCACCTGGGAGTTCCTCTGTGCCCACCTGAGTGAGCCCTGCCCACCCCGGGCATCCCCACCTGGGAGTTCCTCTGTGCCCACCTGAGCCCTGCCCGCCCCGGGCACCCCCTGCTCCCTGCCCCGTGCCAGGAGGGGCTGGATCGGCTCTTCCATCCGGGGTGTGTCGGGGCACGAGGAGTTCCCCGCTCCACCCGGGCAACTCCCGGAGGTGCCCAGGTGATGCCAACACCCCCGAGCTCCCTGGCAGCCCGAGGGGAGGCTCTGAACGGCACCCAGAGCTCCAAAAAAACCCCAAAACCAGCGGGCTGAGAATGAAACAAACCGGGCTGAGAATGAAACAAACCGGCAATCACGGCTGAAGGGGGAGGAATTGGATTCTGGCTCCCCCTCCTCCCCCGGCCCGCTGAGTGCAGCTGCCTTCGTTTGGCCTCGTTTGGCTTCGTTTGGCTTCGTTTGGTTAATTGGCTCTGTCAATCAAGTGTCACTCAGGGCTCCTGCCCGGCTGAGGGGAGCTGAGGGTTGGCAAAGGAGAGGTGAGAGGAGCCCTGAGACGCCCGAGGTGTGTGGGAAGTGGAGCTGGAGCTGTCCCCATCACTGCTCTGGGCTCCATCCCAGGGAATTTGGTGCCTCAGTTTCCCTCCAGGGACTGAGGTGACCAGAGGGACCCCAGGAGGGCACAGCTGGTGGAAAATACAGAAATCCAGGCCTGGAAATCTCATGTTTGTCCAACCACAGGGATTCCAGGCTCGTTCTTTGTGTCCCATGGCAGGCACAGCAACAGGCACTTGGAAATTGGGGACAGGACAGGAAGGAAAGTCCCTGTTTGTCCTTTGGTTTTTGTTTTTCCTTTTTAACAAAGGGTTAACCCTAGGCAGCCTTTTGGGGGGAGGTGGCAGAGGCTGGGGGGGTCCCTTTTGTGCCAGGAGGGAAGAGGTTTAGCCAGAGGTGGCACCTGGGAGGCAGAGCCAGGTCTGAGGATGCTCTGCCAGCTCCTCCACCCTGTAAAGAGCTTCTCCTTCCTGTGCCCAGCTCCTCTCCTGATGCACCCAAAACCCTGAAAAACTGCACAGAAAGGGGAGAAAAATAGAAAAAAGAAAGAGAGAAAGAGAGAGAGGAAAGGAAGGAAGGAAGGAAGGAAGGAAGGAAGGAAGGAAGGAAGGAAGGAAGGAAGGAAGGAAGGAAGGAAGGAAGGAAGGAAGGAAGGAAGGAAGGAAGGAAGGAAGGAAGGAAGGAAGGAAGGAAGGAAGGAAGGAAGGAAGGAAGGAAGGAAGGAAGGAAGGAAGGAAGGAAGGAAGGAAGGAAGGAAGGAAGGAAGGAAGGAAGGAAGGAAGGAAGGAAGGAAGGAAGGAAGGAAGGAGAAAAGAGAAAAGAAAAGAGAAAAGAAAAGAGAAAAGAAAAGAAAAGAAGAAAGAAGGATTCTGGAGCTGGCTGAGGGCTGTGGCATTGAGCTGGGAGGGGACAGATGCTGCTGCTCTGTTTGCCCGAAAACAAAGGAGCAGGAGATTCCACTTGGATTCCCAGTTTGTTTACACAGAGATCAAACCCGCTGCAATTTCCTTCTCTGCCTTTCAAGTGGCAAAGGCCTCGGGCTGAGGGGATGCAGCCCCTCGCTGCCAGGTGGGCACCTGGCACTGCCCCAGCGCCCATGGCAGGAGCTGGGCACTGCTTTCTGCCAGTGCTTTCTCTCTGCCCCCTTTTGCAGGAGGAGAAACTGAGGCACCGAGGGGTTTGACACGTAAATGCCCAGCAGTGGATGGGGACGGGACAGAGGAGGGGATGCAGGGATGGGGGGAGCTGCTGGACAAGGGGTTCAGTTCTTGGTGCTGGGAATTGAGGATGGGCTGAGGGAAGGCTGGTGGAGACACCACATTTAGGGGTCCAAACCTGCCCCAAATCCCTGAATTCTGTGAACCACAAACCCCAGCCAAGCTCCCTTGGTGATGAAGGAGTTAAAAGCTCTGGGCCCAGCAGTTTCCAGCCTGTGGCTTCTCTCCCCCCCTTCTCCCTCCCCTGGTTTACAAAAACCCCACATTATCAAAAACCTGCCCAGAATCCTCTCAGCCAGTGACACAGAAAATTCACATTACAGAGGCTGCCAGGGCGACAACAAACAGCAACAGTAAATACAAACACAGCTGTGGGAGCTGCCCTGCCCCGGAACCCCACGCTCCAGCACCACTGCAGCCCCTGGGGACACTCCTCGTCCTTGTCCTGCCCCTGTCACCCTCCAGGGACCACTCTGCCTTCTTGTCCTGCCCCTGCCACCCCGCTCGGGCACCCTCAGCTCGCTGCTTCTTGCGGCTCCTCACCCCCTGCTCCTCTCTTTAACCACACTGGGTTTATCTCTCCAGGGTTGATTTCCTCTCCTGGGCAGAACTTGTGCACTTGGCACTCAAAAGGGATGATCAGGAAGGGCCGGGATGCACAGGGAATAATGGGCTGGGACTCCAACCCAGGGAACATATCCAGGGAATGGGCTGGGACTCCCAGGATATAGGTTGGGACTCACAGGGAATTAATAGGGAGAGCTGGGGCACCCAGGGAATGGGTTGGGATGCCCAGGGAATGAGCTGGGACTCACAAGGAATGAACAGAGAGGGCTGGGATGCCCAGGGAGTGAGAAGGGAGAGCTGGAACTCCCAGGGAATGAGTTGGGACTCCCAGGGAATTAACAGGGAGGGCTGGGATGAACAGGGAACAGGCTGGGACTCCCAGGGAATGGGCTGGGACTCACAAGAAATGATCAGGGAGAGCTGGGATGTACAGGGAGTGAGAAAGGAGAGCTGGGACTCACAGGGAATGAGCTGGGACTCACAGGGAATTATTAGGGAGAGCTGGGATGCCCAGGGAATGGGTTGGGACTCCCAGGGAATGATCAGGAAGAGCTGGGATGCCCAGGGAGTGAGGAAGGAGAGCTGAGACTCACAGGGAATGAGCTGGGAATGTTGGGGCTCACAGGGAAGGAGCTGGGACTCACAAGGAATGATCAGGGAGGGTTGGGATGCCCAGGGAATGGGTTGGGACTCCCTGGGAATGGGTTAGGGAATGGGTTGGGACTCACAAGGAATGATCAGGGAGAGCTGGGATGCCGAGGGAGTGAGAAAGGAGAGCTGGAACTGCCAGGGAATGATTTGGAACTCCCAGGGAATGATTTGGAGCTCCCAGGGAATGATCAGGGAGAGCTGGAGCTCCCAGGGAATCAGTCGGGCACCCCCAGCAGCTCCTCAGGGATTTTCACCCCTGGGATGGGCACGGAGCAGTGCCCAGGGCACCAAGTGGGTCCTTGGTGAGGCTCCTGGTGGGCAGGCAGGGATGTGCTCACAGGGAATCTCTGTCCCCTCTTCTCCCAGGAAAAGCTTGGCCATTCCCCCGCCCCAGCCTGAGGCTGCGTCTCCTCCTTGCCCCTTCCTCTTCCTCCTTTTCCCTCCTCTTCCTCCAGCTCTTCACACACCTGCCAGGCTCCCACCAGCAGCAGGTCCCGAGGCCTCACACCAGGAATGCTGAAGGAGTTTTTTTTTGGTTTTTTTTTTTTTTTTTTCCAGGATCTCTTTTTTCCACATCATCTGCAGAGCTGGTGTTTATTTGAAGTCTGTGGCCGGGTGGAATTTGTATCCCCGCAGTTCCTGTCCTTAATCACTGCTTTTTTTCACCTCTTCTGCTTTCTTTCCTGCCCTCCCATCCCGGTTTACAGCGTTGATTTTGTCCTCGGGGTCACAGGAGGGATCAGGTGGGACTGGGAGCAAAGTGAGCCTGGGAGAGAGGGAAGAGCTGAGCAGGGACAGTGGCTCCAGGGCAGGGAGGATTCCTGGCAGGTCCCTGCTGCCCCCCAGCCCAGGAGATTGTTGGCACGGAGAGGTTGCCTTAATTGTATTTTCCACTTAAAATCAGCACCACAAAACCCACCTGGAAAGCAAAGCAATGAACAGAGTTGGACAATTATGGAAAAGATGGGAATTCTTCCCTTTTGGCTTAGGAGGAGGGCATGGAGCGAGCCTGGACACCCCAGGAACACCAAACCAGTGATTATTGCTGAGATATCCCACAGGGAACCCCAGCAGAGAATCCCAACAGGGAACTCAGCAGAATTCCCAGTGATTGAGGGGCTCTGAACCCCCTTGGTCACAAAGTGAGCCTGGGAGAGAGGGAAGAGCTGAGCAGGGACAGTGGCTCCAGGGCAGGGAGGATTCCTGGCAGGTCCCTGCTGCCCCCCAGCCCAGGAGATTGTTGGCATGGAGAGGTTGCCTCAATTGTATTTTCCACTTAAAATCAGCACCACAAAACCCACCTGGAAATCAAAGGAAGGAGCAGAGGTGGACAACTATGGAAAAGATGGGAATTTTCCCTCTTGGCTTAGGATGAGGGCGTGGACACCCCAGGAACAACCAACCACGTGCATGGGGTGATTTTACACCAAACCATTGATTACTGCTGAGATATCCCACAGGGAACCCCAGCAGAGAATCCCAACAGGGAACTCAGCAGAAATCTCAGTGATTGAGGGGCTCTGAACCACCTCTGTCACAGCAGCACCTGGAAAATCCAGGGATTCCCTGGATTTTTTTGTTTTTCCAGCCCCTCCAAAGCCATTTGGCCTCCACCAGGACACCCCAGGTGGCACCAAGGTGGCAGCAGGGACGTGGCAGGGCAGGGACAGAGAGGATGGAATCTCCCACCTCCCACCTGGGGCTCCTGGCACGGCACATCCACCTCCCAGAGCATCAAAGCAGGGAAAAGCAATGAAGATGGAGAGGACGCAGACACCCGGCCGCCGGAGGGGTTTGGGAGGTGAGATTTATGAGGCTCTGTCTTGCAGCAGCTTCCAGGGAAGGGGAAAAAAAAGAAAAAAAAAGGAAAGAGGGGGAAAAACTCCTCCTTCAGGTGGCTGGAAATGTGTCTTGCTGCAGAGGGCAGAGAGGGGATCCTGCTCTCTGCACTCTCCTCTGCCAGGCTGTGCACAGACCTTGCAAGGGGCTCTTTGTGCTGCTCAGGGTGGCTCAGTGCCACTTCCAGGCACACAGAAAGGATTTTCCTGGGGAAATCTCTCCCTCTCCTGCCCGAACTGCTGCTGTGGCTGCTCTGGCTGCTGTCCTAAGGGGGACAGTGCTGGGGTCTCACAGGCACAGCCCTGCTGAGAGGGCACCTGCTGGATGCCCTGTGCCCTGCCCTCGAGGGGCTGGGGCAGCAACCCACCCTGGAAGCTGAGGAAGGGAGGGAGGAAGGCCATGGATGGGCGGGAGGTGAGGGCAGGGGGGTGTCCTGGCTCTCCCTGCTCACTCCCTGGGAGTCCAAAATCATTCCCTGGGGGTCCAAAATCATTGATTCCCTGTCAGTCTTAGCTCTCCTTTCTCACTCCCTGTACATCCCAGCTCTCCCAGCTCATTCCTTGTGAGCTCCAACTCATTCCCTGAGAGTCCCAACCCATTCCCTGTGCATCCCAGCTCTCCCTATTAATTCCCTGTGATTCCCAGCCCATTCCCTGGGAGTCCCAGCTCATTCCCTGTGAGTTTCAGCTCTCCTTTCTCACTCCCTGTACATCCCAGCTCTCCCTATTAATTCCCTGTGAGTCCCTGCTCATTCCCTGTGAGTTCCAACCCATTCCCTGGGCATCTCAGCTCTCCCTGTTCATTCCTTGTGAGTCCCAGCTCATTCCCCATGAGTCCCAACATTCCCAGCTCATTCCCTATGAGTCCCAACCCATTCCCTGGGCATCCCAACCCAATTCCTGTGCATCCCAGCTCTCCCTGATCATTCCCTGAGTCCAAATCCATTCCCTGGGCATCCCAACCCATTCCCTGGGAGTCCCAACCCATTCCCTGTGACTCCCAACCCATTCCCTGCTCACTCCCCAGCTCACCAAGGGCTGAGCAGAGTGGGAAGAAGAAAGAGCAAAGCTCAGAAAACTCCTTCCCCATCATATTTACTGAACTGCTCTGAGTTATGACTGGAGGCCAAGATCTGGCTTCAGGCGATTGCCTAAATCATTTAGGAGCTGACAAGGCAGGGAGGGGGGAAAATGTTCTTGTAATTCTTCAGTCTGAGGTACATTAAGGAGCCATAAGCCATGTCGAGAGCTTGAATTACATTAGAGAGATTATCCTGTTACAGTTCATAATCCTGGATAATATAGCATCCAGCAGCACACCTGCCAAGGATAAATCTCACCCTGTAATGGGGCAGTCGTGACCCTGGAGCTCCCAGAGCCCTCCTGGCACGGAGCAGCAGCAGCAGCAGAGGGATGGAGGCAGCAGGGACAGCACAGAGCAGTAACAGCCTGGCAGAGGGGGCTGCACCCAGGGAAATCCAGGATTTTCCCCGGGCTGGGATGCTCCAGTGCAGGTGTGGGGTGGGCAAGGACACCTGAGGGTCCTCAGCAGGGTCTGAGCTCCACTGAGGGAGCCAAAGCCTGAGGAACGAGGAGGGGAGCCTGGCAGGCAGGGGGACAGCAGGAGATTTGGGGTCTCCCCTGTCCCTCAGGGATTTGGGGTCTCCCCTAAGGAATGAGCCCCTCTATCCCACAGGGATTTGGGGTCTCCCTGTCCCTCAGGATTTGGGGTTTCCTCTGTCCCTCAGGATTTGTGGTCTCCCCTGTCCCTCAGGGATTTGCAGTGTTCCCTAAGGAATGAGCCCCTCTATCCCACAGGGATTTGGGGTCTCCCTGTCCCTCAGGATTTGGGGTCTCCCGTGTCCCCCAGGGATTTGGGGTCTCCCCTCTCCCTCAGGATTTGGGGTCTCACTTGTCCCTCAGGGATTTGGGGTCTCCCATAAGGAATGAACCCCTCTATCCCACAGGGATTTGAGGTCTCCCCTATCCCTCAGGGATTTGGGGTCTCCCCTCTCCCTCAGGATTTGGGGTCTCCCCTGTCCCTCAGTGATTTGCAGTGTTCCCTAAGGAATGATCCCCTCTATCCCACAGGGATTTGGGGTCTCCCCTCTCACCCCAAGGATTTGGGGTCTCCCCTCTCCCTCAGGATTTGGGGTCTCCCTTGTCCCCCAGGGATTTGGGGTCTCCCATAAGGAATGAACCCCTCTATCCCCCAGGGATTTGGGGTCTCCCCTCTCCCTCAGGGATTTGGGGTCTCCCCTAAGGAATAAACCCCTCTATCCCTCAGTGATTTGGGATCTCTCCTGTCCCTCAGGATTTCCGTCTCCCCCATGGCCCCTCCGGACACTTGACAGAGCCTCTTCTCCCAGCCTTGTGTGTTTTGTTGAAGTGCTCTGAGATAAAGCCCTTTCATCCCGATAAGAGCCCCGTTGCCCTGGTTTCCTCCTCTGGCCTGGGGGCCATTCTTCTCCTCCCTCTTGTTTTTGACCTCGGGTTCAAGAGTGCCAGACCTCCCTGGTTCAGGGGCGGCCGCTATGGGAAAAGGCAGGGCAAGGCTTGGACAGGGCTCCAAAGGCTCAGGGAGCAGCTCCCAAACCACTTGGGACAGCGGGAAGGAGAGGAACAGCAGAGCTGAGCACTTCCCCAAACCTTCCCTGCCCTCCCTTTTGTCTCCTGCCCTCCCTCGCTCCCTTTTATTTACCCCTCCATCCTTCCTCAACCCTTTCCTCCTTTTTCTCACCCTTGTTTTGCTTTCCCTGCCTTCCCTCCTTCCTCCCTCTCCCCCTTCCCCTGCGGCTTTGCCAACTGCCAGCAGATGACATCTCCTTTCATGTTTGGGGCTGAGCGAGGCTCTGAATGTTCGTTTGATTCCGTTAAGATAATAGCTGGTTCACTGTCAGACGCAGACTGATCAGTTAAAACCTTAATCACTGCCTGTCTACTCACATGGCACTTATTTTTTAAGAGATTAATCCCCTAAGCACTGCACCAGCATACATTGAGGCTCAAAGAAAAGGGTGGGTTTTTATTATTATTTGATGCGTTTACTGTTGGAGTTTTTTTCTCTTTTTTTTTATGGCTCTTTTTGGAAAAGATGCCTCCTCCCCACCCTGCCACTTTTTTTGGAGCTTTTCCCCCTCTCTGTGCCTGTCCCTCAAAGCCAGGAGGGAAGGAGGGAGGTGATGGGAGGAGGTGGGAGATGGAGCTGATGCTGCTCTTTGGGAGCTGAGATTTGCAGGATGCTGTGGTGGGCTCTGGATTAAGCCTGGTTGGGCTCTCAGGAGAACTGGGCTCCATCCATGCTTCCCCAGCCTTTCCTTTCCTTTCCTTTCCTTTCCTTTCCTTTCCTTTCCTTTCCTTTCCTTTCCTTTCCTTTCCTTTCCTTTCCTTTCCTTTCCTTTCCTTTCCTTCCCTTCCCTTCCCTTCCCTTCCCTTCCCTTCCCTTCCCTTCCCTTCCCTTCCCTTCCCTTCCCTTCCCTTCCCTTCCCTTCCCTTCCCTTCCCTTCCCTTCCCTTCCCTTCCGTTCCCTTCTGCCCAGGGAGGCTCTGTGTCCACCTCAGACAGGGATTTAGGATTTAAATCACCCCAGTTTAGCTCCTCCCTGCATGAGCAGCACTCTGAAGCAGGCTGAGCTGGCCCCAGACATGGGATATCACCCCAGGGTGTCACCAAGGTGCCAACACGTCCCCAAAGTGCTGCTGGCACTTCCAGCACCAACCACTCCACCCTGGGGTAACAGAGAGCCCAAATCTCCTCCTGAGCCAGGGTTTTAATTAATGGAGAGCCATTAATTGATGGAGAGCAGCACATCACCCCAGCCCAGCTGGAGGGGGACAATGGGATGGGGACACGAGCTGAGCTCCCCTGTGCTGCAGGGCAGCAGAAATGAGCGGCTCTCAGGCTGCATTCGGAATCCCCAAACTTCCAAGGATCCCAAGCGGAGGCTGCCATCCTCCCTCACCCCCACCTCCAAAGGGAGGGGAAAAGCTCCTTTGCCTCAGGTGAGGGCACCTCCTGCAGGTGAGGTTTCCCAAATCATCCCCAGGCAAGGGGAGCTTTGAGGTCCCATTCCAAACCAGAGCATTCCAGGATTCTGTGATGCTCCTCCCCTCCTGCTGCCAGGCCCCGGGGCTGGCCTGGGGAGTGGGGGGTGTTTGTTTCACTGCCTCCAGCACCACAGACACCAGGCACCATCTGAGCGCTGAAGGGTTGTGAAACTTCTCCTTCATGTTTGCCTTGTGATCAAAGAAGGGAGAACAGCCACACATTCCCGGGCTTGCTTTCACACTTGTGAGGAAAGTTCCAGAAAAGCCAGCGTTTTATCACCTCCTGGTTAACATTTCCGGACTCCAGCTGCTTGTGATGGCCATGAGAAAGGAGAGATTCCTGCATCCCAGCAGTTCCTGTGTGCATCCCAGTGATCCCTGCATCCCTCATCCCACTGATCCCTGCATCCTGCATCCACCCCACTGATCCCTGCATCCCACTGATCCCTGCATCCTGCATCCATCCCACTGATCCCTGCATCCCTCATCCATCCCACTGATCCCTGCATCCCTGCATCCCACTGATCCCTGCATCCTGCATCCATCCCACTGATCCCTGCATCCCTCATCCATCCCACTGATCCCTGCATCCCTGCATCCCACTGATCCCTGCATCCTGCATCCATCCCACTGATCCCTGCATCCCACTGATCCCTGCATCCCACTGATCCCTGCATCCCTCATCCCACTGATCCCTGCATCCATCCCACTGATCCCTGCATCCCTCATCCATCCCACTGATCCCTGCATCCCTCATCCCACTGATCCCTGCATCCCACTGATCCCTGCATCCTGCATCCATCCCACTGATCCCTGCATCCATCCCACTGATCCCTGCACCCCTCATCAATCCCACTGATCCCTGCATCCTGCATCCATCCCACTGATCCCTGCATCCCTCACCAATCCCACTGATCCCTGCATCCATCCCACTGATCCCTGCATCCTGCATCCATCCCACTGATCCCTGCATCCATCCCACTGATCCCTGCATCCCACTGATCCCTGCATCCATCCCACTGATCCCTGCATCCCACTGATCCCTGCATCCATCCCACTGATCCCTGCATCCTGCATCCATCCCACTGATCCCTGCATCCCTCATCCCACTGATCCCTGCATCCTGCATCCATCCCACTGATCCCTGCATCCCTCATCCATCCCACTGATCCCTGCATCCCTGCATCCCACTGATCCCTGCATCCTGCATCCATCCCACTGATCCATCCATCCCACTGATCCCTGCACCCCTCATCCATCCCACTGATCCCTGCATCCCTCATCCCACCACATTCCCGAGTGCCCAGCCCTTGGATCTGCCCCTCCCTGAGCTCGTGGCTCTATTTAAGTGATGTCAGAGAGGTCAGACCCAGCTCAGGGTCTGACCCTCCCCAGCAGCTCAGCCAGGGGCTGTTGAGCTCTCCCTGGCACAAATCAGCTTCCAGGGAGCCGCTTCCAGCAGCTCCTCTGGGAATTTTGCAGCCCCAAGCTGGGGCTGGACACCTGGACAGAGCCCTCACGTCCCCATCCTGCTCCTGACCCCACACCTGCAGCTCCTGGAATGGATGGAAGAGAGGAGGAATTGCTGGATTCAGGATTTGGTAAGAGAAAATCAGGAGAGTGTGAAAGGGGTTTTGTCAGCTGCTGGTGGAGTTTCCTATTGAAACTGAAAATGGAGTGAGAGAACAGGCCCTGAGTGTATTTTGGCAATTTTTTGGTGAAGTAAAACAAAGCTGTCAGAAAGATCTGAACTTGTATGGAGAAGCAGAGTTCACCTGCAGGCCTCACTCTGCTCAATCCCCCAGCGATTCCCGAGGAGCTGGAAAAAAAACAAAGAAAACAAAACCACGGAAATTGAAATAAATGATCCCCAGAATCAGGGGGATGGAATTTTAAGAAAGCTCACAGAGGAAAGGGATGCAAAATTCCTCGCTGCAGAGGGATAAAGCAATTTTGAACTAATGGAGATTAGGAAGAAGCTCTCCCACAGGACTGGTTATCCCATAAATTAATGGGATCAATGGTGTCACAGCCCCCAGGCACAGGGTCCTGAGTCATTGCTTTAAGTGCTAGGAGGGCACAAACACCCTGTCCTGGAGCAGCTGGGGCTGGGCACTCCTGGAGATTGCACAGGGACAGATGGATCCTGTTATCCCATTGTTCTGGCCCAGAATTCCAGGTGTCCTGACAGGTACTCCTTCCTCAGAGATCTGCTTTTTTAACGTTAAACCTCACAATTTTAGTCAACACCAAGGAAACGATTATCCCATGGGTTTGTTGTTATATATTATTTTGTTATTTATTATCTGGCTGTGCTTATTGCTGTACTGCAGCAGCTTTGCAGTGAGGGTTGATATTAATAAAGAATAGCCAGGAATTAACAGCAATTCCTTAATTATGGATGTGATCTCCATTCTGGGCCTTTCCCTGCCTGAGATCACTCCTGGGCTGAGGAGCTCCAGTGTGCTGAAGGAAATTGCTGCCAAACTTCCCAGGGGTATGGAAGTGTTTGAGTCCCCCTGGAAATGCCAATGGCTCCAAGGCTTCACCCTCAGAGCCCAGACCTGGGGTGGATTTGGGAATTCAGCAGCATTTCCTCGGGATTTCACCCTGAGATCCTTCCTCCTCTACCCCAGCACCTCAAAACCATTTAAAAGCCTTGAAAATAAAACTGATGCAGAGAAGGGCTTGTTGTTGCTTCTCAAAGGGGCTCCAAGGCAAAGGGACAAGAGGGGAAACCCACAAAGTCCCGTTAAATTTTGCTGGAAGTGCTGAAATCCCAGTGCTTGCCCCTCATTCCATCCCAGTGACCTCCAGGAGCATCCCTGCTCCTCATTCCCATCCCTGCTCCTCATTCCCATCCCTGCTCCTCATTCCCATTCCCACTCCTCATTCCTATCCCTGCTCCTCATTCCCATCCCTGCTCCTCATTCCCATCCCTGCCCCTCATTCCCATCCCAGTGACCTCCAGGAGCATCCCTGCTGTCTCAGCAAATGGAAATGTGACAGATTGACCAGCAGAGCTTCCTGGATGGATTTCCCACAGATTGCTGCTGCACCCACAATGGAAACTGATAAAAAAACCCCAGCAGGGAACACACAGCACCTCATCTCCTGCTTGTGATACCTTACAAAAAGCCCTTTTCCCTCGTAGGGGATAAATCCTTCAGCCCCAATCCTCTGGTGGGAAGCAGAGAAGGAGCAGCAAACCCCATGACCCTGCCTGGAGTCAACAAGTGGTCAAGCAGAGGTCAAGGGGCCGAAATGGGGCCAAAAAGGGCATTTTCTGCCAGGCCCATCTGGTGGCAAGCGGCCAGGCAGGACCCCAAAGGTGCAGCAGTGCTCAGGCTCCAGGCCTGGGCTGTTCCTTCCCCCAGACAGTAGCAATTATCATAATCAAGCAGTTGACTCCAATTACGCCTTCCTCTCCTGGCAGCCGGGGGATGGACACGGCCCAGGGAAAGTTCGCAGCCGTGTCGCCTTTGCATATCTTAATCTGAAATGACAGGGTGTGACACGGGGGGCCGGTGACCCTGCCAGCCTTCAGCTGTTCGTGTGGCAACAATTTCCAGCCCCAAATTACTCCCAGGCAGGGCTTGATTGGAGGTTCAAGGCAGCAGGAGAGAGAAGCCATTTAGGGGACTGAAACATTCTTCACAGGCCTATTTAAATACAATTTACATTCCAGGCTCTGCTGTTGGTGCATTGTTAATTGCACCTTGTACCTCAGTTTATTTTGTAGTTGAAGGGGGTTTTGCTTTGCTGTTGTTTTTCAAAGGCCTCCTTTGCCTGCTTTTTTCTCTTTTCCTAAGGGGCTGTTCTCAGAATACAGTTCCAGTTCCTGGAAGGGAAAATAGATTAGTGGATTTAAAGGCCAGAAGGGACAAACAGATCATCTCGGTGACCTCCTGCAGAAGACAGGCCAGGACATTTTGCTCAGTAATTCCTTTGTCTGCCGTTTGTCCAGACTTAACCCAATCCCCTGCAGTGACCAGAACACCCCTTCCAGAAAGGCTGGAGCCATGGAATCTCAGGAATCTCCAGGTCTTCCAGTGCAGCATCACCTGGAGCAGTCACACAGGGAGATCTGGGCAGTCCTGGGCTGCTGGAGCCATGGAACCTCAGGAATCTCCAGGTCTTCCAGTGCAGCATCACCTGGAGCAGTCACACAGGGAGATCTGGGCAGTCCTGGGCTGCTGGAGCCATGGAACCTCAGGAATCTCCAGGTCTTGGGGCAGATCTTGCAGTGCAGCATCACCTGGAGCAGTCACACAGGGGAATCTGGACAGTCCTGGGCTGCAGGGACAGCAGGGACAGCCTGGTTTGATGGTGGCATCTCAGAGCTTCAGATGAAATCAGGTCCCTGCTGTGCTTGGGGCTGAGGAGAGAGGACAGAGCCAGCCAGGAATGTCACCAGCACAAAAGGACAAAGCCAATTGCGGAGGCCAAGAGAAGCCTCAATTTCCAGCATTTCTTTAGCACTGCTGTGTTTGTTGCCTCACCTGAGGTTAATTTAATCCAATTATGGGCAGAAAATCCTACACAGCTGAATTTTGGGGGTGCAGACATTTCTCTCTTCTCAGAACTGACCAAAGGCTGAATTCTAACCTGCTGCTAACAAAGCAAAAAGGGATTCCAAAATCCCTTTTCCTCAGCCATGCAGAAAGGGTGACTGGAGAGATGGAAAATGGATTTTGAATTTCCCAACGTGGGTGGAATTTCAAACCTCAGCTCTGCTTGTAAAAAAAAAAACCCCAAAAACACCAAAACCTCAAACAAAGCATCTGTTGGGGAGCAGAGGGGTGAAACACCGCAGAATTTCCCATTCCTCTTTTTCCAACTTGTTGTAAAGCCAAAGTCTCTCCAAGGGCTTGGGATCATTTGTGACCTTGGGCTTCCCACCAGGCTAAAATCCAACTTTGGATCCTGGCAGCTGGAGCTGGGATCCAGGAATCCTTGCTTTAGGAATGCCCTGAGAGGTTCAAATGGAGTTTGACAAGTGGGACTGTTCAATGTGGAGAAGAGAAGCTTCAGAGTGACCTGATTGTGGCTTTCCAGTGCCTGAGGAAAAATGGAAAGGGAATATTTACATGGAAGGAAGGACAGGACACAGGGAATGGCTTCAGACTGTCAGAGGGCAGGGACAGATGGGACATTGGGAAGAAATCCTTCCCTGGGAAGGTGAAGAAGCCCTGGCACAGGTGCCCAAAGCAGCTGTGGCTGCCCCTGGATCCCTGGAGTGCCCAAGGCCAGGATGGATGAGGTTTGGAAAAACCTGGGATAGTGGAAGGTGTCCCCATGGCATGGGGCCATGGAATGAGATGAACTTTAGGGTCTCTTCCAAGCCAAAGCATTCTGTGATTCTCTGAGTGCATCCAGCAAGGCAGAAACCTTTCCCCTGAAGCTCCTGTCCCCCAGGCCAGCTGTGATTCTGCCCCAGGGACACCCAGCAGCTCTGCCAGCCCAGAGCTGTTTTGGCATTCTTTTCTTTGAGCCCCATCTGCTGGAGTCCCACGATTTCATGACACATTTGATCTTTCCCTCACTTGTTCCTATTTCCAAAGCCCCCTCTGAGCCTTTGCAGCCGAGGGCAGAAGCCATAAACCTCAAGAAATGAAACAAAACAATAAAATTGAGGAATTTCAGGACGGCCCCATGATTCCACAGCTTCTGGGTGTCACTGGCTGGGAACCCCTGGTGCTGAGAGGAACCTCCTGGGCCTGGTTCTCATTCCCACGGGTTCCCATGGATTCCCCGCTCTGGCCACAGCCAGGACATAAAAAGGTGTTGGTGTAAATGACAGCTAAGCTCACTTGACCCCAGCCAGCCTCCTCCTAATTTCCTCCAGCTCTGGGGAGGTCTGACTCAGACACCAGCTCGGCAAAACTTGACGGAGAGACAGACAAATGTTCTCCCCAACCTGCTGCTGCTGCTGCTGCTGCAGAGGCCTCGGAGCCAATTATCCCGGTGATCTCACTCCTCCCTCCCTTCCTTCTCCTCTCTCCCCCTTTTCCCATCACGTGCCTGCTCCCAGCACACGCACAGTGCTCCTGCAAGGGGGGGAAAAAAAGGGGAAAAAAAAGCAGGAATGTGGAGGGTTTGGGAGCCCCCTGAGAGCAGGTAGATCCATCTGAGCAGCGCCTGCCTCCTCCAAGGAGGGAGGAGATCGGTTTACATAAGTGCTTTGCCATATGAAGGAATAATTCAGAGGTATTAATAGAGGTTAAAGTTTCCCAAGGAATCCCAAGCAGGCCCCACAGACACAGGTGGGTTCTTTCACTCACAGGGATGGGTGGAGTGGCACAGCTCCAGTGGGGGTGCCCTGGGGTGGGCACTGCCAGAGGGGTGAGTGGGAGTGACCCCAAAATCTCCCCGTGGTTGTTGGGGGGACAGGAATGGCCAGGCAGGGTGCTGGGTGCTCACAGAATCGTGGGATGGCTGGGTTGGAAGGGAGATGCATCATCCCATTCCATGTCCTGCCACCTTCCCCTGTCCCAGGGAGCTCCAAGCCTGGCCCAGCCTGGCCTTGGGCACTGCCAGGGATCCAGGGGCAGCCACAGCTTCCCTGGGCACCCCCAGGGCCTCACCCCCCTCACAGGGAGGAATTTCTTCCCTGTATCTGATCCAAACCTGCTCTCCTTCTTATCTGGGAGGGAGGAGCTGAGTTCCAGGGCAAACTTGGGGTCAGGAAGGGATCTGTGTGGGACACTGGCAACACACCCAGGCAGGGACACACGTGGGATGAGGCTCATGATGTGTGCCACTGAATCCCAGAACTTCTGAGGCTGGAAAAGCTCCTCAAGGCCAAGCTGTGCCCAATCCCTACTTTGTCACCAGCCCAGAGCGCTGAGTGTGACATTCAGTCCTTCCTTGGACACCTCCAGGGGTGGGGACTCCAAACCTCCCTGGGCAGCCCCTTCCATTATCTGACCACCCCTTCCATCAGGAAATTGTGAACTTCTCCCAGGTGGAGCCCAGCCCAGCCACAATCAGGGACGTGTGGAGTGGGCTGTGCCAGTGCCACACTGGGAAATTCTGTGATTTCTGAGCTTTTCCTGAGCTCAGGTGCCACAGACCAACCTGAAACCTCCTTCTGCTTTGGCACAAAGCCCCAGCTGGTGCCCAGCCATGATCCAGCTCCTGGAGAGGTGGCTCCATGCTGACTAAGAGGATAAACCAGCATGGAGCACAGACAGGAGGGTACAAGAAGAGCCCAAATCCCCTTTTGTTTGGATTAGGATCCCGGATAATGTTGCTGATTCTCCAACACGGAGCTTTTCACAGCCCAGAGAGTTTTACACCACCCCAAAAATAATCATCTCTCAGATCCCCAGTGATTACTGAGCTTTCACCCTGTAAACACACACAGGACCAAGCTCCAGCCCACCCTACCTGGACTGTGCTGCCTTGCACGGATTTGGGATTTGGCCCAGAGCCTTGGGATCACAGCCCTGCCCGGAACATGTGGCGGCTGCTCTGCCCCAAAAGGGACTAACAAAGAAATAAGAATATTTGTTAATTTTTTTTTTCCACTGCAAAGCAGTTAAACCTCCTAAGACACTTTTTCCAGACATCTAAATCCTTTAAAAATATTCTCTAGACTCCATAAAACTTACATTTTCCCTGGATTCTCCTGTGAGTTATTAAAAAGCTGAAGTCCCTACCTTAAGAGCTTAGAGCTTGGTCATGAGCAGAAAGCCAACAACGTGGAGTGGCACCTCCTGGTGCATCCAGAGACACGGCCCAGACTTGGTGGGGAAGAGCTGGGGATGCAGAGAACAGCCCAGCCTGGGGGTTTTGGGGGTTTTTGGGGTATCCAGGCTGAGGCAGAGGGAGGGATGAGTGTTGGGATCATTGATAGGCACAGCGACGTTTGGGGCTGCTGGAAATTGTTACCACGTCCTCAGTGTTTGCTCTTTGCTCAACATAATGCTTGGCAAAGTTGGATTTTAACGGCATTTGGTTTGGTTTCTACCCAAATCAAGTTTATTCTCTCGATACACAGGCCAGAAGAAAGTTTGTGGATGCTGTTTTCTGTCCATCCATCCATCCATCCATCCATCCATCCATCCATCCATCCATCCACCCACCACCCCCAGAGTGCTGTAGCAACAGCACAAGGGGAATGACTGAAAAATTGAAAAAGGGAAAATTTCAATATATGGATGTCCCTGTGAGGGTGGGGAGGCCCTGGCACAGGTTTTCCTGTGGCTGCCCCATCCCTGGAAGGGTCCAAGGCCAGGCTGGAAGCAACCTGGGACAGTGGAATATTTTAGGGGGTGGGACTGGAAGAACGTTCAGGCCTCTTCAAACCCAAACCCTTCTGTGATTCCATCCCAGCTCAACACGGAGGGGCTTCAGACAGAGCCAGCACAGGGTGGATTTTTCCAGGATTTTTCCATCGCTGCTTTCCCAGATCTGTGCTCCAGCAAGGCTGGAATCAAAGGGATCTAAAACCCTCCCTGCTTGCCTTGAACATCAGTTTGTCTGGGCCGTGAACTCTGCCGACAGCAGCTCCAGTGAAGTGCTCTGCTCTCACTTTTCCCCTTTTTTTCCCCTTTTTTAAAAGCTTTCCCTCCCTGCTCTTCCCCGGCTCCCTCCCAGAAGCACCGGTGGTGTTTTTAACCCAGGCATGAAACAATCCCAGAGCCGCAGATTGTGATGTTTCAGATAACATACGGAGAATGTAAATCCTGTCAGCAAGTGCAACAGCCGTAAAAGGCTAAAATGGATTCCTGCGGATTAGAAATAAAGCACAGAAAGGGCCCTGTTCTCTCACTTTCCTCATCCCACAACCTCCTCCACCCCCCCTCCTCACTCCCCTTAAAAAAAAAAAAATCTCCTGGAAATACAAGGGGCGGGTTTTTATTATTTTTTTATTATTTTTTATTATTTTTTCTTTTTTTTTCATCAACTTAAAAGAAAAATAAAATACATTCCAGGAAAAGGACTGCTGCTAAGAAAACTCAAACCAGAAAATGCTTAAAGATGTTTTAATGACTTAAACACAGGGCCGAGATTGTGCCTAAAAGTTTCCACATTTAAAAAATGAAAAAAAGAAAAAAAGAAAGGAAAAAAGGGGGGAAAAATCAATACGAAACGTCCCCCAGTACAAGTGCTGCTGGATTTCTTGCCGGATTTCTCTCCCAAACCATCGGGGTTGTTAAAGGAGATCCGTTTAAGCAAAGTTTATGCTTCTGGTCCGAAGCAAAAAAAAAAAAAAAAAAAAAAAAAAAAAAAAAAAAAAAGGAAAAAAAAATAGGGGGAAAAAAGGGGGGAAAAAGGCAAAAAAAAAAAAAGGGGGGGGAGGGAAAAAAAGGCAAGAAAAAAAAGGGAAAAAAGGCAAAAAAAGGGAGGCAAAATTTAAAAAGAAGAAGAAAAAAAAAAAGCTCCTAAAAATAATGAAGGCCACGTGAGCGCGGGTCCGAGAGGCTGTTAACAAGCAGCTGACAAGTTTCTGCTGCAGGAATTAGCCCCTCATTTAGGAGGAGATTAGCAGAAATCTTCCCTCTCATTACCGAGCGAGCCGCGCTCGCTGCGCCGGGGCCGCTCCCGGAGCCCCGGCCCGGCCCGGGCTGGGCTTCAAGGGCGGCTTCAAAGGCGAGGGGTCCCCGCTGAAGCCACCCCATGTAATTTGTCACTGTGTTGTGGAGGGCCCCGGGAGCTGATGGGAGCCTCTGAGGGCAGAGTCTGAGCCGCTGCGGGGTCACGGCCCCGGGCAGGGCCGGGCCGCAGCTGCCGGAGCCGGGCAGGCCAGGCCAGGCCCGGAGGGGCTGAGGGGAAAGAGCCGGGATCCCGTGGGGGTGAGAGCGGGGAGGGAGAAACTGGGCTCAGACAGACCCAAAAGAGACAGAGAAACTGGGCTTAGACAGACCCAAAAGGGAGAGAGGAACCTGGTAAAACAGCCCCAAAAGGGAGAGAGAAACTGGGCTCAGACAGACCCAAAAGAGACAGAGAAACTGGGCTCAGACAGACCCAAAAGAGACAGAGAAACTGGGCTCAGACAGACCCAAAAGGGAGAGAGAGGAACCTGGTAAAACAGCCCCAAAAGGGAGAGAGAAACTGGGGTTAGACAGCCCCAAAAGGGACAGAGAAACTTGGCACAGACAGACACAAAAGGGGGAGAGAAACTGGGCACAGACAGACCCAAAAGGGGGAGAGAAACTGGGCACAGACAGCCCCAAAAGGGAGAGAGGAACCTGCTCAAACAGCCCCGAGAGGGAGAGACAAAACCTGCTCAAGCAGCCTCAAAAGGCAGAGACAGACCCCGCTCAAACGGCCCCAAAAAGGAGAGAGGAACTTGGCTCAAAAAGCCTCGAAAGGGAGAGACAAAACCTGCTCAAGCAGCCCTGAGAGGGAAAGAGGAACCTGGCTCAAACGGCCCCAAAAGGGAGAGACAAAACCTGCTAAAACAGCCTCAAAAGGGAGACAGACCCAGGTCAAACAACCTCAAAAGGGAGACAGACCCAGGTCAAACAGCCCCAAAAGGGAGAGACAAAACCTGCTCAAACAGCCTCAAAAGGGAGAGCTAGACCCAGGTCAAACAGCCCTAAGAGGGAGAGACAGACCCAGGTTTAAACAGCTCAAACTGCTCCAAAAGGGAGAGACAAACCCTGAGACATCCACGGGCAGCTCCATCATCGAGTGGCACAGCCTTGGCACAGCTCTGTCCCAGGGAGCAGCACCTGGAGTGTCCTGGGCAGAATGAAACCCTAAATCCCTTGACAGAAAATCAAACAGGCCAAGCTTTGCCTGTGGGTGTGCCCTGTTACTGATGGGAATGTGGACACACAGAGGTACCCACAGGCAGAGCTGCTCCCAAAACCCTCCCAGTGCCTGGGAATGTGGGATAGGGAAGTTTGCAGTGTTCTACAGCAAAAACATCACCTGGGTGGAACCCAAAAAGGTTCCCATGTCCTGTCTGGAGCCAAATGTCCCACCCTGCTCCCACCACAGCAGCCCTGAAATCAAACTTGCTACAGCCAAGGCTCTTCCACAGCTTTGGGAGGAGGAAACTCCTCTCCTACATGGATTCTTGGTGAAAATAAACCAGCGTGGGACAGGGGATCCACCAAACCACCGCTCTCCACCCCTCTGCACAGCAGGAAGGACCTGCTGAGGCTCCAACCCAAAACAACTCAGCAGCTGCTCTGCCACCTTCTTCTCCCCTTCCTCATCCAAAAACCTCATTTCTCTTTTTCACTCTCTGTTGACGAGGGCTGGGTGGTTCTTGGGGTATTATTATTATTATTATTACTATTATTATTATTATTATTGAGAACATGCAATCGTGTTTCAAAGCCCAGATTTCCATCCAAAAGAGTAGGAGGCCGTAGTCAGACTTCCCAGACCACAAAGACGCACAGCTCTGCGGCTTTTCCAGCCAGAGTTTCCATTGTATTCTTCCCAGATGAACTTTTAAAATGTGTGCGTGTTATGTGTCAGCGTGTGCGCAAACGTGCGTGGTTTTACCTCTCTTAAAAATAATAAAAAAAGACTTTAAAAAAGAAAAAAAGAGTGAGCAAGTGAGGCTTTCAGGAGGTTAATCACTGACCTGCTGCCAAGTTGGATATGTGCATGGAAGGGGGGAGTCAAGGGTTTTAATCCCAGTTTTTGATAAATAGAAGACATTCTAGTCATAATAAAACGTGTTTTACACTTGAGGGGAGGAATAAGGGGGAGAAAAAAGGAAAGTTTTGGCCAGGCACTGCGAGCTCCTGAGCCCAAACAATGAGGTTCAGAAACATAACTGTAACGCATTAGTAAATTGACAATGAAATTGCAGTTACTTCACTGGCTCTTTATTAAATAAACACAGCCCGAAAGGGACCTGTCTGCCCCGGAGGTATTTGCAGAGGGTTCACGTTACAAACCCAACACCGGCACCGCTCCCCCCCCAGAGCAAACACATTCCAGCCGGACCCTGCGAGGTGGGGCCAGCCCGGTTTTTCCCCCTGTCACTTTTTCCCTTTCGTGGAGATCCTGGGTGGATTTCACAGCCTCTGGAGTTTCAGCCCCAGCCACAGCTCCCCTCAGGGCTGGGTGGGAGAAGGGGGTGTGGGAACAGGGCATTGGTGGAGCAGCCCCTTCCCCACACACCTGGCCCTGGCCCTGCCCTGCTCCTGCACCTTCAGAAAGCTCTGAATTTCCTTTCCATCCCAGCCCCAGCTCCTGGTGGCAGTTCTGCTCTTCCTCACCCTTCCCACTGAATCCCAACAAGCAAAATTCCCCCACCCCATTCAACCAACCACCATGGAGCCCTTTGCAGCTACAAACAGCCCCAAAAGGGAGAGAGGAACCTGGCTCAAAAAGCCTCAAAAGGGAGAGACAAAACCTGCTCAAACAGCCCCAAGAGGGAAAGAGGAGCCCCAAGCAGTGACCACCAGCACTTCCCACTCAGCAGCTGCACTAAAGGGGCTCCCAACACCATCTCCATCCCTGTCCTGCTCTGGATCGATCTCATCAACGTTCCTGATGCTTTGCCAAGGCTTTACCCACAGCTCTCCAAGGCCACAGCCACAAGCGGAACCAAGATCCCCCATCAGAAACCTCTGGAGAACCAGCTGGAGCTGCCATGCAAGGTGAAGCCACCTTCACCTGCAGCTCTGCCTGACTATTCCAGCCAAATCCCAGCCCCATTCCAGATGGAAACTGGGGTGATCCATCCCTGTCCTGCTCTGGATTGATCTCATCAATGTTCCTGATGCTTTGCCAAAGCTTTACCCACAGCTGGAACCGAGATTCCCCATCAGAAACCTCTGGAGAACCAGCTGGAGCTGCCATGCAAGGTGAAGCCACCTTACAAACCCTTCACCTGCAGCTCTGCCTGACTATTCCAGCCAAATCCCAGCCCCATTCCAGAGGGAAGCTGGGGTAATCCATCCCCACACGCACACACGCCGGAGACAAAAGGAACGTCGGCGTGTTCAGCACCTTGCGAGGCCTTGAACGGCTGCCAAGGGCCTTTGGAGAGGGGCCAAGGCAGTCCATGAGATGTGAGGGATCAGGATTCTCAGCAGCCCATGGGGTCTGGAGCAGGCTGTGCTACTGTTGGAGCCTGGTCATGACACGCTCCCCCTTGTTCTGAGATGTACCTCCTGTGGAGGCAGCTTTTCCCCGGCAGGGATTCCATCCCTGGCTGCCAGGAGCAGGGAAAAGCCTCTGCTCCTCTTCCCTGCAGCACCAGAACTCAAAGAAGCAGTGGGTTAAGTGTTTTCCTGCTCTGCTGTCATCGAGGGCTTTGTGGGAAAACATCAGGCTCCCACAAAGGTAAAACGCAGAGATGGGAAGAATCCTGTGGAGCAGAGAATTTACCTGTCACTAATCCCATCCAACCAGTCTCCACCTGGACTTCAAATTTCCCCAGCTCGAGGCTCATATTCCCAAACCTTCATGCAGATGTCTGAGGGGGTGAGAAACCACGCCAAAATTCTTTTTTTTTTTTTTTTGGGGGGGGGGTAATTTCTTCATTTCTTCAACACCTTCTCCAAAAACCTGAGCCTTGGAACAAGAGCATCCCACTCCCACTGAGGAGCCCCCTGCTCCTGCAGGGAGCAGCCAGAGCCAAGGGGATGAAGAGGAAGCAGAGACACAACCCCTGATGGGAATTTCAGTAACGTGGGAGATGGAATTGGCATGTTTTGTTTTTGTTTATGCTGCGGAAATCAGGAGGTGAAAGCTCAGGGCAATAACGTGATGTGGCTTTACACAACTCTGTGTCAAAGAAAGGGCTGGGGAATGCTCTGCACCTAAACATGGGTGTAGGGAGCACTGGAGGGTGATTATCTGAGTTTCTCCTCTTTGTCCTATCCCCTCAGCTGCCTGACTGCTTTAAAATCCACCAGGACCAAGCTCACACCAAGTGTTTCCTTCACCATCCTGTTTTTCCACGTGAGCAAACGGTGGTGTTGGCGCATGGAACCTTTGGAAGGGCTTAGGGAGGGGGGAGGCGGCAAATTCTCAGGGATTTTGGGCTCTTAAATCAAGGCTGGATGTTTCTCCCCGAGGGACAATGCTGTGGCTCCACCAGGGAGTGCCTGGAGCGTGCAGGAGAGGGTGGGAGTGGGCAGGGGGTGAGCCCAGCTGCTCCAGGGGATTCCATCTGGCCCCGAGGCTGAGCGTGGAATCACAGACACGGCCCCTTCCCTGCCAAAAGCAGCTTTAATTTGGTGAGTGAGTGCAAAGGAGAGCTTTCCACAGAGTTCTTTCATTCCTATAGACTGGTGGAGTTTCAGATTTTTTTTTTTTTTTTTTTTTCTCCCAACTTGGTGCAGCCTCCAAGTTTCCCTGTGAAAATTCCATGCTGGGATGGTTTTTGTCTGTGAGTTACCTTTTGCAGACTGCCCAGGTGCAGCCCCCTCTTTAAAGGGGTTCTGACCTTTTCCTACCTGGGACAGGGGTGAGTTTCCTACTCCCACTTTAAGAAAAATCCATTGTGGATTTGCCCTTTGTGGGCAAGGCATGAGGGAGAGCGACTGCAAGACAAAATTTACAGGGAGTTAAACTCTTGGAGTTTCCATCTTTTCCCCATCCAGGTGGTTCCATGCATCATCTCTCCTGGCAGTGGAAATCAAATCCCCTTGATTTCAGAATGCTCCCACCTTCCCCTGCCCCATTTTCCAAGCCTTCCCTTGCCATCTGGGAAAGAGGGCTCGAAGCCACCCTGCAATGAAACCTTACCCTGCCTCTTTTTCCAGCCTGTCTGACAGAACAAGTCAGCTGTGGGCCTCAGCACCAACTTTAAACAACCCCCCAATCCAGCAGGTCAGGCCATTTTAGCATCTGTACCTTTTATTTGTAGCAGACTGTTAATAATTAAGTGATGCCTTTCATACAGACATTTACAATAATTTAACCTTGCCCTTGCTGTGTAATTTATTCTTCGCAGAAGCCAATAAAAATAAAGGCCCCATATTTCGTCCCCCTTGCTCATTCTCTGTCCATATATATATATATATATACACACATACAGCCAGGAGAGTGTAATAGGTTTCACATATTGTTCCATAGGTATCATTAGGGTACCAGAGCCAAGTGTCTCAGTTCATATGACTCTTTATAGGTGCCTTATAATCCACATAAAATTGAGTTTATGTTTCCTTTCCATCTGCTGATTCTAAAACAAGATGAGGAAGGGTTTTCTCACTCTTTTTCTCTGTTTTTTTTTTTCCTTCTTCATTCCACTCCTCACTGCACCAAACTCAAAATTTAAAGAGGAACCAACAATCTCCAAACTGGGCATCCTTTATTATCCATCTTTGGTGATGCCTTATCTCTGACCATGATGAGCATTAAAGACTCCAGAAAAAAGGTTGGAGCGAAGACAAATATCAAACCTCCTGCCCAGGGAGGAAAACCCTTCCCAAGTTTGCCATGGAGTCATTTTTCCTGTTTCTAAATCCACATAACAGAACCCAGCAGGTAGATGGAATAGGAGCAAGGGAAGGGACTAAAACCTGAGATTTATTCCTTCTCCAAAAAAGAAACAAAACAAAAGGAGAGGAAAAAAAAAGCCCAGGACAGGGAAAAAACGAGCCAGAGCTCAAAGTATTGGCTGCACTTCCACAGCAAGTCCTAAAGAGGCTACGCAGAGAAACAAAAGAAAATTATTTTCCCCTAAAGAAACATTCGTAAAAACACGTTTATTAAAGCCCCAAAAATTCCATAACACATCAGAGCCCCGGTGCTCTGGAGAGTGCTGGGCTGAGCACGGGGCCTGCCCTGCTGGGCCTCCCAGTCTGCCCAGTCCAACCCAGCCAGGGCCACCAGCACAGCACAGCTTGGCCTGATCCTTGTGGAAGAGGGCCTAGAGCCTCAGCTGGGCTGATCCTGCACTCCAAAAATCCCCTTTAATGCCCTTCCTGTGGTCTAACCTGCTCTTAAATCCTCTGCTTTAGTTATTCCAGCTTTTCCAGAGGAACCATGCCGTGGGATAGGGCTTGGAGCAGGCTGGGATGGTGGAAGGTGTCCCTGTCCATGGCAGGGGCTGCAATGAGATGGGATTTAAGGTCCATTCCAACCCAAACTAGGCTGGGATTCCGTGTTGGAACCTCTGTGGCACACAGGGGACCTGTTTCCCCTGGTAACACTGCAAAAATTTCCCATTCCATCCCAACCACAACTCTTTTTTTCCCCTGGATCCTCTGGAGCAGCAGCTCCATGAAATCTCCCTCACGTTGTTCCTGGGGCTGTTTTCCAGCAGGAGGACAGGGAAGGACAACCCAGACCCTGATCCCCAGCAGGGCTGGCTCAAAACTGCTCCATGGTCCCCGTGAGGTGATGGAAAACTTTCCCCAGCATCAGGTGTGAGTGTGAGCAGCTCCAGTCCCACCCCGAGCAAGTGTTATAAACACACAGGCACAATCTAAATATTTATGGCACATGAAATCTCCCGTCTGCTGTTGCTCAGAGCCCAGAGCCGAGGAGGGAGGGGGAGTTAAGAGGTGATTATTGTGAGGGGCCTGAAAACCCAAAATGTGGGATTGAGCTGAGTCCAGTGCCCTGGAATGGTCACTGCACCGGGGCCAGGTGTCAGCTCAGCTCCCTGACAAGGATCTGAGGGGTTTGTCACTGCTGGGCCTGGCTTCCATGGGGAAACAGCAGATGGAAAACACGGCCCTGGCTTTGTGGGCTCCTTTTCCTCTCTAGCACCTCCTGAGAGAGCGGCTGCTCCAGCTCGTAAAACCTTCCTGGGGCTGGGGAAGGAGGAGCAGAGCACGCCGGGCAATTATTTCCCTGGCCTGGAGAAAAATTATGATAGAATTTGTTTTCTTATTCGTGCTATTTTTGCTCAGATCTCTGGGGATTTTGTTAAAGGTTGAAATAAAATTTTCAAAAAAACCCCCAAAAAAACCAATGAAAACACAAGACAACAGAAGGAGAGAGGCAGGCTGGGGAGTTCCATGTGTTTCTGGAACAATTGCCCATTGATCCAGCCTGGAAAGTGCTGAGAATCTGGAGGTGAGAGGACTGTCTTGGCAGCAAGAAGCGGAGCTGCTTTAGGAAAAATGCTCCACTTAGCAAAGTTTGGGGAGCAGGTATTGCCCAAGAAGGCTACACCAACACAAATCCTGCCCAGGCTGCTCTCTGGGCTCACACCAAACTCCCAAGAGACCTGCCAAGGTGAATGATGCCCACAGCAAGAACTTCCTCCCCTCCTGGGAGCTGCTGCTGATTATCACCCTTCCTGATGAGTGATTCCCATCAGGAAGGGTGACACTACACAGAGAAATGGGATTTCAGCTCCTGGTGGCTCTGCTTCCTGCCTGGCACAGCCCAGGAGAGCAGCATGTGGCCATTTGTGCACTGCTCTGCTCCCCAGGGAGTGTGGGCAGCTGAGCCCCCAAAGCCAGTTTAACTCAATGATGGAGCAGAAGGCTTTGATGCTTTTTCTGAGTGAGTCCCAGGGCTGAATTATAAAATCCAAGCAATTTCAGCTCCAGCTGGGAATTTGTAGAGAGTTTCACCTTGATTTGTGTAGGTGATGTGAACACAGGCCACAGACAGGACCAGCAGGACACGTGTGGGTCCCTGTGGGGTAAGCTCCACCAACCAAACCCTCGTTTTTCCAAAGCGCATCTTCATTTTTTTCCCCAGCCCTACTCTGCAAAGCCACCCTCAACTTCAAGGAAGCCCTCGGGGCCTCCAGGGGCTGCCAAAGGAGAGCAAACTTGGCAACTTCCACATCCCCTGGAGCCGGGAGCGGGGCATGGATGGCTCCGGAGAGACTGCAGAGAAGCCAGCCCTGCACAGCCAGGGCACGCTGGGCTTGGCACACCCGGGGCACACCGGGCTTGGCACACCTGGGGCACGCTGGGCTTGGCACACCTGGCTGGTTTTGGCATTCCTGGCTCGTGTTTACACCCACACCCACAGCGGCGCCAGCCCCGCGCCCCGGCCATGGCAGGCCTGGCTGGGCCGGGCTTCCCCAGCACAGCCCTGCTGAGGAATTCTGCTCCCAGGAGGCTGGGAGAGTTTTCTACAGGACAAAAAAAGGAGTCTGCCCTTGGGAAAGGTGCTGGTTTTGTATTTTAAATGTGCAAAGGTGGATATCACCTCACGTAGCCTAGCACACATTGATCCCCGGGACTCAGGGACTCACTGGGGCCGTCAGTGAGCCAAGGGGCAGCTTTGGAATTCTTCCCGTTCCCCATTTCTCCCTGATCTCTCATTTAAACCTCTCCTATACCTCAACAAAGCACATTCCTCTAGGAACAACAGCCCAGCCAAAGGTAAAGCTACTGTGGACGTCCAGAAGCCTCCAGGCTACACCACGTCTGAGCTCAAGCCTCCAAAAAAGCCAAACCCCTCCAGCTCAAACTAATAGACACATCTGCCAACAGCTTCTTTTAATTTTTTGGAACCACTCTCTAGATGACTTCATTGCCAAGAAAAAGAAGAGATATTTATGATAGCAACTGGAAAGCCTTGAAATTCCAAGTCAGATCCTCGGTGGTGTAAACTGAGGCTGCTCCAGCGAGTCAGGGGGCCACTGCCAATTCACACAGGTTGAAGTGGCTCTCTGCTCTTATCTCCTGGCTCCCCAGCACGCAGGGACAATTAAAGGCAGCTCAGGCAGGCACTCCATGAATCTCTGCCACTCTCTGCTCTGAAGTCATCCCCTTGGAAAAAAAAAATAGAAGGGCAAAAATGCAGGAGTGAAAGCAGACATTTGCTCCTGCCTTGAACTCGGAGCTGCAGCTTCAGCAGGAAAAGCAAAAGCTGGAGGGACACAGAACACCTGCTGAGAGTGTCCAGTAATTTCCTTGAATGTTTTGTTCTATAAATCAGGGGGAAATATGTGGTTTTGGTTTGAAACAGCTTCAAGTAGGTTTAGTTTGTGGGTATTAAAAGCAGGTAAGGCAGGGAGAGGTTTCAGTAGCAAAGGAGCACAAGGGAGCTCTGGAGACACAGAACCCCTGAGCAGGTGCCTGGGTTTCTGGAACATTCAGCAGGTGCTGATGTGCAGCTCAGTGAATCCTGAACTTTCCTGTCCTGAAAAATGTTCTTTCCATCAAAACAACCTTTCCTGGGGTGGTTTGGTTCCTAATCAGGGGCTGGTGTGACACAGGGTGGGTGGGGTGGGTCTGTCACTCACCTGGGTTTTGCATGAGGAGGCATCTCTGTGGTTAATCAGGGGTTAAAGAATGAACTTTGGAATTAAAAAAACCCCAGAATTTGGTCCTCAGAAAAAGAAAATACAAGCTGAGGTGTGCACCAAACACATGCCAGATTTAAACTGGGAGTAACTTTACTTATGGTAACAATTCCCCATGTCTTAAACTTCACACTGGTGAAGTGATGGAGACTCCTGCAGGACCCTACAGAGCATTTTAAAAATTATTTTTAAAAATTTAATTTTTTAATGTCTTTAAAAGCACCATAAACCAGTGGGGAGCTCCTGTCGCCCTGGGACAGGGGTTTGCACCAGGAACGAGCCCTTTGTTAGATCTGAACTTAATCTCAGGATGGAATTGTATGGCCAGCCCTGAAAAGGGAGTTTCTAAAGGACAATCTGAATTATAAGGCCATGAATGGCAGCTCTTTAATCACCCCATTAAAGCCACCAGTCCCTCCCAGCAAAGGCTGCTGGAGCCACTGGGCAGGTGGAAGGATCCTCACTGGCTTCAGGGATTTTGGGATCAGGCCCAGATTTCCTATGGATTTCAACTATTTTATATCCTTTCAATCCTTACTCAGCCAGATATTTTAAAATATGCTAAATATCTGCCATTTCCTAATCCCAAATTCCAAATTTTGCCTGGGTGTAACTGTTGTGCCAACTGGGTACTGGATGAGCTCCTTGAAGAGGCTTTTCCTTGACTTTGGGATGGGATTTTCCTGTGATTTTGGTGACACTTTAATTCCTTTAAAGCACTTGTCCCCTTTTGTTCCAGCCCACACTGACACTGCAGTGTGGGGATTTTAATTGGGGGGGTTAAAAAAAAAACCCTTTTCAGTTATTTGGGGTTTCATTTTCATTTTCATAGGAAGAAAAGACAGAAAAAAAAATAAGAAAGAGAAAATGGAAGGTTGAAAATGATTGGGTTTCGGGGGAAAATATATTTTTGGCATTGAAATGAGCAAAAGCACCAGGGTTAGAGAAAAAACCTGAACTGAGCCCTGAAACTTTACCTTCCTTTAATTATCCAGGTGACATTTCAGACATTTAGTCTGATTTTTTTATTGTTTTGCATCTGCATATTGAAAACACCCTTTTAAAAACACTTTCAAAAAAAAACCCAGCTGGTCCCAAACATTTATTTAACGAAAAGTAAATTTTATAAAAATTCAATTGCAAAGTAGTTAAGGTATTTGAATTTTATATATATATATATATATATATATATATATACATATATTTTTTTTTTTAAGGAAAGAAGAATCCCAAGAAAGAAAGTATTTGATGGCTAATAATCTCATTTCAATATAATAGGACCTTTCTTTTGCAAAGAGCAAGACAGGTTAAAAGATATAATTATGACTTTGCAAACTCTCCCAAGTGCTACGAGATCATCTGACAGTTCTGATCCCGGGCTCAGCTCTCAGAGGGGAAAAGTCTTTGTCTAGTTCGAGAGTTAAAGAGACAGGATCCCTATTCCACCCTCTGCCTACATTGCAATTTAACTGTCAAAAAAATCCAAGCTGCAAAATTGTCTTATTCCAACACAGCGCAAGGAAAGAGAGAGAGGTTTGAGACTGACCTGTCAAACGCACCCTCTTTAAAAATGTATAATATATTTTAAACATTTTTTTCCAGAGGTACTTAAAGGTTAAAGATGTGCCAAAGAAGGAGGATGGATTTTTTTTTTCCTTCTCCCCCTTTTCGCTGAAGCTTTTTAAAACAATTAAAACCAAAAAAAAAAAAAAGGAGAGGGAGAAAAAAAAATTTGAAATTAGGGATCATCAGTGTAAAAAATCCCCTGAAGATCAAAAGGAACACATTAGAATCACATTAATTCTGATTTAGGAAAAAAAAAAGAAAGAAAGGAAAAAAAAAAAAGAGAATAAATCCCCTCTTTCAATGGGAAGAGAAACTTGGAGGACATTTAAATGGTGTTTCCATTGTCAAGATGTGCAGGAAGGTGGAGCAGAGTGTCAGGGAGAGATGGAGCCATGGGCAGAGCTGGAGCCTGGTGACACTCCAGGATATTCCTGGGCTTTTTAAAGCTTGGCTTTTTTCGTGGTTCAAAACAGGGAAAGAAGGAGAGGAAAATATTTTTCCCAAGTAACCAAACAAAAGGAGCCATTTCCACGGGGGGGTGTTTCCAAGGAGCCACAAACAAACAATTCCCAGTCATTTTTTGACCAAATATAGATGGCAAAGAGCAGCTGGACATGGCCAGAGGCTTGTCCATGGTGCCACCACCCGGGCACGTGGCTGTGTCCCCACACACCCCCTGTCACTCCACAGGGACACAGGGGCTGGCAGCAGAGCCTGGGAGCTGCAGGAATGCCAGGCTGGCATCTGGGAGTGCAGGATTTGGGTGTTTGTGGAGTCACAAGATGGGTTGGGTTGGGTTGGGTTAAAAATCATTTTATCCCCCCGCCCCTGCCATGAGCAGGGACACTTCCACCATTCCAGGCTGCTCCAACCTGGCCTTGGGCACTTCCAGGGATCCAGGGGCAGCCACAGCTTCCATGGGTAACCTGTGCCAGGGCCTCACTGTAAAAGAATTCCCATGATTCATCCTGCTGCAGGTCAGGAGTGAGACCCCCAGAGATCAGGCGTGGATTCCCACAGGTCTGTGATTTCCCACCTGACAGAAACCAAGTGGGAGCAGGTCCAGGTCCATTATCCACCTCCACCCCACCCCAGCAAACTGGGAATTGGAACTGGGATCTCTCAGCCCAGCAGAGTTTTTGGAGTCTTCATCTGCTGCTTGTCCAAGGAGCCAGGTGGGTTTTCCTCCCTCCTAAACTGGGATCTGCTCCTTCCCAGCCATGCCTTGATGGATGGGTGACAGATTGGTGGCTTTGGGACAAAAGGCTGGTGAAATAACATCCCTCCCTGTCCCACCTGGCATGGGAGGTCATTCCCATCATGGTTCTTCTCCCAGGCCCCCAAACCCACCAGGAAAAATTGGGAATCTCATCCAGGCTCTCAGCTGATCCTTCCAACCAAAGGCTGTGTGAAAGTCACAAACTAAAATTGATTTAGGACTTTTAGAGCCAAAGGACAAAACCTTGGGGAATTTCCCAAATTATTGATGATCAAATAGTCCCAGTCCAGCAGCACCTGCAGACTTGTATCACCTGCACAGCTGGGCTGATGTTTCAGGCTTTAAAGAGCTTGGAAACAGCCCCTGATTTCCTTGGATTTATCCAAACACCAAGGCCTTGGGCACACCCCGTAAATCCACCCTGAATGGTATCAGCACAATCCAAGATAACCTGGCACCAGGCTGATAAGGGGCAGGAAAATCAACCCACCCCTGTGCCAAATTCCTGCCTTTCCAGCCCTCCTCCTCCTGTGTTTCCAGGTGGGCGGGGAAATCAAGGAGTTTTGCAGCAGCAAAAATGTCAGATATGGGAGCTTGGGAACGGGGGGAAGTTGTGTGCTTATCTCCAATATTTAATAGATATCAACCTCTGAGCTGGGGGTGACCAAACAGAAAAAAAAAAAACCCAAAAAACAGGGATGGGGAGCTCCTTAAAGCATCCTGGCAAATGGATTTGTCCCTGGTGCCACACTGGGAAGTGTCACAGCTCTGAGTGCCTGGGACCTGCAGGGTGACAGGGCTTTTGGGATTGCTCATTGAGAATGAGAGCCAAACTGGACTCCTGCCCCAGGAATGCTGCCAGATTCCTGCTCTGAAGGGAATGATGAACCTTTGGGATGCTGCTTCTCTGACTGTGCACAACCAGGGCGGAGTCTGGGATCACAGCTCCTCGTTAAATGGCTCCAGTCCTGATTCCCTTCCATCAGAGGGGTCTTGCCAGAACCCAGCAGTGACACCAAGGTGTGCTCCTGATGGGTCATCCCAAGGCTTCCAGGAGCTCTTTCTCTCATGGATGTCTCCCCAAGAAAACAACAAAGCCTTTCCCATCCTTTCCATCCCAAATTCTCCTCAGTCTGCCCTCAGCTGAGGAGAATTTGGGATGGAAAGGATGGGGTGGTGATGGGGCTTTCCCTGGTGCCACCAGGAGCAGGATCTGGGTCTCCTTGGAAAAATCCTTGTGCCAAAGCTAAAATCCTTGTGGAAAGCTCCTAAATTCCCTGTGGAAAGCTCCTGAATTCCTTGTGGAAAGCTCCTAAATTCCTTGTGGAAAGCAGCCCCCTTCCATCAGAGGGGTGTTCCCTGAGGAGCTGGCCCAGGACCCAGCAGTGAGACCAAGGTGTGCTCCTGATGGGTCATCCCAAGGCTTCCAGGAGCTCTTCCTTTCATGGATGTCTTCCCAAGAAGACAACAAAGCCTTTCCCATCCTTTCATTCCAAATTCTCCTTGCTTTGCCTCAGCCTTTCCAGGTGGTGATGGGGCTTTCCCTGGTGCCACCAGGAGCAGGATCTGGATCTCCTTGGAAAAATCCTTGTGCCAAAGCTGAATTCCTTGTGGAAAGCTCCTAAATTCCTTGTGGAAAGCTCCTAAATTCCTTGTGGAAAGCAGCCCCCTTCCATCAGAGGGGTGCTCCCTGAGGAGCTGGCCCAGGACCCAGCAGTGACACCAAGGTGTGCTCCTGATGGGTCATCCCAAGGCTTCCAGGAGCTCTTCCTTTCATGGATGTCTTCCCAAGAAGAAATCAAAGAAATCAGCCTTTCCAGGTGGTGATGGGGCTTTCCCTGGTGCCACCAGGAGCAGGACCTGGGTCTCCTTGGAAAAATCCTTGTGCCAAAGCTGAATTCCTTGTGGAAAGCTGCCAGGATTCTGCCCACAGATGAACCCAAACTCATCTGCTTTGTACAACTTCCTCTTAAGCCAACCCATTTTCCAGCTCATCTTGCCTTTTTTGGGATGAGTTTGGAAGGATTTGTCTCTCTCTGCCAGGGACAGGCTGGCTGTGACAGCACCAAGAGGGCTGCAGGTGTTGGGAGGGAATTCCAGCAGTGAAAATCATGGATGTAGCTCCAAGGAGACAGGAACAGTGTGAGTGTCACCTGGTGAGAGGACAGCATGTGACAAAGGGGACACAGGGATTCCAGGAACACCCATCCAAAGGGGAAAGGGAATCAGCTGAGAAACCCCAAGAAATCTCAGATAAACCCTTCCACGTGTGGATTTATCCTGTTAAAATCACAGAATGGCTGATCCAAACCATGGGGAGCAGCTTTTCCAGGGTTTTCTGCAGGGGGTGTGAGGCTGGTGGTGCCAGTGCCACCCTGTCCTGGGTGTCCCCAACACTGAGTGGAGCTGCCCCAGGCTGGGCAGGGCTCTGGCACCGTCCCTGTCCCCAGATGGGCCCCCCTCAGTGCTCAGCCCTGGTTTGGTTTGATTGATTTTGTAATTGCTCCTTTAATTGAACAGTTACAGCAACACTACCAAGGAAAGGTTCCAGGGCTGGGAGGGGAGGTGGGAGGCTGTGGGGGTGGAAGGGGAATTGGAGCTGGGGAAAGAGCAAAATGGGTTTTTCCCTGTTTCTCCAGATGAAAACACAGGGAAGAGGCAGGGGATGAGATCCCTTCAGCAGGAGCTGAGGAGGAGGAGGAGGAGAGCCGAAAACAATAAATGACAGGAGGAGAAGAAGAAAAATGAGAAGTGGGTTGAAAAGTGTGGCAGGGCCAGAGGGTCCCAGGGACTGCTCAGCCTCCAACTGACATCGGCTTCCTGAGGGCTGGGAGTGCTGGGTGAGGAAAATGGGCCAGAAAGAAGGAAAGGGGGGAAACCGGGAGAGCTGGGAGGGGGAACCAGCAGGACAAGGTGGGAAAAGATCTCAGCAAAATGTGCCAGGAGCAACGTGGGGAGGAAGGGAAAAGGAAGGGAAAGGCATCCCTGTGTCAGAGGAGCTGCAGACAGAGGAGTGGGGAGGGAGAAAAGGTGAGATCAGGAAGGGCTGTGCTGCAGAGGGATTTCTGACGGGGGAAAAGGACAATGGGACAATGGGAAGGGGTTGTTCCCTGTGAGGGTGGGCAGGTCCTGGCACAGAATTCCCAGAGAACTGCAGCTGCCCCATCCCTGGCAATGTCCAAGGCCAGGCTGGGCAGGGTTTGGAGCACCCTGGGATGGTGGAAGTGTCTCTGCCATGGCAGGGGGGTGGCACTGGGTGATCTTTAAGGTCCCCCCAACCCAAACCATTCCACGATTCCATGATTCCATGGTGTAAACCCACGCTGTGCCCGGCTGTAGGGCAGGCACAGTGAGCCAGGAGCTCACCAGGAGCGTGTCAGGAAAAGGACAGGAGAATCCAGACGAGGTCAGGGGGGAAGGTGCACGCAGAGGCCACGGAGCAGCTCCACAGAGAAGCAGCTCAGGTTTCAGGAGAGCCTGGAGCCGGGGCTGCAGGGGGACAGGAGGTGGGCTCTGCATTCCCTGGCAGGCAGCACAAGGCAGGTTTAAAGAATATCCTTCCATTTAGGAATTTGTTTATTATTCTGAACTAAGCAGCTCAGACAGGCAGCACGGCATCCACGCTGGCTGCCCAGGAAGGCAGGGAAGGGAGGGACAGGAAGGCACATTTCCACACTGGGGGCAAAGGGATTTGGGCCCTGCTGGGCGAGGGAAGGGGGCAAAAAGCTTTGCCAACTCTGCAGGAGAAGTGTGGAAAGGACTCAGTCGGGGGAGCCAAGGTGGGGCCCAGCTGAGTGCCCAAAGGGATCAGAGCTGAGCTTTTGGGGTGGCTGCTCCTCTGACACTTCAGACTTGAGGTTTTCATCTGAAACTTGAGGTTTTGTGATCTTGACTTGAGATTTTAATCTGAAATTCCTCAGACCCTGGAGCAGAGACTGACAAGTGTTTTCTAGGGAGGAGGGAGAAGTGATCTCTCTCTCCTGCTAAAATCCACTCATTTTGTGAGGAGTGGTCATAGGAATCCCCTCACCTGGCAGGTGTGTCCATACTGGGCGGTCAGGGCACATCTCCCAGCTCTGCATTTTGAATTTCTGGACCATCTGGAATGCCTTCAGCTGCTGCAGGGATGGCCAAGAACACAGCAACCCAGGCCAGGTTGGACATTTCCCTTTGTGAGGGTGGTGAGGCACAGGATGCCCAGAGCAGCCGTGGCTGCCCTATCCCTGGAAGTGTCCAAGGCCAGGCTGGAGCAGCCTGGGACGGTGGAAGTGTCCCATGGCAGGGTGTGGAAGTGGAAAAGCTGTGTTTTTCAGCCCAAATCTTCCAATATCCCTGGCCCTGATGTGCAGGGTGCTGCAGATTTGGGTGCTGGGCACCCACCCTGGTGTGAGCACCAGCAGGACAGCGAGGGGAGGACAGACTGCCCTCCCCCAGTGCCCTGTGTGCTGGAGATGAGGGTGAGGAAGGTCATTCAGGATAAACCAAGGAGGGAATGGAGTGGGAGCCTGGGGATGCCAGGGAGCTCTCAGCAGTGGGAGTGGTGAGGGAGGAGAGGCCGGGAATGCCACACGTGGGGGAGCAGAAAATCCCAGGAATTGAAGCAGGGAAACGGCGGCAGCCAGAACAGGAGGCAGGAAAGGTCCCTCATCCTGGCCATAAGCAGGGCTGGGTGTTAACTCCCGGGATTATCCTGCCCCGGAGGCAGGAGAGCTCCACACCTCTGACAGGAAACCCCGAGCTGGAAACTCGGTGCAGAATGTCTCAGTGCTGGGAGAAATTCCTTCCCCATCCCTGCAACATCCCGGGGTTATCCTGCCCCAGGGATAGGAGAGCTCCACACCTCTGACAGGAAACCCTGAGCTGGAAACTCACTGGTGCTCGGTGCAGAATGTCTCAGTGCAGGAAGAATTTCATTCCCCATCCCTGGAACATCCCGGGGTTATCCTGCCCCGGAGGCAGGAGGGTTCCACACCTCTGACAGGAAACCCCGAGCTGGGAACTCGGTGCAGAATGTCTCGGTGCAGGGAGAAATTCCTTCCCCATCCCTGCAACATTCCTGGGAGCAGAGCAGCGGGGGGGGGGGTGGGTCCCACCTGGCCCCCATAGCAGGGAGCAGAGAAATCCATTCTCCATCCCTGGAACATTCCTGGGAGCAGAGCAGAGGCAGGAGCTCCCACCTGGTCCCCCCAGCTGCCTGCCATCCCCTGCAGCCCCCAGCCCACCTTTCACCACCTCCCCTGCCACCTCTCCCCTCTCTTCCTCCCTTTTGCTCCCATTCTCCACTTTCATCCTTTTTTCTCCCCTAGCCGTGTCTCTCTTGTCTCCAGGCCTCCCAAACTCATCTCACCTGTGCCCCATCAGCAGAGCTCAGCACTTTCTCCTGTGGCTCCAAAAGCCTTTCAGTGGTCAGTCCTCCCCCAGCACTCTCTGGACAGAGTCTCCCTCTCTCCCTGCTCCCTTCCCCCTCCTCTTTCTCTCCCTCCCATAATATTTTCCATATGAAGAAGCCTTCCTGAAGCCTCACAGTGCCCTCTTGGCGAGTCTGAGGCGGGTTAGAGGAGACCCTGGGAGCCTTTAATCCTCTCTCTCTCTCTCTCTCTCTCTCTCTTTCATCCTCAGCCACAGCTGGACGCCCCATTGATGTGGAACAGACCAAACACCAGGCCCCTCACTAAGCTGCTGCTGTGGGGCCTCTCCTCCTCCTCAGGAGCCCTGAGCAGTGTCCAGCTCCTGAGCAGGGTCCAGCAGCCCCTCCACACCCAGCCTGGGGGTCCCAGCTTCCCCCTCTCCCTGCCTCTGCTCCTTCCTGAGCCATCTTGCAGCACTTTATTCTGAGAGTCTCCCTCATCCCATGATCCCCCTTTCCCAGGCTTGTTTGGGGTCGATTCCCCCCGGTCCCTGTGGAGCTGGGCGAGGGTGAGGGGCTGCTCTGTGTTGCTGCAGCTCGTGGTTATGTCCCAGGGAGGGCCTGGTGGGCTCCACCAGCTCAGCACTCCGGTCTTGAGTCTGCAATCGGCTCAGAGTT
This sequence comes from Molothrus aeneus, assembly GCF_037042795.1. Lineage (NCBI taxonomy): Eukaryota > Metazoa > Chordata > Aves > Passeriformes > Icteridae > Molothrus > Molothrus aeneus. Next base: position 2,248,521 of record NC_089669.1, on the reverse strand, counting down.
TGGGGGAGAAGCGTTTTTAAAGCCCACTGCAGGTGAGGCGAGAATATCTTTGAATTGAGGAATGGTTTGGGTTGGAAGGGATATGAAAGACGCCCCCTCTGCCATGGCAGGGGCACCTTCCACCATCCCAGGCTGCTCCAAGCCCCTTCCAACCCGGCCTTGGGCACTGCCAGGGATGGGGCAGCCACAGCTGCTCTGATGTCCCACAGGGATTTCTGTCCACCTCCTCTCCAAACCTTGCAGCGTGGATAGGACGGGCTCAGGAGGGGACAAACTGCCGTGTTTGGGGACCTGCCTGCAGCGAGCAGGTGACAGGGACAAGTGGCTCAGGGACTGGGGGCTGTGGCAGGGGTCCCAGGGTGGCACTGGGGGTGGCACTGGAGGCTTGGTGTGGTCCGAGGTGGCACTGGGTGCTGTTGGGGGTTCTATGGTGGCACTGGGGGTGGCACCGGGGGCTTGGTGCGGTCCCAGGGGGCTCTGTCAGGGGTCCCAGGTGGCACTGGGGGTGGCACTGGGGGCTCTGTGCAGTCCCAGGATGGCACTGGGGGCTGTGACGAGGGTTTCAGGTGGCACTGGTGGTTTGGTGTGGTCCCAGGGTGGCACTGGGGGCTATTTCAGGGCTCCCAGGTGGCACTGGGGGCTGTGTCGGGGGTCCCAGGGTGGCCCCGGGGTCTCGGTGCTGTCCCCGGCCCGGGGCACTCGCGGGTGTCACCGGGGCTCATTCCTGAGCCTCCCCCGCCCCCTGGCGGCCCCGCTCCGCCACTGCAGCCCCTTCTGCTCCGAAAACCCCAAAAAAACCCCAAAAACCCCAAATCCCCGATATTTTCAGAAAAGTCTAACCCAGAGAAGCTGCTGTGGGTGTGACAGCAGCCAGAGTCAATCAGCTGCAGTTCCGGGGTTTGCTGGAAGGCAGCAGAGAGGGGATGGCTCCATCCTCAAGCTCCAAAGGAGCTTTGGGGAATCCAAGAAGACAGGGAAGAGGTGGATTGATAACAGAGTTCAGAGAAAGGGGGAGAAAATTATCTGAGTTGTCGGGAGCACAGCTGAGGAGGGAAAATCAAAATGTTTAGGATGCAACTGTCTGGAGTCAGTCTGGAGTGGAAGGACTGAGGGGAGAATGGGAATGGGGATGATCTGATCTCTGGGGTCACAGTGGGTACAAAGGCATTGAAGTGGAGCAAGGCATCAGAGAGCAGGGACAGACAGAGCTGGGAGGAGTGTTCAGATGGGGCTGGTGCCTCACTGGAACAGGAAAATGCTGCAACCTCAGCTGCTTAAAAAGATCTTTAGAAATGCCATGGGCAGGCCTGATCCTGCTGTGTCACTGGGCTGGCTGAAGTGACCTCCTGAGACAACATTCATCTTCTTCCCTGGGAGTCTATAATTAAAACCACATTGATCCTCTGCCAGAGATGCAGCAAAAGGCCCAACTTCATTACATTCCTGCTGCTCCAAGAAGCCAGGCCCTGGATGGGCATCTCCTCACGACCTGTCCTGCCCCACAGAGCCTCTCCCATGGGGCAGGACCTCCCATGGATGCTGCAAACACCGTGGGAAGGGCTGAGGAGCAACTCTTGGCTCAGTTTGGAGGCAACCAGTTGCAGGAACTGAACTAATTGCAGCCTCCTGGGATTTGTTCAGCAGAGCCCGAGCGTGTTCCCCCTTCTCGTTACCGAGCATCAAGTGCCTGATGAGAGAGGGATTTGGGGACAAGACAATGCAGAGATATCTAGCACAAAATGATTAGCCAGAATGTATTGTTAATAAGCTGCTTATTCACATAATTGGAAATTCTTTGCAGCTGGGGTGTCAGTGGAGGCTGAGTGTGCTGCTCTGCTGGAGCGGGGCAGGTACCGGCCCAGGGGACGCCGTGCTGGCACAGCAGCTCCTGCTCCTCCTTCAAGGGCAGGGAAGGACACAGGGAGGTGAAGGGGAGGCAGAAAGGCTCAGCCAGGCCCTGCTGATGAGGGACACAATTCCCAGTGTGGGAGCACAGGGTGTCTGGGAGCAGGGAAAAGCACAGGCCTTGTCTAGCATCCTTCTCCAGCATCCTTACAGCACCCAGAAAGAGAAGGGCCTGGTGTTGGGGAAGGTGAAACAGGAAAGCTTTATCAATATGATTGTCTGGCAAAAGAGTTTGAGAATATAGAAACTAATATAGTTGCTGTATTCTAATATTTTGAGAATATAGAAACTCTAAGTGAGATTGAAGTGAAAGCAAGCTTTGAGATCCCTCAGTTACTGAACAACAGGAAAACAATGGTGTGGCCACTGAAGGTGATCCCATTTTGATGGAACAACACCCTCTGCTTGCAGACAGGCCCAAGGGTCAGAGCAGACCCTACCAGCTTGGCAGAAAGGGGTCCAAAGAGGAGTTTTTAGGGTTTCCAAAGACGAATTTTTAGGCTTGGCAGAAGGGGCCCAAAGAGGAGTTTTTAGGGTTTAAAATGTACCACAGTGTGGTAATGTAATGATTCTTATAGGCTGTATGTAAATGCTATAGGATTTGTATCTTGTACTAGATTGGTCAGTGAGAATTAGAATATTCAACACAGAAGAAGATTTATGGTATTGGAACAGGAACCTCGCTCTCTTACCCCTTTTACTCTCTCATCCTCTCTCCCCCTCTCTTCTCTCAGGCCTGCTCTGAGCTGTGCCTGGCAGCTCCCAGCAGGGCCCTGCACCCAGGCCCTTTGCAATCAACCCCAAATCCTAAGCCCTGGCTTTGGAGATCTCTCACCTCCATCCATCCCAACCATCCCACCCCCATCGCTCCTATGTCCAGGGAAGTGTGGCCTCGAGGCAGATAAGCCCTGACACTGCTCCTGCTTCCCAAAACAGCTGTTTGGGACAGAAGCAGCTGTGGGAGATCACGAGGGAGCCCCCCAGAGCTGGGGCAGCTGCCACCAGAGGGGACTGTGGTTGTGGGGTGCACACACAGCAGCTCCAGGGCTCACCTGCAGGATTGCACAGGAGCTTTGTGTGGGTTTGCAGAGTTCCTCAGAGAGGCTGGGGGAAAGGAGGGAGAGAAGCCATTCCCCATTCCCCCCGTTAGCCCTGGCTGACTGCAAAGCACCTGGGTGCAGAATCAGCCGCAGGAAGTTCATGTGACATTCAAACTCCACATTTGGAATTTCAAATTTCAAACCCCGGGACATTTCTCTCCCACCAGCCAGGGAGGAAGAGGAGCCAGGTGGGTCGACCTCACCACAGGCTTGGGGGAACAGGAGGGTGACAAAACCAATGCCACCAGCCAGGCGAGAGCAGCAACAGCCTTTGGCACCAGGAGAGGTGGTGCCCCCCGGTGCCCCTGTGCCCAGCACTGACTGGGCAGTGCCATGTTGGTGTTTCACAGAGGAGAGGTTGTGCTCTGGGCTCAGGCACTTCCCCAAAAGCACCCCGAGATTGCTGTCATATTAATTTTGTAACAAAAACATGGGGAGGTGTTTCCGCTTGAGGCAAGAGCGAGAACTCAGCACTTCCCCCCCAGCTGTGTCACTGCCAGGCAGGAGAGGCCAGGGGCACCCAGGCTGGCACAGCACACGCTGGGCAGCCCCCAGTGATGCCCCTTCCCCGGGCCTGAGCGTGGCCATGGAGCTGAGAGCCCTGTTCCTGCTGCCACTCTGCTTCCCAGGTAGGAGAAGGGCTCGGGGCGTCCCTGGGGACAGGGAGAACCTTCCCCACCTCCTTCCTGCTGCCCTGGGAGCTCCTCCAACGTCAGCACCAGGCTCTGAGCTGGGCTGCGGGTGGCAGGGAAGGGCAGCCCCAGCTCCCTGGCTGTAGGAGCATCAGGGGGGTAGCACGGTCAGGATGGATGGAGATGAGAGATCTCTGAAGGCAGGGCTTGGAACTTGGGGTTTATTGCAAAGGGCCAAGTGCAGGGGCCTTTTGGAGCTTGGGGTTTATTGCAAAGGGCCAAGTGCAGGGCCCTGCTGGGAGCTGCCAGGCACAGCTCAGAGCAGGACTGAGAGAAGAGAGGGGGAGAGAGGATGAGAGGGTGAGAGAGTAAAAAGGCAAGAGAGCCAAAGCATAAGAGAGTAAAAAAAGTAAGAGAGTAAGAGAGGCAAGAGCTAAAAGGCAAAGTTCCTGTTCCAATACAATAAATCTTCTTCTGTGTTGAATATTCTAATTCTCACTGACCAATCTAGTACAAGATACAAATCCTATAGCATTTCCATACAGCCTATAAGAATCATTACATTACCACACTGTGGTACATTTTAAACCCTAAAAACTCCTCTTTGGGCCCCTTCTGCCAAGCTGGCAGGGTCTGCTCTGACCCTTGGGCCTGTCTGCAAGCAGAGGGTGTTGTTCCATCAAAAGGGAACCTTCAGTGGCCACACCATTGTTTTCCAGTTGTTCAGTAACTGAGGGATCTCAGAGCTTGCTTTCATTTCAATCTCCCTTATAGTTTCTGTAGTCTTAAAATCTTTTGCCAGACAATCATATTGATAAGGCTTTCCTGTTTCATCTTCCCCAGCACCTGGCTCCTCCAGGTTTCCAGGATGGTCCATGCTGGGAGCACAGAGCCTCTCCCAGCCAAGCCTTTCCCACCACTCTGTCCCTGCTCAGCTCCTCTAGGGCAGCCCTGGGTCAGGGCAGTGACCGTGCTCACAGGGGTCTGAGGATGAGGGAAGAGATGAGGATCTGACTCCATGTTTCAGGAGGCTGATTTATTATTTTTTGATATATATTCTATTAAAACTATACGAAAAGAATAGAAGAAAGGATTTCATCAGAAGGCTGGCAAGCAAAGGAAAAGAAATGGAATGATAATAAAATCTTGTGACTGACCAGAGTCCGAGCCAGCTGGACTGTGATTGGCCATTAATTAGAAACAACCACATGAGCCCAATCCCAGATACACCTGTTGCATTCCACAGCAGCAGATAACCATTGGGTACATTTTGTTCCTGAGGCCTCTCAGCTTCTCAGGAGGAAAAATCCTAAGGAAAGGATTTTTCATAAAAGATGTCTGTGACACAGGGCCGTGTCCAGGGCAGTGCCAGTCCCTCAGCAGAGGGCACAGAGAGCGCCCAGAGCCAGCACAGCCTCACAGCCCTGGCAAGGCTGGGCATGTGGCAGGGGAGAGCTGCTTCCTTGCCCTGCCTGCTTCCCTCTGCTCCTCCCCACCATCCCACACAGAGCCCCTGGCCCTGGGGTGCTGTGGGCAGGGCATGGTCCCCATTGGCCTGCAGGGACGAGGGGACAGCTGCAGCCACTGTGCCACACGTGGCCAGCACCTCGAGCACCCTGTGAGATTTAATCCCCAGCTCAAATCTCAACGCTGCCCTTCCCATTTCCAAGCAGGTGAATTCAGCATGGGGAAGGGATCTGGGGTTCTGGAGTCCTTCCAGCCACCAGGGTCCATGGGGGAAGGTTGGAGGCAGAGTTTCCCTGTGTGCCCTGAGGGTTGTGGGCAGCTCTGCACCTTCACAGAAAGGGTGATGGGGAAGGGAAAGGGCTGCCCAGGGAGCTGCTGGAGTCACCACCCCTGCAGGTGTTCAAGAGCAGACTGGATGTGGCACTGAGTGCCATGGTCTGGGTGGCAGGGTGGTGTTAGGACATGGGTTGGGCTCGGTGATCTCAAAGGTCTTTTCCAGCCCTGTTGATTCTGCGATTCTGTCGTGCTGCAATTCTGTGGTTCTGTGATCAGCTCCCCTCTCCCTCACCACATCTGATCCTTCCAGGTCTCCACGGCCAAGCCCCAGAAGCCCAGAGACGACGGGAAGGGGACACTCTGCACATCCAGTGTCCTTATGCAGCATCGACTACTGGCCAGCAGATAAAATACTGGTGCCTCTCCCGGGGAAACAGAGGAAATCAAGAAGTCCTGTATGTACGCTCATATGAAGAAACCAAACAATCCCAGGATGGGAGAATTAAAATAAAGGATAACAAAGCTAATAAGACTGTTTCTGTCACCATGACTGGCCTCAAGGCAGAGGACTCAGGCACATATTTCTGTGCTGCTTACTACAGCTGCAGCTACGGCTATGAAAAGCTAAAGACAATCTCACTGATGGTTTTCAGGGGTGAGTACCTGCACCCCAGCCAAAGCCAAGCCTTGTCAGGAAGCAACATCACTCCTTCCCCTGCTCTGCCCCCCTCTCCTCCATAGCTGAGCAGCTTCCCCTGATCCCCCCAGCCTCGCTCCCTGCTTTCCCTCGCGCACAGGGAGAGAAGGAGCCCCACAGCCCTGCCTGGTCCTGCTGGCTCCCACCTCCTGTCCCACCTCCTGAGGGAGTTGCCCCAGGGCATGATGTGTCCCCGGTGCCCCTGTGCCCAGCACTGACTGGGCAGTGCCATTTTGGTGTTTCACAGAGCTGCTCCAGTGGGAGCTGGACACCCTGACAGTGCAGTGCCCGGAGGGCAGCGATGCCTGGTGCCGAGGACAGACTGACTGCAAAGTCGTGGTGAGCAGACAAACATTTTCAAAACAGAGTAAAATGAAATCCCTGCAAGACAGAGCATCCATGGAGCATAATGCTCAAGGGGCTCTTGTCACCATGAGGAACCTGCAGATCCGGGACTCTGGTGTGTACTGGTGTGCGCTGGACTCCAAGCGCACTCGGAAAATGGAGGTCGTGCTCTCTGTGTTCAAGAGTGAGTACCTGCCATGTTCTCTATGAGTACCTGCTGTGTTCTGTGTGTCCCTGTGAGTTCCTGCCATGTCCTCTGTGTCCCTATGAGTACCTGCCATGTTCTCTATGAGTACCTGCCGTGTTCTGTGTCTCTATGAGTACCTGCCATGTTCTCTGTGTCCCTGTGAGTTCCTGCCATGTTCTCTGTGTCCAAGAGTGAGTACCTGCCATGTTCTCTATGAGTACCTGCCATGTTCTCTGTGTCCCTGTGAGTTCCTGCCATGTTCTCTGTGTCCCTGTGAGTTCCTGCCATGTTCTCTGTTTTGCAGGGACCCAGAGGTATTGCAGTGCTGGGGAGGGGGTGCTGCTGTGGGATCCCCCTTTGGGGGCTCAGCAGACATCCTGGGTGTTTTGCAGGGACCCAGAGGCTCACAGCCAAGGAGTCAGGCAACATCACTGTCAAGTGTCACTACAAGATCGCAGACTACAGCACTGTCACCAAAGCCTGGTGCAAAAGGGAAGAGGGCAAAACGTGCAACATGCTGGTCACCACCAGGCCAGAGTCCCCAGCAGCCAACAGCACAGCTCAGGAAGGTGTCAGGATCCAGGATGACATCCAGCAGGGCATTGTGACCATCACCATGGAGCAGCTGCAGGTGCAGGACTCGGGTGTGTACTGGTGTGCACTCCAGGATGGCTCCGGGCTGCTCTGCATGGAGGAGATCACACTCAACGTTTCCAAGGGTGAGTATTGGTATTTTTACCAATCTAGCTGGACAGGACGTGCCTGAGCTTGTCTGGCCTTGCTGCTGAACCAAACAGTGGCCACTGTGGTGTTTCACCCCACAGACACTTTTGGCTGCCTGGGTGTGTGGTGTTTTACCCCACAGACACTTTTGGCTGCCTGGGTGTGTGGTGTTTCACCCTAGAGACACTTTTGGCTGGCTGGGTGTGTGGTGTTTCACCCCACAGACACTTTTGGCTGGCTGGGTGTGTGGTGTTTCACCCCACAGACACTTTTGGCCGGCTGGGTGTGTGGTGTTTCACCCCACAGACACTTTTGGCTGCCTGGGTGCTGCAGTTGGCACGTGGGGACAAGTCCAGGCCTGCAGGAGCTCTGGTGGTGCTGGGATGGAGCTTCCCCCCATAACAGGGGCTGCTCCTGGGGTTTCCCTCTGCTGGAGAAGCTTTAAGGGCATGGTGAAGAAAAGGAGTCGGCTCTGATTGAGGGTTTGGATCAGTTCTTTAGAGTGACTTTATAGCCCCTTTAGAGTGATTCATCCTTTGGCTTTCAAAGACCTTCCCTTGGGTTATCAAGGGAACAACTTTAGACTGGGATTTTACAGATCTGTGACTTGTGGGTTCTCTTTCAGACAATGTTTTAATGGTAAGGGAAGGCAGTGAGGGCCCTGGTCATGGCAGGGCAGCACCAGGCAGCACCATGGCTCCTGCAGCACCAAGAACAAAGCAGTGCAGATGATGAGAGGGGACATTGGGATGCTCTGGACAAGCTCAGGGGATCAGGGCCATGGGAATGCAGGGGCAGAGGTTTCACTGCTGAATGCAGAGCAGCCCCACAGTGACCATTCCTCTCCTCATGTCTGTCCTTGCAGCGTTGCGTCGAGGAGGTTTTCCAGACTCTGAAAACCAAGAAACTCTTTTGGGTGACAGGTAAGGCCTAAATGAATCTCTGAGCCTGAGCCACTCACAGGTTACTCATGTTGTACACCTGGGGCAGGCAGGCCCTGGGCACTCTGCCTCCTGCCTTAGAGGAATTGGATATGACAGGATCCTCACCAAAGGTGGCCTCTCCTCCTCCAGCTGCCCTAACCCTAATTCCAAAGAGGCAGATTGGTAAAATCGTGCCAGAGCCTTCTGCAGATGCCTCTCTGCTTCTTTCTCTTCTCTCTTCTGCACTTCACATGAACAGAATCCCCAAATTCTGCCCCTCAGCCTCGACTTTGCTCCCTCCTGTCTGAGTACTTAGCAATGGGATTGTTAAACAATTTAACAATTTCAGTCCCTGGCTGCTCTTATTCCATTCACCAGTTAAATGTGAAGGATTTTTCTCCCTTTGTACATCTGCTGTCATCAGTGCTACAGCAGCACCTAAGAGCAGAACCATCCCTGCTCCAGAGAGCCTGGAGTTGTGCTTGGAGCTCTGAACAGGGCCTTGTTTCTAAAGCCTGGAGAATGGTTTAGGAAAAGCTCAGGAGGTACAGCCAAGTAGAAAAATCAAGAATCAGGAACCAGGGTAGGTTTTTTTCTGAATCAGCAGGGACTTGCCCAGGCTCACAGAGGGAGGACCTTCCAGGATCTCTCTTGCAGGAGAACCAGACCCTCCTTCCAACTGAGCACATAAAACCTGTCCCTGTCCCTCTTTTGGTCCCTGTTTGGTGATGGGCTGTTAAACCATCCCACCCTGGTGACTGCCTTCCTCTCCTCCAGCTGCAGTGGGAACACCTTCCTCATCCTGTCCGTGGTGCTGCTCTTCCTGCTGCTCCTGGCCCTGCTCACCTCCACAGCCCTGGCTGTCAGGTACTACAGGCTGCTCCTGAGAACAGGTACGTGGGGCTGGGAGTGCCCCAGGTGAGCTCAGGGCCCTGGCAAGGTCAGTGTCTGGGTTTGGAAAGCCAGGCAGGAGCCTCCCCTGAAATGGAGGATGTGAACCCTCCCCACCCCTCCCAGTTGCTATAAATTTTAAATTAAGGGGCTCTCAGGCAGAAATATGGGAGCAGGAAATGACAGTTCTTTAATAGGGAAAGGAAAAAAAAACAGGATAAAATAAACAATGCAGTAAACTGGAACAACACTGACAGAGTCAGAACCCGGCCTGACACCCTGTGGGTCAGGGTGGTGGCAGCAGAACCATTGGAATTGTGGCTCAGCCCTCCTGCAGTGCCAGGGCTGGTTCTGCTGGAGCAGGGATCCTGGAGAAAGGTGCAGTCTCTGCCTCTGAAGATCCAGGGGAAGAGGCAGCTGCTGTTCCTCTGGGCAATCCAGTGCAGAGGCCGTGCTGGTGTTCCAGAATCTCCAGATTATATCCAGGTAGGAATGCTTGGCTCCTCCCTCTGGGCTCACATCTCCCAAAGGGATGCTGTAGTTCTTATCAGCCATGCAGGGACATTCCATAGCTGTTATCAGCAGTGTCCCCTCCCGAGGGAGGAGTGATTGTGGTCACTCAGAGAGAGAGATAAGGCAAACTGCCCACTGGACAAAGGTAATCTGCCGTACAGATGGCAACTGAAAACATCTTGCATTGCAATCTTCAGCAGTCAGGTTGAAGGTCTCAAGGCAGGCTCCTCCCTGCCTCCCCTCTGAATGAATCAAACCCAGGTTCCTCCAGAGGTGCAAACACCTTAGAGGAGCAGTAAAGAGAGCAAAAAGTGTTGCCCAGGGCAGAGGCACGTCCCATCACTGAGCCCTCCCAAACCTCCTCAGGCAGAGCTTTTCATGGATTTCTCCACATCTAAACCCTCTGATTTTGCCTCATTCTCTAAAGGTATCAGAGAAGCAGAGGACACCAGTGACAGAGCAGAGGGCACAGCACAGGTAAGGAAAATGAAACATTTCCCCCGTGGTGCCAAACCCCTGACCAGCAACCTGGGAGGAACTGTCAGACCTGGTGAGGAGCCTGGAGCTCAGTTTGGTTATAAACAGGAGGGAAATGGTATTTAATGGCAGCAGAGAGAGGAATATTCATAGCTGGAGAGAAATCAATGCAAGGAAACTCCAGCAGGAGCAAACCCAGTGGAGCAAATTCTGGTAACCCCTGAGAAGAGACTCGAGGAGTAGCAAGCAGGATCAGAGCACGAGGCTCCACCTGTATCCAGGAGAGGTGGGGAACAAAAGAGTTCTCTGTTCCTCCACCTCTGTCACAAGCAGAGGTAAAATTTGACACAGCTTCTTTCCTTGGGAAGGAAAAACAGAGGTAAAATTTGGCACAGCTTCTCCTTCACTTGGAAAGGAAAAATCAGAGGTAAAATTGGACACAGCTTCTCCTTCACTTGGGAAGGAAAATCAGAGAAAACCAGAGGTAAAATTTGGCACAGCCTCTCCTTTCCTTGGGAAGGAAAATCAGAGGTAAAATTTGGCACAGCCTCTCCTTTCCTTGGGAAGGAAAATCAGAGAAAACCAGAAGTAAAATTTGGCACAGCCTCTCCTTTCCTCGGGAAGGAAAATCAGAGAAAACCAGAGGTAAAATTTGGCACAGCTTCTCCTTCACTTGGGAAGGAAAATCAGAGAAAACCAGAGGTAAAATTTGGCACAGCCTCTCCTTTCCTCGGGAAGGAAAACCAGAGGTAAAATTGGACACAGCTTCTCCCTTTCCTTGTGGGAAAATCTCCTTCTCCTGGCAGCAGCTGTGCCCTGGCACTGACTCATGCCAACAAGAGTTTTCCCTTTCTTTTCCCAGCCTGGCCGCACTGGGAGGAGGGAGAGTTCTCAGGATGGCAGCAAAGGGCCAGCATACATCAACCTGGATGTGCAATCCCGTGCCAGCCCTGAGGATCCTCTTTACTGCAACGTGGAGCCAAGCCAGGCTCCCAGGAACCCCCAGCACGTGGAATACGCCATCATTGCCTTCAACCAGTCCCCAAGGACCAGCAGGGAATGAAGCACAGAATCCCCAACAAGCCAGGAATGGGAGGAAGGAACTGGAATACGCAGTGGGAATGAGGATAGGAGGTGTGTGGAGGGACAAGCTGAGTTTTGCTCTCTGTGTGTGGTGTTTCCTGAGCATTTTCAGCCCTCCCTCCTGCTTTAGGAAGCAGAGGTTTTGCCACACTTGTGGCAGATTGCCTCAGGTCAGGCAGAGCTGTGGGGGAATTGCCAGGATGATCTCTTGTACATCTGCTTTTCCAATTCCATTAAAGTGCCGAAGCTTGGAGAGGCAGGTGTGAAAAGGAGCAGTGTGGACATGGCTGGGTGGGATATCCTGGTACAAATCCTGCCCCAGTCCCAAGAATTCAGCTCCTGTGGCCGAGCAAACTCATTTCCAGTGCTGCAGGGATCAAACCTTGCTGTGGCTGGGTTCATTTTCATGGAAGGGGCTGGGGATGTGAGTGCTGCATTCCAAGAAAAAGCAGAACCAGCTCCTGCACTTCCCTGTCTCTGCTGGAAACACCCCAAATGACGCATTTTATTTAACAGTCATGTGGGCAGCAACGTGAAATGAGGTTTTGGGGCTCAGTTTTTGCATTGCACAGATCCATTTTAGGTCTTCTTCTAGTCAAGCTGAAAGAACTTCATAGTTTTTAGTTTACAATTCACTTACAATTGCTGAAACGATTGTAAGAAGTGTTATTGAAAGGCTCAGCCAGCACAAAGTCCTCACAAGATCCTATTTTTAAACTTACTTCTGTTTTATCATTACTTATGATCTCTCAGAAGCATTTGCTTGTGAGTTTTTTTTTTCACTAGAAATATTTCCACAAGTACTGCTCCTGATTTCCCTGCCCCAAGCCCTGCTGGAGGTGACAGCCCAAAGGGGCCTGACCCAGCCCTCATTCACATCCAACAGGCTCCTCTTGCCAGGCCTGCAGCAGGGGGAGGCTGGTGGAAATTTTTTTGAGATTTTTTCAGATGAGTTGACCTGACAGAAAAAAAAAAAAAAAAAAAAAAGAAAGAAAATGGTTCTGGAAATGGTTCATTCAGGCCAACAATCCCCAAACAGTTTGCTCTTTGTGCAGTTGCACTGGGTCAAGCTGTGGAAGAGCAATAGCAAAAAAAAACAGTGGAGTGGAAGAGAGGCATTTTTTGGGAAGATTCTTGAGGAGAATCCAGATTTGTGCTCGCTGGAATGAGAAGGAACAAAAGCTGCAATCAGTCACCTGACAGAGAATTTCTGGTCGCTGTGAGGGACCATTTTCTTAAGCACTAACTCGAGGAAAGGCACATTTAGGAATGGCCAGGCCTGCAGGTTTTGCACCACACCAGTTTCAAAGCCAGGGTCTGTTTGTACTTTCGTGGGAGATCTCCAAGTAAATAAATCAAAAATGAAAACCCTCAAAAATTCAAATCCAGCAGCCCACCCCCATCAGTCTGCTGATATTCCTGAGCCCCTCCAGCACTGTGGCATTGGCTGGCTCAGAATCCCCAGCAGAGATCCTGTGGGTGGGTGACACAGGTGGGTGCTGGGCTTGTTTGAAGCACCCACAGCTCCTCCTGTGGCTCCCGTGCCCCTGCCCTGCTCCGTGTGCTTGGATTTCACACAAGGATGCTCCCTGCACAGGCTCTTCCTCCTAAAAACCCAGGGGGTGATGTCCTTGTCCTCCTTCACCCTTAGGATGCTGCCAGAGCTGCCAGGAGATCCTCCCTTTCAGCTTTCCAGAAATTCCCCCCATGCACAGCTCCTGTAAATAATTTATCGTGATTGATCCCCATCGTGCCAGCACCAGGGGGTGGATTCCCAGCACCACAGGGATTTTGGGAAGGAATTTTTCCCTGTGAGGACGGGCAGGCCCTGGCACAGGGTGCCCAGAGCAGCTGTGGCTGCCCCTGGATCCCTGAAAGTGCCCAAGGCCAGGCTGGACAGGGCTGGGAGCAGCCTGGGATGGTGGGAGGTGTCCCTGCCATGGCGGGGATGGAGCTGGATGAGCTTTAAGGTCCCTCCAACCCAAACCACCCTGTGATTCCGTGGTTCCATGAGATCCTGCTCCATGGTTCCATGAGATCCTGCTCTGCTGGGAGCAGACCCCCAGCCTGTGGCTCCAGGCCACCGCGTGCTGCTCCCTCCCAGGCTGCCTGAGCTGGGCAGTGCTGATGCCTGAATTTCCAGCCCACGAGGGCAATGCCTGTCCCTGGAGCATTGCTCAATGTGCAGGATGAAGAAGATGCCAAGTTCCTGTGCTCCTTCCTTCCGGGCCAGCAAGCAGGGGGAGAGGAGCTGCCCCTGGGCTGAGCAAGCTCCTCTCCAGCTCCTCTCCTGCTCCTCTCCTGCTCCTCTCCTGCTCCTTCTCTGCTCAGCCCCATGGAGAAGCTCCTGAACCTCACCTTGCTCCTCCTGTCAGGTAAGATCCACACGTGGTTTTGGGGTCAGGTAAAGGGGAAAGGATTGGGGCAAAGCTTTGTCTCAGTCTGAAGGCTCCATCCTCAGTTTTCCTTTTATTTACCAAAGGGTCACCCATCAAAGGGTGATCCCAGAGCTCCCAGGTTTCCTCACAGGGATCCTTCTGAGTCAGAACAGGAACCACTGATGAGAGAAGTCCTGTGTGCAACGTGAAATTGCAAAATCTTGGGTTGTTTGCATTAGCAAATGGCATTTACATAGATGCAAATGATCACAGGTGGGGTTCAGGGCGAGGGAAATGAAACCCAGTGAAGGGCACAGCTCTGAAATCCCAGACACCTGGGTTTTCCAGCTTGGAAAGGAATGAAATGAGGTGCAGGGCCCAGCTGGGGCTCTCTGCAGGGCTTTGGGGATCCCAGATCCTCACAGCAGGGAAAGGCAACAGACTCGGGCTGTGGGAGCACAGGAACCTGTCCCAAAAACTGGGATGAGCTTGGGAAAAGCTCACTGTGCTTTGGCACCCAGGAAGAGAGAAGGAGCACCAACAGTTTATGATCTGTCAGCAGAGTTGGTTGAAAAGAGAATGACAAATTTTCCAGAGGGACATCAGGGAATCTTTCAGTGATTCTGTTTGAGAGATGTTTTGCAGTGCTGTGGGAATTCTGGGGCTGGAGGGGCAGAGCTGGAGGAGGGAGGGGGAAATGGGAGAAGCAGTTAAAGAGTTTTGGAGGGATTGAAGAGGACTGGACTGGGTATTCCATGAGGTAAACTCTGACTGGAGCAGCACATCAGGATAAAGCCCTGTAGGTGTTGGATTGCACAGATCCATTTTAGGTCTTCTTCAAGTCAAGCTGAAAGAACTTCATAGCTTTAGGTTTACAATTCACTTACAATTGTTGAAATGATTGTAAGAAGTGTTATTAAAAGGCTCAGCCAGCACAAAGTCCTCACAAGAGCCTATTTTTAAATTTACTTCTGTTTTATCATTACTTATGATCCCACAGACGCATTTGCCTGTGACTTTTTTTCACTAGAAATAGAGATTTCCACAAATACCACACTGCATGTCTCTCTGGAAGTATTAATAGCTCAGACTGTCCCCTTTGCCTGTCACAAAGAGGAATGGAAATTACAAATAAGGAACCAAGACAATTAAAAAAAAAAGTCATGCAGACAAAGACCAGTTGTCAACATGGTTAAAATTAGTAAGGTATTAAAAGATGGGGTGGAAAAAAAAGTTAAACTGGATTTGATAACTGGGATTCAGAAGGAACCAGTGAGCAGGGCACTGGTTTGGAGGTGTCACTGGGACAAATTCCAGAACATCTGAGCCAAGATCTGAGCACAGTGGGTTGGTCATGGGGAAAGTGGACAGGTGACATCCTACAGGTGACAACCCTGAGGGTGACAGCCCTCGACAGGTGATAGCCCTGTGGGTGACAGATATCCTTCAGGTGACAGCCTATGGGTGACAGCCCTACAAGTGACATTCCACAGGTGACAGCCCTATGTGTGACAGTTCCACAAGTGACAGCTCTACCGGTGACAGCCCCACAGGTGACAGCCCCACAGGTGACAGCCCCACAGGTGACATCCCTATGGGTGACAGCACTGCAAGTGACACCCTGTGTGTGACAGTTCACAAGTGACAACTCTATAGGTGACATCCCTATGGGTGACAGTCCTTCAGGTGGCAGTCCTACAGGTGACACCATATGGGTGACAGTTCCACAGGTGACAGCCCCATAGGTGACAGCCCTACAGGTGACATCACAAGACAATGAAAATGACGTTCAGCATCCCCACAATGAGGGGTAGACGTGGAAGAGCCTTGGCTCACCCCTCCCTGTGTCCTGCTGTCCCTCCGTCCCTCCGTCCTTCCATCCCTCCGTCCTTCCATCCCTCTGTCCCTCCATCCCTCCCTCCGTCCTTCCATCCCTCCGTCCTTCCATCCCTCCGTCCCTCCGTCCTTCCGTCCCTCTGTCCTTCCATCCCTCTGTCCCTCCGTCCTTCCGTCCCTCCGTCCCTCTGTCCCTCCATCCCTCCATCCCTCCGTCCCTCCGTCCCTCTGTCCCTCCATCCCTCCCTCCTTCCATCCCTCCGTCCCTCCATCCCTCTGTCCCTCCATCCCTCTGTCCCTCCGTCCCTCTGTCCCTCCATCCCTCCATCCCTCCATCCCTCCGTCCCTCCTAGCATCCTGCGCTGCCGAGAACATCACCGTGGTGGCCGTGGAGGGCGACACCATTTCCGTCAACTGCTCGTACGACGCGCGGCAGTGGTGGCGGGAGAAGAGCTGGTGCCGGCAGCTGGGCCGGCGGCGCTGCCAGCCCGTGGTGAGCGCCCCGCCCGCCTGGCTGCCCCTGCCCAGGCCCAGCAGGGGCAGCACCTCCATCAGGGACAACGCCCGCGCCGGGCTCCTCACCGTCACCATCAGGGGCCTGCGCCGGGAGGACGCGGGGCTCTACCAGTGCCAAACGGAGTTCCTGGGCCACACCCAGAGCCTGAGGAGGGTGCAGGTGGAAGTGCTGGCGGGTACGTGATGGGGGGGGCCCCGAGCTCGGAGGGTTCCTCAAGGAATTTCAGGGGTTCCTCGAGGAATTTCAGGGGTTCCCCGAGGAATTTCGCAGGTTTCTGTTGGGATTTTATGGGTTCCTACTGGAATTTCACAGGTTCTTATCGGAATTTTACATGTCCCTGCTGGAATTTCATGGGTTCCTGTTGGAATTTCACAGGTTCCTACTTGAATTCCACAGGTTCCTACTGAAATTTAATGGGTTCCTGTTGGAATTTCATGGGTTCCTATTGGAATTTAATGGGTTCCTGTTGGAATTTCACATGTTCCTACTGGAAATTCACGGGTTCCTACTGGAATTTCATGGGTTCCTACTGGAATTTCACAGGTTCCTACTGGAATTTCCTGGGTTCCTATTGGAATTTTATGGGTTCTTATTGGAATTTCACAAGTTCCTACTGGAATTTCCTGGGTTTCTATCGGAATTTTATGGGTTCTTATTGGAATTTCACAGGTTCCTATTGGAATTTGATGGGTTCCTATTGGAATTTCACATGTTCCTACTGGAATTTCACAGGTTCCTGTTGGTATTTCGTGGGTGTCTGCAGCTGCCAAGGGCCCACTTGAGTCAACATCTACTTTTGTTTCGCTCTAAGGAGGTTCTGTGTTTCACTGCCTCTCTTTATTCCTGATTTCCAGCAGTGTGACCTCACTGTTAGAGGGTATCTGACAGGTCCTTATTGCTCCCAGTGCCCCTGCGTTACCTGCCCAGCTGAACATCACCCAGAAACAGCTGCAGACTAAACTGTTGTGTTTCCATCAGCAGCCGACCTGGTGACCCACGTGCCAGAGGAGCTCAGAGCTGTGCAGAGCATCTCCAGGTGAGCCCAAACCTCCTCGTGCTGAGATCTCCAGTCTTCTAGGACTAAGGCAGCATCACAAGAGATTTTTTCAAGGTTGGACATTCCTCTTCATGGTTGTGTTTCTGGTTCCCCACAGGCCCCCTCCTGACGTGGATTTCACCGTTTTCTACATCCTGGCTGGATTCCTGGTGGCCAAGTTCGTGGTGGCTGTGCTGGTTGGGGCTGTTGCCCACAGCAGGAAGAACAGGGAGAGAGGGCAGAACCCAGAACTGGGTGAGTGCCACTGGCAACTATTTACAGACTCGAACAGAGCGGGACACTCGAAAATCAGTGCCTTGAGCCGTTTTATTTCAACATCAGTCTCAACACTTAACAATGGAGGCACTCGATGTGAACAGCTCACTGATTTAAGCAGAATGCCAAAGAAACGTAATGTTACAACACAGCATAAAGCAAAATCTTTCCAAGTTTCAGCCAATCACACCTAGAGCAAAAGCATATTGACATGACTTCTACCCAATTACATGGAGCACACGTAGCCTCGGATAAAACAATAGCGGCATATTTTCTAACACAATGGCTCGTTCATGTTAGCCTTCTAAAATATACATTAAGTCAATTTGTTGCAACCAAAAAGGACAAAGCACATAGGCTTATTGTTCTATTTCTCATGTCTAAGCTGCAGCCTAAAACTCTTTCTGCTATCTTGGCATTTCTCTGTCCTTGCTGGCTTTTTGGGGCCTGCTTTTTTACCGTTTTCTCAAAACCCTCTAACTTTATGGATTCCAGCAGGTGAGCAGCAGGTGCTCCCAGTCCCTGCCAACCTTGGACATGATGGAATCGGCCTCTCCTGGGAGAGCTCTGCGTGAGCCAAGCCAAAGGGAATCCATGGAAAAGGCAAATCCATGGAAAAGGCCACCTGCCATAAGAAAAGGATCACTACTAAACACAGGTCTGGAAGAACCTGTCACTCTGGAGAGGTTCCCATCTTCTTCATCACCTCTTCCCCTTGGTGTCTCATCCCCAGGCAGTTATTCCAGACCTCATTCCCAGGACCATTCCATCATGGGCTGAACTGACACCCATCAACTTCCTGTCACCTCAGGTGACAGATTCTGGCCTTCCAAGGTGAGGAAGAGCAGCTCCCAAAAGCTGCTTGGGACAGTGGGGATGCTTGGAGAAAACCCCTGTGGAAAGGTGTGAGGAGCTGCAGGACACACCAGGACAGGGATGGGGTCCCCTTGCACCCCTGAGCCAGCTTCTCCTCTCTGAAGGGACTTTGTGAACATAGGAGCTGTCTCTCTGTTGGTCTCCCTGTGTTTTCTCCCAGGCTCCAAACCCATGGGCACTCACGTTTCTTTTTCCCTGCAAAACTGAGTAAAATCCAGCTGATTTCTCTGGCTTGGCGTGGGTTCCTGCAGGACAGCAGGTGCCAGTCGTGTCCCAGAGCCAGGGGTGATGCTTGGGACACCCTGGAGTGTTCAGAAGGTCCAGGAACACTCAGAGCCAGCAGGACAGGCTGGAACATCCAGAGCCAGCTCTGTGCAGGAGCAGCAGCTCAGAGCCCGACCTCTCATTGCCCGCAGAAGCAATGACTGAAATTTGCTTATTTTAATTACACTTTTGGGTTCTCGTTTTTAGAGTAGTTCTGTGTTTTGTCCAGAAATTGACAAATTTCAATTCCCACCACTGAAATTCATGGTGGGACGTCTGGCAGCCTTTGTCCTTCCAAGGTCTTTCCCTCCCAACACTGTGAGGTTCTCAGTCTTAAATCAGCAACTTTTGGGGAAGAAAATCTGTGTTTGTTGCTCTCTCCTGGTCTGGACGGTGACTTGCTGTATGACTGCATCCACAGAGAGGAATTTGCCATCTGAAATAAAAACATCTCCAAGGAAATAAAAAGAAATTAATCAATAACTTACTGATTACCATCAAAACCAATGGATGTAATTTGGTAGGATTGTATTAATCAAAACCAAATGGGTTTGAGGCAGAAACATTTCTGGGGCTGGTTCTGTCCTTCCCTTCCCGTTCCCTCTGTGCTGACGTTGGCTCTGTGACCTGCACACTCTATGGGGGTTGTTTTTTCCTCTCTCCCCCCTCAATGAATCACAACTCGAGGTTCATCAGAACTTTTGGGGCTGTTTGCAAAAAAAAAAAAAAAACCAAGAAAAAGGAACTCTCCCTGTCCCTCAGTGCTCCCATCCTGTGAGAGCCAACAGGAAACTCCAGCTCTGTGTTGGGTGCAAAATTCTGTCCCAAATTCAAGGTAACTCTGATCAAAGCCCCGTTAAAGCTCACATTCCCTTTTACCACACATCCCCTCTGCTCTTCCCCAATTTCATGGGGCAGGGAGGAAATATTTGCAGCTGTAGATGAACCGAGGCTGATGTCCAGAAACCAAAACCACTTCAGTTAAAACCGCTCGGCTCGGTTTGTACCCAGCTGCTGAGGGTGGTGATGGGGTGAGAGAAAAGAAAGACCTGGATGCAGAATTCTGGAAAATAATTGCACTTTTCTAACAGCACAGCACCTTGGTGGGCAAACCCAGAGGAAAGCTGGGGTGCATTTCCTTTTCAAAATGACTCAGTTTTTTAAAGAGCAGGGAGCTACAAACCCAAATACAGGAAACTGCTCGTGTCTGGCAGAAGCTGATACAGCACCACAGCCAGGCCAAGCGAGCTCCATCCTCTGGACCTAAATATTCACCATCAAAGCAGTAATTACTGCCCATGCTGGTGAGATCCAGCAAAGTGGTAAAAAATCTGCTTTATTTTAAACCCATGAGATTTTTCCTGGGCTTCAGAGAGACAAGTGATGCATTTGACATGTTCTAATAAACAAGGGGCTTCTTGGAAAATATTTGTCTGCTTTATAGTATCAATTGTCATCAGCTTGAGCTCCTGGGGTGGAATTTACACTGCAATGTAGTGATTTGTTTTACAAAGAAATAACTCTGTATTTCCCTGTTTGTTGTTTATTAACACACACCTGTCCTCCAGGACAAATCCAGCCTGACTTTATTACAAATTACACCCCTGTGGATCCAACTGCAGAATCCTGTGATCGTGGGGATATGAGCAAACATCCCTCAGGGATTATGGATAAATCCCCAAATTTTGCTGAGATTTTCCTCCTAATTCCGTGAGCTACAGACCGAGGATGCTGAACAGGACCCAAAACTGGGTTTAATTTTTGGATATCAAGATTGCAGGAAGCCTCCAGCCTAGGTACTGGGTGGCAGGGGAGGGAAGAAGGTGGAAAGGCAGGGAATACACCCTGGATTGGATAAAATCTGCTCTGTGAGTGACTCTGCAGTGCTGAAGGGTGAGAGAGAAAAGTAAATTCTTGTTGACTGCTTTGGTGTGACTACACAACACCAAGCTTTTTTTACCGTTATATCCAAGATGATTTTATTATTCTAAATTGTCTGAAAAAAAAAAAGGCAGCTAGAAAATTACATCATAATAAAGAAACTGATTCTAACTTCCCAAACAGGCTTTGCATGATTGTTCTCCTCATTTCCTGCCCAGCTTCCCATTCTCTGATCTCTTACATGCTGTCATTTCCTTCTTTTTTTTTTTTTTTTGTTTGTTTGTTTGCATTAGGGTTATTTTTTGTGTGTCATCATCACTGTATTGACCAATTCGAGTTCATGACTGCCAGCTTTGTGCTCTGGGGGTTTTGAGATGGTGAAATGTTGATGTGGAAGTTTGTGCTGCCCTCCCCCGGCCCATCACGAAATTCCCAACACACAGCAAAAACTCCTCAGTTTATAAATTTTATTAGCTGGAGAGTGTACACAGTACTTACAATTGCATCTATTAAAGACCAAAATACACTTGAAAAAATGCATCATATAAAAAAAATTAAAAACTTTGAACTATGTACAAACTTTGCCTGACGTTACGTTAAGCTCAGGACCCTCCCACGCCCCTTCACAAAGAAAAGTTGATTTTTCCCCTCTTTTTAACATGCATTTAGCATCACTTGAGGACCATTTTCTTCCAAATCCTGATCTTTACACTCCTATAAATCTGGGTTTTGATGGGTTTGATGCTTCACT
Source organism: Molothrus aeneus (assembly GCF_037042795.1). Lineage (NCBI taxonomy): Eukaryota > Metazoa > Chordata > Aves > Passeriformes > Icteridae > Molothrus > Molothrus aeneus. The sequence goes on along the minus strand of NC_089669.1, from coordinate 2,227,487 downwards.
GCTCCGGGTCAATCAAACACATTTCTCCCCAAGCCTCTTCATTCATCCTCACCCCTAAAGTGAAGTTTTTGCTCAAGTGTAGCCAATCTACAAAGAATTATAATTTAATTACTAGGGAGGTTTGAACTGGACACGTCTCCAGTTTTCACAGATTTGCCTGCAAAAGAAAGCAGATGTTTTTGGTACCGTGGTGTTGGCTGCTGGCTCCAACCTCACCAAATAAACACAACTTTCAGCAGTGATACACAGAACACAAAACAAAGGAAAAAAATATGATAGGAGCACTTGGGCTTTCACATCACTATTTAAAATATTAACAATAAGACTTTCTAGAACACAAATCTTTATTTCTTCACACACAACCTACAACAGCAGATCAGAGAACCTAGATATGAAGGGATATTGGGAAAAAGTTCGCAAGTTCTTTAAGAAAAAGTAAATTATTTATTTTAAAAAAATGAAACAAAATCTATGTCAGAGCAATAATCTTGCTTCCTGAATTTCCAGCTCTCAAAAAGGTGTTTCAGGACAGAGATTTACCATCAACTGAAGAGCAAAAAACATCACAGAGAGGGTCTGACTCCAGCACGAAAATATTCCACCAACCAAATATACAGATGCTCCAAAAAAAAAAGAAAAATTTACAGTAATGCTGCAAATTCAACTAAAATCCCTTAAGGAGTGCTGCACATTCCTGGCATGGGGGAGAGCCCAGGAAATGCTGGGTGAGTTTCGGGTGCCAGCTGAGCAAAACCAGCGCTGGAACTGGACAAGGATTTAAGGCAGAAGCAACCAGAGGCCCTGAGGATGCCATCGATGTTAAAAATGCCCTTGGAATTATTAGAAATAAATCCCAATTAAGAGCTGTGAGCAGAGTGTCAGGTGACTCATCTAACCTGGGACAGAAACTGAAAGGAAGGAGATGGATTGGCCTGGCAGGAGCCAGGGCAGCTCCTCCTGCAGCTGCAGGTGTCCCCGAGTGTCCCTGAGTGTGTGGGGAGGGACAGGAGCCGGGATCACAGCAAGGAGCTGAGCCTTTTTTATAGATCCAATCCCAGCAGGATCACAGCAAGGAGCTGAGCCTTTTTTATAGATCCAATCCCAGCAGGATCACAGCAAGGAACTGAGCCTCTTTTAGAGATCCAACCCCACCAGGATCACAGCAAGGAGCTGAGCTGCCCTCAGAGATCCAATCCCAGCAGGATCACAGCAAGGAACTGAGCCTCTTTTAGAGAGATCCAATCCCACCGGGATCACAGCAAGGAGCTGAGCTGCCCTCAGAGATCCAATCCCACCGGGATCACAGCAAGGAGCTGAGCTGCCCTCAGAGATCCAATCCCACCAGGATCACAGCAAGGAGCTGAGCTGCCCTCAGAGATCCAATCCCAGCAGGATCACAGCAAGGAGCTGAGCTGCCCTCAGAGATCCAATCCCAGCAGGATCACAGCAAGGAGCTCAGCTGCTCTTAGAGATCCAATCCCAAACCCCTCTGCAGCTCCTCCTTGTCCCTCCACCTGAACAGGCTCCCTCTTCCTCCAGGACTGCCTGCTCACAGCAAGGATCCAACATTCCTCCTCCCTCTCAGGTTTAGTATTTTTATTTCATCCAAAGGAAACAGAATTTTCCAGGCTCTGTTCTTTTGTATCCTCTTGGTTTGTCTCCTCCACTTTTGTCTTTAGCCATAAGCTTCCAGCAAATGGGAAAAGATGGGAGGGAGGAAATGTCATTTCCAAGCTGCATTTCCTTGTCACTGGAATTCAGCATTCACTGGACTGAACCCAGTCTCACCCATCCTTGGCAGCATTTCCTCACTCTGCAGCTTCACCTGGCCAGGTTCACATTCACCCAGCACATTCCCAACCCCAAATTTCACTGCTGTGATCCAGTTTGAGCTACAGGACACAAAAAAACCTGGAGATGCTGGGATTCCAGCAGGCAGATGATCCCCAGAGCAGCTGTGTAACTCATCAAGGTGAGCAGTGCAATGGGGAGAAATCACCTGTTAAATGCTTTTAACTACTGCTCCCATCACCAAAATTCAAATTATAATAGAGCAGGCTTAGAATCTAAATTAAAACTCTGTTCTGTGGAGATGCTCAGACAAAGCCAGCTGTAGGTCATGGGAAAATCCTATTTTTTAATAATGTAAGTATTGCTCCTTTGCTAAGTGCCACTTCTGTTTTGTTTTTAAGAGCTTAATTTATAAAAAGCATGAAAGGTTCATCAGTATCTGCTGAGTCCTTCAGGCAGCTCAGGCTGAGCTGCCCCAGCTGCTGCTGTCCTGAACAATCCCTCACTCTGGAACTGTAGAAATGATTCAGGCATCAGAAACTCCATCCCAGGCACGGCCAAGTGGCACCACTGTTACACTGGGGGCTCCACATCTCTTGGAGGAACCGTGGACTTCACTGGCAGGTGAGGAAAAAAGATTAAAAAAAAAAAAAAAAATCCTTTGGAAGAGAGTCACTGAAAAGCTTCAATCCTTTCTGTACTCACATCCAGTTTTCTTCCAAAGCCACAAGTACTGGCAATGAACATCCAAACCCAGGCAGAGACTGATTTACTGACCCAATAATCCCCCCCAACATCTCCCTCTCCCACCCCACTCGCAACAGAGACACAACACATCGAGTCCTGCAGTAATCTTGACTATTTCTAGCACTGATTGGATGGCTGAACCTTTCCCAGAGAAGAGCTTCTTTACACATTTACAAGGGGGAATTGAAAAGAATCCCCTTCAGTTTCTGCCAGGGTCAGAAGTGCAACAGCAATGCCCAGCTCAGGGAAAACCAAGTCCAGAGGGGTGAGGAGTGGATGGAATAACAAATCTCAACCCCAGCCCTGTGGTGCAGCCACTCAGTGCTGGCTGGAGGAGCTGGGATCTGCCCCTGGACAGGGCTGAGCTGCACCAGCCACAGGGGCTGAGGTGGGAAAATGAAGGAAAAGCAGAGATGAGCACTCGGACTCTGAATTCCCTGTGCTGGATCAGGAGAGGGCACCGAGGAGTTCTGGAAGGTTCTGTTTGGAGAGTTGAAACCTCAAGCACGTCCTCAACACGCGGTGCTTGCTCTGTGGAAAAGGACAGGCTGTGACATGGAGATTGTCCCCCTCCAGGATTCACTGGGCACTCTGGGCAGGCAGGACAGGCTGGCAGGAGGGGTGGGAATTCCCTTCAGGTGTTTTTCCCTGGAAGCAGGGGTTAGGAGACCCTGATCATCTGTGTCATTGCTTCTTCGTTGCTTTGAGTTGGATCCTGCAGACACAAAAGGGTGGAAATTCCACATTTTTCCATGAGGCAGAGAGAACCACGCACAACCATCAGGAGGAGACAATCCTGCACTTCCCTCGATCCCCAAAACTTTTCTGTCCTGCTTTTCCTGAGTTTTACAGGCCACAAAAATCCTGACTACCTCCAGGGAATTTGTTGTTTCTGCTATTTAGGACCAGTATTTAGGAATGATTTTAGTTGAAAATAAGAAACACTCCCTAAAGGCATAGGACTGCTCTAGAGCACTGAGGAACCACAGAACCTGTTCATTCTACTCCATTATGTCCCTTCCTTTGAAAAATGCCTTGCACCTTTTATGCAAATCAAGCTGCAGCCAAGAATCAGATATTCCCATTTTTTAATTTTCCATCAGATGTAAAGATAAGGAGTCTCTACCTTTCATTGATGTCCTGAAAGACCACCCCAGTCCCCAACCAGAAAGGCTGTTTTACACACACAGAATGTTTGTGTGCATTTATCCTAAGAACTACAAAGTGAACACACTTCCATCTACATTATTGTCATTTAATTCCTCAGGGCAAACACCCCTTGCTCTCCACAAGCAGTGACAGGAGGTTTTATTCCCAGCTTTTATTTATTTTACGCTTGGAATAAATCTAAAGGCAGGCAGGGCCAAGGGGCAGCAGACGAACAATTCAGAGGCAGGGAGGGACAAGCAGCCAAGCCCCAAAACCCAAACCAAGCAGCACAGAGACACTTCTGGAGTGTGTCCTGAAGGGCTGGGAGGGGATGTGCCCCAGAGCCCACTCACCTGCATGTGAGGGCTGTCCTTTTCCTTGGGGGAGAAGAAGCGGCCCCCCTCTCCCCGTTTCCTGGCCATGGCGTGCCGGTGCCGCGACTCGTGCAGGTATTTCTGCAGGGAGGAGAGCAGAAATCCAGGAGCATTCCTGGAAATTCCCAGTCCCCATCCACCCATCCTCTGCCCCACAACCCTCCCACAGCCCCTGCCTTGCCAGGGGAAATTCCCAGTCACTGCTTTACCAGAGGAAATTCCAGTCCCCATCCATCCCCTGCCCCACAGATTCCCAGTCACTGCCTTCCTAGCTGAAATTCCCAGTCACTGCTTTTCCAGAGGAAATTCCCAGTCATTGCTTTTCCAGAGGAAATTCCCAGTCCCAAATCCATCCTTTGTCCCACAGATTCCCAGTCACTGCCTTTTCAGAAAAAATTCCCAGTCATTGCTTTTCCAGAGGAAATTCCAGTCCCCATCCATCCCCTGCCCCACAGACTCCCAGTCACTGCCTCCCCAGGGGAAGATTCCCACTCCCCATCTGTTCCTCTGCCTTACATATTCCCAGTCACTGCCTTCCCAGAGGAAATTCCCAGTCCCTATCCATCTTTTGTCCCACAGATTCCCAGTCACTGCCTTCCTAGCTGAAATTCCCAGTCCCTGCCTCTCCAGAGGAAATTCCAGTCCCCATCCATCCCCTGCCCCACAACCCTCCCAGTCACTGCTTTTCCAGAGGAAATTCCCAGTCCCTGCTTTTCCATAGGAAATTCCAGTCCCCATCCATCCCCTGCCCCACAGACACTCTGCTGACAGTCAGTACATGCTCACACACAGCTCCAAATACTCTCAAAACCACCCAAAATAAGCAGAATCATCCTCAAGGGACTTCAAAAATTTACTCTGATGCAGCTCATCGACAACATCAAAACCACTGCAAAACTGAGGAACACCAAGATTCCAACCCTCATTTTCCAGCCCAGGTGGGATTCTGTGCCTTTGTCACAGAGCAACCTTGTGTTAAATCTGAGTTTTATTCTCACCCTTCTCTCTTTGGGGATTTTTCCCTCTGCTTCCAGCTTGGCCCGTGCCTGCCTCCTCTTCAGGATGCGGTGGTACTGCTTGGCATTGACGTACAGGGGCTCCTCTTCCAGCATCTCTGCTCCAGGCAAGGGGATCCTCTGGATGGCTGGGACTGAGCCAGCTCCAGGCACCATCTGTACACACAGGGGGGTTTAGTGCTTGCAGCTCAGCACAAACTGAACACAAAAATGGCATTAAAAAGCCCAATATTGAAATAGAAAGTGGGCGTTGCTCGGGTAATGCAGCTGCTTAAATGAAAAGGAGCAACGAAGGTGTTCTCAAACTGCAAAAACAGTCTAAAACCAATCTAAAAACCTCTGCAAAACCAATCTAAACCTCTGCAAAACCAATCTAAACCAACAATTCCTCCTCAGTCCTGCTGGGTTTTCCTGATAAAGTGTGGTGCTGTTCACAGGGGTCCCAGGTGAGGGAAGAGATGAGGATCTTGACTCCATGTTTCAGAAGGTTGATTTATTATTTTATGATAGATATTGTATTCAAGCTATACTAAAAGAATAGAAGAAAGGATTTCATCAGAAGGCTTGAAAGGAATGAATGATAATAAAATCTTGTGACTGACCAGAGAGTCCGAGCCAGCTGGGCTGTGATTGGCCATTAATTAGAAACAACCACATGAGACCAATCCCAGATGCACCTGTTGCATCCCACAGCAGCAGATAACCATTGGGTACATTTTGTTCCTGAGGCCTCTCAGCTTCTCAGGAGAAAAAAAATCCTAGCAAAAGGATTTTTCATAAAAGGTGTCTGTGACAATAAAGGTAACATTTCAATACAATTCCTTGTGCTGCTGCTTCTTGGACAATTAAACAAATAGGACATGGTTGGTGCTTCCCTTTCTTTTGGGTTATTTTTTATTTCAATTATTTCATTTCAGAGCATCACTGCAGAGCTGCTGACATCTAGTGGAGACCAGCAACATTCAAGAGGCTCACACTACAAAGAAACAGGAATTGCCAGGAAAAACCTCTATAAATGATGGAAACAAATCCTAAGGGATCCTCAAGAAAATCAGAAGTGAATAAACATAAACCTTTGCTCATCAGCTCACAGCTCAGTTTGGATTTCAGTTTCTACTGTGGGAGAAAGTCCAGAGATAAGATCACAGCAGGATCCAGGCCTTTGAAGCTGAAAATTTGATTTGTTTAATGGAACTTACAGAGAGGAGTGACCATGGTATCTCAATCTCAGACAAGAGGTTATCAGAGAAGCAGGGAATCACAGGATGGTTTGGGCTGGAAGGGATCTTAAGGATGCCCCAATTCCAACCTTCAGGGACACCTCCCACCATCCCAGGCTGCTCCAGGCAGGGATGGAGCAGCCACAGCTCCTCTGGGCTCCCTGTGCCAGGGCCTCCAGGGAGAAATTCCTCCCCAATATCCCACCCAGCCATTCCCACTATCCCATCCCTACCCTTGTGAAAATCCTGCTAGATTTGAGTACAAAACACCTCAAAGCTCAGCCTCCAGAGGCAGCAGTGGGCATTTCACACCTACCATGACCATTCCCCCTGAATTGACCACGTTCCCAGCCACTGGCAGTGTCACTGTCACCGTCCCCTGGCCACTGCTGGTGGTGTTGGTGTTGGCTCCTGTTTGGACAATCTGGGCTCCAGCCAGGCTGGCTGCAGGAATGGTGATCATGCCTGTAACAGGGACTGTAACTTTAAGGAAGTAGAACACAAAAGGAAAGGGAAAAAAAAAAAAGAAAAGGAAAAAACAAGACAAAAAAAATAAAAACCAAAAGAGAGAGAGAGAGAAAGAAAAAAGAAACAGAAACACGCACACAAAAAGAAGGGAACAGCATTAGTCCCACTTCTGTGTTTTACCCATTCATCCTTCCAAAACATGCAGAGAGTCAGGAAAGTGCTACAATGAGAGGTTAAATTCCATCAGAATTCCTGGTTTTTGCATTTGTAACCTCATTGTGAGTAACCATGTACTCCTGAGGTGGAAAAGCAAAATTCAGGGTTTTATTCCACCAGGCCTTGCCAGAGACAAGGAGATTTTCTGTTTCTGGGGAAAGAACCCTGGAGTGGATTCCTGCAGAGCACACAAACACCTCAATAAATCAAAAGCCTCTCCAAGGGGTGCCCTGGCTCCTCCCAGCCCTCCTACCTTGCTGCAGGATGGTCCCATCAGCATTCACAGGCTGGTACACGATGGTCTGGCCCTCAGCAGCCTGGGCAACCTGCTGGCCTTGCACTGCAATCTGCTGCTGGGTCTGAACAAAACAAAGAGCACAAAAACGTCACAAATTGCCTTTTTTTTTCACAGTATTTACAATACCTGAATGAACACATGGTGCTTGAGGTGTTCCAGGTGTCTCTTTCTGCTGCCTCATTAGCAGCAGTAAGAAATAGGCTGGAGCACAGAGCAAATACCTGGAGATCAAACACCTGAAGCACATGTAGGATGCATTTTCCAACAGTTCAATAATAATGAAAAAAGCCCAAATTCTAAGTTTCCTGTCTCACTATGAAGATGTGAAAGGAAGAACTGTTCTGCTCCAAAATTTAATTTTTGGCCCCTAACCAAAAGCATCAGCAGAAACCCCAGGTGTTGTGGACTACTGCACACAATGGCCCAAGTATGGAATTAGCAATGCTTCATGTTTTCAAAATTCAACAAAGAGACAAAAACAACCACGAACCAATAAAATACAGAAACACGATGGAGAAAAACATGCAATCTGATTTTTCTGCCCCAGAGTCATGTATGAAACACTACAAAAACATGACACTTATTTCTCAAGTTCTCCTCAATATTAATAATTCCTTTTTTAAATTTTTTTTTTTTTTTTTACTTAACCACATGTTAAAAAGTTTCTCTTCCTGTTCCTCTGCAGAAAAGCCTTTCATGCTGGTGCAGTTACCTGTGTCTGGCCAGCAGTAACTGCAGTCTGGGGCTGCTGTATAATGATCTGCTGGGTCTGGCCCTGCTGCCCCTGTACCTGCACAGCCTGCCCACCTTGAATCTGAATCTGACCTGGCTGGACCAACTGAATCTGTGGAAGAAAGAGTCAGAAAGGAACATTAACTATGCCTCTGATTTCTCCCTCCTCAGCCTCAGCATGACCAAGTCATCTCTGAGGGTGATTTAGTGTTGCACAGAAAAAGGAAGCAAGGGAGTCTTCTCTTTTTCCAGAATGAGGAGTTTGGATGGATTGCTCCCTGTGACACAGCCACACAGGGCAGAGGGAGCTGGGTCACCGTGCTCCAGCAGCTCTGCACTGCTTGCACAATAAATCACTCAGGAGAAATCAATTATTCACATCCACTGGGAACAAACAGGCAGGTGGAAGAGGAGGACTGAGGTTTAAGACATCTGGGGGGTGTTAATTATCCAGCACTCAGAAGTGTTTCTGGGATTTATAAAGTTGTCCTCAGCTTTGCAGAGTCTTTCCACCACTGTGGAACATTCTTAGATTAAAAAAAAAGAAGAGCTGGAATATGGTTTGAAGTTTGTGTTTAAAAACATAGTTATGGATTTTCCTCCACCAACCAGACTGAGAAGAACCTCATACAAATTACAGTGGTTTGCAACAAAGGAAATGTTAAATAAACCTCTCAAAACAGCAAGACATCATTTGCCTTCCTGGACTGTGCTGGGTTCCTAAATCCCATCCTAAATCATCAGGACACTTCCATTATGCCATGGTTACAGTTCTTCCCTTTGCTTTTCAGCAACACTTCAGCCACCTCCTTAAATTTACCAACTGTCTTTTAAACAAGTAATTACTTCCAAAAAATCCATTTTCTGTACCTCCTTCACTACTGCCTCCTGTGCACCAGGGATGTTTAAATCCCCCTTCAGCCATCACACATTAGAGGGGCTCAAGCACAAATTACTCACAAGAAGCTTTCTTAAATAATTTTTTTTTTAATCCTCTTTCTGTGCCATAAATTGAACAGGCACCAGATCCCCAACTAGATTGCAAGGGCCAGATAAAATATCCCAAGAGATAAAAATCCTGCTCTGTGGGAAGGCATCCCACATGCCAGGTACCCCTATTCCCACAGGAAGGTATCCCTGCCCATGCCAGGAAGGTGCAACTGGATGAGCTTTAAAGTCTCATCCAACCCCAACCATTCCATGATGAAAAACCCCAAACCAAGCCAGCTGTGTTTTAGCACTAAAATCTTTGCACCAGGCCATAAAAAACAGTTCATAAAGGACTTCCACTCATTCCCACTGTGCCAGAGCTACCAAGCACCACCTCAGCCTGCTTTTGCTCAACAAACAAAAATCCTGCTCTGTGGGAAGGTACCCACATGCCAGGTACCCCTATCACAGGTATCCCACAGGACAGGTACCCCTATCACAGGTACCCCTATTCCCATAGGAAGGTGTCCCTGCCTATGCCAGGAAGGTGCAACTGGATGAGCTTTAAGGTCTCATCCAACCCAAATCATTCCATGATGAAAAACCCCATAGGAAGTTTTTCAGGTAGGATAGTTTTTCATAGGAAGTTTTTCAGATAGGAAGGTGTCCCTGCCTATGCCAGGAAGGTGCAACTGGATGAGTTTTAAGGTCTCATCCAACCCCAATCATTCCATGATGAAAAACCCCATAGGAAGGTGTCCCTGCCTATGCCAGGAAGGTGCAACTGGATGAGCTTTAAGGTCTCATCCAACCCAAATCATTCCACAATGAAAAACCCCAAACCAAGCCAGCTGTGTTTTAGCACTAAAATCTTTGCACCAGGCCATACAAAAACCAGTTCATAAAGGACTTCCACTCATTGCCAGCGTGCCAGAGCCCCCCAGCAGCAGCCCAGGCTGGTTTTGGGGTGCTGAGCAGAGCCCTGTGTGGCAGTGGCAGCGCCCCAGAGCCGTGCAGTGCCCCCAGGGTGTCTCACCTGCTGCAGCCCCTGTGTGCCAGACACGGGCACCTGCATGATGGTCTGGCCCTGGCCCCCGGGCACGGCCTGCACCATGATGGGCTGGCCCGTGGAGGTGATGAGCTGCCCCCCGCTCACCTGCACCATCAGAGGCTGCCCCTGCACCTGCAACAACAAAATAACAATGAAAACCCCACCAGAACAGCCCCAGAGCCCACCCCTGCCCAGCCTGTGTGTGGGGAACGGGCACTGAGCTGCTTCAAACCAGCTCTGCCTTCCAGGGATTTAGTGAGTTATCTGCTCCTCTTGCAGTCTAGTTGTTATAAAGCATGAAAATCACATTTTTTCAGCCACAAGGACTACCTTCATGCACAGCCCAAGAGCAAAGTGGGATAAAAAACTTCATTATTCACCTTGCAATTACTGATTTTTAGTTGAGGTTCCTATTGAGATTTTTCAGTTGAGGTTCCTAGTGAGAGAACTCTGTTCTGACAGGAAGGTTCTGAGGTGCCTTCAGCTCTCTTCAGTTTTATGCCTACAACATTCCCATTTCCAAACTGACATGGATGGAGCATGGGTTGTGCTGGAGAAGAAACTCTCCATGGTTATGGAGGGAAATTGTAACTGGAGCAACACAAAATGGAGTTCAGGGAGGAAAAGTCAAAGATGAGCAGCAGCCACTTCTGGGCCCAAAAAAGATTTAGATTGGATAGACAATATAAATTATAAATATAAATATAAAATTATAAATATAAAATATAAAATATAAAATATAAAATATAAATATAAATATATAAATATAAGTATAAAGTGTGAGAGTGGGCAGGCCCTGGCACAGGCTGCTCAGAGCAGCTGTGGCTGCCCCTGGATCCCTGGAGGTGTCCAAGGACAGGCTGGACAGGGCTTGGAGCACACTGGGATAGGGGAAGGTATTGGGGTGGGACCTGGGTGAGCTTTAAGGTCCCTTCCCACCCAGACCAGTCTGGGATGCTGAGGTAACTTTGGCCTGAGAATCTCTGGACTCTTGGACCTGGTATCTCTCTGGTCACTGGGAAAAAGGCCCAAGAAAACAAAAACAAGGGGAAAACCTCTCTGTTTGAACCCCCTCACCCTGCCATGGCCCCAAATTGCCCAAACACATCTTGAAAAATACTCTACCTCCACAGCCTAAATACAAAATCAGTCTGATGAACTCAGGGGATCACAAAATCTGATTTGTTTAGGAACAAGAACATCACAATGTGGTAAAGCCACCGAGTTCCTGGGTTTCACACCCCAGAGGGTGAGGAGCCAAATCCTGCCCTGGGAATTGGAGTTTGCAGGTCCCCACTCTGTCCCTCAGCCTGTCCATGTCCCATCCAAAGCCCTCAGGCCCTGGGCTGGGTCACACAGGGAGGAGCATGCTCAGGTCAGCACAGAGAAGCACAGGCAGCAGCACAATATCCAAGAAGCAGAAAGGAAAACAAGAGACATTCCAGGCTTTTTGTTAATGAATCACAGCAAGGCAAACTAGGAGAAAATAAAAGGTGGGAAGGACATAACAACAACCAGAGGTCCCAGTGAACCCAGCAATCCAAGTGAGGCAGCATCTGAGAGTTGAACTCCGAACATAAAAAATGCTGTGTTAATTCTGCAGCTGGCAGGGCCATCCCAGCCCCTTGAACCACCCTGCTCTGAAGAATTACAAACCAAACAAAAGCAGAATCCTGAGTGCAAAACTGCCACAGCTGCCCAGGCTTTGTCAACTGCTCTACAAAGGGCTCCTGGAAAGGCTGGGTGAGTTAAGGAGGCTGCAAGACAGGAAACACTTCACCCTGAGACCAAGCTCTTTCCAAACTGGGCTGTGTTTGCTGTTTGGATCCACGTGGTGGCTCCTGGGTTTCCCTGTGTTGTTCACAGGTGAATAAGAAATTGGATCTCAGTGCCACAGAGGCCAATGTTGTCCCCAGGTGCCCTTTCAGCCCCAGCTGAGAAGGTTCCACTGTCCAAGCTCAGGCTCTGGCACCACCTCTGTGTGTGCCTCATGCAGTGAAGGCAGAGCCCTCCTCAGGGAAGAGCTCAGAACCCTCATTCCCTTGAAATTACAGGAAATCTTTGGGGTTTATCCCAACTGCTCCTTCCTCATTTTGCTGCTCATAACTTGAAAAATCTCCCTGAACTTTATTCCCTCCCAGAATCCCTGCCATGCACCAACGGGAACAGCTCCAATGCAAACCCCAGAGGCAGCACCCAGCAGAAATTCCTGCTCCACATCCCCCTGCTCCTCCTGGGCACCCTGGGAAAAACACAGCATTAGATATGTGCTGCTGGGGAGGGTCATGCAGTGCTCAGAAACACAATCAGAGAGGTCACCACTACCTGGAGGGTCTGGACTTGCTGGCCTGAGGCCGATGCCACCTGGGCCTCAGTCTGCAGCTGGACAGCTGTGACACCTCCCTGCTGCTGGGAACAGGAACAGGGAGAGCTTGAAACATGGAAATGCACAACACACTGCTGGGACAGGGGGTGGGGATCACACACTCTGCTCCACGAACACGAGGAATGGGAATTTCAGCAAAACTAAGGATGGAGTTCCCTGGAACTGCACTGCCAGGGTTCAATATTCCCACTCACAGGGAACAGGACAGGTGATTTTGCAGGATTTCAAGCTCAGTTTCAGGGTTTTAGTTTTAAAGTTTCAGGCTTCAATATTCCAACTCACAGGGAAGAGGATGGGTCATTTTGCAGGATTTCAAGCTCAGTGTCAGTTTTAAAGTTTCAGGCTTCAGTGTTCCAACTCATAGGAATAGGTAATTTTGGGCAGGTGATTTTGCAGGATTTCAAGCTCAGTTTCAGTTTTAGTTTTAAAGTTTCAGGCTTCAGTGTTCCAACTCACAGGAATAGGTAATTTTGGGCAGGTGATTTTGCAGGATTTCAAGCTCAGTTTCAGGGTTTTAGTTTTGAACTTTCAGGCTTCAGTATTCCAACTCACAGGAATAGGTGATTTTTGGGCAGGTGATTTTGCAGGATTTCAAGCTCAGTTTTAGTTTTAAAATTTCAGACTTCAATATTCCAACTCACAGGAATAGGTAATTTGGCAGGATTTCAAGCTCAGTTTCAGGGTTTTAGTTTTGAACTTTCAGGCTTCAATATTGCAACTCACAGGGAACAGGATGGGTCATTTGGCAGGATTTCAAGCTCAGTTTCAGGGTTTCAGTCTGCTCACCGCCCAGGTTTTGGCACAGTGAAGGGTTGCAGATTTTGGACACACTGGTTTGTCCCAACCAAACCCTTCCTGCAGCAGTCTGAGCTCATCTCTGCCACCCCTGTGTTGGTGTGTGCCCACCAGTGACCCTGAGGGACAGTCTGGAGAGGCTGCAGGAGCAGTCAGAGCTCAATCCTTTTCTATCTTTAGCCTCTTTGCTAAGAGTCCCAAAATACTCCCAGTAACTGTGTTAAGCATGGGGAGATGAAGGACAGCTCCCTCCCAAGTGCTGCAACAGCCTGGTAAAACAACTCATTTTAGCAAAATGTTTCACATCAGACACAGGCTTGAAGAAGTTGTACTGAAAATGAAAGCCAAGAGTTGATTTTATCTCCTTTTCACCTGGAAAATGTCAATAAACCAACTACATCTTTGGTTATCTGCTGCGAACAGGTATTTCAGATAATCCTTAATATAAAATGTTTTCATCTCAAGTGCAATTCTTGTTCTGGCTGGAAAAAATCAACTCCAGCTAAACCCAGTGGAAGGATTTGGTCCCTCCTGAGGCCAAAGCAAAGCAGCTCTCCCTGAAAACATCATCCAGTGGCTCAGCCCTTTGCATGGCAAAGCACCAAACCTCCTCAAACTGGAGCAGAAGATGCAACAAAAATTCAGCAGCAGCTGGAAACACATCCCCACATCTGGATATGGAAAGCTGAGCAGCCAAAATCAGTAAGGCCTCTAAACTCAGCCCTGGTGTTCTGCACACTGAAACATGAATTTTGTTGTGGGATGGATGAGTTCATCCAAAGCTCCTTGGTTGGTTGAATTCCTGGTCTGTCTGGTTTTTTTGCTCCATGTGTTATTCTGAAACAAAGAATCTCTACAAATGTTCATTTGGTAAAGCTGGAGGAAACCTCTGTGGGCTTGAACAAAATCTATTTCAACTTTGGGGGAATTTTTCTTGTGGACAACTGATTGTTTCTGTTAATATTCTGTTTCCTCCATGTTCAGAGATGTTTTACTATATTTTTATATTTTACTTTCCCCATGTCACTACCATTTTGCAAACTTCCTGCCACACTGAAATTTGGTAACATGTATACCCGCATTTTCATTTTAATTTTATAGAAAGGTTTGTAGTTATATAAAAATTTATAAATTTTATTTAATTTAAAAGATATAGTAAGTGCATTCTAAAAACCACATTTACTCTGACTTCCAGGCAGGTGCCATCAGTGCCCAGGTGACAGAAGTCAGGTGAACAGGAACCCAGGAGAATCAGGATTGTTCTACTGAAACCAAGCTCTTTCCAAACTGGGATGTGTTTGCTGTTTGGATCCACGTGGCTCCTGTGCTGTTCACAGGTAAATAAGAAATTGGATCTCTCAGTGCCACAGAGGCCAATGTTGTCCCCAGGTGCCCTTTCAGTCCCAGCTGAGAAGGTTCCACTGTCCAAGCTCAGGCTCTGGCACCACCTCTCCTCAGGGAGGAGCTCAGAACCCTCATTTCCTTGGATTTACAGGAAATCTTTGGGGTTTATCCCAATTGTTCCCTCTGAGGGGTGCAAAGGGCTCCCCCATTCCCCATTCCATACCTGCTGCTGGATCTGCCCTGCCTGCACCACGATCTGCTCCGTGGAGCTGCTGCTGTTGGCTGTGTACTGCTCCATGGTGCCTCAGCCCTGCAAGAACAACAAAAATCAGGTGATCTGCTGTCCCCAGGCCTGGCAATGCCCACTGTCCCCAGGCCTGGCAATGCCCACTGTCCCCAGGCCTGGCCATCCCCACTGTCCCCAGGCCTGGCAATGCCCACTGTCCCCAGGCCTGGCCATCCCCACTGTCCCCAGGCCTGGCAATCCAATCCCCACTGTCCCCAGGCCTGGCAATCCAATCCCCACTGCCCCCAGGCCTGGCAATGCTCACTGTCCCCAGGCCTGGCAATGCCCACTGTCCCCAGGCCTGGCAATCCAAGCCCCACTGTCCCCAGGCCTGGCAATGCCCACTGTCCCCAGGCCTGGCAATCCCCACTGTCCCCAGGCCTGGCAATCCAATCCCCACTGTCCCCAGGCCTGGCAATCCAAGCCCCACTGTCCCCAGGCCTGGCAATGCCCACTGTCCCCAGGCCTGGCAATCCCCACTGTCCCCAGGCCTGGCAATCCAATCCCCACTGTCCCCCAGCAGCTGCCAAGCCAAGCAAACCAGGAGCTGCCCCAGGGATTTTTTGCTGCTCCATCTCAGCGATAAACAGAGGAAACACTTCAGGCCCATCCAAGCTGAGTGAGCAGCAAAACCACCTCAGTTCTGGCCCAAATTTCATGGATTTCGCCAGTTCTGTGAGTCTGCACAGCCTGGTGCCCACACAAGGGAGTGGCACTGCTGGGAAAGCTCAGGAAATGCAAAACCTTCAGGTGTGAAATTGAACCTTAAGGTGTGAAGGTTTCTCTCCTCGTTTTTCTTCCCTCTCCTCCTACTCTCATGCAATGGTTTGGCTGAGAAGGGACATTGAGGACCATCCAGTGCCACCCCCTGATGCGGGCAGGGACACCTTCCACCATCCCAACCTGGCCTTGGACACTTCCAGGGATCCAGGGGCAGCCTCAGCTCCTAACTCCTCACCCTCACAGGGAACAATTTCTTCTCTAAACAAGTATTTCTATATTCAAATACAGCCCTCGTGGATTTTGGGAAGCAGATTTCCCAGCATCTCCATCCTCTCGCTGCCCTTCATTCCTTGGCCCTTTCCCTGCACACATCACCACCACTGTGCTGAAATAAAAACATCTTTTCCCTGCCACTGCTTCTCTCCTCACTGGCCCAACAGCAGCAGAATTCCTGCTTTAGTGAGGTGTTTGATTTATGCCACGACTGAACAAGTTCCTGCTACACTGCTGAACGAAACCACAGCCTGGAACTTTTAATTTTCCAAGTCTAAAGCAAAAAACCTCTGGCTCCCTCCATTTTTCAAGGAATGCTGACAGGATTAAGTCACAGACTCTCTGTACCCGTTGCTGTGGTTACTGCTGCTGTTTGAGTCCCATCCTTTGCCCATTTCCTGAGACTTTTTCACAGCCAGAATAAAAGAAGATAAATATTCTTTCTGAAAATGCTGCTGTCAGGTTCCCATTTCAATTTCATACTGGATACTTCATTTCTGCCTTAAATTAAATTTTTTAAATTAAAACATTAACAGCTCTGTAATCCCAACACTCTGCAGCAGCTGCCTGAAGTTCTGGACGAGGTTTTGGATCCTCACCATTCAAGGGATTATCTCATCCCCTTGGTTAAACACAGAGTAGCCAAGTTAAATATTAATGATCAGGGATCAATCAATGGCAGAGGATGGCAGCTCCTCCCCCAGTGAGCTCATGGGCAGCTCCTCCACACCGGGAATGCTCTGGGAACCAGGGAGTGCTCCAGTCCTAGCAGCAGATATTTATACAGACACCACATATATATATATATATATACAAATATATATAAATAATTACATTTAAAAATAGATAAAATATATTATATACAAATGTACATTTATGTACATAATATATATAAATATATATTTTTATATATCTAATATATAAATATGTATATATTTTATAGTGTATATATATATGTATATATATATATATATGTATATATATATATATATATATATATATATACTGAGTTGTATGGGACTCATTAGGATCATTAAGCTCCTGCTCCTGCACAGGATAGCTCCAAAAATACGTACAAATATTTATACATATACATATAAAACACACATAATTTATATTTATATAAGTACAGCTCCACCAGGAGCAGTTTCCTCAACAACCAACCCACACCAAGAGCAAACCAGTGCCACGAACAGCCCGCGAGCTCCGGAGCATCGCTCGGACCGTGTCCACGAGCTCCGTTCCGCGGGATCCACCGCTCCCGGGACACCGCACGCCCACACCGGAGCGGGATTTCGGATTTAACACGGGGGCGGACCGAGCACGACATGTGGAGCCGGGGCTGTTGTGGCACTGCGGGAAGCCCCGGCCCGGGGGTCTCCCGGTGGGCTCGAGCCCCCGGCTGCCCCAAACACCGGCCCAGCCGCCGGACACATCAGGGCAGCAGCACCGCGCACACCGGCACCGGACGGGGGAGGCTCCCGGGGCGGAGCGCGCCGGGGGAACAGGCCGGGCCCCGCTGCCTCGCTGGGCCCCGCGCCCCCCGCCCGGCCGCGGTGTACCCGACCCCGCTGCTCGCGGCCCCGCTCGCCCCGCGGCCCCGGCGCGGCCGAACCGAGCCCGGCCCCGGTTCCCCCCTCAGCCCCTGAGTGGCCGCGGCCCCGCCAATCCCGGCGCGCGGGGGCTCCATATTGGCCGCTCGCGCTCACCGTGCCGCGCTGCCCGGTCCGCGCCCCGCGCTGATTGGCTCCGCCGCGGGGCCCCGAAGCCCAATCAGCGCCCGCACTCGCCCGCCGCGCAAAATGGCGCCCAACCGCGGACAAAGGGGGCGAGGGGCGGGGCCCCGCCCGGCCGCGGCCGCCCAACCGCGCGCCTCGCCCTGCCCGGCGCAGCTGCGCCTGCGCGGGGGCCGCGGCGCGCGCGCGCGGGGCGGGCCCCGCCCGGCTCTAAGTTCCGCCCCCTGTCCGGAATGTTCTGGGCCGGGACCGTGGAGAGGGTCCGCCCGCGCGCCCCGCCGCCATGTTGTGTGCGGCAGTACCCCCATGCTGTGTGCGGCAATACCGCCGTGTTGTGTGCGGCAATACCCCATGCTGTGTGAGGCGATATCGCCGTGTTGTGTGCGGCCGTACCGCCGTGTGGGCTGAGAACGATCCGCCAACTCCCCTGCGAGGCGGATCCGCCATTCCGCCGCGAGGCGGAGCCGCTGAGGCTGAGGCGGTACCGCCAATGTCCCCCTGAGGCGGAGCCGCCGTGCCGGCTGAGGCGGTGCGCTGTGGCCGTGAGGCGGGGCCGCCCTTGCGGCTCGGCCGGAGCGATGTGGGCGGTGCTGGGCAGGCTCGGCGTGGCGCAGGCCGTGGGCCCGGCCCGGTTGATCGCTGTGCGCCCCGCGGGTGCGGCGGCCGAGTGGCGCTCAGGGGTGGGAGGGGAAGGAGGAGGAGGAGGGTGATGATGGTGATGAGGAGGAGGGAGGCAGCCTGGGGGTGCTCCTTGTGCGGTGACCCAGGGTTAGGGCCTCCTCCCGGGCCGGAGCTGTAGGCGCAGCGGGACCGGGTCAGGGGCACCGGCATCTGTCATAGTTGTCCCGCTGTCACAGATATAATTAGGTTCAGCCTCGCCCCCTCTAACACACTCTTACTGCCTAGCTTGAGGTTCCTAATAATTGTTTTTCTCTCATCTTTCCAGCCGCAGGAGCCTTCTCCATACCCCACGTTACCATGGCCACCCACTTCTCCAAGGATCAGGAGAGAGTGCGTAGGGAATGGGTTACATGGGATATTATTGTCTGTGCAAAGAGGCTTTCCTCTCATTACAGCCCTGACAGCGCGGCACTGGCTGCATCCTGCAGCTTTTGAGAGTAAAGTGCTGAAATCCCTGTGCTTTTTGTGTGTAATATCAGTGGGGCAGGTGCTGTGCAGCAGCACAGAGCTCACCTGCCTGCCTGAGCACCTCGAGCCTGGTGCTGCTGGAGGGGTTTCACTAATCCAGCTGTGCTCCCTGTCACATAATTACCCTTTTAAGCTTTGATTTTGTAAGATTACCTGCTGAGCTGGCACATGATGTTCATAAATGATCTTGTTGAGGAGGTGTAGTGGGTTTGTAAATCTGTGTACAGGGTGTGCAATTCTCTGTAGTGGCTTTGTAATTCTCTGTAGTGGGTTTGCAGTTCTCTATATTGGGTTTGTTATTCTCTGAATTGAGGTCGTAGTGCTGTGAATTCGGTTTGTAGTTCTGTCTATGGAGTTTATAATTCCACACGTGGGGTTTTTAATTCCCTCCCTTGGGTTTGTAGCCTGTGCCAGCTCAAACCCTTAACGCCCTGCACAGCAAACTCAAACCCTGTCCCTCCTGCTGCCCATTCCCTGGTCACCAGGGCCCTGTGTGCTCTCTGAGGAGGTGTTGTTGCCCTGCCCTGCAGATCAGGTGTGTCAAGGGGGACCTGTTCTCGTGCCCGGGCACGGACGCCCTGGCCCACTGCATCAGCGAGGATTGCCGCATGGGCGCCGGCATCGCCGTGCTCTTCAAGAAGAAGTTTGGAGGCGTCCAGGAGCTCCTGGATCAAAGTGAGTGGTGCCTGAAGGAGCTCCTGATTTCCAGCAGGGAGGGTGTTGGGGCTGTTTGGGGTTATGGAGTGTGGTTGTTATAAAAACACCTTGGTTTTTGTGCTTTAGAGAAGAAGACGGGGGAGGTGGCAGTTCTGCAGAGGGATGACCGCTACATTTACTACCTGGTAAGGGCTGGGGTGGCACTGGGCCACCTCCCTGGAGCTAAACTGTCACATTTATAGCTGGGGGGGGGTTTTGGTCGTGTTCATGGAATCGGGGAATCACAGAATGGTGGGGTGGGAAGGGACCTTAAATCTCATCCTGAGCAGGGACACCTTCCCCTATCCCACCTTCCCCTATCCCATCCAGCCTGGCCTTGGACACCTCCAGGGATGAGACAGCCACAGCTGCTCTGGGCAGCCTGTGCCAGGGCTTCATCACCCTCACAGGGAACAATTCCTTCCCAATATCCCATCTAACCCAGCCCTCTGGCAATATGAAGCCATCCCTGTTGTCCTGTCACTCCAGGCCCTCGTAAATAAATAGTCTCTGTCTTGTTGGCTCCCTTTGGGCACTGGAAGGGAGTTTCTGGAATGTTCCTCTCAATAAGAGATGTGTCCTCAAACACTGCCTGTGAGGAGCAGCCAAGCTGTTGTGTGCATCTGCATTTCACCTTTACATGGACAGAACTGGCTGCTACATTAGAGTGTTTTAAGCTGTGAAATGTTCTTTGCTCAGTTCTTTCCACAGAGGCAAGTCTGGGTGTGGACTTTTGGGATATCAGGGAATGTGTGTTTTGTATTTATAACAGACAGAAGTTTGCAGGGGTCATGCCCAAGGCACAGCTGAGCTTTTCTGTTTTTCTGCAGATTACAAAGCAGAAGGTTTCTCACAAGCCCACGTATGAGAGCATGCAGAAGAGTTTGGAAGCCATGAAAGCTCACTGCCTGAACAATGGAGTCACCGACATCTCCATGCCCAGGTGAGGGGCTCAGCACCTGGATGCCAATGTTGGGTGTTTAATTTCTAGAAGGATGTCTGAGGGATGATCCCCTGCTGTAAAATAAGAATTCAAGCATCCACCTCAATCCAACTCCTCTGTTCAACTGACAAATCTAATTTGCATTTCCCTGTGCATTTGTTTCCTTGTTCCCCCCACGTTCTGTGGGTTCATGAGGAGCTGTGGCAGGGCCACCTCAAACTGCAGCTGCTCCGGGGCTGGTTGGGCACAGCACAAGGCCCCACAGCTCTTTTGGTGCTTTATCTTCCAGGATTGGATGTGGACTCGACGGCCTGCAGTGGGAAAAGGTGTCAGCCATCCTTGAGGAAGTGTTTGAGAACACTGACATCAAGATCACAGTGTACAGCCTGTGAGCAGAGCAGTCCAGGATCCCCATTTCCCCCAGCTTTGGGAGCAGAACCTCTGAACTGACAAGGGGGGGGCCTGTGTGTGGAGCACGTTCTGCATTCGGGTGTCACTGACTCGTGTGACAGTCACAGGGGCTTCCAGCAGCAGCAGCAGGCTCCTGAGCAGTTCATTTGGGCTGTTAATTAGCGGGAGGCAGCGGCGCTGTGCAAGCCCTGGGGGAGCTCCCAGTGTGTCCCTGCAGCCACCAGGTGTCACTGGGGCTCCACGCAGGGAAACGGAGCCGCTGCCGCTGGGGACTCGGGGTTTCTGTTTGGTTGGTGCTGCCCCAGGCAGCGCTGGCACCTCTGCTTTGTTCTGTTTGCCATGCCCTGCCTGGCACTGCGGTCACTCACCTCTTCTCACACGTGGAACGGTTTCATTTCTCCCTTCCTGCCACAAGCTGGGTTTGCTGAGGTCGTGCTCACTCAGGATCATGGTGTGATGTGAAATAAACACTGCCCTGCTGTTGGATTGCTACCTGTGGCTCTTCTGGGGACAGGCTGGGACTGCAGGGAATGCTGGAGGGGGGTGTGTTTTATACAGCACCTCTATAATTTATGGTCTGCAGAGCTCTGTTTGGTGAGGATCCAAACAGGCTGACGTGCTCTAAAAACTCACAGCATGGGGTTTGAGGTGGGGTTTTCACATTTCTTTCTTTGTTGCATTTGTAGTCCAGGTGTTACACAAAGGTTGGTGTCTGTCACCCAAAACTAAAGCAAATCAGCACCACCCCTTCTTCCTGAGATCCATGGAAAACTCCTGATTTGGCAGAGTTTGTTCTAGAACTGAGCAACT
Organism: Molothrus aeneus; assembly: GCF_037042795.1. Lineage (NCBI taxonomy): Eukaryota > Metazoa > Chordata > Aves > Passeriformes > Icteridae > Molothrus > Molothrus aeneus. Next base: position 2,205,943 of record NC_089669.1, on the reverse strand, counting down.
GCCATACACTTTTCCTTTGTGTTTGGTTTTTAAACCCTCCCACAATAACAAATCTTCTGGACATGTGTCATTCTGCATGCCCAGAAAAGTGCCAGGTGTGTTGAAGAAATATAAAAATGGGACATAAGAGTTGGGAATTTTGTAACATGACAGGGTTCCTGATTGGATCCCTTGGGAAGGGACTGGGTTACTCAGTTCTGTTTGTCTTCATCCTTACTCTCCTTGTTCCTTGCCCATATTTTGTAGACCTGTTGGGTGGGGAATTGCTGTAGCTGGGAAAAACAACAGAGGAATTTGGAGCAATGAGCTGATCCAGAATAGGCATGGAGGCTGCTCATGGATTCAGTCCTCCCCCTTATTTGTGTCTGGGTTTTTGTTCTGGTTCCTTACTCATGGCATCCTCATGAGCTTTGTTTTACATGGAAAATGATCCTGCTCTCCAGCAGTTGTGTGTACTCTGGAAATTTTTTTGGCACTTAGTTCTCCCTTCCCAGCTACAAAATATTCCCTGTGTGGCTGTCCTGGGATGTCCTTGAATTCAGACTTGTCAGGTTCAATTTAGGACTTCCTGCAAGTAGAGAAGAAGGAATAAACTGTTTTGGCTTTTGCAGTGGCTTCCCATTTTATTTCACTCTGCTTTTCCCAGGTTTATATCCCAAACAACATTGTTTGATGTCGAGTTCTCGGGCTCCATCATGATTTGGAAGAGAGCTGTTGGCCCTGAATTAAATCACAGCTCTGACTATTGAGGAGAACAGAGGGAGAAAACTGCTTTTTCACCTTTAAATCCCTTTCTTTTCCTCTTTCTAATGCATTTATCTAACCTTTGTTCTAAGGTCTCTTCCCATGAAATATTCCCAGAATGTGATCCCACAGCCTGCCTGTAGATCACTGCCATCCCTTTGACCACAGCATGGGTTTGGTTGGGGCAGGGAGGGGGAGGAACAAAAAACACCCAAAAAATCCCAAACACCAGAGGTCTGTGTTGTGTCTGTGTTGTGTGTGTGTGTTTGGAGTCCCACAGGGCCTGGACTCCCAGAGGCTGGTTCTCCATCCTGCTGGAATCAAAGCTTTGGGAAGCAGGACTGTCCCAGGTGTCCAGGTCTGTCACATCTCTTCATGGATCCTTTCTGATCCTGGGGAGGAAAAAGAGACATCCCAGAGACTCAGAGGTGACTCTTCAGTACCCCATAGAAAAAGGAATTCTGGAAGCACTGGGATTTCCTTTATTGGTGTTTTTTAGACTTTGGGGTGTGGGTAAAATCCGTTTCAGTCTCCATCCTCTCCCTGTTGTCCTGAACATCATCCCTGTGGGGGACAGGGGGGTGTTCTGGTGGCCCTGGAACCTTTTTGTTCTTTATTCCTGGAGGAGAAGACAGAAAAGCACTAAATCCCTTGGGAATGTGCTGTGGGGGAGCCCCTGGAAGGGCAAAGCCACTGCCTGGCATTGTTAGCAATATTCAGCTGACAATAAGATAAACTGGAACCCAAATTAAAGAGAGGAGAATTAATGAGTGACCCCCTCACTCACCTGAGCCTCAGTGCAAGATCTCCGCCAGCTTCTCCTCGTAGTACTGAAAATTCTCCTGAATATCCTCCCAGGGCACGAAGGACTTGGCCTCCTCCCCTTCCTCCTGCTCCACAAAGTTCTTCCAGACATACTCAAAGTCTTGAGGCTTCATAATCCTCAGCTTGCAGCCGGCCTCCTTCATGCTCCTGAGGGCCGCCTGCATCTCGGGCTCCTCCCACATGAAGAGCCTGCCCACCATGATGGTGAGGCGCAGCCCCTTGTTCTTGCGCAGGGCCTCGCAGATCCTCTGGGCGCAGGTGACGCAGGGGCTGGAGGACACGTACCAGGTGACATCGTGGCGGGCACCGGCCTGGCACGCGGGCAGGATGGTGTTGAAGAAAGCCATCTCGGCGTGCGCGGCCGCGTGCTCGTCCTCCAGGTACCCCCGGCTGGTCACCGGCTCCTTGCCCTGCGTCTCCACCACGTAGCACAGGAAGGTTTTGTTCCTGCCCGAGCTGTACTCCACGTTCCTGAACTGGAATTTGAAGAAGATGGCTGGGAGGCGTTCCCTGGGAGAGGGGAGAGAGCAGAGAGGAGGCTCAGAGGCAGATTTAGGTGAGGGTCACACTTTTGGGTCACCTCTACCCATGGGCAAATCACTGCATCACCTTCGATTTCTCTGTGTTCCAAGGTTTAGGCTGAGAGAGGAGGCTCAGAGGCAGATTTAGGTGAGGGTCACACTTTTGGGTCACTTCTACCCATGACCCAAATCCCATGAGCAAATCACTGCATCGCCCCTGATTTCTCTCTCTGTGTTCCAAGGTTTAGGTTGGGAAATGCTCCCTGGGAGAGAGCAGAGAGGAGGCTCAGAGGCAGATTTAGGTGAGGGTCACACTTTTGGGTCACTTCTACCCATGACCCACATCCTGTGGGCAAATCACTACCCCTGATTTCTGTGTTCCAAGGTTTAGGCTGAGAGAGGAGGCTCAGAGGCAGATTTAGGTGAGGGTCACACTTTTGGGTCACCTCTACCCATGAGCAAATCACTGCATTGCCCCTAATTTCTCTGTGTCCCAAGGTTTAGGTTGGGAAGTGCTCCCTGGGAGAGGGGAAAGAGCAGAGAGGAGGCTCAGAGGCAGATTTAGGTGAGGGTCACACTTTTGGGTCATCTCTACCCATGACCCAAATCCCATGAGCAAATCACTGCATCGCCCCTGATTTCTCTGTGTTCCAAGGTTTACGTTATAAAATATCCAGGATCAAATCCAACTTTGCTGTGAAAATGTGGATTTCTTGCCAGAGTTCCTGCTGATAAACTTCTTCACCTACTCTTTTAATTTATTGTCCACATCTTCCCTTCTGTGACTCCAAGATCACCTCGTGGTGGAACATCTCATGGGATGGCTCTGGAGATGGGAAGGGAAAGGGATGGAAAAGTGGGGAAAAAATCCATGTGCTTCCAAGATTAGCACATTTCCTGCTTGGTATCCTGGATAATGAGTGTTTCTTTGGCCGAGGATTCTTAGATTGATGATTTTTTGAAGGGTGGACATGAGACACCCATTCCAGAGCGATGTCTGCAACGAGTGGTTTCACAATAACATCAGGTTTTTAAATACATCAGAGGCACAGGGAATTTCATCCCTGATTTAACTCCCTGACAGCAAAGGGGTCACAGCAGTGACGAGGTTGGCTGTGCCTTTTCATGGAACAGCTGAAGCAGCAGCAGCCTGCTCCAGGATGGATTGGCTCAGGCTGGATTCACTGGGAGCTGCATTTAGCCAGCCCTTCCTGATGGATTTTCTTGCTTATCTCGGCGTGTGCCTGGGCTTAGCTGGGATGTTCACCTCCATTCTGCTCCCAGCACTTTGGAATCTGCGTTAGTTCAATTAAAAACATTCCAAGAAGGAATAGAAACAACACTCAGAGCCCATTCCAGTGCCTGGCAACCCTTGCTGTGAAGAAATTCCCCCTGGTGTCCTCCCCTGGCACAATCTGAGGCCATTTCCCCTCATCCTGTTGTCTGGGAGAAGAGGCTGATCCCCACCTGGCTCCAGCCTCCTGGAGAGTGAAAATGTTCATGGAAATAATTTAAAAACTGTTCACAGACTCTGAATTCCCCAATATTCTCAATATAAATCCCTGCTCTGACACTAGGCTGGGGTGGCACAGCTCACCTGAGGATAGGAAAGGTCAAAATAGAAACCTCCCCTGAAAAGCATCATTAAATTACATTTTTTAGGGATTTCTAAATGCTTCAACCTAATTTATCAGTTTTCCCTGGGTAGCAAAGTGATAGATCATATTGAGACCAAAACAAAATTTGAATTTTGGGGCAGAATCTTCAATCTGGGATTGAAGTTGCTGCAATCAGATGGGCTGGAAGAAAGAGCAGCTACCCAGTGTGACCCTGGCACTGTCACAAAGGAGAGAAGGAAAACATCTAATGAGGAAAATAAGAATGTTGCACTATCTAAAAGAGTAACAAGGAATTACTCCTACAAGGAGCCTCATTTACACCTGGGGAAAGTGGAAATAAATGTGGCAGGAAATGCTTCCAGATTGGGATTACAGGCTGTGTTCAGCCAAAAAAAAAAGGGATAATATTCTTAAAGAGAGTAATTGGCTTCCCAGGGATTCCTGGAAGCCAGACTCCTCCTGGAGCTGTGAGCAGCAGAGAGAACTTGGCTAGGAGTCCTGAGATGCCCCTAATCCAAGGGCTAAAGCTGAAATGCAATTTAATTGGGTTTAAGTGCTTTTTCCCTGGCTGCTCTTGTGTTTCCTCATCACTCCCACAACTGCCTTGATTGGCTGGGAATTTGTAAATCACTGGAAAAACCCTGGTGGTGATCCCAGGTCAAAGCCTGGCCTGATCTCCTGGTGTCCTCCTTAAAATGAAACTAAAAAAAAAAAATCCCTGGGGTTTCTCTACCTCTTTGGGGCTACTTTAGGACTTTTGTTTCATTTCCTCACTGTCCCCTTTGCAGGGTTGAAAATCCTGTCAAATCCTGGAACGTCCATGGCATTCCAATAAAAAATTTCCTTGCAGGGTGGTGCTAAGGGAACTTTTCCAGCCATGGTTAGCCCAGAGCCTTGGGTTTAGCAGGGAAGTTTGGACATCCTGCTCAGTCCCTGCAGGCTGAGTGCTCCAAGGCTAGAAAACCCAATTTCCTCATTAAAATTCATTTTAGGACATGTCTTAAATGTTCCACATTTGGCCCAGAGGTTTATATCCACAATTTTTTGGTGCCTTAGCTCCATTCCTAGCAGAGGGATGTTCTTTCCTTAAAAGCCACTGCTAATCATTTATTTCTGTGATTATCTGTGACAGAGACTGCCCCAAGAAGGGATTTCTTTTTTCACATTTTGAGAAGAGAATGGAGATTTTTTTCCTCCCCTGAGCAGGAATGGAACCCAATTTTGTGGCAGGGCTGCTGTCCTGCCTCACAACAAGCAGCCAAATTTCACCTGCAGGGCCCATGGCACAGCCAGAAGGATTCCAGGGGATATTTTGAAGGCCTGAGTTTTAAGTTTTAAGTTGAAGTTTTAGTTTTAAGGAGCTGGAAGAAATCCTGGGTTTGGTTTATTTGCCTTGACACTCCTTTGGTGACTGATAAGGGAAATTCGAGGGGAGAGGGACTCATCCTGCTGCTCCTCCAGGGACAGACACCCAGGGCTTTTCCTACTTGCAGCTGTCAATTATGGCTGAGTTCAGCTTCCACCAGAGCCCTGTGATATCCTGTTTTTCCAAAGGCCAGGCTCCCTGCTGCCCTGCTGCCTTCAAAACTGCCTCTTGTTTTGGAGCCTTTCTGCAAGTCGGGCTTTTTGGTTTCTTTTTGAAAGTCAGGTTCCAGCTGTGGCTGTGGAGCTCTTGAAAATGTGAACCTTTAGGTCTCTTGAAAAATCTGTCCCCCAGGCCCATCAAGCCAATCAACCATAGCAGGGGTGTTTTTCCTGATCCACAGGTGGAGAAACTCTCAGACAAGAGCCATTGATCACAGCAAGAAATCAATACTGAGCTCTCATCAAAGGCAACACCTCCATCCCCATCCTGTCAGTGGGGCTGGGAGGGAACCAGCACTGCAGAAACAGAGCTGTTCCTACAAAACAAGTGCACTTTTCTGCCTGCCTGGTGGGAGTCCATGCTCTAAAAGTCAGCAAAACTTAGAACAAAATCCCACAATAAATCCAAACCATTTCAGATTCTTCCAAACACGCTACAGAAGATGCTGCTTGTGTTGCTGGACCTGAAAGCTGAGACAGAGCTCACTGAACTCCCCTAGTTCCACGTTTAAATCCCAATCTCTTACCCTGTGACAATCTCAAAGGGTGGCAGGTCCTCCCTCTTCACCTTCTTCTTCTTCCCCTCGCCCTCCTCGGCGTTGTCGGGTTCCCCGTTCTGGGCATTGCTGGGCTCCTCCTGCTTCTCTGCCATCTTCCCCAGGACACTGGGACCGAGCTGTGGCCACTGGGAGAGAGAAAGAGCAATTTCTGAGGGCTCTGGGAGCCGAGGGAGGAGGGAAAACAGAGCTGGGAGTTCCTGCCCCAGGCACAGTTGTCAGGAACTAAATATGGAACAAAGCGGCGGCGGCGGCAGGGGCTGGACAGGGTTGGGTGACCCAGGGCTCTCAGGTGTCACCTCCTTCCCCTGCTCTCTCCAGCTCCTTTCAGCAGCCCCTTTTGCTCCCCTTTTCATTTCAAACCAAGTGACAACTTCTCAGTGGCTGGGATGAGCCCAAATTTCCCTGATGGAAAACCCTGGAAGCTCTGTTGGGTATTGGTCCCAAGGGGTGACGAGTGGCTGGCATGGGGCACTCCCTGCTCTCACAGCCCTCTCCCTCCTCTGCCAATAGATTCCATGGCTGACCTTGAAGGACCAGCTCAGCCTGGCCTGGCTCAGGCAAGAGGGGAAAGGGTCGTGGTCATTTTGCTGGAGAATCCCTGGCTTTGGTGGGTTTGGCTTCCTGGATCACCTGGAGCATCCTGTGGTTCCTCCCACCCTGCTCATGCAGGGCTCTGAGTTGGAAATCTCCTGGCTGGAGCTGTAAATCCAAGCCAGAACCTTTCCCCAAATATTTGGAATTCCAGCTGGAATTCCCAGTGGGCAGCAGCGCTGCTCCTCCCATTGTTCTGCCTTTTCCTCCTGAGTGTTCCAGAAGTTCCCAGTGCACTGGGCTGGAGGGGCTTTTCCCTCTCTTTTTTTGTTCCCTTCAGGATTATATGAAACTCTCCCAGCATCTCACTCTCAATTTCAATCATTTACAGTTTGTACCAATCCTGCCTGAGCTGAGTTTAATGAAAAACCTGGGTGAGGTTTTCCCAGAGACCAATCCTGGCCATGCCATGGGGCAAAGGAGGTGGGAAAAGTGTGGCTGGGCAGGATTTTGGAATCAAAGCACACTGGAAATCAAACCTGTGGGCTCGGCTCAGAACCCACCAGCAGCAAACTTTGTGTAAATGTGGAATATTCAGCTGTATTTGATGGAGTATTCAGTCAGCATTAGTGCAAAAACCTTCTCTTAGTTTGAGGAGGAGAAGAGGTATTCCATAAAAATCAAATCGCTTGGAATATCAGCTTTGGAGCCAAGTCAGCCTTTGTGATCCTGTTAAATTCAGCTCTTCAGAGCCTTGGCAGGAGGCTGCACCATCACAAAGTGAAATAAATCCACACCACCAGGCAGGTCATTTATTATCACAGAAAATTAATAACAAATTATCACAGATAATTAATTCTGGCTGCTCTTCCCAGCCCCCTTGCCATCACCCTGCCTTTGCTGGGCTGCATATCCTTTGGAGCTTTTTCCCAGTGCCACCATGGATGCAGTTTTTGGGGACAGAGCACCCCTTTGAAGAGTTGTTGTTTAGGTGGTGTTGTTTAGGTGACAGAGCTGGCAGCGATGACAGCCCAACCAAGGATTTGACAAATTTCAAGACATCCTATCCATGGAACATATATCTTCCACGCTGCAGGATTTTATTTTATTTTTAAGCCTAGAATACTTTCCTGCAGGGCAGGGGGGGTGTTTTGCCTCCTGTGTGGTGACAACGCTCAGATTCCACCTCCCCTGTCCAATTGCTGTCACCTCTGACATTTCAGGGGCTGCTTTTAGGGGGGGAATCCTCTCCCAATGACTGACAGCTCATTTCCTCCTAATCCTGATATTTTCAAGCAGCATCTCAGCCCCTCTGCAGTCCCTCTGACCCACTCTGCTTTATTTTTGGAAGCTCTTCATGGCTGGGGTCCCAATTTTGCTGCAGCTTTAGCCTGGCCCCTGCGAGGGCTGAGCTCTAATCTAATCTGGGGAATGTGGCACCGAGACTCCCCCTCTCTCCAGCCTTTCCCAGCTGCTCCCCAGCTCCTTCTAGGGCAGTGCTTGGAACAGCCATGATCCAACCCCCGCTGCAGCCAAAAATATAAAAGGGCACCACGGAGCTGCTGCGTTGGAGCTGGGGATGGGTGAGGGCTCTGGGGGCTGCCTGTGACCCCAAATGTGTCCCCAGGGGCTCAGGGGACCCCCAAATTGCAGAGTTTGTGTTGAGGTTCCTCTCCACCTGTCCCTGTCCCCACTGATTTCATATTTTACACACTTGGCTCTGAATTTGTTCATAACCCCTCTGGGATCACTGAGTCCCAGCTGTGCCCACCCTGAGCACTCAGTGCCACCTCCAGGTGACACCTCCAGGGATGGGCGCTCCAAACCCCCCTGGGCAGCCCCTTCCAGCCCTTTCCATGAGGAAATTCCTGCTGGTGTCCAACCTGAGCCTCCCCAGCCCAGCCTGAGGCCGTTCCCTCTCCTCCTGTCCCTGTTCCCCTGGATAAGATCCCAAATCCCCCCGGCTGTCCCCTCCTGGCAGGGAGTTGTGCAGAGCCAGAAATTCCCCCTGAGCCTCCTTTGCTCCAGGCTGAGCCCCTGCCCAGCTCCCTCAGGACTCTCCAAACCCTTCCCAGCTCCCTCAGGACTCTCCAAACCCTTCCCCAGCTCCCTCAGGACTCTCCAAACCCTTCCAAGCTCCCTCAGAGGTCTCCAGGCCCCTCCAGCTCCCTCAGGACTCTCCAGGCCCCTCCAGCTCCCTCAGGACTCTCCAAACTCTTCCCCAGCTCCCTCAGGTTTCCCCAGACCCTTCCCAGCTCCCTCAGGATTCTCCAAACCCTTTCCAGGTTTCTCCAAACCCTTCCCAGCACCCTCAGGACTCTCCAAACCCTTCCCAACTCCCTCAGGACTCGCCAGGCCCTTCCCAGCTTCCTCAGGACTCGCCAGGCCCTTTCCTGTTCCCTCAGGACTCTCCAAATCCTTCCCAGCTCCCTCAGGACTCTCCAAACCCTTTCCAGGTTTCTCCAAACCCTTCCCAGCTCCCTCAGGACTCTCCAAACCCTTTCCAGGTTTCTCCAAACCCTTCCCCTGCTCCCTCAGCCCTGCCATGGGATCACAGTTCAGGCACAGGGGACACCCAGGACAGGCCTAAGGCACAGCCTGCGCTGGGAGAAGCTTCCAGGCCCTGCTGGAGTTTTGGATTTTGGATTTCCAGCTGCTGGAACTTTGGATTTTGAGGATCCTGCATCCATTCAAGTCCAGAGCAGCTTCTTCAGTGGTTTTAGAGGCACCTCTGAGCCCTCTGATGGCTTTTGTCTCCAAACAGGGATCTCTGCAGCCCTGTGTCCCCTGCAGGTCGTGGCTGTCACCCTGATTTTTTAAGATTTTCTAAGCCTTGTGATGTTTACATTCTTGTAACAAACTTTCTCACACACTTTCTGTAAATAACTGATTGTTTTGCATTCTTTTATGGAGGAGGGGAAATTTGATGGACTGTTGGTTTGTGCAGTGTCATTGGAGAGGTGGCACCGTCACCCTCCAATCCAGGGTCACTCTTGGAAATCTAGAAATGTTGCAGTCAGAAATGAAATCTAAATCTACAAACTAAATCTATAAACATTGGAAATCCAGAAATGTTGCAGTCAGAAATGAAATCTAAATCTATCAACTAAATCTATAAACGTTGGAAATCCAGAAATGTTGCAGTCAGAAATGAAATCTAAATCTATCAACTAAATCTATAAACGTTGGAAATCCAGAAATGTTGCAGTCAGAAGTGAAATCTTCTCTTTTTACCCTTGAGAGACCTGTGTGTCCGTGTCGTTTCGTGTCCCATAGTGCCAGCTGTCCCTGTCCCTGCAGCAGCAATTCCTGGAGTTAACCTGGCTGTTCCCATCACCCACACCTGCCTGCCACGGGCCCTGCCAGGAACAGGGAGCTTTTCTGGCATTGTGGGGCCAGAGGAACATTTTGGGATCGATGGGAGAGTGAAAGGAGAGCCTGGCTGGGTGAGTCATGGCTCAGCCCTGCTCTCCATGCCGAGGGGACAGCTGGTGGCACTAACAAATGTCTCCCTGGAGACACTGTCTGGCAGCCAGTCCCCTCCTGCTTTTTCCAGCTGTAACTACGGGACAAATAAATAAATAAACACTGACAGCTTCCCTTCCTTCCTCCCGTCCTTTGGCCCTCTCCTCCTGCCTTGTCAGAACCCAGGAAATTCCTCTGCATGCCCTGGAGGGCTCCAGCCCCTGCCCAGGGGGCTCAGAGACCTTGGCACAGCTCCCAGGACCCCTGTGCCTTTGATTTAGCCCTTGGAAAAAACAATTACCAACCTTTATGTGAAAGATTAGAAGTCAAGAAAGTTGAAGTAGAATTATAGTTAGTTTGTCACGGGGTGAAAAATAAATTTTTGGGGTTTTTAGAATGGGTCCCTGTGCCTTTGATTTAGCCCTTGAAAAAAAAACAATTACCAACCTTTTATGAAGAATTACAAGAATGTTTAAGTAGAATTATAGTTAGTTTCTCACGGGGTGAAAAATAGATTTTTTTGGTTTTTAGAATGGGGGCTTGGGGTCCCTGTTCCTTTGATTTAGCCCTTGGGAAAAAAACAATTACCAACCTTATATGAAGAATTACAGGAAAGCTGAAGTAGAATTATAGTTAGTTTGTCACAGGGTGAAAAATAGATTTTTGAGGTTTTTAGAATGGGGGCTCGGGGTCCCAAGATGGAGGAACTTGGGTGTGCCTTGTCCTTTTTCCTTCTTCTTCTTGGCCTCCATCTTCTGGGTGATGTTGGCACTTTCAGATTGGTTTAGAGTAGAAGCTCACTGTCTAACACAGGTGATAGGGAAGTTATTGTAAATAGTGTACATATAGTTTTTAGTATAAAAGATAACACCAGTGTGCCTCAACCCGACCTGCCAGACAGACCTTGGCAGGTGGGAGAAAGAATTTTATAGATAAGAAACAATAAACAAGCTTGAGAACAAGAACTGAAGAGTTCTGACTCCTTCTTCGATTGCCAGGCTGGGAAAAGAGACTTTCTGCCACATCCTGGGGTGGCTCTGACCAGCAGAGATTCTGAGGCTGCCTCAGCACCAAAAGGGCTTCAGGGAGGGCTGGAAATGCTCCTGTCCCACCTGGGCAGCGCCCAAATCCTGCTGCAAGCTGCTCCAGGGATGCTCTCACCTGGGCTCCTGCCTCACCCCTTCCCTCCACACCCTCCTGGCTCCCATTCCCAGCCTGGCACTGGAGGAGCCTTGGCAGGAGCTGCTGCCTCCCCAATTAATCCCCAGCCCAAGTGGGAGTTAATGACAGCTCCCAGCAGGGCTGCAGCTCCCGCTGCTGCTGCTGCGAGGAGAGCTCCGAGCACAGGAACCCGGGCCCTGCAGCACCTGGGCTGTGTCACCTGCACGGAGGGGACAAACCCTGGCTGGCACCTGGGTGAGGGCTCGGGCAGCTCCAGGCGGGGAAATCAGGGAGAGCTGCAGCAGTGATGGGAGAGTGTGGGGGGAGAGGAGGGAGAGGGGAAAAGGGGAAGGGAAAAGGGGGAAGGGGAAAGGGGAGAGGAAAAAAAGGGAAGGAAAAGAGGGAAGGGGAAAGGGGAGAAGAAAATGGGGGAAGGAAAAGGGGGAAGGGAAAAGGGGAAAGGGGAGAGGAAAATGGGGGAAGGAAAAGGGGGGAAGGGGAAAGGGAGAGGGAAAAAGGGGAAAGGAAAAGGGGAGAGGAAAATGGGGGAAGGAAAAAGGGGAGAGGAAAATGGGGGGAAGGGAAAGAGGGAAAAGGAAGAGAGGGGGAAGGAAAGGGGGAAAGGAAAAGGGGGAAAAGGAGGGGAAAAGGAAAGGAAAGGAAAGGAAAGGAAAGGAAAGGAAAGGAAAGGAAAGGAAAGGAAAGGAAAGGAAAGGAAAGGAAAGGAAAGGAAAGGAAAGGAAAGGAAAGGAAAGGAAAGGAAAGGAAAGGAAAGGGGAAAGGATTTGCCCATTCCAAAGGCAAATCTGGGGTCGGGGCTGTACAAACACGAGCTTGGCCAGGCCTTGGACTGGCCCGGGACAGTGGGAGGGGTCCCTGCCCCTGGCAGGGCTGAGATGGGAAGTTCCTTTAGTTCCCTTCCATCCCAAAATATTCCAGGATTCTGTGAAACCAAAGCTGCTTTGGGGCTGTGCTGCACAGTCTGGGCAAGAAACCCTCCAGATGACTTTGAAATGTCATTAAAGTTATTTTTATGCAAGGGGGTTCAGTGTATCTGTTTAAACAGCAAATGCACCAAATGATGCTTTAAATATTAATACAGGATGGTGTCTCACTGAATTTAATTTTCCCAATTGATTTCAAGTTGCTCTGGACAGCACAGGGAGGAATATTTGCTATTTTTGCTGCCTGTGAGAAGAGGCAGGAGGCAAAGAAAAGCTCTTTCTGCATTTACAGGTGGGCTGGGAGGAGGAGAAACTGGAAGGAAAACAAGAACAAGGCAGCCAGTCCCAGCAGCTGGGAAAATGGGGAGGGCACACATGGAAAAAATCCTATTAATCTTCATTTCAGATTTTCCTTTGCCTGCAGAAAAAAGTGGGAAGAGGAAATCGACCCAATTTATGAAAGCTGATCAAATATGCATTCATCTATTTAATTGGAAATGTTATTAAAGAGTTGCAGGTATGAGCCAGATCTAGAGCCATCAATTTAAATGAGATTTAAATAATTCTCTCCCCTTTCCAAAAGGGGATAAAGGCTCCTTGAATCCCTCCTGCCTTCTCTGGATGGCCCTGCTCATCCCTGTTCCCTGAGGATAGGATGGGCACAGCCAAAACCAGCCTGAACCCCCTCAAATCCAACCTGCAGCCAGAGCCCTCCTTCATTTGAGGGAGAAATAATTTACATTTGTCCTTTGGCATGAGGATTTCTCTTTTTTATTTCTTTTTTTTTTAATTTCTTTTTCTGTTTCTTTTTAAAAATTTCTTTTATTTCTTTTTTTTTCTTTTTTTTTTCTTTTTTTTTCTTCTTCTATTTTCTCTTTTTTTTTTGATGTCACCAATGCTGCATCAAAAAAGAGTCCCAGCCTTTCCCTGCAGCTTTTCCTTGGGACACACAGCCCTGGGGAGAGAAATCCCGAGCCAGGGGGGGAAATAACGGATCAAAGTGACAGAATCACCACAGTTTTTGCTGGGCTGGTGGCACAGAGGAGCCTGTGGGGACACAGGGATGTCCCCAAGGAGGGACCTTGGGCACCTTTGGGGTCCCAAACCTGCCCCAGGAATGAATCCACCTCTGGAGCCTTCCCAAATCCCATCCCTGGGAGCCTCACCCCAAACCAGCCCAGCAATAAGAACTCAGATTTATTTATTTATTTATTCTCCAAAGAACTAATAGCTTGTTTTTATTCAAAGCAAATACAATTTATTACAATTTTACAGCCCCAGCTGAGCCCTCCCACCCCCAATTACAGCCCCAATTACAGCCCCAATTAATTACAGCCCTGATTACAGCCAGTGCCAGGAAGGAGATCCATGTGCCCCTTCTCTTTCCATTTAGTGCTTTTAGCAGGTAAAAATGATGTAAATTCTGTCTGGAGACACCAGAGCTTTTCTAGGGAAAGGGGTAGACAAGGATGAGTCCCATGTGTCTGATCCCATCCCATTCCTTTGGAATTCTTGTTATTTTAACCTTTCCTAATTACTAACGGCACAGAAATGCTCCAGGATGAGGCACTTGCACTGCACCTGACAGATTCTGCTTTTTGCCAATTATATAATTAATTATATCATTAATTATAACGACCTTCCAGGCAGTGGGAGCAGGCTCACAAATTTTACATACTCTCATGTCTCTGTACTTAAAAAAAAAATAAAATGAAGTTTTCTTCATAGACACTGCTGTGAGCTTTTCAGTTCTGCTCAGGAATGGCACATGGAGGTGGAAGAGAGGAATTTCCTCTTGGGAGAAGCATTTGGGTGCTGCTCATTGCTGCTTTACCCCTCAGCAGGGAGGGGAAAGGGCTGGGATGCTCCCCAAACAGGAGGCAGAGCCCAATCTCCATCCAGCAGAAGGGCAAGACCCAGCCCTGCCAGCAGATAAAGAATTGAAGCACAAACCAGGGCAGACAGGAACATGAAGCAATAGCACAAAGAGCAAAAAAAAAAAAAAAAAAACAAAAAAAAAAAAAAAAAAAAAAACACCAAAAAAGGAGAAACTTCTTTTTAATAATCAAGTATTTTCTTAAAAAATCAAGTAATTAAAAAAAAATTTAAAAAACCAAGTAATTTCTATAAAAAATTGAGTAATTTTTTTAAAAAAATCAAGTAATATATATATTTTAAAAATCAAGTCATTTCTTTAAAAAATTGAGTAATTTTTTTAAAAAAATCAAGCAATATATATATTTAAAAAATCAAGTAATTTCTTTAAAAAATTGAGTAATTTTTTTAAAAAATCAAGTAATATATATATTTAAAAAATCAAGTCATTTCTTTAAAAAATTGAGTAATTTTTTAAAAAAAATCAAGCAATATATATATTTAAAAAATCAAGTAATTTCTTTAAAAAATTGAGTAATTTTTTTAAAAAATCAAGTAATATATATTTAAAAAAATCAAGTAATTTCTTTAAAAAATTGAGTAATTTTTTTTTTAAAAATCAAGTAATATATATATTTAAAAAATCAAGTAATTTCTTTAAAAAAATGAGTAATTTCTTTTTAAAAATCAAGTTTTTTATATATATATATATATATATATATATATATATATAAAAGATAAAGTCAAATGCATCACTCCTCTCTTTCTCTCTCCCCCTCATCGAGGAAAACAAAAGGAAAACAAACTGAACACACTTTTTTTTTTTCCCCTGAAAACTCAACACCCCTCAGGCCAGTTAACAACACCAAAGGGGATTTCAGTCGCTCTTGCCCGGTTTCTGCTGGGGGTTGTCCTTCCAGATGCGGATGGTGAGGCAGGTGGCCATGGCCAGCCAGCCCAGGTAGGGCAGCAGCAGCAGCGCTGCCACCCGGTTGATTCGGTACCAGGAGCAAAAGGTGCCCAGGGCCAGCCCGTCCAGGCACAGCACATCGATCACAGCCTGCAGGGGGAGAGAGGGGTGAGCACAGGGCTGGGGGGCTGGCACTGCACAGACCCCAACCCAAATATTGTCCCTGGGTTCCGATCGGTGACACCTGAGTGCGTCACACCACGAGTCATTAATGAATGTGCTCGTCTCTGCTCATGGTGGAATCCCACCCTGCTCGTGGCCAGTGTCCCCTTTGCTCACACACCCTGCTCGTGCTGGCGGCCACTGAAGAAACTCTCCAAAATACCCAGGTACAGCTGGGGAAGTGGGACAGGGATGGGGGAGCTGGCACTGGAGAGACCCCGACCCCCGATGTTGTCTCTGGGCTCTGATCAGCGACACCTGAGTAACACCACGAATAATTAATGATGTGCTCTTCTCTGCTCATTATCACATCCCCTTTGCTGACACAACGTGCTCATGATGACGGCCACTGAACAAACTCTCCAAAATACCCAGGTAGAGGTGAGGAAGTGGGGCAGGGATGGGGGAGCTGGCACTGGAGAGACCCTGAACCCCAGTATTGTCCCTGGGCTCTGATCAGTGACATCTGAGTGTGTCATATCGTGAATAATTAATGTGCTCATCTCTGCTCATTATCACATCCCCTTTGCTGACACAGCCTGCTCATGATGATGGCCACTGAATAAACTTTCCAAAATACCCAGGTACAGCTGGGGAAGTGGGACAGGGATGGGGGAGCTGGCACTGGAGCGACCCCAATCCCCAGGACCTTGTCCCTGGGCTCCGATCACATCTGAGTGTGTCACACCATGAATAATTAATGTGCTCATCTCTGCTCGTTATGGAATCCCACCCTGCTCGTGGCCAGTGTCCCCTCTGCTGACACACCCTGCTCCTGACAGTGGCCACTGAACAAACTCCCCAGCTGCACCTTTCACCCCCAGAGTGACAAAATCCAGGCGGAAACACCGATCCCCAACTCTGCCCCTGTCACCTTGGGCCTTGGCACCTGAGGCAGAGCCTGGTGGCACAGCCCGGTGGCACAGCCCAGGTGTGGCAGTGCCTGGTGGCACAGCCCAGGTGTGGCAGTGCCTGGTGGCACAGCCCAGTGGCCCAGCCTGGTGGCACAGCCCAGGTGTGGCAGTGCCTGGTGGCACAGCCCAGGTGTGGCAGTGCCTGGTGGCACAGCCCAGGTGTGGCAGTGCCTGGTGGCACAGCCCAGTGGCCCAGCCTGGTGGCACAGCCTGGGACAGAGCCTGGTGACACAGCCCAGGTGTGGCAGTGCCTGGTGGCACAGCCCAGTGGCCCAGCCTGGTGGCACAGCCTGGGACAGAGCCTGGTGACACAGCCCAGGTGTGGCAGTGCCTGGTGGCACAGCCCAGTGGCCCAGCCTGGTGGCACAGCCTGGGACAGAGCCTGGTGACACAGCCCAGGTGTGGCAGTGCCTGGTGGCCCAGCCCGGGTGTGGCACTGCCCAGCCCCGCCCTGGCTGTGCCCGATAAGCCCCCAGAGCCGCTCCCCACAGGGATGTGACAGTGCTGCTGTCCCTCAGGGTGTGACCCCACAAAGGGCTTTATCTCCCAGCCCCGACCCTTAACTGGGGGGTGCAGCCCTGGCAGTGCCCAGCCCCGTTCCCCACCCCGGCTATCACAGTGAGCCTGGAGGGGATGATACCCTTGTGTGCGAGCAGGAGTGGCTGCAGCCCCAGATTCCCTCATCGTTCCCCTCAGCACAGCCCCAAAGCGCCCCAAAGCCGGCAGGGAAGCCCCATTACCATGTTGAGGTTGTGGGCACCGAAGAACAAGGGTGGCCATGCCCAGTTGAGCACCAGCTGAGCCCCGTAGAGCCCCATGGGGACGATGGCCTTGCTGCTGCAGCCCCCGAGGTCGTTCCACACCAGGTAGGAGGCGTAGCTGTGAGGAGGGACAGCTGTGAGTGCCACCCTGGGCAGGGACAGAGCCCCCCTGCACTTTGCCCCAGCAGGACTGGCAGCACAGCAGGATCCAGGCACTGGGAGCAGGGACAGGGCCCAGGGGACGGCTCTGGGCAGGGTGAGGTTGGAAATCAGGGGAAGTTCTTGCCCCAGAGGGTGCTGGGGTGCCCAGGGTGGGATTTTGGGATCATCCATCTGCACTGGATGATCCCCTTGCAGCTGGGGCTCTTCCATGATTCCATTCCACAATTCCCTGTCCCCTCCCTCCTCCCAAACCTCCCCTGTCACACCAAAGTGGCTCCTGGCCCCTGCCCAGTGCCATGGCTGGTGGTGGCATCCCCCAGGCTGTGTCACTGCCAGGATCACATCTGGCAGGGTCACACCTGGCAGGGTCACACCTGGCTGGGACAGGGTCACACCTGGCTGGGACAGGATAACATCTGGCAGGGTCACACCTGGCAGGGTGAAACCTGGCTAGGACAGGATCACATCTGGCAGGGTCACTCTGGCTGTGCCAGGGCCAGCAGGATGGGACACTCACCCCATGCCCGTGTACAGCATGGTCCAGGGCACAGGGAGCACTCAGAGCCTGGCAGGGCCACTCTGGCTGTGCCAGGGCCGGCAGGACAGCAGGACAGCAGGACAGCAGGACAGCAGGACAGGACACTCACCCCATGCCCGTGTACAGCATGGTCCAGGCCACAGGGAACACTCTGCGGGACGGGCACCAGGAAGGTTTCTTCAGCTTCTCGTACCACGCTGGGATCTCCTTCCTGTTCAGGAACCAGCCAAGGAATCCTCCAACGTGGGGCAGGACGGTGAAGCCCACGGTGTAAGCCCACATCCTCCCTCAGGGGCTTGGAATTGCTTTTTTCCTGCTCTAAGTTAAAAGCAAAATCACAGCATCACTTTTAAAGGATGAGGTTTCTTCCCTGCTTCCATCCTCTAATTCCACGTCCCATTTCAGCCCCTAAGGCAGCTGGAAATGATTTAATGTGTCCAGCCCTCTCTGAAATGGGGATTGTTCCTGTCTGGGATGTTTTCCCCCCTGATTTTCCCACTCTTTCACAGCTCCCTGTAACATTCTGGTCTGGGGGCTGTCCCCATCCCTGCCCCTGGGGCTGGTAGGCTCTGAGGCGCCTCCTGGAGCTGCTCCCCCTTCTCTGCTGCCCCCAGGATGAAAACCCAAACTCCATCCAGACTTCTCCATGATTTTTCAACGTGGGTTTCTATTTTAATTTCTATTTTAAAAGAAGTCTGTGACAGAAAAACCCTTCCAGCAGCTTGAAGTGCTCCAGGAACCCACGGCAGAGAGAACTCTCACCTTCACACAGTGGGAGGCTCTGAATTTGTTCACCGAGTTCCTTTTGTATAAAACCAAGGGAAATTTTCCTTTAATAATAAAAACGTTCCCACACAATGCAGGGTAAGACCAGGACACATCCAGAATTCAGTGTCTGTCCTGCATCTTCCCCTGCAGAGCTCCAAACCTGCCACTCCTCCATCCTTCCCTCATTAAGCCCAAAACCCCCATTAAGATTCGCCGGGAATGCCAGGCAGGAGCTGCCAGCAGAGCAGTTCTGAGCTGTCAGCACGAGCACAAAATGCACCTGGGAGGGTTTGGGATTTAGGAATGCAGGAGGAGCAGCCCCTGAGCCAGGGGAATGTCCCGGAGCTGCCCAGGGAGATGGGGAATAGGGGATGGGACTGACCTCCACACGCTCTGCTTGGGTTTCAGCTCACGATTAACACTCCGCTGCACGCTCGGCTAATTAGCTAATTGTTGTTATTGTCACCACACCGTGCTTGGGAACGCCAAATTCCCACCTCACCGAGGAACAAACGCCCCGAACACCGCCTCAATTCCTTCACCTGACAATTCATGGCACTCCCAAAGTACCCACAGAGCCAGAGAGCAGCTGGAAACGGACCCAAATTCAGTTCTGCTTTAAACGTCACCCAGCCCTGCCACGTTCTGCTCCCCACACACACCACAGGAACGGAATATGGGAAAATACCGAATTTCCCCCAGTTCCTTTGGGGCTGCAGAGGGGAAGGAGGGTTGGAAAACTTTCTTTTGGTTTTTCTCAGCTGCCTGAGCCTTACCTGGGTCAGTGCCTCGCTGTGCCTGGCCGAGGGAAGGGCTGGGACACCCAGGGCTGTCCCTGTCACTGGTGATCCCCGAGTGCTGCAGCTGCAGCCGCGTTTTACCCAAACGGCCCCAAACTGGGCGGGGAGCTGGGGCTGGGGCTGATTAAACTGGGAGCTGCTGCTGGGGACAGGCACTGGGAGTTTGGGGTGGTGGAGCTTGGGGACAATCGCTGGGAGTGCAGGATGGTGGAGCCTGGGGGAAATCAGTGGGAATTTGGGGTAGTGGAGCCTGGGGACAATCAGTGGGAATTTGGGGTGCTGGAGCCTGGGGAAAATCATTGGGAATTTGGGGTGCTGGAGCCTGGGGAAAATCATTGGGAATTTGGGGTAGTGGAGCCTGGGGACAATCAGTGGGAATTTGGGGTGCTGGAGCCTGGGGAAAATCATTGGGAATTTGGGGTAATGGAGCCTGGGGAAAATCAGTGGGAATTTGGGGTAATGGAGCCTGGGGACAGGCACTGGGAATTTGGGGTAATGGAGCCTGGGGAAAATCATTGGGAATTTGGGGTAATGGAGCCTGGGGACAGGCACTGGGAATTTGGGGTAGTGGAGGCTGGGGACAATCAGCGGGAATTCAGGATATTGGAGCCCAGGGACAATCAGTGGGAATTCGGGATGTTGGAGCCCAGAATTTGGGTGCTGGAGCCCCGGGACAATCAGTGGGAATCTGGGGTGCTGAAACCTGGGGACAATCCTTGGGAATTCAGGATGGTGGAGCCTGGGAGCAGTCACTGGGAATTCGGGATCCTGGAGCCCAGGGACAATTATTGGGAATTCAGGATGGTGGAGCCTGGAATTTGGGGCCCCAGGAAAATCTCTGGGAGTTTGGGGTGCTGGAGCCTGGGGACAACCACTGGGAATTCAGGATGGTGGAGCCTGGGGACAATTGCCAGGAATTTGGGATGGTGGAGCCCAGGGACAGTTGCTGGGAATTTGGGACATTGGAGCCCAGAATTTGGGGTGCTGGAGCCCCGGGATAATTGCCAGGAGTTTGGGGTGGGTCCAGGGGCGATCGTTGGGTGTCCCTGTCACCTCATGGGGTGTCACCATCACCTTCAGGGGGTGTCCCTGTCACACTCATGGGTGTCCCTTCTGCATGTTAAGTGGTGTCCCTGCCATAGTCATGAGACATCACTGTCACATTCTGGGGTGTCCCTGCCACATCCACAGGGTGTCCCTATCAAATTCACCCTGTGTCCCTGTCACACTCATGGGGTGTCCCTGTCAAATTCACCCTGTGTCCCTGTCACACTCATGGGGTGTCCCTGTCAAATTCACCCTGTTTCCTTGTCACGCTCATGGGGTGTCCCTGCCACACTCATGGGTGTCCCTGTCACATCCAGAGGGTATCCCTATCAAATTCACCCTGTGTCCCTGTCACGCTCATGGGGTGTCCCTGCCACATTCATGGGTGTCCCTGTCACATTCATGGGCATGTCCCTGTCACATTCATGGGTGTCCCTGTCACATCCAGAGGGTATCCCTATCAAATTCACCCTGTGTCCCTGTCACACTCATGGGATGTCCCTGTCACACTCACGGGTGTCCCTGTCACATTCATGGGCGTGTCCCTGTCACATTCATGGGTGTCCCTGTCACATCCAGAGGGTATCCCTATCAAATTCACCCTGTGCCCTTGTCACATTCATGGGGTGTCCCTGTCACCATTCCAGGGTGTCCTCACAGGGTGTCCCTGCCACACTCACAGGGTGTCCCTGTCAAATTCACCCTGTGTCCCTGCCACACTCATGGGATGTCCCTGTTACACTCATGGGGTGTCCCTGCCACATTCATGGGGTGTCCCTGTCACACTCACAGGGTGTCCCTATCAAATTCACCCTGTGCCCTTGTCACACTCATGGGATGTCCCTCCGACCCTCCTGGCCTGTCCCACCCTCCCCCAGGCCCTCATTAACACCCCAATAATTAACCAAGCGTTTCCCAGGGCCACCTGTGCATCCCTTTGGCCGAAATTTCCCTGGCAGGTGAAACGAAGCTGCTCCATGGGTGTGTAAAATGGCAGAGGGAGAAGCCAGAAATCAATTTCCATTAGGGAGCTGTCTGGCAGGGCTGGCAAAATGAAACACTAATTCCCAGCAGTTCTGGGTCATTACCTGGATTTCATGGAGGCAGGAGCAGGGCTGGCTCCTCACACGCTGGGATTTTGCTGCTGCAACAGGAATCAGGAAAATCTCTTCTTTCACTGAGCTCCCAAGGAAATGATTTTTATTTTTTTTTTCATGGGAGGAGAAAGAAAGAGAGGGGAAAAAACTGCTGTAAAAAGCCAGATTTTCGGCCAGCCTGAATGCTGCCCTGCCGTGGGTTGGTCCAGTGGAATTCCCAGTTCCAGGGACAGATGCAGAGCTCATTAATCACACCCCAACCTCCTGCATCTCCTCCCAGAGCCTGTTGCTATTTGTGACTGCAAATTTGTGTCATGGAACCATGCAGCTCCTAAAAGAGCCCAAATGGTTTCCATCCCAGTCAGCTCCTGCTGCCCCCAGCAGCTTTGGCAAAAAGCACAAAATTTGACAATTTTCAGATTTTCGTCCCCCTGGGCACGAGCCCAATCCCACAGGTTTGGCAGGAGTGAGCCCAGGCTGGTTTGGAATGGAATGTGCTGGAAGGTGGAGAAGCTGAGGGTCAAATCCCAAGGATCTGTGGATGTGGGATGCTGGGAATGCTGCTGGGGATGGGGGGAACAGAAAATGGGAGGAGGGAAAAAACAACAGGAGCAGCTCCAGGCCTAAAAGTTCCTCCTGTCCTGGGCAGGTGCTGGAGCAGGAAACAGCCCTGGGAATGCTCTGGAAAAGGGAATTTATGGGGATGGAGAAGGGGATTTATGGGGATGGAGATGGGAATTTATGGGGATGGAGATGGGGAATTTGTGGGGATGGAAGATGGGAGATGTTGAGGATGGAGAGGGGAATTTGGGGATGTGGGGATGGTTTCCTCCAGCACAACCCTGCTTTTCTCCTCTTCCCATGGATTTTCTCCTCGATATTCCAGCTTTGGATGATTTCTCAGTAGCACAGGCTGAGCTGAGGCTGCTCTGCAGTGGAACTGTGTCCATCCCCATCCCATGTCCATCCCAGGGCTGGGAAAGAGCAGGATCAGGTTTGGGAAGAGCCTTTGGTGGCACCATCAGTGCTGGAGCCAGAGTGGCACAAATCCATGCCCAGCCACCCCAAGGGATGTGTTTTGTGCCCTCAGTCCCTCTCCTGCCCTGGGCAGGTGCTGGAACAGGGAACAGCCCTGGAAATGCTCTGGAAAAGGGGGATTTATGGGCATGGAGAGGGGAATTTGTGAGGATGGACATGGGGAATTTGTGGAGATGGAGATGGGGAATTTGTGGGGATGGAAGACGGCAGATTTTGGGGATGGAGAGGGGAATCTGGGGACGGAGAGGGGAATCTGGTGATGTGGGGATGGTTTCCTCCCCTTCCCATGGATTTCCACCCCGACATTCCAGCTTTGGATGATTTTCCAGCAGCCCAGGCTGAGCTGAGGCTGCTCTGCAGCGGCGCCGCGTCCACGGCCGGGCTGGGGCCGCAGGGATTTGGGATCCTGGCTGTGCAGCATCCCCGCAGCCCCTGGCACAGGCACAGAGCTCAGTTCCCCGGCGCTGTTTGTTTCGCTCTCCTTGGCAACCCCCGCACGTCCTGCCCGCCGGGGCTCGCTCCCTGCACGATTAATTGCTCCAATAGAAAGGCCCCGTTCACCTGAATATATTATTGAGAAGCTGCATATTTCAATCCGCCCTAGAGTTGGAAATAGAGATGCAGGGGCAGCTCCTGCCATAAATCCGCAGAGCTCCTGGAAGCCGGCGGAGCTTCCCTGATTTACAGCGGCAATGAAGGACCGGGATGGGCATGGGGACTCCTGGCTGCCACCAAGGACGTGGCAGGGGACAGGCAGGACCCTGGTGGCCATCCCTGTGACCTGCCAGCCCCGACACTGCGGCAGGAAACGTTTCCTTGTGCTGCACTGGAAAAAAAACCCGAAAAAACCAAACCAAAGCACCACCATACTTTTAATTTTCTTATTTTTTTCTTAATTTTTTTTTCTTAATTTTTTTTTCTTAATTTTTTTGTTGTTTTGGTTTTTTTTTTTTTTGGTTGTTTTTAGGGGATTTTTATTTTATTTTATTTTAGTTTTAGTTTTTGTTGTTGTTTTTTTTGTTTGGTTTGGTTTTTTTTTTTAGTTTTTAAATTTTTTTTAATTTATATTTTTACATATAATATATATCTATTATATTATTTATTTATTTTCTATTTATAATTTTTTTGTGTGTGTGTGTGATGCTGACATAAAAATCCCGCATTATATGAAGGGCTGTTTGTTTTGGTGTCTTGTGTATTTTGGGGGATTTGGACTTCAGAAAGCCTTTATTCCTATAAAAATTTGGGGTTTTGGAATATAGGAATCTTTATTCCCACAAAACTTGGGGGATTTGGGGGTTTGAAAGAGTTTTATTGCCACAAAACTCAGGTATTTTGTAAAAGCTTCATTCTCAAATCTTGGGTGTTTTAGGGTTTGAAAGAGCTTTATTCCCACAAAACACAGGGGGTTTGGGGTTTGAAAAACCTTTATTCCCACAAAACTTGGGGTTTTGGGGTTTGAAAAACTTTTATTCCCACAAAACTCGGGGTTTTTGGGGTGTGACCCAGTTCTGGAGACACTTGACTCAAATTCCAGCTCCAGATCTCCCTTGGCACCAGATCCTGGTTTCTGTTTGGGGTCAATCCCAAATCTGAATGGCCAAAGGCAAACACTGCAGTGACAATGTGCCCTTAATTATTAATTTTTTTTTGGTGATTTAATTAGGAGCAGGATCTGGGTTTGGGGCACGAAGTGGATTAGGGGAGCAGCTGCCTCTTTAATTGGGGCCATTTCTCCTCCCTTTCATTTCCCCCTTTGCTCTCCCAGAGGCAGCTCCAGGCTCTGGGGATCCTCTGGAGATCCCAACGAGGCAGAGCTGGGGGAGGTTTTTGGTTATTTATAACCCCAGGGGCTGAAGGGGGATATATTTCTTTGGATTCCAATCTTTAATCTGCTCCTGGCGGCTTCTGTGGAAATCCTGAGCCCCTCCTGCAGCAGCTTTCATCCCAAGCTCCCCTCTCTGCTCTGCTCCCAGCACATTCCCAGGGATTAATCCTGGCAGGAATCCTGGCCCACCCTCCTGGCATCCCAAAAGCCCAGCCCAGGGACCCCTGGGCAGGTGGAGCAGCTGCTTGGACATCCCCAAAATCTCCCATCTTCCATCCCCAAAACTTCTCCTCTCCACCCCAAAAATCATTCCTTCCCCATCCCCAAAATTTCCCCTCTCCACCTCAAAAATCTTTCCCTCCCCATCCCCAAAATCTCCCATCATCCATCCCCAAAATTTCCTCTCTCCAACCCAAAAATATTTCCCTCTCCATGCCCAAAATCTCCCATCTTCCATCCCCACAAATTCTCCTCTCCACCCCAAAAATATTTCCCTCTTCATCCCCGAAACTTCCCCTCTCCATCCCCACATCCTCCCCTCTTCCATCCCCAAAATCTCCCAATTTCCACCCCAATTTCCCCTTTTCCATCCCCAGATCCTCTCCAGGGAGGCTCTGCAGCTCAGGGATGGCACAAGCAGCTGCGGCAGCAGCAGATTTCTCTCCCTCTTAGCTCCTCACTCTGGAGAAAAATCTAAAGGAGACCTGGAATCACGGAATGAAGGAGGCAGCTGAGGCTGCAGAGCTCATGGAGTGAGGAGCAAAGCTCCTGGAAGCTTCTGGAAGCAAACCCTGCACACAGCCAGGTGAGTTTGCACTCAGGGTACCATTTTTATTTTGACATAGATAGATTTTTTTTTTTTTTTAATATATTACATCATTTAAAAACAGATTTTTTTTTTTTTTTGTAAAAACACACAAACTTTTGGTTTGGTTTTTCCGCTTGTTTTTTGCAGGTCAAAGCCACCCCAGCGTGTCCCACACAGTGCAAAGGAACAACCTGTGCATTCCCCCTCTCCTCCCCCTGGAAAATCAAGGTTGGTGTCCTTGTCCCACCCTTCCAGAGCCACCACAAAGTGTCCCTTACTGCCCTGGGGACAGTGGGTGCTGCTGGAGCCTGGGGAGGGGACACTGCTCTGGGACAGGGAGCAGGGACAGGCTGCTCCATCCGGGATTTATCCAGGGAAAATTCACTCGGGAGGATTCATCCAGGAGGGAGAGGCTGGGATCAGAACCCGCCCTCAGATCGGCTCAGTTGGAGTAAAATGAGGCTCAAGAGAAGAAAAAAAATAGGCTCAAAGGGAGTAAATAAATGTTCTTTGGGTTCTCAGCCCTTTTCCATGCATCAGCCTAAACTCTGGGGTGAATTCCTCCTGGGTGAATTCCTCCTGGATAAATTATCCTGGATGAATTCCTCCTGGATGAATCCTCCTGGATAAATCCTCCTGGATGAATTCTTCCTGGATGGATCCTCCTGGAGAAATCCTCCTGGATGAATTCTTCCTGGATGAATCCTCCTGGATAAATCCTCCTGGATGAATTCTTCCTGGATGGATCCTCCTGGAGAAATCCTCCTGGATGAATTCTTCCTGGATGGATCCTCCTGGAGAAATTCTCCTGGATGGATCCTCCTGGAGAAATCCTCCTGGATGGATCCTCCTGGATTCTTCCTGGAGAAATTCTCCTGGATAATTCCTCCTGCCAGCCCAGCAATTCCCTGTCTCTGTGCCCTGCATTCCCTTCTTAGGAAACACCAGGAAATCCCCCCAGGCCCCTTTTCCCTCCCTGATTTGGGCTGGCAGGGCTGGGGCACAGTCCCAGTTCAGTCCCAGTTCAGCACTCCCAGTCCCAGTTCAGCATTCCCACAGTCCCAGTTCAGCACTCCCAGTCCCCTCTCCACCCCAAAAATCTTTCCTTCTCCATCCCCACAATTTCCCCTCTCCACCCCAAAAATATCTCCCTCTTCATCCCCAAAACTTCCCCTCTCCATCCCCACAATTTCCCCTTTTCCATCCCCACAATTTCCCCTTTTCCATCCCCACAATTTCCCCTCTTCCATCCCCACAATTTCCCCTTTTCCATCCCCACAATTTCCCCTTTTCCATCCCAGTTCAGCCCTCCCAGTCCCAGTTCAGCACCCCCAGCCCCAGTTCAGCCCTCCCAGT
This sequence comes from Molothrus aeneus, assembly GCF_037042795.1. NCBI lineage: Eukaryota > Metazoa > Chordata > Aves > Passeriformes > Icteridae > Molothrus > Molothrus aeneus. Next base: position 2,179,865 of record NC_089669.1, on the reverse strand, counting down.
CCCAGTTCAGCACCCCCAGCCCCAGTTCAGCACCCCCAGTCCCAGTTCAAGCTTTTTTCCCCCCAGGAAGGTTGGGAGAGCTGAGAGCAGAGGGAGGAGAGGCACTGACATCCTGAGAGGCTCCTCCCTCTGCAAATCCCCTGAGAAAAACGGATAAAATGGAATTTTTCCTTTGCACAGCACCCATTGAAGAGCTCTCCCCTCTGTCCTGGGCTTCACTAAGGCTCAGTCCTTTCCCATAAATCTGAAAAAATCTCCTTTATGGCCTCACAGCTCCAAGGGGAAGCTTTAGCTGGGAAATGAGAATTAAATGAGCACCAAAAGCTCTCCCTGATCCTCTGGAGTTCCAGGAGTGTGTCTGAAGTAGCGAATTAAATCTGATTTTTATTTTTTCCAAGTCCTGCTGGATGCAACCCAAGCAGAGAACCGACGATGATTTGTCAATTAAGGAGAAAAAAAAAGGGAAATAACGACCGGTGGCTCGTACCCATCGTGGCCAAAAGGCTCCACCTGGTGGCGTTTGCACCCAAAAAGGAGCTGGGGAGAGGGGGGAGCACGGATCGTACTGGTTAAACTGGTTCACAGCAGAGGAAAGCCTTTAAACTCGAGGTAAAACTCGAGATTAAACTTCTCCCAAGCTGGGAGAGGAGGTGGCACGATGGGAATGGGAATTTTGCGTGGAGAAATGGACCCTGGAAGGGGACAAAGCAGCCGGGGGCGGGGGGGGGGGCACAAAACCTGAATTGTGGCCACAAAACCTGAGCACAGCCAAGTGGTGCTGCCCTGCACAACCGAGCAGGAGTGGGAATAATACAGGAAATATTTTAATGCTTTTCTCTTGAGTGCATTCCTATCGGGGAAAAGGGAACGGCCAGAAGCAAAATGCCAAGCTCAGATATGGAAGCAGGCTGAAGAAAAGTTGGTTATTCTGCTAAAAAACAAAGAGGCAGGGACAGGAGAAACGGGAGAGTTGAAAAACCCAGGCTGGTCGTGCTCAGCCTGCAAAGGGAGCAGAGGGAGGGATCCTTCATCTCTGCAGCTTGGGCAGGACAGGGAGCACCCAGCTGGGATTCCCTGCTCTGCGGGAGTCAGGAAGGTTTGGGATGGGAGAGAGGAGCTGGCTCACCCCAAAGCCACTCAAGCATGGGTCAGGAACAGAACCAGGAGAAATCCCTGCCCAGAGGAGCCTGGTCCCTGCTCCAGGGATGGGCTGAGCTCCAGTGGCTCCCAGTAAGAGCCCGGGAGTCCAACTGGGGCAGGAGGAGGGCAGAGCCACTGCCTGTCCTGGTACCTGCAGGTTTAGTGCAGGGCTCCAGCCGGGGGGTGTTCATGGAAAAGGGTTGGGATTGTCCATGGAAAGGCTGGGAAAGGCTCAAGTGCTGGGAAAGGCTCAAAGCGCTGGGAAAGGCTCAAGTGCTGGGCTCAGGAGCAGCAGGAGGTGGAGCAGCCCCTCTGGGTTTGTCCCTGCTGGGGTTTCCTCCAGCTGGAGCAGCCAGGGCTGGGGTCACCCTTGGGCACCAGGGTGGAGCTGTCAGTGATGGGGAGGGGGCTCTGCTCCTGCCCCAGGGGCACAGGACCCAGCAGGGGCACACACGGGCATTGTCACACGCTGCCACTGGGGCATTGTCACACCCCTCTGCTCCTCCTGAGCAGCCAGGGGGACAGCCAGGGATGTCCCCTCCCAGAGACACCCTATCCCAGAGATGTCCCATCCCAGAGATGTCCTATCCCAGGGATGCCCCTTCCCAGAAATGTCCCCTCCCAGAGACACCCTATCCCAGAGATGTCCCATCCCAGAGATGTCCCCTCCCAGAGATGCCCTATCCCAGAGATGTCCCCTCCCAGAGATGCCTCATCCCAGAGATGTCCCATTCCAAAGATGCCCTATCCCAAGGATGTCACCATCCCAGAGACAATCTATCCCAGAGCTGTCCTGTCCCAGAGACACCCCCTCCTAGAGATGTCATTTCCCAGAGATGCCCCATCTCAGCACCTTTTTGAGGCGTCAAACCCAACAAAGCAGAGCCCCCCCTGTCCCCAGTCCTCTCCTGGGGGTGCAGAGCCCCCAGGCCCTGCAGCAGGAGGCTCCCAGCCCCCAGCCATGCTCTCTCCTGGGGGTTCCTGGGTGTGGGGCAGAGCAGGGGGTGCTGGGTGCCCCCCTCAGGGGGTGAAGAAGCGCCGCAGCACCAGGTGCCCCAGCACCACCACCACGGCTGCCACCAGCAGGTACTTCACATAAACATTGTCCAGGTTCTGCACGGCCTCCTGCCAGGGAGGGGACACGGGCGGGGTCAGTCCTGGCAGTGTCCTGGACCCCAAACCTCAGCTCCTGACCCCCAATCCCTGACTACCCCAGCTGTCCTGGCCCCTGTAACCCAAAACCCTGCCCCCAAAACTGCTCCAAAACCTGCCCCAAACCTGCCTCAGAGCTGCCCCAAACCTGCCCCCAAAGCTGCCCTCAAACCCTGCTACCTGCCCCCAAAACTGCCCCAAACCCACCCCTACCTCCAAAGCTGCCCCCAAACACATCCTCTGCCCCCAAAGCTGTCTCAAAGCTGTCCCCAAACCTGCCCCAAATCTGCCCCCTGAGCTGCCCCAAACCTGCCCAGAGCTGCCCAAACCTGCCCAGAGAGCTGCCCCAAACCTGCCCCCAGAGCTACCCCAAACCTGCCCCAAACCTGCCCCGAGCTGCCCCAAACCTGCCCCCAAACCTGCCCAGAGCTGCCCCAAACCTGCCCCCAAACCTGCCCAGAGCTGCCCCAAACCTGCCCCCAAACCTGCCCAGAGCTGCCCCAAACCTGCCCAGAGCTGCCCCAGAGCTGCCCCCAAACCTCCCCAGAGCTGCCCCAAACCTGCCCCCAGAGCTGCCCCGAGCTGCCCCAAACCTGCCCCGAGCTGCCCCGAGCTGCCCCAGAGCTGCCCCCTGGGCTGCCCCTCTCACCCATCCTCCCTGCTGCACGATCCAGCGGGCGATGCGGTGCTGCAGCATGAACTCCCCCACGTAGCCCGCGATGCGGCACAGGAACCCGCTGACCCCGCGCTGCCACACGTGCATGGCCAGGCGGTACCCGAAGGCCATCAGGGCGATCACGCGGCCCCAGTTGATGCCGCTCTCAAACAGGCTGCAAAAAAAAAAAACCCAGGTGATGCCTGAATTCCTGCCCTGAGCTCGCTGCTCGGAGCTGGCCAGGCCAGGGGAGCGCGAGCAGCGGGGTCGGCATTGAGGAAATGGCCCCAGATTGCACCAGGAAAAGCTTAGGTTGGATATTATTGGAATTTTTTCCCTCTGGAAGGGTTGGTCAGCCTTGGAACAAGCTGGGGAATCTTGAGCAGTGCAGTCAACATTGAGGAAATGGCCCCAGATTGGACCAGGAAAAGCTTAGGTTGGATATTTGGGACAATCTTTTCTCTGGAAGGGTTGGCCAGCCTTGGAACAGCTGCCTACACCAGGGAATCTTGAGAAGTGCAGTCAAGACTGAGGAAACAGCCCCAGATTGTACCAGGAAAAGCTTAAGTTGGATATTATTGGAAATTTTCTTCTCTGGCAGGGTTGGCCAGCCTACACTGGGGAATCTTGAGCAGTGCAGTCAACATTGAGGAAATGGCCCCAGATTGTACCAGGAAAAGCTTAGGTTGGATATTATTGGAATTTTTTCCCTCTGGAAGGGTTGGCCAAGCTGAAGGATCTTGAGCAAAATGATCAGGATTGAGGAAACGGCCCAAAATTTTACCAGGAAAAGCTTAGGTTTTATATTACAGCATTTTTTTTCTCTGGAAGGGTTGCCCAGCTTTGGAACTGCTGCCTACACTGGGGAATCTTGAGCAGTGCAGTCAAGATTGAGGAAATGGCCCAAAATTGTACCAGGAAAAGCTTAGGCTGGATATTAGGAAATTTTTTTCCTCTGGAAGGGTTGGCCAAGCTGGAGGATCTTGAGCAAAATGATCAGGATTGAGGAAATAGCCCCAAGTAGTACCAGGAAACATTTAGTTTGGATATTTGGGAAAATCTAGTCATTGCAAAAGTTGTCCAGCCCAGGAGATCTCAAGCAGTGTGGTCAAAACAAGAGGAAATGGCCCCAGATTGTACCAGGAAAAGCTTAGGTTGGATATTATTGGAAATTTTTCCCTCTGGAAGGGTTGGCCAGCCTTGGAACAAGCTGGGGAATCTTGAGCAGTGCAGTCAACATTGAGGAAATGGCCCCAGATTGTACCAGGAAAAGCTTAGGTTGGATATTATAGAAAATCTTTTCATGGGAGTTCAGAGAGGTGACTCAGAAATGGAGCTGCACTCAGAATTTTCCATGGGAATCCAAACATTCCTGGGAAAAATGTGGCTCTGCAGCAATTTGCAAATTTACCTGAGTGTGACAAGGGTTAATTTACCTGAGTGTGACAAGGACAGGGACAGGGGTTAATTTAATTTTCCTGAGTGTGACAAGGACAAGGACAGGGGTTAATTTACCTGTGTGTGTTGCCGCCTCAGCCAGTGTGGCTGCCAGGCCAGGTGAGCAGGAAAAGGACAGAAAGGAAGGAGTTAAACACTGGAGAAAAGAAGGAGTTAGACACAAACACCGAGCAGAGGGCACAGGGACAGGGCTGTCACAGCCAGAGGTGTTTGGAGCAGTGACAGGAGCCCAGAGACCCGTCCTGCCTGACTGGGGTGGGCATTTCCCTGCAGACAGAACCCCTTGGTGTCTCCTCAATGCAAACTTCCCTGGGAAGTCCTGGCAGGAAGGTTTCCAGGTCTGTGCCCTCATCTGTCACTGTGCTTTGGGTGGCTGTCACCTGCAGGAGGCTCTGGGTGTCCCCTGCAGGAGGCTCTGGGTGTCCCCTGCAGGAGGCTCTGGGTGTCCCCTGCAGGCTCTGGGTGTCATCTGCAGGCTCTGGGTGTCACCTGCAGGAGGCTCTGGGTGTCCCCTGCAGGCTCTGGGTGTCCCCTGCAGGCTCTGGGTGTCACCTGCAAGCTCTGGGTGTCACCTGCAGGCTCTGGGTGTCACCTGCAGGAGGCTCTGGGTGTCCCCTGCAGGCTCTGGGTGTCATCTGCAAGCTCTGGGTGTCATCTGCAAGCTCTGGGTGTCCCCTGCAGGCTCTGGGTGTCCCCTGCAGGCTCTGGGTGTCACCTGCAGGCTCTGGGTGTCATCTGCAAGCTCTGGGTGTCCCCTGCAGGCTCTGGGTGTCACCTGCAGGCTCTGGGTGTCCCCTGCAGGCTCTGGGTGTCACCTGCAGGCTCTGGGTGTCCCCTGCAGGCTCTGGGTGTCATCTGCAGGCTCTGGGTGTCCCCTGCAGGCTCTGGGTGTCATCTGCAAGCTCTGGGTGTCTCCTGCAGGCTCTGGGTGTCACCTGCAGGCTCTGGGTGTCCCCTGCAGGCTCTGGGTGTCATCTGCAGGCTCTGGGTGTCCCCTGCAGGCTCTGGGTGTCATCTGCAAGCTCTGGGTGTCTCCTGCAGGCTCTGGGTGTCACCTGCAGGCTCTGGGTGTCATCTGCAGGCTCTGGGTGTCCCCTGCAGGCTCTGGGTGTCCCCTGCAGGCTCTGGGTGTCACCTGCAGGCTCTGGGTGTCATCTGCAGGCTCTGGGTGTCCCCTGCAGGCTCTAGCAGCCCGTGAAGCAGCCCCCATACCGAGGTGTCCATGAGGACCAGCTTGGGTGGGGACTCTGAGCCACCTCATCTCGTGTGTGGCATCCTGCCCATGGCAGGGGTTGGACAGAGATGGTCTTCAAGGTCCCTCCAACCCAACCATTCCACGAGTCCATGATTTCTGTGACCATCCCACCTCCACAGCCTGTGGCTGGGGTTGTTCCCTGGGATGTCCCAGCCTGGAGCAGGGGACAGCAGGAGCTGGTTGTGTCCCCAAGGGGCAGCTGGGACAGGCACCCAGGGACATCCCCTGAGGGACCCCAGGTGCTGGGCAAGGCCTGGGAGGGCACAAGGACAGCAGCATTGCACAGGAGGAGGAGCAGACAGGCAGAAGACACAGGAACAACCCCGGGAAGCTCGCAGGGCTGGAGGGTGAACCTCAGACAGAGCGTGGGTTTAACCAACAGCACCGACCACACCCGACCTCCCCTCCCCTTCTCCTGCACGGGGAACCCCCAGCCCACCCCAGGAGCTCCCAGGCTTTACCTGGAGGCAATTTTGGTGAAGTGCTTGTAGGCGTTGTCGCGGGTGGGCTGCAGGCTCTCCAGCATGGTGCGGAACTCGGCGTCGTAGCGCTCGTAGATGTCGTCCCCGATGATGGCCAGGCGCCGCCCCACCTGGCTGCCCGTGCTGGGGGGACAGGGGGAGTCAAGCCAGGCTCTGGAGCACGGCCTGGCTCGTGGAGAGGGGTAGGAGCAGGGATTCACCTCGCCAGGTTCTGCTGGATCTGCTCGATCTCGGGGTCGGGCGGCAGCTCCGCGCCGCGCTCCTGGCGCTCCTGCTGGTAGCGGTAGAAGGCGTAGCTGCGGAACACCTCCTCAGCCTCCTTTGCCACGTGGCCTTCTGCGGGGCCAGAGGGACAGAGAGCAGGCCATCTCTCTCCATTCTCAGGTTTGGAAGAGAGACATTCCCACAGAACCTCCTCCAGACACACACACAGGTGTCCCTACACCCACAGAACCTTCTCCAGACCCACACAGGTGTCCCTACACCCATAGAACCTTCTCCAGACACACACATGCCACCACAGAACCTTCTCCTGACCCCACACATGCCACCACAGAACCTTCTCCAGACCCACACACGCGTCTCTGCACCCTCACAACCCTCTCCAGAACGCCTTCTCAGCCTCCTCCGCCACGCGGCCTTCTGCAGGGCCAGCAGGGACAAAGCTCAGGGCACGTGCTCATCTCTCTCCATTCTCAGGTTTGGAAGAGGCCATTTCCACAGAACCTCCTCCAGACCCACACATGTCATGACAGAACCATCTCCAGACCCACACAGATGTCCCTACACCCACAGAACTATCTCCAGACCCACACATTTGTCCTTGTCTCCATACAACCTTCTCCAGACCAACACGTGTATCCCTGTCCCCACACAACCCTCTCCAGACCCACACAGGTGTCCCTACACCCACAGAACCTTCTCCAGACCCACACATGTCCCCACACAACCCTTTCCAGACCCACACAGGTGTCCCTGTCCCCACACTGCTCAGGGACACAGCCAGGAGCAGCGTCCCTGCCCCAGGGAGCATTTCAGCCCCACAGTGACAGATCCCTCATCACACACATTCCACAGCTCCAGGGAAAGTCCCCACGGGATGTCCTGGATTAGAGCTCGGTTTGAGCTGCTCCAGAAGCCCCTGGAGAGGGACAGTGGCTCCCACAGCCCCACTGAGTGACCCCACAGGGACCAGGAGCACCAAACCCTGTCCCACCATCCCAGAAATCCCAGAAATCCAGACTGGCCACGCAGCTCTCCAGAATCTGCATTTCCATCCTGAGATCTTCCTGCCCAGGGCTGGGAAGTGAGGGCACAGCTGTGCTGGCAGTGCTGCCCCACAAACCCCATCCCCAAACCTCAAACCACACCAAACCCTCCTCACAGGCTTTGCCAGCTGCTCCTTGTCCTGGCTGGACCTGCTGTGCCCGGGTGACACCAGCAGAGCCGAAGGGAAAGGACAGCTCCTGTCACTTTTCCAGGGGTTATTTTCTGTTTCCAGAGAGGGGTTTGTTTGGTGGCAAACCTCCAGGTTTCCCCTCTCTTTCACTTTTTCAGAACTGTAGTGTCTGACATTCCAAGGGGAGAGCAAGAAAATGAAACCAACTTGAGTCAGAGCTGCAGGAAGTGAAGGGCAAAACACTCAGCCAGACACAAGAGGAAAGGAAATCTCTGCGCCAAAACAAAAAAAAAAAAAATCGATGGAGCTATTTTTCAGAACAGGACAGGAGGACACATTCCCCCTTCCCACAGCTGCTATTCCCATTGGGATTTTCATGGGATCTCTCCCACCCAAGGGATCTGGATCGGGGTTTCCCTGGTGGGTTCCCAGTGCCAGCAGTGCCGCGGGGAGGTTTGGAGCTGCTCAGGGATCTCTGGAAGGGAGGAACTGCTCCATGTCTGCTCCATGTCTGCTCTGTGTGTGATTTACCCTCCTCACATGCCCAGCAGCACCAGGAGTCCCCGTGCCCCACCCTTCACCCGCTGAGGGATTTCCTGCCAGCCCATTCCCAGTTTCACCCATGAACCAGGGCAGGGCAGGGCTGGGCTCACATGGGGACAGTGGCCCTGCTCCCAGCCTGTCACCACTGCCCTGCCAGGGCACACAGGACCTGGTGTCACCCCAAGGCCACCCAGACTGCCTGAGATCTGTGTTTTCCTCTGTGATTTCAAGCCCAAACACCCCCCACTCTCTCATGCTCGGGGAAGGAAAGGCACAACACCAGACAGCTCCCAGCACTTTGTTCTCTCCATGCCTCCGATCCCACCTTGCTGCCCACCCCGACCATCCAATGCCAAGCACACAATCCTTGGTTATTTTGGGTGGAAAATAACAAAATAACCTCTAACCTCGCCCTGTTCCACCCAGGGACACCTCCCTCTAGACCAGGATGCTCCGAGCCCCCAGCATGTCCCAAAAGCGCTGAGCACCTCCGGGTTCAGTCCCGCTCCTTACAGAGCTGATCTGTTACCCCAGCCTTGCAAAAAGCCCCGGAGACAGGAAATCCCAACCTTGCCAAAGGAACACAGCAGGGAAATGAATTAAAAACCAAAGGTTTGAAGAGGAGGGGAGCGCCCAGAGCCCCCCAGAACCCTTTACCTGAACTGAGGCCGTGGCTCCCCCGGCGTCCCTCATTCCCCTCATTCCCCTCATTCCCCTCATTCCCTGAGGCCATTGCAGAGCGATCTGGGGATAGCAGCTTCACCTGGAAGGGGGATGGAGATGGTGAGTGCCTGGAGGAGCCCTCTGGTCCCTCACAGCCCGAGGATCAGCGCGCTCTGATTTTGGATCAGCGCGCTCTGATTTTATCTCTGCCAGGGCTGGCTCCGCCCTTGCAGCACACTCATTCTGTACCCACAGGAGGAGTTGGAGTGCACTGGCTCCCCTCTGACTTCCCTGATTCCCCTTTCTATGAGGGAATATCATTGCTGATGTTACTAAAAGAGACCTCACACCGCTAATGGACTTCCCTACTGCTTCCAAAAGCTGTGGGCCGCACCAGCTCCTCCCCAGCCCAGACCACAGAGCTTTCCAAAAGCCCAGAAAAAAAAATTCCAGCAGCTCTGAGGCTCCCTGGCTTGTGACCACACTGAGCTGCCTGATAACATCTTCAGGAGATGAGCCCTGATTTCCTCCAGGACTCCACAATTTCCTCTAATTCCCTTTGTTCTTTACATTTCCCCTCTCAGAAAATAAGAAAATTAAATAAATGGGAACTAAACACAAAGCTCATCTTTTCCCTGAAGTTCACAGGTGTCCTAAACCTGTAGTTCAGGGCTCATCAGAGCTCCTTGAGGCCACAAAGTTCCTATCAGGATTAATGGGATCAGGGCAGCTCCTTGCTGCTGTCTGACATTCCAGAGCACATTCCCAGCCCTCACTTCCACAGGGCTGAACCCAGGATTTTCCTCATCTGCACCAAGCCTGAAATACAATTCCTGACACCCCAAAATTTAAATTGTATCCTGGTCAAAAATAAAGAAGTGCTGGGTAGGGATAAATAACCACCCATGGGTATGGGAGAAGTGCACAAGGTGGTTCAAGCTCAGGGCTTCACACTGGAGATTGTTCAGAATGAAAAAGAAATGGGAGGCAGGAAGTACAGCTCATTTCTGTGGGATGGAAAGTACAGGCTTGGTGCAGATGAGGATTTTCCTCATCTGCACCAAGCCTGAAATACAATTCCTGACACCCCAAAATTTAAATTGCATCCTGGTCAAAAATAAAGAAGTGCTGGGTAGGAATAAATAACCACCCATGGGTATGGGAGAAGTGCACAAGGTGGTTCAAGCTCAGGGCTTCACACTGGAGATTGTTCAGAAGGAAAAAGAAATGGGAGGCAGGAAGTACAGCTCATTTCTGTGGAACTGCAAAGCTGGGAGAAGCACGAGGTCCTGCACAGCTGCATAGGGGCCTGAGCCTAGTGGCCAGGATGGAAATGCTGATTTTTCCTACACTCTGACAATGGGAGGACAGGATTGCCCCCTTCCTCCCCAGATTCAAACATCCCCATCCAAGGCAGAGCTGAGAATGCAATGAGGATCATCAGCTGCGACCAGGGGTAAATCTCTGGCGAGAGCTGCCGGCCACTGGCCCAGATCAGCTGCAGAGCTGCCTCTCCTGGCTCTCAGAATCACAGAATTCCTTGTCCTGGGATGTGCAGATCCCCTGGGATGGTGCAGATCCCCTTGGGATGGTGCAGATCCCTTGGGATGGTGCAGATCCCCTTGGGATGGTGCAGATCCCCTGGATGGTGTCCATGCTTTGGGGTGGTGCAGATCCCTTGGATGGTGCAGATCCCTTGGGATGGTGCAGATCCCTTGGGATGGTGCAGATCCCCTTGGGATGGTGCAGATCCCCTGGGATGTACAGATCCCCTGGATGGTGTCCATGCTTTGGGGTGGTGCAGATCCCTTGGGATGGTGCAGATCCCTTGGGATGGTGCAGATCCCTTGGATGGTGTCCATGCTTTGGGGTGGTGCAGATCCCTTGGGATGGTGCAGATCCCCTTGGGATGGTGCAGATCCCCTGGATGGTGTCCATGCTTTGGGGTGGTGCAGATCCCTTGGATGGTGCAGATCCCTTGGGATGGTGCAGATCCCCTTGGGATGGTGCAGATCCCCTGGGATGTACAGATCCCCTGGATGGTGTCCATGCTTTGGGGTGGTGCAGATCCCTTGGGATGGTGCAGATCCCCTTGGGATGGTGCAGATCCCCTGGATGGTGTCCATGCTTTGGGGTGGTGCAGATCCCTTGGGATGGTGCAGATCCCTTGGGATGGTGCAGATCCCCTGGATGGTGTCCATGCTTTGGGATGGTGCAGATCCCTTGGATGGTGCAGATCCCCTGGGATAGTGCAGATCCCTTGGATGGTGCAGATCCCCTTGGGATGGTGCAGATCCCCTGGGATGTACAGATCCCCTGGATGGTGTCCATGCTTTGGGATAGTGCAGATCCCTTGGGATGGTGCAGATCCCTTGGGATGGTGCAGATCCCTTGGATGGTGTCCATGCTTTGGGGTGGTGCAGATCCCTTGGGATGGTGCAGATCCCTTGGGATGGTGCAGATCCCTTGGGATGGTGCAGATCCCCTGGATGGTGTCCATGCTTTGGGGTGGTGCAGATCCCTTGGAAGGTGTCCATCTCCTCCACTCAGGAGCTTCCTGTGCTTCCCCCTCTGCCATCCCAGCCTGTGGCCGAGCCCACCTGCACTGGGAGGACTCAGAGCTGTTCCCAAGCTGGGAGCAGCTCCTTGGAGCTGCGGGAATGGTGGGAATCTCCTCTGTACCCGGCAGTGCCCCTGCTCAGGTGGCACAAGATGCTGGGCAGGGTGTGGGTGCACACAGCAAAGAGCTCAGGAGCCCCTGGAGCTTTTCCAGCTCAGCCTGTGGGGCAGAGGGCTGTGCCCACAGTGACCCAGGGCTGCCCAGGGGTGACAGGGACTTTTCCTGCCTGGGATGAGTGAGTGAGGAGCGAGGACTTCCTGGAGCTGCCTGTGCAGCACTGGAACCAACCCAGAGGCAGATGACTCACGATTTTCAACTTGAGTTTTATTTCTGAAGCCCTGCAGTGTCTTTTGGTTTTGGTTTCCTTCTGGGCCCTGGCCGCGCCGTTTTCTCTGTCACACGTGATACTGCAGCCCTGTCACTGCTGTCATCACCCTCTGCCGGCCCCAAATGCCCATGTGGACTCCCAAAAGAGTTCACTGCCCATCTCTGCAGGGCTCAGAGTGCCCCAGGCCATCCTCTCCAGCTTCCAGAGCTGCTGCCCGTGCTCCTCCTGCTTCCCAGCTTCCCCATTCCCCCTTTGTTACTGGAACAAGGGTGTGAACCAGGAGGTGACACCCAAACACCCAGAGACAGCCTGGGGCTGCAGGAAATGAAAACTCTCCAAGATCTGAGTCAGGGCTCAAGGGAAGGTCTCAGGGGAGCCTGCAGGGTCTCATCTACCCTACAAGGGCCCTGTAGGAGGCTGCAAGGGGTTAAAAGCAGCTGCAATCCCTATATCCGAGCCCAGCCACGGGGCTCTGGAATCACCCCCTGATGTGTTATGAATGCCATGAAATTGATGGAGAATCCCCTGGGACGAGCCTTGGCAGTGATCCCTGCAGGGCAGAGATCCCACAGGATCCCTGACCCCATCCCTGCCCGGCCGCTCCTGCCCCTGCCCCAGGGCAGCAAAATTTGGGAAGTTTGGGGCCATTTGGAGATTGCCCAGTTCGGTGGTTGAACAGTTTGGGGGTTGCCTAATTCGGGGTTTGAACAGTTTGGGGCCATTTGCCCAGTTTGGTGGTTGCCCATTTGGTGTTTACCCAGTTTGGGGGTTGCCCAGTTTGAGGGTTGCCTGGTTTGGTGTTTACCCAGTTTGAGGGTTGCCCAGTTTGGTGTTTGCCCAGTTTGGGGGTCGCACAGTTTCAGGGTTACCCAGTTTGGGGGTTGCCCAGTTTGGTGTTTGCCCAGTTTGGTGTTTGCCCAATTTGGGGCCATTTGCCCAGTTTGGTGTTTGCCCAGTTTGGGGGTTGCCCAGTTTGGGGGTTGCCCAGTTTGAGGGTTGCCCGGTTTGGTGTTTACCCAGTTTGAGGGTTGCCCAGTTTGGTGTTTGCCCAGTTTGGGGGTTGCCCAGTTTCAGGGTTACCCAGTTTGGGGGTCGCACAGTTTGGGAGTTGCCCAGTTCAGTGTTTACCCAGTTTGGGAGTTGCCCAGTTTGGTGTTTACCCAGTTTGGGGGTTGCCCAGTTTGAGGGTTGCCCAGCTCAGTGGTTGAACAGTTTGGGGGTCGCACAGTTTGGGAGTTGCCCAGTTCGGGGTCTGCTCACCCAGCACCCAGTGTGGGCACAGGACCCCCAGCATCCACCCAGCCAAGGTCACCCCCAAACCGTGCCCGGGGGTCCCTGCGGGGCCAGCACAGCCACAGGCGCCGTGTCCGTGTCCGGGTCACCGCCCGGGCGTGACGGGACGGGTGTCACCCGATCCCCAGCGGGGACAGCTCTGCCCACCTGTGTCCCCTGCCCACCGGTGTCCCCTGCCCACCGGTGTCCCCTGCCCTGAGCCCTGTGGGCGCTGTGAGACTGATGCCGCGGGCACCGTCACCGCCCGGCTGGAGAAAATTCGGTTAAACAGAAATTTCCTTTTTTGGGGCAGCGACCCGCCCGGAGCGGGACCTCCAGCCCTGGACCGGGGGTTTCTCACTTTGTCCCTGTCCCCCCTCCCGCAGCCCGCACTGCCGCTCCATCCCTGCCCATGCCGGCCGGGCCCGGAGAACGGGGAGGACCCATAACCCATGCCAGGAGAGTCTGGGGAGGGGGAAATGGGGGCGAAACCCCACTCACCGCGGGTCGGGATATCCCGGGAGCTACCGCATCCCTGCCGGGATCCGCTCCATCCCTCTGGCCGCCTCCCTTCCTGCCTCCTGCCCGGGCAAAGGAAGCGCGCGGGGCCGAGGAGGAGGAGGGAAAAGAAGAAGAGGAAAAAAAAAATCAAGTAGAAACCCAACCCCAATGACCATAGATAGAGCCGCGCTTTATTCAGATTTATTCAGCTCCCTCTAGAGGCACCAACCCCCGAGCTCCGGGGCATTTTTTGGGGGGTTCTGGGGTTTCCTCGGGGGAAGCTGAAGCATCTCGCGGTCCCTTGTGGGGCTTGGGGGGTGTCGAGTGCTGGGCTGGTACCGCACACTCCGTGCCACCCTCGGAGATTCTCCCTCCCGGACATCCTCGGCTCCTCCCTGGCTCCTCCAGGAGCTTTTCCTTAAGGCTGCACCTGAAATTCCTCCTCTACCAGGTTCCCCAACCCAGAGCCCGGTTAAAGTAACGATTTGAGAGTTGATTTTTCCTGGGAGGGAAACTTGTGTCGATCCAAAGGGGAAAAAAAAACCCAAAATCCCCGGTGGCAGAGGTGGCTCCCACCAAGCGCCTCAGGGAATTCGAAATCCGCGGAGATTTTGGGGAAATCGCAGCATCTCGAGAGAGAGATTCGGCCCTGGAGGGTTCACAATCTGCCCGAGCGTATCCTGCCCTCCTCGGGCCGCTGCCAGGGCGGCTGCCGGGGCTGGCGAATGCCAGATAAGCAGCGGAGCTCTGGGGCTGGGCAGAGCCCGAGTGCCGATTATCTCATCTCCCGTCCGGCAGGAGCGCTCTGAGCGCCCTGCAGGATCTGCTCTGCCCCGGGATTTTTGGGATTCTTGCCTGGAATGGGTCCCTTGGCTTTGGAATAGCTGGAATATGAGGATCCTCTCTCAGCCATTCCTGAGAGAAGTTGAATTCCCACAGAGGGAGAGGAGGTGACAGCTCGGAGGAGTCGCTGTCCTTTTGTTTTGGGCTTGTTTTGGTCAGGTGAAGATGCAGGGCCCCCAGAAGCGGAGGTGCCCCCAGAGAAGGGGCTCTGGAACATGAGCAGACAGCAAAGGGCTTCAGGTGAGGTGGGTGAGAGGATGGGGAGAGTGGAGAATGCTCTGAGGAGGGTCCCAGGCCTTGGAAAAGGTGTAAGGATGGAGAACCAGGAGCAAAACTGATCCCAGCTCTGCCCTGGCGCCCCAGGGGTGTCCTGGAGGTTCTTCCATCCCTCCCAGCTGAGGAGGGAATAACCTTGGGATGTGCTGGTCAGGTGTGGGCAGCCCTTGGCTTTTGGGAGTGCTTGGCCCATGGGTGCCAGGCACATTGTCCCGTGCCACGGAGCATTCCAGGAGCTCTGGGTGATGAAATGGCCCCAGGAGGGGGAAAGGTGGGAGAAGAGGGAAAGGTTTTTTTCCCAGCTCAGCTGCTGGTGTCAGTTCCATCAGAAGGGAGCTGCTGGACACTGTCAGCACTGACATCATCCCTGCCCGGCTCTGTTTCCACTGCAGGCTCCTGCCCCGAGGAATGGGATGGGAAGGGAGGAGCCGCTCCTGAGTGGGGCTGCAGAGGGCCCTGCAAACCCCTGGGGTGTGCTGCTGCTCAGGAGGCGAGCCAGGAGAGAAATTACCTGCCAGGGGCAGGGCTAGACAGGATTGCAGCAGAAATTCCTCCCGGTGAGGGTGGGCAGGCCCTGGAACAGGGTGCCCAGAGCAGCTGGGGCTGCCCCTGGCAGTGTCCAAGGCCGGGTTGGAGCAGCCCGGGACAGTGGAAGGTGTCCCTGCTGTGAAAAACGCCAATCACTTGTTTTTAAAATTTTAAAAGTTGTTTAATAGTAATAAAATGGTTATAAAATAGTGATATAATTAGAGTAATAATAATTTGGACAAATTGAATTAGGACAATATGAGACAATAAAGACAAAGAGTTACAAATGTCCGGGTACCTTTTTCTGGGCAGCACGAGCCCGAAAAAGGACCCGCGTTAACAAAGGATTAACCCTTAAAACCAACAGCCTGTTGCATATTCATACACCTCACACATGATGCATAAATTCCATTCAAACACAGGATTCTGTCTGGGCAGTGTCAGCTTCTTCCTCTGAATCCTAACAGCACCTTCGAGGCAGGAAGAAGTTAATTTCTTCTGATAATGAGCAATAAATTCTTTTTCTCTGAAAGATTCAGGTGTCCTGTGGCTGCCATCTCCTGCGAGTCCTTTCTTTAAAAAAAGTATCTTACATAGCATAGTTTCTATTTTAACATTTGTTATAACCTAAAACTATATTTAACACTCTGCTTAAGAGAATTACCACAGCATCACTTTCTAACACAACACATAAAAGATTCATTTTAATATTTGCCGAAAGCCAATCATAAAACACGCATTTTTCACACCTGCCATGGCGCTGGATGGGCTTTAAGGTCCATTCCAACCCATTCCAGGATTCCGTGGTTGTGAATCTCCTCGGAGCACCAGGTGGCACTCTCCGACTTCCCGGCGAGCCGGGCTGAGCCGGGCCAAACCCGGCCGGGAGGCGCAGACACCGCCGGCTCCAGCTCCGGGCCAGAGGACAGCGGGGACAGCACGATGGGACAGCGAGGGACGGGTCAAAGGGGTTTTCCAGGTTTTTTTGGGGGTGGGCGGATTCACCTCCTGCACCCTCAGCAAATCCCAGAATGGTGAAAACGCCAGCCCTGTGTTGTTGGCCAGGTTTGTCCCAGAGGGGGCCCCGAGGGGGACAGGGCACCTTTCCCGCGGTGTCCCCACGCCGGGGTGTCCCCCCGTGCTGGCTCCGGGCTCCGCAGGAGCACAGGACGAAGGAAATCGCTTTTTCCTCTCTGCCGGGCTGTCCCTGCCTGCGGGAGGAGCGTGCTGCTGGCTGAGGGCAGCCAGGGTCAGGAATTCCCCACGGGAATGGCGGCTTTCCATGGCCAGAGGGCCGATCCTGCGCAAAGCCCCCCTCGGGCTGAAATCTAGAGGCGTTTGCAAGTCTGGCAGTGACCCATGAGGCGCTTTGGAGGGGAGGATCTGCTGTGCAACCCCTCGTAGGAACATTCCCAGCCCCCAGAACATTCCCAGCCCTCAGAAATTCCCAGATCCCAGAGCATTCCCAGCCAGCATTCCCAGATCTGAGAGCATTCCCAGCTCCCAGAACATTCCCAGCCCCCGGAACATTCCCAGCCCTCAGAACATTCCCAGCCCTCAGAAATTCCCAGATCTGAGAGCATTCCCAGCCCTCAGAGCATTCCCAGCTCCCAGAACATTCCCAGCCAGCATTCCCAGATCTGAGAGCATTCCCAGCCAGCATTCCCAGCCCTCAGAGCATCCCCAGATCCCAGAACATTCCCCGCTCCCAGAACATTCCCAGCCCTCAGAGCATTCCCAGCTCGGTCACGGGCCGCAGGAGCTGCTGGCAGCTCGGCTCGGGCTAATCTGGGAATTGTATGCCAGGAAGGGCACACCCAGCCGGGACAAAGGCTCTGCTCCTCCTCGCTCCAGCGCTCCCGGGTTTCCCCCGAGCGCCTCGGGGCTGCTTTGGAGCCGGCCCGGCCTCGCTGCTCCCTCCCCGCACCTGCCCGGGGCTTGGGCACCTGCTCCAGGTGTGGGGACACAGTTTGGTGACGCCCTGAGCTGCTGGAGGCTTTCCCAGCCCCGCCTCGTGTTCCTGCCCATCCCTGGGGAACGTCACTGAATGGGGATGTAGAACCCAAACTGCCCTGGCCAGGCTGAAACTGGGGCTGTGAGAGATGCACATCCTGAAATCGGGGCTGGGAGAGAGATGCTCACCCTGAAATCAGGGCTGTGAGAGAGATGCACACCATGAAATTGGGGCTGGGAGAGAGATGCACAACCTGAAATCGGGGCTGTGAGAGAGATGCACAACCTGAAATCAGGGCTGTGAGAGAGATGCACGCCCTGGCCAGGATGAAATTTGGGCTGTGAAAGAGATGCACACCCCGGTCAGGCTGAAATTGGGGCTGTGAGAGAGATGCTCACCCTGAAATTTGGGCTGTGAGAGAGATGCACGCCCTGCTCACCCCCAGGGTGTTTAATCCAGACCCTGACAGTGGCAAATTCACTCAGCCATCGTTGTTTTCCTGCCCGTGTTGTTTTGCAGAGCTGTCCTGGCAACAGCCCCTTCCCATGATGCCTTCCCAGGTACCAAAACTCTCCGTCCTTGACACATCCTTAGAAGCCTTGAGCTCCAAATAGACTCCAGGCTGTGCAAAACCGCCCGAGATTTCCCGAAGCTGCAGAAAATGTGGGGGTTATTATTAGAGCTCAGCCTCTGCCAGGGCAAGTGTCAAACACCACGGAGGTGTTGGGAGGAAGGGTTTGACCCGGCTGAGTCACTGCAGGGCAGCTCCTGGTGGGGTTCTGTGTCACCATGATATTTTCCTGAAATATCCCATGAAAAATCCTTTTTTTTTCTCCTGAGAAGCTGAGAAGCCTCAGAGGAAAAGAAAAATAATAATTATCTGCTGCTGTGGAGTGCAACAGGTGCATCTTTGATTGGTCCCATGTGGTTGTTTTTAATTAATGGCCAATCACAGTCCGGCTGTCTCGGACTCTGGTCAGTCACAAGATTTTATTATCATTCCATTCTTTTCCTTTCCTTGCAAGCCTTCTGATGAGATCCTTTCTTCTATTCTTTAGTGTAGTTTTAATATATCATTTTCTTTTAATATATAATTTTCTTTTAGTATAATATATATCATAAAATAACAAATCAGCCTTCTGAAACATGGATTCAAGATCCTCATCTCTTCCCTCATCCTGGGACCCCTGTGAGCACCACCACAGTTCTGGGCACCTCTGAGGGAAGCAGCTGAGAGGAGCCTGGCAGGGACAGCCAGGCCTTTCCACAGAGTCCCTGAGCTCCTTGTCCCCGTGGGAAGTGGAGACGCCTTGGCCAGGCTGTGCTGGGGAGCTCAGATATTGTCATTCAGATATTACAATTCAGATATTATAATTCAGATATTGTAATTCAGATATTACAATTCAGATATTATTTTATGTTATAAAATAATTTCTAGAAGAAAACCATATGAATAATATGACTGAACACAAGCCCTATGAGGAACGTTTGAAGGAGCTGGGGGTGTATAGCCTGGAGAGGAGGAGGATTAGAGGTGACCTTATTACTCTCTACACCTTCCTGAAGGGACTTGCAGACAGGTGGGGTCGGTCTCTGACAGAACCAGAGGACACAGTCCCAAGCTATGTCAGGGAAGGGATAGGTTGGATATTAGGAAGAAATTTTTCACCAAAAGAATAATAAAGCCCTGGAATGCCCTTCCCAGGGAGGTGGTAGAATCACCACCTCTGGATGTGTTTAAATAAAGACTGGACATGGCACTGGGTGCTAGAGTCTGGTTGAGGTGTGAGGGCACAGGTTGGACTCCATGATCTACTTAGAGGTCTCTCCCAACCTCATTATTCTGTGATTCTGTGAATATATTATGAAAGAATACATTTGGCCCTCTGAGGGGCCCCCCGAGTGCCGTACATACATATCTGTATTGGCTCTCTGAGGTCACTTGTCCCCCCGGCGCAGCTGCAGTGACGCTGCCACATCCTGCCGCCGGTGTTTTAAGGTATTTTCAGTTTTTCAGGCGGTTGTTTACAAACAGCGCCGTGCTGCGAGGGCAGGGGGAGCTGCTCACGGACCGGCCGCGATTAAAAGCCTCTGTGCCAGCCTCGCTGGTTTCCCCTGCTCCATGCAAAACCGGGATGCAGCGCTGGAGAGCTGTCCCGGCTGGTGGGATGGCTCCATCCCGTTTCCATCACCCTGCTCCTCGCTGCAGCCTTGCCCTGAGCCACTCAGGCTTGTCCTGCTCCTGCTGCAGCTCCACAGAGGCCTCCTCCATGCAGGGTGCTACACCAACACAGAGGGAAAGAAAGGCCTGGAATAATGTCCAGGCTGAGATTCATGGGGCTGGTGAAGCTGCTGTAAAGTTGCATTACAAATGCGAGCCACTCGGATATTCCAGTGATCCAAGCCAGCAGAGGAGAATATTTTAAATGAAATATTCATGGGGATCCTCAGCCTGCGAAAGTGATAGAGCTCTGCAGCCTTCTGTGGACTCACACTAATTTATTTTTTATTATGACCCATTTGTAGGATGATGGGGCCGGGAGGCTCCAGGCGGTCGCCTCCAGCTTCAGATCCCAATTTTTATTTTTTCTTTTTTCAGGTGCTCTAAAAGCACAGAACAGCTCCACGATCTGTGCCCCAAATTCCAAACCGCTAAGGATGTAGCCTGGTATTTCTGACACACCAAACCTGGGCCCTGACACAGGCAGTAGCTCCTCCTCCCTGCCCTGGCAGCTCACACAGGCCACAGGGTCCCCTCTGTGCCACTGTCACCGCCCTGGGGCCACAGGGTCCCCTCTGTGTCACTGTCACTGCCCTGGGGCCACAGGGTCCCCTCTGTGTCACTGTCACCGCCCTGGGGCCACAGGGTCCCCTCTGTGTCACTGGCACTGCCCTGGCTGAGGAAAGGACCAGCATCAAACCAACAAAGGGCACTCACAGGCCCGGAGCAGATGGGAGAAATATTTGCCAAACAAAGGCTCTATTTTCAAGGAAATCCTCAGACTTTCTGCCTCGAAGACAGAAATGATTCAAGCTCTGGCGCGGGCGGCCGTGGGTAGGAAATTCTCCTGTCATGGGCTCTGCCGTGGCTGCAGCGAGAGCTGGGGCTGCTTTTCCAGGCAGAAATCATTCCTGCTTTACATTTGGAGTGACTTGAACCCCTCTGCAGACTCCAGGTGCACCCATTTCATCCCTGGAAGTGTTGGACAGGGCTTGGAGCAAGCTGGACTGGTGGAAGGTGTCCCAGCCCATGGCAGAGGATGGAATTGGGGGATTTTTAAGGTCTGTCCAACCTGTCCTGGAATATTTCCAGGGATGGACCATCCCCAGCCGCTTCATCCACTCACCCAGCCCTGCTCAGCACAGCAAACAGCTTTGGGCTCTGCTGGCGGGGTGTGAAATACGCTGCAATATCACCTATCATTCTTAAAGCCCCGCAAAACAAAGCACTTGCGTGGCTCCCTTTTTGTCTTTCCCGGCTGTAAATCCTGCCCAGCTCCCGCTCTTCCCCCTCCACTCGTGCCTGTCCCGGTTTATGGCACGGCCACAAGACTGATTTACATGCCGAGTCCCTGCAGAGTCGCTCCCACCCCGCGCTGTCCCTGGTCCCTTGTCCCGGCTGCAGTGACTCAGCCCCACAATGACTAAACCCTTCCCTGTTCCCCAGACCGGGATCACGGCTTTGTTCAGCGCCCCGCAGCTCCGGAGAGCCGCCCTGGCACTGCCTGACTCATCCCCAGGAGCTGATGGAGGCGATGTCCAGCGCTGCTTCCCTTGCAGCGGGGCTGCAATGGGGCTGACCCCGGGATTTCCAGCGGCTCGTAGTGACCCTGACAGAAGTTAAAAAATCTCTTTTCTCACCCCGGCGCTCAAAGAAGGAGTTAGAGCTCTTCATTTCTCGGTCTTAAGGTTGTTTATTGTGTGTTAAAATTTTTTTCTTGTTTTGCTGTGGTCTGCTCAGCGAGACAGTCAGAGGCACTCTGCTTGCCCCCGGGAGGGCAAATGGGAAGGGGAGATGATGGTGCTTAAAGAGAATTTATAATGTCCTCAGCAAGAAAAAGCATAAAACAACTAAAGATGTTTTATGTTCAACAACAAATCCCTCTTCTCTCTGACTGCCTTTTAACTGGCAATCAGAAGCAAAGTCAAGATTTAGTGGACAATGATGGTATCTATCCAAGAAGTCCACATGATCCATCTGCTGGGTGCTGCTGGTAGTAGGATTTCCTTTAAGGAATATTCAACACAACAGGTCCGAGTGGCTTGGGAAGAAGAGACACATCTCCTGTGCACCTTTACTGACAAGAGACTCAAAGGAATGCGCAAGTCTTTTTATACTAAAAACTACGTGTACAATATTTACAGTTACTTTTTAATACTTATAATTTATGTTAGATAGTGGGAGGGTTTATCCACCCTGCTGGGGTTTGCACCCAGCCTGTCCTCACCCTCCAGCACCATGGGGTGGGCTTGGGAGTCAGGATTTTCCTCATCTGGGTTTGGGGGTGAGGATTTCCCTCACCTGGGTTTGGGAATGAAGGTTTCCCCCATCTGAGTTTGGGAGTCAGGATTCCCTGGGTTTGGGAATGAGAATTTCCTTCACCTGAGTTTGGGAGTGAGGATTTCCCTCCCCAGGGAGGGACAGCCACCCATGTCTGATGAGGCTTTGCTACCCCCACGCCCAGTCCCCAGTTTGAGGTGATGGAATATGTGCACAGAAGGAATAATATGGGAGGAATTCCTGCCTGTGAGGGTGGCAGGCCCTGGCACAGGGTGCCCAGAGCAGCTGGGGCTGCCCCTGGATCCCTGGCAGTGCCCAAGGCCAGGTTGGAGCAGCCTGGGATGGTGGAAGGTGTCCCTGCCCACGGCAGGGGTGGGATGGGATGGGATTTAAGATCCTCCCAACCCAACCCATCCATGATCCTGTCCCAGCAGGGTGTGCAGGGTGCCCAGGGCACTCCTGCCATGCTGGGATGGGCACAGGGTCCCTTCCAGCTTTGCCCTGAGCATCTCCAGTGCCATCCAAGCAGGAACAGCTCCAAACTGGCACCCTTTCACCTGGAGGGGCCCAGGCAGGCTCTGCGCACCAAGGGGAGCAGCCTCTCCTGTCCCCCCACCCCTTGGGGACATTCCCAGTGTGACAGGGGTGGTGGCCTGGCTGACAGGGAGGCACAGCCCACGGGCCACTGCCTTCCCAGCCCGTCACTCAGCAGGAAGCAAGGCAAGGCTGTGGTTTGCTCAGCCAGGGCTGTAATTAGGCTGATTGGCACTAACTTGCCTCAAAACTCCGGGGAGGAGGGGAGAAACCACAGCTCAGCCATTTTATGTGGGGTTTTTACTGGGAGAAATGGAGCCAGCACGGGGCTGGCTCTGTCCCTTCTCGCTGTGACATTCCCGTGAGCCCTTTCAGAGCAGACCACCCCCAAGATGAGCCTCACTGCTGCACCCCCTGCTTCAAACCCGCCTGGCGCAGCATCCCCAAAGCCCAGCTGGGGCTGGGATGGAGCTGAGCGTGCCCTGGGGCTGGCAGGGCACCGTGGGCTGCGTGCCCAGAGCAATTTCCTGCCAGGCTCTGATAAGATGTGCCTTCATTCACGGCTGTGTGCTGACCACAGGCCACATGAGAGGCTCAGCATGGCCCACTTGGGAGCAGAGGAAGCACAGCGTGGCCTGGCAACCCCTCTGCAAGGAGCTGCTGGGAGGAGAGGCCGTGCCTGGCCCTGCTGGAGCCCTTTGGGGGTTCTGCAGGGGCTGGGCACACTGTGGGATCTGAGCTGGAGCTGCTTGGGAAATCTGCCCATTTGTCACAGAATCCCAGACTGGTTTGGGGTGGGAAGGAGCTCAAAGCTCACCCCATTCCACCTCCTGCCACTGACACCTTCCACTCTTCCAGGCTGCTCCAAGCCCTGATGGGACCAGGTCTGGTCTGGGTGCTGCCCTGGTGTGCAGGAGAAGGCTTTGGGTGAATAAAGGAGGATTTTCCTGGGATGTAAATCCTGTGGGGTTGAGCCAGTGAGGCTGGCAGTGCTGCTCCCACACGGGCACAGCTGTAATGGGTGAAAAAGCAGCGGATTTGGGGCACAGCTGAGGAGGATTTTGAAGGTGGCTGCACACAGGAGGGCTGGGCAGTGCAAAACCTCTTGGGCAGCTGACAGAAGGGATGGGAAATGAGGATCAGGGCTCTTCCCTCTGCCATCCTGACCCGGGCTGAGGGTACAGCTGGCAGCCCCAGCCCCTGCTCCACCCCCCAATTACCCCGTGTTTGCTCATTAGGGGAGTTGCAAGCCTGTGCAAACACTCCATTTGCTCTCGATAAAGCCAAGGGAGGAGAAAACCCTGCCCGTGAGGTGTGGCCGGACCCTGCAGGCTCCTCCCAGGGGTCCGGGGCTCCCAAGGGCCACCTGGCAAGGCCGGAGCATCCCTCCCTGCCCAGGTGTCACCCCCTGGCTGTCCCCAACCCCGCTGCTCCCACGGCATTTGTCCCAAACTTGGCCCGGTGTCGCTAACAGCAACTGCTAATTGTTCTCGAGCTCTGTACTATATTTAATTCCCCACTATTATTTTTTCCCCTTTTAATCATAAAAAGCCTAAATTTCCCTCGGGGAAGGTTATTGGCTCGAGTGTGGAAATATACCTGTGCCTTGCATGGCGCTGGGCCACGGGGGCTTTGGCTGTATTTTTAAATCCAAGTACAAAGTGTCTTCACCATTTAACCCTTCCCAGGAGGGAGAGTGGGAGGAAAGGACTTGGTGGGGCGAGTTCTTCCCTTTTTCTCAGCTCCTGCTTGGAGCAGGATGGGTTTGGATGCCTGGAGAGCAAGGAGAAGAGTGGGGTTTGAGGAATTTACCCCATATTCCTGGCATTGAGGAATTTGGCTGCAGTTTTAAATCCAAGTACAAAGTGTCTTCCACGCCAGCGCCATTTAACCCTTCCCAGGAGGGAGAGTGGGAGGAAAGGAGAGTGTGGGGGGAGTTCCCTTTTTCTCAGCTCCTGCTTGAAGCAGGGTGGGTTTGGATGCATGGACAGCCAGGTGGGCAAGGAGAAGAGTGGGGGTTGAGGTATTTATCCCATATTCCTCTGGCAAGGTGGGCAAGGAGAAGAGTGGGGTTTGAGGAGTTTACCCCATCTTCCTCTGGCAATTCCTCTGCTTTTCCCTCTCCCAGACCCACCAGGCAGCCCCGAGCATCTCCTCCTTCCCAGCCCCCTCCTGCCCCCGCTGTGGGCGTGTTTTGGGGCTGGGGTGCTCCGAGGTAACCCGGAGCCTCACACCTTTGAGGATGTGGGCCAAAGTCATGCAGTCTGAGAGCTATTTCAGGGGAGAGCGAGCGGCTGCTCCCGCGGGAGCCCCGGCACAGCCGCCGCCGGAGCCGGCCGGGCACGGCTGGGACGGGCAGGAGGGAGCCGCTCCCGCCTCCTCCCTTCACGAAATCACCCGAGGGGGCTCAGCCCTTCCCCCGCAGACCTTGGGGCGCCTTTCAAGTGGCTGCTGCAGGGGGAGGTTTGGGGTTTGCAGCTCGGAGCAGATTTGGGGCGTCACTCTCGTCGCTGTGGATGTTCTGTGCCAAAGGAGTGATTTTGCTCAGTGCTCCGTGCTCTGAAATGCTCGCTCAGAAGGACAAACGGGATTGAAGCAACCCTTTTTTCTGGCCTGGGGGTCAGTCCTGGTTTCATCCATCCCAGCCCTGATGCTGCTTCTCTCTGGGGTGGGAGGATGGGGCAGCAGCTGAAAGGCTCCACACAGGCTTTGTGCTGCTTCTGGATGTTCCCTGACCCTGCTGCTGCCCCCAGAGCCACCAGACGAGGGGACAAATTCCCCTCGTGGCCCGAGAACCCCCCGTCCTCTGCCTGACCCTCAGCAGAGCCCTCTCACTGCCTGCTCTGCCCGGCACAAGGGACCGAGTGTCTCCCTCCCTCCTCCTCCTCCTCCTCAAACAAAGGCAGCCACAGTTATTTTCCTCCTCCTTCTTCTTCTTCCAAGGGGTTCCACCCTTGAGTTGCCGGCCTTGGTTTGGGATTCCTGAGGTGACCAGGAGGCAGAGGGGGCCCTGGCAGGGTGCTGAGAAGCTGCTTGGGCACCAGCACCCATCTGCCCTCCCCAGCTGCCCCATCCCTTCCCAGGGCATCTGGACGAAGCTGAGCTCCAGGTGGGATCCTGTGGAGCTTTGGGGCTGAGGATCCAACCCTGGGCGATCTGTTCTGGGAGTCCAAGCCCATCCCAGGGCAGGGAATGCTCCCTGCCAGCAGGGGAAGGGTGGGCAGGTAAGGGGAGCTCTGCCAAGGGATCACCCTGCGGGCAGGGCGGGGGCCTGGGGCAGGGAGGGGACCCTGCAGCTCCTTCAGAGGAGCAATTTCAGCATGAGAAAGGAATGTGGCTCCCGGGCCTGCCAGGGATGGGATGGGATGGAGGCTGTGCTCAGGAACAGGGATGATTTCTGCTGGCTTGGCTCACTGGCAGCCTCCTCACAGCCGCTTCCTCTCTGGGAGGCAGAAACTCCCAGTTTTTATTTATCACACGGCCTAAAGTAGGGGTGAAGGAAGGAAATGTTCTTATTTTTAACTGCTCTGTCTCCCCAGGGCCTGGGCCAGCGCTGGCATGGCGAGGTGACCACCAGGAGCATCCCCATGGCCAGGGCTCCCCCTCACCTGAGCACTGCAGCTCCCCACAGGCTCTGAGCCCATGCACGGAGTGTCCCTGCAGGCTGGGACCATCGAGGGACCCTGTACAGAGTGGGGACACCCAGGGTGGGCAGGGGCATGGCTCATTGTGGGCACAGCCACGCTCAGGGCAGCTGAGATCCACTGAGAGCCCCTGACAAAATTCATTTCTCTTTCCTTGGAGCCACCTGCCCGTGCTGCTGCTTGTGTGGGGACAAACCTTGGGCACCTCCTGGGGGTCCCTGTTTGTGCCCCCCACAAGGACAGAGCTGTCACCAACCTGGGGTGCTGGGGGTCCCTGTTTGTGCCAGTCTGGCGTGCTGGGGGTCCCTGTTTGTGCCCCCCACAAGGACAGAGCTGTCACCAACCCCAGGGTGCTGGGGGTCCCTGTTTGTGCCAGTCTGGGGTGCTGGGGGTCCCTGTTTGTGTCCCCACAAGGACAGAGCTGTCACCAATCTGGGGTGCTGGGGGTCCCTGTTTGTGTCCCCACAAGGACAGAGCTGTCACCAACCCCAGGGTGCTGGGGGTCCCTGTTTGTGCCCCCACAAGGCAGAGCTGTCCCAGAGCTGGAGGATGGGGAGGGTTTCATCCATCCCAGCTCCATCCAGGGAGGATTTGGGGGTGTTGTGTCACCATTCCCAAGGTTCAGAGTGGGCAGGGTGACACCCCTGGAATATTTTGGGTTCCTCAGCTGAGCTGGGACATTCAGTACCTGGCTGGGCGCCGGCAGCACCCGGTGGTGCCATGGCTGGGATGGAGGCTCTGTCCTGCTATTCCCAGTCCTCCTGGGTGGCAGAAACCAGGCCAGGTGTCTGTTTGTGTAATGCCACAGGGTTTTTTTTGCATTTCCAGAGGGTTTTCCTTGCCCAGCCATGCCAGGTGAGGCCGGTGGCACTGGTGTGGCACAGCCACAGTGCCCCTCAGCTGAGGCACTGGTCATGTTTGTGCTCAGATCCAGGTGTGAAGTTTGAGACTTTGGTTCCTTGGGGCTTCCCTTGAGCTCCTGTTGTGAAACCTTCATTTGCTTCTAAAAGCAGGGAGTTTTTGTTGGGTGTTTTTTTTTCTCATGATCTTCTCTTTTCCCCCTCTGTTGCCCTGAGATAAAGGCTTCTAAATTTGTCCTGTGCTGAAAACGCAGCTAATCCTGATGGACCTGAATTCGCATCTCCCCCCCAGAGGAATTGCACTAATTTTTTTCCCTTTGTTCTGCCAGGGGACCTGTCCGTTTCCTAGTGGAAAGAATTAAAAAAAAAATCACTATTTAGGGCAAGGTTTATATTCCCGAAACCTGTGTTTGTTTGCGAGAAAAGAGGACAGGAGGGAAATAAATGAGAAAAGCATCATGCTGCTTTTTTTTTTTTTTTCTTTTTTCCTTTCCCGATATTGTTTTTACAGCAGGCAAATTTTAATTAAAGTCAAGAACTGGGTCGCTTGTGCTGTCCAGAAGATGCTCTGAGGACGTGCTCCTTCCCCACCTGTGTTAATTTGGGAGCCCAGAGCAGCTGGCCCAGCCTGGAGGTGTTGGGAAGGACTGCAGGGGCAGGGTGGGCTCTGGAGGAGGGCTGGGGGTCTCTCCTCCCTGCCCACGTCCCCTGGCAGTGATGCAGGGGTTGGATGTGGCTTTTTGGGTGCCACCGGCAGGGCCGGGATGTCACCGCGGCAGGGACAGGAGGGGACAGCGCTGGTGGGAGGCGGAGCAGGTGCGAGCTGGCCCTGCTGGGAGCGGCAGGAGCCACCTGGGCTGCGGGAAAACCGCGAGTGGCAGAAAAATGGCAGAAAAATCCAGCGAGAGCCGCCTGGGGCTCTCCCTGCTGCGGGACCGGGACAGGGACGGGGACAGGGAAAGGAACAGAGACCGGGACAGGGATGGGGACAGGGAGAGGGACAGGGACAAGGAAAGGAACAGGGGGCAGGGAAAGGAACAGGGATGGGGACGGGGACAGGGAAAGGAACAGGGATGGGGACGGGGACAGGGAAAGGAGCAGGGACGGGGACAGGGATGGGGACAGGGACAGGGATGGGGACAGAGACAGGGACAGGGACCTGTGGTCCCCGCGGTGCCACCTGAGCAGGGGCTGCACCCCGGGGGCGGCACGGGAGGGGTCGGGGGCAGGGAAGGGGCGGCGGCAGTGCCTGCTCGCTGTCACCGCCCTGGCTGCCGAGGTGCCTGGGGGGGCTCCCCGCGACCCCCGATGCCCCGGGGCCGTTCCAAGCGGGGCAGAGACCCCCGGGCTGGGCTGGGGGCTCCGTGCTGGCTCTGAGCGGCCCGACGGGGAGTTCGTGCCGGGGCTCGGGGGTGGCGGAGCCGAACCGGGGCAGCCGAACCGGGGCAGCCGAACCGGGGCAGCCGAACCGGGGCAGCCGAACCGGGGCAGCCGAACCGGGGCTGCCCGCGGGCACCGGGGCTCGCAGCCGCCGCCCCCCCCGGTGGGAGGCGGGTGCGGGGGTGGGGCCTCCGGTGCCCCCCCCGGTCCCGGGCGGCCCCGGGTCCCCTCCCCGCACGCTGCTGCCGTCGGGACTTCCTGATCCCGCCGCATTGGCCGCAGGTAGCGCAGCTGTGCGGGACGGGGCACGGACAGACGGACAGAGCCCATGCGGACACTTAGCTGAGCTTCATCCCCCGCCTCCCCCCCCCCCCGCTCCTCCTCCTCGTCTTCCTCCTCCCTCCCTGCCCGGCTCCCTTCCTGCCCGGCACATGTAAAACTTGTGCGTGGAGCTCCGCTCCCGTCCCGCTCCCGGTGCTGCTGGCGGCAGGAGCCGGGCTGGGATCGTCCCCCCGGCGGAGCAGAGACCCCTCCTCACCCTCGGAGCGGGGACCCCCCCGGCTCCGCTGGCCCATGCTGGATTTCGGCCCGGGAAGGTGACTGCAGGAGGAAGCGGCGCCGCGCCGGGTCAGGGTAACCATGAATGAGATGTCGAGTTTCCTGCACATCGGGGACATCGTCTCCCTGTACGCCGAGGGCTCCGTCAATGGATTCATCAGCACCTTGGGGTGAGCCAGGGGCTCCCGGGGCCGCCCCGAGGGGATTCCGGGTGGACGGGACGGGAGCGGTGGGAAAAGGAGCCGGGAAGCTCCGAGCGACGGGGACAGGAGCCGGGCAGGGGGACAGGCTGTCCCCGGGCTGGCAGGGGCAGGATGTGACCCTGGAAGGACCCTCAGCCCCCTTTCCCCTGGCCAGAAGCTGCTTCCCCCCATTCAGGGCCGGGGGATCAGATGGGTTTGAGCAGCGCGGGGTCGGTGCGGTGAGGATGGGGACATGTGGGGGTGACAGCTGGGCCAGCCCCTCCTGGGCACGGGGTCATTGTGTGCTCCCAGCCCTGCCCTGCACAGGCAGCGGCGGCTCCCGCTGTCCCCTCAGTGTCGCACACAGCCGGGGGTCAGCGGGGGTGGCTGCGGGGACACCAGGCGGGGCTGGGGGACAGGGCAGCGCCAGCTCCGGGCTGAGGCAGCTCCCTGGACGTGGCAGGTCAGGCCGGGAGATCTCTGCCCAGCCTGGGGACCTGTCCCGTGCCACCCCTGGGCACAGCCAGGCCAGCGATGCCCCCCTGCTCCCCCCGGGAATGTTTGCCCGGCGCCACCGGGACACGGTGGGTGACAGGAGGGCCACCCTGGGGCACGGCTGGGCTTTTCCTGAGCCTCATTCAGGACCCCAGAGGTGCCCACAGCCCCGGGCAGGGGGGATGTGGGGCCGTGCCAGCTCCTGCCCCACGCTGCTGCGTGTAGGAGAGGCTGAGCTCAGGCAGGAATGCTGACTTGGATGGGATTCCTGGGGCAGGAGCTGCCCAGCTCTATAATCTGCGCTGAAAGCGCTTGCTCCCACATGCCTGAGCTGCACATACCTGCGCCCACACGCCTTCCCTCAGCACCACTGGGCACGTGTGGCACTGGGCTGCTGCCCACCGAGGCTCCCTGCACCTGGCTGCCCAGAAATGGGGGGCAGAAGTGCCCAGAAGCCCCGTGTGTGCAGGCACAGGGCCGGGCAGCAGGTCCTGCAGGTGCAGCCTGTCCGTGCCAGCCCTTCCTGCGTCCCCACGGGGGCTTTTGGAGAGCTCTCCTTGGAGCTGTCCCCAGGCAGATGGGGCATGCTGAGCACCCCTCCAGCCCCTTGGGAATGGTCTGCAGGAGGCTCTGGTTGCTGTCCCCAGACACGTCCCAGTGGCTCAGTTAGAATTAGCGGCTCATTTTTCAGAGCTCTGATCCCTTTGCAGCTCTGGCCTTCGCATCCCCCTTTTTGCCAGGTGTTTTTCCAGACCTCTTCAGAAGCAGCTGAAGGGCAGGGCTTGCTTGGGGGAGCCTCTTCTCTGTGGCCCAGCACATCCTCTGCTGGGCAGCCCCACTTTCCCAGGCTCGGTTCTTTCCCTCCTCCTTCCTAAAATTGTTTTCCCTGGTGCCCTGCGACACGGGAGACCCAACCGCACCTTAAATCACTCCTGCGATAAGGGACCAGGTGACTCACCCAGCGTGCTCCTCCTGCCACCGGGACCTTCCTGAGCTCATTTGCAAGGCAAACAGCTCTGCCAGCCCACGCGGCCGCCCTGCGGAAGCTTTCCTGACATCCTTCCTTGTGGAGGGGCCGCCTCTGGGCTCTGGGGTCGCCTGGGCTCTGCAGCGGGATCCTCCTCTCTTTATGGGGTGTCCCCAGGTGTTGATCACCAGTGTCACATTAACGTGGCTGCTGCCACATCCCCGTGGAGCCTCCGGGGGTCTCTGGGGTGTGGGGAGCCCTGCAGCCCCACCTGAGGTTCCTCTGCTCCCCAAATCTCTCAGTTCAGGCACGAATCCTCCCTTTCACCCCTTCTTTGCTTGTGAGCAGGAAAAACATCCCAGGCCAGCTCAGGCTGGGCTTGGGGAATGCCAAACGACCCAAACCAGCCCAAAAACACTCGGGTCAGCCCAAAGCAGAGCCCTGGGAAGGCAGAACCGGGCTCAGGGCTGCTCACAGTGACCCTTGTGGGGCTGGGGCACGGGATGGGCAGATTGGAGCGGCCAGAAGAGGTTTTGAAGATGTGGGATTTGCCCGGGAGGATTTTGTGCTGCCCCATCCCTGCCAGGGGCTCCTTTTGTGCTGCCCCATCCCTGCCAGGCTCCTGGAACCCCTCAGGGGGCTCAGAACGGGCGCTGGCAGAGGGGAAGGGTCGGTGACAAACCCAGCTGGGTGCCGGGAGGCCGTTTCAGGTGAAATCACACCTGGACCTGTGGTTGCAGGTGGATTTCGGGGTGGAGCAGCTCGGGGACATGCAGTTGGTTAAAGGGTAACTCCAGCTCCGCCGGGTCAGGATGATCCCGTCCCTGCCGGAGGGAGGAGGAGGAGGAACCCGAGCCCTCCTGGCACCGGGACAGCACCAAAAAGCTGCATTTTTGTGGCTGCCCCAGCTCAATTCACTCTCTCCTCCCTGGGGCAGTGGTGCCAGAGGGGCTGACCCGGCTCTGTAGCCAACAACGAGCTCTCATCACCCTCCTCTTCCTCCTCCTCCTCCTCCTCCTTCTCCTCACCTCAGGGTTTGCTGGGCTTTCTGCTGGGGCTCTCCTGGCTCTCTTGGGGTTTCCCAGAGAAGAATTCCCCGGACCCTTGACGTGCCCGAGCCCCCGTGGCATCACCTGTGCCACACCTGGGGATGGTTTCTGCCCAGCCCAGCGGGCTCCAGCTGCGGGCTGACCCCGAGGAGGGCTCGGCAGGGTCGGACTGCCCCGGATTTTGGGCGAGCTCCTTCTCCCCTGCCCTCGGGGAAGGCTCTGCCTCGCACGGGGCCAAACGCGCCGGCCCAGGGCCAGGGAATCACTTTGTGCTCGGGGTTTGGAAGCACCAGGAAACCCCGCTGGAAGCCCGGGGCTAAGGAAGAGCCGGGCCAGATGCTCGCCCGTGCTTTGATGAGGGGCTCATCAGGGCTGGATCCCTCCCTTTCTGCTCCCGGAGGGGAATTTGGAACGGCAAAATGACCTTCCACGGGCTCATCCCGCCTCGCTCAGGATCCTCCTCCCCACGGTTTTCCCATTAAAAGGTGCCCTCGCATCGTTTTCCCATTAAAAGGTGCCCTCGCACATCCCCGCTGCTCCCTGGGGAGCTTCCCTGGCCCATCCCACCGCGGGAATGCCGGTTGTTGTCCCGGCCCCAGCAGCCTCCCAGGTGACTCATGTCCACTCTGTCAGAATCCCTTTTTTTTATTATTTTTTTATTTTTTTATTATTTTCAGCAGATTTTTAGCTGAGGAATGCTCGCCCAGAGTTATCAGTTTAATAAAAAGAACACTTGGGGTTCCTGCCGAGCGTGTAATCCTGGGATTAAAGATGCTGAAAAGTGCCTTGAGATCGTTAACTAATTAAGACTTCCAGGCTGGCAGGTCACTGTCTGTAATCCTGCCCGGTGGAGCAGGGCCCAGTGGAGGGAGAGGCTCCCGTGCTCTTTTCTTCAGTGCTGAAAACAAACCTGGCAGGTCAGGCACTTCCTCAGAGACCCCGGCAGTAAGAGTGGAGGATTTGGGGGTTTAAAGTGCCCAGATGAATCTTTCCCATCGAGCCTTTCTGCCTCCATGGGAGCTGGGGATGTGCTGAGGGCCAGGGCTTCACTCCCTGAGCCCCACCCATGGGTTGGTGTCCTCAGCCCCCGGTGGGTTTTGCTCCCAGGCACATCCCAAGGGTTTGTTCTGCCCTGGATCCCCTCAAAAGAACAGAACTGAAACCAAAACTGCCCCTGAGTGATACCAGGGCTGGGCTAGGGCTTTGCATGTCCCCTGTGGTGCTGCAGCTGCTCTGGTTTTTCCTCTTTCCCTCTTTCCCTGCCCTCCCAAGGCTCTGCAACAATCTGGGAATGTCCCTGGCTACTTCCCTGCTGTCACAACCCAAGGAAAAGGTGTTTGGGCCGCCCCAAACACCCTGGTTTGCAAAGCCCTGTCTGCCCACAGCTCGTGGGTTTGGGGTTTTTCCAACCTTCCAGGTCTCTGCTAATGGTTTTGAAGCTTCTCGCTGCCACCAGGCAAATTGCTTTTCTCCCTTTCTGTGAAATGTGAGGCACAGAAAGCAGCTCAGGGGTGTCAGAGCCCGGTGCCAGCCCACGCCTCCTCACAAGGCCACGGCAGCCCCGGGGTCCCCGGGGTCCCCATCCATCAGCACCGAGGCCAAATTCCTCCGTGCCGAGCCAAAGGAATTCTCCCCTCCTCCAGAGAGCGGCTGGGCTGAGGGAAGGAGGCTGGAGCTGCGGCTGGGATGGGTCTGTTCGTGTTCCAGCCCTTTGCAGAGCCATCTTCAGCCATTTTCGGGTTGTTTGGGGGACACCGAGAGTCCCTTGGGGACAGCAGGGACAGCGCAGGCTCTGCTCTGCCTTTGCCTCGCTGCTCCAGGCTGTCCCTGCCCTCCTGTCCCACCACGGGGGAGCACTGCTGGCCATTCTCACGTCCTCCCGAGGATGGGGACAGGTTTCCCTCTCTCTCTCTCTTTCCCTGGGCAGGAGCAGAGTTTCTCCTGTTCCTGTGGCTTCCCGGGGCTGGGGAAAGCGGCGGAGCGGGTACAGCCTGTCCTGCTGGAGCTCCCAGTTCCCTCCCAGCACAGGGAGCCCCTCGGGGGATGCTCCCCCCTCTGATCCCCCTGCCTGCCGGGCTCTGCTTTGCTCTTCTCCCTAACTCTGAAAAGCAACGTCCCACCCACCCCAAAATCAGCCCCCAGCACCCAAGGCCAAGCCTGTCCCAACCCCCCAAAATCAGCCCCCAGCACCCAAGGCCGAGCCTGTCCTATCCACCCCAAAATCAGCCCCCAGCACCCAAAGCCAAGCCTGTCCCAACCCCCCAAAATCAGCCCCCAGCACCCAAAGCCAAGCCTGTCCCAACCCCCCAAAATCAGCCCCCAGCACCCAAAGCCAAGCCTGTCCCAACCCCCCAAAATCAGCCCCCAGCACCCAAAGCCAAGCCTGTCCTCTCCACCCCAAAATCAGCCCCCAGCACCCAAGGCCGAGCCTGTCCTCTCCACCCCAAAATCAGCCCCCAGCACCCAAAGCCAAGCCTGTCCTACCCACCCACCCCAAAATCAGCCCCCAGCACCCAAAGCCAAGCCTGTCCTACCCACCCACCCCAAAATCAGCCCCCAGCACCCAAAGCCAAGCCTGTCCTATCCACCCACCCCAAAATCAGCCCCCAGCCCCCAAGGCCGAGCCTGTCCTATCCACCCACCCCAAAATCAGCCCCCAGCACCCAAAGCCAAGCCTGTCCTATCCACCCCACCCCAAAATCAGCCCCCAGCCCCCAAGGCCGAGCCTGTCCTATCCACCCCAAAATCAGCCCCCAGCACCCAAGGCTGAGCCTGAGGGATTTTGCTCAACGCTGGGAAAACGGAGGTGGGCAGGGAGGAGACACAGAGCCTTGATCTGATGGGCAGAGCCTTCAGCTCTGATCAGATAATAATTAATAACTGGTTTGGGGGGGGCCCTGCCACCTCCATGCACAGCACCTGCACCCTCTGTGTCCCCATGGGAAGATAATAATTAATTACTGGTTTTAGGGGGCCCTGCCACCTCCATGCACAGCACCTGCACCCTCTGTGTCCCCATGGGAAGAGTTCCCAGCCAGGGAAGGAGAACTGGTGGTGAATGGAGCTGAACTCCTCCTGTTTTTGCAGGATGAAGGGTGCAATAACAGAGCTCTGTGTGCAGCAGGGAGAGCTGGGCAGGGCAGGGTCCCCTCTGGCACTGATCACCCTGCAAAGGAGCTGCAGTGACTGCCACAAACCTCCCTGGTCCCTCAGTGCTGTGCCAGCCCTGTGTGCCCGAGGCAGGGCATGGAGAACACCCAGGGAAGCAGCGGGAACTGAGGGAAGGGGAGTTTGGCTCCTGAGGAATATTTATGGGTGGGAAACAGGAGGTGCAGCAGCTTTGGATTTGTCACTCTGGGCCATGAGAACCACTCTGCTCCCTCAGCCCTGCTGGTCCTGACCCTGCTCCTGCTTTTTGTCCCCCTCAGGCTGGTGGACGATCGGTGCGTGGTGGAGCCGGCAGCTGGAGACCTGGACAACCCCCCCAAGAAATTCAGAGGTGAGGCTGGGGCAGCTCCAGCTCTGTGAGCAGCCCTGGGGCCTGTCCTGGCCCTGAGCATCCACCTGGGATGGGATGGGGTCCTTGGGATGAGATGGGATGGGATCCATGGGATGAGATGGGATCCATGGGATGGGATCCAAGATCTTGACATCTTCAGTGTCATGCTTTTTATAAGCGACAAGAATGTAAAATTTGGTGGGTGATTGGTTGATGGTTTATCATCATGGTTTGTATTTTTGTTTGGTTTTTTTGGGGGGGCGTTAGTTCTGGGGTCAAGTCTATGTTTGTTTGGGGGTGGTCGTGGAGTGATGATGACAGTTGGGTATTGGTTTTAATACTAGGAAATATAGAGGAAGGTTAACTGATACCATCCATGGCATGGGATGGGATCCATGGGATTGATGGGATCCATGGGATGGGATGGGATCCATGGGTTTGGGGCACAGCTCTGCCCTGTGCTGCGCCCACCTGGGATGTGCTGGCGTGGTGCTGACTGCCCCAAGGGTGCTGCACGCTCAGGGAAGGGCCCTATCTTGGCAGGATTTGAGTGCCTGGATCACACAGCCAGGGAGCAGAGATGGGAAATGTCCCCAAACCCGTGACTGGGGTGTTGGTTTAGGGCAGCTGCTCCTTTCATCCCCCCTGTTGTCATTTTATGTCTTCTTTTAAATCAGACTTTTTAAATATCAGTTCCCCACTCTGCCTTGTGCCTCCACCTTTTTCTCAGAGTGGCTTTACCAGCACCCACCCCCCTGACCACCCTCCTTTCCCCCAAAAAATCTCAAGACACCAATTCTTCCACTCTCTCAGGATTCCACCAAGCAGCGACTTGCCTCTCCACGGGAGTCATTACCATTAATTCATTCATTAATCTAATTAACAACCCATCCAGCACCTCCAGCATCCCCCCAGCACCTCCATCCCCACATCCCACCCAGGGCTGGATGCTCAGCAGCCTGGCCGTGCCTGTGGCTCCCAATCTCTTTTCCAGGCGCAGGTTTTTGGGCTCAGCCCTGCTCCCTATCAGGATATCCAGCTGTTTGTTTTAATGGCCGGAAAGGTAGAGCTCTCCCTGCTCGATAGCCATCGCCTGCAGCGAGGTGGAAACAAGGGCTGGGGCTGCTCCTGGCCCCGAGGCTGCGGGCGATTTTCGTGCTCTGTCGCCGTCCCCACATCCTGTGGCCGGACCCTGCCCTATCCTGCAGCTCACACGGGTCGTGCCGGGGCTTCCCGCTGGGAAAACAGCCGAGCTCAGCTCCCAAAAGGTCCTTTGGAAATGCCAGAACCCACCTGGGAGCTGTTCCTGCCCGGCTCCACACCTCTCAGTTATTTGCTTTTTTTATTCCTTGCGGTTTCTCCCTCCCCCTGCCAAGGTTCTTCCCCAGCCCAGCTCAGGCACGGCAGGAAAAGCTTCCACCCTCGCAGGCAAGGGGACAGCAGGACCTTCGGCTGTGCCACTGCTCTCTCTGGTTCCCCAAAGGAGCCACCTGGAACTTTTGCCCACCCAGATCTCTCTGGGTTGAAGTTTTGCCCCCAGAGCCTCTCTGGGTGAGAGATTTTGCCCCCAAAGCCACTCTAGGTAGGAGGTTTTGCCCCCCAGATCTCTCTGGGTGGAAGCTTTTCCCCCCAGCCCTCTCTGGAAGTTTTGTCCCCAAAGCCCTCTCTGATTAGGAGGTTTTGACCCCCAGACCTCTATAGGTAGAAGGTTTTGCCCCCAGATCTCTCTGAATGAGAAGTTTTGCCCCCAGTTCTCTCTGGAGGAGAAGTTTTGCCCCCCAGCCCTCTCTGGGTTGAAGTTTTGCCCCCAAAGCCACTCTGGGTTGAAGTTTTGCCCCCAGTTCTCTCTGGATGAGAAGTTTTGCCCCCACATCTCTCTGGATGAGAAGTTTTACCCCCCAGCCCTCTCTGGGTGGAAGTTTTGCCCCCAGTTCTCTCTGGGTTGAAGTTTTGCCCCCAGTTCTCTCTGGGTTGAAGTTTTGCCCCCAGTTCTCTCTGGATGAGAAGTTTTGCCCCCAGTTCTCTCTGGATGAGAAGTTTTGCCCCCAGAGCCACTCTGGCTCCTGGCAGGTCAGCCCCGCATCCCACTCTGGGCGCTGCTGCTGCAGGAGCTTCCTTCACCTCCCCTCTTTTCCACCCCAATCCATTTTCAGAAATCTGGCAGTGCTTTAGCCCAGGGACCAAAACCTGCTGCTCCCAACAGGAGCTGTGCTGGAGATTTTCTACACACACAGCCCCCACCGTGCCTCAGTTTCCCTCCTTACAAAGCCACGCTCAGAGCCAGGCCTTGGATTTGCAGCCATTTCAGAGTCGCTGTGCTGGGGTTTTTTTTACCTCCCCTTGGCTTCTCCTTCCCACCAGCACCTTCCACAGCAGCTCCCATTAATGACCCATTAATGACCCATTAATTACCCATTAACGGAGCCCCGTGCAGGTGCTCAGGGGGGGCTCACGGCCGCTGCCCCGGCCCTGGGGGCTGCTCTGGCTGCTTGGCAAATGGGGCTGGCAAAGGAGATGTGAAACCTGGCCCTGCCCCAGCCGGTGAGAGCGGCACTCCCAGGTAAATAAACACACACCCGGGCCCGCCGCCAGCCAGGGAAGGGACTTTGGTTTTTTGTTTTTTTGGTTTTTGTTATTTTTATTTTTATTTTTTAAATCTTCTTTTTTGTGCCTGAAAAAAAAATTTCTTTTAATTTTTTAATTTTGTATAATTTATATGCTTTTTATACTATATGTTTTATATAATTTATATAATTTATATGTTTTTATAATATATAAATTTATAATTTATGTTTTTTAATTTTTTAAATTTTCTTTTTTTGTGTCTGAAAAATTTTCTTTTATTTTTTACAATTTTTTATTTTTTTAATCATTTATATGTTTTTATAATATATGTTTTATATAATTTATGTAATTTATGTTTTTATAATATATAAGTTTATAATTTATATGTTTTTATAATGTTTTATATAATTTATGTAATTTATATAATTTATATAATTTATGTGTTTTTTATAATATATAAATTTATAATTTATATGGTTTTTATTTTTTTAAATTTTCTTTTTTGTGTCTGAAAAAAATTATTTTAATTTTTTTTTATATTTTTTATAATATATATTTATATAATTTATATAATTTATATGGTTTTTATAATATAAAAATTTATAATTTATGTTTGTTTGTTTGTTTTTTAATTTTCTTTTTTGTGTCTGAACTTTCTGGGCTGCTATTTTCAGGCATAATTAGGGCAATTCAGGCTGCAGAGCCCTTCCTGCCCTTCCAGCTCGGGAAGGGGGCTGGGAGATGTGAGGTTGTCTGCAGACATCTGCTCTCCTGCTCCAGTTCCTGGCCCTGGATGTCTGCACTTCCCGCCCACCATCCTGGGGGAAAACGGGGGAATGGGGGCAATCTGCACTGCAGGGACGGTTTGGAGGAGCTGGGATGCATTTTGTGCATCCTTCAGGAGCTCGAAATAGAGCTGCTGACACTGAGGTTTTGGGAGTGGGTGCCTGCAGCATCCAGTGCTGGTGATCCAGGTCACGGAGGGATGGGGGGGATGTGTGTGTCCTGATGGCACAGCCACCACAGGCTCCTTCCACAGCTTCTGCAGGCTCAGGGCGTCCCCTGGGTGACAAGGGTCGTGGTTTGAGAGGAAGTGAGGTGTTTTGGGATGTTATGGTTTAATTAATAGGTGTTTACATTTGAATATTGGCACTTGGTGTGGCTATTGAGGACGTGGATGCGCTTCTGAGAACACAGGGGGTTAAAAGCAGAGAATTCTTAGGAAAACTTTCTTTTGGTTTTGGTTAGTGAAAGGTTTAGATTGGGCAGGGCCCACTGGGTTAGTAGAGCTTTGGGTGTTAACTAATCAGGTGGCTTTTGCCAGATGCTGCTCTCAGTTTTTGAAAGGTTTCTCATTTAATGCTTTCAATGTGGTTTTCCACAGTCTGCTGTGCTTCTCTGCTTTGTTTGCAGCTGGTGCATGGTAGGGGACATGGTGCCCCTACTCAATGCCATGTTCTGTAGCATAGGTGTTGATAAGGCTGTTGATAAGCTCTTGAAATGAATCAAGGGAGGTGGAGGTGGCTGATGGTGTCCCAGCCTCCCTCCTGCATCCTTCCCACCAGGATCCTCTCCTCCTTTGGTGCAGCTGGGCTCCATCAGAGCTCCTTCTCCCCCCTGAAGCTTTCCTTCCCGAGCAGCACAGCCATTTCCGATGGGAACACTCCTAATCACGAGTCCAAGCAGTGCAGTAATTCCTGGACTCATTATTTATCCTGATTTAGAGCCGACCCAGCAGCCAGCACACGCTGACGTGACCTCCAGCAGTTCTCCCTCGCTGATGGGGGGGACCATCCCAGGAGTGTCCCTGCCCCTCGGGGACATTGGCCCTGCTGGGGACACCCTGGTGGCTGTGCAGCCTCGCCAGGCTCTGCTCTGTGCTCTGTTCCCAGATTGCCTCTTCAAGGTGTGTCCCATGAACCGCTACTCTGCCCAGAAGCAGTACTGGAAGGCCAAGCAAACCAAGCAGGACAAGGACAAGATCGCCGACGTGGTGCTGCTGCAGAAGCTCCAGGTGAGCAGGAGCCAGGAGCCCAGAGCTGGCAGTGCCCACCAGCTGGCTGGGCGATGGCATCCACACCTCTGCTCATGCTGGTTTGGGATGAGGAGGGATTTCCAGGCTGGGTTCTCCCCCTTGTCCCCTGCCCAGCCACGGCTGTGTCACCCTCCTGATGCTTCTTGTGCAGAGGTGCTGTGGCAGAGGAGGTCTGTGTGCACAGCCCTGCACCTTGGGGCACCCCAGGGCACTCCAGGACGCCCTTCAGCACCCCAGGGCACCCCAGAACACCCCATGGCACTCCAGAACATCCCAAGGCACCCTTCAGTACCCCAGGACACCCCAGGGAACACTTCAGTGCCCCAGGGAACCCCAGGACATCCCTCAGCACCCCAGAACAATCCTCAACACCCCAGAGCACACTTCAACATTTCAGGACACCCAGGGCACCCCGGAGCAACCTTCAGCACCCCAGGGCACCCCTCAGCACCCCAGAACAATCCTCAACACCCCAGAGCACTTTTCAGCATTTCAGGACACCCAGGGCACCCCGGAGCACCTTTCAGCACCCCAGGGCACCCCTCAGCACCCCGGGACACCCGTGCAGGAGGGAGCCCTGCTTCCAGGACGTGTTCCAAAGGGCTGGGGAAGGGAAAGGCTCCCGTTGGCTTCCCCCAGCTTTGGCCAGGGCCCACATCAAACATTGCACAACGGCCTCAGGCAGCTGGCGAGGCCCCGCCGATGATTCATAAAAGCGAGGCTGGGGAGAGATTTCACTAAATCATCTCATCGGGCCTCCAGCCCAGCCCCAGCCCCACCAGCCCCGGCTCTGCCTCGGCCAGGGGGGGCTGAGCAGTGCCAGGACAGGGTGTCCTGCCCTGGAGGTGCCAGGGCAGGGTCAGTGCCCAGCCCTGAGCCATCCCTGGCACGCAGAATTCCCATTTTCCTGCTCCCCTTAGCCAGGCTTGTAAGGTCCCAGCTGTCCTGGCCACGAGTGGTCCCAGGGGCTCATTTCTGAGCCTGATTGATTGCACCTTGCTTAGGGCTTGTCTTAAAGAGATTCTGCCATTTCCTGGCTCCTTTCTGCTGCTCCCGGTGTTTCCCTTCGCGGCCGGAGCTCAGCCCAGCCCTGCCAGGCTCTGCAGGCACTGCCCTCATCAGGGAGGAGAGAAACAGGCTGAGAACATCCCCCAGCCCACGGGGATGATCCCCTGAGGCAGGAGCAGCCAGGTCTGGAGTGGGGAGCCCTGCCTGTGATGCCTGTGCTCGCCTTTCTGAGCTCCTGCCCCTCACTGCTGTGCTTCTGTGGGTTTAAACTCTGTTTTCCTCACCCAGAGCAGCTCAGACAGGCTGGGGGGGGCTTTCCAGCCCCTCTGCTGATGTCCCCCGGTCCCTTGTGGGCATCCCTGACTGGGCTTGGGGACAGACCCTGCCCGTGCAAGGGACAGTGTGGGAACATCAGTCCAGGGAACTCGAGCTGCCACTGCCAGCCCCCCTGGCTGCTGGCTCAGATCTGGAGGGACATTTAGGATATCTGAGGTGCTGGATCTCCCATCAGAGCCCTGCTGCTCCCTGGAGTTGTTGTTAAACTCCCAGAGCAGCATCAGTGTGGGATTTCTGGGAGCAGGTTTGTCCTGATGGCAGCAGCCACCACTGCAGGGAGGTGAGGGTGACTCCAGGTGGCACCCAGAGCTCTGAGGGCATGGAGGGTGACTCCAGGTGGCACCCAGAGCTCTGTGGGGACAGGTACCAGGCACATTCAGAGCCCTCACCTCCTTGGGCACTCAGGCCCTGCAGCCCCATCCTCCCTCCCAGTGCCAAGCCGTGGTTCCAGATGTTTCCCAATTCCTCTGCCCTCAGATGAAAGGGGTGAGAGATGGGAAAGGGCAGAAGCTCTCCCAGCTCCATCCCTCACTGTTTCCCATCTTCCCATCTCAATTTTGGGGATCCCTGGGCTGGAGCTGCCTGGGCCTTGCCCAGCCTGGCACCGGGGCTGTCAGCACTCCCTCACCATTCCCAGATTTGCTGTGGGAGCAAGTTCCTGCCTCACTCCTCATGTGTCAACATCCCATCACTGCTCCCACTGCCAGAGCCAGAGTGGAAAATCTCTGTGGTTTTGGAGAGGGGCTGCTGAGCCTTCTTCACTCCTGGGGACACCTCCTGCAGCAGCAGCAGCAGGCCCAGGCCTGCTCCATCTCTGGGCATGGCGCAGCTGGCACTCAGCTGGCACTCTGCCTTTGGCTGCTTGGCTTTGGTGCTGCCAAGAGCCCCCAGTGCCCACATCCTCCATTTTGGGGGTTTGACCCCCATCCCCAGCCCGAGCCCAGCACCCCTGTTCAGTGTTACCCCACAGCCTGCTGTCCTGGGGGAATTCTGGTGCCAGGGTTAGGGTTAGGCCTCATGGCCTTCCTGGGGCTGGTCAAGGCCACACCTTGGCCCTGGGCTGAGCTCCTGGGTGGCTCTGGGCTGGAATTCCTGGTTGAATTCATCCCTGGGGGACAGAGGGTGCTGACCCCGATCCCAGCCCGTCCCATCCTTCCCAAAGCCGGGGCTGGGAGTGACCCTGCTGGGATTTGCTCCTGGGGAGGGAGGAGGGAGCTGCCCCACCCTCAGCTCTTCTCCTCTCGGAGCAGCACGCGGCCCAGATGGAGCAGAAGCAGAACGAGACGGAGAACAAGAAGGTGCACGGGGACGTGGTGAAGTACGGGAGCGTCATCCAGGTACGGGGCAGCACGGGGCCAGCAGGGATCAAACATGGATTAAATATGGATTAAACATGGATCCAGCAGGGATCAAACATGGATCCAACACGGATTAAACATGGATCCAACACGGGGCCAGCAGGGATCAAACATGGATTAAACATGGATCCAGCAGGGATCAAACATGGATCCAACACAGGGCCAGCAGGGATCAAACATGGATTAAACATGGATCCAGCAGGGATCAAATTTGGATCAAACATGGATCCAGCACAGGTCCAACATGGATCAAACATGGATCCAGCATGGGTCCATCATGGATCAAGCATGGGTCCAACATGGATCAAACATGGATCCATCACAGATCCATCACAGGTCCAGCAGCGATCCAGCTGGTCCAACACAGATCCAACACAGATCCAGCATTGATCCAGCATGGATCCAACATGGGTCCAGCACAGATCCAGCACATCTGGGAAGGGGCTGGTGTTGCTGCACTTCTCATCTCCCCCACCCTTGTGTCCTGCAGCTGCTGCACATGAAGAGCAACAAGTACCTGACGGTGAACAAGCGTCTGCCGGCGCTGCTGGAGAAGAACGCCATGCGGGTCACCCTGGATGCCACCGGCAACGAGGGCTCCTGGCTCTTCATCCAGCCCTTCTGGAAGCTCAGGAGCAACGGGGACAACGTGAGCCTGGGGCCCAGAAGTCCCTGAAGGGGGAGCTCCGTGCCTGGGCTCGGCTCCACACCCAGGTCTCACCCTCGCTGCCCTTCTCCCATTTTGCTCCCCAGGTAGTCGTGGGAGACAAAGTCATCCTGAACCCTGTGAACGCCGGGCAGCCGCTGCACGCCAGCAACTACGAGCTGGCTGACAATGCTGGCTGCAAGGAGGTACAGGAGGGGCTGGTTTTTTCCTTCTCTTTTTCCTTCTTTCCCTTTGTCCTGGGGTCGTGACCGTGCTCTCTTGCTCTGCAGGTGAACTCGGTCAATTGTAACACCAGCTGGAAAATCAACCTGTTCATGCAGTTCTGCGACCACATGGAGGAAGTGCTGAAGGGGGTAAGGAAGGAGGTTTGGCTGCGTGGACCCGACAGGCTGTGGGGGACAGGACGTGTGAGCCTTGTCCTGGCTCTGTGACAAGGGCACAAAAGAGCTCCTGCCTTGAGGGCTGTAATTCCTGCTTGAATTCATCACCTGGAGAACAGCACAGTGAGGAGGAGTGGGATATTTTAGGATCTGCTGGCAGCAGGGAGCCAAGGGCACAAATTACCGACCTCAGGGTGTTGAATTGACTTTTGGGGACAACCCCACGCAGTGCCAGCAGTGGCCTCTTGTGCAGGGACAATTCCAGCAGCTCAGCCGTGCAGCAGGGTGGCTGTTGCCTGGGAAAGGAACTTTCCCTGCTGAGCTATTGTTCGGGGCTGAGGTCCTCCAGGAAGCAGCTGGATGGATGTGGATTGTTGGGATCAAACAGCCCTTCATCCTCAGGCACTGTGCTTATCCCAGCTTCCCACATCCTCCTTCCCGGGGTGTTAATGCCTTAAACAGGTCTGGGAGTGGAGCCTCTGCCTGCTCCAGGGCTGGAAAGTGGAAAGTGATGGATTCACATCCATTTATCCTGTGGGGGTGGAAGCAGAGGGTCAGTGCATGGATAATGGGAGTGATGGCAATGCAGGGTGCCTGTGCCCTGTCCCCTGGGCTCAGAGGAGCATTTGAGCTGCCTGGGGCAGGTTTTAGCAGAGCTCCAGGAGGTTGGATGGGAAGAGGTGACAGTGCCCTGTGGTCCCCAGGGTCCCACAGTCCTGCCATGCAGCTGGGAGCTGTGTCCAGGAGGAATCCTGTCCCCTTTGCAGCATGAGGGGTCACAAGAGGAGATGCATTGCAGGACAGTGATGGAGAAATTTCTCCACTGACTGAGTGGTTAAACATGGGAACAGGCTCCCCAGGACAGTCACCATCCCTGGGGGTATTCCAAAATGAGTAGACAAACACTTCAGGTTACAGTTTGGTGGGCATGGTGGTGAAAGAGTGGATTTAATGACCTTGGAGGCCTTTTCCAACCTGAAAGACTCCAGGATTCTTTGACCCTGAGCCCTGTGTCCTGGTGCAGGGGGACGTGGTGAGGCTGTTCCACGCCGAGCAGGAGAAGTTCCTCACCTGTGACGAGTACAAGGGCAAGCTGCACGTCTTCCTCCGCACCACGCTGCGCCAGTCAGCCACCTCAGCCACCAGCTCCAACGCGCTGTGGGAGGTGGAGGTGAGCAGGGCAGGGTGTGGAGGGGTTGTCTGGAGCTGTCCCAGCCCCTGCCGTGCTGTGGCTGAGCTCCCCCTGCCTCTCTCAGGTGGTTCACCACGACCCGTGCCGAGGGGGAGCCGGGCACTGGAATGGCTTGTACCGCTTCAAGCACCTCGCCACGGGCAACTACCTGGCAGCAGAGGTAAGGGGGTGGCAGAGGGGTGCAGGAACGTGCCCTGGGGCTGTGGCACCCCTTGCAAAGGCAGTGCCCACCTCGGGCAGGGAGTGATGCCCACTGTTTCCCCTGGTCCTCTCCAGTTTGCTCTGGGAGCCCCTGTGGCTCCTCCTTGCTGGCAGGAGATGTTGACACCTGACCACCGTCATCATTTACCTGGTTTGGGACCAAATTTCCCCCCTGAAATCCCCCAGTGAAGGGGCTCACTTGCTCAGATTGTCTGGGTTTGGCTCCTTTTCTGGCCCAGGGGGACAGGAGGGGGTGCCTGGGGCGTTTCTGCGCTCACCCCATGCCAAGGGACC
Organism: Molothrus aeneus; assembly: GCF_037042795.1. Classification (NCBI taxonomy): domain Eukaryota; kingdom Metazoa; phylum Chordata; class Aves; order Passeriformes; family Icteridae; genus Molothrus; species Molothrus aeneus. Next base: position 2,135,091 of record NC_089669.1, on the reverse strand, counting down.
GACTGGCACAGCCCAGTGCTTGGAAGTGGGACATGACTCACCCTGCTGTCCTCACCTGGCAGAGGGTGGGGGCAAAATCTGGGTCTGGAAGCACCATCTGCCAGGTTTTTCTGCTGCCTTTTAAGGCCAGCTCAAGGCCTCCTGATGGAGGCACAGGGGAATTGCTGCACTTGGATACTGGGGTGTGTTTGGCACTGCCAGCACCGAGGGCTGTGCTCTGCTGCCAGGGCAGCAGGGACATCCTGGGGATGTTCCCCAGCTGGAGAAGACACCCAAGGGCAGCCCCCAGGACCCTTCCATCACTGTGGGATGGAAACCAGCAAACAGTGGGACTCTGAAATGGGTGCTTTAAACCCAAAGACACTCTGTTAACACTTGAAGACAAAAGAAGATCTCAGACTGAGCCCATCCTGGGCTGGTGCTGCTCACTGGGAGCTCAGCCTGGAGCCTCCAGGGAGTTCTTGCTGCCACACAGAGCCCAGGTCTGCTCCCCTGGGCTTCCCCATCCTCCTCCCAGGGCTGGGACACTGTGCAGTGGGCACAGGTCACATCCTCCAGCCCCACCTGGGCAGGTTTCCTCTCCGTGCAGTGTTCAGGGAAGGCAGGAACAGGGATCACACACCATCCCCAGGGGTTTGGAGGGACCGAGCAGGAGGACTGACAGCTGCTTTTCATCTCCCTCTTTAACTTTTCAGGAAAACCCAAGTTATAAAGGAGACGTGGCTGAGCCCAAAGCAGCGCCCACGGTGAGCAGAACCGCTGCTGCCGCTGCCCCAACCACGCCAGCTCTCAGCCAGGGCCTGAAAGCAGGGAAATGCCCCAAAACAGAGCCCTCTGAGGGGACTACAGCTGAGTTTGTCCCTCTGTGCCAGCCCAGCACCCCTGCCCTGCACTTAGAGCAGTGTCCCACAATGAGAGGGCCCTGCCAAAACCTCTCAGAGGGGTCCCACTGCATGTTGGCTCCCCAGGCCACAGAGAAATGCTTGGTGGATGAGAGAGCTGGACGTTCAAGGGGGTTTTTCTGTGCTGTTGGTGAGGTTTGGATTGGGGGGGGCCTCGTAGCTCAGGTGCATCCATGCTGCTTGTGCTCCACTCATGAGAGGCTCAGCCCCAGCAAAGCTTCTGCTGCATCCCCCCGATGCCCTGGGCACTGGGGACCCCCGAGCCGGGCTCAGAGACCCCCTCCCCACCGTGCAGGGGGGCAGCAGCCGTGCCAGCCGCAGGAACACCGGGGAGAAGATCAAGTACAGGCTGGTGGCCGTGCCCCACGGCAACGACATCGCCTCCCTCTTTGAGCTGGACCCCACCACGCTGCAGAAGACGGATTCCTTCGTCCCACGGTACAGCAGTGGGGTCAGGGTGAGGGAGGAGGCTGAGTGCCGGGGAAGGGCAGTGCTGGTGTGTCCCCGTGGGGGTCACTGGGCAGGACACTCTGGGGGTCACTCAGCAGGACGCTGTGCTGTTGGCAGGAACTCCTACGTGAGGCTGCGCCACCTGTGCACCAACACCTGGATCCAGAGCACCAACGTGCCCATCGACATCGATGAGGAGAGGCCCATCCGCCTCATGGTACAGCCCCGCTCCCTCCTCCCTCCCTGGGCTTGGTCCCTGTTCCCCAAGAGCTCTTAGGCTGCTCCTTCCCTCCCAGCGCCCAGGGACTGAAACACCCTGGATGATCCAAAGGGGTGGGTGGACACCAGCCTGGAGCCCACCCCAGTCAGCCAGAGCCCACTCCAGCCCCTCTGGTGGGGACAAACTGGGTCACTGATGTCAGCAGGGGTGGTGGCAGATGGTGGGGACATGCCTGGCGTGGCCTTGTCTGTGTGATGCTGCTGCTCTGTTGCTTCCCAGCTGGGCACGTGCCCCACCAAAGAGGACAAAGAAGCTTTTGCCATCGTCTCCGTGCCCGTGTCTGAGATCAGGGACCTGGACTTTGCCAACGATGCCAGCTCCATGCTGGCCAACGTGGTGGAGAAGATGAACGAGGGTTTCCTCAGCCAGAACGACAGGAGGTAAAAGGGAGATGGGGCTGTGCTGGGCTCCTCCAAGGGCTCCCCACCAGGATAGGGCCCCTGCCTGGTGCTGGTGCCAGCACTGCCCTTGCTTCCCTGCCCACAACCCAAATCCACGCCTGCTTCTCCCAGAAGCCTGGCGAGGAAACCAGATAACGGCACAGCCCCGCTCTGGCCCCTCCTAGAAAAATATCCCAGAAAAATATCCTAGAAAAATATCCTAGAAAAATATCCGAGGGGCTGGGAGATGGCCCCACGATAGGGGCAGCCGCCTTAGTCACTGTATTATTTTTAGGTGGGTGGGTTCTTGGTGCTTCCTGAGCAAACACAGATCCCTGTGGGACACAGCGAGTGGCTTCCGCCCTGCCAGCCTGGCCCACGGGGGTGACCACAGGGGAAGAGGTGTTAAATGCAGAATCCCTGGCGTAAGGCACAAGCAAAGCTCCCCAGACATTCACCCTGGCATGTATAGGAACCATGGGGGCTGCACATCCAGCCATTGACCTCCATCAGGGAGTGCAGGATCAGCCAGCAGCTCCCCTGGCAAGTTTCTGAGGCTCTTTGGTCCCCAAAACCCACCAGCATCACTGCAGGGACCTGAGTCTGGGCAGGTGAGCAGCCCCCAGCCCACTCACCCCATGTCCCTTCACAGGTTTGTGATCCAGCTGCTGGAGGACCTGGTGTTTTTTGTCAGTGATGTCCCCAACAATGGCCAGAACGTGCTGGACATCGTGGTGACCAAGCCCAACCGGGAGCGGCAGAAGCTGATGCGGGAGCAGAACATCCTGAAGCAGGTGGGTGGCCCTGGGGCCCTGCATCCCAGCAAGGCTGGGACGTGTCCTGTGGACATCTCCTGTCCCGCTCAGGGCCACTCTGGGGGCCAGAGGGATGGAAAACACCACGGGGAAGGGTCTGGCCTCCAGCTCATGCCATGGTGTCCAGCCGTGCACAGGGGGCTGGTGTGGAGCAGGACACAGCCCTGATCTCCGCTTTTGGGCAGATCTTTGGGATCCTGAAGGCCCCATTCAAGGACAAGGGCGGGGAAGGGCCCCTGGTGAGGCTGGAAGAGCTGTCGGACCAGAAGAACGCTCCCTACCAATACATGTTCCGCCTGTGCTACCGCGTGCTCCGGCACTCCCAGGAGGATTACCGCAAGAACCAGGTGCTGGGGGCCGGGGGGGGGACTCCCCATCCCCGTGGAGCCTCAGGGGGACATCGCTCACAGCCCCTCTGTGCCCTCTGCAGGAGCACATTGCCAAGCAGTTCGGAATGATGCAGTCGCAGATCGGCTACGACATCCTGGCCGAGGACACCATCACGGCCCTGCTGCACAACAACCGCAAGCTGCTGGAGAAGCACATCACCAAAACGGAGGTGGAGACCTTCGTCAGCCTGGTGCGCAAGAACCGCGAGCCACGGTGCGTGTGTGGGGGGCTCTGTGGAGGGAGAGGGGAAGGGGAGCCGTGGGGTCTCAGGTTGCTGTTTGTTAATTGCTGCCCCGGGATGTGCAGGATGTCTCTGCTCCGGCCTGCGTGGCTGAAGAACGAGTCTGGACTCTTCACTTTTCGGTCTTGAGGTTGTTTATTAATTCTTAGCTATAAAATTTTCTTTCTGCCCAGCCAAGATCTGCTCAGCAGGGCGGCCACAGCCACTCTGACCGCCCACAGGGCAGTGCTGTCTTTTTATACTACAAACTATGTATAACATATTTACACTGAATTCCCAATACCCATCACCTATGTTAGACAGTGAACTTCTATTCTAAACCAATCCCAAAGTGCCAACATCACTGCAGAAAATGGAGAACAGAAGAAGAAGAAGAAGAAAGGCTGGACATGTCCAAGTCCCTCCATCTTGTCCCCAAAACCCCCATACCAAAAATCCTAAAATCGACCTTTTCACCCTGTGATAATTTTATTATTATGCTATTTAAACTTCTGTGACTTTCAGGTCCTCATACAAAGCTGGTAACTTGCTCCAGGGGTCATAAGCAAATGCTCAGGTGTTCTGGGCTGTGTGCCAGGGTCCTGGGCAACTCTGGACACCCAGAGGGATGCACTGAGTTCTGACAATGGGGAACCCCCTCTCATGGCAGAGCTGCCTCTCCCTCGGCAGGTTTTTGGATTATCTCTCGGATCTCTGCGTGTCCAACCACATCGCCATCCCCGTCACGCAGGAGCTGATCTGCAAGTGCGTGCTGGACTCGAAGAACAGTGATATCCTCATCAAAACTGAGTGAGTGGATGAGGGAAGGGTTTTCCACATCAGGGTGGTGTGGGATGGTTGTCAGGCGCCCACCAAAGCCTCTCACTCTGCAGCTGGAAGGAGAGAAAATATATCGAACGGTTCATTGGTTGGGATAAGAACCAGGAGAAATCGCTCATCAAATACAATCACAGGCAAAACAGGCTCTAGTCAGGGATGTGAATTAAGTTTATTCTTAACTAAATCAGAGCAGGATAATGAGAAGGTAAATAAAACCCTTACACCTTCCCCCCATCCTACAAGAAACCCTCTGCAGGATGGGCCTGGTCCCACTGAAGCTCCATCACCTCTTGAGGTGCAGCCCCATCATCCATGGGAGCATCTCCAGATTTCCCCTTTCCTGTCCCAGGCTGAGGCCAGTGAAGGAGATGTCCCAGACCCACGAGTACCTGAGCATTGAGTACTCAGAGGAGGAGGTCTGGCTCACCTGGACGGACAAGAACAACGACCACCACGAGAAAAGCATCCGGCAGCTGGCACAGGAGGCCCGGGCTGGCAATGCCCACGACGAGAACGTGCTCAGCTACTACAGGTGATGCTCCTGTGACACCTCCTGTCCAGGTGAGGCTGTGAGGGTTGCACGGCCTCACTCCCTCTCCCCCTCACCCCTGGGCAGGTACCAGCTGAAGCTCTTTGCCCGCATGTGCCTGGACCGCCAGTACCTGGCCATCAAGGAGATCTCCCAGCAGCTCGGGGTGGACCTGATCTTCCTGTGCATGGCAGATGAGATGCTGCCCTTCGACCTGCGCGCCTCCTTCTGCCACCTCATGCTGCACGTGCACGTGGACAGGGACCCCCAGGAGCTGGTGATGCCCGTGAAGTTTGCACGGCTCTGGACGGAGATCCCCACAGCCATCACCATCAAAGAGTGAGACACACCAGGGCTCGGGATGGCTCTGAGGGACAGGGGTGGCAGATGACATGGCAGGGAGTTTGTGGAGTGATCTGGGTGGGTTTGAGCCCTCAGAAGGAAGTGGGCTCCATCTGTCTCAGCATCACTGCTGGTCACAGTGGCTCTGCACAGCGCTCCTGCCTGCTGGGTGTGAGGACACCCGCTGTCCCCAGCTCACCCCGATGTGTCCCCTTGCAGCTACGACTCCAACCTCAACACCTCACGTGATGACAAGAAGAACAAGTTTGCCAGCACCATGGAGTTCGTGGAGGACTATCTCAACAACGTGGTGAGCGAGGCCGTGCCCTTCGCCAACGAGGAGAAGAACAAGCTCACCTTCGAGGTGCGGCCCCTTGCAGGGTGTGCCACGGTCTGGCTGCTGCTGCCCCTGCAATGTCCCTGTCCCCCACCATGGATTCTCCTGCTCAGCCCCGAGCAGGGCGAGGTCTGGAGCTGCCTTGTCCTTCCCCAGGTCGTCAGCCTTGCCCACAACCTCATCTACTTCGGCTTCTACAGCTTCAGCGAGCTGCTGCGCCTGACACGGACCCTGCTGGGCATCATCGACTGCGTCCAGAACCCTCAGCTGATGATGCAGGCTGTCTACAATGATGAGGTGACAGGTGAGTCCCTGTTTTCCATGATCTGCCCAGTGTTTTCCAGTTTTGGTGGCAAGAAAACCAGGCACTGCTTGCTGATGTGGCTGGCTGTGCTGTAGGACATGGGGTGGTGAGCCCTTGGCTATGCCAAAAGAAATATTTGGTGCCTTCTGCTCGTTCTCTGATTAAGTCCAGAGCATTTTCCAGTCCAAGTGGGTCCTTCCTTGGTCCTCTGCCACCTCCCTCTCCACCCACTCTAACTGTGGCTGCCTCTGCAGGGAAGAATGTGCGGAGGTCGATCCAGGGCGTGGGGCAGATGATGTCCACCATGGTGCTGAGCAGGAAACAGTCCATCTTCAGCTCCCCCAGCCTCAGCACTGGCTCTGCCCCGGAGCAAGTGGACAGAGGAAGGAGCATTGAGAACGAGAACATTGTGGTGATGGAGACCAAGCTGAAGATCCTGAAGATCTTGCAGGTTGGAGCCAAAAGAGTGGTGGGACCTGTGGGATGAGGGTGTGTAATGTGATTTTCTCAAGCAGGGGCACAGTTGGTGTGAAGAGGGCACTCAGTCACTTCTGGTTTCTCTTTCCCTGCTGCTTCCAGTTCATCCTGAATGTGCGGCTGGACTACAGGATCTCCTACCTGCTCTCTGTCTTCAAGAAGGAGTTTGTGGAGGTTTATCCCATGCAGGACAGCGCAGCCGATGGCACAGCTCCAGCCTTTGACTCCACAAGTAACTCTCCCACTTTGCTCCTGGTACACCCCCAGCTCAGCAGACCCCAGGGGCTGGGAGGACACAGGTGGCAGAGGTGGCACCTCCAGCATAAGTGACATCTCCAGCATAAGTGACATCTCCAGCAGCTGCTGCTGGCAGGGGGCAGGGAGGGATGGAGTCAGCGTTTTGGTGGGAGCAGGATCAGGGAGCTGGGTTGGTTCCTGTGGGTTCCTGCCAAGACACAGGGCTGGCATTGTCCACCCTTGTCACTCCCTTCCTCTCCCTGCAGCTGCAGCCATGAACCTGGACCGGATTGGGGAGCACGCCGAGGCCATGTTTGGTGTGGGGTGAGTGCCTGTCCCCCATAGCTCCCCTGGCCACAGAGCCCTTCCCCTTCTGTCCATCCTGCTCAGGCTGGGAGCTGCAGGTGATGAGCAGGATGAGGCTCTAAAGGCTCCAAAGCTGTCCCCATCAGCCCCTGAGCTCCCTGCTGATGCCCAACGCTTCCATCCCGCTCCAGGAAGTCCAGCAGCATGTTGGAGGTGGATGACGAGGGAGGGAGGATGTTCCTTAGGGTGCTGATCCACCTGACCATGCACGACTACCCCCCACTCATCTCCGGCTCCCTGCAGCTCCTCTTCAAGCACTTCAGCCAGAGGCAGGAGGTCCTGCACACCTTCAAACAGGTGACACTGAGGGGACCTGGAGATCCCACGCCTGGCTGTGGGTGGGGGACATGGTGTGGATCCTGGCCCTTTCCTTGGGAGGGAGATCTGGGAGGAGGATTTGTGCCCCAAGCTGGAAACCCCTGGGACTGTCACTGCAGGTCCAGCTCCTGATCTCAGCCCAGGACGTGGAGAACTACAAGGTGATCAAGTCAGAGCTGGACAAACTCCGCATGATGGTGGAGAAATCGGAGCTCTGGGTGGACAAGAAGGGCAGCACCAAAGGGGACAGCACAGGGGAGGGGAACAAGAAGGAGAAGAAGGAGGTGAGAGCCCTGAGCAAGATCCTGGGATCCAGGGTGGGGAAGGAGTGGGAGGCAGGGGAGCAGCTCACCTTAATCCAACACCTGATGCCTCTGGATGGGCTCGATGGGAGGCTCCAGAGGGTCCTGTGGGGTGTGGCTGGAGGGGCACAGTGTGACCCCAGTGCTGTCGTGTCCCCTGCAGCACGGTGCCGACGAGGAGGTCATTGCTCCAGGAGAGAAAAGCAGTGAGAACTACCAGATAGTGAAGGGGGTGAGTGAGACCAAACCCCGGTGCACCGGCGGGAAGGAAAGGGGCAAAATCCTTGGGGGGGGATTTCCAAGTTCTGCTGTGCTTCAGTAGAAACAAGTGCAAGCCTGGCTTGGTCCTGCCAGCTCAGCACAGGGAAAAGCTGTCACATCCTTGCACTTGAGGGGACTGGAGGGCACTGGGTGGGTGACAGCTATGAGGGCTGTGCACGGAGGATCCCTGAGGGCGGCTGAGATTTGTGAGTAAAGCAGGGAACACCCAGGATTACGGAGGGAACACATGGAATGCAAACCAGCCCCAGGGCTGGTGGCCATCCTGAGTGGCTCCAGGCTCAGCCCCTGCCTGCTGTGGTCTCTCTGTCCCCAGATCCTGGAGCGGCTCAACAAAATGTGCGGGGTGGGGGAGCAGGTGCGCAAGAAGCAGCAGCGCCTGCTGAAGAACATGGATGCCCACAAGGTGATGCTGGACCTGCTGCAGATCCCCTATGAGAAGGTGGGTGGACAGAAACCAGCTGGTCCTGAGTGCCCAGGGCAAAGGGGGCACACAGGGACCCCCCTGAGTGGCCTCCTGCCACTCCCATCCCTCTCAGCTCCACGTGTTTCTCCTCTGTCCCCTCCTCAGGGGGATGCCAAGATGATGGAGATCCTCAAGTTCACCCACCAGTTCCTGCAGAAGTTTTGTGCTGGCAACCAGGAGAACCAGGCCCTGCTGCACAAACATCTCAACCTGTTCCTGACCCCAGGGGTAAGGAGAGGACATGGAGGGGCAGCAGCGCAGGGAGGGAATTCAGCACCACTCCTGGGGCTGAGAGCGCGGGATGGAAAAGCCAGGAGGAGACGCCAAGCAGGGCAGGAGTTGGGGGCAGTTCCTGCAGCCCCCTGACCTCACTCTGCCCCTTGTCCCCAGCTGCTGGAGGCAGAGACGATGCAGCACATCTTCCTCAACAACTACCAGCTGTGCTCGGAGATCAACGAGACGGTGCCGCAGCACTTCATCCACTGCGTGGCCACCCACGGCCGCCACGTCCAGTACCTCGACTTCCTGCACACCATCATCAAGGCCGAGGGCAAGTACGTCAAGAAGTGCCAGGACATGATCATGACTGAGGTGAGGACCTCTCCTGCAGGGCAGGAGTTGGGGGGGGAAGCAGGACAAGGCTTTTGGAACCTGCACCGTTGGCTTCTTCCTTGAGAAGAGCCTTCCAGCCGTGCTGGATCCTCCCTGGAACCAGCCAGCCCCAGTGCTGGTGGACATCTTGAGTGGCCCTCAACCATCTCCAGGGGCTCAATGGAAGGTCCAAGAGTCAGTTTGGGAGTCCCACAATTTTTGATTGCACTGCGAATGCCTGGTTTTCCCTGTAAACACAAATCCCTGTCCCCTTTCCCAGCCACTGCTGCTCATCCCCACTGCACAGGGGACACCATTGGCCTTGGAGGCTTCTGACTTTCCTTTTTCAGAGTGGTGAGCACTGAGCACTGAGCACTGACCCTTCCCTGCAGCTCACCAACGCCGGGGATGACGTGGTAGTTTTCTACAATGACAAAGCTTCACTGGCCACCCTGCTGGAGATGATGACAGCAGCCAGGGATGGGGTGGAGGAGAACAGCCCCCTGATGTACCACATCTCCCTGGTGGACCTGCTGGCTGCCTGTGCCGAGGGCAAGAACGTCTACACCGAGATCAAGTGCACGTCCCTGCTGCCCCTGGAGGACGTGGTGCGGGTGGTGACACACGAGGACTGCATCACAGAGGTACGGGGTGGCAGCCAGGAGGACACTGGGCTCTGCACTGGTTGTCCCCTGACGGTGTCCCTGCCCCTTTCCCCATCCCTGACAGGTGAAGATGGCCTATGTGAACTTTGTCAACCACTGCTATGTGGACACGGAGGTGGAGATGAAGGAGATCTACACCAGCAACCACATCTGGACCCTCTTTGAGAACTTCACCCTGGACATGGCCCAGGTGCTTGGGGAGGGTTGGGTGGGAGGGACACAGCAGTGGTGGCTCGGATGGGGACAGGGTGGTGTCACCAAGGCTCCTTTGAATCCTCCTGCAGGGCATGGATACACATGTGGGACCTCATTCAGCTGCCACACTTGGGGCTGGGGGGTGGTCAGGGCTCTCTGTCCCTCTGGGCAGACAGGAGCTGGCCCTGGTGCCATCAGTGCCCTCCCTGTCCTCACAGATGTGCAAGAAGAGGGAGAAGCGCCTGCCGGACGCCACGCTGGAGAAGTACGTGCTGACGGTGGTGCTGGACACCATCAACGCGTTCTTCAGCTCGCCCTTCTCAGAGAACAGCACCTCACTGCAGGTGACAAGGGTGGGCAGGGTGGCAGAGGGGGACAGCAGCTCAGCCAGGCCCCCAAAACACAGTTTGGATGCATGTACTGACAGTCCTGTCTCCTCCAGACCCACCAGACCATCGTGGTGCAGCTCCTCCAGTCCACCATGAGGCTCCTGGAGTGTCCCTGGCTGCAGCAGCAGCACAAGAGCTCGGTGGAGTCCTGCATCCGCACACTGGCCATGGTTGGTAAGGAGCCACTGCCGTGCCCAGGGGACAGGGGACAGGGCCACCCTGGGCCAGCAGCGAGCAGGACACTCTGTCCCTCCTGTGGGGGTGGCAGGACACCGTGGTGAGGGGCTGCCAGCTGGGGATGGGGACATTTCAGCTCCAGGATGGGCTTTTTTTGAGCTTCATCTCAGCATTCCCAGGATAATGTGAGGATAACCAGAGCCTGGGCTTGGCTGGGAGCTCCCTGGTGTGTCCTTGCCTGGACACAAAGCCAACATTGACAGTGGTTTTCCCTGGCCAGGACTTTGCCCTCAGTGTGCAGCTGCCTGACTCAGGCTGAGGGCTGTTAGCACTGAGTCACCGTGGAAAGGATTGCTGGTGGCTGGGCTCTGGGTGGGGATTTCCCTTTGGAATTCCAGGCAGGGTGCTTGCAGCCTCCCCACGCTGGGCTTTCCCAACCAAAAACTGGGGCTGGGGCCAGTTTCCACCCTGTGAGATGCTGTGGGTTTGGGGACATGTGTGAACACTCCAGCCCATACTGCCCTGGAGGAGTTTACTGATGTATTTACCCCAAATCTCTGCTGCAAACGAGGTGAACACTGGTGAAGGGATGCCCAGACAGGGTGGTGGGACCCAGCTGGGTGATGGCTGTGCCAACCCCACCCCTGTGTCCCTCAGCCAAGAGCCGCTCCATCGCTCTGCCCATGGACCTGGACGCCCACGTGAGCTCCCTGCTCAACAGCAGCTCCACCAGCACGGTGCAGAGGAACACCTCCAGCTACAAGGCAGCCACACGCACCTTCCCTCGTGTGTCCACCACCCCCAACCAGTGGGACTACAAGAACATCATCGAGAAGCTACAGGTACGGGGCAGGGCGTGGCGGGGCTCAAGAGGGCTCTGGCATCGCAGGGTCCCCCTCCTGTGTGTCCCCTGGCTCTAAGGGGTTGCTGTGGCCTGCAGGACATCATCAACGCCCTGGAGGATCGCCTGAAGCCGCTGGTGGAGGCCGAGCTGTCCGTGCTGGTGGATGTCCTGCACCGGCCAGAGCTGCTCTTCATGGAGGGCACGGAGGCGTTCCAGCGCTGCGAGAGCGGGGGGTTCCTGTCCAAGTGAGCCTGGGCTGGGGGTGCTGGGGGTGCTGGGAAGGGTTTGAGACCCTCACCATGGGTGCTGGGAAGGGGTTGGGAGCCTCATCCTGGGCAGGCTGTGCATCCCTGTGTGCCTGCAGCTGGAGGGGCGATGGGGGTGGCTCCCCCTGGGATGCCCAGGTCCCTCCCGGCTGTGTGACAATGGCTTTGCTGTGCCAGGCTGGTGCAGCACACCAAGGACCTCATGGAGACAGAGGAGAAGCTCTGCATCAAGGTGCTGAGGACGCTGCAGCAGATGCTGGTGAAGAGGAACAAGTATGGAGAGAGGGTGAGCAGCATGATGTGTGTCCATCCAGCCCCACTCCCAGGCTGGCAGAGCCCACCCTGGGCACCCAGGGGCGCTCAGCTGGTTCTGCCCTGGCCCCAGCCTTGGCGTGGGGACACTGGTGATGTTTGTTTGCCTTGGCAGGGCAACCTGCTGCGGAAAATGCTCATGAACAATTACCTGCAGAACAAGAGGTCCAGCTCCAAGGGGGAGATGGGGGATGCTGCTGGGGGAGGTGAGTGCCCCTCTCCTGCCCCTTCCCCTCAAACAGCGACGATGGGACCAGGTCTGTGGCTCGTTGCCAGCTCCACAGAGGAGCAGAGGGTTTGGGGAGGTGAAGGGATGGCACTGAGATGCCCCTGGCAGTGGTGGAGCTGTGCTGGCCCTGTGCTGCCACAGCCTTACATCCCTGCTGTCCTCTGACACAGGCCAGGACCAGGACTGGTCAGCCATTGCTGCTGTCCAGTGCCGGCTGGACCGTGAAGGGGCCACCAAGCTGGTGGCTGACCTCATCATGAACACCAAGAACGAGAAGATCTTCCAGGAGAGCATCCTGCTGGCCATCCGCCTGCTGGATGGAGGCAACACCGAGATCCAGGTGCTGAGGGGAGTTGGGCAGCCAGGGGTTGATGTGGGCAGGCTGAGGGTCCAGTGCTCAGCCCCGGGCAGAGCAAACAAACCTCTTGTTTGTGCTGAAATCTGACGATTGGAGTTTCCCAGCTCCATGGCTGGATGAAGGGCTGCAGGCTGTGGGAAGAGCAGGTGGCTCCAGGTTGTTTCTGGAGTTCTGCTGATGCCCTCTGCCGGGAATTCCTAAAATGGCTCAGGGCTGCAGCGCTTGTGGGGGACCTCCAGGGTTTTCCCAAGCCCTTTGTCACAGAGAAGCTGAAAAATGGTGTGTGCAAAACCCAGTGGGGCTCCAGCAAAAGCCAGATTATCCTGGCAATGCCTGCAGTGCTGAGGCTGCTGCCCAGAGGGACAGGCAGGGACACTTCGGACCCCGTGGTGGGGACTGAAGCGAGCGCCCTTTCACCAGAAATCCTTTTACAACCTCATGACGAGCGACAAGAAGTCCGAGAAGTTCTTCAAGGTTCTGCACGACCGGATGAAGAAGGCGCAGCAGGAGACCAAGTCCACGGTGTCGGTGAATATGAGTGACATCGGGAACAAACCCCGTGAGGACAAGGACGAGCCAGAGCCTGGCACCAAAGGTATGGGCACTGCCCCTTGTCCCCTCAGGAAGGCCAGCGCTGGCTCGGTGACAGGCTGAGCTGAGGAGGGGACAATTCCTATGGTGGTGTTCACAGGGGTCTCAGGATGAGGGGAGAGATGAGAATGTTGACTCTAAGTTTTAGAAGGTTTGATTTATTATTTTATGATATATATTATATTAAAACTATACTAAAAGAATAGAAGAAAGTCCATCCAGCACAGGCTGAGCTGAGGAGGGGACAATTCCTATGGTGGTGTTCACAGGGGGAAGAGATGAGAATGTTGACTCCATGTTTCAGAAGGCTTGATTTATTATTTTATTATATATATTATATTAAAACTATACTAAAAGAATAGAAGAAAGGATTTCATCAGAAGGCTGGCTAAGATTAGAATAAGAAAGAATGATAACAAAGGCTTGTGGCTCAGACAGAGAGTCCGAGCCAGCTGGGCTGTGATTGGCCATTAATTAGAAACAACCACATGAGACCAATCCCGGATGCACCTGTTGCATTGCACAGCAGCAGATAACCATTGTTTGCATTTTGTTCCTGAGGCTTCTCAGGAATAAAAATCCTAAGGAAAGGGTTTTCCATAACACGTGTCTGTGCCATATTCCCTCCAGGACGAGGAGACGCCTTCCTGCTGCCCGGCACCCCCACGAGGTACCCGATGGCCGTGGGGTTCCGCAAGGGCCACGAGCCCGGGGAGCAGGGCCAGAACAACGAGATGGGGGTGACAGTGCTGATCATGGAGCCCATCCTGCGCTTCCTGCAGCTGCTCTGTGAGAACCACAACCGGGACCTGCAGGTTGGTGCTGGAGCCATGGGGTTCTGGGGGGTCAGCTCTGGGCTTGGGCTGGGGGAAGGTTGGAGACAAAACGATGCAGACACGCTGCTGTTCTCGAGGTAAAAGGGAAAGTTTATTTTCTGACTCTAACATTTATAGGTTTCTAAAAGTGACAGTGTACTGGAGGGTGACAGTGCCACCTCTCCAATGGCACCGGGCAAACCAATGGTCCATCAAATTTTTTCCTCCTCTATAACAGAATGCAAAACAATCAGTTATTTACAGGAAGTGCGTGAGAAAGTTTGTTACAAGGATGTAAATATCAGAAGGCTTAGAAAATCTTTAAAAATCAGGGCGACAGTTGGGATCTGCCCCAGTTTGGCCCCAAAATTCCGTGGCACCCAGCAGCTCTGTGCCTCAGTTTCCCCATGTGCAGTGCACCATCCAGCTTGGGGCTGTGGGAGGAGTTCATGGCAGGAGTGGCTGTGGGACTGAGGTCTGAAGGTTACAGGGGCAGTCCCAGCCCAAATGTCCCTCAAACTCCAGCTGGAGGCGTGTGGGGAGAGAGGGATGGGGACTCCATTGCTGGGCTCTGCTCCACAGAACTTCCTGCGGTGCCAGAACAACAAAACCAACTACAACCTGGTGTGTGAGACGCTGCAGTTCCTGGACATCATGTGTGGCAGCACCACGGGCGGGCTGGGGCTGCTCGGCCTCTACATCAACGAGTACAACGTGGCTCTCATCACCCAGACCCTGGAGACCCTGACCGAGTACTGCCAGGGGCCCTGCCACGAGAACCAGGTCTGGGGGGCCTTCCCCAAAGCTCATCACAGACCAGGGGAGCTTCTGGGGGGATGTGGGGGAAGCAGGGACCGGTTTTGGGCTCAGAATGTGGAGCAGAATGTGGGCAGCAGAGGTCACAGTGTTCCTGCACAGGTTACCAGCTGCTGCTTGGCTGCAAAATGGGGGGTAAATAAAGGGGGGGAAATAATTCAGTGGTGTGAATGGGTCCTTTGCAGGGAGAGGGGAGGTTTGGGGGCCCAGGGCTGCAGGCAGGGCAGTGTTTCAGACCAGGGCTGTGCTGGAGGGTGGAGCTGGGAGGACTGGCAGGATCTGTGGGATAACACACTGCCCGACTCCCCCAGAGCTGCATCGTGACCCACGAGTCCAACGGGATCGACATCATCACAGCCCTGATCCTAAACGACATCAGCCCCCTCTGCAAGTACAGGATGGACCTGGTCCTGCAGCTGAAGGTGCACAGAGGCCTGGGCTGGGCTGCTAGGAATGTGTCTGTGTGTCACTGCGTGTGTCACTGCGTGTGCCACTGCGTGTGCCACTGCGTGTGCCACTGCGTGTGTCACTGCGTGTGCCACTGCGTGTGTCACTGCGTGTGCCACTGCCAGGACTCACGGGCAGGGTCACAGGGTGTGCTGTGGGGTGAGGTTGTCACTGTAGAGGGGGCTCTGTCTGTGTCAGACCCTTGGGTGTGGGGGCAGATGGGCTCGGTGGGGCAGAGCTGGGGCATCTCCACCACACTCAGATGCCCCTGGCACAAGGGAGTTGGATAATTCTGCCCACCCCAAATCCCTGGGCAGTGGCAGGGCACAGCTCCCCTCATCAAGGGTTTCTCCTCACCAGGACAATGCCTCCAAGCTCCTCCTGGCCCTCATGGAGAGCAGGCACGACAGCGAGAACGCCGAGCGGATCCTCATCAGCCTCCGTCCCCAGGAACTGGTGAGGGAACTGGGAACGTCCCACTGAGCCCCCAGCCCATGTCCTGGCTCATGCTGCAGTTTCTGCCTCCCTCCTCCACGACCCACATCCTCTGCCCTGGGTCCTGGCTGCAGTTTCTGCCTCCCCTGCCCCACTGCTTCTCCTCCTGCCCCAATCCTGGCTGGAGGAGGAAGCAGGGAGTGGGGAGGAGCTCAGTGCCCCTGTGCTGCCTTGCAGGTGGATGTGATTAAGAAGGCCTATCTGCAGGAGGAGGAGTGTGAGAATGCTGAGGTTTCCCCCCGGGAAGTTGGACACAACATTTATATCCTGGCGCTGCAGGTAGGGAGCTGTAAAAGCATCCTGCCAGGCTGTGCTCACAGGTTGCACTTTTCCCTCCGTAATTATGCACATTTCCCTCCATAATTCTGCACATTTCCCTCCATAATTTTGCACATTTCCTGCAGCCAGATTGGCCTCCCTGGAGAGCCAAATGTGCCTTTGGCTGTGGGGAGCAGCCATGGCTTGCTGGCCATCCTGTGCCCCGTGTCCCCCTGCCGCGTGTGCTGGGGGCTGCCTGCCATGCTGTGCTCACTGTCACCACCCCTGTCCCCCTCCCAGCTCTCCCGACACAACAAGTCTCTGCAGCAGCTCCTGAAGCCAGTGAAGCGAATCCAGGAGGAGGAGGAGGAGGGAATCTCATCCATGGTACGGAGAAGCACAGCCCCCACAATCCGCCCTGATCTGAGGCTGTAAAAAGCCTTTGCAGAGCCCACCTGGGCTTTGTTGTTCAGGATTTGATGGATTTTGGTGGGATTAAAGAGGGAGAGACACCTGAATGCCCTTTTAGCCAGAGGTAGGAGCCCAGAGGTGTGTGTGCCCTGCTGTGGGGTGACACAGACTGGTGGCCCTGGGGGGGTCCTGCCCTTACACACTTCCCTTCCCTTCCCTTCAGAAAGGAAGGGCCGAGTCCTTTGCTGCTGTTCCTGGCCCAGGTACCTCAGATCCCGACAAGATTCAGCAGGAATGTGATTTCCCCGGGGGTTTTGTGAGCACCGGTTTGTAATTTGTGGATTAGCAGCACTTGGATGTAATTATTGCAGGGAATCGATTGTCTGTCACGGCGGGGAGCGCTCGCACCCCTCACAGAAGCTTTAATTCATTTGCTTTTCCCTGGAAACCTCATCAGCTGTGGGAGATGTTGAGGCATGTTGGATCCTCATCCTCTCCCTTTCCCTTTCCCATCCAGCTCAGCCTTAACAACAAGCAGCTGTCACAGATGCTGAAGTCCACGGCCCCAGTGCAGGAGGAAGAGGAGGATCCACTGGCTTATTATGAGAAGCACACATCCCAAATCG
Source organism: Molothrus aeneus (assembly GCF_037042795.1). NCBI lineage: Eukaryota > Metazoa > Chordata > Aves > Passeriformes > Icteridae > Molothrus > Molothrus aeneus. Next base: position 2,118,372 of record NC_089669.1, on the reverse strand, counting down.
AGGCAAGACTTCCTGGCTGTTGGCTTTCCATGAATCCCACCTGGCTCCAGATGCCTCATGTCTGATTATCTTGCACCAAGAGCTGCCCCCTCTTCCCACGGCCATGCTGGCAGGAGCATTAACTCCAGGAACTGAGGGATGAGCAGCCCCCTGGGCCCTGCCCTTCTCTCCCAGCAGCAGTGGGATGCAGCTGATCCAGCAGCCTCATCCTTGGCATGGATCCCCCATTCCCACACTCCCGCTTACCCCAGCCAGAGCTGCCTCTGCTGGGGGAACTTTGGAAGCTTTTAAATAAGGGGCTGACAATATTTAGACCCTGTGAAGCTGGAGGGAGGAGGGGTAGGCAGAGCTGGATGTGAGAAGGAGGAAAAATCCCCAGCAGGGCAGGATCTGAGGGCTGTGCATCCTGCAGATCGTGCGGCTGGACCGGAGCATGGAGCAGATCATCTTCCCTGTGCCTGGGATCTGTGAGTTCCTCACCAAGGAGACCAAGTACAGGCTCTTCACCACCACGGAGCAGGACGAGCAGGGCAGCAAAGTCAGTGACTTCTTTGACCAATCCTCCTTCCTGCACAACGAGATGGAGTGGCAGAAGAAGCTGCGCAGTAAGAGCAAGGCAGAGCCTCCCTCCCTCCCTCCCCTGGGCTGCCCCGCTGGGAATCTGGGACATTCCTGCAGGGAAAGGGCTGGGAATGGCATGGCTGAGCTGCCTGAGCTCTGCAGAGCACCACACACCTGGCACAGTGCAGGGAGTGAGGGTTGAAATCCCAGCCATGGGCTCCTCTGTGCTCTCAGGGCACCTTGCTCATGTTCCCTGGGATTCCAGCTGAGGTGTTTTCCCTGGAGAGCCCTTTCAGTTGCCTTCTCCTAAGCCAGGGTCTTGTAGCTGCACGTGGGAAATAAAACCTGTTTCTCTGCCCCCTGCAGACCTGCTCAGGGGCTTCCAGGGTGGAAATCCTGGCTGTAAATCCCAGGAACTGAATAGAGGGTTGCACTATGGATACTGGGATGCAGCTGAGGAGTAGTGTAGGAGCTGAGAGGGAGGACAGAGCCAACCTGATTCCAGGGTCTCAGAGCAGGTTTCCAGAGGGCTGGGAGACCAAGGAATGTGAGCAGAGTCACTTAGAAGGTGCACTCCTCTTCTAACAGATGGACAGGAATGTTTTCAAAACACTTCATGAATGGTTTGAAGAAGGTGGGAGGCTGGGTTGGTCTGGGGGCAGCAGCTGCAGAGCCCACAGGGGTCTGGGGTGGCACAGGGGGGCTCCAGGAGGGCACAGGGGCTCCAGGAGGACCCGGTTGGCACGAGGCTGGCTGAGGTTTGTGTGTTGCCTCCTCTCCCCCCAGGCATGCCGCTGATGTACTGGTTCTCCCGCAGAATGACGCTCTGGGGAAGCATTTCCTTCAACCTGGCCGTCTTCATCAACATCATCATTGCTTTCTTCTACCCCTACGTGGAAGCCACTTCCATGGGTAAGTGTCCAGGCATCTGCTGCTCCTCGGGGTGGGAGGAGCAGGTCCTTGGGCCGGAAAAAGGCAGATCCCTGAGCTGCTACAACCCCAGGTCCTTTCTGCTGCATAAAGGATTAATCAGGATTTCAGTTTCCAGCCCTCCCACCCCTTCCTCCTCAAGGAAACCTCTCTTCTCCTGGGCTGCCCTTCCCCTGTTTGTACAATGTGGGGAGCAGTGATGGGATACGTTCCTGCTGTCGGGGAAAGCCTCCATCACCTACAGTGGTTCTGAGCTCTTGGATAAAAGATGTTAGAAAATGCATCAGCAAAAACCACCTGAACCAGCACAAAGCCTGCAGTGCAGCATCATCATTTCTGATAAAGAGCTTGTGACAGTGTTCACAGGGGGCTCAGGTTGAGGGAAGAGATGAGGATCTGACTCCATGTTTCAGAAGGCTGATTTATTATTTTATTATATATATTATATTAAAACTATACTAAAAGAATAGAAGAAAGGATTTCATCACAAGGCTAGCTAAGAATAGAATAAGAAGGAATGATAACAAAGGTTTGTGGCTTGGACAGAGAGTCCGAGCCAGCTGGGCTGTGATTGGCCATTAATTAGAAACAACCACATGAGCCCAATCCCAGATGCACCTGTTGCATTCCACAGCAGCAGATAACCATTGCTTACATTTTGTTCCTGAGGCCTCTCAGCTTCTCAGGAGGAAAAAAATCCTAAGGAAAGGGTTTCTCATAAAAGCTGTCTGCGACAAGAGCTCATTGGTGTGGCTGGGCAGCCTGGCAGCAGCAGTGCCCCTGCCTTTAGCATCCATGTGTTCCTCTTGCCAGGAGTGCTGGATTCCCCGCTGATCTCCCTGCTCTTCTGGATCCTGATCTGCTTCTCCATCATGGCCCTGTTCACCAAGCGCTACGGGGTGAGGCCGCTGCTGGTGGCCCTGATCCTGCGCTCCATCTACTACCTGGGCATCGGGCTCACCCTCAACATCCTGGGCGCTCTCAATGTGAGTTCTCCGCCTGCTGGGGGATCAGGAGTGTCCCACATTCCCAGAGCACAGCCAACCCCACTCCCTCCTGCGCAGAGGATCAGTAACGGGACATCACGCCGTGATCAATATGATCAAGTGAAGCCAATTTATTACAAAATCAAGCCATTTTTATACTATTCTCTATTGTTCGTGCCTCAAGCTAATACACGATTGGTTAAATCCTTTTTATGCACGCATTTTAATATTTCAGTTAATTTTAGTTAGTCTTCCTTCTTCATGTGTCTCACTGGGGTTTTCTTGTCTGCCTCTGCATCCTGAGCTGTCTGCTTCTGAGCATGTTCTTCTCCTTTTGTGTCCTTCAAGGACACGGTGACCTTACTTCTCAGAGTTTAGTTGTTAATTGCTGCCCCAAGATGTGCAGGATGTCTCTGTTTCGGCCCGTGTGTCCGAAAAACGAGTCAGAGCTCTTCACTTTTTGGTCTTGAGGTTGTTTATTAATTCTTAGCTATAAAATTTTCTTTCTGCCCAGCCAAGATCTGCTCAGCAGGGCAGCCACAGGCACTCTGACCGCCCTCAGGGTGGTGTTGTCTTTTTATACTACCAACTACATATAACATATTTACACTTAATTCCCAATACCCATCTCCTATGTTAGACAGTGCACTTCTACTCTAAACCAATCCCAAAGTGCCAACATCACTGCAGAAAATGGAGAGCAGAAGAAGAAAGGCTGGACATGCCCAAGTCCCTCCATCTTATCCCCATAACCCCCATACCAAAAATCCTAAAATCGACCTTTTCACCCTGTGATAATTTTATTATTATGCTATTTAAACTTCTGTGACTTTCAGGTCCTCATACAAAGCTGGTAACTTGCTCCAGGGGTCACAATCAAATCCCCAGGTGCTCTGGGCTGTGTGCCAGGGTCTCTGAGCCCCCCGGCAACTCTGGACACCCAGAGGGGTGACTGAGTTCCAACACTTACTCAGTCTATATGAGGGCTGGTTTGTGCATATGTTGCACATGTCCATTGTCCTGCAAAAAACTCTCAACACCCTCCTGTTTCTGGCTGTCCCCAGCTGACCAACAAGATCGTGTTCGTGGTGAGCTTCGTGGGCAACCGAGGCACCTTCATCCGTGGCTACAAGGCCATGATCATGGATGTGGAATTCCTCTACCACGTGGGCTACATCGTGACCAGTGTCCTGGGGCTCTTCGTGCACGAGCTCTTCTACAGCATCCTGGTATGATCAGTTCAGGAGCCTGGGGAGCACAGGCAGCCTGGCTGCTGCTTTAGGAGCTGGAAGGTTCCTGTGACACCTCCCAGGGGCTGATTGATAGCGGAGAGAACAATTCCCTGTGCTCTAATCTTTGCATGGGCTGAGCTTTCTGCCTCCTGACAGCATCTATTGCTGTCTCTCTCCTGGTCCTGGCCTGTATCTCTCCTTCTAATCTGCTGTGTGCTTTATCTGGGTCAGCTGGGAGGCAACGTGAGCTGCCGAGGGCAGAGCCAGGGTACATGTGGCCTATTCTTGGCTCTCCTGCTGTGTATAAGTCACTCCATTCTTCTCTGCTTCCCTTCAGTAAGCTGGGAAACTTAAAGGCTTTGTGAGGAAAGTTAGTCAAGGTCTGCTGAGCGAACCAAGATCTCAGGATAAAAGGGGATATAGATAGGCCAGGCATTATCAAGAGAAGCACTCAGCAGCATTTCTTTGCTCCTGGGTCCTTTCAGCTGTTTGACTTGATCTACCGTGAGGAGACCTTGTTTAATGTCATCAAAAGCGTGACACGGAACGGGCGCTCCATCCTGCTGACTGCCCTGCTGGCCCTCATCCTCGTCTACCTCTTCTCCATCGTGGGCTTCCTGTTCCTGAAGGACGACTTCATCCTCGAGGTGGACCGGCTGCCGGACAGGAAAGCCAAAGGTTGGGCAGTGCTGGGGGTGGTGGGACACTGTGGGACCCTCCACAGCACATCTCGGGGGGTGCTGGCTGGGGTTTTACACTGGGAGCACTGGTTCTGGGCTCACAGAGAGGACAGCTTTGTGCTCGTGCTGCACAGAGCAGGGTTTGGGGTTGGTGGTGGCAGGGAAGGGGGCACAATGAAGGGTCAGCTCTGTGGGGTCTCAACTCTGAGAAAAAGCTTCAGGGCCCAGGAAAAGTAGGAGAATATGAGGCAGGCTTTGCCCAGGAAGGTTGGCATCTTCCTGGGAGCCCATGGCAGTGGTTTGCTGGGGAGAGGTGCTGCTCTCACAGGGCTGGGGTCTCTTCCTTGCAGATGATCCCTTGGGGATGCAAAAGAACGTGGAGAGCTTCATGGAGTCGTGCAGCAGTGACAAAATCAGCTGCTCTGCTGCACCCACTGCCTTGGAAGGTAAGAGAGCCCTGTGGAAATGCCAGCTGTGTGTGGCAGTGTGGATTTGCCAGCCAGCTGAGGAAAATCCCAGCTTTTCCAAGGCAGAAACTCAATCTGCTTCCTGGGATGTATTGGGCAAGAGGCCTGTGAATTTTGCACTGACCCTGGCATAAAAAATGTTGGGGTGGATTGATTTAATCAGAAAGGAGGTGGGAGCTGCAGGAGGGTTTGGCTGCTGGAGGAGCTGCTGGCTGGGACATCACAGCAGCAGCAGCTGCTCCTGTGTCACTGCCACTGCAGCTGGAGCCATGCCACTGCCAGGCTCTGTGCTCTGCTGTGCTCTGAGTCCTTGCCCTGCTCTCCTCCCCAGAAGCAGAGCCAGAGCAGTGGGAACGCGCCTGTGACACGCTGCTCATGTGCATCGTCACCGTCCTCAACCACGGCCTGCGCAACGGCGGCGGCGTGGGGGACATCCTGAGGAAACCCTCCAAGGATGTGAGTGGGGACAGCACCTGGGACTTCTTTCCTCTGCCAAACCCTGCTGCAATCACGGCTGGCCCTTCTTCCTGGGAGCTGCAACACATCCAGCTCCATCTCTCACGTTCTCCTCCTCCCTGGTGCCTCAGCCACAGCTGTGTCACAGGGCTGGCTGGAGCAGAGCTGTGCAAGACACCCAATTCTCCCTCTCATCCATTGCAGGAGTCCCTGTTCCCTGCTCGAGTTGTCTACGACCTCCTCTTCTTCTTCATTGTCATTATCATTGTCCTCAACCTCATCTTTGGAGTCATTATTGACACCTTTGCTGATCTGAGGAGCGAGAAACAGAAGAAGGAAGAGATCCTGAAGACCACCTGTTTTATTTGTGGTGAGCACTGGGAATACAGGAATTGCCCTAAAGCTCTTCCTCCCCTCCCAGGTTGGGGGAAGGAAAAGAATTTCAGCTGGATTCTGGTTTTTATTTATCACTGCAAAACTTGAATCTGTTCATTGAGGGGTCACTGCACTGGGATGGGTTTAAACAAGGGCACAGCTGGAGGGAAATTCTCAGAGCTGTTCCTCACCCTGCTAATGAGGTGTTAAACTAAAACCACATTGTGGGATTCTTGTCGCTGTGCATGTCAGCACTGAGACCTTCCCTTGGCCAGTGGGGGAAAAAAGCAGCAAATCACTGGAGAAATATAATAGAGAAAATGCTCTGGAATCCTTTCAGTCAGCAGTAGGCATAAAAAAAAAAAAGAAAACCCCAGTAAATCTCTCTGCTTTTTTCCTCTAAAGATCCTCTGGGTTTATTTTACTGGGCAGAGGCAGAGCCAGCAGGACATGGAAGGGGGTGAAAGATCCCTTCCAACCCAAACCATTCCATGATTCTCTGATTCTGTGATTTTATACAGAAGTCTCCTGAACCCCCAGCTGGGTTGTTGCCCCCTGGTTTGGATGTGTATGTGCTAAATGCCAACTAATTACTAAAAGCACTTAAATGTCACCTTTAGGAGAGGATGCACTGGGCTGAATTTCCTTCCACGTTTGCTGCTCACTCACTTCCTCCCTGTCCTCCTCCTCCCTTCCTTGCTTTTCCCAGGGCTGGAAAGGGACAAATTTGACAACAAGACCGTGTCCTTTGAGGAGCACATCAAATATGAGCACAACATGTGGAACTACCTGTACTTCATCGTGCTGGTGCGGGTGAAGAACAAGACTGACTACACCGGCCCTGAGAGCTACGTGGCACAGATGATCAAGGTACAGGTGCCCTCAGGGCAGCTCCTTGGCCATCCCAACCTGCCTCCCCTAGGGATATTGGGAACAAGGGGCTGGCCAAGGAAAAACAGCTCTGGGAAGTCCTTTTGGAAAATACTGGATAATGGTGCAGTGCCTGAGGTTGTTCTTTGCTGGTTTTTTCCATGTGGTCTGTTTGAAGGTTTGTCCTGTGGGTTGAAGGGTTGAACCAAGCAGGGAGTGGGGCTTCAATGGGGTTTCTAGGCAAGGGAGGGAAAGGAAAGCAAGGAAAGAAAAACCTCTGCACTTAAGCCCATGAATCAACCTAGAAATGGAGCATGCATGAAAAAAAAGGCAGATTTTTTCAAAGATTTTTCTTTAATCCTTAAGCACAGGGAGGCTGCCTGTTAAACCCTATCTTCCCTCCTCCTCTCTGACCCCTCACCCCAACTCCCCTTGTCCATGGTCACGTTCCCAGAACAAGAACCTGGACTGGTTCCCCCGGATGCGAGCCATGTCTCTGGTCAGCAATGAAGGGGAAGGGGAGCAGAACGAGATCCGCAATCTGCAGGACAAACTCAACACCACCATGAAGCTCGTGTCCCACCTCACCTCCCAGCTGAACGAGCTGAAGGAACAGGTATGGAAATGGGAAATCCCCTGGAGGAACCCTCTGTCCTTCCCAAAATAGCCACCTAGGGCAGGGAATGGGAGAAAGGACCTGCCCAAGGCAGCACAAAGACAAGCACAGGGCTCCTGCAGCTCTTTTTTGGGGGAATTGGGGACACCTGGGACACGTGGGTTTGGGAAGCGCCTCACCAGCTCAGAGCTTGCTGGCAGAGGCTCAAAGCAGCACAGTCAGACACTTGGGAAGAACATCCAAGAGCAGGAGGGCCTGGAATTGCCTCAGCGTGTCCTTGTTGGAATTGCAGATGACGGAGCAGCGGAAGCGCAGGCAGAGGATGGGGTTTGTGGATGTCCAGAACACCATGAACCACTGAGACACAGCTCCAGCCACCGAGGGACTGCACCTGTGTCAGCTGAGGAGGCTGCTCCTCCTCCCTGGGCTCCAGGCATGGATTGTCACTGCCTGGGGACAATGGACCACATGGAAAGGGGTTCCCAGGCATCATCTCCCTTAGAGCTTGCAAGCAATCCCAGGAGCTGGGACTGGCCCGAGCCCACCCCACACCTGGGCCCAGGTGTTTTTCCAACACCCTCGTAGGAAGATAAACCATACAGGACTTTCATTCCTCATTGCAATAACTCTTTTATTTTGCAACTGTGGAGGGTTGTATCTTTATCTCCATGTGCTCCAGCCCCCCTCAGCTGTGGGGTAAGTAGCTGTAGGGCCGCACTATTTAACTTATTCCGAGTGCCACTTGTCCCTGTGGATATTTGCCAAGCAGCCCTCGTTATCTGCTCTGCCTGCTCCACGCTGACCCCTCTCCATTTACAGAATTCTCTCCGTTCTGTGGTGCAGTAAAGAGCAGCTGAACTCAAGGAGGTGGATTTAATTTAATTAACTTGCCAGATGAGGAGCTGAGCTTGTCCTAGTGGGAACTAAAAGTCTTTTGCCTTCTGTGGACCAAGGATTTTTGGGCAGCAGTAGTAGGAGCCTGCAGGTTTACAGGAGTTCACTGTGAAGGGGTGTCCTGTGTTTTAGTTTCATCTCTGGTGTAATGTTTTACCTTTTTTTTTTGGTTGTTTTGTTTGGTTTTTTTTTTTTTTTAGTTGTTATCATTGTTACTTAAGAACTGAAGTGTAAATTGCCTTAACTAAATTAAATACAGAATCATGTTATAATAAAAACTTCAACGTGGTAAAGAAAGTCCCCTCCCTGTGCCCTCTGTGTGATGGGGCTGTGGAACAGAACCCAAAGCAGGGCTGGAACCCAAGGTGCTCCCCAGCCTGCTGCTCCCAGCTCCAGGTGTTGCACATCCCCTGCCAAACGCTGCCGTGAAGAGCCACCACCAGCACCAGCCTTGGTTCCTGGAGCTCTGGACCAGAGCCTGCTGCAGTTTCAAATTCTTTCACTGCCTGCCAGGAAATCACTGCTGAAACCCATAAAAAGGAGCAGCTGTTGGTGCTGTGGAGCCCTGGCACAGCTCTGCTCCAGACACTCATCCTTCCCAAGCCAGCCCCAGCTCCAAGCCCAAGAACAGACACTGATGAAAGCAGTAAAGCTCTAAAAAAGAATAAAAAAGCCCATAACAGTGAAGTTGCAGAACACTTGAAATGTGTTTATGGCTCCATCTAGCAGCATGTCATTTAATCCTGCCTTCACCCTCAGCTCTGCACTAACCCACACATCCCTCTCCTCAGGCTGGGGGGAATCTGCACAGAGCCTGGCTCCTGCAGCAGCAGCTGATTAAAATCTCAATTAAACTCGTGCTCCACTGTCACCATGGCAAAGTCACCCTCTGTCCTCTCTGTCTCCTCCGAAGGAAAATAAATGTGGTGATTAAAGTTCTCCCTCCCTGCACTGCCCTGGTCCCTGAGCTAACACACAAACACAAGCACAGAGAGGTTTTCATATCCTCTCTGTTCTCTTCACAAGAACATTTAAAGCTGCACCTCCTCCCTCTGGGCAGCTCCTGCTTGTTCCATCTTTTGAGATGCAAAGGGCCAGGTTTGACACCACAACGTTCCCTTCCCTACGTTGCTCCAGCAGGGATGGATGTGCTCAGCTCTGCCCCAGATTCTCAGCAGCAAAAAAGGAGGCACTAAATATGAAGAATGTAAAGGGTAGGGCTGAACAAAAATGCTGTTGCTAAGAGGAATAAGTGGTTTTATTCATCATGGCAACACACAGAGCTTCAGGGATATGTACAGTGGAGAAGCTGAGAGCTGGGCCCTCACTTCAAGTCATCCTCGGGTTTCTTGGCAGAGAACTTTTCCCGCAGTCTTTTCCACGTCCCTTTTTTCCTGTCTTCCATCTGTCTCAGAATGTCTGCAAAAAGGAGAAGGGAGACAGAGATGGGGCCAGAACAAGATAAGCAGGCAAGCAGAGAAATGAAACCCTCTTAAAACAGCTCTGCCTTCCATCTGATTTCCTTTCCTGACTTCTCTTCTTAATGAATTTTCATTCCAGGCCCGAGGCGAGGTTGGTTTCCCTTCCAATCAATGCAGGGAGTCTCTTATCACCAACAACTGATACTCAGTTTCCACGCACTGCAATCAAAGTCAGGAACTGGAGCAGAACAAAGCTGCTCTGGCTCCCAGCTCTGCCCTTCCTAAGGGATGTGGTGAGAGCATTTCTGCATGGGGCACCAGCTCCTTCCCAGGGTCTGACACACAAGGAATACCAAGGGAATTGGAAGATGGTGAAAGAGAAGCTGAGCTCAGTGTTGGGCTGATGTAGCAAATGTGTTCCTTCCACACAGATCCTGCTGTCTGACCCCACAGGGCCTTTGCAAACCCTCTGTGGTTCCTGACAGTGCAAAATCCAATGGATTCCTCACCCCAAAATATTGAGTTACTCCTATTCCTGAATTACTCCTCATCCAACACCTCCACAGAATTGCAGGCAGCTCCTTGGCACCCTCCAGTCCCAGGGGCTGAGGAGGGATGCAAGGGAGCACCCCAAAAACCAGAACATCCTTTTCCCCTGCCCTGCCCTCTCAGAGCAAGCCCAGCAGCAGTACCTGTAGCCAGGATTGTCCTGCAATCCTCCACTGTCACCCCGGTGAAGGTGGTGTCTTTCAGGCGTGGGTACTTCCCAGGGGAGCAGCAAAAGGAGGGAGAGAGACAAAGAAGTCACTTGCAGTGCATGAAAAAGGCACAAATGTCACCAGCTGGCTCAGTCTGAGAGTGCTTTCAGCTGGGATTCATCCACACCAAGAACCAGGCCTGCCCTGCTCACCCAGCAGCTGCCCTGGGCGACCACAGGCACGGCTGCATCATCCACCCCTCAGCTGTCCCTCAGGCATTCCCAGCAATGCTGCCATTCCCAGCAATGCTGCCATTCCCAGCAATGCTGCAGCAGGTGGGGGCTCCCCCCCAGAGAGAGGGGCAGAGGCCAGTGCCCCAACTCTCACCTTGTTTTTGTAGAAGTTGGTGTGGATCCTGACCAAGCTCTCGTACATTTGGTCACAGGCCTCGGGGTCAGGGATCTGCAGGGGACACAAGTGTCACACAAGTCTGGTTTTGCACCTCCACAGCAAAATCCCTCCTTGTTCCAAGGGACAATGGCCATGGGGGAGCAGCTCAGAATTCCCAGTGCACTGCTGGATACTGTCCATCTGCTGTCCTGCTCCAGGCTTTTCCCCTCCATCTCCCACCAGCTCAGCCTGCGGGAATAACAACACCTGGGATTTCCAGAATGGATCTGAAACTCTGCCCCAACAAGATCTGACAGTGAATACACAGCTCCAGAGAACGTTACTGGCTGGTGCTGTGAAATCTGTGGCCCTTCCTGCTGTGAGGCCACTTCTGTCACCTGCCTCATTGTAGGGAATCACCCAGGACAAGGTGCCAGGACTCCCTATAGGGGGCTATAAATAACCTGTAATTGATTAAGGAAATCAGCACAAATGACAGGGAACAGCTTGAAGGGTAACTGGATTTCTGTTTCAGCTGGAAGATCCGGCTCATCCTGGTGTCTCTGCCTGGCACAGCCCTTGCTCAGCTGCTTTTCCAGTCTACAATGTTTTCCCTGTTGGTTTTTTTATGGTGGTAAAATGAGCCCAGCTCACCCCAGAACTCAGTGTTGGTCCATGAATGGTTAAAATAAGAGTAAAAATAACACAAAAGGTGTCAGGATGAAGTACAAAGAGTAAGGAAAAGGTTTCTGCAGGAGAGAGGACACAGGGACAGCCACATCCCCCTGCAGGTGATCCCCAAGGCTCCAGCAGATCCAGCCATTAAAAGGGTGGCACAAACAGCATCTCTCTCCTGGAAATCCAGCAAATCTCATTTCATTAGATGGCTAAAGAAGCCCTGTGGCTCTAGTTCCCCTCTTAGAAGCTCCTCCTGCGCCAGCACATTCAGCCTCTCCACACACAAATTGCCACCACTGCTGCAGGCATCAATTCAGATTTCCAGGATCAGTGGCAGCTTTGGGATCTTGGAGCCAACTGGTGCAACACATTAAGCTGTCCTGAGCATATGGAAAAGCAATAAAACCCTTCCCAAAATGCCTGCTGCAGACTATTCTGGTCACCAGTACAGGATTAGGAGCCTCTAATGGCCCCTTGTGGTCTAAAGTGCATCTCTGGAACAATGTTTTTATGCTAAGAAAGGGCACATTTGCATTCTGCAGCAACACCTCCGCGCCTGGGAAGGTCTGCAGCCAAGTCAGGCAGCAGATTCCCTAATTTATTTCAGCAGCAAAGCCTAAACTCCAAGAGAATTACAGCTGGAGGCGGAATTCAATTGTACAACCGCTGCGTTCCATCAGTGTCAGGCAGTGCTGCAGCATCCCATCATCCCAGCCTCGAGGTAAGGACATCACAGGAATTAACTGGATTCCAGCAGGGCTGACAAATTTCCAAAGCCCTGTACCCCACTCCCACAACCACAGGAACGGGCTTCTCCAAAGAACATGGTGTAAAGGGTGCAAGAACTGGGTATAAACCTGGTATATCCTGAGGATATACTGTCCTGGGTATGAACCAGGTGTGCTGGGTATAAATCTTTAGCCAGGGCACCAACCAGGTGTCTTGGGTCCAAACTGTCCTAGCCAGAAATTGTCCTGGGCACGCACTAGGTGTCCTGGGTACAAATTGTCCCGGTCAGAAATTGTCCTGGGCACACACTAGGTGTTCTAGGTACAAATTGTCCCGGGCACAAACCATTTATCCTGAGCACTAACCAGGTGTCCTAATCACAAAACCCAGGTGTCCTAGTTACAAAACTCAGTGTCTCGGGTACAAACCCGGTGTCCCGGCTACCAATCATTTGTCCCAGGTACAGCCCAGGTGTCCCGGGCGCAGTTTGCCCCATGGAGGCACAAGCCCGTGGGCGGTATTCCAAAGCCTTCCCGGGATGTGCGTTCCAAATTCTGCCGAGCCCGGCCCGGGAGCAACCGGACTCCATCACCCCTGGAGTTCCCGTTCCCTTCCAGCTCTAATATTCCACGAAGCCCCGAGCACAGCCTCCTACAGCCCAGCGAGCCCCAGGGCAGAACCGCGTGTGAGCCCCGAACGCCGCGCTCTGCCCCGGCCCCTCAGAGCCCCCGCCGGGCCGCTCCCCGCGCCCTCCCAGGCCGGCGCCGCGGCGGTGCCGCCCTCCGCCCCTCACCGGCGTGTTCTCGCCCTCGCGGAAGGCCTGCGCCACCTTCTGCCGCAGGAAGGAGCCCAGGTCCCGCTGCTGCTTGGTCTCCTCCACCGGCCATTCCTCGCAGAGCCGCAGGAAGCGCCGGTACCGGCTGGCGGCCATGGCGCCGGGTCACGTGCGCCAAGGGGTCACGTGGCGCCGCCGCCGGGTCACGTGCGGGCGCGGCTGGGCGGGAACGCCTGAGGGGGGAGAATCGTGAGGGGCGCGTCGGGTCCCAGAGTGCGCCCGGTGCCCGCCTTGTGGGGCAGCCCAGAGCGCTGAGAGCCGCACCTCCAGCCGTGAGGGCTCCAACACCGCCCCGCGCAGCCCCTTCCAAAGCCTCACCGCCCTTTCAGCGAGGAAATTCCAACCTGAGCCTCCCCTGGCTCAGCTTGAGGGCGTTTTCCCTCGTCAAGTCCCTTGGGAGCAGAGCACGACCCCCTCCGGCTGTCCCTTCCTGTCAGGGAGTTGTGCAGAGACGGAAGGTTCCCCCTTGGTCCCCCTTTTCTCCGGGCTGAGCCCCTTTCCCCGCTCCCTCAGCCTCCGCTGGGGCTCCAGACCCTTCCCAGCTCCCCTCAGCCTCTGCTGGGGCTCCAAACCCTTCTCAGCTCCCTCAGACACTCCTCACAGGATTTACGATGGTTTGAGTTGAAGGAACCCTAAATTCCATCTCATCCCACCCCCTGCCATGGCAGGGACACCTTCCACTATCCCAGGCTGCTCCAAGCCCTGTCCAACCTGGCCTTGGACACTGCCAGGGATGGGGCAGCCACACTGTGCAGGTGTATGAGAGGTGAAAAAGGAGGAAACATGGAGATTTTTCTAATTATTCAGCTAACAAGTTGTTTTCTGTGCAGCAATGAAGAGTGAGGGGCTGCCCACTGAGCCGTCCTGGCTGTGGTGTCACACCCAGACTCGTCTCATCCATCCCATGTCCTGCTGTGCACCCTGAGAATGCTCAGGTGGCTCCGTACAAACTCATCCACAAAGCCACAAACTCTTATCACAGACTTCTGCTGTGAGCCAGGACAATCTGTGGCTCGACCCCTATTGAAATTGAGTGTCTGTGGCTTTTTTTTTTACAGCTTGTGGTCACGCAATAACCCAACACTGAACAAGAGTCTTCCCAGGTGGACTCTGGGCCAAGGAAAACACACAACTGGGCCAGATGTCTTAAATTTTCCAACTGTAAATTGCAGCAGCTCCCCAGATTTGTGCTGTAAATCCAAGCGAAGCGTCTCCCTTGGGATCTGGTGTTTAAACCCATGGCAATAACAGCTCTCTTAAAAAATGATGGGCTTAAACAAAGGATAAATGTACCTCAAGGATGCTGCAGGAGGAGAAAAAGAGATGGACAGTGGTGGGAGTTACTTCCACAATTTTATTTATATCCCCTCTCCCCAGTAGCAGAGTTCTGTAGCTCTATTCCTTGTGCAAGGACTTCTCCTTCAGATTTCCCACACCATGCAGGAAGGAATTGTGTTTGTTCCATCATGATAATAAAATCTGTCCACAAAAGCTGTAAACATTATTTTTAGAGTCTTTTGTTACTGTCTCCTTCAAACACACACACACACACACACACACACACACACACACACACACACACACAGTATTAGTATCAAAGAATTTCTGGGTGACCTTTGACGTCCAGTCCCTGACTCAATCTCACAGTTTTTTTTCTTTTTTTCTTGTTGGTTTATTTTTTTAAGCAAAAATCCCTTGATGTGAATGTTTTTTGTGGCTGATACCTGACAGAGTCATTGCATTCCCACACCTCCAGCCCCAGTGGAGCCTCTTTCCTAGAAAATCCGTGGAAAATTCCCTGTTATAACCCCACAGGGATGTTAAAGCTTGGTGAGGTGCAGCTCTTGGTCTGAACACGTGCACAGAGAATCCCGACCAGGGGCACTGGGAATGTTGGAGGGTGTTTTTCCCTCCCACCTGAGCAGGAGCAGGAAGGGAAGCTCCAAATGGAAGCTCCATCTGTTCATTCCTGCCTCAAACCCCCTCCTCCCGCTCGGCTGCGGGGTGAGCATCTCCTGGTTTATCATTAAGACTCTTCCCAAGTAATGCTTTCTTTGGCTCACAAATAAATCAAGGACAGCAGTAAAACCAGAAAGGAAAATAAATCTTCTGATGGATGGAGAGAGAGCAGATTCTTCCAGCTCTCTGCTTTCCACGCTTCAGTTCAGTGATGGCACATGGAAAATTTTCAGCACTTCCCGACTGATCCGTGCTCATTCCGTGCCACATCCAGCGGCCGGAGGGTCCCACACAGCCGACCCCAGGAGGGATTTTCAGGGCTATCAGTCATTAGGAAATCCAGGCCGTTTCACAGAAATTCTCACTTCCCTTCCAACAGGCTCTGAAGGATTTTGATGAGGTTCTCCAAGCCAAAAATGTAGCCGTGGTCCGGCCCATCGTAGGGGGTGGGGTTGGGATTGCTCTTGGAGCCTTTGAAGGTGGTGTGGGCAAAGTCTATCATCCTCACATCCACCCTGGAGGGGTTTGTGCCGTGAGTTTTTGGGAAGGGGAGGTGTTGATCCGCACTCTCCTTGTGCTCCTGCCCGTTGTAAATGATGAGGAGGGAGCTGGAGTAGAACCTGTAGGAGCTTTGCTTCCTGATCACCGCCAGCAAGGCCTTGAGGCGCAGGATGATGGGCTCCAGCAGGTCGGTCCTCAGCTGGTTCCCGTTGCACAGGAACTGCCGCAGGGTCTGCCGGAATCCCTCCGGGGAGAGCTTCCTGCCGTAGTATTTGTCTTTGCACAGGAAATGGCCAGTGTCTGCCTGGTAAACCTGCAAGGGAACGGAGGAATAATCCATAAAATCGTCCTGGGTTGTGAGGGATTCATTAATGATGCCTCACTCGCCCTTATAGCAAGCCCCACCACCACAACCAGCTCTATCCCAAGACCATAACCAACAACACCCCAATTAGCCCAAGCTTCCAGATAGGGATCCGCTGCCAATGACACTGAATAAAGATTTTAGCCTTTATATTTTTCAAATCCTGTGCTGCCAAATTAGTGCCTAACTCTAAACTTCATATAACTACTATGGTAGTTAACACTTTACACTGACACACTTTGGTCAGACAAAACAATTCCTCCAGGCCTGGAACCCAAGGACACCCTACAGCCTCAGGCCCTGAAAAGTATAAACAAAAGTAAATTGGGGAGGAGCAAACTGGGAGTATATGACTTCATTACCTGAAGCTCTAATTGGAGAATTAACCCCTGATATGAAAATAGACCAAACTTATATCTGTCTGAAAATCTTGTGACCCTCTTCCATTTTGGGTGTAGCCTCCGGGAGGCTTCTGACTGCCCAAGGTGTATCTATTATTTTAATAAATACCTACTTTATTCTCATAACTCTGTCTAGCCTCTGTTCTAGGTAGCCACTCCAAGGATCAATATGACCACTGAAGTTCAACTCTGCAGTTATGAAGATGCCAGAGATCAGAAAAGGTCATGGGTTTTGACTTTATATATTTTGATTTATATTCTATTCTCATTATCCTTCAGGCAGGGTTTTGAAACCTGCTTGAGAATAGTGAGTGAGGGAAACACATGGTTTGAGTTTCCAGGAGGAAGGATGGGGATTTCCAGCAGGAGAAATTTAGTTCAAAATGAACCCCTGGCTCTCACAGCTCAGTGAAAACACAACTGGGGCAACGTGGTGCTTTTGGGGTTTTTTTGTGCAGCAGCCAAGAGCTGAGCAGGAATCCGTGTGTAAAAGCAGCTTCTCAGATGGGGTGAAGGGTTCCAGCTGCTCACACTGGTGGCAGTGGCACAGGGGAAAGGTTACCCTACATGTGCCATATTTGAGAGGACATGGAGCTGAGTGGCCATGGGAATCCTTAAAATCAGAGGGTTTCTTCCTAATATCTTGCTAGATATATTTTTCTGTAGCTTAGGGAGTTATTCTATCCAAGGGGTAATACACAGAGCATTGTTCTATTGTCCTTACTTTCAACTTCTTATATAACTTTTCTGCTGTCAAATCTTAAGGCTATTGCTCAGTTCTGCTGTTTCTGAGGCCTGCCTTTTGCAGCTTTCCCAAACCTCTCTGCTTTTAAGGATTCCCACAAGTGGCCACTTTTTACAGCCTGTATTTGAGAGCGAAAAGAGAATAAAACTGCTTCGATTCACACCAGCCAAGAACCCCTGGAGATCCCAGCTTGGTTCCAAGCGAGGAACCAAGGGGGGAACCAACACCCTGAGGGGATGGAGGCTTTACCTGCATCCCACAGATGCGCACGCCCAGGGATGCCGAGGTGCTCTGCTCGCATTTCTTGATGTGCCGAGCTTTCTTCTCCTCTGAGGCGTCGTCCCCGTGCTGCCGAGTGCCCATCTTCAGGTCCAGGATGCAGGGGTAGCTGTACTTGGACACCACGTTTTCCAGCAGGAGAAACTCTGAGCGTGACTTAAGGGAAACCCAATGCTTTGAAATTCTAATTGAAAGAGGCCTTAAATCAAAGCAACTGCTGACACTCTCCAGAACAGCTCACAACTGTAATGAGACTTTCTCAGCCAATTTCTCCAAGGTGTCATTGCTATGGGCCTCTTGCTGCCAATTCCAGTTAATTTACTGTACTACAGCCCTACCAATTAAAGCCCCAACAGCTCCATTCTCCAGTGACACCGTAGCCCTGGGCTGTCACTCTGACACCTTCCCTAGGTGCTGAGCTCGCTCCGGTGGGTGGGGGAAGTTGTTAAACTCTATTACCCACATGACTGGTGGGTAATGAAGTGTAATAGGAAAATAAAAGGCGAGGCAGCTGCTAATTCCTGTATAGTTGTGTTTTTAAATGTATGCCAAGGGGATCTTTGACTTCTACTGAGAACTCTTTATGGGAAATGGGTTTTTTTTTCTTTCTCCTTTTTTTTAGAAGATAACAGAGAATATTCCTTATTTTCCCAGAGTCTGTGCAGAGGAGGGAATGCATTCCCCTGCAATAAGCCCTACACTGATTCCCAGCTGTTATCAGTGGCCAGGGCTGTGCTGGAGGGGAGGGAGGAGAAAGGATACGATGAAGTTTGTTCTCGTTGTGCTTGGAGGACATGCGGTTCAGGTGCTGCCGGTGACAGTGCAGTCCCCAGGGGTTGTAGCTCTTCCTTTCTGCTTGCTTCCCATTTGCATCCTCCAAAAGGGAATCTGTGTGGTACTGAAGGTCTGTCCTCAAAAGCATCTTCCCAGGGCAGCTAGACAAAGCACACAAAGGGACACGTCAGGTTTATAAGCTCCAGAGGAGAATATTCTCTTCCTTATTTTTTTTTTTTCCTGTAGAGCCTCAAACTTGATAAGGTGGATTTTCAGGGACTCTCAAAGGAACTATATTGATCATACCCAACCTGCAGAGATCCTTTGTTACTCCATAACAGTAATTTTCAGAAAGCCAGCTATTGCTGCCTGCCAATAACTTTTCTTTCATTATAATTTAAAGAGTGCTGGCTCCCTTGAAAAGCCATTCACAGCCCCAGCTGCCAGGGATCTCTATTTATCCACCTAATGGGCACAGCTCAGGCAAATGGTCCAACAATGGGAATGATTCCCAATTTGGAAGGGCTGGCTCCAAGGAGGGGAGGGAGGAAAGAGTGATGAGATCTGTTCTCCTTGGGGGGTCATTCCTTGGTCTTGCTCATCCCAACTCCACCACTCCCATCACTCCAAAGGCAGCAGGGATATTCCACCTCCAGTCCTGGGTGGCCCAGGGCTGCTCTGAACCACTTTGGGATGAAGGATATCCTGCAGAAAACCTCTGTGAGGCAGAGGAGCTGGGAGCACTGGGTGCCTTCCTGGGAGAGCTCTGCCCTGGGGTGGGATGGGATGGGGTGGGGTGGGATGGGATGGGATGGGATGGGATGGAGTGGGATGGGATGGCACTGAAACCCCTCTGTTGCCAGCAAAGGGACATTCCATGCTCAGTGACTGTTCTCCCGTGGCCTCTCCTCTCCTGGAGCCTGCTGTGCCCCAAGGAATGGGGTTTAGAGCAGAATTTGAGGCAGATATTTGAACAACAACATCCCAGATCCACCTCACTCTGTCCCCACACCAGGGGAGGAGCAGAACCACATACACAGGGCTTGGCCCTGCTGTTCTTCACCTTGGCTGGGTCCTTTAGCCCTAAACCCACAGCTGGACCACCAAACCCATCCCAAACCATCCCAAACCACCCCACCCAAGTGGCAGATGCCAGCCAGGAGGACTGCAGGGACCTTCACCTGTCTTTGAAGGTCTTGGTGACCTGGGTGTGGCTCCACTTGCATTTGTGCCACAAGGTGACAGCGGGGTCCCCTCCGGCGCTGTCCAGGCGGCCGCAGGTGTCGGGCTGGCCCAGGCCAGGGCTCGCAATCAGGGTCAGGTTGCCCAGGCTGTCCTTCTTGAGGTGCACAGACACAATGCCTGGACAGAGGGGAAAACAAAGGAGACAGAGATGAGCCCATGGGGTAGCACAGAGGCCTGGCCACCACCTCGGTGTTTTGGTGGCCTTTCACTGATCCCACTCTGATTTGAAGCCCAATAAAGCATCATTAGGCCGTGACCCTGGAAAATACTCTCAGGATTTTCAAGTGTTCCCCCTCTCAAGGCTCAGTTTGAAATCTGCCTCCTCTGAACCCCACACTCCTTTGTGCCCCACCCCTCAGAGCTCTGCTGTGCCCCAGGCGACCCAGAAAAGCCCCCCAGTCCAGATCAGGAGCTCCCAGCTTATTTATCACAAGGGATTTAAGTGCTTTTTAAAGACAGCACAAGGCTGGAAACACTTTTCATTGGCAGGAAGCAAAGGGAGGGTTGGGGACAAGGCATTTTCCAAGGACACCCAGCATGCCAACTGCTTCTTTTAGTTGGAGCGCCCCGAGAGCAGGGCAGGGATGTGGCCATGGGCTGGCAGTGCTGCCCACACACTGTCATGGCCATGTCCTTCCCCTAGCACCAAGACCAGCACCCAGATATCCCACGGGGGGCTGGAGTGTCACACCTCCTGTTTTTGTGCCCTCCAGGGACCAGGACTGTGCCCGGAGGTTATTTTTTTCCACCCTGAATGCTTAAAACACCATTCTGCATTTGAACATTGCAATTTTCCCTGACTCTGACAGGAATCACAGGGCTCAAATGCCAGCCAGTCCAGCACGGATTTAGCCCAACACGAGCCCATCCTTGGCACGGGGCCGGCTGTCTGCGCGTCTCAAGTGACAGCGCAGGAATGGCCACGGATCGCGCTGCCGCCGGCTCTGACCTTTCTGGGAAGGGCTGATAACGCCAGCCCCGCTCCCGCAGCTCCGCCACGGCTCCGGGGGCGTCCTCAGAGCACAGCTGCACCACGGGAAGTTTAGGTTAAATGTTATTAAAAAAATAATAATTCTTCACTGAAAGAGTGATTGGGCACTGCAATTGTCTGCCCAGGGAGGTGGTGGAGTCACCGTGCCTGGGTGTGTTTAAAAAAGGGTGGATGGGACACTCAGTGCTGTGGTTTAGGTTAGGTCACTGGTTGGACTTGGTGATCTCAAAGGTCTTTTCCAACCTGGTTCATTCTGTGATTTGGGGCTTGGGGGGCTGCCAGCTCCCAGAGAGGACAGGGACCAGGGACAGGGCAGTGGGACCAGCAAAAGCAGAACTGGAAAGAGCCCAGTTGGGGACATGGAGAGCTGGGCTGGATCCAGCTGTGTCCAGGGCATCCTCACCGGATCTGCTGGGCATGTGGGGAGATGATCTCAGCAGCTTAACAAACAGTTCTGCTCTCCCCAGCAAAGGTGCCAAAGCAAATAAAGGTGCAAAGCCCCTTCTCTCCATTCCAGGAGCGATTCCAGGGAGCAAACACTGAGCAGAGGCTTTGCCTCCTGTGCCTGGCGGGCTCTGCTGCCTCGGGGCTTTCCCCACCTGAACTGTCCCTGCAGCCACCCCCGCTGGACTGGGGTGCCCATCCCTCCCCGGGTCCTGCACCCCAAAACCTTGGGTTTGGATGCTTTTCCCTCACCACAGCCATTCCTGGTCCTTTCTGCTGTACAATCAGCATTATTGTGAACAGGCTGGGTTAAATGGGCTGACTTTACACAGAAATGGGGGGGAAGTCTACCCAGGCTGCTCTGCCAAGGGAGCTGAGGGGCTGCAAACCTTCATTTAGGGAAAAAGGAATATTTTTAGCCCTCCCAAGCCTCTGTGGTGAGCTCAGGGAGTTCCATCTTGCTCAGACTCCAGCATTACCTTTTCCCTGAGTCCTCTTCTTAAAAAAATCCATATTTCTGAGAGCAAACAAATCTCCTCTCAGCCTGGATGACTGCTTCACATTTTCAGGGGATGTAGGCATAGAAAAAAAAAAAAAAAAGCCAACATGTCTTCCCCTAAATCAAAGCCTTTTTCATTTTAAAAAGTCACAGGGAGGCGACCAGAGCCCTCAATTGCAAACACCATAACCTTAAAAACTGTCCCAGTTCCTGCCTGCAGTCAGCAGGGCTGTGCTCATTTGCATAGTGCTGACGGGCTGGCCCCAAAAAACTTAAATATAGCGTGAAAATAAGAGTTGTTAACTATCAGCCATTAATATGAAAATTAATGGGGAGATTTTCAAAGGCGAGAACCGAGCGTTAAATTGGAAGGGAATGTGATCCTCTCCCTCCTCCCCGCTGGAAATTCAGTCCTCAAAAAACCTACAGCTCAGCCTGGAAAGTGTTTTTTGTCTCCTGGGGGGATTCCATGGGGGTTTGCAGGTGTCCTGCCATGACCTGTGTGTGGCAGACAACCCCCAGAGCTCCTCCTTTGCTGCAGTGGGCAAACATCTCTGCAAAGCCTTTGGGTGCCTGTCTGTGCTGGCCTTTGGTGTCACTGACACCCCAGTGCCTCTCCTGCTGGCACCAGCCAGGAGCCAGAGGGTATTTCTGGGTGCTGTCACCACACTGGTGGCATCCAGAGGCACTCAGGAGGTTTCACTCTGTAACTCTGCCCTCGTGGGTTTATTTTTGTGTTTACGAGCGCATTCATCTACGGCCAAGGGCCTGGGAACCTGAGCAGAACTGGGCTGGAAAACAAGCCCAGCATCCCCCTGGGAGCTCAAGTGGGACAAGGCAGAGCCTTCAAAGGGGGTAAAAGTCGGTCCTGAGGTCACCAAAGTGCCTGATATGGGTGAGATGAGCAGGAAAAGCCACGGGCTCGGCATGAGGCTTGAATGATATTTGATCCCCATTGTGGAGAATGTCATCATTACACAGAATGTCACCATTGCACAGAATGTGACCATTACATAATGGTCCCAGGGCTGTTCCCACAGCCCAGAAATAGAGATGAGGTACATGGATACATGTGGATGGGGGATGGAGCCACCGGGAGCATCCCCCTCATCATCCTCACAGTTCCACCTCTTTAATTGCCTGGCAGCAGGGCTGGGACAGCCAGGAGAGGAATAAACCTCTGAGCCCAATGGAAGATTGGAGAATTGCTTTTTAATTACCCCTCATCATAAAATTCTGTGGGATTTGAAATAGGAGAAGACACAAAGGTTTGAATAACCAGGGCGCCCCTGGACTGGTTAAACTGGGATTGTTTAACAGCTTTATCAGCGAGGGCCCAGTGCTGCAGCACCAAACCCCAGCTCCTGCCACAGGAAACCGCTCAGAGGAAACTTTTCTCCCTTAAGCATCTTTTTAATATTGTCCCATAAATCTGCAGAGGCCCCTGACTTTCTGGGAAAGGGAGAGATTGGGCTGGAAGCACATTGGAGCCGTGGCTGACTGAGCTCTTTGCTGTAACGCTGAAGGACCAAGAGATATTTTAAGTTTTTACGTGACAACCAAGCTTCTCGCCTCCCCCAAAAGCCAGGGTCAGGAGCTTTATGAGCAGCACAAGCCTGGCAGTAAAAGCAGAAAATACTGAAGGAATAAGAAAGAGAAGGGAGGGAGGATGTCTTAAAAAAATGCTGGGGCTGCTCTCCCAGTGCTGCTTTCCAGGGGCTGAGAGATTCAGCTGGGAAATGGGGTCAGGGAGGGGGCAGCAAGATGAGGGACAGGCAGGAAAACCCTCACTTGAGGAAAGGCCTCACCTGCAGCAGCTGGGGATGCTTTTTAGGAGGGTGAGAGCTCTGTGCTCCCCTTACCTTTGTACTGGGGCGTGAACTGCCTCATGGCCAGGGGCAGGGACTCGTAGAAGCTCAGCTCCTGCGACACCAGGGGCTTGCAGATGGTGTGCTCATCGTAGGTCAGCATGCTGGTGTGGCCTCCCACCTGGTGCACAAAGGGCTGCAGGAGCACAGCAGCCCTGGGCTCAGCAGGGCTCTGCCCCACCATGGTGCCAGGCACAGCCCAGGGGGCTGCAGACCCCTCAGCAGCAGCACACGGAGCTGGGAAACAAAGGCTGGCACGGGCAGGGCTGGGCCAGTTTTCACCCACTCTGGTGTTTCCCCCACGCTGGGTTTTCCTCCACGCTGGCCGTTCACCAATGGAATCTGCAAAGCAGAGGGAATGAAGGAATTAGAGGAGAAGGGCCACCCAGCAGCTGGGTGGGATGAGATCTATCAGTGCCCAGGGGCTGGCACAGAGAGTCCAGGGAAGCCCCAGTTTTGATCTGCTGGGGACAAGAGACAGCGATCAGAAGAGCTGTGAATTAAAGCAATGATCTCATCAAGGCAGGGGGATCAGGGATTAACACAGTGCACTGATGCTGTGGAACACCCCCAGTTTGTCCCACAGGCCATGCCAGAGTGGTGCCAGGCCTTCCCTTGGACATTCCCTGCACAGCAGAGTTGCTGCAAAGCCCCTGCAAGTCCCCAGGCACTCCCTTGCTCTCCAGCACTGCAGGAGGGGTGAGCAGCAATTCCTGCAGCTTCCAGAGAAAGCTCAGTTTTGGACGTTGGCTGTCATTGAACACCTGAGCAGCAGCAGCAGCAGCATTTCCTTCCCAGGCTGACACCCACCAGGGGATGTGGATGTGTCACAGCAGCACCCACAGGGCTCACACCCAGCTCTCCTCCCTGCCCCCAGCCATCGATCCCTCCCTGATTCCAGAAATTCCTCCTTGATTCTGACAGCCACAAGTCTCAGCTCTAAAGCAGCAATGTAGGAAAACCACAGAGCACATCCGTGGTGCATCCCCAGCAGCAGCAACCACCAACACCTGCTCCTTCTCCATTCCTCACAGGAAACCCATGGACAGGTCCTGGATATCAGGAATTGAATCCCACAGGCACCAATGATGGCAAAAAGGAGCTGATGTTGGTGCTGGCTTCACACCAGAGATGGACACTCCACATCCCAGACTCACAGGAATAGGAAAAAATCATTAAAATCATCATTTGAGGAGAGATCCATGGCAGCACAGGCCCTTTCTCCTGATTGCTCCACCTTCAGCACAACCTGGGGAGCTTTGCAGCCCATTTTTGCCAGCAGAACCCCAGTGCAGGGGACAAGGATGCCTTTGCAAGATCCAGTTGTGCCAGGAAAGCCTCCAGGCTGTGCTGCCAGCTGAGCAGCTCCACCCCTGCCAGCCCCACGGGACAGATGTGACCCGGGCAGCGCTGCCACCCCTCCTTGTGCAGCAGCCAGGGAACAGCAGAGGGGTGGTGGCACCTCCTGGAGGCACCTGGAGCTGCCCCTGGTGGGCAGAGCTCTGTGGGAAGGGCTTTCCCTGGAGCTGCACCATTCCCCACGCTGCAGGAAGGATCCAGAGCTCAGCAGTTGGATCTTTCTGGGTCCTTTCCAACTCGGATATTCTGTGATGCTCGAATCTCCCCTGCTGGGATTAACCCCAAGGGAAAAGCACCTGGTGCAGGTTCCTGCTTTGTTCCCCACCTGGAGCAGGGGGATGGAGTGGGCTAAAGGCAGGGAAGAGCCACTCCCACCTCCCAAGGCTCCTTTATCTCCCCCAGGGTGGGGTTTTTCCCATTATTCCTCCTTGGAGAGGAATTCCTGCTCTACAATTACCTTTCCCCAAAGAACAAAGCCAGGCCCCCGAGCCCAGCGCTTTCCAGCCGGGAAGAAAGCGGCTCCTCGCAGCTTTCCTGGGCGGTAATAAAAGCATTTGGTTACGTTGTGGCAATTTTTAAAGAGGATTTTCTGCCTCGGGAGCCGCAGGTTTGTTGTGGTTTGTTTTGTGTAGCTTTGCCCCCCTCCCTCCCTTTCCATCCCATCCTTAAAAAGAAGGAGAAAAGCCAAAAGCAAGCGGATTTGTCATAACACCTCTTTGGAGCAGGAAACAACATGACTTAAATCCTTTCTTGCTTCTGAGACAGTCCAAGGCTCAGACTCAGCTGCCACAACCCCCTGACAGCTCTGGCAACTTTAGCATTGCGAAGGGAGTTGGGGAAAAAACATCCACAATTTGATAAAGCTCCCGAATGTTTCCTCCCAAGCAAAACTCGGAGCAGGATTTGCAGTAGGAGAAGGAGGTTCTTTTCTGGGAGTTTCTGCTGGGAAGCAGCTCATCCATTCGGAGCAGATAAATGTTCCTGTGAACACTGAGCTCCCCTGAAACAAGACACTGGAAATAAATCACTTCCACTGGCTCAAGGTATCGCAAATGCCAGGAGATATTTACGTCACTGAAAATACACAGAATTACAGATAAATCCAGAGCCTCCAAGAAAAACCAGAATCTGTCAGCGTTTTTCCTCCAGCTAAAGCAAAAGCAGCTCAGGTGCTGCAGGTGGAGGTGAGCCTGGAAATATCAGGGAAGGAGGATATGGAGAACATTCCTCTGCATAGAGGAGAAATATTCCATTCTCCAGCAAAGGGATGGGGCTGTGGAGAAACCAGGGAAGGTGTCCCTGCTCCTGGCAGAGCTGGAGCTGAATGAGTTCTGTCCCAGTGCTGGGGACAGCGCTGCTCCCCTGGCACTGTCACCTCCCACCCTGCTCCCAGGCAGGGCCAAATGTCACAGGAGTCTCAGTGAAACAGGTTGTTTATCCCAGCTCCAAACCGAGCCAAAAGGAACTGGGCAGCTTCAATTCTCTAATCTTTGAGTGGCACTTACCCCATTCATCCCATCCCATCCCATCCCATCCCATCCCATCCCATCCCATCCCATCCCATCCCATCCCATCCCAAACAGGACTCGTGTGGCCCCAGGGGAATGCACAGCCAGGCCAGAAACACCCAGGAATATTAAAATACAAAATCCCTCTAAAAACAAGAGCTCTGTGCACAGGCCTGTGCTCTCAGTGTCACCCCTCGTGGCCACCTCCCTGCTCCTGGAGCATCCCAGAGCTCCAGAGTCGGGTTCCAAGCACTGCACTGCAGATTCTTTGCTTCATTAAAAGGTAAGAAAAGCACGTGGCTGAGATCTGTGTGTGCACAGCTCCCAGTGCTGGAGCTCACCTGGAGCCACAACCAGCCCTGCATGGAACCCCAGAGCTGGGACCCAGTGCCACCACAGGCACAGTAACACCAGAGAACCCAGTGCCATCATGGACACGGTGCCACCACAGGATCTGGTGCCACCACAGACACAGTAACACCACAGACACGGTGCCACCACAGGACCTGGTGCCACCACAGACACAGTAACACCACAGACACGGTGCCACCACAGGATCTGGTGCCACCACACTCTGCAGAAAAGGGCACAGGCTCCCTCACCCCCCTGCCCACTCTGCCTCCCACAGCACCTCCGTCCCCTCCTCCCAGCCCAACACTTTCCAGCCATTCCACCATGGAGAACCGAGAGCCACCAGCTCCAGGGTCACTGCAGAGATTCCCTCCAGCCCCAAGTGCTGCCTGTCCCCGCTGCTCCCGTCCCTTCCCCCCTGCCAGAGCCTTCCTGCCAACCTCCCAGGCACCTCCAAAGCTGTGCCCATCCCGCCCCATCCCTCCTGCCCTGGCATCCAGCCCGGAGCTCACCTGGTGCTGCAGGTGCCCGCCGGGAGCTGCCTGGGCCGGGCTTCTCGCTGCTTCTCGCTGCAGCTCCAGAGGGAGCAATGAGGGAACATTTGGGCATGGCCCGAGTGCGTCGGCGCTGGCAGGAGCCCGGAATGTCCAGCTGACATTCCAGGGGGCTGTGCTAGGGAGGGACAGCCTGGCCGGGACAGGGAGCAGCCGCGTGTGAGGGAAAGGGAACGGAACGAGAGGAGCCGGCTGCACGCCCCGGCTGCCTTGGGAAATCGGCTCTCCAGGAAAACAACTGGGGAGTTGTTTTTGTCCATCTGTTTTCCACGGAACTCCCCCCTCAGCTCGGGTTTGTCACCTCCCTGCAGAGTGAGCAGACACTGGGAGAGGGATGGAGCTTCCCAGAGCTCCCAAACCACCCAGGGAGATGCAGGAGGAGAGGCACAGGGGGTGACAGGGGCTGGGGGCCACCAAATCCCCTCTGTGCCAAAGGAAGGGTGTGGGCAAAAGGAGGGGAAGGCCGGGAGTTGCCCAAAGTTGGGTAGGAGGTGAGTGGATCCAGAGCTCCAGCCCTGCCAACGGGAAAAGGGCCACGTCAGAGCTGGGAGCCGTGATGGGAATGGAAAAGTCCCAGGGAGCTTCCTGCCAGGGCCACACTGTCCCCTGCAGCCATCGTCAAGGACAGCCTGTCCTCCCCCCTGTCCTGGACAGCGAGTGCCAGGGGCTCCTGCCAGCCCTGCACCCCAAAGAAATGGGATCCATGTGGTTTTTAGGGCATCACAAGGAGCAGCCAGCCTGGGCAGCACCCAGGACAAGGAGGAGACGGTGCCCATTCTCACCCCCAGGGCCCAGCAGGAACCTGGGGACTTCAGCACAGCCATGCCCAGGCCTGGGGCCCCCAGGGATGCCATGGGGGAAATGCTGGGGAGGAAAACCCCACAGCTGGGATAAGGATTGGTGGGTGTGGAAATTCCCACTAAGTGGAGGGGAGAAAGCGGCTCAGGAGGGGCAGAGGGATCAAACTGCTGGTGAGGGCAGAGGCTGAGATGAAAGACAAGGATGAAAGAAAGACCCAGATTCCCAAGGCCTGGCTTCCCAGCTCCCCTGGATCTCCCCAGGAGAACTGGCCCCGTGCCCTGACTCCGTGCCCATCAATAAGGTGCAGCATCAGCTGTCCTGTCAGCAGCAGGAAAAACATCCCGTGGGAAGGGCTTTAAATGGAAGCAGGAAAGGAAAAGATGAAGAGCTGGGTTCGTTTCAGAGCCCTCGTTGGGCCACGTTTGCCTCCCTGACAGGGAGGGGGTGCAGCAGCTCCAGTGGATGAGTTATTTATAGAAATGTGCTTCATTATAGAAATTTACTTTGCAGGAAAGTGGGAAAGGGCCCTCAGCAGCTCTGCTTGGCAGTGGGGGCTGCGAGGGGAGCGGGGCAGGAGGGCAGAACCTGCTTTTCCCAGGAAAACTGCCAGGATTGCCAGTCTAGTCTGGCATGGAACAGGGCTGCTCCAGCCTGGAGAGGAGCAGGGGACACGGTGGGGGTGACAGTCACAGCCCCTGGCTCATGGAATGGCTCCAACAGCACCATTTCCTAACCTGGAACCGATTCCAGCTGTAACTTAGCAACCTCACCTGGGTGAAAGCATCCCACCAGGAATGTGGGGCCTGAGGAGAACCAACCTCGCACTGATTCCCTCCCTTTTGTTCCCAAATCTCAGCAACAACCGCAGGCAGAGAGGAGGCAGCTCCTGTGGCCACAGAGCCGTGGAGCCACCCCCTTCCTGTGCCACTGGAAATCCCCTTTGTCACCCAGAGCCGCAGGATGAGATGAATTCATGCAAACTGAGTCACCCCTTCCCACAGAAGTCACAGCAGTGAGGAACCACTCCTGCCACACCCCAGAGCTTGGGAGAAGCTGCAGCTCGACCTGATCCAAGCAAAAGCACTTGGGACAGTCTGTGATGTCTCAGCACGAATAAAAGTTGTAAATGATTGGTAATAAATTTATTTTTGATATTGATTTTTTTACAGAGCTAAATGGAACATAGAAACAGCACCAAGCCATTGAAGTTTGTTCTACAAAACCAGGTTTAATACAAAAAGGATGACAGCAATGCCTGACTCTGCGCTTCTGGACGGTTATAAAAGCTCACCCAAACCCCAGCAAGAGTTTAAAAAGGTTTAAGAACAGAGGCACCGGTGTTTGAGAGCATTTCTCTGGCAGCAGTAATGATCTTTATACATGTGGGAAGAATCAAGGTTACCTTCATTCCCAACTTATTGCAGTGCAAGGGGGCTGGTCCTTGCCTAGGAGAGCTGTTGAGTCTCCAGCCCAAACACCCACACCCAAAACTTTGGGGTAAGAGCCCCCTCCATGCAGGAAATTCCCCATTTAATGGGAAAGATCTCCTGGTTTTGCTCCTGGAGAGCTCAGCTCCACCCACGTGGGGAGAGGTGCAGACTCTGCCAGGTGAGCAGGCACAAGGAGCACACCTGGAGTGGCATCACCTGGACAGGGGCAATCTGAGCATCCAGCCCCGGGATGTCCTCAGGGAGAGCAACATCCAGGGGCCACAGGGCTCAAATCACTGCTGCCTTCGCTCTGCAACTCCTCCTGCCCGAGGCCAGCAAAGGATTTGGTTCCTGCAGCCTGAGGAGCTGCTGCAGAGCCCTGGGAGGAGCAGAGCAGCAGCTCCACTGCTGAGCCTGAACTGCCACACTCTGGTGCCATTTCCTGGGAAACAAACATTCCTTCACTGAACAGAAAGAGAAGCTGAAGTAACCAAGTGATTACAGACATGAGATACAATACAGCAGGACTGGGACTGAGCCAGGCTGCTCCTGGGACCCACAGGGGGCTGCAGGAGCAGCGACAATCCCAGAGCTGGCACCTCCCTGCTCCGACACAAACACAGACACTGCAGCTGCCCAGCTCAAACATGAGCCCTGAGGCCTCAGAGCCCTCCCAAAGCTGCTCTGGAACAGCCACGGAGCAGTCCTGGGCTGCAGCCACAGGAAAGCACCTTTAGAAGCTTCCTATATCCTTTATTTTCCACCCAAATTCCCCCCCCCCACGCCCCCCAAAAATAAAAAAGCACACAGACTGCAGACTTAGAAGTGTAACAGGGTCACAAACTCTCCTCCACCACCCCCAGCCCAGCCCAAACCACCAAGGCACGTCAGGCTCCCCCCTCTCTCCAAGCCCACCTTCACCCAATTCCCCTTCTCCCAATTTTGGATGGATGAAGCCAACACAAAACATTTTCCTTGCTGGGAAGCAGCAAGTGCTTCCTCATTGTCTTTGCACTGATAAAAACAAACAAAGACACGCCTGCAACTGCCACCCTAATGTTTCCATGGGAAATGTTCTCTTTCAGCACATTCCCTGATGGACTCTGCCACCAGTTGGCCTTTGCAGAATTGAGGTCAAATTTTGCACCCCCAGGCTCTGGCAGAGCCCCCCAGCCCTCGAGAGGGGTGTGCAGTTATTCTTTGTAGGTTGTTTGCCACGGGAGCCAGGTCTCTGTGGAAGGCTCACTTTGGTGCAATCCCAGCTTCCCACCAGCTCAAGCCCATCTTCTTTCCAAGCCAGCATTGCCCTGATCGTGTTTGTTTGGAGAGTTTCAGCAGCGAGAGCAAACAGAGCCTGGGCCAGGCCCTGCTCCTCCCACCACCAGCGAGGGCCCTGAGGCCTGCACAGGGTCCATGTCCCACCCTGCTGCTCCTCCTGCTGCCCTCAGTGCTCAGAATCCGACAGGTACGAGGGCTGAGTCCATCTCCACACCAGCATGTCCTCCCCTGCCACCCTGTGCGATTCTGTCTGGATCCGGGACTCGTTGGAAGCCAGGAAATCCACGGCTCTCTCCCACACCCGCTTCATCTTTTTTCTGCAAGGAACAGCAAGAAAATAAATGAGAATCTCCAGTTGGTTGTGCTTCCGTGCCTGCAGCAACTGGGCTTGTGGATTTGGCTGCCTGCTGTTCCCTGTGCAGGCAGAAAAGGGCATCAAACAAAACTCTGGTTTAGAGATTTCAGACCAGGGCATGGCCACACAAATCCTGCCTGGGGGGAAGATGAGAGGCTCTGTCAGTGCCCTGAATTTCTGCCTCAATTTGTGCTGCAAAGGGACTCGATGAGCAAATCACCCTCCCCTGTCCTGCACACAGAGATCTCAGCCAGGGGGACACCCTGATGTTCACCCCAACTTTGGATCCAGCTGTCCTGAGCATCTCACACCAGGGATGGCTCAAATAGCTGCAGTCATCCCTTGCAGGAAAAGGAACCATTTCTGGTATAGAGGGAGGATGTTTAACACTTCACAGGTGGACAAAGCAGCTCCATTTAACCAAAACACAAGAAATAACCCTGCAGAAATTGAGGAAAGCACGAGGATTCAGCCCTGCAGCCCCACCACCCACAAAGCAATGAGCTCAACCACAATTCCTGTCTGAGAAAGCCCCAAACCCAATCATCTCACTCCAGCTCCCTTCCCAGCTGTGTAACTCAAACTGGCCCCTTTCCAGGCACACAATCACTGCAGAGGAGCCCCAATATCCTGTTCAGCTCATGGGAATTGTTCTAGTCTGGAGAGCCAGGCAGGATGGCTGGGAAAGGAGACAGCACCAGACACCCAGCAGATGAAGCAGAGGACACCTGAAGCTCCAGGTCCAAGCAAACCAAACCCAGGTACTGCTGGGCAGAGCAAGGACAACACACCTGTGGCCCTGCACAAGTGACAATACACCTGTGGCCCTGCACAAGTGACAACACACCTGTGGCACTGCAGCAAGCAGCAGCTCTAGGGCTGGCACACTGATCTGCACCAGGTGCAGGCACAGCCTGAGCTGTGCCCAAGCCCTTCCCAACCCAAAAGCTCTAGCCTTGTCCTGCAGAGCAGCTGCAGGGATTGATTTTGGAGCTGTGCTGAGTCCCATCCTGTTGCTTCCAGCCCTCCTGAGTGCCCAGAGCAGCTCACCTGCTCTGAGGAGGGATCAGGCTGTCCCGCACGTGGAAGATGCCGACGTAGGGGTAACGCTCCAAATTCCGCTCCCATTCCTTGTAGTGGTCCTGGACAACAGCTGGAGGACAGGAGGACACAGCAGTGAGGGCCCAACCCTGCAGGAGCACAGCAGGGCTCCCTGTGCTCCCACAGCTCCTACCTATGATCTTCTTCACCATCTCATACATGGCTTGTTCCTCCTCCTCCATCTTCCGCCAGCGATACCGGAGGTAGAGCAGGATGCCCCAAAGGGTTATCAGACCTAGGAGAATAAAACCAAAGGGGATTCAGGAACTGGCAGCTGTGTGCTTGCTGGATGCAGTTTTAGTTCTCACACTGTGACCCAGGCCTGCTTGGAACTGAATCCCAGTGATTACTTTTGATCCCAGAGCAGCTGCACCCCAAAAACCCCTTGGTGCTGCCCCCTCTGGGGCACAGGAGCACCTGTGGGTGTGGGATGAGGTGCTGGGAAAGCCTCAGCACGGAGCTGCCCTCAGGAAAGAAACCACAGAGCCCCAGGTCTGCAAATCCCAGAGGAGGCTTTGCCAGAGGCCTCCCCTACAAGGATCACTCTGGAAGACTGTCAGGTTTGGAGAGCTGCTGGATAGGGAAATAAAGCCTGGGACTCCAGTGGCAGCCCAAAATGCAGGAGATGAGTATGGAAGGTTTAGCACTTACAATGCCCCCAGCAGGACTTCAGTGTCTGCAATAAACAGAACTGTCCCTTGTCACCCCTCCCTGTCAGGTTGGATTAGAAACTCCTGCAGTCACACAGCTCTCGTTATCACCTCGCTGGGTAAAACCCCTGTCTCAGCTGAGGCGTGACAGACTATTCCAATAAAACCTCCAACCCTGAAATGCTACAAGTCATTATTAAAGAGGCTGGAGGACTTGGGAGCTTAGAGCAAGAAAAAAAGAAAAACTGACTCCTTAAGGTAAGTTAACACACTTATTCTGCAGCCCATAATAATTGGCACTTGAGGAATACCCAGAGAGCTCATCAGCTGCCTGATTTAAAGCAACTTTTAAGCACTCACAGCACAAGAGGAGGGCTGTGGGTCTCCCATGCTGCCAGAAAAAAGGTTAATTAGACATTAACTCATCAGCAGATTTATTTCACCTCTGTTAGGTGTTCCCTATGGCTGAGCAATGTGTGATCACAGAGCTTCATCCCTGCAGCTGAGCCCCAAGAGCCACTTACTCCAGAAGAAGAGGAACAGGTTCATGATGGCCGTGACCACGGCCCGGCGGAAGCGGCAGCCCAGCCCCATCTGGGGATGGGCAGATTCCAGGCAGAACACTTCCTCCACGCTGGAAACAGGCTCTGACAGGTCCCTGCCTTTCAACCTGATGGGAAGAGGAAGAAAATCTCATTGAAGAGAGCAGGCTGCAACTGCAGTCTTTAATCAAGGAGAACAACCAGACTGCGGATGCAGCTGCTCGCAGGAAATGCCCCCACACCAGGCACAGCCTCCTGCCAGAACATTTGGGGGACTGGCTGCTTAGCCAGGGATGGATGTGACTCCAGGAAGGCAGCAGGGCTGCAGCTCCCACTGGCACGCTGAGTATCCCTGCACTGCCTCTCTGACAGCCCCTCTCAGCGTGCACAAGATTGAACTCAGAATTGGATTCCCACCTCCCAGCACGGAGATGGAAACGTTCCCTGAGTCAGAGCCACTGCTCAGCCCCAGCAGTGGGAGCTGGGGGACCCAGGCTGGGAGCAGGGGCAGCTCAAAGAGTGGCAGAGCAGCACAGAGCCCTGCAGAGCCCTCAGCTCCCCTCCCTGCAGCGCTGCTGCTCCCAAACCCAGGCTCACTCCACACTGAGCCATTCCCAGAGCACACAGGCACTGAGGGGTCCAAGGGACAGCCAGCAGATCCAGGGGAATGGAACAAAGGGGACTGTATTTTTTAAGCTCCTAATTATGCACAGCCCATTAGACAAAGGGGTTTGCTAATTTACAGGTGCTCAGCTCATGAACTGCAGAGAGCTTGGCTGGTTCTGGGTTCTGCAGGAGCTGCACACACACGGTCGTGTCCCACCCCCTGCTCTTATTTACAACCCAAATTCCACGGAAATATTTAAAACATGCAGCAGAATCACCCAGTGCAAAGCTCATTTTCAGTCCTGCATCTCAGACTAGCAACTAAAAAATAATCTCATGTAGTTAAAAATGCCAGGGGCAGGGTTTTGGGGATGCTGCCACGCTGGCTCTGGGGAAGCAGAGCTGTTTGGGGACCAGCCAGCAGAGCTGCTAATTAACAAAATAAAAAGTGGGAGGATATTGTATCCCACAGCCTCTGACTGGAAATGTGCTGGAGTATAAAAACATAAAATTTGAAAACTCTGCATCCCAGCCCACCTACAAATCCAGCCCTGCCCCTAAGGAAGCCGAGCCCCGTCCTGGGAATTTGCAGAGCCCAGGAATCAAAGCAGCAGATGCTGTCTGATCCCTGGATCACAGCAGCAGCTGCAGGAATATTTAAGAGCAAATGGAGCAGTGGGAATTCCAACAAGCTTGCCCACCAACCCCAGCACCACAACTGCTGCAATTCACTTAATCACAGACACATTTAGCAACGTGCAAATGCAAACAACTGTTAAGGCTTTAGAGTTAGAGCAGACTGGAGGCAGCCCACGCTCCCCAGAGGAAGGTGATGATGGCTGCTGACTCTGGGAAAAGTGACCTCGTGGGCAAGTTAAGGAAGAGCTGTAGGCACAGGACCATGGGCAGGACACCAGGAGCTCTCCACAGGAGGCACAACACAACCACGGATGGCCACAAGCAGCCCTGACCTCCCACCTCCCTCTCACCTGTGTCCCACAGCCTGGGCTGGGAATGAGACTCCTGGAGGAAGCCCAGCTCCCACCCTGCTGCAGGGCTGTACTTTTCCTTTGGATGTTTGCCCAGCAAGCTCAGCCACAGCCAATCCCTGCCCACCTGCTGCAGCCCAACGAGCTCTGGGAGCTGAAGGGCACCACTGACCCTGTCAAATTCCACCCCAGCCAACACCCAGATGCCCAACTTTGACACAGTGGGCTCCTGCCCACCCAATTCCCAAATCCCTGCTGCTGTTCAGTATCAGCAGATCCCTAACTTTGACACAGGGGGTTTTTGCTCACCAAATTCCCAAATCCTTGTTGCTGTTCAGGATCCAGTGCAGGGCAGCTTCAAACTTCTGTGAGGAACTGCCAGTTACATTCTGTGCAAAGGAAGCCATAAGAAGATTAGCCTTCCATTCATTTAAAATACTGACCAACGTGATTTCATTACAGCAGTGGGAGAATTCATTCCATAGGGGCTGAACCCAGGTTAATTCTTATCAGGATTCTGCAAACTGGAGGGAGGAGAACTAAGCCTGAAGATCTGCCTGGCCTAAAGTCTTCTGACTGGGGAGATGATGCATGAAGCACTCAGTGAAATAACAACATCCCAGACTGTTAGGGCTAACCACTAAATACAACATAATCTTACTGACAGGTTACCAGGAAAGAAATGGAATGCTGGATCAGAGCAGTCTGTCTCCTGACACTCTGCAGTAGAGAAAAATCCTTCTTCTGCCCAGCCCTCAATCCAGGGAAATTTCTGGTTGCACAAGACTGATGGCTCCAGTGAAACAACAAACCATTAAGATTTACAGGGGGTGAAATCAGAGATGGAGGAGAAAATGATTTCAAAAGAACTGCTGAGAATAGGACTGGCCAAAGGGGAAGTGAGAGATATGGGAGAGAATCAAAGCAGGATGAGGAAGCAAAATGGATGGTGAATTGTTTTAGTGTCTATTATTTATTGCTTTATAAGAGACTAAGCACTGGGTTGTAACAAAGCTGCTCAGAGCCCACTCACCAGCACATGATCCTTCACCTCACTAACCCAAATGCATTTGCTTTTTAGGTTCTCAGGGTTTCCACATTCAAAATTACCTGGTAAGAAAAGTCAAATAAAAAAATCATATTTGTAAAAAAAAGCCTTTGAACAGCTCAGAACCAGGCTCTGAATGTACACCAAGAAATGCTCTCCCTTGCTATCAGCCCCAGCCCTGAGCAAAATGATTCCAGGATGAGATTTATATTGCAGGCAGATCAGATGACTATTAATAAAATGCTCAGCCACTGCACTGAGGTTGGATAAGGGCAATCAAACCTCTCACTTCAGAGCTGCTGCTGGATAAGGGCAATCAAAGCTGACACTTCAGAGCTGCTGAACACACAATGAGGGGGAAAGTATTGCTCCTGCCCCTTGCAGAGCACAGAACCACAGCTGCCACCAGGTAACAGGTGTGGAGCTAATGATCAGTGTTCAAAATGCCTCCAAGGAGCTGAAATCACAGCTCTGCCTCCAACCCAGGCACAGAAATGCTGGCAAGGCACTAAATCCTCTAAATCTTGCCTCACCAAGTTGACTAAACAAATGTGCTAAGTAACTCTGGTGGAAATCCGAAGTCAGATTTGAAAAGATTTAGGAATTCTGTGCAGCTTCAGTATCCAAAGGTTTCAGCCTCGAGGTCTGAAATGCAGAAAATGGAACTGAATCCCTTTTACTGATTACCACTGCTGTGGATCTTGCTGAACAAGTCCCTGCTCATACAGTGGATTTCTAGCAGCCTACTCCATCCCAAAATACCAGTGATGGGCTGGATTTACTCCTGGAGTAGGGACTGTGCTGGGTCAGCTCCTTGTCTCAGAGAGCCTGTCCCTCTGTGGTGAGGAACAGGAGAGGCACTCGCACGTCTGCCGCCACATTTCAGCAGAAATGACAATTTCTTAGGACACTTCATGTGGAAGAACACATCAGTTTACACTCCTGTCTCTATCCTGAAGACAATTTCAAGCTGTTGGTAGAAAAGAATAACAAACCCAACCAATCCCACCTGAAACTCCCAACACTTCAAGTACAAACAAGGCCCTCTTACCCAGGCAGGGTGACAGGCGTGCATCAGCCAAGCACCACTCAGAACAAAAATAAACCCACCTTCCCCTGTTTTCCTATTCCCTCTCTGCCTCAGAAGTCCTCAAAGGGAACTGCCTGTTCCATAAACCCCTCCAGGGTGGGACAGGAGCGAGTAGGAGCTGGGAGAGGCAGCTCCTGCAGCTCAGCAGGGTGGGGATGTGCTGGCACTCACCTGCCTGCACGGACAGGTAATTGTAGAGCTCGTGCAGCATGGCCATCATCACGTCCTTGTGCTTGGCCTGGCAGAACTGCAGGGCACAGACAGGGACAGGGACACACATCAGCAGTGCCATGGGGACAGTGGGAGTGCAGCTCCAACACCAGACACAACTACAGCACTGGAGTCTGGCTCAGTCCTGCACCACCAGCTCCAGGCACATCTCCTGAGCAGGGGAATGCTCCAGACACAACCTTCCACCTTCTGGAAGTCCCTGCCCAGAGGAACTGGGTGAATTTTAAGGTTCCTTCCAGCCCAAAGCAGTCTGGGATTCTGTGAAGTGCCACCAACCCACAGCCCAGCCTGCAGCACCAGCCTCGGACCTACCACAGATGGATCCACCACCTCCAGAACTTCCCAGCACACAGAACTAAGAATCCAACACAAAACCTTCTCCCTCCTAATGTTTGGGTTGGAAGGGACCTTTAAAGCTCACCCAGTTCCACCCCTGACACCTTCCCCTATCCCAGGTTGCTCCAAGCCCTGTCCAACCTGGCCTTGGACGCTTCCAGGGATGGGGCAGCCACAGCTTCTCTGGGAATTCCATCCCAGCCCTTCCCCACCCTCCCAGGGAAGGATTTATTCCCAATATCCCATCCAAACCAGCACAGGGAATGCTGGAATGGTTTGGGTTGGAAGGGATCCTGCCACTATATCCACTATCCAACCTGGCCTTGGGCAGCCCCAGCTTTTCCAAAATTCCATCCTGACAGAGGGAGCAGGGCTGTGCAGGCACTCCACAGTGGAGCTCAGGGAATTAGCTGGATTAAATCTTGCACTGTTAAAGCTGAAAACAGCTTTATTGCAAACCAATAACACTGCTGGTACAACTGTTAAAAAAGAAATTGATTCACGTAATTGGGAATTTAAATTTTTATCTTTCGGAGTCTCAAGCACACTCCTAAATTCATCTGGCCCATTAATTTCAACTCATCAAGTCCCAATTTTTCTGTAAAACGACAGAACGAATCATTTTACAGTGATACTGTTATGGGTGGAATAGACTACCTGGAATAATCACTGTTCTGTGAGAGCTCACAAGATTGAGAATAAATAAATAAATGCTTACATCATCCGTTCTTTTGTCACAATCCACAGGCAAGAGATTAACTAGGAAAGAGAAGAGGGCGAGT
Organism: Molothrus aeneus; assembly: GCF_037042795.1. Taxonomy (NCBI): domain Eukaryota; kingdom Metazoa; phylum Chordata; class Aves; order Passeriformes; family Icteridae; genus Molothrus; species Molothrus aeneus. Next base: position 2,080,473 of record NC_089669.1, on the reverse strand, counting down.
TAGCTGGCTGCAAACAAGAGTTTTGATCAAGAAAATAATTATCTTTTTAAAAGCAGGCTCAACTTAAAGCCTGGTTCTGCTATTGTTCATCTCCCCCTGGTAGCACCTGGAGATGCAAAGAGCCCCCCCAGGAGCTGCTTTGGGAGCAGCTCTGAGGAAAAACACACCAATGATGGAGCTGATGAACGTGTTCAGCTGGGGAGCGAAAACTGGGGCTGGATGTTTTAACAGCTCCTGTTTGAGAAGCTTCATGGTGATCTTTACACTCCAGGGCTGCCTCTTGCTGCCCACCAGGGTCACCTGAAATATCCCAGCACAGCCATGGAGGGAAATGAACCCCCCTGGAGGGCTGATTGCAGCTCTGGGCTCTGCAGGGCTTGAACAGCTCCTGGCACCTGTGGCACAACCCAAACCTGGGCACCATTCCTGCCTCCAGAGCTCCTGTCACAGCTGGGACAGGACAATCCAGTGACAATGGGCAGCTTTATCCCAGCTTTGGGAATGCAGCAGCTTTCCCAGCCCACACCAAGGGCACAGAATGCCCAGGGTCAGGACCAGCACCTTCCCAAATCAGCCCCCAAACCCTTCTTTGTTCAGCTCAAAGCCTGAAATATCCCCATTTCCAGCTGCTCCAGCTGGGGAACTCTGCCTTAAAAACCCGTTGCTGGGGAAACCCCTTTTCATTTCTCATGGAAGAGAACTCTGCCACACCTGAAGTGCTGAATTGATCTTCTGCACTTCTCCCTTGGACAGAATAAAGGCTGGGAAGGGCCATGCTGGCAGAGGGAACATCAAAAACACACCCCAGGTACTACACAGACCTCGTGTCACACCATAAAATCCATCCTTGGCCCAGCAGGAATGGCACTCCACATAAACCCCATGGTTCTGAGGGACTGAAGGCCAAACTCGTTTGGAAAAAGCAAAGTTTTGATTTGCTTCCCATGACTAACAAGGTTCCCCATAGGAAAGGAAAGATGGGAAAAGGGACAGAAACAGAGATGTCAGGTTACGGCAATGAGAATGATAAACGTGATGGGGATGGAAGCAGTAAAGGGAAAGCAGGAAGACAGGTGAGGAATAAAGTTTAAACGAGAATTAAACCAGTGCACGTACACCTCTCCTCTCTCCCATCCAGCCAGCCTGACCCAGCCATCTTCACCACGAGGATGCCCAGAAAAATCAGCAGCAGCACCAAGCTGGCGAAGCAGAGGAACTGGGACAGGTAATACTCCAGGCCTTTCCCCTTTCCCTCGGGCTGGGCCCGGGGCGCTGAGCGCAGCAGGGCTGTCCGCGGGGTCACTCCGTGCCCCCCATCGCTGGCTGCCCGCCACGGGAAGCGCCGGATCAGCCCCCCAGCCCTGCTGCCCGCGTCCCGCTCTGCCTCCTTGCCAACGCTGGCAGCCAGGTCCTCCTTCCCTCTCCTGAACAGGCTGCTGAACCTCCCTGGGGCCGCCGAGGAGCCCCACTGGGTGCTGGGGGTCACCTCCCTCTCCCGTCTCCACCAGCTGTTGGAGGAGAGCCCCCTCCTCTCGCCCGCCGTGTCCCAGGCAGCGCGGGAGCTCTGCGCCCCAATTCCCCCTCCCGATGTCCCCCAATGGCTCCTGGGTTTCTCCTCGCTGGGAAGGGGTTTGGAACCTGCTGAGGAGCCAATTCCCCCTCCCGATGTCCCCCAATGGCTCCTGGATTTCTCCTCGCTGGGAAGGGGTTTGGAGCCCGCCGAGGAGCCCCAGTAGGGTGTGGAGCTCAGCCCCCCAAGCCCATCCAACCCCGAGCCCGCCCGGCTGCCGAGCCCCCCGCTCCTCTCTGCCGAGGGGCTCCACTGGGACGTGGAGTTCGAGCCCCGGAACCTGTCCAGGGTGGGTCTCAGGCCACTGCTGAGCCCCCCACTCCTCTCTGAGGCGCCCCACTGCACTGAGGAGCCCCGAAACCCATCCAGGGTGGTCCCCAGCCCGTGCTCTGTGACATCTCTGGATGTCTCCCAGTGGGACGCAGAGCTCAGCGCCCCGGCCCTGTCCGCCCCCAGGCCCCCGCTCCTCTCTATGGACGTGTCCCACTGCGAGGAGGAGCTGAACACCCCGTGCCCGGCCAGGGATGCCCCCAGCCCACCGCCACCTCTCTCCACAGTCGTTCCCCACTGCTCCGAAGGGCTCAGCCTCCCGAGGCTATCCCGGGAGGAGCCGCCCTCAACCCTGATGCCTCCGGCCCGGCCCGGCGGGGACCCCCGGGGGTCCCCCCAGGACTGCCCGCCGCTCTCCCCGGACGTCCCCCAGCGGGACGCGGGCGGCCGCCCCACTTCCTCCTCCTCTTCCTCCTCCTCGTCCTCCTCCTCACTCTCACGGGCGGCCGCGGCGGTGAAGCCGGAGCGCTGCCGCGAGGGCGAGGCCTGCGGCGGCCCTGCGGAGGAGCGGCCCGGGCTGGGCGGAGCGGTGCGGCCGCTGCGCCGGGCCGCCGCCACTTCGGCCCGCAGGCAGCCCAGCTTCTTGATGTAGACCTTGCGGGTGGTGGCGGTGATGGGCCCCGGGCGATAGCCGAGCGCCAGCAGCTCCTTGCGGAGCTCCGCGTCCGTCAGATCCGCCATGGCCGCGCTAGGCCCCGCCGGAAGCGCCCCGCGGGCGGGAAGCGACGCCGCCATCTTGGGAGGGGCCCCTGGCGCCGCCATGTTGGGAAGGGCACGGGGCGTGTGGGGAAAGGGCGCGGGGGCGGGCGCCATGTTGGGAAGGTCAAGGGGGTGCGGACTCCGTGTCTTGAGGGAGCAGCAGCTCCCGCTCCTCGCCGCTCCCTCAGGACCGGGGAAAAGCGGGAGAAATGGGGAAAGCAAAAGGCGAAAGCTGCCTCATCTGCGTGATGAGCCGGTGTCGATGATGGATTGTCCCCCATCACTGTGTGGGGCAGCTCCTGCCTCACTCACACTGATGTTCTGACTCTTTTAGGGCCATTCTCCCAAAAAATGTCCCTCTCCCAACCACCTCCCACCCCCACACGCGTTTCCATCATCGCTGCCCAGTTGCTGAGCTCTGCCAGAACCTCAGGCAGGACCAGGATCCAGATCCATTAAATATTTCCTGGGAAGGGGGGGTCCCTCCACGCCCCACACCTAAAACAGCAAACCCAAGCGTTGACTTGTAAATTTATTTTGGCACAGCTGTGATGAACAGTAATTGGTTTTTCCTGCTGCCGCCGCTAAAGAAAGTGATGAAAGCGGCTGAAATACGGTGGCGTCATGTTGGAATTTAATTAAAGGTAATGGAGCAGCAGTGCTGAAGGTGCTGAGGGCTGGCTGTGTGCCATGGCAGGTGATGGATGTGTGACACTGGGGTGTGGGACACGCCGTGGTCCCTCAGGAATGGCACCTGTGGGGAGAAGGAGGTTTCTAGAGGAGTATGAAGCTGAAAGAGCTGAGCTGTGCCTTCCCGACATGAATCACAGAATTCCAGAGTCAGTGAGGCTGGGAAATCCTTCCAACACCATCGACCGATCCTTACCTGAGTGCTGTATCCAGATTTCCTTGGACACCCCAAGGATGGGGACTCCAAACCTCCCTGAGCAGCCCCTTGCAATGCTAACAACCATTTCCATGGAGAAATTCCTCCTGATGTCCAACCTGACCCTCCTCTGGCACGGCATGAGGATATATCCTCTTGTCCTGTCACTAATCCTTCTTTCAGGAACCCTCTTCCTTAGCACGTCCCCAAAGCTCACCTCACTTTTCCCAATTTATCCAAGAAAGCAGCAACAAGATGCTGAGATTTGTTTGTCAGGTTGGCAACAGCAAATACATCCTCAGCAGAGGCCAGGGAGCCCATTAAAAGAGCAAACTCAGCTGTGCTGGGAAGTGTGAATGCGCTAAGCTGAGCTTCCTCAGTGCTCCTCTGCCAGCTCATGATGTGGAGAGGGGTCTAATGTAAATAAAAAATTCCAATTTGCTCCTATCACACGGATCCTGTGAGCTCACAGCTCTCACTTTGCAGAAGCTCTGCCTGGGCATGCAGCTGCGCGCTGGCTGAGCTGGTGCAAACCTGGGAATTACATGAACTCACCTTTTTCTGGAGAAAACAGCAACAAAAGCCCAAACCTATCCTTTCAATTTGTGATTCTGCCCATCATGGGAATTACCCCAGGCCCAGCAGCCTCATTGCACAATCTTTGGAGAGGAAGACATGGGGTTGGTGTTGGACAGCTGGAGGATGGGGGGAAAGCTGTGATTCCTCCTTAGAAGGAGGTTGGCAGCACCAAAGCTCAGCAGGATCAGATGCCGATTCTTTGTGGAGAGAAATCCACGACCCCTTTCCCTTCTTCCCATGGGAGAATCCCTGCCTTCCCTGGAAGGCATTTGGCCCCCACAGGGAAGGCAGCAGGAACAGACATGTCAGACCCTATATCCCCATGGGCAATCTTTGTTCCCATCCCTTGCCCACAGTGCCAATGCTGAATTTGACAGTGGATTTTCTATTTTTGCAGCCCCTCCATCATCCTCGTAGCTCTGGGAGCACCGAGCAGTGCCGAGGCTGCAGATGGGCTCTGCAAAAAGCGTTTCTTGGCTGGAAAGAGCCGGAGCTGGCTGTGGGAAGCTGGGACAGCATGGAGGGACAGCCTCCACCTTCCCTGCGAGCCCAGAAGCTGCCTCAGAGCTGCTGGCAGTGCCTCCCATGCCAGAGGAGCAGACGCGCCGCGCCGGCTGCTCCGGTTCTGGCAGCCTGAGGACAGGGCTGGTGTGAGCAGAGCCTTGGGAACGGATCCGTGCTGGAGCAGGGCATGGCTGCACCCCAAACCCCACAGGTGAACCTTCCACCACTGACTGATGGGCTGCTGAAATCCCCGTCTGTGGCTGTTGGGTGCCAGCCCTGCATACGGCACCTGGCAAGTGTCAGGGCTTTCTTGGGAGCTGACTGTGCCCGTTTGTCACCCTGTCACTCACAGCCACAGCACAGGTGTGACCCAAGAGCCCTCTGCCTGCCCTGGGCCTGCTCAGTTCCCTAGCAAGTCAGAGGTGACTCCGTTCCCTCCTCTTTCCCCCAACTGTTGGGCTGCTCGTCCCACCATGAAATTCTTGTTTGGTTTCTGGTGGAGCAGATTCTTCCTGCCTGTCTGCAGGTGTGACCTGGGTGCTGCTGGCTGCCAAAGCACCTTCCAGGGCAGGGGGAAATGGAGATCTGTCCTGAAACCTGGAGAACGCTTCCTTCTTACTCAGAAGCAGAGCCCTGACAGCCTGGAGGGGGCTGGTTGGGGTCCCTCCATCTCTTTCCAGTGGAAATGTTTCTGCTTCTCCTGCTCAGGCCCCTAAGGGTGGAAGGAATTTACTCCCAAAAGTTGAAGGTGTACTTTGGCGCCTGCTTGGACACCACAGTTGGTGCTGCAGGACAGGACAGGGCTTCCTGTGGTCTCTGTCACAACCAGCCATTACATCCTGAGCTCATTTATAACTGGGACAACTGGGATGAGCCACTGGAAAATCCATGGCAGGGGTCAAAGCTGGCCCTTGCTGATGCAGCTTGTCTGGGTCCAAGGGTAAGAGTCCTGCTGGTGGATCTCCCTCTGGAATTTTCCACAGCGTCAGCCCCACCATCACCCCAGTGGGAAATGGTCCAGAGAGCAAATCCACGAGGCTCATGTTCACCTTCTTTCTTTCCATCACTTTCCTTCCTGCATGGCACAGAGGACGTGTTAACCTAGAGAATGATGGGAGTGAAAGGGCTGGGAAAAGAGCACGCTGCAGGGACAGCTCTGACCCACAGTGGAGCTTCTGGAGGGGGTTTGGGGGCAGTTTTCCCTTTGAGGGGGAATTCTCCTTTGTTTTCACGTGGCAGAATCAAACCCGGAGTAAAGGTTTGGGTGTCTCTGAATTAACAAGGCAAGAGGTGCCCTCTGAAGCGAACACGACTCTGACCTTGCTGCACATTGGTGTAAACGTGGCACAGCTCCTCCTGTGATTGCCATGCCAGCTCTTCCATGGATATCACCCCTCTGCAGATGGAGCTCCTGCAGCCCAGACTGCTCTCACTCCCAGCCTAATGGAATGTGTTATTTCCCATCTCCCTCCCACTCAGAGTCATTACAGAGCTTCCACAGCTCACACTGCCTCAGCATTACTGGGAGCTTCCTGGAGCTGATCAGTCCCTGGACAAGGAGCGTGCCTTTGGATCAAACATTAGAGCTGTAATCCACCGCACGCTGCCTGTTCCATTACCCATTGGGAGCTTTCTCCTCTCCCCAGGGCTGCTTGCAGCAGAGTGCTCCGAGGGGTGTTGTTCCAGCACAAACAGAGCTCTTGGAATGAGCTCAGCGAGAACAGAACTCCTGGTAGGTTGGGAGGATAAAATTGGATTGGAATTGGATATATTCACGTACATACCATTGATCTCATCCATCCGTACTTTACATATGTTGGATTTCCTGCTGCCAGCAGAGAGGAGTAGCTCTCAGATAAGCCAAAGGTATGGAAATGGAGAGCAGGATGTTCAAGTGGAATTAGGATTTCAACTTGGGGTGTGTTTGAGAGGCAGGAGAAAGGGCAGAGTGCAGTTCCCTCACACTGTGCCTGGCACAGCTGCTCCTCACTGTGCTGGTGGATTTACAGCACCAGGCTGATAGGAGGGGTTTGGGCACAGGGAGGGGCTGCCCAGCAGGGTTCCTGCATTCTCCAGCAGTGTAGGAATGTTCCAGAGCACCCTCCTGGAGCAGGGAACTGAGTTAGGGACATACAGGTCCCCCCCTTGTGTCACCAGTTTGGCCAGGAGATCTGGTAAAGGTTTGCCTCAGTTTCCCTCATTGCTAAAAGGGAGGGCTAAGACTTAAACTCCTCAAAGATTGATTCCTCAGGCTCTGACACACACCTTCACAGAATCCCAGAGTCCTTGAGGTCAGAAAATCCCTCCAGGATCATGGAGTCCAACCTGTGCCTACTCTGAGCACTCAGTGCCACCTCCAAGTGATACCTCCAGGGATGGGCACTCCAAACCCCCCTGGGCAGCCCCTTCCATGAGGAAATTCCTGCTGGTGTCCAACCTGAGCCTCCCCAGCCCAGCCTGAGGCCGTTCCCTCTCCTCCTGTCCCTGTTCCCTGGGAGAAGATCCCAAATCCCCCCGGCTGTCCCCTCCTGGCAGGGAGTTGTGCAGAGCCAGAAATTCCCCCTGAGCCTCCTTTGCTCCAGGCTGAGCCCCTGCCCAGCTCCCTCAGGACTCTCAGAGCAGGGCTCAGGAAAACAGAGATGTTCCCCAGAACCTGGAGCCTTTCCTATGTCTTCTTTCCCACCTTGGGCACTCCCCCTCTGTTTGAGAGGCTTGCAGGACAGAAGACACAAATCCTCCTTTTAATTACACTGCACATTTATTAAATCACCTCAGATTTTGTTAATCTCTCTCACGAATTTCGTTTACATAAGTGGAGTCTTTCAGCTTGAGCAGCTCCATCACTTTCTCTTCTGATCCTGCAGATATCAGTCAGCTAAATAGAAAAGAGAGAAAAGCACAAGTGTCCTTAAAGCTCTGGAAAGACTGAATGAACGCCAGATTTATGTGTTGTTTCCTCCTCCTTCAGCTCCCCAGCTGAAAGCTCAGAGGCAAACTGGGATGAGCACAGGCAGAGCAGAGCAATCCCACAGGGAGAGTTGGACCCCCTTTCTTGGGCTTAAACATGCCAGAAAAGGCAAAGGCTCAGGGACAGCCCCATCCCACCATCCCTCAAGCTGCAGGCAGGAAGAGCAGCACAACAGCCTGCCCCTGGATATTTGCTGCTGCAATTCCCACACACGATTTCCCAAAGGAAAAGGAGGATTTGCAGCAAATTGCAGGGTAATTAAGTGTCAGTGTTAAGCCCCCGTGCAGGCAGCGAGGTGTTCCAAGCTGGCTGCACATGCTGAGCTCCCTCGCAGGTACAGTTGCTGTTATAAGCTCTGCTGGAAATTGTTCCCTGGAGACTGAGGACTTTTTGGGAGGAGGAGGAGCAGGGAAGTGGCAAACAGAGCTGCTGGGAAGGGTTGTGTTGCTGCTTCCAGTCAATATCAGCTCTGGGCAGCACCTTAGGAGGAAATAACCTTTCCAGAAGGGTGCACACGGGAGTGGTTGGGATCTGAGGACTCCACAAAGTGAGCAAACACGACACAAAAACCCTGCTGGGGAATATAAATATCTCTGTGCTGATGAGCTGGTGAGAAGAAGGAAAGGCAGAATTCCCAAGGCAGAAATCAACCCTCTGACAGTACCATCTGGGGTGTCCTGTAACAGCTCTGCCAGCAGTTTCTCCAGGACATGTTGGTATTTTTCCAGCTGCCTTGGGGTGAGCCAAGCTCTGACAGGAAGGGCTTGCTGTGGAGGAAACCAGAGAAATCAGAACAAAAAGGTGAGGGGAGCAGAGGGAGGAAGGTTGGGGTGCTTTGACCCCACTTGGATCGAGTTAGTGGAGGGTTTAGGACTTGGAGGGAAGAAGATGAGCCTCATATGGGGAAAAGCAACATTTTGAAGGCAACACACTCTTGAGTTGTTCAGAGTGCTGTTGCATAACCCGTGGGCTGGCTCAGAAATCCAGATAAAGGCACCTCCTGGCAGCAGGGATGCAAAGAAAATAATTTCTGAACCTTCTAATCCTCCACTGTGTGGCACATGGACCCTTCCAGCCTGAGCCTGCAGAGCTCCTGCCCTAGCAACAGCTGAGGACGAGCTGTGGTCCTGCTCCAGCCTGCTGGACTTGGAGCCAGCTGTGCCTGAAGCAAAGAGCTCTGTTCTGGTGCTGGCCAGCTGAGGGATGTGCTGATATTTCACACTTTGAACTGGGCATTTTGCTGTTTAAATCCTGTTACCAAGTGCTGGTGCATCACAAGTGCAGGAGGAGCTGCACATTAAGCTGTGCCTCGGCCAAATTCCAGCCTGGTTGGTCCTGCTGTCTGTCCCAGAGGATCTGTCCCTGTTTGGGGGGACCTGCACCCTCCTTTTGCTGGCAGAGCATGGCCAAGCTCCCTGCACTGCCCACACAGGAAAACGTTCCCTGTGCTCAAATGGCAAAGCACAATTTTCAGACTTAGCTCGCCAGGTAAGTCTGCCTTTGAGGGCTTAGCCTGGCACTTCAATCCCTAAAATTGCCCATTTTCTGCTCTGTGTACAGACTTGGAGCCCAAGTTTTTAAATAAGGCCTCTCCAGTGCAGAGAACTCTGGGGCCAGAGGTGACTCCGAGCAGGAGCTGAAGCAGAACTGGGAGTTCCTGCCTTGCACCTGGCTGGGCTTCACTGCCTGGCAAAGAGACCTCAAGCTGTTCTCATCTTCCTCAGGGAGAAGCTGTTGGATCTCAGGGGTGACCTGGCTGCTGAAAGACCAAGATAATTTAGGGTGGAGCTAAAACTTCTCTCTGATATAAGCAGGCAGGCAGGGGACATCTCTTGGACTCCTTATCCCCTGCATATCCTCGTGGGCTTCTCAGAGTCCAGTGGCTCCACATACCTGGAGGGCCTTGGCTGCATTGAGATCCACACCAGATTGCTCAGGGAAACCTTCCTCCTCCAGCTGCTGCAGCGAGCTCAGGGATTTCTTCTGCCCTGCCTTGTTCCTCTCCTTTTCCTGCAGTTTCGGGGCAGAGAGCAGAGGGGGCGAGTTGGTGATGCTGGGAGCAGCAGCAAAGCCACCCTGTGCTGCCCCAGCAGCCAGGAATCCACAGCGCTGGGCACAGACCCAGCGAGGTGGTGGAATCCTCCTGAGAAGGGCCCATCAGCTGTGGCCTGAGTGGCCTTTGGGGACTGAAATCCAGCAGTGCTGGGGGCAGGGTGTGCGGGTCTGCAGTAAACAGGAGCCGCGTGTGGTGGCGGAGCCCTGTCAGCAGGAGATGGGAGCTGACAGCAGCACTGGGACCTTCCCCAGCTGTCCCACGGAGCCTGGCCTGGGTCTGTGCTGGAGCACTGCAAGGAAACTGAACCAGCCCTGCGTGTGCAGAGGTCGCGTTTTCCCAGCCTTTCTGCAGGTCTGTAATGTCAGCCCATCCCCGTTTATTTAGCTGCCTTCAGGACCCTCTGGGAAAAGCCAGAGGTGCTTTGGAATATGACAGACACAGCAGGACACATCAAATGTGGCACAGGCCCTGCTCAGTGTCCAGCATGTGAGCACAGGAGGGGCAGGGACAGCCTTTAGGGAGACAGATTTCCCCTTTGTTCATCCAGAAAACCCCAATCCCTGGCAGACACGGAGCTGCAAGGGCAGTGGGGCACAAGCACAGCCCATGTGTGTCCCCATCCTCCCCAAGGACTTTGAAGAATGCCTGTGCTCCCCACAAACAGCAATTGTTATCCAGGGGGAGGTGTTGGGAATGGGATTTCTCCCGGTATCCAGGGGCTCGGCAGTGCGGGGGAAGCTCGCTGGGGCTGCGTTTCAGAAGCTGCCGTCTCTGAGCCTGCCTGACACCTTTCAACGGTATTTGTTGCACTTCAAAAGGAAAAACGTTCTCTCGGCACGTCCCAGAGGTGACAACCAGCCGGGGGATGGTTAATTATTTGTTACAACAAAAGAGCCATCGCTGAGCTGATGGGAGGCTGCAGCTGCTCTGGAAGAATTCCAGCTCCAGGAAAGGGAAAGGACCCGCAGGGACTGCAGGTGACACCCCCACAGGTGTGGCAGACCTTTGGTGGGGGGGGTCCAGGCTCTCCCTTTCTGTCTCACACCTTAAAAATCCCCTCTGCCTCCCCCCAAAGCCGTGGATTTTGGGAGAAGGATATCACAGTGTCTCCTGTTGGTGTGCACTGCAGTCTGGGGGATGAGGGCAGGAGAAACCTATCCTGGTTTATTCATTCCAGAGGGGTTACCTGCATTTTCTGGAAGTCACTCTGGGTGAAAAAGGGCATGAAGCCTTGGGTCTGCTCAGCCAGCACGGACAGCAGGGACACCAGCAGCAAACTGGCCACCACCTTCCTCGAAACCATCCTGAGAGCCTGGGCAGCACAGGAAAGGAGACACCAGGGCAGGAGTGGAGAGGGAGTTGTGACAAAAACGCCTTTGGCTCTGCACCAGCTGCAACCCAGCTCAGCCCCAGCCCACCTGAGGGATATTTACTCTTCCAGTTGCTCCTGAGCTGAGAATAGAAGTGCTTTGACTGAGAATAGAAGTGCCTTGACTGACAATTCTCTTCTCAAAGCTGTTTGTGTAAACAGATTTGTTCTTGAGCAACATCTCCAAGGATTTCAAGCCCAGCCCTTCAGGACTGCTCAAGCCTCCCTGAGTTCTGGAGCCTCAGCCCTGCAGCTGTGTTGGTTTAAGACCTGAACACCTCCAGAGCAAACCCATCCATCCCAGCATGGCAGACAGAGGTGCTGTAAAGAGAAAATCCTTCAACCAGCTGGTTTTTAAATTTTTGGTTTGATTTTCCTCACCACTGAAAACCTTCCTGGGTGGACTGGGTCTCTTAAGAAGCCTCATTGAATCCAAGGGAAATGGGAAAGGCGTTTTCTGTCTGAGCCTGGAATATAGGGCTTTAAAAACCACCTCTGAAGTGATCTAACTGTGACTTCACCTCAGGAAAGGACTTATGTAAACATTGAATGTTCTCTTTAAATATTAAAATATTCTCTCTGGACAGACTTAATGAAGTCTGGTGTCCTACAGCTTAACTTCTCCACCTGATTGGAGCCTGATCCTTAATTAGTTTCAGCAACCTCTTGGTTTGGACATTATTGAGAAGACATTGTTAAGTTAGATTTGACTCCTGAATTAGATTTCCCATAAATATCAGCTGGTATTGAACCAAAGGCTAGTGGAAGTTAATAAATATTCCCTTTCCATAGCACCTGTCAGTCACACCCTCTCCTCTCCCTGCCCTGGGCACTGCACTGGTGCCATCTCTCCCTGCCCACCCAGACTGGGCCACCAGAGCCACCTCCTGCCCTGGGACATCCCAGGCTGTCCCAGCCCTGTTTCCTGCAGGGATCCAAGCAGGAATTCTCCAGCTCTGCCCTTGCAATGCAACCTCAGCAGCATCAATCTTTGGTGCTTTTTCATTTGTTCTATCGCTGCAGTAAATATATAAATAAATAAAATACTGCTGAATACAAAGAAAACACACTCAGTCACTTCCTTCATCTCTTCTTGGCTAATCCCTTTGGGAATTGATTCTCTCCCTCTTCTCCCAGAAAAACACCCACACAGACCTCCCCACTCAGAAACAGCCCTGCTGAGAGCCCTCCCTTGCCTGGCAAGCAGGACCTGTATTCCAGCCCTGAGATCTCCAGCTCAGCACCTCTCCAGGCAGAGAGCACTTGGTGCATTTGCTTCCCAGCTCCACAGGGAAAAGCAAAAAGCAGGAGGATCCTGAGTTCAGCATCAGCACTGCGGGCACACAGGGCTGGGACACCCCTCAAAACCCAGTCAAGTGCCAGCCTGGGGGCAGGAGGGGTGGGCAGCTGGCACAATGACAGGACATTCACTACTGACCTGTCTCCCCAAAAATCCAACCATTCCTGGCCCTAGGAGCTGTCTCTGAGGGTCATTTTCTGCCTGCTCAGAGGGCACTGGGGCTCCCACAGCTCCGTGGCAGTGCCCAGTGTCTGCCAGGTGCCCACAGGAGGCAGGAGCTGCTGGAATCGGTGCTCCCGAGGTGGGGATGAGGGAAAAAGCTCCTTCCCCATTGTTTCAGCATCGATTTCGTTCCCTCCTCCTCTGAGCTGGCTCTGCTGTGGCCAAGAGCTGCCAAGACCTACCTGGGAGTGCAGCCACGGACACTGGAGGTCAGAGCTCTTCTCCCTCCTGTCACACCTGGGTGCTCCTGCTGCTTCTCCTCCCTTTATAAACCCCTGCAGGCACTGCAGTCGCTCACCTGTGACCCTGTCCAGCTGCCTGGCCTGCATGGAAACGGCTTTCCCAGGCAGGGAATGTTATCTGCACTGGAGTTTTCTGAGTTTCTCGTTTCCAGGCAGATCCCTTCTGCTCCCTCCCCACGTTCTTTAGCTGTTCCTGGTGGTCCCACAGCTGTGGCAGATCAGCTGCTGCCTCAGTTTCTCCATCTTTAAGAGAAATTCCTCTCCCCTGGCTTGTGTTTCTAGACACTGAACCTGCAGAATGAGTTTCTTAGGATGTGAATGTCCCAGCACTACAATGACACCTGTGTCAATTATATTTCTACTGTAATTGCAAATCACAATAATATCAAAATTTCCACTTGGAGCCTTCAAGTGGCCCCTTCTCCCATCCTCACTGAGCCTGGCACACCGATCCCCCTCGGGAACAGAAATCCTGCACTGTCATCCCTCTCCAGACAAACGAGGTGCTGAGAGAGGGAGGGAATTGAGCAACAACTCATCCATGCTCTCCCAGGACCGTCAGCCAGGAGCTGATGCCAGAGGGTTTGGGATCAGGCCAGGCACATCCTGGTGCTGCTCCTGAGGGAGTCTGGGAGCCGCCAGGCGAGGAGCAGGAGGGAAACACGAGCTGGGAAGCCATGAAATCCTCCTGCATCCACGGGCTCCAGGGGCTGGGAGAGGGGGAGCATTCCTGCCTGCCTGGGGAGGGATATGGGGAACAGCCATTGCCCAGCCCAGGAATGGCATTTGTCACTTGGGAATGGCATTTGTCACCTGGGAATGCCATTTCTCACCTGGGAATGCTGTTTGTCACCTGGCCCCACTGAAGCCAGTCAATAGGACACGGGCACACCAGGTGTCACAGGGCCTGCTGCTGTCACAGCTGTCAATAACGCTCGATTTGGGACACAGCCCTCCTGAAAAACCTCGTGTCCAGCACTCAGGTGCTTCCTGGATCCCTGGGCATCCTCCCCAGCTTATCACAAAGCTCCCAGAGACTCCAGCTCAGCTTTGCTCCCTGGAAACCTCCCTGGGAATGTGGCTGAGGGTGATGCAAAGGATGTCACCCACACAGTGTGGGGTGAGCCCTCCCTTCCCTAAACAATTTGCACAAACCCCATCCCATTCCCATTTTAATTGACTTTTCCAGTGCTTTTCTTCACACGGTTGTGATGGATGCAGCTGAAGAGTCAGCAGATGGTGCTGGGAAGTGACAAATGAGTTACCAAGAAAGGTCACTTTTCCAAAGCACTGAACTTCCCCGTGTCTTGTCCCACTGTCCCTCCAAGACGTGTCTGTCTGGCAGCTTTCCATGCATCTGGGATGGAGCCTTCTGCCTGGGGAAGGACAACCTTCCAAATCAAACAGAGGGACGAAAATTAATCATATCTGTATTAGCTGCATGCAGCCTGCCAGCTTCACCTCTTAATTATGCAAGAGTGCTCCGACAGGAAGGAATCGTGGAGCTGAAAATAAAGGATCTGACTCCAGGTCTGGGAGTGCCAGGGCAGGTGGGAGCAACAGGCACCTCCTGGCTCTGGCTCGGCCCAGTCCATAAATGCAGCTTTTGGCACATCCTGGCTGCAAAACAAGGATAAATGAAAATAAAAAATCCCAGCTGGAGGTCTCCCTGCCAGCTCTGTAATTCCACAATTCCATCCTGCTGCATCCCTGGCACAGTTTGCAACCTGCAGCCCCTGAAACTCCCCTGCCAAGTGGCAGCAGAGGTTAGAGGCAACAGAAACATGATGGGCAGGATGGGTTTGAGTGCAGCTCTGCTTGCTCTGAAAGTTAAACATGTGGCATAACTGGGAGTCGTTTTCCCAGGGAACTGGCAGTGGAGTGCAGTCCATTGGGCCTGGCAGCAGTGGCAGTGCCAAGGAAAGGGGGCAGAACGAGCTGCCTGTGCCAGCAGCACACCCAAAGCTCTCTGAAACCAGCTCTGAGGTGACCTGTGCACCCCAAAACTGGGGAAATTCTACCTGCTGCCTCAGTTTTCCATGAAAGAATAAAAGAGAGGGAAAATGGTTTTCTGGACAGAGCCTGGGTGGATTTGGCTTCTCTGCAAGGGCTGGAGGGGACAGGCACTGACCAAAACCATAACAATCCTCTTTCATTGAGATTTAAAAAAAAAATTTAAATCCCTTTTTCTAATAAAATATATGTCTGTGCTTAGAAAAACTTTCTCTTCTCTCAAATAAGGAAAGAAATAAACAGGAGAAAAATGTTTCATTGCCTGGTTTCTCTACATTTTCGGTCACTCCTTTGCCACCCTCTCCCCGATGTGGAAGGAGTGAAGAGAGAAGGGAGAGGAGGTGAGAAAACGCGATGGATGCAGCTCAGCTGTTCCCATTTTGGTTTTCAAATCTGAGCCACCCGGTTTTCACTTGAGGGATCAGGAATATTTTTAGGAATGGTACAAAATGCAGCCTCACACCCAGGGAGGGGATGTGACTGGTCTGTCCCGTGGGGCTGGGTGACATCCCTGGGCACCCCACTGTCCTTTTGGGGTGCTGTGACCCCAGGCAGGTGATGGGAGAGCTCAGAGGCAGGGAAATCACTCAGATTTCAGCCAAAGAGATCCCTGCCCTGCTCCCAGGGGATATTTATTCATTTTGGTGAGGAGGAATTCAGTTTTTCCATACTCCAGGCACCCTCTGACCTTTCATTGCCTCATTCCCTCCTTCCCCTGCCCTGTTCCCATGTCCAACACCAATAGATCAGGTTGAGCCCTGCAAGCACCAACACCAAGGCACCAGAAGAAGCCCCAGATGGTTTTTGGGGGGGCTTTTGAGGGGAAAAGGGGCAGGGAACACAACTGAGGGGGGAGAAAAGGAGGGAGAGAAAGAAGAGGAGGGGAAAGAAGGGCAGGAAAAACAACTGGGGGGGAAAGAAAAGGAAGGGAAAAAAGAGAGGGAAAGAAGAGCAGGGAAAACAAGCAGAAGGAAGAAGAAGGGGAAAAGAAAGAAAAGAGGAAGGAAAGAAGGGCAGGGAAAACAATTGGGGGGGAGAATGAAAGGATGGAAAGAAAGAAAAGGGGAGACAGAAGGGGTCCAGCATCTTTGTGCTCAGCAGTGCCAGCTGCCAGCAGATTTCCCCAGACTGGATGATGCCAGATTCCCAGGATTTATTGGCGCTCTCACTGGAGTCTCCCCGTTCATCCCAGCACCTCTCAGCAATCAGTGGCCATTTATCTGCCACAGAGGAGAAGGGTTCTGGCTCTCAAGGCACCAGTTCATCCTGGGAGGAGCAAGGAGGCAGAGCTGGATGGCTTCAGGGTGAAAAAGAGACTCCTGTGGCAGGTCAGTGAGCTCCCAGGTGAGGGATCCCAGGAGAGACTCGGAGAGGAGCAGCAGCACATCCATCCCAGCTGGGATGTGGGAAAAGCAGAATGGAAAATTGTGACAGCAGCAGAAAGATCTGCAGAGCCTCGGGGCCTGTGCAGCCAGGCCTGATCCCAGCACAGGGCTCACTTTTGATAAAATGCCCGTTTAATCCGTGGTTATTTTGCTTCACTGTGGAATAGCAACCTCAGCGAAAGCCTCTCAACCACAAAGGCTTTAGAGGGCTAAACAGTAAAGATTGGGAATTAAGAAGAATAAATATTAATGAAAGGGGTGGGAAAATGCATAATTTCTCCAGACAATCCTGCCTGGGCTCCCCTGCACGGGGCTGTTTGGTTTATTGTTCTCTGGAGCAGGAGCTGCACATGCTTGGAGGGATCGTGCTGGGATGGAGCTGCAGCACGAGCCACACAGAGCCTGGAGAGAGCCCACATCCCATGGGAGAGGGAAAAGGGAGCAGATTGCCCCCAAAAAGGGTCAATATGGGATTCAACATGCAGTAAACCCTGTGCTGGTGTCAGTGGCTGTGGATCAAACCCAGAGTGGCACAGCCAGAGCCAGAGCTGTTACATAAAGGGATGGGGAGCAGCCCTGAATGGAGGAAATGAATCCAATTACAGGATGAAGGGCACAGGGAGAGGATGGACACATTTGGTCTGGAGCAAATCCTTAAAAGGCTTTAAAGTAGGGACAGAAAGAATGAATCATGGTGTAGGACATGCTGCCACCACCGAGAGGAGTTGGGGCCTTGGGATGGGGCAGGAGGCAGGAATGGGGCTCTGCACCTGGCTGAGGGACAAACACTGCCAGGATGTGGTTCTTCTGTGAGCTGGGACAGCAGTTTGGCTGTTTCTGGGGATGTTGGAGCGAGGAGCCAGCCCAGCCAGGCAGCAGGGAACAGCCCTGCTGCAAAGAAGAAACAAGCAGGCAACCCCCAAATTTCCTCCGTGCTGATTCCCATAAGATTATAACCCAGCTGCCCGTGTCACAGCAGGGTCCAGGCTTCCACTGAGAAAACTAAGGGCTCGCATTAGAAAGGAAAAAAAAAAAAATTGACCCAGTTATGACAAAACGAAGCAGCACGTTCACAGCATCGCTGTGGAAAGCCATGAGCAGCCACAACAAGGCCCTCGGGAGTAACAGGATTCCACTTCAAATGAGATTTACAAATTAAAAATAAAAGAGCTGGATTATTTCTGTGTGCCTGAGCCCCCCTTCCTGGCTGCTCAGCCAACCTCGAGTGGACACTGCAGGGTGGGGAGGGGTGCCATGCACATGCAGACCTTGGGAATTTGGGAAAATCCTTTCCTTTGTCTCTCTGACTTTGCAGTCAAGCACTGCCCCGTGTCAGACAGAGGAGGAGAGCTGGACACAGGTCCCTGGTAACTCCCTCAGAGAGCCCAGAAACCAGACCAAAATCCAGACTGGTTCCAGTTTGCCAGGCAGGGAGATCAGAGCAGCATTTTTGCCATCACCCCTGGCAGAGCACGACTCACTCCCAATGCAGCCCCAGGAACGCTGCCAGAGCTCCTGGGATCTGCCAGAGCTGCCAGGATCTGCCGGGATCTGATGGAGCTGTTGGGATCTGCTGGAGCTGCCAGGATCTGCTGGAGCTGATGGAGCTGCCAGAGCTGCCGGGATCTGCTGGAGCTGTTGGGATCTGCTGGAGCTGCCAGAGCTGCTGGGATCTGATGGAGCTGCAGGGATCTGCCAGAGCTGATGGAGCTGCCAGAGCTGCCGGGATCTGATGGAGCTGTTGGGATCTGCTGGAGCTGCAGGGATCTGATGGAGCTGTTGGGATCTGATGGAGCTGTTGGGATCTGCTGGAGCTGCCAGGATCTGCTGGAGCTGTTGGGATCTGCTGGAGCTGCCGGGATCTGATGGAGCTGCTGGGATCTGATGGAGCTGCCGGGATCTGATGGAGCTGTTGGATCTGCTGGGATCTGCCGGATCTGCTGGCTGGGCTGTGCCAGCTGCTCCTCGCTGTGGGGCCGGGGGAATGTCTTGCACACCTGCCCACTCTGCCGCAGCCCCGGGTTGTCACCGAGGGAGAAGTGTTGACAGCACCACACGGAGCGGAGCAGGTTCGCAGCTGAGCCGGGATTGCTCAGCTCCTTGGCAGCGAAATGACAGGGCCCAAAGAGTGCCTGTCTCTCCAAGGAAATCCTGCGGCGCTTGGAGAGACATTACCTGGATCAGCAGCGGGAGGAAAAGGCTGGGAGCTGACAGAGCGTGCAAATACCAGGAGAAGAGGTTGGCGTGGGGGAGCTCTCCCCACATCCCAGCTGCTTTGTGGCTTGGGGGGAGACCCTGAGCAGGATGCAGATGGAGAACCTGCATGGAAAACGGGAGCTGAGGTCCCTCCTGCTCAAATTTTGTGCATGAAACACAAAAGACAGCCTGCTGTGCACTCTTATTTTTTGTGACAAAAGCAGGGTCACCTCCCTGTCCACCCCCAGCCCCTGCCCTGGGTGGGTGCCCAGGGCACGGCCACAGAGCCACAGGGCCACCAGCCATGGCCAGGTAATCCCTGCTGGGGGAGGGCTGGCCCAGAGAACCCAATTGTAAATACATCAGTGTCCTCCTTCTCCCTGCCACACGTTTAAATCTATTTGATCCACTCTAATGGATTGATCTACAAGTTTGTGCACACACATCCTGCTTTGGACGGGCGGCTGGCAGCGCCTCGCCCATCACGGCCTGTCAGCTCCACTCAGCCTCACCTCGAGTGCAGAGCGAATCCAATTACAGGATAAAGGGTTTTCTTCCCCTCCATATGGTCTCTATAACGCTGTGGCTTTATCTTGCCTTAACCCCTTTCCTGGCGAGGGAGCTCCCAAGCCCGGCCTAAGCGGCTCAGCACCGCGGCCCTGGGTGGCTGCTATGTGATACAGGAAACGGGGTCTTCCCAGGGCACCCAGAGGCACATTCCTCCCTCTTCTCCTGCCCACTGGGGAGGAATGAGCCCGCACGGGAGGGAGATTCAGGGCAGCACTGGTTATAAAAGCAGCCAGCAGCACAGGAGTGAGCCCAGCCGTGCAGTCAGAGCTGTGCTCACAGCTGGGGTTCATGGGGCTGTGTGTCAGCCCAGCACCAGGAGATCAGCACAGATGTTCCCTTCATGACTGATTTGTTGTGCTCTTGCATTTCCCTCCACCTTGCTCTGCCAGGTGTTCCCTGAGTGTCCCTGGGCAAGCGGCTCCTGTGGCAGGGCTGGGGATGGGCACCACAAAGGGCTCCAGGAGCCCCCCTCCCCTGTGTGAGCTCTGCCTGTCGCTGATCCCTGTGAACCAGGCGTGTCAGCTCTGTGCAAGCCAGTTATTTGATTATAATTATCATCCCTTGCTTTACACAGGGCATGAAAGCCCAGAGCAGCTCAGGGCCCCGTCACGCCGCGCGCCAACAAACAATGAGCCAGAGACAATCCCAGCTCAAAGCAGGAAAACCTGCAAGGGGCAAGAAAAGCCTTTTCCTGAGGACAAACACAGAGCAGCAAAGCTCTCCTCCCGCATTAGGCAGGGCCTGGAATTTGCTGCTGTCGTAGAGTCAGCACAGAAAACAACCGGGAGCTCTCCTGGAGAGAGAGCAGCTCATAAACTTTCCCTGCTAAGAGACAGCAAATTAAAGCCATCCCTGTGACAGGGCTGCAGCAGGAGCTGAGGTTGCATTCAGGACACGTCCTGGAGGGACCAGGCACTCTCAGTGGGGTCATTTCCCTGCTCTGGGTTTACTCGAGGCCTTGGCCATTGCTCTGGGTGTGCTGACCTGCCCAGAGCTCTAGATCCACCAGTCTTGGGGCAGTGACCCCAGCGGACACATCCGTGAGGACAGCTGAGAGGGGACAGCCCTTTTACAAAGCACAGGTGGCTCAGGCTTACCTGCTCCACAGGCAGCTCCCAAAAAGGGTAAGGACCTGGTCCAGGTCGGTTGAAACCCTTCCAGTCCAATTGTCCCTTTGAAAGGTGTCTGGGAACCACCCATGAAGCCAAATCTCCTCCACACTCAGCTGCCAGGTGAGTGGAGAGGATCTGCTGAGCCAGGAAAGGTCCCTCTCCCAAAAAGTGCAGCTGAGTGTTCTCCCAGCACCCAGACTCAGTGTCCCTGTTCCCCCCACAGCTTCCTTTGCACCAACCTTGACTTTAGAAGAGGGCAGGACACCCCAAAGGGGTGCTAGGAAGGGATGGGAGGTGACAATTTACTTTCCCATGGGGTACCCGTGCCCAGATGCAAAACCTTGGAGAAGCTGCAGAACTTTGGGATGCTGCTGGCACTGGCAGAGAGGCCCAATTGTTTTTGAAGTGAAATCTTGGAGCTGAGGATTTGCTTTCTCTTTTGAAGCTGGGCCACCACAGTGAAATATTGGAGCTGGAGGGAGTTGCCTTCTCCCATAGGAACTGGGAGGTGCACACTGGAATTGAGATGGATGCACAGCTGGTTTTGTGGATTAGAATTTCTGGGATTTCCTTTGATATTCATTCTGCAACAATGTGCCAAATTTTTGTAGAAATTTTTTGAGCTTGACAATGGCCAGGAGAGGCAGGAAATTCCTCCAGGAAAAGGTCTCTGAGAAGCCATGGGGCTCCTCCACTTTCCCCTCATCCCCTCAAGGAAGACCTGGACCAGGAATTTGGTGCCTGGTGGCTTCGTGGTGTGGCAATTCCAAGAAGCACATCCATCCTGTGAGGAACCCTCATCCCAGGGCACCTGAGGCTGGCCTGACCCACTTCCCTGCACCACGTCCTACTTCTGCACCCACTGGATCAGGAATTAGGACACCATCCATCCCAACACCCCCTCAGCCTTCCGCTCCAGCTCGGAGATGCTCCAGGCGTGCAGGAGACCTCATTTATCCATGGGACAACGGTGACTTTTTCCATGGGCTGTGCCTTGAGGAGGCCCAGCTTACCTCGTTATCCGATCAGCTCCCTTAACCCCCCACATCCCCAGGATTAATGGAAGAGCTGCCCTAAGGCGCCTTAGGCAGGTCCCCTGGAGAAGGAGCCCCCATGACCCAGAAGGAAGAAATGGGGAAGAAGAACTTGGATGAGCTGGAGCCTTGGCACTGGCCCTGGGGATCCCACACTCCGTGCTGGGAGCCTGGGAAAAGCTCCCTTCCATCCCTCTGGCTCTCCCAGGCTGTGCTGGTCTATCCACACTCTCTGCAGGGAGTTCAGGACGTCTTTGCTCTCCTCTGCCCCGTGGCACAACCAGGGGTGTGATCAGAGTCACACAACCAAGAGCTCTGCCCCAAAATGCTGCATTTACCAAAAAATTACCAACTGCATTACCTTTGGGATGGGAAGTGGCTTCCCCTCCTACCTTTGGCCAGCTCCAGGCCTTTGGCTGTGTCAGCAGAGCCTGGATTTGGGATGCACACCCCAGCAGTCCTCACACTGAACCAGGTGCCTGAAACAGAGCCCAGCCAACAGCTCAGCCCCACAAAGCTCAGTCCAGTCTTCCCCCAGTGACCTCCCCAAGGTCAGTGGGGCAGAGCTGGCCACTCCCCAGTCCCCAAGTGGTCTCACAGGGTCCTTCAGCCACCTAGGGACACCCCAAGCCTGTGACACACTGTGGACCCCAGAACAGCCCATTTTCACATCGGCCCCTCCCAAACTCCCCACCGCTCCTCCCACCTTTGCCCCTCTTCCCAAGCACTCCCCACGCCATCCCTTCCTGCCCCCAACACCTTAAACAACATTAAACACTTAATGGCAATTAATACTCTTTAATGCAGGTTTTGGGGCCAACTGGCTGCTTAGAGGGTGCTTAAACCATCAACCCCTCTCAATCCCGTTGCCCTTGTCATACAAAGTTAGCCGAGCCCCTCGTCAGCCTCCCCCCTCCCTCGAGGAGGCCGGAGGGTATAAAACCACCCCGGGGCGCAGCACCGCCAGCCCCCGGCGCGGCACAGGGCAGGGCACCGCCTCCATCCCCTCCACTTCTGCTGCTCCTCGTAATTCATCCATTTTTTGGGTTGGAGGGGAACCCTCTCAAAGGGGTGGGGCTTCCCTTTTTTCATTAATCAGGGTCAGAACTCGATTCGTTGCAGAAAACCCCTCCGGCGGAGCAGCTCCCGCAGCCAGGGCAGCATGAACGGGACGGAGGGGATCAATTTTTACGTGCCTATGTCCAACAAGACCGGGGTGGTGCGGAGCCCCTTCGAGTACCCGCAGTACTACCTGGCCGAGCCCTGGAAATACCGCCTCGTGTGCTGCTACATCTTCTTCCTCATCTCCACCGGCTTCCCCATCAACTTCCTCACCCTCCTGGTCACCTTCAAGCACAAGAAGCTCCGGCAGCCCCTCAACTACATCCTGGTCAACCTGGCGGTGGCTGACCTGTGCATGGCCTGCTTTGGTTTCACCGTCACCTTCTACACCGCCTGGAACGGCTACTTCGTGTTTGGCCCCATTGGCTGTGCCGTGGAGGGATTCTTTGCCACGCTGGGAGGTAAGAGATGGGAATGAGGGCTTGGACTTTCCTTCTCCAGGGCTTTGGGAGTCTGGTTCCGTCCCTTCATGGCACTGTTGGGATGTGCAGCGTTGTTCTTCCGCGTGTGGGGCTCGCACTGCTCTTAAAATGGGGGAGGAAAAGAGAATTCTGCGTGTTTGGTCTTGATAGCAAGGAGCCTCCATGGCATGGTGGCAGGGAAAGGAAGCCTGGGAAGGGATCCTTGTTTGTAGGATCCAGCCTGGGGTCACCTGGCCCTGGTAACAAGGTGGTTGCCAGAGACCTGCCAGGGACGACCACGGCGTGTTCCTGAATCAACGCCAAGCAGCTCGCACCAAGAACAGGCTTGGACTTGAGGTCTTTTCCCAACCTTCATGATTTCATGATAATTCCTTAACCCAAAGGCTTCCCTTTTTGGGGAAATGGAGGGTTTAGAAAGTGAAGAGAAATCCCTCAGGAAGGGAACCCCATGGTAGAGCTAGAGGTGTGGAGACACGAGAGGGCTCAGAGCTTATCCAGGGGCAAAAGGAAGGTGAGGAGGATCCAGGGTGGTTCCCAGGCTCCTCAAGGATGGCTCAGCTCTGTCCCAGCTGCACCAGATTTGGGCGCCCTTGGGATTTTCCTTGAGGCATTTCTCAGGGACACACACGAGTGCTGCCAACACTTGGCCCTGCAGAAAAACAGGGAGAATTCACTCGGCAGCCGGAGCCCACGCAGGCAGCCCTGCCCACGCCACACCTTGTGATGGATCTGACAGCCACCAGTCCTTGTTGGAGAGACCCAGAGCCACCACAGGGACTTTGCTGTCCTTCCCCTAAACAGTGCCATCCCCCACAGTGATGCTGCTCTGGATATACACATTTTAAAAACATGAATATTCTGCCAAAGGCACAGCTGAATGTCCTGATCCAATCCAAGGGGCAAGGAAAGGCTTGGGGTTGGAAGATCCCAAAGTCTGCTCCATCCCTGTTCAGTGAGCCTTGGGCAGTGTTATTTTGCCTTCCCAATGTTTGTACCTCTCAGAGGAGGAGGAGGAGGAGGCTCCTGTTCCCAGGGAAGGAAGTTGGCTGGGAAGCAGCGGGCTGTGCGAGCAGCAGGTCCCCAGCGAATCCCAGCACAGGGTGTCGTTATCAGCAGCTTATCACAGCTGGGGGCATTAGCAGGCTTACAGCACCGACTAAACGCTCCCAAATCCCCTGAAGTTTAATTATCCCTCATAAATACATGTGCACGTTTCCCACCCACACAGTCCCCCCCCTCCCCGCACCTCCCCCGATCCAGCGCCAGCAGAAGGCTCGTGAAATGCACAATTTAAAGGAATCAACAGGTTTGGAGGCATCCGGCAGCATTGCCAGGAATTGTGCTTCCCCACGCCCAGGTGGGATTCACTGCCTTGATTCTTAATTTATTAAAACCCCTCCGCCCCCAGCATCCCCTCGGCTCCCAGAGCTTCTGCACGTTACGGGTGGAGGATTCCCAGTTTTCTAGCAGGATGCTGCTTCTCCCACGCTGATCCCCAGCTCCCCCTGCTCTTCTGTGGAAGCACCAAGGGAAGGTGGAGCCCAGGCGGGCTCTGACCACTCCATGGGCTCTCCCTCTCCTCCCCGCAGGCCAGGTTGCCCTGTGGTCCCTGGTTGTCCTGGCCATCGAGCGCTACATCGTCATCTGCAAGCCCATGGGCAACTTCCGCTTCTCCGCCAGCCACGCCATGATGGGCATCGCCTTCACCTGGGTCATGGCCATTTCCTGCGCTGCCCCGCCGCTCTTCGGCTGGTCCAGGTGAGCCCCAGGATCCCCAGCAGCTCCTGGACCCCTCCATCCCTGCAGGGAGAGCAGGTGGCTCCCAGCAGGGAAGTGCTTGGCCTTGGAGGAGGGAAATGAATGTCCCGTTCTCATGGGAGGGGGTGTCACAGCAAGCTGACGTTGCGTGCTCGAGTGCACCCCAACCACCCGTACCACCCTTCCAGCATCCCCCATCCTCAGGGAATTCCATCCCTGTTGCCCCTCAGGGAGGGTCCTGGAGCAGATTCCCACCTTTCTCCTGCCAGGTACATCCCGGAGGGGATGCAGTGCTCCTGTGGGCCCGACTACTACACCCACAACCCCGACTTCCACAACGAGTCCTACGTGCTCTACATGTTCGTCATCCACTTCATCATCCCCGTCGTCATCATCTTCTTCTCCTACGGGCGCCTCGTTTGCAAAGTCCGCGAGGTAACGGCTGGAGGGGACCGATGGGGACGGGGGGGTGGCTCGGGCAGGATTGAGGGGTGTGAGTTGGGGCTGCAGAGCTGCCCCTCACCACCCTCTGTGTGCACAGGCAGCTGCCCAGCAGCAGGAATCGGCCACGACCCAGAAGGCAGAGAAGGAGGTGACGCGGATGGTGATCCTGATGGTGCTGGGCTTCATGCTGGCCTGGACGCCCTACGCCGTGGTGGCGTTCTGGATCTTCACCAACAAGGGCGCCGACTTCACGGCCACACTGATGGCAGTGCCTGCCTTCTTCTCCAAGAGCTCCTCCCTCTACAACCCCATCATCTATGTGCTCATGAACAAACAGGTGAGACACCCATATCTGGGGGCTCCATGGGCACGTTGCTCCTTCCCAGAAGGATCTCAGTCCATCCAGGGACTCCTGGCCCTGTGGCACATCCCCTCTGGCCCCCAGTGCCACCACTGTCATTTCTCTCCCCTCCCCAGTTCCGTAACTGCATGATCACCACAATCTGCTGCGGCAAGAACCCCTTTGGGGATGAGGACACCTCCTCCACTGTATCCCAGAGCAAGACCGAGGTCTCCTCCGTCTCCTCCAGCCAAGTATCACCTGCATAGAGCATGGACAGTTTGAACTGGGGTGACCTGCTGAGCTCGGGGACCCAGACAGACGCCCCCCAGCCATTCCCTCGTGCCCCGGCCCCCTCCCCTGCAGGGGAATTTAGCTGTGCCCGTCCTGCCATAGCTGTGCAGACCCCACCCCACACATCCACGGGGACCCACACGTGGCACTCTGAGCTCTGCCAGAGTGCTCCCACTCTGACCTGCTCCCAGGAGCACGGCACCTCTGGGGGACTGTCCCCACCTGTCCCCACTGAGTTCGAACAGCAGCAGATGATGGGGACCCCAAACCTTTTCCTGCCTGAATCCCACACCCCGCCAGCATCGCCCTTCCCTGGGCTCCAGGGAGCATCACAGGAGCACCCAGGCCTCATTTGCAAAAACCTAAATATTCTGGCAAAGCCCCAGGAGCAGGACCCTGTGGCTGGGGTGGCCCCACCTGCCCCTCAGCAGGGCCTGAGCCTGGGGCTCTGTGGAGCCACGCTCCCGCCGGGATTCCCAGCAGGAATCGATTCCTGCAGCCTCTATAAATCAATACAACAAACGGAGCCACGGGCGGGAGCCCAGCTCCCTCTATCCCCAAGACAGCACTGTAGATACATTTTTTTGTCTTGGAACCTGTAAATATTTGCTCATGTCCTTTGAAATCTCTATCCCTCTCAGCTCTTTCCTTTCTTCTCCTGTTCCCCACTCCAAAGCAGAGAAATTCCCCTTCCACCTCTGCTCTGGCTGGACAGGCACGGCCAACCCTGGAGGGTGGGGCCGGGACCCGAGCGCTTTCCTGTACATATTTTATAAATAAATAATCTCATGTCAGCACAAGGACATCTGCAGTCAAGGAGTAGGGGTTTAAAAAAACTAAGAAATAAACAGAAGCAGCACAGAGAAAAACACAGATGCTCAGTCCTTGTCCTTTCTCTTGGGCTGTGGGGACAAGATGCTGGTGGCCAGCTGCGGGAACACAAGACAGGAGCTTGCAGCTGTCCCAAAAGCCATGGGAAGGGGGATCTGTGGGTGACACCATCCCCACAAGGTGGCAGCCCCATCAGCTGGAGCACCAAAGGTGTTTGGAGGCAAAAAGAGACACAGGGCACAGCCCTCACTGCCCAGCCAGGCGTTTTAGTACTTTAATATTTAAGATTTCCCCATGTAGCCTTAAATAAAGCTTCAGCTGAGAGCTTCTCACAGAGTTCAAGTTCCCCTTCCTCTGGGGCCCTTCCAGGCAGCGTTGTGACAGAATTGGAAGAATCAGGGAAAAAACTGTTCCCTGTGTCAGTGAATTCATTCAGGAGTGGCTGGAGAGCGATCCCAGTGCCAGAACCTCGCCCTCCTCCCCTCCCTCACCTCCCCTCTGGTGTTTTTCCTCCTTTTTGGGTCCAAAGCCACCAAAACCAGTGAGAAATCCCAAGCTCATCCCTGGCATGGGAAGGCAGGGTTGGGAAGCATTTTTGCCCCCAAACACCAGGCCTGGGAGGGGAAGGATGCAGCCCCAGCTCTCCAGGCACCCTCCTGTCTCTGCACCCACCCAAATTTGGGGTCCTGGCCGGGATTGCTCTGGAGCTGCTCCCACACCACTCCTGCTGTGCTGGATGATTCACTCTGCCCATCCCAGGAGCCTTTTTTCCTTCCCTACAAAGCCCCAAACCAAGCTCAGAACTGATTTCTTCAAACCATGGGAGCAGGGGAGGAGCAGCCACCAGACAACCCAAAACCCAAACCTCACCCAGCCCAACAGACCCAACCCTTCCATGGCAGAAAGCATTTCAACCAAAGGTTCCTCTTCCAAAATCACCCAGGAGTTCTCTCCTTCCACTTTTCCATGAATCCGTGGATTTATCCAGGCACTGCATTTGCAACCAGCAGGGACCATCCTGGCATCACCCACTCAGAGCAGGCACCACCAGCTGCTCCAGTGCTGCTGGCCTGGCACTGCTGCCACCTAAATTCAGATGCAAACTGAGGAAAGCAGCCAGACTCATCCAGGGAATGGAGACAGCTGGAATCTCAGGCCCAAAGGGCATCTCAGTGTCTGACTCCCATCCTTCTGCAGCTGGGACTGTTCCTCCTCATCCCAGCACTGCTGTCAGCTGGTTTAGGAAAACTGCAGTAATTGGCTCAATTCATTTTAAATCAGTTCTCATTTGTGCAAGCAGCACTCAGGGAAAAGCAGCTTGGAGTTTATAATGTCCTGATTTGGAGCATCCACAGGGATGAGGGGGAGATCTCAGTGAGGTGTTCTTGGTCTTTGCCCCACAGCCCTGGGCACAGACAGAACCCCAAAAAAAGGGACAAACCAAGGTGCTGGCCCAGTGCTGTTCCCCACAACCCTCATCCTGCCAGGGCTGATGGAAAGGGGTTCTGGTAAGGACAGGATGGAGGAGAAAAGGGGTTCTGGGTGGAACAAGCTGGAGGAGAAATGGGATTCTGGAAGGGAAAGTCTGGAGAAGAAAAGGGATTCTGGAGAGGATGGATCCATCCTGGGATGGCACTGCCTGGATTTCTCCCAGGACATTTTTATCCCATCAGTGCAGAAGGAGCAGCTCCATGCCAGAGGGTCTGGCTCTGCTCGTTTGTCTCTGCCAAAGGAAAAACATCTCCTTGTCCAGCCACAAGGAACAAGAAGATTAAAACCCTCAAACACTGCCCCCTTCCCTCTGTGCCATCACACACAGGGCTGGGGGGCCAAATCCCTTTCTGGAGTGCCCAGACCCTGCTACCAGGAGAAAAAGCTGCTCCTTAAGGGAAAAACTGCTGGAATTTGGGCTTGGGAGAAGCCAGGATTGCCCCTGACAGTGCCAGGGGGACCTTGCACAGCCCCAGCAGCTCAGGGAGACCCAGGCAGTGTTTGCCTCCCACCCAGGAGGGTTCAGGAGTCCCCACATTTGTGTCACATCCCCAGCAGGGCCACGTTTGTGTCACATCCCCAGCCCGAATCCATCAGGGCTGCCTGTGTCACGTTAGCAGCAATAAAAGGATTCAAACAGCAATTCCTTACTTTTATGAACAAATGGCCCTGGCTGGATGATTCAGGCAGCATTCAATTCCCAGCCAGAAAGTGTCAGCAAAATCCCAGCCTCTCACATGTAGGTGGATAACTGCAAATGAAAGGAGGGAATTATTAGCACTTAATAGCCGGTGGGTCTGCACTCCCCAGTGCTCCTCTCCAGGAGATGCCAAACGCTCCAGAGCCCCAGCAGCTGCAGGGCCCTGCCAAGGGGGGGCTGCAGGGGTTGGGGTGATGGCTCTGGACACTGGGATCGACCTCACCCCACTGCCAGGGCCCTGCTCCAGCCCAGCCCCACCAGAACCCCTGCTCTCCTCCAGCCTGTCCTTTTCTCCTCTGATCCATCCTCTCCAGAATCCCTTTTCTCCTCCAGACTTTCCCTTCCAGAACCCCATTTCTCCTCCAGCTTGTTCCATCCAGAGCCCCTTTTCTCCTCCAGCCTGTCCTTACCAGAATCCCTTTCCTCCTCCAGCTTGACCCCTCCAGAACCCCCTTTCCCCTCCAGACTTTCCCTTCCAGAGCCCCTTTTCTCCTCCAGCCTGTTCTTTCCAGAATCCTTTGTTTCTTCCATCCCATCCTCTCCAGAACCTCTTTTCCTTCTCCATCCTGTCCTTACCAGAATCCCTTTTCTCCTCTATCCCATCTTCTCCAGAATCCCTTTTATCCTCCAGACTTTCCCTTCCAGAGCCTCATTTCTCCTCCAGCTTGTTCCTTCCAGAGCCCCTTTACTCCCCCAGCCTGTTCTTTCCAGAACCCTTTTTTTCCTCCATCCCATCCTCTCCAGAACCCCTTTTCCTTCTCCATCCTGTCCTTACCAGAACCCCTTTCCTCCTCCAGACTTTCCCTTCCAGAGCCCCTTTTCTCCTCCATCCTGTTCTTATCAGAATCCCTTTTCTCCTCCATCCCATCCTCTCCAGAACCCCCTTTCCTTCTCCAGCCTGACCCCTCCAGAACCCCTTTTCTCCTCCATCCTGTCCTTACCAGAATCCCTTTTTCCCTCCATTCCATCCCATCCTGAGCCCTTTTCTCCTCCCCACAGCCCCTCTCCCATCTCCCCCTCCCCACCCAGGGACCCTCAGGCACCCCAAACCCTTGGTGGCACAAATCCCCCAGCTCCAGAGGGATCCAGGGAGGCTTCCCAAGCACCTGGGGCTGCTCCTGGCCATGCAGGACCGTGCACCACACTCTGCCTTTCTCCTTCACCCAGCCTGCCCGTATTTTTCTTGTTCATCAGACTGACAAATGGGCAGAAAACAGACTCCTGGTGATTTCCTGCACAGGCTGCCCACTCCTCCTCTCCCCTCGGCGATGACTGAGAGCTGAAAAAGCAGGAATAGCATATAAATTTCCTCCCTGCTTTAATAAATACCTCTATTACCTTGCGCTTTCCCCCGGCTCGCTGTGCAGCTCCTGCTGCCCGCCGGGCAGACGTGATAAACCAAAATTCACATTTCTGTGGGGGACCAGCAGCAGCAGGGCTCAGGCAGGCTGGCAGCAGCATGGGAGGGGTGAAGCTCCCACCTCGGGGGTCTGGCTGCAGCTTCACATCATCCCACGGGGAGATAAATCCATTTATTTATTACCAAAAGGGAGCTGGGGTTTGTCTCTGGTCCCTCTGTGGACTCCCTGTGCTGGCCTCAGGGGTAGGAGGGGTCCAGGGCTTGTCCCAGACACCTCTGAGCCCCTCGGGGTGAGCCTGGGGTTTCCTGAAGGGTGGCAATAAAGACAAACCCTGCTAAAATCTCAGCCAGAGAGTGCAGGGGGAGCAGAAGGGTTTGGTGGTGGAGGGAAAGCTGTCAGAGCTGGGATCTGTGCTGGGTTCCTCCTCCCTGGGCCTCATCCAAATCCTTGCCTGGGGCTCTCAGGACACCCGGGACAGGACGTGTCACTGTGCCTTGGCCAGGAGACCCCCGAGCAGTGCAGGACCAGCCCGAGCATCCCAGTGGGATGCAGAGACCTCTCTCCATCCCCAGCCCACCCCTTCTGAAGCACAACGGGCAAAACCCGCCGGCCTTTGACACCCCCAGCGCTGCCAGCAGCCCCTGGGGCACCCCTGTCCCCTCTGCCACCCCCAGCACAGCCTGATCCAAGCGGGCAGTGCCGCTGTCCCCATCCCCAGGGCGCAGCAGCCTCGGCTCCTCCTCCCCCTCAGCCGGATTGATGGCGGTGTTTGCAAAAAGCACCTTCAAAAGGAGCATTCGGAGGTGGCAGCCTCCCAATTTCCCCCTCAGCCAGCGATTGCTGCGTCTCATCCCCTTCCCGGAGTCTGTTTAAGTTCTGCATTTAACAAGCTCCTAAACAAGGAGCGGCCGCAAGGGGCAGCGCCCGCTCCCTCCCTGCCAGCGGCATTTGGGGACCCAGGCCGGGAATGGGAAATTCCTCCAAATTCCTCCTCTCTGATTTATGGCTCTCGTTAATCCTCCAGGAGGGCCCCGAGCTGCCCCGAACCTCCGAGGGATGAATAATTTAGTAGCTGGTCAAATATTCTCTAAGGGTTAGAGAACATCAGTGGGAGCGGGGATTTCGGAGAGGGAGGGACACAAAATGACAAATTGAGGCCAAAAAGCGGAAAAAGGAGATGGAAGGGAAAGGAAGGGAAGGGAAGGGAAGGGAAGGGAAGGGAAGGGAAGGGAAGGGAAGGGAAGGGAAGGGAAGGGAAGGGAAGGGAAGGGAAGGGAAGGGAAGGGAAGGGAAGGGAAGGGAAGGGAAGGGAAGGGAAGGGAAGGGAAGGGAAGGGAAGGGAAGGGAAGGGAAGGGAAGGGAAGGGAAGGGAAGGGAAGGGAAGGAGCCAGCAGGGCTCAAGCCCACCCTGGTCTCACCGGATGCCGATGCTGCCCCAGCCCGGCACTGTCTGCTGCCCTCGGGGGCAGAGCTGCAGGGACACAAAGTTTTGGCAGCAGAGCCTCGATGAAAAGTGCTGCCAAAGGGATTTTCCACCTCCTTCCCTCCTCCTCCTCCCCAGGGATCAGGGCAGCGTTCCCAGCGAGGAATCCCCGGGGCTGATGCTGGAGGGCGGTCACGGAGCAGAGGCCGGAGAGGAGAGTCCAGGTGCTGCTGCTGGGAGCTCCCAGCTCCTTCCAGCCTCGGCTCGGGATGGTTTGGGCTCCCCAGGGCCCCCGCAGCCCCGCGGAGCCGGCGGAGGTAGAGGGCAGCAGAGGCTGCTCCTTGCGGCAGCCGGGAGGGGACGGGTCCTGCCCGCTGGAACCGCGTGAGGAATCAATGGAATGAACGGAATGAACGGAATGAACGGAATAAATGGAATAAAGCTGCTGCACGGCAAAGGCACAGCCAGGCTGCTGGGGTGGGAATAAGCTGCACATCCCAGTGGGGATGGGGGATGGAGCCAGGATGGGTCCTGCAGGCTCTTGGACCCCTCCCCAGTGGGTCTGGGGACAGCAGGGCCACAGGTCGGGTTCCCAGGTGTCCCATGCCATGGCCACAATCCTGGGACAGTCTCCAGACACTGGAATTTGCTCTGACACAGACACGGGATTTCCATGGGATGACACCAAGGCTGGCAATGCCACCCCTCATCATTTCCAAGAGGTCTGGAGGGGATAAATTAATAAAAAACCATGTTTATAACCTCCCCATCCCATCCCCAACTGGGGCTTTAGCTGGGATCTCAGGAAGGAGGAGCCCAGGCCAGGTGCCCCCATCCTTTCTCCTCTCCTTTGCTCATCCTCACTCCTTATCCCAGTCCCCCACCCCACAGTGATGGAGGCTGGGGGTGAAACAGGGAGAGGAGCTGGAGCTGGGATGGATCCCAGAAGGCAGGGAAGATCAAATAACCTGTCCTGAAACACAGGGGAAGAGGAGCTGGGACTGCAGCAGGAGGGACCCCAGACAAAAATCCTGAGCTTTACTGAGCCCTGCTTGTTTAAAGGAACAAAAAAAAGGAGTTTTTTTCCTAATTCCCAGCCCAAGAACCTGCAGAGAAGTGAGGGAGGGGTCTCATTCTGCCCCTGCCCTGGGTTCTGGGGAATCCTGGAGCTCCTGAATCCCAGAGGTCCCGAGCAGGGGCAGTGGGGGCTGGATAGATCCATGCCATGGGTACAGGGAGGGACCAGGGGCCACTGGCACGTGCCCAGAGCAGGATTGTGATGCTCCTTTTGGTTTCCTTTTTTTGAGGGCAGCGGCCACCGCCTCCTTTTCCAGTTTTTTCCCTGTTTTTCCTCCTTTTCCTGGTTCTCCTCCTCCCCCTTGGGCTGCTGCCTCCCGCCTGCGGTGCAGATGGCCCAGCATATGGGCAGCCTCCCCTCGTGCTCGCACCTTGTAAGCAGATTCTGTCAGGTTTCAAGAGGAAAAGCTTAATTAAGCAGTTGTGTGTGTACAATTATGTCCTTAATTATCTCCGCGTTTGGCTCCTTTGTTGTTCCCCGTTTGTGAGAAGTTTGGGAACAACCGCGGGCGTCCTGCAGGAGCTTTTTCCTAACCTGGTTTCTCTCTTCTCCTGCCTCATTTTAGGGATTTTCTGGCTGAAGGGAGCTGCAGGATGAACCCTCCCTGGTCCCTGGGATTCACTGACCCCAGCTCAGTTCCCAAAGCAGAGCAGCTGCCAGCACTGCCCACACCAAGGGCAACCTCAGCTGCTCAAAAGCTGCTCCAGCCCAATTTACCACCTCCCACATTTGTGCTCCAGTGCCCCAGCCCTGCCCCAGCACCCTGGGGAATGAACAGATCCCGTGAGAGCATCTTCAGGGTGCTGCTGCTCCATTGCTCCCATACCCCAGCAACGCCAGCCAAGGGGACCCTGCCTAATGAATTGCTCTAATTACTCCACTTCCCCCCATTTCCCAGCTTGGGCAGCAAGCCTGTCACATCTCCAGGGACATCCTGGGTGCCCTCCTCACTCTCAGTCAGGGTCTGCAGCCACCTGCAGAGATCAGGGACAGAGGTGGCACAAACAACTGGCTAATTTGTGGTGGTGCTTTCATTTTACGCTCAGAGCACTAAACAGCCATAAACATCCTGAGCTGGATGGTGGAGCTGGGGGTGGTTTTATTGTCTGCAAGTCCTTGAAGTTTTGCCATGAACCTTTTATTAAAAATAACCCCAAACTCTCGTTTCTCTAATTGAGTGTATTTCAGAACCCACACGCTTGCATTTGTACCCAGGTATGTTTTTATCACCACCACCAGTTAATTTTTATTTACCTTCTAGTGAAACTCATCTTCCTCCTTAATTCCCAGGCCTGCATTTGCTTTCAGATCAGAATTGGGACCCAACAATAAGCCGTATATTTAAGGTGCCATTAAATCCTCAGCTCTGCTCTCACAGCTTCCAAACCAAAGCACAGCAGTGACCTCCCCCTCCTTTGCCAGACATCTCAGCAGGGAAAATGAATCTTCATCCAGCTGAGAGGTGCCAAGTGCCAGGAATGAGCCCGGGGAGAATGGCAGGAGTGATGGGGGCTGCAAAGGGAGGGCTGGGGGGAGATTGGAGGGAATGAGGAGAGGAACAATCTGTGAAAAATGTGTATTTTATGATTGGCTTTTCGCAAATATTAAAATGAATATTATATGTGTTGTGTTAGAAAGCGATGCTGTATTAATTCCCTGAGCTGGCCCCGGGGCAGAGCACAACGTGTCCAAGTGGGGCTGGGGCAGATCCTCCCCCAATTCCCCGCCCCGCTCCCCAATTTTCCACTCCACTCCCCAGTTCCCTGCTCCAATCCCCAGTTCCTCTCTCTGCTCCCCAATTCCCTGCTCCACTCCCAAGTTCCCTGTTCTGCTCCCCAGTTTTCCACTCTCCAATTCCCCTTTGCTCCCCAATTCTCTTCTCCACTCCCCAATTCCCTTCTCCACTCCCCAATTCCCCTCTCTGCTCCCCAATTCTCCTCTCCACTTCCCAATTCCCTGCTCCACTCTCCAGTTCCCTGTTCTGCTCCCCAGTTTTCCACTCCCCAATTTCCCTCTCCAGTCCTCAGTTTCCCTCTCCACTCCCCAGTTCCCTGCCCCACTCCCCAATTCCCCTCTCCATTCCCTTTTCTACTCCCCAATTCCCTTTTCTACTCCCCAATTCTCCGCTTTGCTCCCCAGTTCCCTGCTCCGGCGCGGGGCAGTTGAGGACAGGGGCGGCTCTCGGGCTGTAATTAACACTCGGCGGTAATTAACACCCGGGAGCAGGGATTTGATCCCTTTCATCCGGGGGCTGCGGGGAGGCATCAGAGCCCGGAGGCTTTGGGGCTGTCGCACCCCAGCCTGGTGTAAATTCAGTCCCTTTTTGGGGGAATTTGAATTTTTTGGGGGGGGGCGCAGCGAGGAGAGGATTTGGCAGCATCAACAGCCAAATCCCTGCTGCTCCTGCCCAGCCCCAAGGTCCCCATCAGGGCAGTTTGGGATGCAGGATGTGGCTGAAACACAGCCCTGCACCCCAAAACCCATCCCCGAGGGTG
This sequence comes from Molothrus aeneus, assembly GCF_037042795.1. Lineage (NCBI taxonomy): Eukaryota > Metazoa > Chordata > Aves > Passeriformes > Icteridae > Molothrus > Molothrus aeneus. The sequence goes on along the minus strand of NC_089669.1, from coordinate 2,045,679 downwards.
CTGAGGAAGCAGGTTCAGGGATCCCAGCGCTCTCCTGGCTTTTCTGTCTCTCTGTTATTCCCCCTTCCCGCAGGAATTATTCCTGTCCAGCAGGACTTTTACACCCTGCAGGAATTTTACACCCTGCAGGAATTTTACACCCTGCAGGAATTCCACCAGGCAGCCCAAAGCAAACACAATATTTTAAAGTCCTTCCCAGCCTAACCATCCCCAGCGCTATTAATAACACTTGTAAGGAGTTGTTCTTGAATAGATATGATTTTTATCTTGACAGCGTCTCCCTAAATCATTTTTATCCCCACGAAGTTTGCGAGGAGCAGATTTTCCTGAGGGCCATTTATCTCGGCAAATATCCCCACCCCTGTTTATTGCTCACTCCCTCTTTTAGCGATGGTTTGGGCTGTTCCCCACGCTCAGCCTCAGCTCCCACATCCCTCCGTCCCCTCCCTCCACGTGTGTTTCACTGGTGGCAGCAAAATAAACTCAAATTCTCCAATCTCTGTGGCTGAGGAGCTGTTGGGAGGTGGGATGGGGGTGTGAGCTCATTGCCAAACATCCTCCTGTCCTCCCTCCCCCCGCGTCTTCAGACACAATTCCGCTTCAGAAAAGGCTCAGAGCTGCCCTGAATTATCTGAATTTTCAGCTTTTCCCCTCGTCGTGGCAGATGGACAAAGGCACAGGGAAAGCTCGAGGCGGGGGAGGCAGTGGGGCCATTCCTGCTGTCGCATCCATCACTGGAGGGGGAATAAAGGGGTTTTTAAAAGAGGAGAACTGCGGGGAAAGGAGCAGATTCTCTGATCCTGCTTTGGGAAACACCGATTCTGCTGGCAGATGGGCCGGGCTGCTCCTCCTGGGGCATGAACCCATCCCAAAGGGGCTGAACTCACTCCAAAGGGGCTGAACTCACCCCAAAGGAGCTGAACTCACCCCAAAGGAGCTGAATTTACCCCAAAGGAGCTGAATTTACCCCAAAGGGGCTGAACTCACCCCAAAGGGGCTGAATTTACCCCAAAGGGACTGAACTCACCCCAAAGGGGCTGAACTCACTCCAAAGGGGCTGAACTCACCCCAAAGGGGCTGAACTCACCCCAAACATGCTGAACTCACTCTGGAAATGCTGAACTCACCCCAAAAATGCTGAATTTACCCCAAAGGGGCTGGATTTACCCCAAAAGTGCTGAGCTCACCCCAAAGGGGCTGAACTCATCCTAAACATGCTGAATTTACCCCAGACATGCTGAACTCACCTCAACCATGCTGCATTTACCCCAAAGGGGCTGAGCTCACTCTGGGAATGCCGAATTTACCCCAAAGATGCTGAACTCACCCCAAAGGGACTGAATTTACCCCAAACATGCTGAACACACTCTGGGAATGCTGAACTCGCCCCAAAAATGCTGAATTTACCCCAAAGGGGCTGAACTCACCCCAAAGGGACTGAACTCACCCCGAACATGCTGAACACACTCTGAGAATGCTGAATTTAACCCAAAGGTGCTGAACTCACCCCAAAGCTGCTGAATTTACCCCAAAGGTGCTGAACTCACCCCAAAGGTGTTTGTGGATGAATTTTCCTAACCCCAGGAACCCCTCAGGAGGTGAATTCAGTGACCTGAGCTCAGTTCCCACCCCAGCCAGCACTCATGGACTGGGAATTTGGGAATTTGGGCTCTTGCTGGAGGAGGTTTCTCCTCCCAGGTGTGGGCAGGAGTCCCCTCCTGGCTGTCAGCAGTGCTGCAGGGCTGGCAGTGGGTAATTAAACCTTTTATGCTCTTATCAAAGCAGGAGCCCAGTGCAGAGGGGAGGGAGAGATGCCAAAGCTGCCTGCAAGAAAGTTTGGGCTTCATCCTCCTCTCCCAGCTCCTTAAACCCACCCTGTGAACAGCAAATCCATGAATCCACGTTCAAAGTGACTGCAGGGCTCAGCTGGGCAGGGCTGGACCCTCCTGTCCCTCCATTCCCAGCCCTGCCCTGGCTCAGGGATCCCATGGGCCCAAGTGATCAAGGAACAAGTGTTGGGGAAGATGAACCAGGAAAGCCTTATCAATATGATTGCTTGGCGAAAGATTTTGAGAATATGGAAACTATAAGCGAGATTGAAGTGAAAGCAAGCTTTGAGATCCCTCAGTTACTGAACAGCTGGAAAACAATGGTGTGGCCACTGATTGTGATCCCCTTTTGATGGAACAACACCCTCTGCTTGCAGACAGGCCCAAGGGGCAGAGCAGACCCTACCAGCTTGGCAGAAGGGGCCCAAAGAGGAGTTTTTAGGGTTTAAAATGTAACACAGTATAGTAATGTAGTGATTCTTATAGGCTGTATGTAAATGCTATAGGATTTGTATCTTGTACTAGATTGGTCAGTGAGAATTAGAATATTCAACACAAGAAGATTTATGGTATTGTAATGGGAACCTCGCTCTCTTGCCCCTTTTACTCTCTCACCCTCTCATCCTCTCTGCCCCTCTCTTCTCTCAGGCCTGCTCTGAGCTGTGCCAGCAGGGCCCTGCACCCAGGCCCTTTGCAATAAACCCCAAATTCTACGCCCAGAAGAAGATTTATTGTATTGTAATGGGAACCTCACCCTCTGATCCTCTCTTTTACTCTCCCATTCTCTCTTTACCACACTCTTGCCTTCTCTCTCTTTACCTCTCCTTCTTTGGGGCCTGCTCCGAGCTGTGCCTGGCAGCTCCCAGCAGGGCCCTGCACTCGGCCCTTTGCAATAAACCCCAAGCTCCAAAAGGCCCCTGCACTTGACCCTTTGCAATAAACCCCAAGCTCCAAAAGGCCCCTGCACTCGGCCCTTTGCAATAAACCCCAAGTTCCAAGCCCTGGCTTCAGAGATCTCTCATCTCCATCCATCCTGACTGTCCTACCCTCCGACACTCCTACAAATAAGGAATCAAGGATCCCCTGGCCCTGCCCAGGCCTGGGGACCCTCCCTGCAGCAGGACAGAGCTCACCCCCCGTGTTTGGCAGCACGGAGGGGCTGTGACAGCAGCTCCAAGGTGCAGAGAATTTCCCAGCTCTCGGATACAAGGAAGGAGCAGAACATCATTTGTCATCTTTAAAGATACGCAGAGCCGGCGAGAGAATGAATTCTTCTTCATAACCCAGTTCCCAGGGTATTTTTACTGTGCATCATAAATTATAATACCTTTTTATTTTTGCTTTATGGCCTGTCCCCCGCCAATTCTGGTGATCTACATCCTCACCCCCCCCCCCTCCACCCAGTGCTTTAGGAACAATTCCTGCCTGGCTCTCTCCTCCTCCCATCAGCTCCTCAGCCTCTCTCCTTCCACCAGCAGCTCTTTTTCCTCTTGTCCACCCATGGGAGTCACCAGGAGGGGACAGTGACACCTCTGGGCTGCTGCAGAGCCTCAGGCAGGGGTAGTGAGAGGGGACAGTTGTCAGGACCCAGGACATCCCTCTGGCTGTCCTGAGCAGCCCAGACCCCTGCCAGGGGGCTCAGAGACCCTGGCACAGAGCCCAAAATGCCCCTGTGGGTTTGATTATGATCCATGGAGCAAATTACCAACCTTAGATGAAGATCAGCAGGCCACAACAGTTTAGGTAGAATATTAGTGAAGTTATCACGGGGTGGAAAAGTAGATTTTGGGGTTTTGGTGTGGGGGTTCAGGGGGCAAGATGGAGGGAACTGGGCATGTCCAGCCTTTCTCCTTCTTCTTCTTGGCCTCCATCTCCTGCTGTGATGGTGGCACTTTTGGATTGGTTTAGAGTAGAAGCTCACTGTCTAACACAGGTGATGGGTATTGGAAAGTAATTGTAAATATTGTACAGGTAGTTTTTAGTATAAAGACATAACCCTGCCCTGGGGGCAGGCAGAGTGCCTGGAACTGTCCTGCTGGATGGACCTGGCAGGGCAGGAAAAAATTTTTTATAGATAAGGAACAATAAACAACTTTGAGACAGAGAAATGAAGAGCCCTGACTCCTTCTTCAAGCACTGGGCTGGGAAAAGAGACTTAGGAACTTTTCTCAGGGTCACTGTGAGCAGCCAGAGGTCCCGACAGACAGCGACGCCTCCGGGCTGCTGCAGGGCCTCAGGCAGGGGCGGGCACATCCCCAGCTCTGAGCCACAGCCCTGGCAGCTGCAGGGAGGGCACCTCCAGCTCCTGGCAGGCCTGAGGCAGCCCAGCAGCTCTCTGAGACCCTCCCTGGGTGGGTGACCCTGCCCCTCACACCTGGGCACAGCCCAGCTCCAGCTGCTCCTGAGCTGGGGACAGCTCTGAGCTTGGCACCGGCCTTGTTCAGCCCTGGCGCATCAACACCCAGGGCTGCCTCCGAGCACAGCCAGCTCTGGGGTCCCCAACTGAGGTGGGGCATAGGGAGGGCACGGAAAACAGCTCAGTGCAGCCCCCAGGGTGTTTCCAAGCAGAGGTGGAGGCAGAGCAAGGCTGTGGTGCCCAAGAATGTGGGGACACATTGGCCCCGGGGCCACCGCGAGCCCTGCGAGGAGAGCGGGCAGGGAGCAGGGCAGCAGTGACAAATGAGTTTAATTCCTGGGCAGACACCGATGGGAGGGGGTGATTAATGAGCCCAGCACCTCATCGTGGCCTCAGGAGCTCAGGGAGATATTTTGGCAGAGGGTGGAGGCGGCGGGCTGGGAACTGAGAGCAGGCAGGAGGTGACAGCCACTCCTAAAGTCCCTGTCCCGCCTGCCCACGGTGTCCCTGGCTTTGCTTATTCCCTCCTTTCCACACTGTGAAAAATGCATATTTTATGATTGGCTTTTTGCAAATATTCAAATGAATATTGTATATGTTATGTTAGAAAGTGATGCTGTATTAATTTTCTTAAGTAGTGTGTTAAATACAGTTTTAGGTTATAACATAATGTTAAAATAGAAATTATGCTATGTAAGATACTTTTTTAAAAGAAAGGACTCACACTGAGAGAGCAGCCACAGGACACCTGAATCTTTCAGAGAAAGAGAATTTCTTGCTCTCTTATAGAGTAGTTCTCACCTTGCTCAGCCCTGAAGATGCTCAGGATTCAGAGGAAGAAGCTGACACTGCCCAGACAGAATCCTGTGTTTGAATGGAATTTATGCATCACGTATGAGGTGTATGAATATGCAACAGGTTATTGCTTTTAAGGGTTAATCCTCTGTTAACGTGGGTCCTTTTTCAGGCTTATTTTGCCCAGAAAGAGGTACCTGGATTGTCCATAACTCTTTGTTTTTATTGTCTCATATTGTCCCAATCCAAAGTTTCCAAATTATCATTACTCTAATTGCATTACTATTTTTATAACCATTTTATTACTATTAATATTATTATAGTTATTATTATTATTACTATTAATATATTATTTTTTAAATTAAAAAAAAAAAAAAGTGATTGGCGTTTTTCACACACACCCTGCATAAAATCCAGGCTCTGAGCTGGAACTCCCCAAAAATGAGCTGGGACCAGGCTGGGCTGGGGAATATCCTGGGAATGGTGGGGAGGAGGAGGAGGATGCTGGGGACAGGTAAAGCGGGGCTGGCACTCTGAGGGCACGCAGGGAACAGCAGAAAAACCTCCCACCTTTACTCACCTGTCCACTCCGGCCCTGGGGGCACACCCAGGTGGCTGCAGGAGATTAATGACCTTGGCAAAATGTAATTACAGCCGGGGCCCGCGCCGTTAATGAGCGCGTATTCTCCCTGTCAATGCGCCCTAATTGAAAATGAGTAGGCGACTCGGCTGGCAGTGGAGCTGGCTGCAAAGGCTCGTTGCTGTATTAATTGTAGTAATTAGCAGTCACTTTAGGCTGGAGTCAGCTATAAATAGTGGGTCCGTTCGTTTAGCGGAGAGCGTGATTTAAAATGCAAATAAAATCTGTAAATCGCTGCTCTCCCCCAGCCCCCCAAAGTTGTGAGGATGCTCTGGGGAGTTTGGCTTCCAAAAAGGAAATTATCCCCTTGTTTGCCAGCTCGGGGTGGTGGCAGCAGCCCCAGGATCACCCTGGCACTGAGGTCTGGTGCTGCCAGGGTAATGGGCACTCCCAAATCAGCCCCATCCCACACTCAGGGCTTGGAATGTGCTGGAAAAACCCCCGAAATTGGGTGATGGGCAACCCCCAAATCAGCCTCATCCCATACCCAGGGCTTGGAATGTGCTGGAAAAAACCCAAAACTGGGTGATGGTGATGGGCAACCCCAGATCAGCCCCATGCCACCCTCAGGGCTTGGAATGTGATGGATAAACCCCCAAAACTGGGTGATGGGCAGCCCCCAAATCAGCCCCATCCCACACTCAGGGCTTGGAATGTGATGGAAAAACCCCAAAATCCACTTGGTGCAGAGCAGGCCACAAAGCCAAGTGCTCCATCTCTGTCCTGGAGCTGCAGGGATGTTTTTGGGGGCGGAAGAAAACCACCCAAGGACTGTGAAGATCCAGGAAAAGGGAATGAAGGTCCAGCCAGAGCAGGAACCATGCCAAGGTGAGTCCCTTGGCCCCAGGCACGCTCTGGAGCTCTCAGGCCCTTCCTGACACGCTCCATTTATTTGATTATCACCAAAGGAAGGACAAGTGAGAGAGGAAGGAGGAGGAATGATCTCTTATTAATGCAGAGCTGCTAAATTACAGCCTGTACGAGCAGGGACAAAGTAACGCCTAAAATAAAATCCTGGCTCTGAAAGATCCCCAAAGCAGAGCCATTAAAAGTTAAAAAACAAACACAAGAAATGCATTTTAACTGCTGGGCAGTCCTTGATTTAACAGGGACCATCCAAGGCCCTGCCTGCTGCTGGGCCGTGGAGGTGTGGGGAACTCGATTTTAGAGAATTAAAAAAAGCTAATAAAAGAGACTGGGGGAGGAATGAAAAGCTCCTTGATCAGGTTGGCGAGGAGTTCCTGCTAATTGTGGCTGCAGCTTGGAGCACATTGCCCCTGTGGCACGGGGGACACTGTGAGCCAGGCCAGGCCAGGCCAGCCTGGGATTTGTCCCCTGGCCACAGGAGATGCCACCACTCACTCTCGGGTTTTGTGTTGCTGAAATGGCTCCTGAGGTGTTGAAAAGTCTCTTTTTCCCAGCCCCACGCTGAAAGAAGTTGAGATTCCTCAGCTCTGCTTTTCAATGTTGTTTATTTTCTCTCATCTATCCCATTCTGAGGCCTGTCCAGCAGGTTGGTTCCTGGCACACTGACCACCCTTGGGGTGGTGTTGGCTTTTTATACTAAAAACTGCCTGTATTTCATTTACAATAATTTCCCAATACCTATCACCTATGTTAGACAGTCTGTCTCTGCTCTAAAGCAATCCAGAAGTGTCACCAGCAAAGCAGAGGATGGAGGAGGAGGAGAAGAAGACGAAGACGACAAAGAAGACGAAGAAGACGGAGAAGGAGAAGGATAAGGACAAGGACAAGGAGGAGGACAGGGCACTCCCAGATTCCTCCATCTTGCCTCCTGAACTCCCATTCTAAAAACCCCAAAATTCTACTTTTTCACCCTGTGACAAATTCACTATCACTCTACTCAAACCCTTGTGGCTTGTAACTCCTCACACAAAGTTGGGAATTGTTTCCATGGGAGGCACAGGTGTTTGTGACTCCGTGCCAAGATCGCTGAGCTCCCTGCCAGGGTCTGAGGACAGCCAGAGGAATTTCCTGGGTTCCAACATCCCAGGATCCAGCACTGGGGTCCAGCACCTCCTCCCCTGCCAGCGCCTGCAGATGCTCTGAGCACAAACCCTCAGGCACACAGAGCCTCTCCAGCCCCAGGCTCCCAAAAAGACCTTCAGAGTGAGCAGCACTGCCAACAAATGTATTTAAATTACAAAAAGAAAAGGAAAAAAAAAAAAAAAAGTAAAGCCCGAACCCAAACCTAAACCTGATGTGCTTTTAAATTGGAAAATAAATTAATTGCACAGGAGACAGAGGAGAGAATTATTAAAATCTACATAGCCTTCCATGTTTTCCTCCCAAAATGAGGAGGTTGGATGCTCAGCTGGGGTAAATCTCCTCTAAGTGACACTTGTGTTAATGGTCCTGCCCTGATTTACACCACAGGGGGGGATTGGCTCCCTCCCTGCACATCTGTCCTGTGAGAACCAATAAATAAAACTCAAACAAAAAAATATTCATCCACCATTTATTCTGCTTAATTATTTAAACTTCAGATTCTGGAAATAATAAAGGAGTAATAAAGAAGAGATTTACCATCCAGCACAATTGCTGGGAGCACTCTGGGTAATTTCCTCCTTCACATTTTAATCTCTCCCTCTCTTTTCGCTTCCTTTTTGCCTCACCAGAATGAATCAATTTATTAAAGTTGTTGCCAAACTGCTTTGCTCTGACGTGCTGGCGGTGATGGAGAGGAATGGGCTGCTCTGTCCCCCCCAGGTGTCCCTCCCCTGGAGAAGGGGACGTGTGGCCACGCTGGGATCTCTTTGTGCAGTGCTGAATGTGAAATACAAAGCTGTGTTTGGTGTCAGGTACACACAGGCAACGTGTGTATTTGTGATTGTGATGTGTGTGGAGACTGACCATGGGACAGTTGCGAATTCTAATAATAATAAAGCATGGAAGAAGGCCTTTGTTTGCAATTAACCCTGGCTGATCTAGGAGCATTGGAATTAAGGTGTTAAGGATGTTGTTTTTTGCTTGCAGTTAATCCTCAAAGAGCTCTGAAATAATAACCTTTTGAAGTATAATTTTAGAATATTACCTGTACCCTTGAAACTATAACTTTGGAATATATATAAAGGAAACATGTTTATCTCACACCTTAATAATGCAGAGAAAAACAGCTTGAGAAAGGAAGATGAACATCACCTCAAGGATTTATGGTTTCAACCGAGGGAAGCTGGACATCACTGTTATGAGATTCACAGTCCTTGCAATTAAAAGGTGGACCCACATCTGGAGAGCTGGACCTCACCACATGGGATTCGTCTTTCTTCTTTTGGAAACTGGGCCAGCACCATCTGGGATGCTCCTTTTGGGATACATCCTGAGAAAAACGAAATCACAATAGTGTATAGAATTGTGATGTAAAAATTGGGAATAGAAACTGCTGAGCAAGCTGATGAGTACCCCTATAAATACCTGTAAGCCCCAAGTATGGGTGTGCAGTTGGAGGGAAAACTTCCCCCACTGTACCCAGCGCTGTATTGCTCGTACTTTACAATATTAATTAATAAATTGATTGCTGCTTGAATATTTGCCTAGTCAAGCTTCTTATTCATAACATGAAGGAATCAGCTCAAGCTCCACGTCCCGATTTTGGCACCAGCTCCGAGGAACACAAGGCAAACACAGCGCTCAAAAGAGCAGCAAGGCAGTCCCTGGGGACAGGCACCAGCTGGAAAAGGGAACAAAAACTGTTTGAGAAGATTAGAAACTACAGATAAGAGCACAGACCTGTTCCCACAGAGCTCCATCCTCAAATCTCCAGCAGTGGAGGCTGAACAAACAAAGCCACAGCCCAGCCAAGGGGCCAGGGACCCCCATTCCCACCCCTTCCCCTCAATCTCCCTGCAAAGTGGCCTTTCCCCTTCCCAGAGCCACAGAAATAAATTAAAATTTAAAAATATGGGGGAAATTATTCACCATGGAGATTTGGAGAGACAGCAATTAATTAATAAAAATAAGTATTGCTAATACTGGGTTTTCACACAGCCCTTTAAATTGCAAATTCCTCTCCAAGCATGCACTATTAATTAAATCATTTACATCCACCGTGACCCTCAGATCCAATTATTTATTCTGATAAATAATTTTTTATTTATCCTGACAAATCTTTATTTTTAATGCTGATAAATAATTGGTGGGGGAACGCAGGGCTGGCAACAAGGCCTGGCCTGAGCCTGCCTCCTGCACAGCCCTGTCCGCCTCAATCAGCCTCAGCCCCTGCTTCCCCCCAGCTGATTTCCAGCCTCTCTGAACACAAATAACAATTCTCCAGCCCACATCCTTGCAGGGAAATGCTGTTTTTTTGGAGGAGCCAAGGCCTGGGGCTGTTTGAGGCTGTGGCAGTGTCAGAGTCAGGGCCAGATGGACGCTCGGGCTCTGTCCTTCCCCTGCCACCAGGGACCCCAGACCTGCAGCTGCCATCCCCAGTCCTGCAGGATTTCCTGGGGTGGCTGCTGGACAGATGGACAGGACTGGGGGGCCTGACAGAGCCAGGGCAAGGATGAGGCTCTGAGCTGCCTGAAATACCCAGGGCTGAGCCAGAGCTGGAAGAAATTCCCTACAGGAGCCAGTGCCTGGAATTCCCAGGGAAATTCATCCACAAACACCAGAGGTTTGTTTCCAAAAAGGAGACAGAGGAGTTCTGTGACTTTATTTGAATATTTCATTTATTTGAAATGCCCCATGGGGCATTTCCCATGGGGTCTCTCAGATTTTTAGGGGACACAGCCTCCTTTTAATCCTCATTTCCCTCTCTCTTTCCCCATTTTTGAGGTACTTGAGAGGTACAGACTTCCCAAAACCCCAGTACCTCAGATCCCTTCCAATATGTGTCCTCCCCTTTTTTTTTTTTCTTTTTCCTCACATCCATCCATGGAATTCCTATGTAATTCATGGTTCTTCCCATTGTTTCTTTCATCCCTCAGTATCCAGTTTTATTTCTCAGCAGACCCACAGGTCGTTTGTAAAGACAATTCCCTCATTTCTTTCACTGGGGAGGCTCCAGCCAAGACCAGTGACCCCACAATGGGAGTATCTTCACATTTCCCTATGGAAAACTGATCCTTCCTGGAGCCCATCCCTGCAGAGAGGGGAATTCATCCTGGGAGAGGGGAATTCATCCCTGGAGAGACATTACAATATGCGAAAAACACCAATCACTTGGTTTTTCAAAATTTTAAAAGTTTAATAGTAATAAAATGGTTATAAAAATAGTAATACAATTAGGGTAATAATAATTTGGACAATTTGAATTAGGACAATATGAGACAATAAAAACAAAGAGTTATGGATGTCCAGGTACCTTTTTCTGGGAAAAATAAGCCCTAAAAAGGACCCACATTAACAGAGGATTAACCCTTAAAAACAACAGCCTGTTGCATATTCATACACCTCATACATGATGCATAAATTCCATTCAAACACAGGATTCTGTCTGGGCAGTGTCAGCTTCTTCCTCCTAATCCTAAGGTGCCTTAACCAGGCAGGAAGAAGTTCGTTTCTTCTGATAAAAAGGCAATAAATTCTCTTTCTCTGAAAGATTTTGGTGTCCTGTGGCTGCTCTCTCAGTGTGAGTCCTTTCTTTAAAAAAGTATCTTACACAGCATAGTTTCTATTTCAACAATTTTATAACCTAAAACTCTATTTAACACACTGCTTAAGAGAATTAATACAGCATCACTTTCTAACACAACACATATAATATTCATTTGAATATTTGTGAAAAGCCAATCATAAAATACACATTTTTTCACACAGTATAAGAACCAAACTACCAGTACATGCTTAACGATCTACCAGCTATTTTACAACAGTTTCTAACCTATTTTTAACAGTGGGGACAGAGGGACAGCACTCAGCACCTGCTCTTGCTCCTGTAACTCCACCTGGGAGCAGTGAGAGAGGGTTTGAAGTGATGTGGGCTTGCAAAAAGTGAATTTGCAGGAATTGCAGAGTCAGCAGCAGCCATGGAAATTAAAATCCAGCTCCTCACCTGCTACTAAACTTGCCACAATCAGTTGGGTTTTTGGCACACTGCACCTGGGCTAAAGGAACGAACAAAAAGCCAAACAAAACCCAAAAAGAGAAAAGAAAAAGTACCACAAACTAAACCCCAGCCCTGCAGCAAAGCGATTGATCCTGTCAGAAGCAGGAAAAAGGCACCCAACAGAATCACAGAGCGAGAAGTTGCAAAGCAGCAAGAGGTGACAAGTAATTATAGAACAGGGAAATGCAGAGGGAACTCATTTGGATGAGCAGCCACTGATTAACGGGCCCAGCATTTATTTTCTTTATTTATGGCCTGGCATCACGGGAAATTGATACAGAGCAGCCCATATACAACATGGCTGGTGACATGTTCTGCAAATGAAGAGGCTGGGAGGAAATCAAACTGAATTATCCCTGCTGCTGCTCAGCCCCCCCTCGCCTCTCCTGTGATGGTGCTCACAGGAGTCTCAGGCTGAGGGAAGAGAAGAGGATCTGATTCCATTTTTCAGAAGGTTTGATTTATTATTTTGTGATATATATTACATTAAAACTATACTAAAAGAATAGAAGAAAGGATTTCATCAGAAGGCTGGCTAAGAATAGAAAAAGAATGATCACAAAGGTTTGTGGCTCAGCTCTGTGTCCGAGCCAGCTGGGCTGTGATTGGCCATTAATTAGAAACAACCACATGAGCCCAATCCCAGATGCACCTGTTGCATTCCACAGCAGCAGATAACCATTGCTTACATTTAGTTCCTGAGGCCTCTCAGCTTCTCAGGAGGAAAAAAATCCTAAGGAAAGGGTTTTCCATCAAAGATGTCTGTGACACTCTCCCACCCCTCAGAGGGAGGAGCAGGGGTGGCACAGCCCCGGGTGGCATCTGGGTGTCCCCAGCAGGAGGGGACAGCCAGGCCACATCCTCATGGCCATCACCTGCTGGCTGGTGGCCGTGCAGCTCTGTTGTCACCAATCAGCCCAGGTGATGCTGGACAGCTCCCTGTGCTGAGCCCTCCTCCAAACCATCCCCGCCCATGCAATTAGGAGGTTAATTGGGGTGGGATTGAGCCTGAGACCCTCCCACCTGAACCCCCGGGCATCTCCCAGAGGCCCTTAAATCAGCAGTGATCCCAATCCCTCTGCTCCCACCTCCCTGAGGAGAATTAAACACAAATTAATGCTGGGCCTTTGTGCCCTGAGCTGGACCCTGGCAGGATTTGAGAAGCAGGAACTGCAGCCCCTGCTCAGGGTACCAGGGCCGGAGCACCCCCAGCCCAGCTCTGGGGTACGAGGAGAGGCCCCCCCCATTGCCAGGAGAAAGGCAGGACCGTGAAAGGGTCCCCATGGCTCAGGGAGCTGGGTAAAGGCTGTGCCCATGGGGTAAAGGCTGTGCCCACAGGTAAAAGTTGTGCCCACGGGTAAAAGCTGTGCCCACGGGCAAAGGCTGAGCCCACAGGTAAAGGCTGAACCCATGGGGTAAGGGCTGAGCCCACGGGTAAAAGCTGTGCCCACAGGTAAAGGCCGTGCCCACGGGCAAAGGCTGAGCCCACGGGCAAAGGCTGAGCCCACGGGGCAAAGGCTGAGCCCACGGGGCAAAGGCTGAGCCCACGGGGTAAAGGCTGAGCCCACGGGGTAAAGGCTGAGCCCACGGGGTAAAGGCTGAGCCCACGGGTAAAGGCTGAGCCCATGGGGTAAAGGCTGAGCCCACGGGGTAAAGGCTGAGCCCACGGGGTAAAGGCTGAGCCCATGGGGTAAAGGCTGAGCCCATGGGGTAAAGGCTGAGCCCATGGGGTAAAGGCTGAGCCCATGGGGTAAAGGCTGAGCCCATGGGGTAAAGGCTGAGCCCACAGGTAAAGGCTGTGCCAGGGATGAAATGCTTTGATGCAAAACTCAGGACTGCAAACAAAGGGGACTGTGAGGACAAGGTGGCACCTGGGGCACCCCAGGACATGGGGAGGTGCAGTGCAGTGAGCCCTGGTGCCAGACCTGGAGATGCAGTAGAATGGGCCCTGGTGCTGGGGGTTTTGTGCTGGAAAATGCAACATTTTTGCACTGGTGTTTTAATAGAGGCTGGTCAGCAGCAGCACAAGCTCGTTCTGAGCAGAGTGAACAGCAGAGAAGCTTCCCAGGTGCTCAGAGCAGAGCAGCTCCTCCTGGTTTGCCCTCACAAGTGCCAGCTCTCGTCAGGATCTGTGTTTTGTGCTGGAGCCTGAACAGGGTTAAGGCAAAAAGGAGCTGAAAGGAGAAAAGCTTTAAAATGGCCAAGAACAGAACACTCGAGTCCATGCAAAACAGGTTTAAAAATTTATAATTGCCTCCCATGCACTGTGCTGTGAACTCTCCCTTCTGCTGCAGTTTCCTGGTGTCACCCAGGCTGGGCACCTCTGCACCTGCCCCAGTTCTGCTCTGGGGGGACAGGAGCCCCTCCAAATCCCCTGCTGCTCATTCCAGGGCTGCCCAGACGTGGTCAGCCCCATGGAGGGGTCTGGGATGCTCCAGCCCCCATGGCTGAGGGTCAGCAGGTGCCACCAAGGAGCCAAGAAATGCCATTGTCAGCCCCCAGTGTGAGCAGGGCCAGTAAAACCCCCCCTCTGCTCCCCCTGAGCTCAGCAGAGCCCAGAGCACCCCTTTAAGAGGGACACTGGGTTATGAAGCACGGGTGATTTAAATGCAAATGAGTGAAAAAACACAACTTCCTTTATTAAAATGGAAATTGCACTTCAAGCTGCCACCAGCGCTCCCCACAGCCCCGGGGTGTCCTGCTGCTGGCAGCAGCCACATCCTGAGCCACGACCTCGGTGGTTTGGGGGTTCAGGGTGCCTGGGAAGTCATTTCCAGCCCTCTGTCTGCTGCACATTTCACATTTTGAGAGGTGTCACTCAGCTGCAGCCTCCTGACATCAGCTGTCCCCAAAGTGCCATGCTGAAGGGAATAATTATTTTCCCATTTCCTGAGATCTCCTCACTAAATTTGTTCCTGTAGGAATAGAGAAAGGGAAATTAAAAAAAAATAATAATAAAATAGAGGCCGATATGCCTTGCTGTTCCTCCCCAGGATGGTGGGGAATTGGGATTTTGGGGACATTTGGGGCCCAAGGCAGAGGAGCAGGGATGATTCCTCCCTTGCAGCATTCCCCATAACCCCCATCCCCTGTGGCTCTGCACAACCTGCCCTGGGATCTGCTGCTCTCCCAGCTCCTCCAGCAAGTCCTGGCTGTTGCCTTCAGCCACCAGCTGGCTGCAGTTGCTGGAAGATGATGAAGGCTAGCAGGGACTGGAAAAGTCCCAAGTGGTTATCCTCTCCATTCCCCCATTCCCCCAGGAGAGCATTTAATTGCCTTTTGAAGGATCCCACAGCCTCTGCAGGAGCCTTCCTGACCACCCAGCTCTCCTGGCATTTATTCATCCACAGGGCCTGGCTTGAACTTTGTTTTCCTTTCACTTCCTATTACTGTTCCCCTAATCCTCTCCTCCAGCCCTTTGCCGTCCTTCATCCCTCATCTCCTGCCCTGTCCTTCCCTGCTGCGCCTTTCAAACATCCCTGTCCTGATCCTCAGCACGGGAAATGGCATTGGGAGACGTGGCAGGGGCTGAGATGGACCTGAAACCAAACCCTGCCTGCAAACAGCCCCCAGTGCTGGCCAGGGAGAGCCCAGCATGGCCAGGGAGAGCCCAGGATGGTCAGGGACAGCCTGGCATCAACAGGGAGAGGCTGGAATGGACAGGGAGAGCCCAGAACAGCCAGAGAGAGCCCAGGATGGCCAGGGACAGCCTGGCATGGTCAGAGAGAGCCTGGCATCAACAGGGAGAGCCCAGAACAGCCAGAGAGAGCCCAGAACAGCCAGGGAGAGCCCAGAACAGCCAGGGAGAGGCTGGCAGGATGCACACAAACCCCTCCTTGGCCTCCATCAGGGCAGGGACAGACCCCTCAGCCTGGGCTGGGGGCAGTCACCTTCTGGCTCTCACCTCTTCCACTTCCCAGGATTTGTAGGAATGGGAATGGGGAGGGGAGGCAGGTGCTGGTCCCCCACCACGGACAGGAACCTGTGCTGGGATGCTGAACAAACCATGGGAGAGACCACAACCACCTCATTTCCAGCACTTTACAGAAACACCCATTTGCTTAAGGCATCTAAAAATTAACGTGTGACAAACCCAAGCGACCCCATGAAGCCCCCACAGCCCTGAGCAGCTCTGGAGGAAGTTTTGCCAAGCAAATCCTGCAGGAGCTGCCCAAGAGGTCACAGCCTCCATCCTCCAGCCCGATCCTTCCACTCCAGCACCATTTAATCACCATTTGGAGTTTAGCATCCAGCATTACTGCCTCATCGTCAGGCACCGTGCCAGCCTCGTGAAGCATCACTTCATCCATCATTGTCTCCCAAGCTGTCTCTCCTGCCTCCCGGGCATCATTCCTGCCCCTCCCAAAAAGCCACCAAGCCACTGAGCAGGCTCTGAGCCAGCCCTGAAGCTGCAGCTCCTGAGGAATGAGCCGGACTCGCTGTTCCCTGATCGGGGCCCGTCTGCTGCTTGCAGAGCTGATGTATTTATTTTCATTACATTTCATCCAGGGCTATTCTCCTCCTCCCACCTTCCCTCCAGCCCGGGAAAGGAGCCACCTTCCAGCTGATTTCTCATCCAGCAGAGCCAGGTCCGTGTTCCTGTCCCATTTCATTAGCACAGGGAGGGAACTGGGCTGTGCAGCCGCAGAGCTGCAGCCTCCACGCAGGCACCAGGGTGGGCACAGCCTCCCCCAGCTCATTCCCCCTCTCCTGGCACCCAAACCCACCCTGTGCCACCCCGGGCAGCGTGCCCAGGTGGGGCAGGGACGCTCCAGAGTGGATTTGCTGGGGAAGATTGTAAGAGCCCAAATGAGAGATGCGGTGAAATAAACAGGGCAAGGAGAGTTTTTCTCCTTTTATTGCCTGTATTAAAAGTGATCAGCTCGAGGTTGGGAAGCTCGATGGGTCCGCAGCTTCTCCATTGACGCTCAGAGAAAAGAAACGACTCAGAGAAAAGAAATGTGCAGGTTTGTCCACTAAAGGGCAGAGCTAGGGGTCCTATCCTCACAGGAACAGTAGGGACAGCCCCAGGTTTCCCATCTTTTGATTCCGCCAGGCTCGGTGGTCCTGGTTCCAGCTGAGGTCTTTGCTCAGGGCGAGGGACAACAAAGGTTCTCAGCATCTCTGCAGGCTCAGTACTTTGTTCCTCACCTCCAGACATCGCTCTGATCTTTTAATTCTGGGTTGGCTCGTTGTTTTTGGGGCCTTTTTGGTAAGCTCAGTGGGGTGGCCTCCCATGTCTCGAGGCTGTTTTGCATCCTCTCTGATGCCTCCCTCCATGTCCCCTCCCCTCACTGTCCAGGGAGAAGGACAGCTTAGCTTTAGGCAGGGCTATACCCATGCAAAAGGAGCAATTAGCTAAAAGGACCGGTGATTACAATAACGAACAGGTAGAACTCCACCTTGGCAACAGCTGGTCCAACTGGTTCTGCAACTCTTTTTTCCCCCAAAAAAAAATTAGCAGATTTTTTGTTTATAACAGCGACTGTAAGAGCCTAAATGAGAGATGCAGGACTCCATGGGGCTCTCCAAAATGCAGTTTATTGCATCCAAGGTGTTACAGCAGTCCAGGGTCGTGGGTGACAGAGCTGTGCCTACAGCTGTCAGCTCCAGCTGCAGGCAGGCCTGGAGACCCTTTGGTTTTGGTCACAATGCATTATAGACTTTTCTTTTGGTCACAATGCATTATAGGCTTTTCTTTGCCGAGCATCTTAACACAGTAGAACCAATCTATACCTTAACTATTATCTATAGCCTATCATAACTGCTATAATTACCATATTCATGTTACTGTTCTCCAATCACTCAAAGTTAGTACATTACAGTTTAAGCCAGAAGTTGTTTTTCAGTTTTCTTGCAGTGGAAAATTCTGAGACCTTTTTTCTACTTGCACTATTTGCTGACTTGTTTGCCTGTGCCATCTTCCTGCTTGGTAAAAACATCTTCATGTTTGGGGTGGGTTTATCCTTTGCTCTAAGCCATAAAAACCCTTTCTAGTTAACCATACCCTTTGCCTCCTTGGTTATCCAGCAAGACTGGCTCAGCAATTCTTTCCTTCTCTATCAAAACTTGCTTCCATCTCTATTCCTTCATCAGACTCTACATTCAAAAATCTTTCTGCTAAGCGCACGTATCTGTGGGACTTTCTGGTCAGACTTTCATCCTTCCCAACAGGTGATGAATGGTGCAGCTCTCCCCACCTGTCACAGCCCCTCCCAGGTGGCAGCAGCTGAGTCACGAGTGAAATGTGTGAAATATGTCCCCATCTTCCCCACTTGCCTGCACCTGGTGGGAAACAATCGCTAAATCACCTCCCTCCCGCTGCATCAATCACCCAGCCAGGCTGCAGGGACACGGAGGGGAGAGCTTTGATGCAGCTCTTCTAGGATAAAAACAACAAAAAAGCATGGATAACAGCAATTATGTGCCAGAGAAACTCTGAGATCAACTCGACTCTCAGTGCCAGGCTTGAAGCTGCATTTTGGGTTTGGTGGAGCTGGCAGAGGTGCAGGGAGGAGCACAGTGGGAGCATCTCCAGGTCTGCTGCTCAGCAGGGCAGGATTTAGGGACCCAGTTTAATTTCCAGAGCTGCTGGAACAGCCCTGGGCTGGCACCCTGAGCAGGGCCTGCAGCGCTTTCAGTGCTCAGGGCTGAGATGTGCAAAGGAGGGAAAGTTTTAGGGCCAGACAGAGCAAAACTCTTGTGTAATCAGTGCTGAATTATGCGGCAGGAGCTGCAGGGGAAACATCCTTGAAGGCTGAATTTCCCATTGTGAGGAGCCACTCGGTGTTTGGAGCACACTAATTATCCCTCAAACAAGGATGAGCTGTAATTGGAGGGGTTTAGCACTCACACGTGGCAGTGATGTCACTGAGAGGCAATAAATAAATCCCAGAGTAGAAGGAAGGCAGCAGATTCCCCTCCAAGGAGCAAGGAGGGGAGTGGGACAGCATTTCTCAGGAGTGGGAGGGTTGAGAGGGGATCAGACAGGTCCAGAGGAGCCCTGGGACAGCTTTTCCCCAGCCTGAGCTGTGAAGAGACGTCAGGGACCCATCCTGGTGCTCCCCAGAGCCAGCAGAGCTGGCAAAGCAAAGCCCCAGAGCTGGTGCTCCCCCCTCAGGGGTTCTTTTCATCCTCGGAGTGTTTGGGAGGATTCAGGATCGATTGCAGGAAGCCTCTCCTGCTCAGCCCCGTTTGGGGTCAGGTCGTGGACTGGGGAAGAACAAAACCCTGAATTTCTCACCCTGAGCTCCACACACACCTCAGAGCTGTTTCTGCATTGACTTCCAGAGCCTTTGAATCCACATTTCCCACGCTGAGACCAGGCTGGAGCTGAGCAATAACAGGATGCCATAAACTCCATCTCTCCCAGTAGTGAAATCCAGTAGTTCAATACATTCTTAATATTCAATTACTATTTATGTAACATGCAGCAAAGGATTATCCCATTAAACCAAAATTAAGTGTTTCGTTCATTAATTAATACAACTTATTTCAAGTGCTGCCAACATTTATCCCTGGAAACGTATTGTTTAAAACCAAAACTCACAAGTGAAGGGAAAGGAAGTTATTTGCTTGCTGCTTTTATGTGTTCTCAGAGATGAGCTATGGAGCCTGTGAAGGATCCATCCAGAACCCAGGAGGGGAATCTCCCAGGGAGCAGCAGAGGAGAAATCCTGGTTGGAAATGCTTTGTGTCCCCCTGGGTAAGGAGGTCCAGCCTCTATTTCCTCCATTTCAGCTGGAACAGAATGGGGAAAACTCTTCTTTGCCCAGCCTGGAGAATGTGCTCCACCGGGCAAACCCAGCTCCAGCTCCTTGGGGTCAGACCTGTGCTTAGACCCTCTGTGAGTGCTGCCACAGGACACTGGCTGGTTATTCCAGCCCTAAATTCCTAGAAAGCCACATCCTGGTCCCACTCAGCCTCCAGGAATTACCCAATTGACCCATCAAACCTCCAGCACCGGCAGCAAGCGCCGGGAAAGAGCGTGTAATCTAAATTAAGTCGAGAGCCTCTTTCCAAAACAAATTTCTTCTCGAAGAAGCAAGCCCAGACTTCATTACAACAACCCAATTATCCACGAGGCTGAGCTCTGGAGACAAGAGCTCCCCACGAGTGCCTCTCCGTGCTCTGCTCCCGACACAACGTCCCCTCCTTGCAAATGGGAGGGTGGGGAACAGCTGGAGCTTCCCCAAAGCTGGAAATGGGAGGGTGGGGAACAGCTGGAGCTTCCCCAAAGCTGGAAATGGGAGGGTGGGGAACAGCTGGAGCTTCCCCAAAGCTGGAAATGAGAGGGTGGGGAACAGCTGGAGCTTCCCCAAAGCTGGAAATGGGAGGATCAGAAACAGCTGGAGCTTCCCCAAAACTGCAGACAGGAGGGTCGGGAATTGCAGGAGTTTCCCCAGCACACCCCAGAGAACAAATCACAGCAACAGAGGCAGAACTGGAGCTTCTCTGTGGCAGAGCCTGCCCCAGGCTGGGTTTCTGTGAGCTCCCTCCAGGGCCACTCTTTAGGGTGGAGAAGCAGAATTTGATCCCCAAAGTGCCCCATCTCTCAGGAAGGGGAACTAAACATGAGATACAAGAGCTGTAAATTCATTTTTGAGCCCATGGGTCTCTCTCTGTTGAAGGAACTCTGCAGGATTAATATTTTTGGAGTCATCTTTCACTCCAGATGATGCCTTTGGAAATCAAACGATCCTGCTGGCTCTGCAGGAGCTGGGGCACCCTGGGCACCTTTCTACACTCTTTGCCCCAAAATCCCAAAATCTTCACTTCCACGAGATGGAAACTCTGAGCAGTGACTTCCAACCAGCTCAGGTCCCACTCTGAGACCCTCCTGCTCCAATCCCACCCTCCATCCCTCTTTGGAAGCACTAAGGAACAGTTTCGCCCTCTTTTCCTTCCTGACTTCCAGCTGCTCTGTTTCCATCCCAGAAGCAGCAGCTTTCCATGTGCTCCTGGGGAGGTCACAAAATTCCAGATGCATCAAATCACCTCAGGAAAAGAAAAAAAAAAACTCAAAACAAAACAAAACCCTGCAGAAAATCTTCCTGACTGTTATTTCTAGATTGAAGAAAGGGGGGAAAAAAGTAAAAAGAAGAATTTACAGGTAATTTCCTTGTCAAAAGTTCCTGTCTGTAAATACAATCAAGATAAGAGTGACACGGCAAATAGCTCCTCTTCTCTCCTGAATGAATTATTCAATCCGCCACTGATCCCCTCTAACTGCTCCAGGATTGCCTTCTGCTTCCCTGATTTATTTTACTTTATTTAGTTCTGTAGAGGAGCGCCGCCAATAATCAAAAGGAATTCAGGCAATTTCAGGATTCAACAAATCCCTCCCGCAGCCCCGGCAGCTCAGCCCGACCCCGGCTCCCCCCGGCTCCTTCCCACTCTCCTCTGATCCAGGATTTCTTCTTCCTCAGGAGCAATCCCTGGATAACCCAGATTACTTTCCCTTGGAATGGAGCTGAATTTTGGGACAGGTTGCAGAGATCCTGCAGGAACAGGAGTGTCCCATAAATCTCCCCATTCCCAAAGGATGGAGGAAACCCCATCCAGCACCCGGGAATGGGATAACCTTGCTGAGCTGCCAGGGGTCTTGTCCCTTAATTTCTCCTCCTTGGAGACACCACAGCCCCCATTAGAGAATGGGAATTCACCTCTCCTCACACCCACGGGGAATTTTTTCTTTTAGGACAGCCCCAAAATCCCTGCAAGACATCAATAAAGAGCAGCGCTGCAGCCGGCGTGGAAAGCAAGGAAATGATATTACAGCTGCAAAAACGCTGCTCTGCAGCCCCACCAAAGCTAATAAAAATATGACTGGAGAACAGAACTGTTTCGGAGCCGCCAAATAATATCCAGAGGATGATTCAATTACAGGGGATCAGTGCCAGGCTGGCTGCAGAGCCCAAAGTTCCTCTGCAAGGTTGGGAAGAGAGGGGCAGGTGACGACTTCATAAACCCCCAGCCTGCAGTGTGGGGGCTCCAAAGAGTGGAGAGGAGGAGCAGCAAAGCAGAAACCAGACAAATAAACCCCTCATTCGACTCACGAAACAAATCATGGGGGTTTTTGTTCTTTTTCCCCGGAGCAGGTTTCAGCCAGGGCGGCGTTTCTTTAGGTTATCGATTAGCAATTAGAGAGGTGTTTTAGCTGCTTCTCTGCTGTGTCCGTTCCTCCCTCCAGAATTTCAATTCCACAAGAGCCTTTCCCACCCAGCAGTGGGGGCCAGAAAGAAAGCAGCACTGCCTGACCCCCTGCCCTTAGGCTTGCCAAAAAGCCTCGGGGAGGAGCGGGGAAGGCGGCACTCGGAAAAAGAAAAACAGGCTGGAGAAAAAGAAAGAATCTCGGTTCAGTCCAGCAGGAAGCCTCCCCCTGTGGCTTTTGGGAAGGGAAGGATGCTCTCCAGCAGCTCTCTCGCTGAGGAGAGCGGTTGGGATCATGGGGCCAGGGTATGGGGACCTGCTGGTGCCTCTGTTACTGTCACCTGCAAGGGGTGGCCCCACAAAATGCCACCACGACGTTCAACAGCTGCCACCAGCACGGCGTGAGGGGAGGCTCTGTGGGCAGAAGGCAAAGCTGGATGGGGCTTGGAACACCCTGGGGGATGTCCCTGCCCGCGGCAGGATGGGCTTTAAGGTCCCTTCCAAGCCAACCCAGCTGAGGATTCAGTGATTCCAGCCCCAAACCCCAGCACATTCCAGCCCGGAATCGATGGAGGAAAAACCGCCGGAATCTCTGAGGAAAGAGAGGCCAGACCCTTTCTTCAACAGCAATTTTCAACCCTTTTTATTTGCTTCCTTGTAAAAAGGGGGAAAATAAAAGGAGAAGAAATAACAAACTGATTTCAGATAATTTGCTGGGGCTGCGGGTGCATTGTAAATGTGTGCTCCAGCCAACCGGCAATTTGATGGATTTCACAGCCCGCTTTTGTGCCGCTGCTCGCCGAGCAACATCCTCCACTGAAATTGTGGCTGCCTTCATGTTCTCCTTAGCACACGGCATAATTGCCCCCTGCAATTTGTTGCCTGGAAAGGTTACCAGGAAAGAAAGGAAAGGGAGAGAAGGACAACTTTGTTGGCAGGGGGAACAAGGGAGAAGGGGAGAGGCAAAGCTGGCGGCATTTGAAATGTGATTTATTCCATGGCAGGAAGGCACAGGGGCTCCCCAGACCCTGGTGGGGATGGAGCTCCCACAGGGATGGGATCCCAGCAGCCCAGGGCTGGACATCCCTGCTCCTTTTAGGAAAATTCATCCACAAACATCAGAGGTTTATGTCCAAAAAGGAGACAGAGGAGTTCTTTTTACTTTATTCCAATAAAGGGAGAGGCCATGGGGTGTCCCCCTGGGATCTCTCACATTTTTGGAGGACGCAGCATCCTTTTTATCCCAATTTCCCTCTCTCTTTCCCTATTTCTGAGGTACTTGAGAGGTACAGACTTCCCAACATGCCTGATACCACAGATTTCCCTCTAATGTATAACCCTCCCTTTTCATTTTTAATTCTTATGGAATTTAGGGGTTTTTCCCCATTTCTGAGGTACTTGAGGGGTACAGACTTCCCAAAACACCTCATACCAGAGATTTCCCCCTAATGTACAACCCTCCCTTTTAACTTTTAATTCTTATGGAATTTGGGGGTTTTTTCTTCCCCATTGTTTCTTTCATCTTTCAATGTCTAATTTCATTTATCATCAAACCTAAAGTTTATTTGTAAAAGCAAATACCTTTTCCCATTCATCAATCAGCGGAATCCTTCCCATCGTTTCTTTTATCTCCCAGAGCTGGTTTTATCTACCAGCAGCCCCACAGCTTGTTTGTAAAGACAAATCTGCTATTCCTCTCAATCCCAAGGGGGGCTGAAATGCCAGGAGGAGAAAATGAGGAAGCAGAGGGGAAGGGAAGGAGGAAATCCTGGTGGAAAGGCTGAGCAGGGTGGGGAGGGGGCGGCAGGCAGCAGCAGCAGCCAGTGTTTATTAATTTTCTGCTTGGCTGCTCTCGGTGCCACAGCTCCGAGATCATGGAGCAGCTCCACACTCTATTAAATAATTCAATCTGCGAAGAATCCAAGTGTGTAAGCGAACACTCTTATGCGTCTTAAAATTTAATTGTGGAGCTAAACAAGATGAAGTGCAAGGAAGACATAAAAGATATGAAAATAGATGCTGCAGCTTTTGTTTCTCAGGCTGCTCCAGCCCTGCCCAGGAACCTCTCCCCATTTTTCACACGCTGCCACTAAAGAGTCTGAGCCTCCTTCATCTGCTCCCCCCCTCCCCTTTGCTATTTACAGCTGTGTTTGCAAGCAGCAGGCCTGCAAATCACTTAATATCCATTAGAGCAGCTCCATTCACCCCGCTGGCTCCTGCCCTGGCCGCCCTTCCCTTATAAATCCTCGTGTTCCAGGGTTTAGGGAATCAGCTGGGAGCACTTGCTCCGGCTGCCCCTCTGCAGCCTCCCCCTCGCCAGGCTGGAGAGCCCTTCCTGCTCCTGCAGATCCTCTCCTCCCTTTCTGGAGCCTCTCCAAGCGGAGATTCCATAAATCAGCCCTGCTGGAGGGTGAATCTCAGCTACCTGCAGGCCCTTCCTGCACAGGCTGGGTGGAGGGATGAGAGCATCCCCTGCCCTGTGCCACTGCCCAGAAAAGCTGGGAAACCTCAGAGAAGGGATGAGGGGCTGAGATTTATTTGGAAAGAGGAGTGAATTTATCTCTTGGGACTGGGGGGTGAAGGAGAACCCATCACTTGCATTGGATCAAAACCTGAGGCCCAAACCCCAGCAGAAACCCTGGTGAGCTCATCCCCGAGCCAGCCTCACATCCAAGGTGCCAACAACCTGAGAGCAGCCCTGGGGGTTCAAAGCCCAGCTGTGAGCATTAGAGATTCGCTCAGAACATCTGCAAGTGCACAGAACACCTGCTCCTGCCCCAAAAAACCACACACCAGGCTCGGGGCTGGTCCCACAGCCCCAGCAGCTGGTCCAGCACTGCTCCCACCTGCTGCCAGAACACATCCCTGGGGCTGGATCCCAGGGAATGGCTCAGTTCTCAGCCACTGAGCTGCAAACACACCAGGAGGGGGGTTTGGGGTGGGAGCACAGGGCTGAGGGTCCCCTCTGTGGCACAGCCCTGCTCAGAGCTGCAGCAGCACCGTGCAAAGCATCCCTGCAAAAACCACTCACACAGAGCTGCTGCATTTCCCTCTCCGTGCTGGAAGATCAATCACAGCCCTGGCTCGTGGCAGGAGCAGCCAGCTCAGCCCCTCCTGCACCCAAATTTGTGGAATTTCAGCTTTGTTATTACACCCAGGCTTGCAGGTGTATTCATGTAATTTCTTCTTGCAAAGGGCAACAAGTGAGACCTCGGGCTGCTTTGTCTTCATTTGCTCTGCTGCTGAGCTTTTTGGGTTGTTCCAGGGGCTGGTGGGATGGGAACTGCCACAAAACCCTGCAAAGCTCCACAGCTTGAGCCTCATCAGCTCCCCAAAAGACAGGGGGGGGGTTTTGCTGGGTGGGGGATGAGACAGCAAACCAATATCAATAATCAATAAAATACAGCAGCTCTGCTGAAGAATCCAGCAGGCTGAGGCACACGGGGACCAACAGCACCAGTTCCACGTGGATGTCCCCACTCCAAAAAAATGGAGGGGGTCTCAGCCAGCCCCCCACACTCCTCCCTGCCATCCCCCCGTGTCAGATCTGCTCCAACACTGACAGTGATTGACGGGGGGCAGAGCAACAGGTGAATTAAACAGGCACAGCCGCCAGGAGTGGTGCTAAATGTCAGAAAAGATCAACCCTGGCGCTCACAGCGTGGCTCTGCTCCCGCCCAGAGAGGTGATGGAGTGGAAAAGCAGCCTGCAGAGAAGGGAGGGCAGCTCTGGAGGGTGCTGAGCACAGCTCTGAGCCTCGCCAGGAGCCGCAGGGCGGGAGCCTTCAGCTTGGATCCGTCAGCTTCAAGGGCTGAGCCAAGCCGTGGAGCAGGGGTCATGTCCTCCCCCTGGACAGGAGGGACCTGCACGGGCACCTCTCAGCTCTGCTTCTGCAGGTGCTGTGTGTGCTCCCCTCCCTGCCATGTGAGCATCAGGATGGAAGCAGTTCAGGACAGCAATGCAGGAGTGAGACCTAACTCTAAACCTAACCCTAATCCTAACCCAAATCCTAACCCAATGGCTGTTCCAGATGCAATCCAAGACATCCCAGCCCAACCAGCCTCCCAGGACCTGCCTGCCTTGCACAGGAGCCAGGTGAAAACTTCCTGCACTCCACAAAGGAAGTTTCTCCTCTTCCCATCTCCCTTGCCTTCCTCACCCGGCACATTCCTCCAGGACAACCCCAGAGAAGAGAATATCTGTATTCCAAGGACACCAGTCCTAAAATAATGTTATTTTTCAGTAGTGCCACTTTAAATCTCGAGCAGTTGAAAAACCAATTTGCACCTGGAAACGTTCCATTTGTTTGCAGGTGTTTTCCTCTTAAGTGGCACCAGCTAATCGGGGCTGGCAGGGGGAGCCCCAGACAGGTGCCACGTTCTGGGCCACCAGCTCAGCCAGTGTGGGACATTCCTGGAGAATCCTGGGGCTGGAGCATTGGGAAATGCATTTGTCACATGAAACGAGTGGGGACAGAGAGGGGCTGAGCTGAGCATCCTCCAGCACGTGGTGGTGTGGAGGGGACACCCTGGTCCTGTGGACATGGTGAGGACAGAGGGGATGTGGGGACAGAGAAGGACACAGGGAATGGAAGAGGCGTGAGTGGTAAGTTTGGCACTTTGCCCACCTGAGACTCAGGAGGTGAGAAAGAGGGGAAAGGGGCCAAGAGCCCTGTCCTGCTGCAGGAAAGCTGCTGCCAGCTGCTGCCGGGGCATGGAGCTGCCAAGGCTTGGTCTGCCCGCAAGGTTTCCTCTTCCCAGCAAGAAGAGAGAGTGACTAACCCCAAACCCGAGCCATACATCACCCTAATCGATGTCCCTGACTCGCGGCGCCCCCGTCCCTCACCTTGCAGCCGGTGCCTGGAGGTGTGAGGCTATTGATCCCCGGATGCCCGTGTGATTGCAGTCCACAATCCACTGCCTGCCAAGCCCAGCCGAGCCCAGACCTCTCAAATCATGCTGACACCTTTAGGAGGTGCCGGCCGCTTCATCCTCCCCGGTCCAATATGTAATTATGTCCTTGTCACCGTGATGTAGGGGCTTGGCAGGGCAATGAAACCCCGGGGGCCCCGCGCCGCCGGCCGGAGCGGCTGCTGCCAATCCTGGGCTGTGGCTGGACTGCAGGAAATAGAGCTCAATAAAGGCGTGTGTGCATCACCACAGCTGAAAGTTTGTCTGGGAAAACAGGTGGGGGAGATGTCAGGGGCTGCTGTCACCGCGGGGTTGGAGCGTTATTCACTTCCTCACCTTCCTGCTGCCTGCTGGGGAAGGGAGGGAGCAGGTGAGGACTGGGAATGCAGGATCTAACCCTGATCCTTTCACTTCTCTGCTTCAGACACCACCAGCCTGGCCCTCCAGAGATAACCAAACCCTCCCTCTGCTTGTGGCATCCTGGAAGCTGCTGGCAAACCGGCGCTTCTCTCTCTCCCTTGAGGGCTCCAGGGCATGGGTGGGCACAGCACAGGGCCTGTCCTGCTGTCACAGCCTGCCAGGCTGGAAGGACATCAGTGGCTTTTAGCATGGCACAGCCAGATCCTCACCAGCCTCACAGCAGCAGCCATGGCAAATCCCCTCTCTGATTCCCAAATCCCTTCCAAGCCCTGGAAGGCTGCTCGGGAAGTCGCCACCAGTCCTGCTGGGAGGCAGCAGAGCTGATGTTCCCCCAAAGAGCACAAACAGTTCCCAGCAGCTCGATTCCTCCCCTCAGGGCTCGGCAAGCATAATTTTTCTTCACTAATATATCTTTTGCTTGATGAGCTGTCGATGGCAGGAGGATTTAATCTCCCATACCCTCACTCTCTCCCAAATCCACTAAGGTGAAGGCACTTCATTACAGAACCACTCAGCTGTCCGTTCCTATCGATCACACCTTGGCATGGGTGACCTTGGATCGATGAGCTGCTGATTATTTAGTGCCTGTTTGCCCACACCAAATGCCAGCAGGGCCAGCACCTGCACCCAGCTCTAGACAGGAGCCTGGCACCACTCAGGAGCTCACAGGCAGGAGCAGGGACACATAACCAACTCAGAGAGCAGGATTTGCCATGTGGGGACAATTTGTCCCTTCTTCAAGTGAATTCAGGCCTTGGGTTTGATGTTTCCCATGTCCTGCTCCCAGAGCCTGTCCTAGGCAGCATTGCTCCCTGAGCAATCTCCCATCATAGCTCCACCTTCAGGAACCCAAGATTCCCGTTAGGATAAGGGCAGTGAGAGCCAGGACAGCCAGTGATGAGAGGGGCCAGCCCAGGGGGTGACAGAGTCCCTCACTTCTCTCCCAAACCCAAACTCCTCTCTGCAACTCTCTGGTGATTCATCCGCCTCCACCACGTCCCCTCCAACCAGTCACTGCCTCACTTTTTTAATCAAATCCTTTGCTTGCCTTCCCTTCAGGAGCCAGAGCCATTTTTCTATTATGCCCTGATTGATCAGGCCCTGGCCAGGCGCTGTCCTGGTGCTTCATTTCCCATCCCCACCCAGTGGGGCCGTGGGCTGAGCCCCTCGCTGGGCACCACAAACACATCCATAAATGCACACAGCTAAGGAGAGAAGGCAGGGGGAGATTTGATCCTGCTTTTGATTTGCTGCCCCCCCAGCTCCACACCCTGCATCAAAAGCAGGGAGAAGCTGGTGTTAACCCTGGAACACGGGGGCAGAGGAGGAGGAGGACACGGGGGTGAGTCTGCACTGCTGCTCAGTGCTGGGAGACAGAGACTCCATCCTTGTGCTGTGCAAAAAAAAGCAGGAGGAGAATCTCCAGGGCTGCTCGTTGCTCGTGTTAATGAGTTGTTTTCCACTGTAAGGAACCAGGAGAACAAGCCCAGACTCTGCTAAACAAGGACTGTGGCTACGCCAGGTCAGAGATCAGCCACCCCCGGAAGAGAGCGCTGACAAGGTGGTAAAAACACGGAATTAAACCTCTTTTCCCTCCTCCCTGCTCATTGCTTGGCAAATTGAACAACTCCTGTGTGCACAGGCGGCTGCAAAAGGCTCGGTGGTGCCTTGTGTGGCACCTTGTGTGGCACAGACACCCCTGGGATGGCCCAGGTGGGTTGGGAGGTTGTGACCGTGTTCACAGGGGTCCCAGGATGAGGGAAGAGACGAGGATTTGACTCTGTGTTTCAGAAGGCTGATTTATTATTTTATTATATATATTATACTAAAACTATGCTAAAAGAATAGAAGAAAGGATTTCATCACAAGGCTGGCTAAGAATAGAATAAGAAGAGATGATAACAAAGGCTTGTGGCTCGGACTCTCTGTCTGAGCCAGCCGGGCTGTGATTGGCCATTAATTAGAAACAACCACACAAGACCAATCCCAGATGCACTTGTTCCATTCCACAGCAGCAGATAACCATTGCTTACATTTTGTTCCTGAGGCCTCTCAGCTTCTCAGGAGGAAAAATCCTAAGGAAAGGATTTTTCCATAAAAGAAGTCTGTGACAGGAAGTGGCTTTGGGAGGGCGAGTTGTGCCTGTGCTCCCCAGGATACACCCAGGACAGGAGCCTGCCTGCCTGAGCACTGCAAAACCCGCACGCAGGTGAAGAGAGAGGCTGGACAAGCCCATCCTCAGTGCCACCGAGTCTCATTCCCTGTCCCAGCAGAAGCCAGGGACAGCTGGCTCAGCCCATCCTGCCCTTTTCCAGCTCCTGGAGATCCCTGCTGGCCCGGAGCTGCCTTATCTGCGCTGGCACAGCAGCGCAGGGCTGCCCTGCCATCAGCCACCGGCGGATTACAGGGGTTTATCAGTTTATTAGGGGACAAAAGGCGCCCGGCAGAAGGGTTCTGAGACAGTGCAAGCGGCTGATAAGAGCCCGCCCGGCTCCTCAGACACCTCAGCCTGGTCTGGCACATCGTGGGCAGCAGGACCCCGGTGCAGAACAGGTGCTCTGGGCACGGGGGGCACTCAGGGAGCTCCAGCTGCCCTGCTCGGATGAGCAGAGATGTGGGAGAGGCTCCCTGGGAGCACCTCCTGAGGCACCAACCCCTCAGGGTCCCCCAGGGGGTGGCAGTGGCAAAAAAAAGAGCAAAAACCTCTCTGGATGAAGCACTAAGGCAACATCTGGGGGAGCACCAGTGGAAATTCCCCGGGAGGTTTTCATTTTCCTTCTAAAGTTTCACCCGACTCCATCACTTCTCCTCCTCCTCTTTCCTTTTTTTTTTTAATTTTTTTTTTGTTTTGTTTCTCCTCCTATTCCTTTTAATTAACAGCGTAATGGAACTCAATTCATTCGCAATCTATTCTGGCAAGAAACAACCCTCCCCGGACTCCAAATGACCTGACTAATAGGGTTAGAGGCTGTAAAAAAAGTGCAAGGCGAAATTTTTAGCTTCCTCATCCTAATTATCTCCTCTGAGCGCCGCGACAGGGCGGTGACACAGCGGCACCGAGGCTGCCGGGGGGACACGCTCTGCCTGGGCACGCTCCCTGCATTTCAAAGCTTCAATAAAAAAGCCGATTTTCCCCTCAGCCTCCCATAACACACAGCCCAAGGCGAGCAGAGGGAACTGGGGAGGGATGAGGGGCAAGGGGCCGGCGAACTGGGCAGAGCTGGTGAGAGGGGAACGTGGATAAATAGGCTGCCAGTTAATGCTATTTAGAGACAGACAGACACAGCAGGTAAATAATGATAATGATCTTCTAACGAGCTCGCATCTGCACAGCACCTTGCCTCCCACTGAATCCCGAAACGCTTTACAAAAAAATAAAATGGTCCCAGCACGCTCCTGCAGCCCTTTCCTGGTTTGTTGCCAGCACTGAAGGGGGTGCTCAGCTGTGCCCAGCTCCGGGCCAGAACACCCTCGGGACATTCCCACATCGCACTCCAGGACCTGTTTGGAAAAGCCCTTCCTGGTGGCATCCCTGGATTTTTCCCAGCCGGGTGCCTCCCAGCTCTGGGAACATCATTTAGGAGCTCTTAAACTGATTATTTTGGGATGTGATCTAAAAATCAAAGTTTTGATCCAACCCTCGGCTTCCCCACAGGCTCGGAGCAGAAGCTTTCGACAAACCTGGTTTGGGGCAACCTCCGAATCCTGATCCACCTCCAGGTTAATCACCACAGTAACCCGGAGCTGTTAGGAGCTCTCTGAGGGCTGGAATGGGTGTGATTCCCCAAGCTGTGGGGGAATCTGACCTCCAAACCCTTTGGAGTAAAATATGAGTATTCAGGGCTCAGTTCCAGTCCAGCCCTGCTCTAATTTCCAACTCTATTTGTTCTATTGAGTGGTTATCAAGTTAAAAAATGCAAGGACTGTGGATTTCTCTCCAGCTTAAACATCTGAAAACAAATGTGCTAATGAGCAATCTGACCACTATAAAAATGATTACTGACAGCACTTCAAGGGCCCGACTTTACTGCCTTCAGAAGCAC
The DNA here is from genome assembly GCF_037042795.1 of Molothrus aeneus. Classification (NCBI taxonomy): domain Eukaryota; kingdom Metazoa; phylum Chordata; class Aves; order Passeriformes; family Icteridae; genus Molothrus; species Molothrus aeneus. Next base: position 2,014,467 of record NC_089669.1, on the reverse strand, counting down.
CAAGAGCAGCAGAATGACCCGGCAGTCCCAGGGCCATCCATCCAGCCTTGGCCAGCGGGAATCTCCACATGAATGCTTTGGGGAGAACGTAACAGCCAGGGAGGAAGAAAGGAAAGGAATGAAATAATCTCTTGCCAAAGCTGCTCCAAGCCTCCTGCTAGTGATTCGTGCTGGAGAGGCCGCGGGATGAGATTTGCAGATGCTCTGAATCTCTCCCAGCAGCGCAGCTCAGCAGAGAGCAGGACCCTCCTGCTGCAGGTGGGGCTCCTCCTTCACCTGGGGCTTTTCCTAGCGGACATTTCCAGGTCCAGCCTCACCGAGGGCTTTTTCCTGCAGGACATTTCCTCCTACACTCACCAAAGGGAGAGAGGGAAGGAGGGAAAGAGAGAAATTACCGCTCCAGGTGGGAAGGGACCCTCCTGCTGCAGGTGCAGCTTCACCTGGGGCTTTTCCTAGCGGGCATTTCCAGGTCCAGCCTCACCGAGGGCTTTTTGCTGCGGGATATTTCCTCCTACACTCACCAAAGGGAGAGAGGGAAGGAGGGAAAGAGAGAAATTACCGGGCTTCAGCTTGGAGGTATTGAACAAAAGCGTGCCCTTCCTGCGGGCCTGGTGACTGATGGTGCATTCCGAGCTGCCCATCTGTTAGGATATAATCCTCACTGAAGGAACAAAGAGGGGCATTAAAAACCAAACCCTGCTCCATTTAAACACAGATTGGAGATTTATGGGCGTTTCACCGGTCCCTTGTTCCTCTGGTGATTGCCCATTCCGGGCGCTCTTTGTTTTCACAAACAACCGCCCATTCTCTCCAAGCCACCGCTTCAGAGGCAGGAAAAAGGGACAGGTGCCAAAGACAAAGTTATTTAAAGTGTCGTTCTAGCATCCCCTGGAATGGACAGGAGGGACGGAGCCAGCCTGAGGCCACGATGCCAGCACAGATGGGATCCCCTCCCTTGCCCTGGCACTGCTGCTCCTGTGCTGGCACGGGCAGGACTGGCTCGGGGCATGGGAAGGGCTGCCATGGGGGATCCCATCCCATCCCATGGATCCTATCCCATCCCATCCCATCCCATGCCATGGATCCCATCCCACCCCATCCCATCCCATCCCATGCCATGGATCCCATGCCATCCCATCCCATCCCATCCCATCCCACCCCTCCTGGGGCTGCTGGGGAATGCAAAGATTCCTCAGGGGACGCTCTGACCTCATTCAGGGGTCCCAGGCAGTGCTCAGGGCCCTGCCAGGAGCAGGACAGGGAAATGGCCTCATTCCCCCTCATTCCCCCTCCAGGAGGAGGAGGAAGAGCAGGTCAGCTTAAGCTCAGCTCCAAGGCCTGAGCAGGAGCCTCCCATGCTGGCAGCTGGGCCAGAACTGGCAGCTGGAGGCAGAAACAAGGCTCAGGGTCACGTCCTGGCTCTGTCACCGATCTGCTGTCCCTCAGCTTCGCTCCCATCCTGTTTTACCCTCCTTGTCCCTTTAGATTGGAGCATCTTTCACACCTACTGAGAGCTCACGGCCTCCCCACCACGGACAGCTCCAGTCTGAGGGAGAATCCTCCCCGCAGTGGAATTGGTAACAGAAATAAAAATGGGGAATAAAGGGCAAGAACGTTCCCTGGGGTGGTTTCCTCTCCATCCCTGGAGCCAGCAGCCTCAGGCAGAGCTCAGGGTGTTGCTGCAGGTCTGCCCTGTGCAGGCAGCCAGGAGCAGACAGAATTCACTCCCAGTCCCAGGGAAGCAGCAGCACACGGCAGCCCAGGCTGATTCCGAGGGCACGCCAGGATACAGAGAACACACTCCTGCCTTCAGATGAATTGGAAGTTAACCACAAACTGCTAAAAGCATTTGGGGGATGAAAGAGGCTCTGCTGCTGACTAATTGGTGCTCGGGAGCAGCCCAGCTTTGGGTGGTTTTGCCAGACCTGCCGTGGGCATCCCGACAGCTCCAAGCCGGGTTTGCTTTAAGCCCTGGCGCATTTGCAAGCCTGGCTGCTCCAGCCCTGCCCTCCCGCTGGGAGCTGAGAGCCCAGGGCTGATCCTGCAGCCACCTGTCAGGTCCCTGCCATGCAGAGCAAGTGGCTCCAGCCGCTCTGCCAGGAGCCAGTGCCTGTCCTGGCACCCACAGCCGGCTCAGCCACGACAGCTCCTGACAGCTCCTGAGCACCACGGACCTGCCCAGCCCATCCCAGAGTGACCGTGTCCCCTGTCCCCTGTCTGCTGTCCCCTGTCCCCTGTCTGCTGTCCCCTGTCCTTGTCTCCTGACCCCTGTCCCCCGTCCCTGCCCCCTGTCCCCTGTCCCCATCCCTGTCCCTTATCCCTATCCCCTGTCCCCTGTCCCCATCCCGGAGTGACCGTGTCCCCTGTCCCCTGTCTGCTGTCCCCTGTCCTTGTCTCCTGACCCCTGTCCCCCATCCCTGCCCCCTGTCCCCTGTCCCCATTCCTGTCCCTTATCCCTATCCCCTGTCCCCTGTCCCTATTCCCTGTCCCTTGTCCTCTGTCCCTTGTCCCCTGTCCCTGTCCCCACCCTGTTCCTGCCCCCTGTCCCCATCCCTGTCCCCTGTCCCCATCCCTGTCCCCATCCCTGTACCCTGTCCCTGTCCCTGTCCCTGTCCCCGTCCCCGCTCCAGTGGATCGATGGGGATGAATCAGGAGTCTCCGATCTCCGTTTTTCTCAAGTGCTGCTCGCAGATCACGGAACGCATCCTCCCTCCCTCCCTCCCTCGAAGCAGAGCACTTCAGAGAGCCTTCGCAAGCAATTAACGTCGCCGGGCTCCCGCGGGGAGCGGGGACATTAAAGGGAACGAGCTCTGCAGCCGCACAAACCCCCATTAATTTGTTGACACCGCGGATCGGTGTTTTCTCCTCGCTCCCACCTCCCAGGGAGGTCTCCAGCACAAGGAGCTGAGTCAAAACCCAAAACTGGTTTTTTTTTGTCCTCTCAAGTTCCTCTGAGTTTGCTCCATCCACAGAGTTCTTTCCACGCTCCAGTTTTGCCAAGCTGGGGCTGGTCTTTGATCCCCAGCCTTGCCCATCACCTCCAGGCCATGCTCGGGGCCTGTATCCACCCCTGGAGGGCAGGCAGGACAGTCCCCATCACTGGCACTCAGAAAATCCAGCTGTGCTCCTGGACCTCAGCAAGACACTGGCTCCCATTGTTCAGAAAATGAATCCACAGACACCAGAGGTTTGTGTCCAAAAAGGAGACAGAGGAGTCCTTTGACTTTATTCCAATAAAGGGAGAGGCCATGGGGCATTCCCCTGGGAACGCTCAAATTTTTGGAGGATGCAGCCTCCCTTTTTATCCCAATTTCCCAACCACATTTCCCTTCTCTCTTTCCCCATTTCTGAGGTACTTGAGAGGTTCAGACTTCCCAAAACACCTGATACCAAAGATTCCCCTCTGATGTACAACACTCCCTTTTAATTTTTAATTCTTACAGAATGTAGGGGTTTTTCTTCCCCATTGTTTTATCTCCCATTGCTGGTTTTATCTACCAGCAGACCCACAGCTTCTCTGGAAAGACAAATCCATGGTTCCTCTCACCACTGACCCCACACCCTCAACTTCTCTCTTGGATTTAGGGTTTCATAAAGAACCAAGCAATTTGTCCAAGCAATTTATGGGAAGAGTTGAACCTTCAGTTGAACCAGTGCCCCAAAGCCCCAGGCCACCCTTTCCTCCCCAAATGCTCTGGGTTGTGCCCTTCCTCCATTCCTGGGGAGGTGACCAGCAGGGAGCTGCTGCCCAGCAGGCACGGGGTGATCCTGCCAGTGCAAACACCAATAATTAGAGCATATTTACACCCCACAGCTTGCACTGAGCTGGATGAACTCATTTAAGTCAGCAACAACGGGTCAAGCCAACAGCAACTTGTCTCCATCAGACCCACGGCAGGGCCAGGGGAGCTGTGGGAGGGAGAAACCCTTTTATCCTAATTAAAGCACAACCTGGCAGAGCTCAGCTCCCACCTTTCCAACACCTTCCACCAAACTGCTTAATCACAGGCAAATGAGTTGCTGTAATTACAGCAGGAAGGGATTTATCTCGGGCTGCAGAGGTGGAGTAGCACGACCTGCAGAGAAAGGCGGTGTCAGCAAAGAGGCTGCTGGACCTGCAGGGGGATCTCCGAGTCCCTAAATCCTTCCCTGATCCATTCCAGAGCCAGCAAACATCAGTTTCTGTGTGCTCAGACTCTGGGGATTGGCTCTGTGTGCTCTCTGGCACTAAACAGCTTCTCCAGGGGGAGCAGGAGCATCCCAGGGAAGGATCCGTGCCAGGTGGGCACTCACCTGCTCCATGCTCAAGGAGTTTCGGTCCTGGCTGAGAATCAAACCCCAAATCTGTTTTTTTTTTTTCCTCTCAAGACAAATGAAGATGTTTTTCCAAGCTGGGATAGGATTTGACCACTCGACTGATTTTCTTTTCCTGCAGCACTGTTCCCTCTCCCCTGGAACTTTACCTGCAAAGCTCTCCTGGGAACAAGGGACAGCCAGAATGAAGGGGAGAGGAGAGGGGCTGCATGGAGCTGTGGGGATATTTGTCACAGCTCTGTAACATCATGGGTGATGTTTTGAGGGCTCAGGCTGAAGCTCTGGGCTGGACAGGGAAGCCACAGGAACATTTTGGTTGTTGTACTGAAGCAGAAACACCGAGGAGTCACAGCCTGAGAGAGCCAGAGGGGCAATGAGGGCACTGGGAAAGGGCTCCTGCAGCGTCTCCCCCTCCTCTACACTCAAACCCTGCTCCTGCACACAGCTGGAAAAAGGAATTCCTCAGCTTCACCGGGGTCTCATCTCAGCAACTGAGTTTAAGTCAATATTTATTCTCTGTGTACGGCAACTTCAGTCAGGGACTCAGGAAAACAAACACTGCTCAGTGCCTGGGAAAGGCAGGGTTTGCCTTAGCACCATCCCCAGCTTCCTGGGGAAAGCTCTGGAGCTGGAGCTGCCCTTGGGAGGCTCTGCAGCACTGCCACTGTCACCAGCAGCCTGGGGCCCTGCCTGAAGTCACCAAGATCTGCACAATGTGCGTTTTTCTGCTCAGGGCTGGCAATTGAACCCAGCAGAAGGGGCTGCAGCCCCGGCCAGCCCAGTCTGATCGATGCTTCTCACATGCAAATAGGCAGCGCGGCCTCTCTCTGAAAGCTCAGCAGGATTTTTCCATCTCCATGGGCTCTCCAAGGAAAACTGCACGGAATTCGTTCAGGACAGGCCATCAGCTGCTCCATTTCCCAGTGCCTGGCTGCACGTCCCTCAAAATCAAGAGGAAAAACATTTCCCTCAAGCTCTGGGTTTGGAATTAAGTGCATGCAAAGCGCTCAGAGCAAGGCAAGGAGGGAGCTGAAGGCTCCCAGTGCTGCCCATCCGAGGCTGCCCCCAAAGTCCTGCCTGGCAATGGTTTGGGAGCTGCAGATCGCTGCTCACTTTCAGAGCACATTTCCACAGCAGCACCCTGGCCTTCCCCAGCTCCTTCCCTTCCTTTGGCCAGAGATTCTTCCCTTCCCACGGGATTTCCCACCTGAGCAGGGTCCTGGCTGCACCCCCGGGGACCCCTGTGCAATCCATGGGCTCGGTGGGAAGCAGCTCCAGCCTTTGGATTAAACAGGCAGGAACATTAATTAAAAAAAAAAAAACAAAAAACAAAAAACAAAAAACAAACAAAAAAAAAAAACCCAAGACCAAAACTACAACAATAACAACAAAAATCAGAAGCTTCTGTTACACCCAGAAGCAGCAGGTTCATGCACTTTTGGAAGCACTTCTGAAAGGCAGATTGGATCAATGCAGAGATGGAAAGCACACAGGCAGCAGTCCCTTGTTTTATTCCACACAGACTCACATTAAAAAAAAGAGAAAAAAGAAAAGAGAAAAAAGAAAAAATCACCTGAAAAAAAAAAAAATACAGTCAGAAAAGCAGAGCAGGAACAATGATTTTTTGATTTCCCATATTTTATTTTCCCCACCAGCGACTTCCAGATCAAACCCACTCACTTTGCAAGCTCCAGCGAGGGCTCTTTGCCCCCCCAGCTCAAGCTGAGCTCTTTGACTTCACAGCCCGACCCCAACAGGAGGCTCCCACCCCAGAGCTGCGATGGCTCCGTGCCCGAACTGGGCAAAACCAGAAACCAAAACCCAGCCGGGTTCATTTTCCTGGCCTGGGACAATGCCCCAGGCTGCCGTTCTGGGGGCCCCGGCAGCGACCCCGCACTCGATGCTTGCCCCACCCCATTCGCCCCCTCCGCGCTCAGAGCTGGCACCAGTGCGGGACCCGGCGCGTTAATTAAAGGTTAATGAACGTGCTCAGAGCGCAGACATCAGTGCCCTCTACTGGGACCAGTCAGAAGGGCTGTGGGGGAGCGCTGGGCACCCTGCGTGGGTGGATGTGCCCCGGCGGGGGGAGCCCCGCTGGGTGCGGGAGAGGCGCGGTACCCGCCGGGTGAGTGCTCCTCCTCGCACAGGATCTTCCATCCTCATCCTCATCTCCATCCCCACCCCTGTCCCCATCCTCATCCCATCCCACTGGGTGAGTGCTCCTCACACAGGATCTTCCATCCCCATCCCTGTCCCCATTCCTGTCCCAAATCCCATCCCCACCCCTGTCCTTATCCCTGTCCCCATCCCCATCCCTTTCCCCATTCCCCTCCTTGTCCCCTAACCCTGTCCCCATTCCATCCCATCCCCATCCCATCCCCATCCCTTTCCCCATTCCCTGTCCCCATTCCTTGTCCCCATCCCCATCCCCATCCCATCCCCATCCCATCCCATCCCCATCCCTTTCCCCATTCCCCTCCTTGTCCCCACTCCCCGTCCCCGTCCCCATGCCCGGCTCTGCGGCCCCTCAGGGCTGCCCCAGCCCCAGCACTCCGTGTCCCAGCCCCCGGGGTGGTGGCAGTGTCCCTCAGGGAGCACCGGCAGCACAGAGAGGAGCTGTCCCTTGTCCCCAGGCCGGGCACCTCCAGCGCTCGGAGCTGGATCGGCTCTGACAGCGCTCGGGAAAAGCAAATCCCCAGGGGAGGGAGGGAAGGGAGGGAAGGGGGAAGGTGGGCTTCACGATTTCTGAAACCACTCTCAGTTTGACTGCATTAGCTTTGCCTTAGGCTCCAAAACACGACGAAAGCCAAGCAGAGAGGGGGGGAAAGGGATTGGGGGGAGAGTGGGGATGGCAACGAAGGAGAAAGCTGTAATTGCAATTGCTGGAATTCACTTTTAATGCTGGCTGCTGAATACAGTAAACACACTCTCAAGTCCAGGGAATAAGCATTGATTTTTTTTTTTTTGCAAGTGTTCCAGTGAAAAGCTTCAAATCAATCCTGTTCTGTCAGACACTTTTTTGCCTCTTGGCCTCCAATTACTCACTGCCCACATCCACCCTTTCCAGATCTCACCTTCACCAGGCACACCTGATGCTGAAGGAGCACTGTTTGATCCAGAATCTCCCTGCTCAGTGGGGCCAGGGAGGAATTCACAGCCCCAGCACAGGAAGGACTTTACCTGCAAAGCTCTCCTGGGAACAAGGGACAGCCAGAATGAAGGGGAGAGGAGAGGGGCTGCATGGAGCTGTGGGGATATTTCTTCCTTGTCACAGCTCTGTAACATCATGGGTGATGTTTTGAGGGCTCAGGCTGAAGCTCTGGGCTGGACAGGGAAGCCACAGGAACCTTTTGGTTGTTGTACTGAAGCAGAAACACCAAGGAGTCATTCAATCCCCGTGGGGACCTCCTCTCCCACCTGCCTCCCAGCCACCCCTCCAGTTCTCCAGCATCAGGTACCTTCCCAAAGTTTCATTTTCCAGCTATGGCTGAGCCAAGGCAAAAAGCTGGGTTTTCATCCCAAGCAGGATTTGCAGGTCGCTGGTGATGTTTGGTCCCTGCCAGGTTTCCCAGAGGCAGGAGCTAAGGGGATGGGCTCTGTGTCAGATCCCAGTCCAGCTGCTCAGTCCCTGCTGGAAAGCTTCAAAGCAAGGCAAAAAATGTCACTGAGGCTCTTTTGTACCCTCTGCAGGGGGACAGTGTCAGACTGCAGCCTGGGCTTTGATTGTCCCCCTGTGACTGCTGAGGGAAGTTGTTGTCAGGGTTTTGATGCTTCCCAGGGCTCTCCCCCCTGCGTGGCAGCATTTTCATTCATCTGCTCCATGAGCAGAGGGAGGAATATTGGCCACAAGTCTGGGCTGTGGGACAGATACAGCAGGTCCTGCTGTCACAAAGAGAGGGAACACAGTCTCCTATAAACTCAAGGTTTACTCAGTGATCTTGGAGGTTCTTTTCAACCTTTTTTTGTGACGATGAGGCAAAGCTGATTCTCTGTCAAGTTTTAATTTCAGGCGAGGCTTGAACAACTTCTCTGCTCCCGTGGCAGAGGGAAGCTCCAGCTGCCCACACTCATGACAGGACCCCACACTGTGGAAGAACAGTGGGACAGGGCTGTGCCAGGGAAATGCCACCCACAGAGCTGTCCTGGTCAAACACATCCTGCCAGAGAGCCAGAGCTGACATTTTCTAGGACAAAACTTTCTCCAAAGCAGACACAGATGGAAGCAGACACTCACATCCCACAGCTCCTGCCACACATTCTCCCTTTTCCTCCCCGTTTTCCCCACATGGATCAAGACCTCCCGGCACAGAGGATTTGCTCTCATTCCCAACACCCAGCACCAGGAAGAGTTACCACTGCAGTGACATGACCTTCAGCTGCTCACAGCCCAGACATTTCCTTCTGACAGCTCCCACATTCACCCTCAAATTATATGTACTGTATATGACTGTTGAGAATAATCACAGTATTTGCAGTGGTGTGTTAGGCACCAAATTATGTATAGGCAAAGCGATTAGAGAGCAGAACAAAGTGGTTGTTCATGCAGCTAATGGCCAAAGTACCACTATTTTCCATCAAGACAATTTGCAGCCAGCATAGCATCTTCTCACTCCCCAGCCAGGAGCAGCTTTGCATGAAATCTTCAAAAACAACTCTTGTTATCACAAGTCTCAACAGCAGAGCTCGGAGGGGGTTGTAACAGCCTTGATAGTCTTTAATTCTTCTCACCCCACCGCCTCTCCCTCCTGTCCCAAGTGCCTTCCTCTGGGAGATGTGGCTGAGCGTTGTCGCAGCCAAGTTGTGTATCCAGCACTTAATGGCATTAAAACTTCTGCTGACTCCCATCTTTAGATAAAAACCTGCTCTTTAGGTTTGTTTACTAAAAATCAAAATCAATAACCATCTCAGCTCGCTGTCCTACAAGCCTTCAATCTCAGCCAAGCATCCAGAGCCCTGGGGATGCCAGAATATGCTCAAACCATACACAAAATCTGTGCCTTCCACTGTCACCAAAGTCCTTCCACGGGTAAAACGTCCTGGTCCAGGCCCCCCCTGAGGTCCTCCCTCCTTTTTTCCATGGGTCTTGTCCAAAAAAGCCAAGCACCTGCTTTATAAAGCCTGTCTAAGCCTAGAAGGAGCTCTCCTGTGCCAGGCCCTTGGAAAGAGATCCAACACAGTAATTGCTGTAGTCAGACCAACAGGGAGATTCTTTTAATGGCAGATTGTCCCATGGGGTAGGAAGGAAACACCAGAACTTCTAGGGAGAAGAGGAATCTCAGTCTAGGGCTGATGAGAACCTCAGGCCAAGGATGGAGAAGGTGCAGGAGCTGCAGGGAAGGAAGGGATGAGGCTTTGGGAGCAGGAGAACAGGAATGCTGGTGCCCTTGATAGCTCTGGCTCCAAGGTTGATGGAGCTGCCAGGAGGTACAGCATGTTCTCTCCTATTGATCTATCAATGTCTGCTCTCCAGAGGAGGGATTACTCACTTCTGATAACACAGCAAGGTTGCCTCTGATGAAAATCAATGGCTCTGACTAGCCAGCCTTCGTTTAATTACATCACGCTGTAAATCCAGCGGGAGCAGAGCGGGGACGTTCTCCACCACCACCACCAGCACCAGCTCCGCCTCGTGCTCCTCTCCCCAGTTTTGCACCAGTTTCTTCCTGGGATTATCAAGATAAATGGCCTTGATGAGCAGAGTTTTGCTGTCTGTCCTGCAGCCAAGGAAAGGACACGGGGATTTCTCCATTACCTTGGCCCACAGCTGGCAAAGCTGGCCAGGAGGAGAAGGACACCAGAGATGTGCAGGCACATTCCTGGCAATTAGCTTTGTGGGAAGGATTGGATTAAGACTGAGTGTGAGATCAAGCAGCTTTTTACAAGCTAAATAAGCAACAAGCAGTTTGAGAGAGATTTCTCCCCCTGTTTACAAGGCCAACCAAGGCCAGGTTAATTAATCTCTCTTTCCAGCTGCCCTTCTCACTAGGGCTTGTTCTTCACTTTGAGCAAAACACCCCAGACAGCTGCTCAGATCTCTCACATTGCAGGGTGATGAAAACAAAGGCACAGATGAAAATTGCTTTAGAGCTTAGCCTCTCACAGAAAACAAACGTGCCCGTGCTGTAATTAGGACTAAGCATGCGAAAAAAGCACCAGATCTTTGACCGGTGCTTAACCAGGGATTAGTAAATAAAAATAACAACAATCCCTTCCCACACACACAGAGCACACACAGAGGCACTAAACCAGGCAGGCCCATTTTCCTGGAGCTCACAAAAGAGGGTGGTTCAGTCTCTTGATCCTGGCACAAAGGCAGATCCCAGGCACAGGCTGTGGCTCTGTGCATGCTAAACCTATCAAAACAAGGCATTCAAACACACTCTGCTGCCCCTGGGGAGGGTTTATACCGGCACAGACAGCAGCCAGCAGAGCTTCATGAATGGCTCAGAGCTGTTCAGCCAAGGCTGCAGTGCAGAACGTCATCTGAAGCTGTGGCACAGCCCCTGCCACGCTCCCAGCCAGCAGCTGGACATGCCAGCACTGCCATTTGGAACTGCCCTGCTGCCTCCTCCTCCTCCTCTTCCTCCTCCCTCAGACATGGTTTAAGGCATTTAGTGGCAGAGATAAATTCTCCCGTGTTTATTTTAATGAAAAGGTCCCCACAATGTTTTCTTTCCCTCACCATTAACAGCGCAATTAGAGCTGTGAGGCCTCAGCCAGCTCTCCCCACACAAACACCCTCCATCCTCAGCCCATCCCAGCTCCTTCCCCAGCACTCTTGCAGCAAACAGAAGGCAAAGGCACAGCAGGCACCAGCAGCAGACACTTCCACAGCCCTGCAGCCAGCCACGAGCTAAACCCAGGAGCTGCGGCGCTTTAACACAGCTGGCAAACATCTGTGTGTGCATCTCCTGTCTGGGGAGGGCTGAAACTCCCCCAGTTTATTGGGGTTTGGGTAATGGGGTAGCAAGATCTGTCTGGCTGTCCAGAAATCTCAGTCAGCGCCAGGCTTTGCCCTGTCCCAGGAAAACATTTCTGATCTCACCAACCCCACGGACAGCAGCCACAAAAGGCCAAAAAAAACCAGGTCAGAAAGTGCAAGAGCTCTCCTGGCTCAGCTGCCTGGCTGTAGGAGAGCCTGCAGGTCCCGCAGGGCTGGCTGAGCATCCCTCACTAGAGATGTCTCCCTTCCTCCTCTGTCAAGGTCTCCTCTCCAAGCACGCCCTCTCTGCCAGCCGGGCACGGCTCTGCAGCCAGGCTTGGAGCAGGAGGCAGGTGCCAAAGCCTTGAGTCACCAGGCTCAGAGCCCTGCCAGAGCCTGGCACGTCCCTGAGAGCTGGGGATGCAGGGAAGGAGCAGTCTCCATGTGTGCTTGCTCTCCTCAGCATCCAGACGTCATCTCCAGCCCACTTGCTGAGGCTGACGTGTTCCAGGGAGGAATCAGACACCCTTAGGAACAGCTCTTCCTCCTCAGCAAGGGTGTCCTGAAGGAATTGCCAGAAATATGCTTTTCTTTGGGTTTTTCTAAGGGTTCTGCTGGCAAAAGGACAGGCTGCAACTCCAGGGAGAGGGGCTCTGGAGCCAGGCATTCATCCTACAAACACGGGGGCAAAAGGTTTCCTGATCAGGAGTTGTCAGCAGATTTGGGTTGGAAGGATTGTGGCAGGGATTCTCTGGAGAGAGCTCTCTAAGAAAGAAGACAGGGGAGAGAAAAACACCCTTAATTTCTAGATTATCTTATTTCTTAGCCCTTTGCTATCAATTGCTTTGAGATGTGGCCATGGATATCAGCAGGCAACTTGCACTCCTTATCCCTGGCTGTGGAACAACTCTAAACCAGGGAAACTGCTCCTGGCCCAGTGACCTCGGAGATCAGCTCCCCTTTCTCTGCTGTCAACAGAAAGACTGGGCTGAGTTACCCGCAGCACATTCCCAAGATTCTTTCCTCAATTGTGGCTCAAATTGGCTAATGCATTAGGAGATTACAGGGTGGAAAGGGCAGGGGAGATGGACGGAATGCAATCACCAGGGCCTCATTTCTCCTGGAAGCTCTATTAATGGACAAGGAGCCTTTTGGCACACAGATAAACCCCAGGCAGAGGGTAGCAGTGAGGAAGACAGAAGGAAAATGCCTGCAGGGATTGATGCTTTCCTGTTCCACTGGCACCTTGTCCCAGGCCTTCCCTGCATCAGCATTCAGGGGACAGCTCCCTGTCACACACAGCAGCAGCTGACCGCTAATTAATCCCAATGCCAGCACTGCCCAACCTTTCCCACTCCTCCCACGTTAATTTATTTAATTTATTGCTGTATTACTGCCAGACCCATGAGTTAACTTCTCTCCAAGCAACTGCAAAGGGGAAAGATCTGGAAGTTATCCCAGGGCCGTGTAAGACAGGAAATCATTTCCCACATCAGGTCCTGAGGCTCATTTTGATCATGTAAACACACACAAATCAATTGGCTGCAGGATGGATGCCAGAGGTGGGAGACAGGTATTCCAGGGAGCCACAGCCACGGCTGCTGGAGCCTCTGCTCTGGGAAGAACATCCCTTATCCTGGCTGACTTTGATGGAGGGATGCCAGCTGGCATCAGGGAAGATTTATCCCTTGTCACACAGCTCCTCTGCAGAGCTCAACAGCAGCGCTGGGAACACTCAGGCCCGGGAGCAAAGTCTCGTTAAGTGGATTCAGCAGACCTGGGCCAGCCCTCAGCTCCAGGAGCCCCTGGCCTGGCCTGGCGTGGCCCAGAGCGTGGCACAGCTCAGTCTGACTGGATTTAGTTCAGAGCTGCACGCTCACACCCTCTGCCACGCTGCTCCCTTCCTCTGAGCCCTTCCAGCCCAGCTTGTTAAGCCTCATCACAAACTGTAAAGCTCAACCCTGAGTTCCAGCACTGCCCCGGGCTCGCCAGCCAAGCGTTGGGAGATCTCTGCAGGACTCCAGGAAATCATTTAATCCCTGCACCTCGTTTCCTCCAAGGAATCCTTCCTCCTCCTCCTCTTCTGTTTCCCAATCCCTGGGATAAAAACCAACCCCAGATTTAGTGGCTGGCACTGGGGGTCCCCAGCCTTGCAGATGGGGCCCAGCCATTGATGCCTTGGGATTTTGGCTTTTATATTTTTCATAGATTTATAATCCTGTAATTCTTTCGTGTATAACTCTAAACTCTATGTACAGTGTCAACTGCTGCTTTCCTATTTTACAAAACAATTCCTCTCCAGGCCTGGAATCAAGAACACCTCATTGTCTCAGGCCCCAAGAGATGGAAACAAAAGGGCATTGGGGAAGCAAACTGGGGGTTTAATGACTCCATTACCTGGAGGTGTAATTGGACGATTAACCCCCAATATGCAGATGGCCCAAACTTATAAAAGTGCGAAAACCTGTGACCTGTGGTCCATTTTTTTTGGGTTTAGCTTCTGGGGGGCTTTGTCCACCCTAAATATCCCTGATGATGACGACGACGACGACGATGATGATGATGATGATGATGATGATGATGATGATGATGATGATTATTATTATTATTATTATTATTATTATTATTATTATTATTATTATTATTATTATTATTATTATTATTATTATTATTATATATAAAAATAAAATTAAGTCCACTTAATGAGACTTTGCTCCTAGGCTGGAGTGTTCCCAGTGCTGTTGTTGAGCTCTGCAGAGGAGCTGTGTGACAAGGGATAAATATATATATATATATATATATAATTATTATAGATTAATAATGAACAATGAATAATGAATAATATATAATAATTATAACAATAAATATTATAATAATAATTAAAAATAAATATAATACTAGATACAATAATGACAATAATTTAGCAATATAATAATAGAAATAATATAATAAAAATAATAAACATTTAAAATAAATAATAAAATAAAATAATTAAAAATACAATAAATATCACCACTTTTTATTTTCCTAATTTTATCTGGTGTCTGGTTTTAGGTACCCCCCAGACGGCATCCCCTGATGGAGATGCAGACGCTGTCCCTGCTCCCCCCAGGCAGGATCCGTTCGTTCCCCAGCGCTGTCCCTGAGCCCCCGCAGCTCCCGGGGCGCACCCCACACGTGCTGCCGCCGCACGCGGCGCTGACCCCGCCGCTTATCGCCTTCCCCCGGCTCATCACAGCTCGGCAGCTTTGTGCCAGCGAGAAAGGAGCGCCGCGAACCCATCTGGAGCAGGGCTCCGAGAGCAGGGAGCTGAGATAAACACGGGCCCCGCTTTGTCAGGGGCTCCTTATCTGCCCAGGGCTCTGTGCAGGCAGGGCAGGAGCCCGCAGATATCTGAGCAGACCACTCAGGCTCTGTTCTGGCAGCTTTGCAGGAGAAGGAGGTTTTTATTCCCGGGAGAAAAGGCAGGTGTGCAGCTGGAGCATGAGTGGGGTCAGCAGCTTCTGCCCAGCACCCCCTGGCACAGCGTGCCAGCAGTTTGGGGGAACAGAAGGATTTGGGGGGGTGATGTTACATCCTCAGCCTCCAGGGCAGTGTGGGAAGAAGGGGAGATTCTCCTTACCCTGGACACCCCAAGGGGAGCATCCCTGAGGGGATGGTGCAGGGCAGCAAGGCTGGGCACAAAGGACAATCCCTGAGGGGATGGTGCAGGGGCAGCAAGGCTGGGCACAAAGAGACAATCCCTGAGGGGATGGTGCAGGAGCAGCAAGGCTGGGCACAAAGAGAGCATCCCTGAGGGGATGGTGCAGGGGCAGCAAGGCTGGGCACAAGGAGACAATCCCTGAGGAGATGGTGCAGGGGCAGCAAGGCTGGGCACAAAGAGAGCATCCCTGAGGGGATGGTGCAGGGGCAGCAAGGCTGGGCACCAAGAGACAATCCTTGAGGGGATGGTGCAGGGGCAGCAAGGCTGGGCACAAAGGACAATCCCTGAGGGGATGGTGCAGGGGCAGCAAGGCTGGGCACCAAGAGACAATCCCTGAGGGGATGGTGCATGGGCAGCAAGGCTGGGCACAAGGAGACAATCCCTGAGGGGATGGTGCAGGGGCAGCAAGGCTGGGCACAAAGGACAATCCCTGAGGGGATGGTGCAGGGGCAGCAAGGCTGGGCACAAAGAGACAATCCCTGAGGGGATGGTGCAGGGGCAGCAAGGCTGGGCACCAAGAGAAAATCCCTGAGGGGATGGTGCAAGGGCATCATCAGTTTGGCATCATCAGGCTGGGCACAGCAGTTTGGCTGGGGCTGCTGAGCAGAGGGGGCAGGAGCAGGTCCCAGTCACCCACGGGGCCCAAGGCTGGGCTCCCTCCCAGCTCCCAAACCAGCTCCAGTGCCAGCATGGATCAATCCATGGAAATGAGCTCCAAGATGGGCACATTTTTGGAATATGCTTAGAGATGCAGTTTAAGGAAATCAAGGCATCCTGGAGCACTAGGCAAGCTCCCTGCAGAGAAAACAACAATGTGGCGTAAAACAGATTTTTTCTTTTATTTTGGACCCCCTTGGGCTGAGATGAGGGCAGGTGGGCACCATGCTGGGGGCACTGCCCCACGCTGGCATCACCACCACAGCCTCAACCTGCAGGTGAGTTCCCCTGCCTTGTCAGCAGAGCATGCAGAGGGAGTGTTTCTAATTAAAAAAACCTCAGAAAGCCGCTTCAGAAAGAAATAATTTAAAGAGAGAAAAAAAAAAAAAAAACAATTAGGAAAAAAACCCCAACCATATCTCAATTGCAAAGTTCCTGCCTGAGCATTTCATTTCCACTTTGCACCACAATAGGAAGAGAGCAAACAATGGCTGAGAGGAAGCAGCCTGATTGTGGGGAGGCGAAGTGCCACCAGGCTTGTTTTTCATCAAACGTGGGTGAAGTCGATTTCAAAAAAATTTAAATATAAATATATATATATATATATCATATATATATATTCAAATCTGAGCACCTATTGGTTTGACCACAACCTCCCAAAAAAACTCACTTCCTTATTAAACCAGGACAATTATAAATTATATATATTATTAATTATATATAAGTATTATTTATATATATATGTGTGTGTATGTATGTATGTATATATAAAATATATAAATATTTTCTCACTTCATTATCTCCCCCCCAAATAACCCCAGCCCTCCAGGAACGCCCATTGCAGCTCCTTCCCAGCCCTGCTGCCCTCACCCACAGCCTCAGACCTCTTCAGGCTTCTTCTCTCCCACCTTCCTCCCCACACTGGGAGGTTTGGGAAGGAAAGGGACATTCCAGGGCCACCATTCCCGGTGCCACCAAAGTGCCACCTCTGTCAGTCTGGAGCTGGGGAGCTCATCCCGCCCAAAGAGGAGGAGAAAGAAAATTCCACCAGCATCACTTCCAGGAGGGCCGGGAGGGCCTCCCTTGGCATCAGGGCACCTGTTCAGGGTGACAGCTCCGGGTGACAGCGATGGAGGGGAGCCACCAGCGTGGCTTCCAGCGTTGCCATGGCGACGGGCGCTGGGTACCGCCGGTGAAACACTCCATTCGCTTATTGATTGAGCCGCCGTCAAATTCAATCACAAGCGAAAATGGATTTTTTAATGCGACTATTAGCTGCTTTTGAAAGGCAAATTGAGTTCAGTTATACCGAGTCAGCCATCAAAAAACAATTTGCCGTCAGCCAGACGGGCCGGAGAGGAGCGCGGCCGGGAGCAGCGGCTGCGCGCCCGCGGGTCGGAGATCCGGCACGGGAACCATGGGGGAATCTGGCTTTTCCTCCCCAAAAATGCCCTGGATGATGAGGAAGGTGAGGCAGGTGAGGAGCTGGCATGGACATGGCTGCTTGTGGGATCCGTGGCTGGAAAGGAGCAGGGGGTTCAAGGAGAAATTTTGGTGGGGTTCATCCCAAAAACCCAAGCAGGGCTAATGGGGAAGCACAATGGATGCTGTCCCCAAATTCTGGGGTGCACAGGGGGAGCCAAGAGAGAAGGACACACGAGCCACGGTGCTGTGGCGAAGCCCAGGAAGTGTCACCCCCTCCCTGTGCCACCCCAAAGCCACCACAAGCCAACCAAGCTCATTTCCTTCCAGCAGCTGGAAAATAAGATTTTTCCCTGGCTGATTAGGGACGCAGATTCTCATTACGATGTTAAGTGAGGATCAATATCGCAGCCAAGGCTGAAATCAGCCCTGTCTGGCAAGGTGCTGAGCACACCAGTTTCCCCAGTTTGGGGTTGAGCAGCATCTTTGGGGGGCATTCACAGCATTGCTCTGGGATGGGGATGGAGGAAGGAGGTGGGACAGGACAGAGCAGTTTTTAACTTTATCTGAATTTGAAGTTCAGATAAAACTCTGTCAGATGTGGGAGGACTTGCCTGTACACACATATTTATAAATAAAACCCTCTATATGTTAAAAAAATCCACTTCAAAATAAATACATTTTCCCCCCACAGAGCTCAGGGATTATAATAGACCCCGTTAATTAAAAACCCATCGTTTTCACCCCCCCCCGAGAACCCCCCAATAAATAATTAAAAATCCAGCTTCACTTTCGGGTGCCAGCTTTCCCAATCCTCCTCTCAATCCCATGAATAAACTCACAGGCCTTATTAAACACTTGCAGGAGCAGTCCAGGAATTTCTATAGCAGCATAATCCAAAGATCTGCTTTCAAAGAGCCTCTGCTTCCCGCAAAGCTCCAGCCTCAGCTAATGAGAGCTTAACCACATGTTTGTGGTGGATGAAATAGTATCATTTTGCAATTATTATCATTCAAACATTATTTATTTAACCCGCAGCCACATTATATTGACTGCAGAATTGCTGTCATTTTTACTTTTGATGGCTCTCTCATTGAGCTGAGTGTGAGGAATTGTGTTCCGTGTTCCCAGTGTGGGGGAGGCTTCCCCTGCTCCCTCAGCCTCTCTCCAGACAGGTCCAATTCTCTGCCCCAGAGCTGGTGGTGTTTGGTACCAGAATCCCCCAAAAATGGCCATTTTCCCATCTTTTCCCCTGCTTCACTTTCCCTCGCTGGTCATATTTGGGGAGTTAATCCATTCTGACCACCAACACAAAGCCCTGTGCACCAAAGTGCTCCAGGTAAGGATTTGGTGGTGGATTTGGTGACACCTTGTACACCCCCAGCAGCTCTGAAAGCTCCTTTGTAAGAGCTGGAGAGGGAAGGCAGCAGCTGAGGAGCTCTGTGCATCCCCAAAAAGTCCAAATGTGGGGATAAAAGACAGCCTTGGGCTCAAAACCCTTCTCCAAGGAAGCAGCAGGATGAGCCCCAGCCAGCATCCCTGGGGTTTGCAGCAAAATAAACACCAAGGGGTGCACAACTAAAGATCTGAATGTCAGCAGGGTAAAAAAAAAAAAGTCTGGCCTCCCTCTCCCTCCTGGGCCTGGTTCTTCTCTCACACGTCACTCTCCCGAAGCCTTGCAAGATGTATTCACACAACAGGAAATCCAACATTCCCCTTCGCCTTCTCCTTTCTTCCTCTCCTTTAATTTTCCCCAAATGTAAATGAGGAAGTCATCTCTCCTCCGGTGATGAAACATCTGCCTGGAGAAGCTTGCAGTGCAATGCAACATATTTTGATCACTGCTCCATCTAATTACAGAGAAGAGAAGAGAAAAATCACAAAGCAGAGTTTGGGACTTTTTTTTTTTTTCCCCAAAACACAAGGCATCTGAAAAATAATAGAAAAACAGCAGCACTGACAATGAGAGCAGAGGCAGCTTCCCCATCAGCCTTGAAAAACAGCACTGGAATACAGAACCTGCTTGGAAGGAGAGGGATCTCAGGGTGAGATAGGAGAAGATTAATTGCTGGTGCCAAGGACACGTGGGAATGGAATTGGAATCTCAGAATCCTCAAAGCCAGAGGCTGCTCCAGCCAGGCCACAGGGATCTGGCTGCACATCCATCCCTTGGGGCTTAGCAGCTGCCTCACACCTACTCCAGAGCACAGGGGAAGGGGGGACACGGGGAAAGAGCCTCAAAGAGCAACTGATGCTCATCAGGACCCAACAAAGACTTGATGTTCAGGAGCCAAGATGCAAAGGGAGAAAGGCTGAAGCTCAAAACGGGGTTGCAGTGGCTCAGCCAAGACAGGACCAGCAATTCTTCTCCAGGAGCAAGCCCAGGTTCTTCCAGGGGAGCTCTGGAGACGCTCAGACACAGCTTCAAGCTGGCAGCAGCAGGGACAGAGCCCTCGCCTTGGCCTCGGCTCCTGAAGTGACAACGGGAGAGGTCTCAAAGGCACAGCAGGCAGCGCCACCCACACCCCTCGGCATTCCAGAGGGGCTGATTGCTTCCCTTGTTTATTTCAGAAATAAAATGCACCGTGAAGCGCTGGTGGGGCCCGGCCTCCAGCCGCTGAAGGATGTTGTTCACCGCGGGAAACAGAGCGTTCAGGAGCTCCAAATAAAACCCTAATCATAATCGTTGCCGTTTCCCTGTCTTGCTCTTCAAGCTCCAAGGGAGTCCATGGCTAAGCAGCAGAAACAGCACCTCTAACGAGACCTTGCATGGCAAGGAACCAAGCCCAGCTCCAGGGGAGCCTGTTCAGCAGCCTCACTGGAGGAACGCTGACAGGTTGTTTATAGCAGCTTACAGAAAGGCAGTGCAAAATAAACAGGAGGCTACCTGCCTTCCACCCCTCTCCCACCTGGATTTCCAAGGGAAAACTTGATTTCCTTTCTGAACGTTTCAAGTTTCCAGAAGAGGAAAACAAAACGCTGCCTGTGATGAATGGAGGTTGGCAGCTGGTGGGGACAGGTACGACACTTCAAGCCGTGGGAAACCGGCCCAAAACGTTCAGGCGCTGCCAGGAAACAAAAAAAAGCTGATGGGAAGGATGCCCACAGGCAGGCAGGGGGGTCCCAAGCCCCCGTTTTTCTTCACAGAGATTTGTCAGCAGCGTTCTGCTGGCAAACAGGCTCCCGTCCATCCCGCCTGCCAGCTCTGCTCCAAAACCGCTCCAAGGATCGTCCTCGCCGTTTGTTATCCTGCCTGAGCAGAGACACACACAAGTGAGCAGCAGGTGCCTGTCTGCAGCCAACAGAGCACAATGGTTTAATCCAAGTCCATCTGCACGTGGAGAACGGGGGGAAAGAGCTGGAGCCTATAGAACTCCTCACTACCACCAGCAAAACAAATGGATCCACTTGAAAATCCTGCCTGCCACAGACACCCCGAGCTGCTCCTGAAAGGTCACATCTCTCCTCATTGTGGGTTTAATCCAAGTCTTGGCTGTCAGAGAGAGAGAGGAAAACACAGGCCCAGGGCTCTCCAAGATGGAATTAGTGCTCAGAATTCTCCCCTGTGGGCACGGGCACGTGTGCATGGAGGGAGTGCTGTTGTCACCTTGGCGGAGCGCCGTGCGCTCCCTCCGCGGGTACAGCTGGTGCTGACAAGGTCAGCAGCAAGAGGAGAACTCACCCTGGGCTAACGGCAGGCAGAGAGTTGGGAGATTAGTCACCATGCAGAGATCCACGTTTCCTGGGAAATAAACCAGCTGACAAGGGGTGGAGGACAGGAGAGACGCAGGACGGTGTGGGACTCGGTGCTGGAATTCAGTCCTTGGCTCTGCCCCAAATCCACACAGCCTCTGCCTCCCTCTCTGCATGTCCTCATTCACCGCCAGCTCCTCTGGGGCACCCGAAGCTCTCTGGGCTTTGCCAAGGGCGAGTTCTTGCCAGCACAACCAAAATCCCCCCAGGGCCAAAGGGAGAAGTGGCCCTAACCCCAGCCAGGACAGGCAGAGAGGGGCTCCTCCCCAGATATTTCTGCTGTCTCCCGGGACACAGGAGGGCTCCCAAACGGATCTGCCGGTCTATTTGGAGCACCAATGTTTGCCTAAGCAAATCGCTCGGAAAGCTCCACAAATAGCAGGAGGGCTGGTTAATTGGGAAGGAGGCAGAGAACCACGGAGCAAAGCACATCAGGCAGCACCGAAGGCAGGGAAGAGCACGGCTGAGGGGATCTGGCCACCCCAAGGGCACGCTTGCCCTCCATCCATTGTTGTCTCGGTCCCAGCACCACTGTCAACAACACTTTCTGCATATGCAAATAGGACCATACTCCCGCAATTACACGGCAATCAGAGGCAAATTACATTCTTGCTGTTTACTTTCAGTGTCCTTAATTAATCCGGTTATTAGACGATTAATGAAGCTTGTTTGGTGAAAAACTCATAGCATTTACAGCGTGAGCTCACGCGTGCAGCCGGCTGGCATCTCCAGCACGTGGGGCTGGGGGCAGCGCCTGTCCCCAAGGCCAGCAGAGCGAGGTGACACTGACACGGTCCCCGCAGGGCTCGGGGGGTGCTCGGGGCTCGGCTTTTCCTGCTGTGCCTCCTCTCAGTCCTCTCCAGGAGCTCAGTCCTGCAGCACTTCCCAGCTCCCTGTCTGGAGACACAGCCCAAGCTTCCCTGCTCCTCTCCAAAGGCAGCAGGGCCCACATCCACAGCTCCCACCGCTCTGGAAGCTGCTGGAGAAGGTTCCCAGATCCGTGCGGCTGCCGGACCCCCTCATCCCTGTCCTCGGCCGGCTCCCAGGGCACCCTGCCCTCCCCAAAGGTCACCGCAGCTCGTGTTTGGTTAAGCTGCCGATAATGAAGTGGCATGTTCATCTAATGATCAAATTGCCGCACCACGAGCATGAAAGGCTGAGGAGAACTAATTAAGAAGCTCATTTGCATACTCCAGCGTTTCCGGTGCACGTATGGGGTTCCCATAGCAACCGGTACAAAAGCTGGTGATGGTGTGTGGATTTTAGGGGGGCTTAAAGCGCTGTTCCTTCCCTTTGTCATCCCCTGCGGATCACAAAGGCTCTGCAATGAAGGTGCGGTGACAGAGGGCTGGGGAGGGACATTTCTGCACACCGAGGGTTGGGGACAAACGAGCTGCGGGCGTGGCAGGGGCTGAGCCTGCTCCCAGCGCCACCGGCCCAGGTATCCGAGAGGCGAGCAGGGTTTTGGGGCTTGAGCAGAAATCCCTGGCCTGGTACTGCTCTATCCAAAACTTTCCCGAGTCACTTTGGCCTCAGCTCCCGAGGGAAGTTTTGCAGGGGACTGCAGCAAATCCCGCAGCATCCCAGAGCCCTGAGGGGACACCGGCTGCTCTGGGTGACACCTGCAGCACCCGGGACACGGGGACACTGCGGGATGGGACCCCAAATGCTGCACCCCAGTGTGGGAAGGAGGAATCCAGGACCGGCCAGGTGAGGGTGGCAGCTCAAGTCCCAGCAGGTTCCCCGCAGTGCGGTGCAGTCCAGCCCCGGCTCCTTCCATCATGTCGCTTTTCCTAAGCACCGAGATTTCTTTTCTGCTTTGTATTTCTGGCAAGAAACCTTTGCATTTAGATAAGGAATAAAGCCTGGAATCAGATCTGAACTCTGCAGCAGAGATCAACATTTTAATGAATTAAATATATTCCAAACTAAACGTAACCTCTTAGCGCTCGCATTTTCGAGTGAGACTAACTTAAAGAAAAAGCCAACAATCCAACTCATTCCAGCTCTCCCCGGCTGTGAACTGGCCACAGGCCAATCAATTATCTCGAATTTATTCGTTATTCAACTTCCCTCCGACAGCCAATTTCCAGCCTGTGAATTGCAGGTGAGCGGCTCCCGCGGCCGCGGCTGCTCCCTCCTGCCAGCCCAGTTCGCAGGCACTGGTTTCACTGGTTTCACTGGTTTCACTGGTTTCACTGGGCTGCCCAGGAGCATCGCCTGGCCCGGAGCCACCAGCCAGGCGGGACACTCGGGCTGGCACATTCGGCGTCACACAGCCCCGGGGGCATGGAGGGACAGCGGCTGTTTGCCATCCAGAGCAGCGTTTAGAGATGCAAACAGAGCCCGAGCATCCCCCGAGGGCTGCGCAGCGCTGTCAGGCCTGGGAAGAGATATTTAATTCCTGGCTGTTAATGCAGGGAGGGCAGAGCTGCTCCAGCAGATGCTGCAGCTGGACGGAGCCCTGAGTGCTCCAGATGTTTGCTGGGCTGGGAAGGGCAATTTTGGGAGTGGGGAGAGCAGGGATGAGACCTCGGACGTGCTTCCCCAGGCTCAGCCAACAGAGCTGAGCGTTTGGGGGGCAGGTGAGGGATGCCAAGGAGCAGCAGCCAGGCAGCAGAGGAAGCCCAGCTGGTCCTTCCTGCAGCCCCCACCACACTCAGGGCTTGAGGAGCCCCAGAGCTCTCAGCCCTCCATTTCAAAGACCTCACCTCACCTCTGTCCCCAGCCTACCCAGCATCCTGGAATGAGCTCCAGACCCATCAGGCTGGAGCCCCAGAGCTCTCAGCCCTTCACTTCTAATACCTCACCTTGCTATTTCCCTCTCAAACCAGGAGCTTTTCCTCTGTCCCCAGCCTACCCAGCATCCTGGAACGAGTTCCAAGCCCATCAGGCTGGAAGAAGTCCCCTTGCCCATCCAAAGCTTTCTCCTCCCCTAACATTGTTTTCGTTCCCCCCCCCCCCCCCCCGTTTTTTATTCTCAATAAAAACATAATTACAGGCTTTTAAAAAAAGCAAATTATAGTGACATACTTTAATTATCTCCAAGCAATGGAGGACTAAATTACACAGTCAGGGAATCGGAGGTTACCTAAAAATAAAAGCAAGAAGCTTCATTAAATGCTAATTGCAGCTTTCACCACTGAAGTGAGATTTCAACACAGACCACCATTGACTCACTGGGCCCTACAAGAGAACATTGGGGCTGGGGAGAAACCCTGACATACACAGCTCGTGCCTCCATCCGTGGCTTCAGCCACAGGGATTGCTCCAAAGGGAGCTCCAAAGGCCCCACTGCTGCTGGACCTTCCCCAGGGTGCTGCCACCTCCCTCCAGGGCACCCACTGTCCCCTCAGGGGCACTGCCCACCTTCCAGCAGCACTGGGGGGCCCATCACAGCCCCTCCAATGCTTTGGAGCAGAGAAACGAGCTCCAGTTTGTTCCCAGAGCTGCTCCTGCACCGCGGATGGAACCACAGCAGCCGCCTCTGCTCTGACCCCGAGTGCCACCTTGCTCTGAGCACCACTCTGCTCTCCTGGGGTGAAAATGGGTGGAAATGGGTCCTTGGGGCTCTCCTGGTGGGAGAGGAGCTGAATGGAGCCCTGCCCTCCTGTCCTGTCCAAAGCAAGCTCTGCTCCAGCCCTGCTCTTCCCATCCCCTTCCCCCAGGTTTCCTCCCCAAGGAGGAGCGGGAGATCTCCAAGCCCAGAGGGGCTGATTTTCCCCAAGACACAGGAAGGGAGGCACGAGGTGGCAGGCAGGCTGGAAAATTCACAGGGAAATTATCTTGTTTTTCCATTTCCCATCGAGTTGGCCTAATTATGCCACCGAAGTCTGTAATTTGCCTCTCACAGAAGAGAGTTAATGACTGGTTCCAGGCTGCTGCTGCTCCAGGCGGGGGCACAGCTCCCACTCCAGCCCCCAGCTGTGCCCTGGGACCCTGAAAATTCCTGTTTGTCCCTGGAGAAGGGAGCTCAGGAGAAGAGCTGGCCATTGGGAACAGCAGCCAAGGACAACAGAAAGTTCCAGGAGGGAGGAAGATACGGGCAGGGCATGGAGGGAGCTGGCACCAGCCCAGGTTTTTTTCTCACCACTCCTCAAAGTCCCAGAAAAAGTGAAAAATCTGCAGGTCAAGCACTCGGGGAACTCAGGCAATTATCGTTATTTAAATTCAACAGCCCTTCACAGAAATAAGAGGAAAATCAGACAAGGGCTTTTAAAGTTCTGAGGGGAGGCGAGGAGGAGAAACGATGGCAACAATTTCCAGATACTTCATTAAAAAAAAAAAATACCCAAAATACCCAAAACTAGGAATCTGATATCCAGGAATCAGTATCCACTCTGCTCTTCTCCCCAAAAATATTAAGCCAAGCAGAAAAGCAGAATCTGGATCCTCACGAGCAGCATCCACAGCAGAGCCTGGCTGGATCCCCATCCACCTCAATGGCTCACAGGCTGCTCCCTTTTAATTAACTCACATCATCAAAGAGGTGCTTAGAATTAAACAGCCCATGAGGTGCTGGATAAAAACCAGCTGTGTTGGGAGGTCACTGGAATGGCTTGGGAGGGACAGGGCCCCTCCAGCAGCTCAGGTTTGGGGTGATAAGAATGGGGCATTTCTGCGGGGCTTGGAACATCCCCTCACAGGCACAGCAAGGGGAGGCAGGTGGGGGCTGGAATTAAGTCAGAATCAGAATTTCCACTCATTATCAGGCAGAATTCAGGCTGAGAGCTGCTCGTGACACCATGAGAGCAGAATCCCTGAGCCAGAAGTGGCAGCAGAGCCATCAGCTCTGGTTTCCTCAGAGCCCTCTGAACCAGGCAGGGCCTCACATCCCATCCGACAGTGATGGATGCGCTGGGAGCGGAGCAGTTTTTTCTCCTGAGAAGCTCTCTTGACAAGTATGATCTTATCAAAGTTTCCAGCTTTTCATTACGCTGCTTTTTTTCTCCTTTTTTAACTCCTGCCTTCAAGCCAGGCTCTGTCCCCTGTGCATTTCCCTCTGGCACCAGTTCCTGGCTGAGGCTCCCGTGGGGCTCAGGGCACCCAGGTGCCCCCACACAGCCCATGGGGAGAGCAGAGCTGTGATTAACACACAAACAGCTCTAGAAATGTGCAAAATACAGGGGTGACATCACACAGGCTCAGAGAGGGGGAAATAGCAGCACTTTGGGGTTGGGGGAACAGGCACAAAGGGACAGGGAGCCATCCCAGCACCCCCTCCCTGGCCAGGCCCAGCTCCAGCTCCAGCATTTATTGGGCTTTTTATTGAAACAAAGCTTGTCCAGAAGCTGGAGGCACCCAGCACCTCTCTGCCTCCTTTCCCCACTTCCCAAAAAAGAGACAGGTCTGGACCCTCCTCTCCTGATCCAGCGGCCAAGAAGCCCAGCCAGCCCCAATCCAAGAGGGAAACACTTGGAATGCCCCGGCCAGAGACAGAAACAGCAGCAGCCAAGGCACCAAACCGCCCCCAAAAGGCACAGCCCAGGCTCTGGGAACAGCCACATCCCTCACACACAGCTGGGCCACCCCAAGGACAGCCTGGAGCCTGGAAGAGGCAGAGCTGCTTTTGTTGGTCCTTGTTCACCCAGGATCCTTTAGGTTGGAAAAGCCCCCTGAGATCCTCCAGTGCACCCCTTAACCCAGCAATGCCACCATGTCCCCAAGTGCCACACCTGCACACTTGCTAAACAAATCCCCCCAGGGAGGGGGACTCCAGTGCTTCCCTGGCAGCCTGAAGGTGCAGGAAGAAAACTGGGAAATCTCCCTGGGAAATCTCCTCCCCTCTGCTCCATCCTCACAGCTCAGGAAGAGAAAACGAGGAGGAATCAGCCCTTCCCACCCCAAAGCTGCCCCGTGCCAGGGATGTGCCATGCTCCCCTCTCCCTGTCCCATCCCCTCTCCCACAGTTTGCCACTGGAATCTCCAGGGATGGCTGCAGAGGAAGGACAGCAAGGCCTGAGCTCTCCCAGAGGGTTTGGCCACCCAAAACCTTCCCTGGCAACTCCTGAAACCAAGTCACCAAGAGACAGCAAACGCCGAGTGCAAAACCAGGGTCTTTTATTAGAAATCTCCTCGTATAAAAATGATCATGCTCTACACAGTCATCGAATAATTCATAAACATCCAGGCACTGAACTTTGTTTTTTTTTTGTGTGTTTTTGTTTTTTGACTGGTCAGTACATAAAGCAGACATATTTCAATCCATATGGTCATCACATACATTAAGGAACCACCTATAGAAATCAGCACTTTGAACACAGTCTAGGTTTTATTTTATTTTATTTTGCTGTCTGTTTTTTTTTTAAATGTAAATTTTAAGTATTTTTATTTATTTTTCCTTTTTGCAACATATAGAATTTGGTAGGATATGGGGTAGAGAGTGAAGAGGGACGGAGGAAGACAGGAACGAAAAGAAGATGGAAGATTAAAATAAAATAAAAAGAGAAAACAGAAGGTTCTGCACAACCACAAACAATCTCACAAATTCCAGAAAAGGGAAAATTTCGGGGCTCTTATTTTTTTTTCCTCTTTTTTTGCCAAAATACAGGAAAAAACAAAACCCAAAGACTTGCTGAAGTCCGTGCCCTCTTGCCCGTGCTCCGTCCCCGCTCTGTGGGAGCCATGCATCGCCACCGTGGGCGCTGGAAGAGTTTTAGTGTTTCTTTATGGATTTTTTTTTTGCTGCTGTTGATGGCGTTTTCCCCCAGGATTCTGCCCTGGGGCTGTCCCCCGGCTGCCACCTGCCTGTCCCGTGGTGCTGTCCCTGCCAGGAGCTCAGCTGCCTCCTGCTCGCTGTTCCTGGAGCTAAATGGCGTGGTTGCTGTAGCTGACGTAGGTCTGCTTGGTGGCCAGTGCTGGAAGGAGACGCAGAGCTCACGTGGGTTGTCAGCAGAGGACACCCTCCCCTCCTGGCACCTGTCCCACCCCCTGACCCAGCCATCGTGCCAGCAGGGCTGTGACAGGGTTTGCTCAGGGATCTGGGCAGTGCTGGCACTTGGGGTCCTTCCCTGAGCCCCACAGCAGCTGGGGGTGCTCCTGAAGGACACTTCACCCCAAAGAGAGCCCAGGATGTGCTGTGAGCAGTGGGAATGTGGTCTCAGGCTCCTCTCCACTTCCCTCAGCCACCTCCTACAGACAGACCCAGAGGTGCTGCACCTTCCCAAAGCTCAGCTTCTCCCAGCCAGCCCTGCCTGGCACAAATCGTGGGGTCCTAGGGGGTTTGGGGTCCCAGCTGGGTGTCCCACACCCCTGAGTCCCTGCTCCACAGCAGCTGGGAGTGGAGCAGCAGGGCACAAAATCCACCACCCTGCTGTCCCTTCATGCAGAGGGTGCCACAGGGACACAGCCCTGCTGCCACCCCCAGCTTCCCCAGCCACACCAGGAGAGGAGGCAGCAATGGCTCCAAAGCCACCACACATCCCAGGGTGGCACTGGGGGGGCACAGCAAAAGGCACAGAGCAATGAACCCCCCACTCCCTGCAGAGCTGTGCCACTGCCCCCAGTGGGGACAACACTCTGCTGATGTCCCCACGAGGTCCCCAGGTACCACGGGGTCAGCAGGCACAGGGACACCCTCCAGCCAAGGGCACAGGCAGGTGCTGGCACAGATGGCACAGCCTGGGCAGCACTAAGGTGTCCCCACAGGGAGGGGACACCAGCAGCTCACAGTGCCTGGCTGGCAGTGGAACCTTGCTGCAGGTCTCCAACTGGAGTTCCCAGATAACAATTAGATAGAGCAGAAGGAATTGGAGCTGACAGAGCTATTTGTTAGCTGCGATGTTTTCGTAGCTGATCTGCCCGTATCAAAGCCCTGTGAATTATTTATTCTGTTGTTTATTTAAGGCTACGTGACCCGGCAGTGACAGAGTGAAAAATGTCCCCTCGGTGCTGCGCTGACGTCCCCTGCGCCTCCCAGCCCCAGCACAAGAAGAGAAAATGAGGAGGAATCAGCCCTTTGCACCCCAAAGCTGCCCCCGTGCCCCGTGCCAGGGAAGTGCCCAGCTCCCCTCTCCCTGTCCCATCCCCTCTCCCACAGTTTGCAGCTGCCTGCCGTGCCCATTCCCTCCTGGGCACCACAGGAGCTGCCAGCCCTGCTCACTGCCAGCTGCCCCAGCCCTCTGCAGTCAGGGATGTGAGGATGGAGCTCAGCTCTCCCCATCCCCATTTATGATCCCTCACCTTGTGTTTCCAGGTTCTCGCAGAGCTCTGACTTGGCCTCTCCGTTGGGGCGGAACCCTCCCTTCTGGGAGAACTTGTTGGACATGGTGGCGGCCGTCACCACGGCCTTGAGGCTCCTCTTGCGCTTGGGGACGTTCTGCTCCGGGTGGAAGAGGATGATGTACACCTTGGGCATGTAGAGCATGCCCAGGGACACCGAGGCACTCAGACTCACCGAGATGGTGAGCGTCGTGGTCTGGATGTACATCTGCAAGACACAAGGCCACCAGCTGAGAGCCCAAAGCCCCTGTGGGACCCAAAAGGGAAAGGAGGAAACGGGGAAACGAGGGAAATGTGGGGTTAAATGAAAGGAGTGGGGAGGCAGTGCTGGAATGGTGGCAGTGCTGGTGTTCAAGGTGGGGTTTGATGCTCCAGCAGCCTCAGGGCAGGAGCTGCAAGGCTGGTGCTGGGCACAGCAAGGACACCTGATCCCAGGGCACGCCCCGCTGCCCTTCTCCCTTCAACAGGTAATTCCCATTCCCCAGCTGACTCCTGGGCTCTTGTCATGTAAGTCACATATTACACACCGACGCTGCCTTTTTGCAGTCAAAACTAATTTCACGCTCACTGTCCAGGACTAACAGTGACAGATGTTTTGCAAAATGAAAGCCCATTAATCTGACTGTAGAATAATCCATTTTTCTATGGAGAGCAGTTGGCAGGCTCCTCTCAAGCCAGGGCATCTGAAGCAGGTGGCAACTGGAAGCAGAGACCCCCTCCCTCTGCCCATCCCACCTCTCGGGGAGGCCAGGAGGGCAGGCCCCTGCTCCATGGGCATCCCTGCTCTGCCAGCATCTGGCTCCTTCCCCTCCAGCATCCCCTTCTCCACCAGGCAGTTCTGAAGCTCTGGGGATGAGCAGGGAGGGGGCTCTGGGTCTCCAGATGCCTTTGCACACACCTGTGCGCAGGGCACCCACAAGGCCTTAGAAGGAGCCTTAAAGCAGCTCCTGAACTTCACCTGATTCAATATCCAGGGGTTCCCCAGGTGTTTCACAGGTGGGATTTCATGCCCTCTGAGAAGACAGCACCTGGAGGAGCCAGGGAAGCCTGAGGGCTGCAGCAGCAGCAAGAGCAGGGTCCCCATGTCCCCAGGGGCACACCTGAGGGTTTCTGAAGTGAAAAGGTGATGGAGACCACACGCGAGGCAGAGGCTCTGCACAGCTCCCAGGAGTGAGAGCTGGTGGGACACAGCTGCTCCAGGACCCCTCCAGGACCCCCCCAGGTCCCACTTTTGACCCTGTAATGCCAACCAGGCCCAGAGCCCAGAGCGTTCCAGCCCCAGAGGGAAAATGCCACCAAGCTGGTTCTGAGTCAACTGAAAAACTTTGGTTTGTCCCCAGAATAAAACCTCCTGCTGTCACACGCGCCGGTTTGTTTGTTCCACCTTCTCTCTCTAGGCAGTTTTTGGAAATAAAAATGTCATTTCATCAAGCAAAGTCAAAACACATCTCTGTGCCAGAATATGTGCGCTTTTTTATTTCTTCCTTTTTTTTAATCTACTCCAACTCTCCAGACTCTGCCACGGGCGTCCTGGACCAGCCAGGAATGAGGGAAACACTGAGAGCCCAGCTCCAGGCACCCCAAGCCCTGCCTGGGGACCAGCACAGCGTGACCCTGGTGGGGCACAGCTCAGCTCAGCACCCTCACCTCCCTGGCTCCCTGCCTTCCCTTCCCTTCCATTTCCATATTTTGTGCCTCTGCAGAGAGTCCCCCTTCCCTGTGCCTTGGGGCTCGGGGGCGTTTCAGCGAGGAGGGAGGGAGCAGCTGAGCCAAGCTGAGCCGAGCTGAGCCAAGCTGAGCTGAGCTCAGACATCTCCCTGCGTGCTCCCCCCTCGCTCCTGGGCCACTTTTCCCAGTGCTGCCAGGGACTCCCCCGTGCTGAGACCCCGCTGGCCCCAGCCCCAGCTCCCCACCCCACTCTCTGCCTCCTGCAGCGCTTTTAGGGTCTCACAGGGCCACTGTGGCAACCTTCCCTCCATGCTGCATTCGCAGGAAGCGTTTTCTGCCCACTCCAGCCCCCGCAGCCGTGTCTCGCCGCAGCAAACCCCTCACCAGCTCAGACAGGAATATTTTTAGCCTGGAGCCTCCACACAGCCGTGTAGCTCTGCTCAGTTAACCTTTTGCCACTGCAAAAAATGACCATTTCTCACAGTTTCACTTCCCACTCTCTTAATTGGCTTCCAGCCCAGGACCTCGCTTTGCCCCTCCGTTAACGACACTGGAGCTTCCTCCTGAGCCTGGGAGGTGTGAGCTGTGCTTATTGAGCAAGTTCCAGCTCCTGCTGCCTCCAGGGCTGGATCAAAGAGCACAGGCAGCCCTGGCTCAGGGCAATGACGCTAAAGGAACAGCAGTAACCCCAGATGACCCCACAGCAGCCCCCAAACCCGCGCTGTGCTCGGCTTTGCTGAGCCTGGGTGAGCCTGTCCTGCCCGAGGGAGCAGCCCAGGCTTGAGGCACAGCCCAGGCTTGTGCCTGTCCCACAGCAAATCTCTGCATGAATGGGAAGCTGCCTCCACTCTAAATCCACACCTGGCCCCACTCCCAGGGGTTTTGCACCGTGGTGGGTGCTGGGGAAGGGCAAACCTGCTCAGAATTCTGAAAACCACAGGACAGGCCCTCTCACTCCTTCCCTTCTCTCTTTTCCCTGGCTAAAAGCGAATGTGATAAACAGGGAAGCAGACAATGACTCCACTGTTCTGCTGCCACCTTATCAGTGCAGGAAATTGTCTCTTTCTTTAGATGCTCTGTTATTGCTATTCCTGTAATCCGCCGGGATCGCCGGGGATGAGAGGCTCTGCTCAGAAAAGGCTTGGGGGACTTGTTACAATAATGTGCCACCTCCATGCAAAGCTGTGGGCACGAGGAAAAGCAAATAAAAGTAAAAATGGGGATTGTAATCCAACTCCTCCACACCACGAGGAAGCCTTTGCTGCAGCCCTGCAGCCTCAGCTGGGGTCAGGGCAGAAATGCCAGGGGTTCACGGGTGTGGATTTGCCCCGTGGCATCCTCAGGA
Source organism: Molothrus aeneus (assembly GCF_037042795.1). Classification (NCBI taxonomy): domain Eukaryota; kingdom Metazoa; phylum Chordata; class Aves; order Passeriformes; family Icteridae; genus Molothrus; species Molothrus aeneus. Next base: position 1,982,463 of record NC_089669.1, on the reverse strand, counting down.
CTTCAGCCATGAGAGAACAACCCAGACAATATTCCTGGATTTCCTGTTCCCAAGGGTGCAGACGCTCCACAGAGCCCAGGAGGCCCTCAGTCCCAGCAGCAGTGGGGTGAAGGGGATGGGATCCCTCCCCACAGTGAGCTGGGGGACACACTCAGAGCCACACCTTCCATGCAGGCCGTGCAACAGCTCATTTTCCACCTTTTTCTCCCCAAGAGTGCAAACCAACAACTAAAGCACTGAGGGAGCCCCAGTCACCTGCTGCTCCCTCCAGCCTCATCTGAGCACATCCATCATCCCCCAGCTGTGGCCCAGGGACACTCAGAGCCCATTCCCATGGCCTGGGGACACTCAGAGCCCATTCCCACATCAGCAGAGCAGAACTCCAGCCTGGAATCCCCAACCCCTCGAGGGTTGGCTCAGCAGGCTGGAGGCAGGGCCGGGCTGTGAGACAGAGCTCCGAGGGGAGTTGGGAACATCACTTTTTTCGCCTCTAATCAGCTTGTTAGCAGCCTAATAACAGAGCAGACCTGTGCATTACAACCCCCAACGAGAGGCACAGCCTATTGTGGAGCTGCTGCCTGACAGGCAGCGTTCAGCAGCCCTAAATTATCCCGTGACAAGCTGCAGTGAAGAGGTGAGCAACCTTGCGCATAATCTACAATCATTATCATTTCCATCTTTATTACCCACAGTATGCCAAGCACATTAAGGAGGCTTTCAGGGAGCTTTTGTTTTGCAATAATTTCTTTAAAAATCTGCTTTCTTGTTAGTATCTCCCCTGCCATCTCATCAAAATGGAAATGCTGCAAAAGGCTCCATTTATTTCCTTTAATTCTCCTTCACACTTCCAGCCAGAGAAAGCCTGATGGGACTTTCTGGTTGAGCCAAGGTCAGAGGTGGCTGGGCAGACTCAGCCTCCTCGAGGGATGGATGCTCTGAGAAGAGATGCTCCAGGACACGACAAACTCAGCAAAAGCTCCCTCAGCAAACCTTTGCAACAGGTGTGTCCTAAAGCCATGGTGTCAGCAGCATGGGGACACACTCAGGGGATCCTGAGAGGGATCCGGGTGCTGGGACGCCCCAGGGATTTCCAGGGAACAGCAGCTCCAAGGTTTGTTCATCAGAGCAGCGCTGGGCTGGCAGGCGGGAGCTGTTTGCGTTCGACAGAAACGCGATGATTCCTGTTTTGGCTGGCAGGCAAAGGGATTTGGGTCTCATTCATAAGATTTTTATTCTTTGTTCTTAATCCCTCACACTTGAGCACGGAGCCTCATCCAGGCTGGCCTCGGTCCCATGGGAACTCAGCACTGGGAACAGGGGCCAGCTGAGCAGCACCAGGTCCCTTTCCATGCAGGAATTATGCCCATGACACCCTGGACCTGCCCCGGGGGCTCATCCTCCCCCAGCCCACACAGCAGCGGCCCACGAGGGGCAGTGGGACCAACATGGAAAACTTCCCACCCTAATTCCCAAGCTGACCACACTGCAGGGAAGTTCTCCTCTTGCTCAAAACACCACAGCCTCTCCCAGCCCTGCACACCAGACACCAGCCAGGCCTCTCCCCTCCTTCCTTACCTTTTCCGCCGACTGCGACGTCCCAAAAAATATTGGGATGAAGGCTAACCACACAATGCAAGTCGTGTACATGGTGAACCCAATGGGCTTGGCTTCATTAAAGGTCTCCGGGACCCCGCGGGTCTTAATGGCGTACACAGTGCAGGTGACCATGAGGAGCATGCTGTACCCGAGCAAACAGATGAGGGACAGGTCCGAAATGTCACATTTGAGGATGCCCCGGGCAAAGTGGGGGTTTGTAGTCCGCTGGTCCTCGTAGTCAATGACAGAGTGGGACGGGTCCACGATGAACCAGATGCAGACGCCGACGAGCTGCAGGGAGATGAGGCTGAAGGTGATGACCAGCTGCGAGGCGGGGCTGATGAAGCGCGGGGCGCTCACCGACTTCTTGCCCTGCTCGAAGATGCGGTAGATGCGGTTGGTCTTGGTGAGCAGCGCGGCGTAGCTGATGCTCATGCCCAGCCCCAGGAAGATGCGCCGCAGGGAGCAGGTGCTGAGGTCGGGCTCGGCGATCATCAGGAAGGTGGTGGCGTAGCAGAGGAAGATGCCCGTGAGCAGGACGTAGCTGAGCTCCCGCCCCGACGCCTTGACGATGGGCGTGTCGTTGTAGCGCACGAAGGTGATCACCACGAACAGGGTGGCGATGATGCCCACGATGGCGATGAACACGGGCACCACGGCCCAGGGCGAGCTCCACTCCAGCTTGATGATGGGGATGGGCGTGCAGCTGGTGTGGTTCTCGTTGGGCCGCTCGTTGAAGTGGCAGCGCTTGCAGTGGAACTCGTCCAGCTGGTACTGGTAGCCGTCGCAGCGCTCGCAGTGCCAGCAGCAGGGGATGCCCTTCACCAGCTTCTTCCTCTCACCTGGCTTGCAGGGCAGGCTGCAGATGGAGCTGGGCTGCTGGCTCCCGCCCCCAGGCCACAGCATGCTCTCCACCTGTGGGGTAGATGGCACCAGCCATGCTGAGGGTACAGGGGGCACCTGCCGGGCACGCCTGGGCACAGGAAATGCCCTGTCCTGCTTGGATGTGGACCCTCAACCCATCAGTACATCCCACAAAGTGTCCCAGCCCAACCTGGCATGGGGCCAGGCAGGTGGTGAAGCTCTCCATTGGCCTTTTGGGAACATTCAACAACAGGAACTCAAAATGAAGCCCCTCATTCCCTGAGGAAGCCCCATCTGCTCTGGTCTGGCTCCTGTCTCCTGTCCCACACCCAGAGTCCCTAAGGTGTGGTCACACGCGCTGAAGCACAGGTGTGGACCTGGGGGACACCTTCCCCTCTGCCCCCACACCTTTGGCTGCCTGACTTTGCACCCAGGGGCTCCCAGACTCTCCGTGGTGAGAACAGAAACCTGCAGGACCTTCCCCTAGGGCCACGCCCTTACCTGGAGGTGCAGGTGGTCTGTCCACTGCCCGATGACTTTGTACTCAGGGGTGGAGTTCCTGATCTGGTACTGGTAGATGTCGTAACGCCCCGGGGCATCTCCGTTCTCATTGAATGTCACAGGAGTCCCAGCAATGCCTGTGGGAAAGGGGGGGATCAGCACCCCCAGCACCCCCACCCTGCCCCCTGGGGTCCAAGGGGGCTCTGGGTTGATGCTCCCCCCTCACTGCTTCTTCTCAGAAAGGGGTAAAAGGAGCTTTGAAAGTTAAATCAAGTGAATTCTGGAGATAAACACTAATGAAAGGAAGGAAGAGAAGAATCAAGCGAGAGGGGAAAATAAATAAAAGAGACACTGTGGAGGAGATCAGAGGGTGGAGATAAATAGCAATAATAAGGGGACCAGACAGAAAATGTTTAGTAAGGAGAAAGAGCAGAGGAAAAGATGCGCTTCCAGAGGAGATCTGAGACAGACAAGGGCAGAGCAGCAGGAGGCAGTGGGACCTGTGCCAGCTGGGAGGGAGGAGGTGGCAGGGGGACAGGATGGGCAGGACAGCAGGTGAGGGCAGGGTGAAGGCAGGGCAGAAAGTGAGGGCAGGGTGAGGGCAGGGCTGCAGGTGAGGGCAGAATGGCAGGTGAGGGCAGGGCAGCAGGTGAGGGCAGGCTGAGGGCAGGATTGCTGCCGGATTTACACTCCAAAAGCTCTCAGGAGATGTGGAAGCTCAGACCTCCTCACCCGCTGATCTGCCGCCCTCCCTCCACGCTGCACTCACAGTGCAGCAGCTGCCAGATGGTACCACAAATAAACTGTGGGTGCTGCTGCGTGACCCACACTGGGGACAAGCAGACACGCCAGGCCCCAGGGCACAGCAGACCTGAGAAGTTGACGTTGCGGATGTACTTGAGCAGCTCCACGCCGTCCACCGGGTCCATGCGGGGGCACAGCCCCACCTTGCCGGGGCACAGGTTCTTGTGCATGTTGTGCAGGGCGTGGCCCATGGCGTAGACGGCATCGATGACGAACTGCACCTTCCCCTCCTGCTCGTACGAGGAGTCCTGGCCGATCCTCTCCCGGTCTGTGGGGACAGGGGAAGGGGGTTCCACCTCCTGTGCCCCAGCCATGCCCCCCAGGATGTGTCTGCTGCACCCAAAGCCTTGCAAACGAGCCCGCCCTGGAGTGGAGCAGCTGGAAATTCCAACACCACTCCCGTACCTGCGCATGTGGCCAAGGAACATTCCCTGGGGAATACCCAGCCAATCTTCCCATCGCAGGGTTCTGAAAATGTGCGTGCTGCACCCTGCTGTGCTTCCAAGAGCCCTGAGGATGTCACATCCCTGTGCCATGGGACATCCCTGAACTCCCAGGTCCCCAACAGGGGGACAAGAGGGTCCCCAACAGGCTAGGCTGTGACCAACATCCCACCCTCGCCCCTGGCATGTTTCATCCCTCCTTCATCTCCCAGGAGTTTCCACCAGCTCAGGCTCCAGCCGTGGTGTCAAGGACAGCCCAGGAAGCATCCATCACTGCCTGCCTGTCCCCATCTCACTCCCAAAGCCTCCTGTCACCCCACTCCCCTCGTCACCCCCTGCCTGCCACCCCCCTGCCTTGCTGACCCCACAGCCTCCCTGGCTGGCAGGATCCTGCAAGGATCTGGCAATTACCAGTGACAGCTGCTTTCCCCCCTGTCATAACCGCCCGCAATGGGACCACAAACATGTTAATCACTTAGCAGAAGACACCGATTAACGCAGCACACTGTTAATTACAGCTAAGAGAGCGTCTCCCAAGGGGCACGCCGCTATGGAGAGCCTTGGCCTCTGCCCCTCCATCCCTGCCCTGAGGCATGGCCAGGCATCCTGCCAGGCCTCCAGTGGGAGGGAGGGCTTGTCAGGGAGCCGAGGGCACCACCTCCCTCCTCTGGAGAGGCGGCACATCCTAGAAAGCCACGCCAGGGTGCCCAAAATTAACTCCAGCTCTACCATGGAGGGATGCGCCCTGATGCGAGGTGGGATTCACAGGGACTGCAGGGGACCAAGCACCATGTGCTGACCTTCCTTCCCTGCTGTGGGGGAGTGGGATGAAGCTCCAGTGAGAGGGGATGGCCCTGTGAGCTGTGCTGGAGGTCCCTGTGCCAGGACCTGTGCCACTGACATGACACTAAAGCAAACTGATAAGGAACTGACCGACAGGAAAAGATGATATCGGGGAGGTGAATTCATAGCCCATCCTTCAAAGTTATAAAAACGCTTTTGGAATGTGGAGATTACTCATGCAAAGCCCGGCAGGTGATCCCTCCTTCCACATTATTGACAGGAGCCATTAATCTTCTCCCTCAACTTCAGGCCCTTCCCCATATTCATCTCCAAAGGCGCAGACAGGCCACTCTGTCTTGTCAAGATAATTACCCATTAAAAGAAGAGCTGTAATAGACTGTCCAGGGAGCTGAGCCCATGGGGGTGTCACAGCCCTGCCACCATCCACAGCACTGTGCTGCCCAGAGCACACACAGGACCTGGGGCTTGTCCTTACAGCTCCTCAGCTTCCCTCAGTCCCCTCATCCCTGCACACATCCCAAAATCCAACCACCGCAATAGCACAGGCTGTGGAGGCTGCATTTTCATCCCTGTGCCAAGGCTGAGCAGTGCAGATAAGGAGACATCCCTGGGGCTGTCCCTCTGTCTGTCAGCACCTTGCCCCCGGCCCCAGCTGCTTTTTTCCAGACGGGAATTAGGCCGGTGCACAGAGGGGCAATGTGGAGCAGACAGACGAGGCTTGTTCCAAACCTGGAGACAATAAATCTCTGCCAAGCTCCAATAGAAGAGGGCCACAGAAGGGAGGTGACCTGCTGATTACAATAGCAGGGTCGTGCATCGTTCTACAGGGCTGGTAATTAATTTTCAAGAGCGTGACGAGGCTCAGCGGCCCCCTCGGAGGAGGGACGCAGCTCTCCCCCAGAGGCGGATGAGACGGGATTAGAATCAATTCCCTGCACACCACTGGTCCTGCCTTTTGGCAGGACTTAATCAAAATCACTCCCAGCACATCTGTGGGGAGCAGGGGATGGAGAATCTCCAAATCTTGTGGGTGCTGGTGGCAGCACCCAGCACCCCTTGCTGTGGTTTTGGGCTGGGTGAGCCCATCCAGGAGCAGGGACGGTCCCTCTACGTGGGATGCTTGTGGCAAGCATCTGATGGGTGCTAGGGCTGATCACAGGCAGCTGCCATCAGGAATTCCATCAGCTCAGCCCTCACCTTCCTCCCAGCTCTCCCATCCAGGGAGGGGAGCCAGGAGCTGTCTGGTTCAGAGTGGGACCCTTCGGTTTGGTTTTTGGGGTGGAATAAACTAGCCAAGCTGGCAATTCTTGGCCATGTTGGGCTCTACCCAAACCTGAGGGAAACAGCCCCAAACTGGGCATTTGCATCAGCCCTGCAAGGCAAGAGCTCGTGGATCTGCAGGGGCAGGTGATTTGCTTCACCAGGCGTTAGCTCCCTGCTCTATCTGCCAAGCAATCACTTGGGAGATGGTTTATTTGCTGACAAATTCCGATGATTTACAGACAGCTCCTAGGACATTTGCCACATCGTACTTTCGGCTGCTTCCACTGACACCATGGCCCTGAAATATCACCTGTTTAAAAGCTGCATCACAGTGGAGATGAGGAGATCAGCGCTCACAGGGCCTGCTCATGCATCTCCTGGGGCCAAGGGTTCCGTGATGCTCTGGAGAAGGATGAGGAGCTCTTGGCTACCCAAGGCCATGGCCACAAGCCAGTTTCCTGGTGTGCCCTTGCTGCTTGCTCAGCTCCCACCCACCCAGACCATCAGCTGAACCCTTGGGGAATGCCTGCAAGGACAGGGACGTGGAAGCACCATCCAGACCATCAGCTGAACCCTTGGGGAATGCCTGCAAGGACAGGGACGTGGAAGCACCATCCTGCTCATCCTCAGTGATGAGAGCAGGGGGAAAACAAAACCTTCACAGGCACAGCCAGGTCCCTCTGTCTGACGGCACACGATGGCTTCCAAGACACCCCTCCCAAGGGGACAAAGGGACGTGCCAATGTCCCCAAGTCCTGCCATGTCGCAGCCCACGAGCCACGGCGCCGTCATCTGTCTTCAGCCGGTGCCAGGCAGGCAGTAAATCTCTCCCATCTCTCAGTAAACATGTCACCTCCCTGAGCCTCCAACCATCACCTGACAGCAGCGCTGTCAGCAAGACAGATCCCCGGCTGCCTTGTTTACTGCGCTCGTCCCTAAAGCCTCTTTTGGGTGGAAATGACTCAAAATGCGCACTGGGGCTTGAGGAAGCAGTTGGGAACCTGGAATGGGGATCCCCACCAGGATCAGAAAAACTCCATGCTCACAAGCAGAACCACACACCCCCTGTGAGCCCCCAGCCTCCCAGAGCAGCCCCCCCAGCTCTCACTGGTGCATTTCTTGATGCTGCTGCCCTTCCTCAGCGCGTGCCGGCTCAGCTTGCAGTGGAAATTCTCCTCCCAGAACTCGGCAAACCAGATGTTCCTGCGGTTGTTGTCCAGGGTCCTGCTGGAGAAGTAGCGGTCGAAACCTGCCCGGGGAGAAAGTGGATGGAGGGGATAAATCCCAGGGATGACAGAGAGATGCATCCCATACTCCCAAATTCCCCAGGCAGAGGGGAAGAGAGTTCTTGTGAGTGATGGGGACACATCAGAATGTGGTGGGATTCCGTCCAAAGCGTCACTTGTGCAGAGATGCAAGTGGAAAATCCACTCAGGGAAGATCCTCTGCAAAGCAGAGACTTTCTGGGACTTTGAGAGCAAAAAGCCTCTCTAGGTACGTTGGTGATAAAGGGAAAGTAGGGAAAACATGGCACATGGAAAATAAGGTGACTGGTGGGCAAATCAGGAGGCCTTTAAAGTCCATGGTGGTTTCACAGCCAAAACCTGCAGTTAAGGAGGGCAATCTCACCTCTGACTGAGACCCTCTTGGGCAGGATGGTGACAGAGCCCTCGGCCACCTCCTCCAGGTGCAGGACGGGGGCAATTTTGGAGCCCCAGCTGTCCGAGCCCATCCAGATGAAGTGCCCGGTCTGGTTCGCCCTCTTGGCCGCCTCCAGCACCCTTCTGTGGAAAGAAGCAGCAGAGGCTGGGCCACCAACTCCTTGTCTGGCCCCAGGGCAGTGGGGACACTGGCACAGTGCTGGTGGCATCTCCTGCTCCAGGCACAACCTGGTGCACATGGACACACAAAATCCAGCGGTGCCACTCAGCTCCCACACCCTCTGTCCTCCCAGCCCAGGCACACAGGCTGCTTCTCTCACTTCATTTGCATATTTGCTGACTGGTAATTGAATTTCCCCTTAATTACCCAACATTAGGAAAGGGAAAAAAAAGGAAAAGAATCAGGTTATGCCGCAGCAGGCAGGGAAAGCAGCAGCGTGGAGAGCACGTGCCCCCAGCATGGCCAGACCTGGGAGAGGAGCAGCCAGTGCTGCCAATGCCCAGCATGGAGCTAAACTGGGCCCTGCTGGGTTCAACTGGGCCCTGCTGGGTTCAACTGGGCTCTGCTGGGTGCAGCTGGGCAGCTGAGCAGCAGCTGGGAGCAGAGATGCCATCGGTCCTGCTGAGCATCCCTCCTGGTGCCAGACACTCCTGCACACTCCTCCAGTGCCAGCCAGGCCAGGAATCGGTGGGAGGATGGGAACAGAGCTGTTCCTGGATCTGACCCTGTGGGCTCTCTCTCCCAGGGCTCACTGTCCCCTCGGGGGCTCCTGTGGGTCCCCAGCCATGTGGGAGCAGGGCCCAGGGCAGCTCCATCTCCCCGTGCAGAGCCAAGGCAGGTTGTGACTCAGCCCCCACGTCGGAGCTGATCATTTCAAGTCCAGATGGTGTTTGAAACGTGTAATAAGGGAAAAAATCCCATAGAAATCCAGCAGAGTGCAGACGAGATGGGAAGAGGCAGGCGTGCAGTGGGAGCTGTGCAGGCTGCTCCGAGCTCATCCTGGGCTGCCCTGGGCTCTGGGCACATCCATCCCCAGGACAGTCACAGCCCATGTCCCACTCTGTGACAGCAGCACCTCCAGCTGCCCCTGCTCCCTGTGCAGGGCAGGATCTCCACAGGGCAAACCCAGGAAATTCCCATGGGATCAGTGATTTACACCCAAACTGAGCCAGGCAAGAATTCCAGCTACAACTTTCCCAATCTGTCCTTCCCATCTTCCAGGCTCTACAGTGCAGGGTCAGGATCATGGAGAACCCCACTCCTGGGCTAAAGGGGGCTGCAGAACCCCCTGCCCAGAGCTGCAAGCCCATTTGGATGTTTCCAGAGCCCTGATAACAGGACCTGCCATTTATCCTGCAAGGTAAATCCCTTTTCCCTCTCACCCCCACCCCATGTCAGCTCCACAGACATTTCTATTAAGGAAGGAAAAAAGAAACTGGGAGAGTTTGCACATCTGATGTAAACTGATTTAAACTTGCAGTTTACCCACATTTACATAATGTTTGCTGATTAATAAATTAGACACTTAGGAAATCAGGGGTAGCTCCATGTGAATCATTCTGCTCCATAAACAACAGAGCTGCAGCCGCCGCTTCGCCTGCAGAGCAGCTCATCACCCTGAGTGCGGCCACCTCCCCGGCCCTGCTGGGCACAGAGAGCTGGGGAGGTCCCCAAAAGGTCCCTGAAAGGTCCCTCAGATCTGTTCCTCTGCCACGCTGGAGCTGGGGCTGCTCTGCAAAGCAGAACCAGCGCCTGGGTCCTGCCCTGGCCAGCTGGGAGCAGCCCCTGCGTGGTGCGAGCAGCAGCTCAGGATATCCAGGGCTGCCAAATCTGATGGGAAGTGGGATTTTCCTCTGCTGGCTCTGTGTGGCGGTGGTTGGATGGCAGCCACCTGCCAGGTGGCCGCTCTGAGTGGGTCCCCACTGCAGACATTCCCTGCCATGCCACACAGTGCAGCCTGTCCCCACTGCAGACGCATCCCAGTGCATCCCTGCCCAGACCCCCTCCACACCTGATATCGTCCTCGTTGGCGAAGATGATGACGGCGCGGGCGTGCGAGGTCTCCAGGAGCCGGCGGATGATCTTGTCAAACTCCCCCGGCTTGGGCTCCCTCGGGATCTTCACGGACTGGGCCACGCAGACCCCGCCTGCGGCAGAGAGAGCCCCCCTGGCACTGAGACACCCCACAAGGCCCTGTCCCCTGGGGATGGTCCCTCTCACCATGCAGGGCTCCTCAGCCCAACAGGCCAAGCTGGGCGTCTCCAGCACTCCCACTGAGGGGCTGAGCACTTCACCACCTCCTCAGGCCAGACCTCCTGGCCACCACCCAACCCCCTGGGACGTGTCCCCCAGCCCTCCCCTGAGCCCTCCTCTCCCAGGTCACTGCCTTCACCCCTCCTCTTCCCCCAGCTCAGCCCTTCTGCACCACATTCCCTCCCACTCTGCATCTCCACAGCTCCTCTCCGCCTCCCACCCGCTCCTCTGGTACCTGTCACCTTCAGCCACCACCACATCACACTCCAAACGTCCCCAGGACAGACACACAGTCCATCCCAGCAGCTCAGTGAGGATTTTCCAGCCTGTTCCAAGCACCAGCCCCTCCCCAGCCCAGGATTTGCAAAGGGCTCTGCACACAGAATGGTCAAACTCTGGCAGAAGCACCCCATGGGAAGAGCAGACAAGCCCTTCACCACAGAGCAGCCAGGCCCTGCAGAAGGGTTTGCTCCCATCCCTATGGCACTGGCCAAGTTCCAGACCAGCTTTCCAAGGAGCCATTGCAAAAGCAGGTAATTAAAATTAAAAGAGACAATTGAAAGAGCCCCCACACTTCACTGCTGGGCTCCCAACCTCCAGCTCCAAAAAGCCAGAGCCCTCCTGCTCCTGCATTTCTGCAGATGCCAATAAAGAGAGAGATGGGAGAGAGAATTAAACATTGCAGGACTTTCTGGATGTAATTGATGGTCTCAATTTGCATAGTAAATGACACGGCTGATGCCTCCTGCCACTAACAGATCTCAGCTCAAGCAAAGGTCAGCATAATTACCACCCGGGGCTGGGAGAGACTCCCAGAGCACAGCCCTGGAGAGGAGCAGGATGGGATAAGGTGGGACGGGCTCCAGGGGACTTCACTCCCTACTGGGGCTGCAGGAAAACTGGGAAAATTTGGCTCCTTTCAGCCAAAACTCAAGAGAAGGGTGATGTGCTGGGTGCTGAGCAGGCAGGGAGAGCTGCAGGGATGGGGCACAGCATCCCCCCCCACCTGGCTGGGGCTTTCCAGGGGTTTTTGGGGGGTTTGTTTTCCTGTGGTAAGAAATTGGGCCAATTTGCTGCTTGTTTCCCATATGGGGAGCCAGATGGATGGAGAGGAGGGAGTTGGATAAACAGACAGATCAGCCGGGCGAGGCGGGCAGCAGCCGGCAGCGCCAGCAGGACAGGAATGTCCCAGCCTGGGGACACTCACCCTGGCCACCACAGAGCCCCCAGCCAGGCCAGGGTGTCACAGCACACTGCCAGGGGCCACCATGCAGCTTAATTACAGTTTCCATGGCAATCAGTGGAGAAAATCCAACAAAAGCAGCAGTTTGCAAGCACTGAGAGCCTTCCAAAAGCCCTGGCACAGCCAGGCAGGAGTGTGCACACGAGTGGCAGCTGGGGGCTGGCACAGGCACACACCTGAGTGCCACCAGGCATTCGTGCTAGGGAACATCTCCCTGCACATGTGGCAGAGGAGATGGAACCATAAATAAACAAGAGGTTAAATCGATGGCAGTTCAGAAATGACCGCGATGTTACTCGGCTGCTTCGTTAAATCAAACTAACGAGGAACACAGCTCCTCCAGGTGACAGCCTGCAGGGCCAGAGAGCCCCTGCTTCCCACAGCAGATGCTGACAATGTTTTTATCTCCTTAATTAATGAAAATGTAATCACCAACAGCTAGAAGTCCAGGAAGTCCAGGGTGTCGGGGGGCAGTGGCTGTGTGGTTTGGGAAGGGGATTTGCCGAGTGATGCTCCCACTGTCTTTGCACAAAATCCATTTAGTCAAAATTCTCCTCTAAAGCCAGAAATCAAAGTGAGGGGCGGCAGCAATGGCGAGGAGGTGACCACTCTCCCTACTCCAGCAGGATGGCACAGCACTGCTCCCTGACTTGGGACAAAGGGTGGCTCTGGGACAAGGCAGCAGGTGAGGCATGGGGACCCCTCTCCTCCTCCCCCAGCTTGGGAAAGGACCAAAGAGGAGCGGGAATATTGGGGATGGGGGGAACACCCCACCGGCAGCTGCTGGAGACAGTCTGGGGCCAGGCAGCTGGAGGATGCTCAGACGACATCCCACGAGTTTCATCACTGGTGCCACAGGGCACAGGGCACTTGAGGCAAAAAACAGCCTGGAAAACCCAGCCTGAGCCCACTTCCAAACCTCCCCTTGCCGCGCTGCCTGTGCCATCCTCAATCCCTCTGGTCCCGGTGGGATCTCGCCTCCCCCGGGGCCGCGGGGACTCTCCTGGGAATGCCTGTTGTCCAACACGGGTCAGGGTTTAATCTCCACCATTACGGCTCGGTGGGAGCGCAGCCACTCCGGCTTCCCCTCTTGATTACCGGTGCTTAATTAGCTCCTGGCTCAGGGGGTTCTGCCAGCGCTCCCGCAGAGCCTGCCAAGCTGGCAGCAAGCAGGGACCTGGCTGAGGGGGTAAAGCAGGGACTGGCTCAGCCACGCAGATGTGGGTGTTCCCCCCACCCCAGGCAGTGCTGGGCACTCTGGGGAGGGATCAGGCTCTGCACAGCCCAGCAGCGATGGCATTCCCACTCCCAGCTCCCCTCCTAACTCCAGCCTTCCCCTGAGATTCCCGATTCACTGGGATTCACTGGGATTCACTGGGAGCGGTGCGCTGCTCCTCTGCCCTGGGACTCATTGTTTGTGTCACTTCAAAGCCACCAGGAAGCAAATGATCACAGAAGAAGCCATCAGGGGGAAATGCAGACCGAAATGCTGAGCTCAAAGCTCCTGCCTCAAGATTTGGGAGTGGCTTTTTGGGGGCGACCTCCTGGTGCAGCCACCGCGAGTAATGAGCCCGGCTGGAACCAGAGAGAGACAGCCAGGGATGTCACATGGGGATGAGCAAACACATCACAAATATACATCAGGCTCTTCACTAAAAATATGGAAAACTTAGTGAAGGATGAAACAATAGAGGGGGGGAAATGGCAGCAAAATTGATCCAGGTACGTGACTAAGGAGTTGGGCTGGGAATATTCCCCTCTCCTCAGACCCAAGGTGTGGCACAGGCCAGCTCCATTACACAGACATCCATCCCAGCCCTCATCTCCAAGAGCTTGGAGACAGCAGAGACCTCAACAACGCAGAGCCAGAGGGTCCTGGGTGGGCCTATCAGGCCACCAAAGTGATGCCACAGGTCAGGGGCATGGGGAAATGCTGGACAGAGGGGCTGGAGGTGGGGACACCAGGGACACCCCGCTGCTGGCCCTGCCATCCAGCTGACAGCCACTGCCAGTGCAGGATGCTCTGGGGGAGTAGGATGGATATTGGGAGCAGAATGCACTCAAACCACTTTAAAATGGCTGAAGAAAACACATCCTTTGCAGCCTGAACATCTCTGCAATGCTAAAACCCAAAAAGCAGCGCTCTGGTGAATAAGGACTCTCCAGCCACCAGCGCAGCCACCAGCAACCACCAGGGGCCAAGAGCATCATCACCAGAGCGACCGCAAACATGGATAAAGATAAAAAGAGAAATGAATAAAGATGTAACAGCCACCCAGGTCAGTCTGTTGTGGTAGCCCAGGGCCAGCCCCAGCTGCAAGAACAGCCCATCTCCAGGGCGAGTTTCCTCCCCGCATCGCTGTCGGAGGTCGCTTTGTGCCTCAAGCAGAACCGTTTTCCGCTGCGCTCTGAAGCTTCAACGTGAGGCTCTGCTAAAAATTGAAACTGAAGGTCAAGTTGATAATGCATCAGAAAGCAAACAGCTTGAGTGCGAGCTGCTAACGACAGCAATGAGCATTATTGCCTGATGGAAATAAAACCCGACTCTGAAGGCTCGGGCTTGGCATGAGAAATGAAGCAGAGCGCTGTGGGGAGGAGAGCGGGAGCTGCTCAGCCTGAGCCGGGTGGGTGAGGAACCCCCGGGCAGAGCCAGCGTGGGGGGCTGGGGTTGTGCCTGGCCATTCCCCCAGCATAAACACCCCCACGGGAATCTCCAGCACTTGACAGAGCCTGGCACAGGCCAGATCCTCGCTCAGCTGGCAGCCCTGTCCGTCCCTCTGACAGGCTGCAGGCCCCTGGAAGCTGTGACAAATCACAGGGTCCTTCAGGCTGCTGGAGAAATGCAACTGAGAGCCAGGAATACCCCAGAGATCCTTCACCCCTTCCCAATAAATCTGTGCTTGTGTAAAGGTGTCTGGTGTCTGGCCAGTTTGCACAGCGGGAGACAGAGACGTGAAGTGGGCAGAGTCTGCTCTTCCTCCAGCCTGGCATTGCCACCAAAGATGGCACGGCTTGGGGGGGTTAAATACATAAAATAAAGCGGAAAAAAAAAAGAAAAAGCACAGTTTTGGTCTAGCCTCACCATTATTCGTAGCTGTGGCTCTACTTCCATGGGCAAAGCAGTGTGGCTGACACACCACAGTTGCTCCCAAGGGAGATGCTCCAGGGAGCAGCTCAGAACCTGCCCAGGGCCCCACAGACAGCTCCCACAAATCTCCACATTCCTGCAGCGTGTCAGGGCTGCAGCATCACCACTGGCACCACACGGGCTGCCCTCACACTGCAGGCACCGTGGAAATCTGCTTTTTGGTAACTAAATTATCACTAATGCACATAATCGCCAGGTTATGTGGATACCCAAATTACAGGACTGCAGCAGCCCCAGATTAACACGTGGCTGCTCTGGCTCCGTGTGCACTCCTTTACTCTGCAATTACGCTGTCAGATCGTTAACATCTGGTTAGAGGAGCTCGTGGTAACCACAGGTACCTCAAAGGAGAAGAGCTCACACCGCAGCAGGACCACCAGTCAAAACCACCACTCCTTACTGGAGGAGGAGCGTGAGTTTGAATCGTGCCTGTGCAGACCCTCAGCTGTCCCACAGATGCCCTGGGGGGCTGCACCCATGGATGGGGCAGCAGAGCATCCCCAGCCCCTCCCCAAACCTGCCAGGCACTGCCACACACGCCCAGCACAGCCCCTTTGCACCTGCAGCTCCACACATCCCCTGCAGCCACCGCTCCGGAGCATCCCCACGCGCTGCTCCTCGAGAAGCCACAGCCCCGTGAAAAATATTCCACTTTTCAAGTGAAAATCCTGAAGAGCAGCTCCCAAGTTGGATCCCCAGATGGGTTCCTCTGCATACTAAAAGCACAGCCGGCTCCGGTGCCAGGGCGCGCGCGCGACAGACGGAATTAACGCTGCTCCTATTTATAGGGCTTTGATTAGGAGCTCGTCACCTCCAAGTTTTTATTCCCTTTATCCATTTATAAGGCCATAACGCAGTTTGACTGGCTCTGGATAGGCCGGTGTCCCACCGACTTTGCCAGAACCTAATGTGCCATTCAGACACACTTAAGCCTGTAATAAGCAGCAGCCTGCGCCCTGCAGGGGTTTAACTGTCTCAAAAAACACCCTTTAGCTCCCATCCCACCCTGTGCTGGGGGGCTGAGGTGATGCCAGAGCCAGGAGGGATCCCAGTGCTGTGCCAGCCCCTCCGTGGGGTCCCAGGGCACCTCTGGTTTGTGGTAGCAGCACCCAGAGCAGCCATTCCCAGGGCTCCTCACCCATCCTGGGGTTGGTGTTCAGGTCCCCACAAGCTCCTGTGCTGCTCCCAAGGCTGCTAATCCCCCCTAAGCATCCCAGAGCTTCCGTCAGCAAAACGCTTTCTTGCCTCCAGACAAATCCTCCCAAAGAGTTCTGCTGAGCACGGGCTTTCTGCCTGTCCAAAGCCCATAGACAAATTAAAACACCTGCCCTGGGGGATAATTCCACTAAAATTGGGCGCAGCTCGTGCTGGTGCCAACTTGATTTTCTGTTAAAACCTGGGAGTATTTGTAAAAATCTTGTCTTCTGGAAGGCGCCCAGCACCGTGGCTCAGGCACAGAGGGAGGGGTGAGCTCGGCAGAGCTGGGGAGCAAGGGGTGGGATCTCGAGATGCTTCCCCAAAGCAGCCTGCCCTGCAGAGTTGAGGCAGCCCAGGATTGCTGGTCCCAAGCCTTGCTGGAAAACCTGGATCCTTGTTTGGGCAGCCCCAAAACCCACACTGCTCCGGGGCCATCCCCCAGAGCACAGCATCCATCCCAGCTCAGCCCAAGGAGTCCAACCAGTGCTATCCTTTCCTCCTCCTGTCGCAGCTGCTCCCATCCCGGGACGGATCCACTCACCATCCTCCCTGGACTTCTGGATGAAGGCCTCCACCCCGCTTTCCCCGTAGCTGCCCTCGGAGGCCAAGGTGGAGACGTAATTCCACTTGAGGGCTTTGACAATGTCCACCATGGCCTGGGCCTGGTAGGTGTCCGAGGGGACCACGCGGGAGAAGAAGTCGTAGCGGCTGTTGTCGCTCAGGTCCGGTGCCGTGGAGGCGTAGCTGATCTGGGGGATCTGGGATGGAGCAGGGAAAGGCACAGAATCAGGGGAAGGAGGTGATGATCTCCACCCCACAGCCATGCCCACAGTCCCAAAGCCTTGCTCTGGAGGAGAGGGAGGTGAGGACTGAGGATGAGCACGGGGTAGGTGGAGCATGTGCCACCATCAGGTGCTCCAGGGGACATTGGGGCTTGGGGACCACCTGCAGCTCAGGAACACCCAGCAGGACCCCAGAAGGGTTTCTGGAGAATCCAGTGTGGGAGAGACTAAAGAAAAAAACATAATTCTGCCCTGGCCAGCATTGCCAGGGTCTCCCTTTGGCTTCTTCCCCAGGAAGGACAAATCCAACCCATCCTGCCCCCCCCACCCCAGCCCTAAATAAGCCCCTTAAATTACCCAGAGCCACTGCACATCTCCCAGCACACTGGAATGATTTAGCACCGCGGGATCAGGCAATGTTTAACACTTACACAGCACTTTCCATTTCCAAAACGCGCCACATATCCTCATTTATCTTAAAGATGGAAAAGGCTTATTAAATTATCAAGCCCAGGTTCTCCCCGCCAGCTGTTGGAATCCGAGTTGGTGTAATCAGCCCCAGCCACCTCACTGGGAGCCCAGCTGGGAGCTGCAGCCCAGGGATGAGATGTGCACCAGGGCTGGGTGTCCCAACCCTCCTGGCCCCACTCCATTCCCCTCCAGTCCTGCATCTCCCAGTTCCCTCCTTTGTTTCTCTGTGCTTTCCCCTCTCCCACTCCTGCCTCTCTCTATTAAATGCGATTCTGGTGTTATAAACCCACGACTCCACCTGAATGCTAAAAGGCCCCTGGAAAGGAGCAGCCACCCTTCTACCTGCCTGCAAAACAGGAGATGAAAAAAGGGAGAGATGAAGCAGGAGTGGGAGAGGGAGAGGAAGGAATCTTTATCAAGGCACAAATAGGATTACTCCCCGTGACAATCTGCTTTGTGCTCCGTTCCGAGGGGCTCTGATCTGCTCGTTGGGGATCTCTGACTGGAGCCGGTGCATGAGACTCCATTAAAATTCTGCTCAGCAGGTGAGGAGCTCGCCTGGCAATCGCTCATCCCGGGGGGAGCAGGGGGGCTGCTCCCAGCACAACCCCTCCCCTTCCCTGCCCAGCCTGCAGGAGGGACACGGGCTCGGCATGGAGGCCGTGCCCACCTCAAAGGTGATCTGGGGGCAGGGATGCACCCCTGCCTCTCCAGAGAGTCCTTTCCCAATGGTTTTTTCCCCTGCCAAGTGTTTTGGTTTCATCTCTTCCACAGGGCACTGGAGATGGAGAGGTCCCAGCTATTCCCCACGCCACTGCCATCCCACCCAAGCTCCAACAGCCTGGATTAACCCCTGGCCTGCCCATCCTGCTCCAGCCTCAGCTGGAGCACAAAGCCCAGAAAATACCTGTTGATCCACAGGCTATGGAGTGGAAGCTGTATTTTAATAAACAAAAGGAAAGGGCTTTTTCCCCTCGCTCCTCTGCCTTGGATGAAAGTGAAAATAAAATACCAGTTCCCAAATGACCATTTCATAGATTTCTTCTGCCTTTTCCCCCCTCTGCCTTTTTGATAGCCCAACTCCTGGCTCCAGCTATTTTCTCAGATAAAAGACAAAAGTCCTTTTAGGTACATAAAAGCAAAATGCAGGCAGGGAATTCTAGGTTCTTAGAAAGAAGGATGCAGTAGAAGAAGGAGCTGGAAACATCTCTCAACTGCAAATTTACTGCACTGGTGGTCCCTTGTCTGGTTCATCTCCAGCCTGGGACAAATACTCCTGTGTTGAGGAAATTAGTAGGAGCAGCTCTCCTTCACCCCAAGAGTTCCTTGTCCCACCAAGAATAGGGAGTGATCCCAGGGCAGGGGTTAAACCTCCTTCCTTCTCTTGTTTCGAATCAAAAATCATCACCCAGAAGCACCCTGAGCCTGGAGAAACATCCCTTGGGATGGTGGGAGCTGGGGCTGGAGATGTCATCCTGCTCCTCCAGGGTCAAGGGACTGGTGTGACTGACCTCAAATGCACTGGGAAAGCTGCATTTGGCACCCTCCATGATCACCCATCATTAATGTGGCTCAGGAGCTGCTGTGGTGTTTCCTCCACCAGCAGGAGACAGAATCCCCCCAGGCTGGTAAGAATTAGGCAAAGGTGGCAACTTCAGCACATCCCAGCTCAGGCTTAAACCACTGATGCCAACAGCAGCCTGAGCAGGCAGGAAGAACCAAAAACCAACCAAAAACCAACCAAAAACCAACCAAAAACCAACCAAAACCACTGCAGAGCCAGAGCTGAGCGCACTGGTCAGGAGCACCCCACAAGCAGGGGCTCCTGCACCAACTCCCCCATGCCAGATACAGGGTCAGGAGCAGCTAATTCCCTCCCCATAATTATTAATTTCATGCATATCTTATGCAAAGCCCTGGTTTGCCGACAAGATGGAATTGATTTAATTAGAATTTCCATCATCGAGCCATTTGGATGGCAGCTTTTAATTAGGGAGAGCGTAAAGCACCGCAGGGGCTGGGGCAGGGAGGAGCTGAGCAGGGCTGCTTGGAACTCAGTGCTGGGATGGAAGGAGCTGCAGCCCCGTCCTGCTGCCCCTTCCCTGGGCACAGGGTCAGGCCCAGGATGCAGCCCTTGGCATCTCCCTGGAGAGGGAAAAGACAGAACTAAAACTCCAGGAAGCACAGCAGGCGCAGGAAGATGCTGTCCCTGATCCCTGCCACCACCTGTCCCACTCCTCCTCAACAAGCTGTGCCCAGGGACCCCTCAGGGCTGGGAGCAGCCCAGGGGAGCCAGGCAGCTGCAATTTGTTTCAATAAGCCCAGTGAAGAGCAAGGAAATGAAGTGGCAGCAGCGGGTGATTAATCAGAGCGTCCCCCTTCCCGCTCAGTGAAGGTTATTTACCTGCTCAGTGGGGAAGCTGTCCTGAATCCCTCCACCCCACTGCCCCCACAGCCTCAGGGCACCCTGCCACAAGCCAGGGGGCTCAGCACTGCCAGGAGGGGCTCAGCACTGCCAGGAGGGGCTCAGAGCCAGGGGCTGACCCAGCTCTGCACCTGCCAGCCCCAGGCAGCGCAGCCTCGTGGGGCTGCGGGTGCCCAGTGCCCGGCTGCAGCGCGGGCAGCGCCGTCCTCAGGTGAATTATTCATGCTGTACAACAGCCCTGCGCTGCAGAGAGCGCCTGCACTCGCTGCCACCGAGAGGAAACAGCCACCTCAAAGTGCCTGGCACGTGTCAAAGCCATCCTCTGGCTGCTCACCCCACGCTGAGCGCTTGCGCTCCAACTTGGCACAGCTCTTTCTGGATGGGGACGAAAAGTGCACCTCAGATCCCTTTTAGGGGATCCCATTTGCAGGAGAAGGGCCTGGATGCCTTGACACCATCACTGCTGTGGTGGTTCAGGAGCCAGTGGGTAGAGCTGGGGCTGGAGAGGCAGCAGCAAGGGGTGGGAAGGAGCTGGAAGGTGCCAGAGCGCTCTGGCAGTGACGCCAGGGAGATGCTATCACACAGAGCCCAGAGCATGGATTTGGGGAAAGGATTTTCTGCAGGCAGAGCAACGAGGAGTGATGAAACCAGCTTGGACAGAGGATGCCACATCTGCAAGTTGTTCCACTGATGTACAGCTTTAATTAGGAGGCGGCAGCTAACGAAGGACCCGTTATTTATTTATGTGGTGCAGAGCGACAAAAGCCCTGGCAGGGAGGAGCAAGGCCAGCCTAGCAGGGAGGGCTGGGGGGTCTGCAGGGGATGGAGCAGGGAGAGGTGCACAGGAGGGAGTGTGGGATGGGACAAGGGACCACAGCAGGGAGAGCATCATTTTGAGACAGGAGCAGCCACCTGCAGTGTGCTCATGGCCACAGGAGAGAAGGGGGAAGACTGGGGGTGCTGCTGTGCCGGGCTTGTGTGGGCTCCTCACCTTGGTGGACTCTGATTCACTCTATGCTGCTTGCTGGGTATCCTGGAGCCCTTTCAGATGTGCTGGAGCCTTCCCAGATGTGCTGGAGCCCTCCCCAAGAACCACTTGAGCACTCCAGAAACCTGAACACTCAGAGGGCACTTGGAACACCCCGCAGGGAGGGTCCCCCTGTGCCAGCTCCCAGCACTTTCTGCCAACGTCCCCGTGCTGGGGGAGCACCGAGGGGGACAGGAGGGACACAGCAACACCGGGCCAAGTGAGAGCAGAGCTCCAGCAAGTGCCATGCCCCAGGGAATGGCCAGAGGCAGCTGCCTGTGCCCGAGGCAGTCAGTGTTTTGCTGAACCTCGGAGCAGAGTCACCCACGCTTAAAGGTCAGCGGCGGCGTGAAATGGAAGTCGCCTTATTCTCATTTTAAGCATGTGCCTGCCATAAAAGCAGTGTTTGAATAACAAAGAGCAGCAGCAGCACTCGGGTCATGGTGGGGGGAAGAGCCTCCAGACCCCCCAAACTCCCAGCCCCTGCCTGCTGCAGGAATGGCTGTGCCCAGACATGACCCCAATCCCATGGGAATGGTGTCCCTGTGCTGGGACCACCGAGGAGGGCACCAACCCCCCCACTGGGATTCCTTGCTGTCTAGGAAAGGCTGAGATTTTCCTTATTCTCCTCTCCCAAGGGGTTTTGAAGTCTCCATCCTCTACCTGTTCGTCCCCCCATCTGCATTTCTTCCCTGCCCCGTTGGGCTGGGATCAGCTCTGGATTGAAGTTCCTGGGGCTCAGGATGCACCAGCAGCAGCAGCAGTGCCTGGCTCCTCAGCTGGGGCAGGGCTGCACCTGAGCTCAGTGACACCCTTCTGAACAGGTCACGGCTCTTTGCCCAAGGACCAAAACTGGAGGAGAAGGGTGGAGGGAAAAAACAAAAGAACCTAGAAAGACTTCAGTTGCCCCCGACTATTCTGACTGTCACTCTCCTACCTCCTTCCCCACTTCCAGCCTCCCTCCTCCTCTCCAGAGCAAGTATTCAATCTTTTTTGTCTTGGCAAATAGCTTTTAAGTTCCTCCCACTCCCTCTAATTTATATTATTTTAATTATTGAATAGCCCTCTCACTCGTTGCCTGGAACATTAACACGTTTTTAAAAAAAAAGGGACCCAGAAAAATCAAACTCCATCAGCGATCTGGTTCTTCCGTCTTCACTTAACAGCTTCCAGCCCTCCCAGGAGGGGACCCAGCTCTCAGCACGCTGGGCTGGCAGAGGAAGAGGAGGGGAAAGACTGAGGGGAAAACAGCACCAATCCTGCAGAACACAGGGGTTTCAGGGTGCTGGGAGAAGGCCGAGATGGCAATGGCACCACCATTGCCACTGGAGGTGCAGAATATTTACATTTCTCCCTCATTTCTGCAGAGGAACCCTTGTTCATACACTCTGCAGCCCGGGGATGTGGTTGTGGATAAATAAATGTATAGCAAGGGGGAAAGGAATTATCAACTCCTCGGCATTCCTGCGGCTGGCACAGAGCAGGAGGAAGAGCCCTACTCATCCCACCACAGCCTGAGCACCTCTGGAGCTGGTGGCACAGGACAAGCATCCCCAGCCTGGCTGATGTCCCCTTGGACCGGAGCAGAGCAGCCCCAGCTGTCCCCTGCCATCGGCCATCGCTGCCTCCAGCCCTCTGGCTCAGGTGGGATTTACATTTTGGGGAGAACCCACACCCCCAAAGGAGCATCCCCCAGAACCAGCAGCACACCCACCCTCAGCCCACCTCCCATCCAGCCCCCTCCACAGGGTGGGAGCACCAGCGCCACGAAACCGGGGAAGATGAGACAAAAATCCTCCTGCTCCGAGTGTCGTCACTGGAGAAGGGATGGAGGAAGGGATCCCCAGGGACCCGGGGGAGGCAGGAGAAGCATTTTAACAGCACCAGCCCTGCCTCCCCCCAGCTGTGGAGGAAGAGGCACACGAGGAGAAAAGCTGCCAAAGCACCCGCAGGGGTTTTGCCGAGGGCTTCCCTTCACCTGGCCGAGCCCTACCTTGAAGAGCCGCAGGATGTTGGCCACCATGATGGACACGGAGCTGCCCGAGGCGCCGATGACGCCGACCACCCGCTCCGGCTTGGTGATGATGGGGGGTCCCCCGCTGACACAGCGCACCTCGGTGCTGTCCTTCTCGATGAGGGCCTGCACGAAGGTCAGCGACTGCTCCAGGGCGTGCGTGTCCCGCGAGCACGTGTCCAGGATGCGGGCGCCCAGCGTGATGTTGGGCAGCAGGTCGGGGTCGTTGTTGATGCGGTCCAGGGCGAAGAGCATGGCCTCCAGGCGATGGATGCCCTTCTCCTTCTTCAGCTCCCCGCAGGCTTTGCCCTCGGCGCCCCGGCCGTGCACGGGGAAGAGCCCCCCGAGCGTGATGTCGCCGTCGATGCGGATGGAGTTCATGTGCGGGTAGCCCTGGCCTTTGGGCTTGGCAGCACCCCCAGGCGCCCACCCCCAGCTCCAGGCACTCAGGAGGAGGCAGAAGGACAAACGCTCCATGCAAAAGTGACCCCCGCTCATCGCCAAGGCCGTGCTGGGGCAGAGCTCGGGCCGGGAACGCGGCACTCAGGGGGCCGGGCTGGGCTGGGCGGGCGGCATGGCTCCGGAGGGATCCCGCCCCGGCTCCGTCAGCGGCTCCCCACGGTGCTGCCGGCCCCGGGGGAGCACAGGGAGGTCGGGATGCAGGAGGGTGCTGGGGTCTGCATGGCTACACCAGAGTGGAGAGACAGCAGCAGAGCCACGAGCCCACGCAAAGCTTTGGGTCCTTCCTCCGGGGACCTTGGAGGGATAGGGAAAAGGGAAGAGAAAATTAGGCAGGAGCAGGAAAAGGACATTGGCTGTTCCAGGCTTTCATCAGTGGAAATAAGCACTAGGGATTATTGCAAAAAAATAGATTTAGGGGCTCAGGGACACTGCCCCACAGAGCAGCACAGGGCAGAGGGACCCTGTCCCTTCTGAAGGGAACTGAGAGGGTGTCCCAAGACCCCAAGACAGTGCTCAGAGTGCAGCAAACCCCACACACACCCCCAGCCCTGGTCCCTGCCTATCCTAAAACACCCGTACTTTTTCCCAGCTGGTTTTTCAGTCACCTTCCACAAGCCCACTTGTCTGGAGCCCCACAGACTGAGGTCTGCATCCTCAGCTAGAGCCAGGCACTGCCAAAACCCAGCGTTCCAGATCCGAGTCACAGCCCAAAGCCCCGCACTCCTGCCGCTCTCCCTTCAGGGCACCGATTCCTGAACCAGCAGCTGCTTCCGTTATCGACGGCTTCCAGCAGCAGATATCGACAGCACCTGAGCTGTCCCTGTCCCAGCAGCACAGCCCCTGCCTCAGTTTCCCCCCGAGGCAGGCTCGCCCTCGTGCCCATCCCCGCCGTCTCTCCCAGCAGCCGCTGATGGATGCTGAGGGCAGCGCATGATTAATGCAGGCACCAAAAGCAGCGAGGAGCCGAGCAGGCAAATGCATTCCCCAGGCAGGACGAGCAGCAACAGTGAGACCAAGGAAACAGCTTAAATTAATCTCAGCTCAAGCTCAGAGCCAGCACCCAAGCCCACAGCTGCTGGACAGAGTCTCACCAGCCTCAAGGGTGCTCCTGCTCCGCAGCCATCCCAGCCAGGAGGACCCTGGCTTCAACTCACCTCCATAAATTATGCACCTCCCCGGCCGATGCAGCCGCAGCCGCTTGAAGGCCCATCTCCAAAGCGATTCTGACAGCCGGGGCTTTTAAGGAGCCAGAATTACCCGGTGCCCAGCTCTGTGCTTCCAAAGGCAGAAGGTTGGGATTGCTGCAGCAAAACCCCCGCCCCAGCCTGCTGGGAGAGCCCTGCTCGGATGGGGATCAGGGACAGGGATCAGAGCTCTGCATGGTCCCGTTCCCCTGCAAGGAGCACCCCACGCATCACCAGTGGGCACGGAGCAGGGGAATGTGGCTCCTGCACGGTCTGGGAGTGGGTCAGGCTCTGCCCGTGCTGGGGAGGAGGAGGAGGATGGGGAGATAAAGGGATGTTCAGACACCACAGCTGCCTTCAGAGCCCCGCACCAGCCAAAAGCAGGTCAGCTCTCCCACCCTCATCCCTGGAGCTGCAACACTTCTGCCCATCAAAGGTGGGATGCTCACACCATGGACCTGCTCCCAGGAAAACCCTCAGAGCCCACGGCAGCTCCCGCAGAGCTGGCAGTGCCCCCAGAGCCCACTGCCTTTCCCTTTCTTCTTTTAAGCTTTTTCCCTCTCTGTTCTCTCCCCTTTGTGGCTCCTTTGATCATATAATCTGAACGAACTGAAGGTAAAAATATCACGGCAGGCAAGAAGAAAGCACAAATAATGGGGAGAGGAGGAGGGAGCTGGTTCGGATCCCTCATGGGGGAGATGGAGCTGGAGTTACCCGATGAGCCCCTGCTGCAAACGGCCCAGGAAGGGGTGACAGATGAGCACCCCTGTCCCCTCCACCTGTCCCCAGCAGCTCCTCAGCCACACTCAGGTCGCTGCTTCCACACAGCCCAGACCCTGGTTCCACCATGCCTGAGCCTCCCCAAAGCAGCTGCTCCACCAGGGGCACATCTGGAGGGAGGTGCACATCTGGAAGAAGACACCTGCCTACAGCAGGTGCTCATGGAGCAGGGAACATCCTTACCCACACACACTGGGCAGCGAGGGGCCACAGCCACCCTCCTGTTCCACCTGCCCGGCTCCACAGGGGCACCACGAGGGTGGCAATAAGGCAGTAACAGGGTAGGATCATCACTCAGCACGGTGCTTACCCCAGCCCCAAAGGAAGGAGAAAATCTGCTTTCTCCTACTTGCACCAGCACAGCATCGGTGAGGACAGAGCCCTCCCATCGCCCTCATCCCGGCTATGCCACAGCCCGATCTGGATCTGGGAGGTGGCACAAGCACCCAGCAAACCGAGATCTCCCGGGTGTGGGTCATCCCCTGCCCGAGCCAGGGTGGGCTGAGCAGCGCCAGGGCAGAGGGAGCCGGTGCTGCTGCCCCAGGACAGGCAGAGCCCTGCGGGTCCCGGCGCCCCGGACATGGATGGAGCACGGTGGCATCCTGCCCCCCTCTAGTGGTGGCCACAGGGCCACCGGCATAGTCAGCCACCGAGGGCCCTGGAAGGAACAGGAGAGGGCTCAGCTGGGCAGGCGAGCCCCTCTTGGGGCGACCTGGTCGAGTGAAAAGTGGCCGTGCCCATTTCAAGGGCTGGAACTGGATGAGCGTTAAGGTCCCTTCCAACCCGAACCATTCCGTGATTCCATGAAATCAAACTCTGATTAAAAATTCCCCCACATCACAGAGATCTCCTGCTGCAAAACCCTCTCCAGTGCCTGGAGGAGCAACCAGCCACCCCAGGCATCGCCTCTGTGGCTCCTTCCCGCAGCTCCTCCTGCACATCCCTGCAAGCACTGCCCAGGCTGGACTGTGGTGGACACACTCCGGACAGACCCCACTGCCCAGAGCTCTGCCTGCAGCAGGATCCATCATCTCCCAGTTCAAAGCCAGAGCATTTTCTGGGGCTTGTTAAACCCAGCAGAAGCTGAGCTGGTTACAGCCCAGGAGATGCAGCAATAATCAGCCAAGAGCACCCAGCACTCACCTGCACCCATCCCCAGCTGCCAAAGAGCCCGGCTCCACCAGCACCAGAGATTCCAGCCCAGCCCTGGCACTGGGAGGGCTGTGCCAGCTTAAGCCACACTGGTTCCTACCAGCTCCACAGCATCTTTTTGAAAATCAAGGCTATTTCTTTCCCCACCTGCTCTTCCTCCAGCAAGCAGGGCCAGCCAGCAGGCAGCACAATATCCCAATTAGTGTACACTCACTCTTCCCGCTTGCAAGCAGCTACAGGGTACTTTGCTTGGCTCCTGGTCTTTTTAATTGCAAAAGCTCCATGAAGTAGAGCAGAATTGAGACGTGGACAGAGGGAGGGGATGCCAGGTTAAGTTCTCTCCCGACAGGCAAAACCTTAAGCATTCAGGTCCAGTACCCCAGTGTCCGCTCGGAGAAGCAAGGCTATGGCTCAGCAGGCAGCAGAGAGCAGAGACCCCAGATTGTGCCATCCAAACCCCCCAGTGAGCTCCAAAACACAGCCCCTGCCCCAGCAGCCCCTCAATCGATGCATGAACCGATAGCACAACGCTCGCACAAGCCCGAGCCCATCACCAAGGTGCCAACTCGTCCTCTCTGCAGCCAGGTCCTGCCAGCACCTGGCTCAGAGCCCCGTGGTGGGGAAAAGCTGGGTATGACCACCCACCTCAGTGCCCCGGAGCATCTCCTGAAGGATGCTGAAGTCCAACCAAAAGTGCTCCCGTAGGGCACAGAGGAAATCCAGGGAACGTTTATCACACCATATTTATATTTGTCCTTAACTGCAGCAAGCCCTCTCCTTCCGCCTCCCTCCCACTGCCAAGCGGGTCAGGGCTAATCCCTCACTTTGAAGGATGGGATGGCGCGGCAGGGGGGGAAGGCGAGCAGGATCCAGCCCCGGAGCAAGCGGAGAGAGAGCAGCAGCTCACCTTGCGGGCAGGCGGCGCGAGGTGTCCGCGGGCAGCCAGCGCAGAGCTCCAGCGGCTGGGAGGGAAGGAGGGAGGGAAGGAAGGAGCCGCCGTTGGTGCTGGTCCCTGCGCCTGCCACGTGCAGCAGAATCCCGCAATTAATTTTTTATCGCCATCTGCAATTTGGGACGGTGCTGGCTCTGAGCGAGAGCACGGCCTGACTGCTGGTGCCCGGCGGTGCCCGCGGCAGCGCGCGGTGTCCCCGCTCCCCATCACACCCACGCCCCGACACTGCGGTCTGGCAGTGCCAGCCCCTGCCCACACCCCCCCGGCGGTGACTCCAGAGACCCCCATCCTGAGCCAGGCTCTGTGCGGGGCCATCCAGGGAACTGCAGGGAGGAAAACCCTCGGTGAGATGCAGTGCCCGGGAGGAAGAGCCGGTGCCCGCAGCGGGCACGAAGCCGGGGAGGGCGGCGGGCGCGGGTTCACGTATGTTATAATTAGGACCTGCCACTTCTTCAAGCCGTTGCCTTTCTGGGAAGAGCTGGAAGGGGGTGGCTGAGCTGACAAATCCATCCTCCTCCTGCCTGATGCCAAAGTTGAAGCACGTGATGCTCTTTTTCGGGGAGCCGTCAGGCTGCTCCGCAGGGCGATGCTGGCCCCTGGGATGTGGGGCCAGGCCATGGCTCCACTCGAGCTTGGATTCCCATGGGAAAATCCCCTTGACGCTGCTCCGACACCCCGAGGTGCAGCTCAGCACCCCGAAGCCAGTGCCTGATGCCATCCTCAGAAGGGCTTTGCCTGTAGCCCCCCAGCCTGGGGCAACTGGAGCCACCACTGCCCCTGGGGACCCTCTGCCTTCACAGAGGGACCACCCCCACCAGGAGCACTGCCCCTCCAGCCTGGCCAGGCTGGCCAGAATAAAGAGGGATCTCTGCACATCCCATCGGAGCGAGCACCCCGGCGCAGAGGTGGCAGGTCACAGGGAAAAGGGTCTTGTCCCAGCTCTCCCCCTCACAGCCTTGCCCGGCACTTCCCACAGAGCATCCCCCACTGCCTGATGCAGATAAACGCTGCTTACAGGGCTCAAACGCGGGGAAGGAAACGAGCTTATTCTTTTGGCAGTTCTCGTGGTGTTTTCCCGAGCTCCTCGCTGCATTCAACAGATCGGCTCTGCTCCTTCTCTTCCATCCTTCCATCCCTCCGCCCCTCCCCGAGCCCTGCCCGGGGCACACGGCCACTGCCCGTGGGTTCCTGAGGTGCCACCGCAGCCAGCCCTGCCTGGTGCCACCCCCGCCGAGCCCCGAGCCACAGGTCACCTGCAGCGCTGATGGCGATGGCAAAGGCGGTGACTCACCCGCAGCCTCTCCGTCGCAGCCGCCGCCGAAGGCAGCGGGCATCCCCCAGCGCCGGAGCAGCCCACGGAAAATCACCCGGCTGGCAGAGCACGGCAAACTCATCACACCGAGGGGAGGAGGAGGAGGAGGAGGAGGAGGAGGAGGAGGAGGGCTGGCGGGGCTGCACCCGGGCAGGCAGTGGGAGAGTTCTCCGGTTTTTTCTCACGGTTGCCAACTTCCCCAGCGGCTCCCGACGCCTCAGATCCGCTCGCCCGGAGAGCGCCAAGGAGCGGGAGAACGCTCGGGAGAGGAACCGACCCCGTGCCGGAGCGGAGCTCTGCCCGGCCCAGGGCTGCCTCCGAGGGGTCGCTCCGGCGCCGAGGAAGGATCGTACCCCTCACAGCCCCTCCGAGCCGGCAGGGGAAGCGCCTTCAGCCCTTCGCAGCTCCCCTGTCCCCCCTGCCCTGCCCTGCGGCGGCTCTGCGGGCGCTGCCCGCTGCGGCGAGGCGAGGGCAGCCCCCGCCGGCGGCTCGGCCACGGTCACGGCCACCCTCCCCTGCCCGCCGCCTCCTGCCCCGACCCCTGCCAGCCCCCTCCGTCCGGACGAGCCCCCAGCTCCCCTCCCGGAGCCCTCGCCGGCCAGTGGGCACCTCTGGGGACAAAGGTGGCGGGTTGGGGACCGGGGCAAGGGGTGCCCTCCGTGCCCCTCGATGGGGGGAGCAGCGGGGCGAGGAGGGGGCAGCGCTCCGCAGTCCCCAGCAATGAATAATGCGATGAGTGGGAGAGGGGGGAGCGCTGGGGGTTCCGGGCTGCAGCCCCCGCTGTCGCAGCCCCCCCAGCCCAAAAACAGAAGGAAAGGCGGAAAATTCGCCGGAGCGTTGTGGAGGGGGAGAGCGGCGAGGCTGCAGGGAGGGGGAGCGAGGGGCACTCCAGCCCCGGGGGAAGGTGCGGGGACACCGGGATGCTCCCCCCGCGCCGCCCGCACTTACCCGCGGGCAGTGCCAAGTTGGCGGCGCCTCCGGCCCCGTCTCCGCCCGGTGCCCGGTGCCGCGATCCGCCCCCGGCCCGGGGGCGCGGGCAGCCCGGGGGGGCCCTGCGGCGTGCGGCGGGGGCGGCCCCGGCCCCCCCAGCCCCGGCCCGGCCCGGGAGCCGAGCGAGCCGCAGCCGGGCGGGACCCGCCGCGCTCCGCGCACCGCAGCCGCGGCGAGGAGGAGGAGGAGGAGGAGGAGGAGGAGGAAGAGGTGGAGAAGGGGGAGGAGGAGGGGGAAAAGGGGGAGGAGGAGGAGAGCCGGGGCCGGGGAAGTTTTGCATGAAGAGGAGCTGGAAGCCCGCCGCCGGCTTTGCCAGCCTCTTAAAGCACTAGCGCAGCGCGGGGACCCCCGCCCCGGCGGACCCCCGGCTCCTGGAGGAAGGGTCTCCCTGCCAGGATGCTGAGGGTCTCCGGCTCCCTGCAGCGACAGCCATCCTCCAATTCCCGTTTCCAGGTGGGAGCAGCTCCCGCAAGCAGCGACGAGGGAGGATGCTGTCACCCCAAGCCGTTGCCCTTCTCTTCTCCCTCCCAGAAAACGCTGCCAACCCCGCGCCCCGCGGAGCTCGGCTCCTGCCTCGCCTGCTTTCCCCGTCTGTGCCCCCCCGCCGGGCCCCGCGGCTCCGAGGAGCCCGTCGTGCGGTGTCGATTCATTAATCCAGCGAAAACACAACCCCCTGGTAATGGCCATTGACACATTAACTGCTGCGATCCATCACGGTAATGACACGGCGGTGATTGCTCGGTCACCGGAGCAATTTGGGCGCAGCCTGGCGCTCACCTGCGGGCACGCGGGGCTGCCGCAGCTCCCAGCCCCTCCTGGGGGACCCATCCGCGGGGTCTGGCTGTGGGGCACCAAAGAACCGAGCACGGACCACAAACACGCAATTCCAGCCTCATTTTCCCTGAGGGGTGACTTGTGTTGCTCGTTTGTAACAGCGAAATCGCAGCCCTGGTGAGGGTCAGCCAGGGCCCAGACGGGCTGCTTGCCCTCGGAAAAGGCTCCTTTCCACCCAAATCCTGGTTAGGAGGGTGGAGAGGAGCCCGTTTTGCCGAAGCACTTGGGATTGCCCAGCTCCAGTGGTGGGATTTGAAAGAGCCCTGGCCTCCCCAGAGGTGCAGCCCCTGAGAAGCTGCCCAGCCACCTTCCTGCCACTGGAATATTCCCTTGGATCCAGGTGCTCACGGGATGCTGGCCAGAGCTGCAGAGCCACCAGGCTGTTACAGTGGTTTTGTTTACAGCAAGAACAAGAGTGGTGTTTGCTGTCACTCTGCTTGAGTAGGACAGAGGAGGGGGCACAGCCCCACAACCCCCCATGTGAGCATCCCCAGCCATGGCAGTGCTGATGCCAGGAGTTGAACACACAAAGGAAATCTGCACTGTGCTCAGTGGGGAGAGAACACAAAGACCAAGTCCCTGGAGGACAGCACCCCCTGCCTGCCCCAAATCAGGGCTGAGGGGACTCCAGACACCACAGGATAAGCCAGGCACAAATCCCTTGCCAAAAGTAGCTTTTAGAGGCACCCTAAGGTCAAGGTCCCTGCTCTAAATCGGGTGAAGCCCTCAGCTCCTGGGGATTTCTAAGAAACAAGGAGAAACAAGGGCGCTCTGCTCACAGTCTGGGGTCATGAGGACTCCAGGCCACCCTGCTCTGACCTTCCCAGTCCCAAAGAATCCCTGGGGGAAGGTGTTTGGGATAAATTGTGGAGAATTTTGGCTGAAGCATCACCTGAGCTGCTCTGGCAGCTGGCTCATTCAGGAGTGCCTCACTGCTGCCCTGGCTGCAGTGGAAAATCATAACCCAACCCTCCCAAAGATTCAACCCCCTGAATCCCAGGGACTGCAGGATGCTCTTCCCACCACGGCTGAGCTGGCAGTGCCTCTCTTCTCCTCTCCCAGCCTCACGGCCTGCACGTCTCCCCTGCTCACAGCCCCTGCCAGCCAGGACCCAAAATACCAGCACAGCGCTCGTGTCACCACCGGGAACGTCAGGGCCCAATTAACATTTGGAAATCCAGCTGAGGCTGGTGATTCCCCCGGCACAACAACGGGAAAGGTCCCTCAGCCAAGGGGCTGAGAGGGTGGCAGACACCCCGGTGATGGCAGGGGTGCAGTTTGCCCGTGGGGTTACCCCGAGAGCAGCTCTGCAAACCCCACAAAGGTCGCTGCGAGGGCTCCTGCTCAGTGCCGGGGTCAGAGCTGATCAAACCCTCCAGGAGAGTTCGATGCCATCAGCAAATGGACACGGGGAAGTCCGCCAGGATCGATATCAGCTCTGCAGGCACAGAGCCAGAGGAGCTGAGCGAGTTCCTCGTCCCGAGGGCAGGGCTGGGGCCTGAGCCTGTCCCCAGCTCCATGCTCCTGTTCATCCAGGCTGCCCCAGCACCTCCAGGGCCCCAAGCAGCCTCTCCCTGAACTCCCAGGCTCACAGGATCCGTGCAGGAGGCTCTGGGAGCCCTGAGCCCACTCATCCCATAGCTGTCCCCAGGCAGGCTCAGCTCTGGGCTCGCAGCTCCAGCCTCCTGCTGCCCTGGCCCCTGGCCAGCCAGGAAGGTCACTGTGTCCACTGCTGAGGCCACCAAGCACCATCCAGGAGACACAACTGCTTGCAATTTGATTTGATTTTTTTTCTTTTTTTTTTTAATATAGGAAAACCTGAAACCGCATCTTATGGACTGGACATTCCGGCTCAGCTCTGCAAAAGGGCTTTGAATAATTTATGGCCAAGCCACCACCTCCTCCTTCCTCCTCATGGGTCACTCCTGTCAAAGAGATGGAGGCTCAGGAATCACACCCAGCCCTTTTCATCTGGGGGCTGCATTGCCAGTGCCTGCAATCGCCTGGGGTGTGAATTCCCTCCTGGATAGAAGGGTGCGGAAAATAAATCTTTAATTCAAAGTGAAATATTAATAGAACTGTAATTAGCTGTAATATCTACACAATTAAAAAGCAGAAGGCCCGGCAAGAGCTATTTTCGTGTGTATTTAAAGAAAAATAAGTTTGCAGGGTAAGGGGTGGGGGTGGCTGGGGATGCTTTTCCAGTGTCCCAATTGTCTGAGGGAGAAACGTGGCTGGGAGGAGCAGCAGCACAGGGACACAG
Source organism: Molothrus aeneus (assembly GCF_037042795.1). Taxonomy (NCBI): domain Eukaryota; kingdom Metazoa; phylum Chordata; class Aves; order Passeriformes; family Icteridae; genus Molothrus; species Molothrus aeneus. Next base: position 1,950,037 of record NC_089669.1, on the reverse strand, counting down.
GTCCTGCAGTGCTGGTGGAACAGGAAGAAATAAAAGGACAGGTCAGAAGAAAAGAAAAGAGCAGAGGAAGGATTTGAGGAGGAAAAGAAAGAAAGAAGAGCTGTGATGACACTTTCCTCAGGGATTTTGTAGCAAAGGGAAGATTTTCACTGACGTCAGGCAGAGCTGAGCCATAGCAAGAGGACAGGGATGGGAAAAGTGTCTGTGGAAGTTGGCAGGGAATGAGGGGGGTGACCCTGGCTCAGCCCCCACATTTTCCAGCAGGAATTGCATGAGCTGCTTGCAAAAAGCCATCAGCTCACCCTGACCTGGGCGGTCACCGAAGGGACAAACAAAATCAACAGAATAACTCAGCTCGGCCCCTCCAAAAACAACTAAATAATAGGCCAAGGAGGGAAAAAAATAAAAAAAAGCAGCCTTGGATTTCTTTCCTGAAGAAAGAGACTCCCACACAGCCTCAGCACATGAAGGTGGGTAATAGATCTGGATCTTTCGGGAGCAGGAGCAGCAGCACTGCCTGTGCTCGCATGGGCTTGACATTCACACATCGGGTCCGTGCCTCTCTCAAGGAGTGGGGATAATGGAATGCCGAATGTCAGACCACTTAAATATATATAAAACTCATTATACGCCTCATGACTAACAGATCTTGATGGGAAAAGTTGCATTTTAAAGAAATGCAGGGAAAAAAAATAAAAAGAAAAAAAAAAGAAAAAACCCATCCGGGCTTGCGGGGAGGAATCAGCAATGAACGAGGGATGATTCGGCTGCAGGCTGGCAGTGATGACAACTCCTCCTCCTCCTCCTCCTCGTGAGGAAGGCTCCTGTACCTGTGCCAGCTCCCTGGCAGCCTTTCACCTACTTTGGGGCTGTCAAGCTCCCACCAGAGGCTTTCCTGCAGCCCAGGGTCCTGCCAGGCACCCACAGCCCCCAGCTGATGTGGGACCCCCAGAGAAACCCCAGGTGGCACCAAGGAACCAGCCCTGCCTCTCAGAGGCCACCAAGGGGACATTTCTGGGCTTTTCCCCCATGGCAGTAAGGAGGGGATGGAGTGCACTGGGGAGCTGCCGTGGAGGCAATGCCTCTCTCCCCAAACCTCCTCTTGCTGCAGCCTCAGAGCCCCTTCTCGGGGGGTTATTCCCCTTTCTTGGGTGCATCCAGCCTAAAAATCCCCCTCTGTACCTCCCTGCTGCCGTGACACGAGGACAAAGAGCCCGTGCCTGGCTATGAGAGCCCGAAGTCGGGCAGCAGCATCGCTCTTCTCCTCTGCAACAGTTCCACCTAATGGCGAGAGAGGGGCTGAGGAGAGAGCCAGCCCAGGGCAGACCCACACGGGGACACCCGCAGGAGCAGAGCAGAGGCCAGCACAGCTCAGCACAGCGATGGACCCTGCCGGCCTCAGCCCCCAGGAAAGAGAAGCTGCTGCTTTGCCCCTGCTCACTGACCCCGTGAGATGGTTCCAGCATCTCCAAAAACGGGCAGTTCTGTCAGCTCCGTGCCCTGGGCCATATCCTGCCTCCCTCCTGCAGCTGCTGCTCCAGCTTGGGGAAGGAGCAGGGGATTTGGGAGCCTTGGAGCCCAGCCCTGCACCCCACTCAAAACACGAGGGCTCCTGCTGGATGTGCCCTCCAGTGTGACCCACTCAGTGCAACTGGTGAACTGCTCCCATCCCGGTTAGGAGCTGTCGCTTTATAGAAAAGGACAGAAGGGCTCAGGCCCAGGGACGTGCTGAGTGGCCAGAGGTTATTTTGGGCAGTGATTGCTCCAAATTTGGGGTTTAAACAATACAGAAACATGAAAAGCTGAGGCACAATGTTCTCCTGGAAATCCCTTGTCCTGCACCATCAGCAGCTTTTTGTGCTGATGCTTCAGAGAGAGCAGGACTTGCCCCCAAACCAGCATCAGGGTCCCAGTGGTGCCACCCTGCTCCTATGAACCAACCTTCCTGTTCTGCCACCAGTTTTGTTTTTAAAGCCAGAGGTGTCCCCCTGTCCCCAGTGCAACATGCCAAAGGCACAACCCTGTCCCTCAAACCCAGCATTGGGAAAGGAAACAAGGACAGACAGCTCTGTCTGCATTTCCATTTCGGTGCAGGAGGGCTTTTTTATCCACCCACAGGGATCATGAGCAGCTGGAAATGTTTTCTTTAAATCTCAAAAAAAAAAAAAAAAAAAATAGAGAATAGGGAAGGAGAGAGAACATTTGCTGGTAAAATTAACTGTGACGGCCAGGCAGCACACACTCCCTCTGCACCCACAGGACAATTAGAGGAAAATCTTTACACATTAACTAACACAGAAGGCAGGGATGGCATGGAAGACAATCCCCTTGTTTTTTCCAACCAGCTGTGCTGGAGCAAGGTTGCAGCAGCACCTGGGATGCAGGACATGGGCAGGGGACAGGGCAGAAGGGAGAGGAGAGCAGCAGCACCAGCTCTGGTGAGGGACTGGGACTGGAAATGGAAAGCCACGGGATGCTGGGTGGGCCCAGCACCAAGCCCCAGCATCTCCAGCACCCATCCAGGCCTAAGGAGATGGGCAAAGCAGGGATGGGCTCCACTCCTTGCTTGTCCCCTCCAGGTGTCCAGGGAAGCTGCTGTACCCCCCTCACACACCTCCAGACCGGCAGCTGAGCACCCATCCCACACCCAACCCGTGCCAAAACTGCCCCGTTCACTCTGCGCGCACCAACCTGCTCTGCTGGAGAACAAACTGCCCCAAACGGGGATGGATTTGCACCAGAGGCTCCTCCAGCATGCCCTGACTGCTGCTGTGGTGGGGAGTGAGGGGCACACCTTGCCCAGGGAAAGGAACCTGAGGTAAAGCCCCACAGCCTCCAGCCCAGAGCCGACCCCGGCGAGCAGCACCCGAATTCTCCTCCCAACTTCTCCATAATTCATGCAACAACCTCCTGAAAGAAATATCCTCCTCGGACATAAAATATTCATGGCCTCATCCTTGCAGGGAAACTCTGTCTTCCTTGGAGTGCTACCAAGCAGCCGAGGCCAGCACGGATTTGCCTTTGCAGGAGTAATTATGTTGGTCATCGATCGGTGCCGCAGTGAGGGGCTGTGCTGGGAGGGGCCCCCAGCCAGTGCTGGGGTGACCCCCCCCACGCCTCTTCCCATGCCAGAAAGTGGCTTTTGGGAAAGTCACAAAAGGGTTTAGGGAGAGGGAGGAGGGATCCCACACTGTGCAGCAGCATCCCAAGAGGTTCCCCATCCTCGTGGCCGCATCTCTGCGCCAGCAAAGTCATCCCAGGAGGGAGCAGCTCCCCCAGCACCACCCTGGATCCCATCCAGACCCATCCCAGTCACATCCACCACCTCTCACACACCACAGGCTCATGGACCTGCCAGCAGCCACTCCCCCAAACCCCTCCAGTCCCCCCAGCTGCTTTCTGCTCCCAGTTTGGGTGCTGTCAATCCATTCCGAGCTCCTTCCTATTTCCCTGCTTTTGCAGAGCTCAGCAGAGGCTCCAGCCTCACTTCACTGAACAATATTCAAACCCTTTATTGTTACAATTGGGTTTTTTTTTTTTGCTTTTTCTCTCTCCCACAGCTCCCCAAGCCCCAGGCAAGTGGCTGGGTTTACTGCCTAGGGTTAGGGTTCCACCTAGAGTTAGGGTTTTTTAAACCACAATGCCCAGAGCTCCAGGCACACTGCAGCTGCAAAAGGCATCCCAAGGGGAACACAAAACTGCCACAACCTGCCTTCCTCCACAGCTTTTTCTTTGGAACCAGCCTTAGCCCTAGGCTGCTTTTTTTTGCCTAGGGCTAGACTTAGGGTTATGTTTAGGGTTAGGGTCAGAGTCAGGGTCAAGCTCAGGCTCATGGTCAAGGTTAAGGGTAAGGTTTAGGATTTTTAAAGGCTTGAATTGAGTGGAAAATCCTCCTTTTTCCGTCCTATCAGAAATCTTAAGTAAGGAAACCCCTCTTTTTCCAATATTTTTTGGGAATGAGGTATGTTTTTATTAGGGTTATCGTTAGGGTTTCAGGTTAGGGTCCCTTGGTCCCCCTAACCTCCACTGTGCACTCTCCGCCTGGGTAGGGGTGGATTTAGGGTGAGGTTAGGGGCAGCAGTGCCTTCCCGTGGAAGCCACACTCATTGCAGCCGTGCAGCAGAACGGACCCGGCACGGGCATCCCTGCGGCCCAGGGGATGGGGAGAAGGTGTCTGGAGCAATCATTGTCCTAAATACACACACACACACACACACACACGGCTGCGGTGGGGACTGTCCCCTCCAGCCCCCAGGTGTGGCACAGCCTGAGCAAGCAGCTCCTGTGCATTGGCCTCCCATCAGCTCGTGCAGCAGGTGAAACACAGGTTCCACCTCCGCAGCCCCCTCAGGACCCTCCCCTGAATCTCCAGGGCAGATCCCTGCTCCAGCCTCTTCCACGGGTGCTGGGGAGCAGGGGCCCTCCAAGAAGCCACGTCCTTCTATTTAAGGGCGGCGTGGGTGCCAGGTGGGCTCGTTTGGGGGTGCTCTCTCCCGCCCCGCAGGGACTCTGGGACCGCTCGTCAGGGATGGGAACAGCGCTGTCCTCCCCCGGCTCCGAGTCACGGGAGCCGCCCCCCAGCCCGCAGCCGCCGTGTCGTGACGCTCCCCTCGGGGGGAGCCACGCGTGCGGCTCCGCTCCCACACACCCAGGAGCAGTTGCCAAGGGAGCCGTTCCCCGGGCCCGGAGCTGGCTGGGAAGGTGGGTGACAGCCTGGCAAAGTCCCACCTGGCTGCTCTCATGATGCATGGGGGCATCCATCCCATCAGGAACACCCTGCCCCTCAGTGAAGCCTTGAAGGTGGGGAAGGTGATTTTCCTGGCCAGGGGCCATGGGGATAACCACAGCCTGCTCCCACCTCCGTGGGTTTGGGGGCACGGAGGGCTGGGGTGCTCAGCCCCATGGTGCCTTCCAGCCTCGCAGATCCCCCCTCCCAGCCCCTGAGCCCCTTGGTGCCCCCACAGCCCCCCTGCCATTCTGTCCCTGCCATTTGAAAGATGAGCCCCTGGCAGAGCCGGGCCAGGCACCGAGTAACCGGAGCCGGGAGGGAAGCGGTGACCCCCGGCCCATCCCGTTATAGCCGGCCCTAATCCCGGCCCGGCTGGGTGTCACATTCCCCCGGGAACGGGAGAGCTGCAGGGACATGCCATGTGCCTGGGGGTCCCCTGATAGGGACAAACCCGCTGTCCCTGAGCTCTGGGGACAAAGAGAGCAGCACGTGGAGGGCTCAGCCCTGCAGCCGGGTCCCGAATGTCCTTCCCCAGGGGACCAAGCACCTCCCCGCGGGCACTGCAGGAGGAGGGACGGGAACGTGCCTCAGCCCTGCCCGGCCCCACTTTGCCCCCAGCCCATCCCGCGCCGCGCTGCTCCCGGTGAGGGACGCTGGGACTCCTCCGGGGCGGCGGGGGGAGGACGCGGAGCCCTCCCTCCACCCCGCTCCACAGCCGGAGCCTCTCCCCGTTAGGTGGCAGCAGGAAACCGCAGCGTTGGCTTTTCCGACCTAAATTATTCCATAATTCTGTGATTCTGGCGACGTGGGAGCGCGTCCCCCGCAGGAAAACCCGCCGGTTCCATCCGAGGACGCTCCATCCCGCCCTGCCGCCTCGGGTCATTCACTGGCCATTAGGGGTGACCCTCTGCCCGCCCTGACCCAGGTCCTCCCAAAGCCCTTTGGTCAAACCCCCAGGCCATGGAGGGGACACGAGCAGGGCTGCTCTGGCTCCCGCTCCCTCCCTTTCACCAGCAGCCAGCTTGGACCCATTCCCCGTCCCGTCAGCTCCGGCATCGCCTCCCGTTCCCATTCCCCTGCCTCTGTGTCACCCCAGGGCTCCTGTGCCTCCGGAGCCGGGACTGCCAGCAGCTGAGTCACCCCGGTGACCAGCACCTGAGTCACCGGGACGAGGGAAGTCCCCCGGTCCTCGATGCTTTTCCAACCGGAGCTGAGTAAACGGGAAAGTGTCAAGGAATTTGGCTGGGGAAAGTGTTTTCTTGGAGCCCCTGGTGCGTCCCCTTTGCCACAGTGGACTCAGAGCTGGCCAGGGAGTGAGGGGCTCCTTCCCTATCATACAGAGAGACTCCAGGGCATGGAGGAGCTAAGAACGGCTGGGAAAATCAGGAAAAACATCCCCTATCCTTATACTGCGTGTCCTCCAGCCCCCTGCAAGCGCTTGGCAGTGCATCCCCCACCCCTCTTTGGATGCTGCCAGCAGCCATGACCTCCCTTCGCTGCCCTGATCAGATTTGATGTGCAATAAAATACCTTTATTAAAAAAATACCAGGCGGCCAGACCCCACTGCGAGCCCGCCAGAGAGCCCTCGATTAATGACCCCTCGCATTCCCCTCCACCGCGTCCCCGTTAATGATTTACAGCGGCTCCTCTCCGGCCTCTCCCCTCCCTCCTCCCTGCCATCCGCATCCCCCAGGCCAGAGCAGAGGGGAAGGGGCTCCAGGGAGCGCCCGCAGGGATTTTCTCACCCCTGGCACATTCCCTGCGTGGGGACACCAGAGGTGAGGGAGTCGCCGCCACCCCCGGCGCGGCTCAGCCGCATCCTCCCGGGGCACGGCTCCATTCCGGTGCTGCCCTGATTCCTGCCACCTCCTTCGTGCCACGCGGGGCCCCGGCTGGGCTGGCAGCCTCCCCCCACCCACCCGAGCCCCACACGCTCGGTGCACAAGCGCTGGAGTGTGGGGGGAGCCGGGAGCGGGGCCAGCGCTGCCCCCCGCAGCAGCCCCAGGCTTTGTGCTCCCGGCACGCAGCCCCGAGGAGGTTTCATGTTACTGGGAAACTGGGATGGCGGGATGTTCCCGGGGCAGCCCCGCAGACAAAAGGCCATTGTGCAGCCGCGCAGCGATGGCTGCAGCCCCGGAGCATCCCGCGCTCCCTGCCAGAGCCAGCAGCCACCGCAGGCCCAGGAGGTGGCACAGCCGGTGGTGGAGGAGCACACGGCACCCACCAGGGGCCTGAGCAGCTCCCCAAAACTCATGGGATGCTCCAGAATAGAGTGCCCAAGCCAGAGCACCCCACACATGGCCCCTTGCCCATCCCCATCCCACCAGCAGCAGCACCCAAAATGCATCCTCTCCACCCCAGGGGACAGGGGTGGCACTAAACCAGACCCTGCTGGCACCGTGTAGGGGTGACGGGCAGGGACATGTCCCCACAGGTCAGGACGTGCCGGTGAGGGGTGGCTGAGCCTGAGCCGCTTTCCAGCCCCACCGGCTGATCCTGCTCGCCCTGCGGCCGCCATGGATCAGCCTGTGCTGTCTCAGGATCATCAGGGTACAGGGAGTTATTTATGAGCATTTCCCTGTGCGGGGGCTGTGCTTTTTGCAGCCCCAAGCACTCCGGAGCTCAGGGCAGGGAGCACTTCCAGCTCCTTCTCCTGCTTCCACCAAAGCAACCAAATTCTCCTCTGAACCCCCAGCTCCCGCCGCGCCCCATTAACCGCTGTTCCAGAGGCTCTGCAGGTGACAAGGACACCCGCTCGTAATTAGCCAGGTGGCCTTTCTAATCACCCAACAACCTGAGCTGACTCAGAGGATCGGGTTTCCCCTTTCCCAGGGAAATTAGCAGGAATTAGGCGCCCAAATCCCAAAGGCAGCTTTGCGGGGCTCGGTGGCAGTGCCAGGACGCAGGGCAGGGCAGGATAAGATGTGTGCCACTCGGGGCCACCCTCTGGTCCCCCATGTCCCCCCTGGGTGCTTTTAGGGACACCTGATCAGCCCCTGCGGTTCTGAGGAGCCCAGGGAGCTGGGGGTGATTTCAGGCACCTTTTTTTTCAGGGCACTTTTCCAGAGGCGCAGCTTTTCGCAAGCACTGGGCTCCCGTTTCACCATCAGCGCTCCTCCCGGGCCTGAAATACTGGCTAAAAAAATCGAGACAGGAACTAATTCACGTGTGCACGCCCCATTTGCAGCTCCTCGTGCACCCCACGGCGCTGGCCCGGGGCTGTGCCCTGCAAACCCCGGGCTCAAATCGGCGGTTTAAGCCTGTAAGTTATCAGGTGATTTAGGAATTTGTCCCCAGAATGGAGCTGCAGCAAAACGCTGCCCTGGTGAGAGCTTAATCTGCTCCAGGGGTGAGAAGGAGGAAGGAGCCATTTAATCAAATTAACAGGCCTGGTTTGGGGTGGGTCCTGGGCTGTTTGGCCGCATGGGGCTTCATCAATGGGGCCATCGGGGAAACAAAGCCGGGAGGGGAAACAAAGGCCACGTCCCTGTCCCTGTCCCTGTCCCCCCGCGCCATGGCCGGCCAGCCCTGCGAGCACCCGGACCGGGACATCCCCGTTCTCATCCCGGGGGGGCTCCCAGCGTGTTCGGGCCTCCGGGACATCCCCGTTCTCATCCCGGGGGGGTTCTCAGCGTGTTCGTCCCGCCGGGGCTGCACAGCTCCGTGCGCTGCCACCCGACACGGCGCAGGCCGCTCTGCCGTGCCCCACGTTGGGCTCAGCTGCGGTGGGGGGATAATAAATCATTTGTTTCCCTGTTTCAAGCCATTTTCAGCTTCCTCTCCGGCTGCAGAACTCAACGGCGGGATGGGGGAGCTTGCCCAGCCCTGCTCCCAAACCCACTCGGCCGCGAGCTGTAAATCAGGAACCCAAGTGCAGAAACAAAAGTGAAAATGTTCGTCCCGGAGCGCAGCCCTGGGCCCGGCCCTGGGCTCTGCTCCAGCCCGGTTTTTTCGCTGTTTTGCCCTCCTTGCACGTGGCTGTGTGCCTGTACCTGCCTGCTAGGCCGTCTCCTCGCCTCTCTCTAGCTCTGGGCCGCCCCTGCAGCTCTGTTTTTCTTTAAGGACCAAGCGGTCACCCCACGGGTGAACCCAGTGTGGGGACACTCCAGCGTGGGCTCAGGGAGTGGGGAGCTGCCAAAACTTTGAGGGATTAAAGCAGAGCAGCCCCGGTTGTTTTCAGAACTCGGGCTGCTGCCATTCACGGGCAGTGCACAGTAAATAACGAGGGATATTAATAACAGTGAGCCTCTGCCAGCGCACAAACCAAGTTCCTCATTGGGCTCACGGCAAAGGGGAAGCCCGAGCAGCAGCGTTGGGGTAAAAAGCACCCTGGCACATCCAAAGCAGGCAGGGCTGCCTGCAGGTGGAGAAACGTTAATTTTAACCACAAAAAACGGGTACAAACAACCCCTGGCTGGACACAAGGCCCTGGGACGGGGACACCCGGCAGAGCTTGGATCAGGAGCTGCACAGGGTGCAGGCAGGGTGTGCTTGCTCTTCCTGCGGGTGTTTGGGAACAGGAACCCTCTTGCCAGGAGGGTTCTCTCCCATCTTTGTTTCATTTTTTAATTGTGAGAAAGGGACCCTGCTCTGATTGTGTTTTAGGCAGGGGAATTTGTAGGGGATTTGAAAAATCCAAATAACAGTTAGCAGAAACAAGTGCCCCAAGCTCGGCTGGGTTTGGTTTGTTTTTTCTTCACAAACATTCCCTGCCAGAGCAGTTTTGCACAGGCAGATATTGATTCTTTCACGTTTCATCTTTTTAAGGGTCTCCTTTTTTTTTTTTTAAATCTTTTAATAACTGAAACTTAATTTTCTGAAACTGAAACTTAAATGCAGCAGTCTGAAGTTCAGATCCTCACTTCAGAGTTCAACCCTTAGAGTCAGGATGGTCAAAAGCACCTAAATCAGTTTCCATGAGATTTGTGATTGTTGTTTTCTCAGGAGTTTGCAGAAATTTCGCACAACGGGACGCTGAGTTCTGGATTTCCTGGTATCCCATCATGGAAAAGCACCACAAGACCCCAAATGCTCAACTTGTGTTAGAAACTGCCCTGACACAGTGGGAACCTGGGTTTTGGGGTACCTCACTGGAGAGCTGATCTCAGCTGGCTCCAGACTCACCCAAACCCCTTCCAAACAGACCAGAGGAATTCTGAACAAAGCTCTCCACTGCAAACTGAGCCCAGCAGCTGCCTAAAGCCCAGGAGAGCCTCAGGGGCACCACGAGCCCCCAAACCCCACTGTGCACAGAGTAGAACCTGCTCCCACAGCAGCCTCCCCTTCCGGCAGTGCTGCTGCAGTAACACATTAAATTAATATCACACATTAAATTAGTATCACACATTAAATTTATTTCACAGCACCATCCAGGCAGCCCTGGGGGGCCTAGGGAGGGAGCCCCCACTGCTGGTGCCTCCACACGGGGACCAGAAGCTTTTGTGGGGGTTGACCTGGTGAGGAGGCAGCAAACAGAAGGAGCATCGTGCTCTGGCCATTGGCACATGGTGATTGCCCCCACAGGGACACCAAACCCCCCACGCCAGCCCAAAATACAGAGAGGGGAAAGCCACGGGTGCTCCCATGGGGGAATCACCCATAGCGGGGTCACCACCACCATCCCCCCGGTACGGCCCCAGCCGGGAGCACGAGGGTGTCTCAACGCTCTCCGGCCTCGCAGGGGCCGCTCCATCCGCCCGCGGGGACCCTCGGGCGGGCAGGGCCAGGGGCGCAGCCGCCGCCGCCGCAGCCCTTTGAACGGCCCTATCGCTCCCGGCCGCGCCGCCCCGCGCCGCCCCCGCCGTGATGCGGCCCCGGCTCCGCCTCCCCCGCTCCGCCGGCGCTGGGAGCTCCCTTCGCCTGTTTGCCCTTATTTAATTTCGAGTGTGATTTTGCTATTTTTAGCAGCTGGATCCCCTCCAGTAAGGCTAGGAGCTCGCTCCGGTTTTTTTTTTCCCCCCCCCTCTCCCCCCTTTCCCCCCCTCCTATTTTTTTTTTCCCCCTCGTTCCCTGCAAATGATTTTGACCCAGCTTCCTTCCTCCTGGAGCAATTTTTTTTCCTCTCTCTCTCTCTTTATTATTTATATAAATACGCGGGGCCTGGCGGGGCCGGGGATGCGGGGCTGAGCCGCAGCCTCTCTCTTCTCCTTGCAGATCCGCAGTCGCCGCGGGCGGGGGGTCCCTTCGCTCCGCAACACAGACCCGCCGGGAAAAACAAAACCATCAAACCGGCCCCAAAACCCACGGCGAACGCCCGGCTCCGGGATCAAGCTGACTGTGAGTGCCACCTTCCTCTTCCTTTGCTGCGGGGGGCCGGGGCTCTTCTTTCCCCTCGCCGCATGCGGGGCACGATCGGCCCCGGCGTGTCGGGCTTTGCAGGGACGCGGCTGCGTGTGCGGCTCGTCGTGCTTCGCTTTATTATCGCTATTAATTATTGTTAATAGCGGCGTGATGCACCTGGCGGGCCGCGGCCGAGCCGGGGGTGGTGGGGAGGGGGGGGGAACGGGCGGGGGTCGCACCGCCGAGCGACTTTGCTGCACTAACTCGGCTGCGGGGGATGCAAGCGGCCCGCACCGGGCCCGCACGGCCCCGGGACGGCCCCGGGACGGCCGGCACCGTGCAAGGTGCGCGGGGCCGCGGGCGCTGAGAGCGGGGCCCGGCGGCGAGGCCGGGGCGGCGGGAGGCGCGCGGGGCCGCGGCGAGGCCGAGGCCAGCGCTCGGGGAACGAGCACACGCGGCCGGCGCGGGGCGAAGTTGCGGTGCTGGGGCTCAGCCGCCCCCCCCCGGATGGTGCCCCCGCAGCCCGGCAGCCCCGCAGCCCGCCCGCAGCGCCGGCTCCACGAGGGGTTTTATTGCACCACCCCCCCCACCAGGACAGGGGCTTCACAAAGCCCTGATGGTGCCCTTCCTGCCTCTTTTCTTTCTCCTCCACCTCCCTCCTTCCTTTCCTTTATCACTTCCTTTTATTATGCATCCCAGGAAGGAAGGGGGGGACTTTGCTCAATGGCAGCCCCGGGGTGGGGTTCAGAGCAGCCCCACGGCGGGTCTGTGCTGAGGAGGAGCCCGCACATCCCTCCCGGCCCGCACCCCTGCCCAACAGGCTCTTCAACTTCTGCTCCACGATTCCTTCCCCTCCTCCTTCCCCATCCCTCTGCCAGGAGGTGCGGCTGGGATCCTTCTCCAGCTGCCATCAGGCTGGATTTTCTGGGCGTGAAGAGCTTTTATATATGTATATTTATATATATATATTTTTTTTTTTTTTTTTTTTTTTTAAGATCTAAGGCCCCCGCCTATCTCCCCGCTTCTCCTGGGCCAGTTTGTTTAATCTAAGAGTAGGTGGCAGGAGCGGGGGATTTATGGGGTTATCAGCACAGAGCAGCATAAGCCAGCGCAGGCGGCTGGGAAGGCGAGAGCAGGCCCAAGAGCAGGCGGGAGCATCGCTCCGAGGGGACAGGTTGGCCCTTGTGCAACCCAGAGGTGGCTGCTGAGGACAGCCCGGCTCACGCTGTGGAGCAGAGGGAGCGATGAGGCTGGGGGAGGAGGGCCCGGCGCCTCAGCATCCATAGGGATGGAGAGGGGAGGAGGTTTTTCCTCCCCCCAGCTCCCTCCGTCGAGAGGCAGATGTGGCCCCTCCACCTCCGAACCGTGCAGAGATGTTCCCCCCGCCCCCGGCCGCGGGGAGCCCGGCAGCCCCTGCCCGCGTCCCCCCACTGATTCCTCCCTGCCTGGAAAGGTTTCTCCCTCAGCTGCTTCCTCTCCTCCATGGCAACCCAGCTGCTCCCTCCCTCCCTCCATGGCTCTGATGCGTGTGAGCAGGGCCGGAGCTGCTCCCGCCATGTGCCCGGCACGGTCCCACAAGGCTGGGAGCACGCCCGGGGCAGGTGCTGCCGAGCTGGGGGCATCGCAGGGAGCTGGGGCTGCTCTCGGCAACAGGGCTTGGTTGGGAAGGTGCTGGCATGGCAGAGGAGCATCCCCCATTTCCAGCATCCTCCTTCCCAACCCCCTCTGCCAGAGCCCCCCGAGTCCCCTGAGCTCTGGAGCCCCTGCAGAGAGCTCGGAGGTGCTGGAGGGAAGGGGTGGGATGAGGAAGGATGGGTGGGTGGGATGCCCAGGGGTGGGTGGGATGCCCAGGGGTGGGTGGGAGGTGCACGTGCTTTCCCCAGCACCAACAACTTTGCAGCTGCTGCTTTTGGGGGGGGTGGGGGAAGACCCAGCGGCACCCCCGTGCCATGGAGGGTCCCCTTGGCATTCCCAGCTGGAGCTGCTGTGGGCTCTGGTTCCTCCTCCAGGGGAGGAGAGCCCAGCAGGGTGGGGGCCGTGCTGGGCCCATCTGTTTCCAGCTGCGGGAGGGGGCACAGAGCAGCTCGAGGCTGCTCTGCCTCTGACAGAAATTGACTTAAAAAGAGACAAAATCGACAAAATCCCCGTCTCAGCCCGACCAGCAGCCGGCCCTTTGCTGGCCTAAATCTAAACCATACTTCTTTTTTTTCCTAAGAGACTCCTTGAAGGGCTCTGGGATGCTGTGAGTAATATTTTCGGGGTGTTTACACTACAGCATGGTTTCTGTCTCCCAAAAAAAAAAAAAAAAAGACTCCGAGGGTGGTTTTTGTTGTTGTTGTTTTGCACTCATGAGTCACTTCCAGAGGGGAGCAGGAGCTGACGCCTGTTTTTTGAAAAGGCTCAGAGGTCTGAGAGTGGCTCCTCAGGCTGCATGTGCTGCCCACACCCTCCCCAGTGAGGCTCAGTGTCCCAGGGGGCTCACTCAGCACCCTCTGCCCCCACAGCCCCGCCATCCCAGCTGTTCCAACACCAACAAATCGGGACCAGTTCCTCAAAACTGAGCATTGTTATCCCAGAGGTAGGAGGGTGCCTCCATCAGCACACACAGGCTGGGCACACAGCCTCGGAGCTGCCTCTGGGAAGCCTCACATCCCCGCCCTGGGCAGGTGTCCCCAGCATGGCCGTGGTCACCTCACCCGTGTGGGGTCACCACAAGCACCAGGGCTGTGGCAGCAATCCTGCTCCTTCCCACCCCGAGTCCATCCTGCCGCCTCCTGGGCTGGCAGCCGGGCACGGAGCCACCCCCACAGCTCTGGAAAAGCAGGTTTTCCCTGTGCCCCTGGGAAGCAGCGAGGTGGAGAGGGGAAGATGGAGCCTTTTCCTTGGTGGAATTGCTCCAAGAGCAAAGGGAGAGCTGCCCAGCCCTTGGGGACATGCACAGGGGAGGTGACAACCCGGTGTCCTCAGGTCGAGTGCCTGTCCCTAACCCCAGCTAGGCAGCAGGAGCAGGGGTGCAGCAGTGCTGAGGGTGGGGAGCAGGGCTGTGGGACCCCGAGCTCCTCTCCAGGGCCCTGGCACCCCCCTGGGGACACCCAAAGTCCCCAATGCCACCACTCACCCTTCCTCAACTTGCCGGTGCCAGCAGCACATCTGGGATTCCAGATTAAACCTGGAGCCACTCTCCTCTCCTCGAGGACAGGGCCCAGGCTCTGCAGGATGGGCAGGCCAAGCTGCTGCTCCCCAAATGCCTGAGGGGACCCCAGGAGATGGGTACTGGCCATGGGTGGCTGTGCCATGGGCTCGGGGCACAGCCAGGGCATTTTGCTGCCCAGCCCGTGCCAGGGGCACACAGGGGGCATCTCTGCTGCCCCAGGGTGAGGGCTGGGGGATGTCACAGCTGCCATGGCGAGCCAGAGCCGTGCCTGACTGACCTTCCTCCCTCCCGCTCCTCCTCACCGTGCTGGGACAGACGATGAGTGAATCCAGCGCCAAATCCAGCCAGCCCCTGGCCTCCAAGGGGGAGAAAGACGTGGCGGAGAAGAGGGGCCGAGGGCGGCCCAGGAAGAAGCCGCAGGTACGTGGGGTCCCCTATGAGAAAAGGGGGGACTGGGCACCCCCAGGGTATGGGGGCAGCAGGAACCCCCCCCACACCTTCACCCCAGGCTGGCGACACCCCCAATGCAGCCCTTTGGGCAGCCCCTCCCTCCCCAGGGCTCACCAGCAGCTCTGGAGCCCTTCCTGGGGGTCTCCAGAGCCCCCCCAGAGCTCCTGGCCCTGGCTGGGGGCTCTCCTGCCCCTCCCCAGGCCCTGCTGAACCTGCCTTTGCAGACAGGCTAATTAAAGCCCCATTAGCAAAAGCTGCTCAGAGAGATAAGATGCTGCTGGAGCCTTTATAGTACCAAACCCAGCTCAGCCCCCCCTGCTCCACCCGAGGCAGGTGGGGTTTGAGTACATCCTTTTCCTGTAGAAAAGGTGATTTGTGCCTTCCCTGACACTTCTTCCTCTGCTGCAGCACCAGCAGCAAGCGGGGCCTGGGCTGAGGGACCATGGGGATTGTCCAGCTGGGCTGAGTGGGTGATGCTGGGGGTGGAAAAGGTCACCTATGCCCAGCTGAAGGACGCACAGGAGCCTGTGCCTGGTGTCTGATCGCCAATCCCAGTGCGACCAGTGCTCCCAGTACCACATGGGAGCATCCCTGCCCTGGCAGGGTCTGCAGGGACTCCCAGGCTGCACTGGAAGCCACTCTGGGCATGCAAACCCCCTGTGCTCTCCCTCCAGCAGGAGCCCAGCGAGGCCCCGACCCCCAAGAGACCCCGTGGACGGCCGAAGGGCAGTAAAAACAAGGCCACCCCAAAGGGCAGGGTAGGTACCTGGGATGGGCTGCTGCAGCTGGGTGCTGCTACCACAGCAGGTCCTCTTTGAGCTCAGTTATGGACAATTCAAGGCACATCTGCCTCAGAGGTGGGGATGGGGGGAGGAATCTGGCCCAAGGAGGGTGGGGGAGCTGGGGGCCGTGTGTCAGCAGCAGGACACCCGAGATAAACCTGTTTGCAAAACGTGCGACTCACATCCTGCACCCACCTCGTGACTCAGGGGCATCCCAGGGCTGGGGGGGGCTCGGGGGGCTGGCAGCAGCACCCCAGGAGATGCCTCTGGGGTGATGAATCGCAGTGGGAGGACAGGGAACACTGCCCACCCCCGCCAGCATCCTGGGGACAGCCTGACCAAAATGCCTTTTTTGTTGTCCTGGCTCAGAAAGCTGCAGTCACACCAGGGAGGAAACCTCGAGGGCGACCCAAAAAATCGGTGAGCAGGCTTTTCCCTTCCCCATCCACCCTGGCAGGGCACTGGGCACTTTGGGGGCACAGCAGCTCCCCAGAGAGCCCCACAAGTGTGGGGTGGAGGCTGCCGGGTTGGAGGAGCTCCGAGCAGTTGAGCCAGCAGGACACTGCACTGGGTGGGCTCTGAAGCCTCCGGAGGTGTGGGTTTGAGGAATCCTGCCCACCCCACCTCCCCATGGGCCCAAGAGCAGCGCTGGCTGGCTGGTCCTGCCCTGGGGACGTGCTGGCACACGCCTGCCCAGGTCCCTGCACAGCATTCCTGCAGCCCACGGGTGCAGCCATCCCCTTCCTTCCCTGAGCTTCCCTCCTCCCTCCCATTTTTCCTCCTTTCCCCCTTGGTTTGCAGCTCAGGCGGGTGCCAGGTACCCGGACACTTTCATCTCCTTTCCCGGCCTGTCCCAGATTTTGCTCCTTTTCGCACTGAAATTCCTGGCAGAGCTGAGGGCTTGATGCCAGCCAGGGCTGCAAACCCGAGGTGCCATCCTGGGGCCTCCCGTGCCGGTGTCACAGTGCCGGGGGCTGTCTGGGGACCCCAGGCTGTGCAGCCATGCAGGGAGGTGTGGGAGGAGCCTGTCCCGTGCCAGCAGCGGGGCCGTGCCGGGACGCAATGTCCCGCTCTGGCAGGCGCGGTGGCGTTTTTGTGAATGGAGCGGGAGGAAGCGGGGGCTGCTGTGACTCAGGCTCACTCAGCCCTGAGTCATCGCCGCCTGCGGGGTCACAGCCGCCCACCCCGGCCTGGGGGCTGGACAGGGACACCCGGGGCTGGACAGGGACACCCAGGGCTGGACAGGGTCACCCAGGGCTGCCACCGCCCGCTCTGGTGCCCACTGGGGACCGCGGTCCCTCTCAGAGGTGAATTGGGGGAGTGGTCTCCCCTCCTCACTGTGAGCCCACCCGGGGGTTTCTCACCTGGGATTTACCTCCGAGCTGGGGTCAGGCACGGTCCTTGGACGCAGCTCAGTTTCCCCTGTTGCACAAGGGGTGTGATGTGCCTGGCCAGCCCTTGGCGCAGGGGCACCGGAGTGGGGCTGCGCTCCCTGACACCCCCCGGCCACGCTCCCTTGCCTTGCAGCAGCAGGACGAGGAGGAGGTGAACATTTCCCAGGAGTCATCCGAGGAGGAGCAGTGACACCTCCCGAACCGGCGCTACCTCATCGCCCGACAGCCCCGCAGCGGCCAGGGGAGGGGGGTGGGGAGAGACCCGCTGTGCCGCCCTGGCTTCCTCCTCCTCCTCCTCCCTCCTCCGCTCCCTCCTCACCCTCAGACAACGGCAGCACTGGAAAATGGCCCAACCCGGGCGGCCCCCGCAGCCCCCGCCCGGGGGGGGCACCGGCCCCAGCTCCCCCTCCCCAGCCCTGGGGTTCAGGGCAGCCCCACTGGAAAGGGGGATCATGGCAGAGAGCCGGGGCTGGCACCCCCCACCTTCGCTGCCCCCCATGCAGTGATCTCACCCCGCCTGAGTGGGTGCTGGCTGCCCCCCCCAGCACTGGGCTCTGCCCTGGGGCCTCTGCAGGGAAGAGATGGGGGGGCAGTGAAGATGAGACCCCCCCTCCCCCCCAAAATGCATTAGACCTTTGCTCTGGCCTGCTGCTACCCCGGGCAACCCCCTTGGTCCCCCCAGTCCTGGGTGACTGCACTGTGTGTGGGAGCAGCTCCCACAGCAAGGGAGCCCATCCCTGGGGTGCCCACCCCAAGGGGTGGCAGTCCCCAGGGGTGCCCGGGCACGGCTGGCTCTGGGCAGCCCTCTCCTCATAGGTTCTGGTATATATATATATTTTTTGTTGAGTACTTTTTTTCCTTTCATTCACAACTACCTCTGGATATTTAAGTTCCACTCTCTGAACTCACAGGCGTGCTGCTGCGCTGCCAGGGCACTGTGGGCTCGGTGGTTCCTGTTTTCGGGGTGTTGCTGGGGGCTGTGGGGTATTTTTTTTTTTTCCCCTTTTTTTTGGGCTTCATTTTTCTTTTTTTTTTTTAATTGTTATTTTGAGGTCTAGTTTGCTCTGCTGCTTCAAGGGATCGAGGCTGGCAGGGCAGAGGTGTGGGAGGACCATGGGATGTTCCCCCTGCCCCTCTGCCCCGGCACGACGGCTGCAGCGGGACCGGAGGTCGGTGCCGGGCGGCCCCGGCGGGAGAGAATCGGGGTTTGGTTTGGGTTTTTTTTTGGTTCACTGTTAACGACCTTTTGGGTTCCTATTTGCAGTTACTTGAATAAAACATTTTATGGATGTTTGTGACCCCTCTGTCCCAGGGCCCCCCGGGCTGGGTGGGGCAGGGCTGGCTCCTTCCTGGGGCATCTCCTCCACAGGGACATCCAGCCATCCACGGGGATGAGCTGCCGATGGAAACACAAACAGGCAGAGCCTTGCTGCCCCTCAAACTCCCACCCAAGGCCAGGAACCCCCAGCCCCACTCGGAGCCCCGGAACCAAGGCTGAGACACGTTTATTTACCCCATCTTCCCCCAGGCATCCCGTGCCAGCAGAACCTGCTGCTCCCTGCCAGTCTGCCAGCCCCAGTGCGCTCTCCTGGGCTTTCCAAGAGGCTGCTGGAGCAGTTCAAGCAAAAAAAAACCAAAAACCCAAAAATGGCAAAAAGAGGCACTGAGGTAGGAGATGTCCCATCCTGGTCAGTGCTCAGAGGTGGGGGCAGTGGCTGTGGCATCGTGGCACCAGTGTGGGCACGTCCTGCCCGTTCTGGGTGATGGAACCAGTGCTGCTCCTGTGCTCCCTTCCCTCCCACGGGCAGGATCCGGTCCCGGTGCTCCAGGCAGGGTCAGGCCCTCCAGTCCCTGCGCGGGGGCCAAGGGGGCGAGGGTCCCCCCCAGCCGGGCATCACCTGCAACACAGAGGGACACACCTGCAGCCCAGGGCATTGCAGCAGGTGGGGAAGGCACTGCCCACGCAGCCCAACCCTCCCAAAAACCTCAGCTTTACACCCAAAGCCCCGCTCCCTCGAGGTCGGACTCAGCGTTCTGGGCGGCCTTTCCCAACCTCAGTGATTCCCGGAGTTCCCTCGGGACAGGCACCTCACTTGCTGCTGCTGCTTCGATTTTCCGTGGAAAAACTGGATAAACGCCATCTCCCAGAACAGCGACTCACCTGAGCCTCCTCAGCCTCCACCAGCAGCTCCTGCTCCGACTCAGGCGGCTCCTCAGCCGGGTCGTAGCTGTACATGGGCAGCAGCCGGTGCCGCAGCCGGTCGGACCTGCCGGGGGTCTCTGGTGAGCGCTGAGCCCGCATCCCCCGCTGCCCCCGGCCCCGCGGCCCCGCTCACCTGCGCTTCTTCTTCACGTACATCACCTGCATCAAGGAAAGGCATCAGCGGCGCGGGGCTCCGCGCTGGGCTCGGCACCCCCGGAGCCCCCCCCAGCACTCACCGCGGCCAGGAGGGCGCCGAGGAGGGTGAGGAGGAGGAAGGGCCCCAGCACGGAGCCCACCAGCGAGTCCCCCGCCGCGCCCGGGGCCGTGGGGGCCGTGGCGTTGCTCATGGCCCAGCGCCGGCTCCTGCCCGCATCGGGGGGGGACGCGCCTGCCCGGCCCCACGGACGCGAGCTCTGCAAGCCACAGGCGGCCTTGGGAGTGACTCCCACCCCGGGAATGACCCGCACCCCGAGAACCCACCGCCCGGGAATAACCTACAGCCCGGTAATGACCCGCACCCCGGGAATTCACCGGCCGGGAATGACCCGCACCCCGAGAACCCACCGCCCGGGAATAACTCACCGCCTGGGAATGACCCCCACCCCGGGAATGACCCGCACCTCGGGAATTCACCGCCCGGAATGACCCACCGCCCGGGAATGACCAGCGCACAGGTAATAACCCACCTCCCGCCCGGTAATAACCAACTACCCGGTAATGATCCCCCTCCCGGTATCACCCCGTGGCGGATGGGGGGGGGGGGGGGGGGTCACCCCGCACCCCCCTCCCTGCAGAGCTGGGGCTGGGGGGGATAATCCGCCTCCACCAGCGGAAGGACCGGAAGGACCCCCGCACTGGGCTGTGCCCGGGACACCCTCGGACCCCGGACCCCCACCCCAATCCCCCCCTTTCCGCCTGGGCCGGTTCGGGATGTCCCGGGGTCCCCCCCGCCCCCCACTCCGGGGATCCCCGCGCGCGCGCCACGCCCCGCCCCGCCCACCTGCGCGCGCCGCCCGCACCCGGAACCCGCGCGGCGCGTGACGGGCGCTGGGCGGGGCCGAGCGCGCGCGCGGCAAGGGGCGGGGCGATGGGATAATGGGCGGGGCTTAGGGCGGGGCGGTGGCGGCGCGCGGCCGGCAGGGGGCAGCAAAGACCGGGCGGGGGGGGGCGGGAAAACGCGTGAGGAGAGAAAGGAAAACAGGGCCGAGAAACCCGGGGAAAACGGAAAAATGGGAACCAGGAGAGCCAGGAAGGGAAAAACCGGGAGAAAGGAAGAAAAGGCCCCTGAGGAGGGGCACAAGGAAAGGCGAGGGAAGGGGTGGGCGGATAGATGGAGGGAGGGATGGGGGAATTGCACACGTGGCCCAGCTGGGGTGTGGGTGAGAGAAGATGGATGGATGGATGGATGGATGGATGATGGATGGATGGATGGATGGATGGATGGATGGATGGATGGATGGATGGATGGATGGATGGATGGATGGATGGATGGATGGATGGATGGATATTTGGGTGTGGTGAGAGACAACCATCCCACAGGGCTGGGCATGGCCGGGTTTCAGGGGTGCCAGCAGCACGGGCAGGGTCACCCACATTGGGGACTGCTCTGGGGCTCCTGCTGTGGCCGCTCTCCCCCAGGCTGGACCCGTGGGGACTTTGGCAGGGGCTGTGACGGTGCCGGCAGTGTCACCCACAGCGGTGGCAGCGCCCCAGCCCTGATCCCGGCCGCAGGGCTAATCCGCTTTGCCCGCGGGGAGCAGATGGTCCCGCTAAGTGGGTCAGGCAGGAGCGGGGGACACCAAGGAGCACCAGGCCCCACTGCGCTTCCCATCAGCTACAAAAAATAATCATCAGGGGGAATGGGGTGAAAAAGAGGGGAATGGGGTGAAAGAGGGGCCTGGACATGGCGGGGTTGGGGGGACACAGCCCCTGGGCTGGCAGCAGGGCAGGGCTCAGCCCTGTGGAGCATCCAGAGCAGCAACTGGTCTGCAGCCTCTGGGATGAACTTGCCGGTGGCACAGCCAGTTGTACCCTGCCTGCACCTCTGCCTATACCAGTCCCTGCACTGCTGCCTCACCTCCTGCCCAGCCCATTCTGGGTTATTTTCCCCTCTCCAAACCAGAAACGGGCACCAGTTGTCCCGAGAGTGGCCAGCTGCTGTTGTTCCTGGTGTCCCATTGTCCCCAGGGGTCCCACTGGCCCCAGCAGCCCACGCTGACCCCACTCTTCCCAGCAGTGGCACTGGTCTCCTTCTGTGTTGACTCCCCCTGCCCCAGAGACCCCTCCCAAACCAGCCCCAGCCCTGTTCACCACTGCAATGGGGGAACCACAGAGTGGAACAGGACCCCCAGTTCCCCCCCAAGCCCAGCACTGACACCTTGGGAGCCTTCCATGCTGCCACCATCCACCGCTGCCCATCCCCTCCCAGCTGAACCCTGCTCCGCCAGGGCTAAAAATAAATCCATCAATTTCTAGGAAAGCTCCTTGGAGAGCATGAGCGAGTGGGAGCACATGGCCAGGAGGAGCATGCGTGCTCCAGGGGAAGCAGCATCCCTGGGAGGAGACCGGGGGCCACCAAGCCCCTCTATATGGCCAGAGCCAGCCCAGGACACCTGCAGCATCCCCAGATATTTTTTTTTACCGATCCACTGCTTCCCAGAGCACCCAGATGAGGGAAAAAGGGGAGTCAAAGCTGGGGCAGCACAGCACCTGCTCATCCCTGGAGAAATCTCCCCCTTGCTAACCTTGGGGTGGGGAAGGATGTCGGAGGGGCTGAGGGCAGCATCGCCACCTATCCTGGGGACAAGGCACCTTCTGCCCGGGGTGTACGGGCTGTCAGCCAGGGGGACAAAGCTGGAATAACAGCACAGGGTATTTATTTCTGCCCCAAACCCCGCTGTGAGCCATCACCCCCCTCCCCTGCGCTCCTCGGCCCCCAGCACATAATTGGGGACAGCTTTGCTGAGCCGCTAAGCTCCCGTTTAAGCAGCTGAGCGCAAGTGGCCGGATTTCCAGCCAGCGCATCCCTGCGGCTGCTCATCCGCCCAGAAAGGCCGGGGTGGGGGTGCCGCGGTCCCCGCGGGGGCACAGCCGCCCCGGCCCTGCCCGCTCAGGCATTAACGCCGCCGTCAGCCCGGATTAATTCTGCCCTGGGCTCCCGCCGCAGCTGCAGCGCGGGGCTGGGGCGCACCAGCCCCGTGTGTGCTGCGGGAGGAGCCCGGACACATGGGATCCCAAAGGGAATTTGCAAAGGCTCGCTTGGGGATGGGTCTCCGCACCAGGACAGGTTTGTTGTGCAGGGACATGAGGGAGATGGCCTTGCTGTGGCCAGGCAGGCAGCCCCGGTGGCACTACATAGTGCTGATGCTCTCGGTGCAGGCTCCAGCCAGCCTCTCCCGCATTTATTTTGTGGGAAGGATTTTGTGAAAGAGATGGGAGCACATTCAGAGGCTCCTCGAGGCTCTCTCCTTAAAATGCCCTTTTATTGCAGGGTGCATGCCCCATCAGTGAGCCCATTTCAACATCAGGCTCTTAGTGACACCCCTCCAGTTCCTCTTCCAGGCTGTGGCTGTCCCAAGGCACTGCAGGCAGAGCTTTCTCCTTGGGTGACACTTGCCCAATCTCCGAGTTCACCCACGATGGAGAGACCAGGCAGGAGGCAGAGCCGTGTGAAATACTGGCGTTTTTATTGGTTGGCACTAGATTACAGCCCACACTCTTGGCAAACTGGCACCCACCGATTTTATTTTTTCAATTTTTCACTCTTTTTAAAGACAGTGACGGCCTCCCTCTCACACATAACAGAGGAAGCCCCTCGTTGCTGCTCCTGCAGGTGGGGGTGAGGTCGAAGGTACCAGCTCAGACACAAACCAGACAAACCCTCACAGCTCTGACCAACCATGGAGAGTCCTTGTTTTGGGGAGGAATGGAGAAGCCTCAGGCAAACACGCCTATGGACAGGAGGCTGGACAATGGACCCTGGTCATTCATCCCTCAGCTGGGTCTGGGGTCCCTTCTCCTGATTTGGGGGGGACTGCCAAGAGCCGCCCACGTACACAGAGCTCATGGAAGGACTGAGCAGCAAATGCAAAGTGATCATTCCAGATTTTCTGATTTAATAAATATAAAATAGGACACACAGAAAATTCAACAAACACTCTCAGACCTCCCCAGGTTTCTGAGGCAATTCTAGAGCAAATTCATCAAATATAACATCAAAATTCCCATCTTCCCACTAAAAAAATAAACCAAACCAAAAACAACAAAAAATGAACCTCTATGGACTAGCACCAAAGAGAGATTTATAAATCTCCTAAATACCACTTCAGTCCAGTTCAGTTTCTTTTTCACCAGCGCCACGTCAGTTCTGTACAGACCTCTACCACTACCCCAGCACAGCACTGCAGGATCTCCACAGCCCAGAGCAGCTGGATTAGTTCATTCCAAGGTTAGGAAAATGAGGATCCCACCCTGTGCGTGTCAGGGGCTCAGGGAGCAGCTGAGGGACACCCCAGCCATGAGCTCACCACGTCCCTGAAGGGCTGCAGCCACCAGATGATGCCATTACTGAGGAGAATGGAGCGAGGAGGGAAAACCCAGCCTGGGAGCAAGAGCAGAGCAGGCAGAGGGAAAAGCTCCTCACAGTGCCACAGTCACTGCTTGGGGCAGGTCTGCCTGAAGATGCAGCTCCATCCCCCCCAGCACAGGCTCCACTTGGGAGGGTAAAACTCCAAACCAAGCCCTCACCGAGCCCCAGCGCTTCCTGTACGCTCTGCACAGGGATGGATGCTGCATCTGGCTGCGTGAAAACACCAACAGGTTGATTTGGGATGAAACAGAGAGAACAGGCAGGAAACCTACAGCTCTGGTACAAGGGGCACTCGCTGGACCTGTGCAGCCTCCAGGATTTTGATCCCTGCTCGCTGTGGAATGCTGAACACAGCTTCTGCATGGAAAAGCTGAGGCAAAGGCCCAAAGCCTCTGCTAGATCCGGGAAGGGAACTGAGGATTCCTGACATTCCCTACCCACATTTTTAGCCACTGAATACTTTGCGGCCACACAAGGGAAAAAGCAACACTTGCAGATTCCAACCCCTTTTCAATTTTTCCCTTTACAGAGTTTGCTTTAAGGCACATTCCAGCTCAGGCTGAACGAGCTGCCTCAGTGCTGCACAGGAGAGTAGGGAAGAGCTCACAGCATCCACCTACACAGGAACAGAGCTGGTGGGAATGCTGATACTGCTGCTCCTTCCAGCCTCAAACCCAGCTCCCACCTTCCCCCCAGCACCAGGGCAGACAGCAGCAGGTTCGGGTGAGGGACCCTGAAGTGCAGCCCCCTTCCCTCGGCTGGGTGATGAAGAGCAGCCCCTCCTCACCTCACACCCCAAACCAACATTCAAGACCTGCCAGGAGGGGGGACCAGAGGGCTGCTGCACCTCGCTGGCTGTCTGGGGACACCCTCTGCTGTACCCAGCTCCAGCAGTGCCCAGAGAGCACAGCCAGGCTGAGAGCCAGCTGAGAACTGCTCCCAGGGGATGCTGACACACAGAGTGACACCCCACATAAGGGTCAGGCCAGCTGAGGTAAGAATCCCACTATCCCACACTACCAGCTCGGAGCAGCACCAGTTTTAGCACAGCTGGGACTCAGTGGCCCCAGCAGAGAGAGCGAGCAGCACTGTCCAGGCTGCAGAACCAGAGCCACCCTCCCACAGCTCCCCCGGGCCTCTCACAGACAGGGCAACGCTCAGTCCCAAATCAATTAACACCAGTTTAGATAAAACCACTCCAACTGCTGGGGGTGCAGCTGTACGAGCTCTAGAGAGAACCTCAGATGCTGAGGAAGATGGGAATTGTGTGGTGCAGGGAGCAGTTCAGGGAGCACAGGGCTCAGGCCTGCTCTGAAATCTGCATCTCTTCCATCAAGGCTATTCCTGCCCCAGGAGCCATTTCCAGTTACAAGGCATAACATCAGCCACTCCGTGGTAACAGCATCAATCCATGCCACATTAAAACACTTTCTTGGCACAATTTATTTTTTCTGACCCAAACAAATAAGCCATTAGCAAGTCATTAACAATATTCTACCCTAAACTGTCAGTTTAACAGCCCTGTAAAAACATTTTTAGTTTAAAAACAAAAGTGTGCATGCTGCTGATATTAAAACTGCAGTTACTCTTTCAGGAGTACCAGCTGTTTTGTTGCAAAGCATTTCCAACATACTAATCTGTACAGTAGAGACCAAGACTCGTTGAAGGCAGTAGATGGCTGTGTCAGGTGCCTCGCAGGGCACGGGGACAGCAACTCTGGGAATTTCTTGGACACTTCCAGATAGAATATTCAAGCCCTTTTGAGAGTTTGGTTCAGGCTGACCAGCACATAGTGAGAAAGGATTGTACATTCGTCTCTAAGTTGAAGTGAGCTGAACTGGTGTAATTTGGGCTCAATTCCAGACGCTTGGGTTTGAGCTACTCCTTGAATAATGGGCTGTTCCTTACGCGTGGTTTTCCATGTCAGCGATCACTGGCACTGCTTTTGGCCTTGCTACTCCACACCGATGAAAGCAGGGAGAACAAGGAAAGGAACAGAAAAGGATCTTAAAATGAACAGCTTCTTGCCAAACCAGCAAGGATACCATTCCCCCTTGTCCCAGGCTCCATGGATATTTCTATCAGATTTTCATATTGTAAGCGCTTCTCAGGAAGAGAGAAAACTCCAGAACAGTGAGTGTTTATTAGAATATTTTTTTGTTAAATAAAGAGCAGGAAAAAAAAAAGGAAAAAAAAAAAGTACTGCAGATTTAATTTCACATCTTGGCTCTGCTCTGACAAAGGAGAAGTTACTGAACTCAGCAACCACTTCTTGTCCCAAGCCAGGGATTAATTAATGCCCCTCCCAAAACTTGTACCTGTCCCAACCCACCCCCCCAACCCCAACCCTTCCCCCATTTTATTTCCCAACTAGACAACACTGTTGGCAAATCAAGACAGCATGAAACTTACAGCAATAAAACAACAAACCCCCAAGTGAAGTGTGCCGGCGGCGCATCGGGGAGCTCTCCTGTGCTGCTCCCCCGGGAATGCTGCCTGCAGGAGGCAGCTGTACCTTTCACGGAGGGCACACTTCAAGCACGCTCCACGGTGCGACCGTAAGTGCTGCAGAACCACAGGACAAGAGACTCAACACCTGAATTTTCCCCCCGGGACTTCTCTTCGGGGACGCGCGCGCGGTTCGGTGAGCGCGGTCCCACGCTCAGCACAAACCCCAAGTGTCCAGTTCAGCACGGCGTAAGGCATGTGGACAAGAGAGACACGAGCAGGACGCAGCGGGAGCAGGGACAGCGTTGCTGAGCCTCACTGCAGTTTGTCCGTCCGACCCCCCCTGCAGCCCCGATCCCAGCGCAGCCGGCGCGACCCGGGCGCTATTGCAGCGTTGCTGAGGCTGTTTGGTTTTGGCCAGCGGCTCCAGACCAGCTCCGTGTGGTTTCCCTCAGATGGAAATGCAGAAACGTCGGTGGAAGCTGCCGGAAAAGCCGCAGGGATGTCTGCAGGTGATGCGAACTCTGCCCTCAACTTCAAGTGTCACTGTACTAATCGGGAGATACCGGTTGGGGAGTAAACTGGCCTAGCCACTAGCACTGTCACAGAATGTGTGTTTTTAAAAAACAGAACAAAAGGCAAACAGATTAATTATGAACCCTTCTTTTCAGAAGCAGACCAGGATTAAAAAAAAAAAAACAAAACTCCCGCAAAATTAAAATGTTAGATGCTCCATCTAAAAAAAAGTTTATACAGATGTGCTGCGAGTAATCCCCACACGGGTCTGAGCAGCACCTTACAGTACAGACTAAGACTTGAAGAGCTGATCTCACATTGGAAGTCTTTTAATTAAAAAAAAAAAAAAAAAAAAAAAGTGGCTCTGGCTGGGGTGACACGAAGGGGACACTTGGGACACTTCAGAGCACAAGGCAGATGCGGGGCTGGCAGCCTCCAGGCCGTGGAGCGGAGTACCGGGAAAGGGGCACTTCATGCACAAAATGTATCTTACAAAATACAGATCCAAAATTAAAAAAAAAAAAAAAAAAAAAAAAAGCAAAAAAAGCCAACAACAACAAAAAAAAAAAATCATCCCACCTTGCACTAAATCGCAGCACTCTGAACACTTGCTCTGCCCCATGCCTGGTGTGAGGGAGGAGGCATGGAAACGGGGAGGGGAGGGAAATCCAGGTCTCAGTCTGCTTTAGGGAATTGCTCTGGCAGGGACCTCGTCATCATCTGATGTCGGACACGGAGCTCTCGGAGTACGGCGTGCTCATCACCGGGGTGCCGTTGTTGGCCAGACAGCCTTGCCTCAAGGTCTCAAAATACGAGGCCTGCACTGGTTTATGATACTGCAGAACTTTTATGGCATCCTCTATCTTAAACCATTCCCTTTTCCTTCCTGGGGGCAAAGAGAGAAATCAGTAGATGCAACAGAATGATGTTGTCTGATCTCAAGGGCCTCCCCCTCCAACTCCACACTGACAGCTCCCCATCCCCAGGGACAGGTGTTTTTTTAGGGCAGGACATCCCCTGTCTCGCATTTCTTAATTAAAAAAACATTATTTTGCTATTTCTGCAATTTCTAGTCAAGCCAGATGCTTATTTTAAGACAACTCACAACACACACACACGAAGCACCACCCAATTTCCATCAGTTTGCAAGTGGACTTCAGTTTCCTGTGGACAGCTCTCAGTTCTTACTCTTTCCATAAAAAGCCTGAGGGGAGTCATGTTCCATTTGCTGCAGTGCAGTCACACACCTTGTGGCAACAACAGGTTCATTTTCACTTGGGAATCCAATTGAAACACAAAGGTTTCAAAGGTAACAGGGAATGATTAACCCACACTGCTCACATGTATTTCCTCTAGAATCAGACAGACAGTTCTTCATCTTTGCTTGGTACCATCCAGTGCAAGAATTAAACACAAAATTGCTGCAGAGGCAGCTGGACACTCACTTGGCTTCTCCTGGGCCACAGAGGTGACAAATCCTCAATTTCACCACAATTTTTTTTTCCCAAGCAACCAAAGGACACAGCACTGCAACTTTTCCCAATGACACTCACACAGACTCCAGGTCCCAGAGGGATGCTGAGCTGACCTGTGGTTTGTTTCCATCAGTTAATGCAGCATGCACCAAGCTTACCAATATTGACAGAGTCCTCCCAGTCCTCCAACACTTCGGTGACGATGAGTACGTAAACATAAGTCCTGTGCTTCCTGTCCCGGTTCTGGAAGGCAAAGGGGACAGAGTAACCACCAACCAACAGCAACAACAAACCTTCCTAGGCAGGAGGGCACTGGGCTGCTGCAAGGTGCAAACTGCCCACCTTGGGTGCAGCTCCTCCCACAGCACAGCTCATTCCTAGCTGCTAAAAACCGCTTTAAATTTTAAATTTTTAAATCAGAGAGGTCTGAAAGTGTTGACAGGGACACCCAAAAGTGCAGTTCCTGATCTGTGGAGCAGTGGCTTGTGGACTGATGTGCTTACAATTTAGTTTTTCAGCTGGGAAGGTTTTGACCTGTTTTACATGAGTTTGAAGGTGCCAGTGCCAGAAGAGCAGCAAGAGGAGCTGTGTCTGGTCACACAGCTGTGCCAGGTGTGGCTGTGAGTGCCACAAATGAAGGGGGGACCCCACTCCCCAGCTTTTGGCAGCACCAAGAATATTCAGCCACACCAGTTATCACCAGTGATTTCACTGAAGTGCCCATTGCAAAGATCAGAATTGCTGAGCAGGTGTGTTTTTATTTACCAGCAAGGCTCACTCCACAACCCTGCAGAGCCATTGTTACTCCAAGATGATTTTTTGCAACAAAATTTCAGCGTCCATGTCTGAAACTTACCTCAAAAATTCCCACTAATCTTCCTAACGTCCCTTTCACTCCGGCCTAGGGAAGTTCAAAGAGAAAAGAAACATGCTTTAACAACAGCTCTGTACGTGTTTCCTACTTGTTGTGCAGGACCAGTTCCTTTAGGACAGGAAGCAAACGCTCTAAAATTCTGCTTGTGTTAAACCAACACATTCACAAGGCAAAAAACAGAAATGTATCCTGAGTGCTCAACATCCAAGCATTCCCAGGGGTTTTTTTCTCTTGTTTTCCTACATTCAAACAATTTTGAATTCAATCTGGAGGAAGAAGAAATATTTGAGGAGTTACTCCTTGCATACCAATACAGTCCTCGTGACCAGAATCTCCTCTGAAGGTTATTACAGCCTGAGCAAGGAGAATATTGGCTTTGGGGTTTGGCAATTTTACCCCCTCAAAATCAAAATTTAAGGAAATAATGTATGTGTAAGACATTGACTTACACCCCCAAGAGTGATGTGAAAGCTCCCAGGTATTTCAGGGGTGTCCTGCACACACCTGAAAGAAGCCAATATAAACACAAAATGCTGTGATGGGGCCCTGGCAGCAGGAACTAGAGAGGTTTGGATATAACACAAAGGGCAGATGCACACTGAAATAGAGCTCTTGAATCAAGCAGAGACACAAATTAAGAGATCTAAGCAACAGTTTTGTCTGTTTGAACACTACCAAGGATGTACCACCCCATCACATTTGGTGTCCCCCTTTGGCACCTCTCTGCTGGCTCCCTCCCCACCCTCCTCAGCTCTCTGTGCAAAATCCCAGCCCGCTCTCCTGCCCTTGCTTTATATTCCCTCTGTTTTATGACTGTAAATGGTTGGAACTCAAGTGCTACAGACAAGATGAGATCTTGCTCCATGATTTAACAGGTCTGAACCAACCCACACAGCCTGGCACACGACCCAGCCACAACTGGGAGGTAGAGTCGGCTCCGTCTCCAGCAGCTGGAACACATCCCATGAACAGCCCAGGGAAATTGTGCCTCTTGCAGATGGGATACAGAGATATGATTATGCCAGGCTTCTTTTTTTAAAACAAACAATGCTTGAGTCTCATTAATGCTAAGACAAATTCTCTGTCCCACTGACCAGCTGATGCACAGTCTCGTGCTGTCAGAAAGGAAGAACTTTCTTTAGCGAGACAATTTTCCTGGTTAAGTTCCAGCCTTGTGCATGAACAGGTACCAGAGAATCCAGCCAGAGAGCACCTCACTCCTGCTGCCAGGCTGCTGATGTGGAACTGCCCCAGGAGCAAAGGGTTTGGAGCTCCCTCACTAAGCAGAAATCTGGAAATCCTTTTGGTAACACACTCACTGAGCTCCACTTCTAGGAAGTGAATCAACTGAATCTCCCATTTCATTTTTGGACACAAGCTTTATTGTCTCACCAGTATTTGTGACATCCTGCTGGGCCCAGAGGTGCCTTGGTGCCTGTGACTCTGGAGCTATTTCTGGAGCGAGCAGCAGCTCCATGGAGGAGCAGCAATTCCGTGCAGGTCGGTGCCCGCTGACCTTTGAGGATTCCACCTCCTCTGCCAACCCTGCTGACCTGGCCTCAGCCCTCTCCCAAGGCATCTGGAATGTAAATGCTTCAAATGCATTTCCCTCAAGGAACTCCTTCAGCACTGGGATTTATTTTTAGCTCGGCCGTGTTCAACAGGCAGCAGAAACACAGGGAGGAACTGGAGGCTTCCACCTTCACAACATACGGACATGAATGCATTAGAAGGTGAAGCAGAATCAAATATTTCTGGAAAATAACTGTCTTTAACCAATGCTTCACTGGTTTCTGGAAAAGGTTGTTGAATTTCTGCTCTCCCTACCTGTAGGCACTGAATCAGATGCCAGGGATTTTGTTGTGATGGTTTAGTGAACTCTCAAGTCTGACTAGAAATAAATTTATCACCAGGCAACTGGCCAACCTGGAGACGAAGGATGAATCTGCTCAAGCAGCCTCCCAGGCAGTTTATCCCAGCTCTAGAACTGTGCTGGAAGTAGCAGAGGGAGGTGAGGAGCCCTTCCTTCTGTGCTGGTAAAGAGAGATGATGGAAAAAATGCTTCAAACCAGGATCCTCCTGCTCTGTCCTGCCTGGTCTTATTTGCCCAAAAAGGCACAAAAAACGATGCCAAGACAAACCTGTCTTGTAGGGAAATCACGTTGAATTATCATCACACAACTGGAGAAAGCTCTAAGCTTTGCTTCACACACAAACTTCTCATGTGCAGTTGTAAATGGCAACATAAAAGAATGGTTTGGTTAAGAAAACCCCATTGGGTTGATTTTATAAAGCAAGTTCTTACCAGAGCCTGCAAAACACATCAGCCACTGCTCCTGGGGGCCAATGCCTCTCTCAGCCTGTTTTCCAGGTACAGTGGATTTTAAAGACAACATACAGGACACCCAACACCAACAGGATTGTCATGCACCTGTTTTTGATGGAGCACTGAATTCCCACACCAGCAGGAGAGTTGGTCTCTGTACAATGGCACAAACAAGCATGGAAGTGGAATTCACAGCCTCACACAAATTTCTAACATAGAAGCTGCCCAAGACACCTGAGAAAATAACCTACAGCTGTTATCACTAACAAGTCAAGCTTGGTAACCAGCAAGGGAACTGCCAGGCTCCTCTCTGGGCAAGCTCCCCATCTCCTCCTTTCATATGGGCAACAAAATTTTCTTGAAGAGTTAAAGCACAGTCCCAGGCTCACCCAGGACTGCAGCAGGGACTGAATCTTAATTTGCAGCAGATGACTCAGGAATTTTCTCCTCGATAGTAAATTAATGGGTGAGACCAGTGAGTGAGGCAGAGGCAGCACAATTGATTTTGTGCCCCTCTAAGCACTGGAAGTGCTGCAATCCTCCAAGTACATGGAGAATCCCAGGAGGATCCCAGGAGGATGATACTGAACCCATCAGCAGGGGTGGGAGAGCACCAGCACCAACTGCAGGTGTGGAAACAAAGCAAGGGAATCACAGGAAAGGATTCCCTGGGACAGGCACACTCAGGTACAAGAGGACACACAGAGCCAGCAAAATGAGCTTTTCCCCTGCTCTGCTGATCTAAACCAGTGTCCAGGTTTCAGAGGAGGAGGAAAAGGCAGCTCTGGCAAGAGCACATCAGCCACAGGCACTGCCAGAGCCAGCTGCCTGCCCAGCACACGCTTCAAACCCCCAGTGCACCCAGAGGGGTGGGCTGGGAGCTCAGGACAAGGAACAAAAACCTGGAGGAAATGAAGCTTTACTAGTTCTGCTGCTCATGGAACAACTTGTTTTAATAAAGAAAAATTACTGAAGCCATCCAAGAACAGCAGGTTCAGGTTTCAAAGCTGAAAATAAGTTGGGGTCAGATGCAAAAAGCAGCCTGCAGCAACACCATCTGTTCCTCGGGACAGCTTTTATTTCCTTCCATCTGAGCTAAGGAAAATGTGGGTTGGAATTTCAGCTATTTTACTTTGCTCTATTAGGCTCAAAGCCTGCATCTACTACAGATTACTGCTGGGCAAGAGAACTGTGGTGGAACACCCAAATCTTTGCTCTAAGACCTGCACTACTGAAGGTGCAAATCCCACCCAGGAGGGCTGTGGACATGTTTGGAGGATGCTGATTCCAGGCCAGCTGGGCAAACTCTGCCGTCTCAGAGAGGGTCAGACTCATTCATCTCATTTAGTACTGCATGACACCTTTATTTGCTTCTACAGTTGTGAAATAGAAATGAAATTCCATATCAGAATGAAGAATTTTCAGGTACTGCAATAATTTTGGTGAAGTCTGAGTACACAGGGTAAGGGGCAGTGACTTTGAGCCACCTCTTGCACTGGGTATGACCAACTAGAGGGGTTCAAAGGCCATCACCTCATCATTCAGCTGTGGGGCCAGCAGTACTTTAAAAAAAAAATCTTCCTATTTTAGCACTGAAAGATATTGATATCTGTGTCCTAAATCACTAACAAAATACACAAAACAGGAAAGATTATCTACAAAGCATGTTTAGAAGAGGGGGAAAAAAAAGTTCCAGCAACCAGATCAAAGTACTGCCGTGATGGACTATTCTTGATATTGGCACCAATTGCCTGTTTGATCACAGATCAAGCACAGATTATCTGGTTTTTGACTCCCATGAAAAAAAGAACAACCAATGCTCCTGCAGTGTTATAAAATTTGACATTTACTAGGTATTTAAAGGTCAGGATGTGAAGAATGCTCTAAGTGAAAAAGGAACTGGTGCTGAGTGTCACAGATGAGTGTGGAGGCTTTTTTCAAAGTCACTCTATAATAAGTTTAAGGCATCTATTTCTAAACCATGATGTTCACCAGTTGCTCAGATCCATAAAAACCCCTCATTCCTAAGCAAAGAACACACTCCATGAGCACCACGACCTGTTTGAAAAGGGGCACACACCTTCCACAAGGTGAACTTTAGAGCACAGGTGGAGTCCCCATCTCTGTAGGACTGACTACAGCACTTCTCAGCAACCTGCCAAAAATAAGAGGTTTCTTCTGAAGAGGCAGCTCTGCCCCAGAGATGCTGGGTGTCTGCTGTCACTCTGCACAAACAATGCCCAACAACTCCAGTCACTTCCAATTCCATGCAGACAACAGGGAGCATGACAAGTGTGGGTACCTGTCTACTTTAATACTTGTGCTGGTACAGACTAATAGAGATAAGGACTACCTCAAACTAGGACAAGGACTTGAACTCAAACTGGGACAGAGGGATCACAGCCTTCACTCAGAATCAACATTTCATTTTTGGAACAGAAAGAGGGAAAAGTTAGGTAACTTTAGATGACAATTATTTCTGCAATAACTTGGATAAACCCAAATACATAGACAGTAAAATTAAAACAGTGAATGCAGAAGTTAAATTGTTCATTTAGGGAAGCATGTTTTGGAAAAAAAATGCACACCATGCAAAAGAGAATGAATTGGGAAGAGATAGTCTATTGTCATCCTCAAAAGCCACAAGAAACAGGAATGGTCACAAGTTCTTACAGCTCTTCCAACCAGCTCTTATTAAAAATTGGAAAAGGCATACCAAAGTCAAGGAAAGAAACCCCACACATTTCTCCCACAGATTTGAGCAGCATTGCTCATTGCCATGGGGGAAACTGGATTTTCCCTCTCCCACCTCAAGCAACAAACTGGAACTTCTCAGTTAACCTGTGTCCCCATGACTGGCTGTCCCAGGAGAGAAGCAAAGACCTCAAACCTACTCAGAAATCAGCCTCAGCTCCAAATGACCCCAGAACACCTGGATTCACATGGGAGAGAGAGCAAGGACTCCCAGCAGCTTCCTGAAACCCTTCCTGCCAAACTGACAGCAATGAACTGGGAAGATGGGTACTCCTGTCTTTCCCAACACTCCTGCTGTGCTCCAACAACATCCCCCCTGCACCCAGCAAACAGCCCCAGGCAGCTCGAGGCCAGGGATGTGGGGATAATTCTGTGTGCAGAGCCTCAGCAGCAGCACGTGAGCACAGCCCAAAGGGGGAAGGCCTCGCACCCCTAAAGCTCTGCCAGCACCACTGGCAGCTGCAGGGTGCTCATGTCAGCCAGCTCTGTGTCAGCTCCTCCACCTGCAGCACCCACCCAAGGCTGGGGGCGCCCAGGTGAGCCAGGGGTGAGCCAGGGGTGCCCAGGTGCTCCCAGTGCCCCGAGCTGCTGCCGTTCCGCGCCGGGAGCAGCCGGGCAGAGGTGCCTCGCTGGGCAGAGCTCACCCCAGCCAGGCTGCCAGGGCTTGAGTTACACTGGCAGCGGGCAGGGCTCCACGTGAGCAGGGAACACCAGCCGAGGAGCGGGATTATCTCAGCCAGCCCAAACCAGTTCCTGCGCGGCCGCAGCCGTGCCAGGGCTCCCTTCCAGGCAGCGCTGTCATGGAAAGAGCGCGGCTCTCCCGGGGCGCCGCTGCCTGCGCAGGGAGTGCCCCTGCACATTTATTTTAAGGGTTGAGAGGCAAAGCTCCGCACCTCCTGAATGAACCCTGGACTTCTGTATCAAATCGCCTCATTATTAATAATGCTTGGGCTGAAAAGCAGGAGTCTGCAGCTAAAAATATTTCTATTGTTCTGGTTACACTCACTTTGGCTTGTAAAGCTGTTGAAAGGTTGCCGAGTTACTGGAAAAGCAGGAGCTGGGTTACAAGCTGGAAATAAAATTTGCAAGCAGCAATTCCCAGTATTAGAGGGACCTAAAGAGACTTAAAAAAATAAACTTTGACTGTGTAATCTCTTTCTGATAAACTGCTAGATTATTAAAACATCCAAAGAGAAACATGCAACTTGAGATCTGCCACATTTGGTTAGTCCAACAGTCTGAATATTCAGAGTTGAGTTAGACAGCAGCACGCACTTCCAAATAATTCAGGAAAAAAACCTGCATAGACCAGATAATTCAAAAAAGCAGCTACAGGAGAAGCTTCTTCCCAAGTCCCATCAATTAGCTCTTGCTTTCTGTTCTGCACAGAGCCCAAAGATTTATAACCCTCTCAAAAGCATTTTTAATCCTGCCTTATGTAACTGTGAACCTACTTGGCCCTTCCATCTATAATCACACAGTCATTTCTGAACCTAAGCATCTCCCCAGTTGGTTAATATTCAGAAGCAAATTCTAAAGACATGTTTTACATACA
Organism: Molothrus aeneus; assembly: GCF_037042795.1. Taxonomy (NCBI): domain Eukaryota; kingdom Metazoa; phylum Chordata; class Aves; order Passeriformes; family Icteridae; genus Molothrus; species Molothrus aeneus. The sequence goes on along the minus strand of NC_089669.1, from coordinate 1,914,509 downwards.
CTGCAGTCAACTGCTATTTACTGCCTTTACACTTCTTATGAAGAAAAAAATTGTTCTTCCAGCAGCTTTAAGAGAAAAATGTGCCTTCTCCCTACAGCCCATTGATCTGTGTTTGATCTGCTGTTTGATCTCCTTCCTGAAAGAGCTTCAAGCAAAAAAGAGAAAAAAAACCAACCAACCCATGCACACTATAGGAACTGCTGCTGGTAACTTATGGCCAATTTCACTTATTCACATAAACCTCACTATGTATTCTAAACCAAAAACATACTTAGGTTCCTATATTTTGATTGCTTTTAGTGGCTCCTAGGGGTTTATTTCTACCTTGTACCCAAGTACTAGACAGGTCCACAAAGGCACAGCTGAATTTTGAAGCTCTCTTACAGAGAAAACGAAGCAGAGACTATATATACACTGAAGTGACTAGAGCTGAACTTTATTTTCAGTTAAAGGTATCAGGCAAGGACAAGCTCATTCCAACTGAGAGGTTTAATTACATTCCCATGTTCTCTTATTTAGGACTCCGTTTTCCTCCCACGTGGAATGGGGATATCACCAGTGACCCTGCCTGCCTCTCCACCTCAAGGAGAAGAAGGAAGAGTGATGAAAACAAACCCAGAGAAGCCGGGCTGCCAGGGCAGGGTGAAGGCACTCACCTCCTCACACACCTCGCGCACGGCGGCCACGCCGGGCTCCTCCTCGGGCTCCATGCCACCCCCGGGGACAATCCATCGGTCTGGATGGCGACTACTGCTCACCAGCAGCACCTGTGGGGAGCAGAGACAGCTGATGGGCACCCCAAGAGAGTGTCTTCTTTGTGCCTCACACACCCCCAGACACCACCCACCCAAGGCAGGGCCTTGCCACTGCTCACTTCTCCCTCAGCCCCATCCACACAGCCGTGGAAATTCCAGCAGCAGTGACACCGAGGCGCTCCCACACTCTGTGTTCCCTCAGCCACTGCCTCTCCCTGCTCTGATGCATTGCAGGAAAAACTGTCCTTGCACACCAAAACACTCATTAGCACTGGGCACAGCATCACCCACAGTGTGAGTTCACTGCAGAGTCCTCCCAGCTCGGGATACACCTCAGGTAACAACACAAGTGCACAGATACTGCTCAGCACCTCCACCCCTTGCAGAAGTACCTCCATTTAATTCTCCTGGTGCCTTTGGCCCTGCCTGTCCCTGCAGTTCTGTCACTAACAACACATCCACGTCCAGGAACTCCTACTGCACTATTTATGTGCAATTGTCTGAGCACAGATTCTCAGCCCCACTGTTTGTCACTTCTTTTGCAGTAGGCACTGAGGATTCAGCTCTGGAACCAGCACTTGGCTACTTTTGGTTTAGAGGAGGTTGTTTAATGAGGTAAAAGCAAAATAAAAGCCTATATTAAACCTATTAAACTAAAAACCCCCTAGGAAAAGGCTGCACGGAAGGACAGACTTTTGTGAATGAGAAAAATGGTTCATCCCTCTTCCCAGGAGGGATTTACCATATACACATGTTTTGTGGCAGGTTTTCTTGAAACAGTATTTTTTATTCCAGGGTAATTCTGCTCTGTAGAAGTTCAGGTTCTGATTTGCCACCTCCCAGCAAGACAAACTCTAAGTAACACTCTCAACTGACTACAGACTGTCCCAAAGAACAGCGAGACGCTGAGCTTATTAAATCTACTTGCAATATACCCATGAGCAGAGATGGAAACTTAAAACAACACTAATACTGTTGTCCAGCTCTCTAAACAAAGCTGGTTCATTGGAGTCATCCTGCTGTACTTCATCATTTCACAGGCACAAAGCTCAGAGCCAAAGCGACTTGCTCCAGAAACTTTCCAACATACCAGTCCAATTAGGTTCCAGGCCAGCTGTAACAGTGTCAGACATTTGGGAGTTACACTGTGGAGACACTGAAATCCCAGGCTTTACTGGGGAAACAGTGATTTGCCAGTAGGATATGAAAAGATTTGCACTAATTACCCAAAGGAATCTACCTACAGAACTCAAACTGCCAAAACAAAAACAAGCACAAGATTTCCAGGATTTTTCAGTTGGTTTATCTTGAAAATTCTCTGACCAAACTGATAATGGAAACAAATGAAGGTGCATGAGCCACCTCAGTTCCACAATTCCAAGTGGGATGGTGCCTGCCCCATCCTCTGGGCAGGCTGTGACAGAACAGTGTTTGCTTTGCAGTGACATCCCAAGTGTTTGGCCCTCTCCAAGAGGAAGGCAGAATTCCTTTCCTCCAGGCATCCAGTCCATGTAAAACTCCACCAGAAAGCCATGCCTAAATAGGGAATGTAAACTTCATTCATCCTCAGAGCCCTTGGGACAGCAGCCAGTCCCTGCCAGGCTCCCCAGCCACCTCAGTTTGCCACTGTGCCTCTTCCTAGCACAGTACTTGACTTCTAGTCCATCCCCACTCATCCTCCAAAAGAGCTTGGACTCAAATTCCTGGCTCCAGGTCAGTTGTTGATTCTGAGGACAAAGCTAAAGAGCAGGAACAGCCATTTCAAGTGCACCTTTGCTGCCAGGTAAGGAAGCACCAGCTCTGCCCCTTCCCATTGCAATTCAGAGCTCCAGCTCGAGGGAAAAAAAACCCAGAAAAATATAAAAAAAACCCTCCAAAGAACCAGATCTTTGAAACTCAGCACAGCACATCTCACAGCCCTGAACTCCTGCCACCTTCCAGGCGTGAGAACAAGGATCTGCTGCAGAATCCTGGACACAGACTGCTCCAGGAAACCTGCTCAGGCTGAGACAATGCCTCAGCAACACACCAGGAGGAACTTCTGGGTGCAAACAATGGTTTGAGGCCAAGAAAATTAACTTCAGCTGCTCTGGCAGTTGAGCATTTTCTGAATAGAATTAACATGAACAACCCTTGCTGGGAAGGAAAAACCTGTCATTCTCACACTTTTATGTAATCAGACTATTTCCTGTTTAATAAAAAGGAAATCCCATTAAGAGAGTGCAGGAAACAAGCCCTACAAGGTCATTCTTTTAAAACAACTTCAAACAGGATATTGCTACCAATGAGCTCTCCCAAGACAAAGGGGTTGAGTTCCAAAAGGAGGGGGAGACATTGCTGTGTTGGAAAAAACCCACACTTCCAACACCAGTCCTGGATCCAGATACATGCAATGCATTCAGAGGGATCAAGGAAAAAGTTGTCATCATCCAAATCCCAAAAAGGTTTGGGTTGGAAGGGACCTCGAAGCCCATCTCATTCCATTCCCTACCACTTTCCAGTTGACCAGCCCAGGGTACAGCTGGCTTTTTAGCTCATTAACTTCTATATTACATAAATAACTTTTATTTTAATACATTCTAAAGTACTTAATTTAAGCTAAACAGCCATCAAAAAATAAACCAAAATTTAGTTATGTTTTTAAATCAGGCTAGAACATGTAGGAAGGTCAGACATTTCTATTTTATCCTTGCCAGGCAACTGTGTTTAAAATGGCTACTGAGACTCTTGGCCTGCCAGGAATTTTGGAGTTAGATTTTGGAGCCATGTCCTGCAGACTTTTTGGAAAAGCAGTTGCAGGTAATACACATGTCACATAGCCAAGTTGTGTTTTCCAGGATTTCAAAGACAATTATGTCATTTCAAAGCAGGGAAATGAGCAACACAAGCCTCTCTGGCAAGGCAGGAGGTGGCCCTGCTGAAACTCTCCCACACAATCCCCCACAAAAGAGAAAGTTTAGAAAAATAAGCCAAGTTTGAAGTGTGCAGCAGGGGCTCGAAGCAGAGCCTCGAGGCAAGAACGTTCAAAGCTGCACACAACAAACAAACCCAAACAAACCTGAGCAGTACTAACCCTGCCTGGAGGAGACAGGAAACACACCAAGACATCTAAGGCTGCCCAGACAGCCACATGGAATAAGGAGCTCCATGGGAAAAGGGGGAAAGAGTTTGTCCCTGGGATGAATATGGGCATCCCACATACACAACACTTCAAAATAACTGACACAAACCACTGTATCCACATGGAGGGGTTTTTCTGTCTTCTTTTCACAGGAATAATGGGGCTCTGCAAAGCAAGAAGTGGGGAACCAGGATCAGAGAATTAACTCCCCATTTGTGGAACAGAGGAGCAGAGATTCCCAGGTTCTTCCATGCTATAGTGGATTTAAACAACATCCACCACCCATAAATAAAACAAGAGAGGCTACACCATAAGGAACACAATTCCTCGAAAGAGGCTCCACAGCAGCACTCGAGCAGACAGAAAGGGCCACAGCCCTGTGAGGAGATGGGCCACAGCATGAGTAGAAAATGAGCCGAGAACCTTCCAGACTTCCAGGGAAAGCCAGTGCTACCCACCTGTGCCAGACAGGGCCCGGAGAGCTGGCAGCCAGCACAGGGAACAGCAGGCAAGATGTTAAACCCAGGGTCTGGCCCAGCAGCCTCCTGCTGCCAGGAGCTGATCCATAGCTGCTGGCTCCTGACACTGCCTTACAAGCTTCCCCTCAATATTTTCAGGCTTTCCCTCAATATTGACATGCTTTCTATCAATACTGTCGTGCTTTGTATCAACATTAAGCTATAAATCACACTGCTTGCACAGCAGCTGAAGCACAAACCTCCCAGCACTGCACCTCATTTCCCACTCCAGCATCATTTATCAGAGCACAGCCTGCAAGGAAACTCTGCTGCCGCAGAGGCTGCAGGAGCTGGGAGGAGAAGATGGCTGACTGCAAGGCTTTTGCTGTTCAAGCTGCCTTTGTCTCAAAGTTTCAGTTTAAAACGAGTGTGCTCTCTCTCAGGAGCTGAGCTGTGCTGCCATGTGCCCCATGGCCAGGCAGATCCCAGAGCTGGTGCTGTGTCCAGCATAACAAACACCTTGGGTGCTTCACTGAAAATTAACAAAATTCTCCCAGTCCCCAAATATCAGTCCTGTAATGCTTTTCTACCTGACAAAAGTGGGACGTTCATCTGACCACACCAAATCACCTCTAAGCCCTACAACCACCAGCAAGGGGTGAGAACTGGGGGAGTAGGGGGAGAAGAGGGACATTGCTGTCACTAAAGCTGCACAAAATTCATCTCATTTCCCTGGCAGCAGCACAGCCTCCATGACTCCCCAACAAATCACGTGTTTTGCCAAACTGCAAAGGCAGTTTGCCCCAGGGTGCACGCCAGGGCTCACGGGAGGGCTTCTCCCACCCTCTTGCTATTCCAGGCACGTTCTGGAGCTCGCACATGGTGGGAGTGAATCCAGCCGTGGGTCAGCAGGGCTGCAGCCCGCCCTGCACCTGCCAGGGCCAGCAGCTGGGACCACAGCACACACTCTCACCAGAAATCCCTCCCTGCCCATAACAGCCTGTCCTGCCAGGAGCATTCCAGCTCCTCAACAGGATACGTTTCCTTAGACAAGTGTTATTTTTGCACATGCACCTGCACCAGGCTCCGTGGGATAATGGGATTTAACTGATAACGAGGGATCCAGGAGCTGGAGGTGGGAAATTCACGGCAGGACGGTGCAAAAGAGAAGGGATTCGCACTAGAGAACTTGACAAAAGTAAAGCACAAGTTTTGGAACGGGAGCAAGAGGTGAACTGGAAAGAGTTCAAGTCATTTCAAGTGCTTGGATCGCACCTACAGTCCTATAACCAGAGAGGAAAAAATACAGCAGATTCTGTTGGTTTTTAGGCTGCTGGTTAGAATAACAATAATAAATCACCGTGCTGCTGCTCTGGCTCCAGAGCTCCACAGGTCCTGTTACTGCTACTGCAGCACTCCTGCTGCTTCAGAACCACTGCCTGCTCCAAGCAGGGAGGAACACAATCCCAAGTCCTCCCCCTCCAGCGAAATTATGGTTTAGATAACCACAGAAATTATCTGCAACATGCCTTCCCATGCTTCAGGAGCAGCTGAACCGCCTGCAGCAGCAGCCGCTGCTTTCAGAAGCCGAGGGCTGATAAGGGGCACTCCCAGAGAGAGACCCCAAACCCCAGAACCTATTTCTGCCTGTCAGAACCAGTTTGGTGACCACTCAGTGCTTACACAACTTGTCCAGGCGCACCTTTTCCAGGAGAAAGGTTGGCTTGTAAAGGGCCTTTTTGAGTAAGGGAGGAGAAAAAGCAATGAGGAGGTATTTGGGGTTTTTACAGAGCCCAAATGACTCTGGCTGTCAGCAGCCGCACACTGATCTGATGAACCACCCTACTCAGCACATACAGCATGCACAAACTCTTGGGAAGCTGCTCAAATATAAGTAGTTAATTCTACACACAGCATCAATATATGTCACCTGCAGGAGGAGAAATAACCCCTGAAACATCTGACAAAAATCTACCCAGCAGGTAATTGTACCCCTCCGAATTTCACAGGTGAACGTGAAATTGCTGAGAACAAAGAGTCAGTGTGCCATATCCAGTGGCAGGGACAGGAATTCTGAAACAAACACACACAAAATTTGAGAGATCTTTGACTGGTCTGTGCAGTCAGTCCTTCAGCAGCGTTGAAAAAGAACAAGTGTTTAAACTAACAGAGGCCCCGTTTCCCAACCACTGGATGTCACCTACAGCACTCCCACATGGATGTTTGCTATTTGTAAGGTAGAACTGAGTTTGCTAATTTTGCTCTATCCAAGCAAACCAGGAGAACACTCCTTATTTTAAAAAAACATAAAAGTCCACACACATGGTTGTTTTTGGTTTTTTTTTTTTTTTTTAATAAGAAGGGAAAGAGTTGTTTTTCCAGATTGTGAGAGACCATCCGTGGAAAGATAAGGTCCCCTGGCAGCAGCACCCCCAAATGCTGGTACCTGTCTCCACACTGCAGGAGTTTATCTGAAGGGTGCTGAGATGAACAGAGTCAGGCAACTGGGCGTGGGTTTTTTGAAAAAAGACGGGGTACAGAACACACAGGGTGAGGAGAAAAAGGTAGGAAAAGCAGCTCCTAGTCAAGCACTAAATGGATCTGAGGTGGAAGAGATTCCAAAGCAGTGTTCTGCAGAGAACAGACACAGCCACCACTGTTGGGTCCTTCTCCACAGACCCAGGGCGGAGCACACCCTCGTTCCATAGTCATCACTTTTCCCTGAGTTGCAGCAGAACAAAACTGACTCAGTTCTTCAGTTTCACAACAGCTCGCTGAGCTTCCAGTAAATGAAGTGAAAATTTAACAATTTTCATTCTTTTGTTGTCTGGAAATGTACAAGAGACCGTGGAATTGCTTGTAAAACTGTTTAGTGACAGCTGCTTTTGTGGGAAGGCAAAACACTTTTTAAGATGAAAGCCAGGTTTTGCAGAGGTTTATCCATGCTCCTGCTCTCGGAGAACACAACCTACAGATTGTACACAATCTACAGGGCTGAGAGGGACAGGAGAAGCACAGGCAAGAGATTCACTTCCAAGCTGGCCCTTATCCCACTGGAGATGTGGTAACAGGTTAGCAACAGAGCAGGAGAACTTCACTTGGGTTCAACCACCACCTTTTTATGCAGCAGATGGGAGCACCCAGCCAAGCCCAGCCACCAGAACAGGGATTCTGAGACTATTCCACGGAAAGCAGGATGATCATATGATGCTGGGCTCACTTACACCGGAGTGGTTTTAGCTGTTATTGGTTTACACTGGAGCCGAGGCACAGGGGACAGCCCAGGAGCACCTCGTGATCCCCACCACACTCGGCGGGTTCCAATCCCGGCTCTGCTGTGTTACATCACAGCTGGAGAGGAAAACCGGGAGAGGAGAGGCCAGAAGGAAAAGAAGAAAGGTTCGTTTGCATTCCAATGGCTTTCCCAGGGGCCACCCGGCCCAGCTCTCCCCGTGACCACCGTGACCAGCGAGGCTCAGCCCGTGCCAGGGCACCGGCCCCCGGGTGAAGCCTCTCTTCTCCCAGCTCCATTCAGGCCTCATTCACCGCTCAGAAAAGATTCTTCCCGAGGCATTTTCTCAAAAAAAAAAAAGCTTTAAAACCGCCCCGTGGTTAACGAGCAGCTTGTCCTTTCACAGACACAATGTGGGCATGTTGGAACCTGCTGCTGCCCCAGCGCAGACCCGGGGCCCAACGGTGCCTCTTTATCCTGTCAAACAGCACCGGAGCAGGGCTCCAGCTGCTGGGGCATGAGGGGCATTTTCTGAGATGTTTCCTCGTGGAATAGCTGGTCCACACAGAAAATATGTGTGTTATGTAAAAATAACACCCTGGTGGCAATGCTGAGGGGCAGGGACACCCCAAGCAATGAAGTGACTCCAGAGGTACCACAGGATTTGGGAGCTCTCCCTCCACTCTCCTTCCATAGTTCTGCAAATATCCCAGGAGTTCAGTCCATGTGAAAAGATGGGAATAGCAAAGTCCTGGTGCCTGGCTGCTGGAAGGTCCTTTGAAGTCTGTTCCCACTCTCTGAATTAATCCTGTTGCTGCCCCAGCTCTCCCTGTTGCCCAAGGATGTGGATCGTGGTTTGGGAAACCACACACAATTTGGGGGGTTTCCACAATGCCCAAAAAAATGTAAATTTTTTTCTCCATTTGAGATTCACGTTGAAATGAATTCTCCCTGTGCTGCTTTTTAAAGGAATATGTAACAAAGGCATCTTTTCAGCCAATGCTTGGTCTTCCAAAACCGTTCCAGAGCTTTTTTCATGCCCAAAAGCAGCGGCCTCCAAATGCAATGCAGAGACAATGTGCAACCTCCAGCAGCATAAGGAAAAAATAAATCATTTAAAAAACTAAAAAAAAGAGCAAAGTATTTTTCTGTTAAGCCTCTTTATTTGCAAATGTAACACCAAACCAAGGACATGGTGTTTTATCAATCTCCAGGGATTGCAAAGATTTCAATGAAAAATATATCAGTGAACTGAAGAGTCAGAGGAAAACACCTAAACAGAAGAAAGCAGCCTCCTCTGTAAGAGTAAACAAAATTCTCTTATTCCTTATTGTCCCTTTACAAACTTTTTTTTAATTCAAGAACTAATGAGGGGTTAAAAACAGGGAAAAAAATGGGATTTTGAATTCATAGCAGGAAACGAAGAAGAAAGGCAAGACCAAAGTTCTACTATTTCTTAAGCACTTAAAAGGAACAGTAATGAGAAACAGCCAGTCCCAGGAAAAATCCAACTTTAATATAGAAAGTTTAATTTATTTATCAAAACATGCTTCTTTTCTTCTCTCTTCTTTTCAAACACTAAGCTTTTAATAGCTCTTTAATGTACATACTTTGGCTCTGGCTCTTTCTCCCCTCCCTGGAGAGACTTTTTAAAGAGATCTCAATTTCCACTTAAATAGAAGCAATCAATAATAAAATACGTCAGTAACATTAAAAAGTATTATTGTCCAAGAGCAAACCAAGAAATATTTCACAGCCATTTTATATTCTGTACTTAAATGTGTACAGGTAACACCTTCCTTGCTGTAAAAAAAGTGCAAGTAGCAATGAGTGGACACCAGTCAGCTTCTCTCAAAGTTTATTTAAAACAAATGAGAATGAACCCAAGAAATAATTAGAAAGGGAAATTAATAAGGTGCCCTGCTTGCTGATTTCACTCATTGAAGTTTAACTTCAATGCCTTTTGGCCAGGGCCAAGTGCAGGATCTGGGCACAGAGTCCATCCCAGTGGGGTTAATTCCATGGCATTGGCTAAGAACTTTCCCAGATGTATTTTGTGCCAAGCCCCCTTCCTGGGCAGCTCCTGCAGCAGGGCTGTAACAGGTGGGAACAGAGGATGCAGTTTCAGCTCAGGGTTCAGCTCCCAGGTACCACACACAGCCCTTCAAAGGCTCTGAGATCAGACCCGTCCTTCCCTGCCTCATTCCTCACCTGCAGCACACGGAGCACATCCCGAGGAAACCACCCCAGCTCGGAGTGCAGCCCTTCCACAGCAACCACTGCTCCCTCCCCGAGCTGTCCCAGGGCAGCAGAGCCACTGCCAGCTGTCACTGCAAGCTCAGGGATGAGGCCACCAACAGCGACCACAGGGACAACGAGAGCTCAGCCAGAGGCTCCACTGCCCTGCACACAGAAACCTCCCCAGAGCTCACAGCCCCTCAGGAACGACCCAGCACAGGAGCCAGCTCCCTCAAACCCTGCCTCAAACCAGAAACAGATCGTTCTACACCAGCTCTTACCTGGAAACCAGAGCCTGAAGGAGTTTAAATTCAATCCACTGTAGGTGGAGACCACAGCAGAGACACAAGTGTCACAAAAGTGGTTTTAAATCTCAGCCTTACACCAACCTGACAGCTGAGCCCGCTGGAAGCATCCATCCCACGCCAGCGTGCCTCGGGAACGAGTTCACTTTCCTCCTTGGACCTCCTGGGTCAGCACTGTGACACTGCCACACAGCCTGGTGTCCCAGCACAGGGAGGGCTCTGACCCCTGTCATTAACACACCTCGGTGTCCCCAGCACCACGAGGGCTGTCACCAGCTCCCACGGGCTGGAAGGATCAGCTGGAGCCTGTGCAACACTGCAGCCTGAGGTGTGTTAAAATAAAACTCACAACCAGTCACATGCTGATTGCCTCAGGCACCTGTTAAAAGTACTTTTCGACCCTAAACCACCCTGCAGTCACACATGGCCAAGCCTCCACTGCTGGAGAAGAGCCTGCAAAGTGCCCCACTAATTGTGTACGATTCATCAGGGCGCTCCAACGCCTCCACCCATCCGTGCTGAGCATCCTCAGCATCACCACACAAAACAATGATGGTCCTCTTCACGGTCAGTCCATAAATTTCCTGGAAGTCCGTGGGAAGGATCAGTTACACTGAACGCTGCACCAGCCACACTGCTGTCATTTCAGACCATTTCTGCTGAAATGCTGACGCTCCTCATCACGCCAGCACAGCTACAAAGGGCTTGTGCAGTCTCCTTCACGTTAAATAATAACTGGATGTATGCTAATTGCCTTTCCTCCAGTGAACTGTCTGCATTCCCTTCCGATTTCCTGTAGCTACAAATATGATAATCAGGAGAACAAAGACTTTAGCACAGCCACCCGGGCACAGCAAATGCAGTGGAGTGTGTACGCCTGACTCCAGCAGCAGCACAGAAGGCTGACCTGCAGCCTTGCTGCTCTGAGCACCCCGAGCCCACCTTCAGGAGGTGTCAACAAAGACCGGTGTAAAATCGCACGTCGGAGCGAAGTTTCTCACTGTAACTTCCCGGACAATGCAGCCCCTTAGCAACGCGGCCGCTCTCAAACCAACCAATCCACCTTTAATTCCCACTTCCTCCCAAACTCTCTGGACAGCAACTTCTGGCACTCCATCAGTCCCCTTTTATCCCAGTTTCTTTTTATAAATCCAAGGTCAGGTTTCCTCTCCCATCTCATGTGATGTGCTGGACTGAAGTTCTGCCAGCGTGGTGGGTCCCCAACACTGCCAAACCCCCTCCCGCGCTCCCCTCAGCCCGTCCCGCCGCCCACCGGGCATCTCCCCGGCTCCGGCGGAGAGCAGGAGCCCAGTGGGAAGCACCAACTCTCCCAGCGACGCTGAACGACGCCTGTTAAAAATAAAACCCCGCTGGGACCGAGTCCCCCCACCCCGGGCGGCTCGGGGGTCCCGGGCCCGGCCTCGCCCCTCACCTCCTCCTCGCTCTCGCTGCGGAAGCACAGGCAGGCCGCCCGCTTCTTGTAGCCGTCCCCGTCGTAGGTGCGCGTCTGGTTGGACTTGAGCTTCATCATCCTCCGCTCCGGGGGCGGCGGGGCCGGAGGACGAGCGGCCCGGAGGGCGGGGGCGGGCGGGACCCACCGGGCGGCGAAGGACGGGGGGGCGCGGAGGGACCGCCTGCCCGCGACAGTCTCTTTCTGGGCCTCGCTTCGTGGGTCTCGCTACGCGCTGCCTCCCTTCGCCCGCCTCACCCCTGCCCTCGCTCCCGGCCGCGCCGCCGCCACCGCCCGCGCTCCGGCCACCGCCGACGACGACCGCGCCGCCATCTTGGGGCTCGCTACGCAAACGGCGTAGCGCCGCGGGGCGGGGAGGCGGCGCTGCCCCTGCGGCCTCACGGCGCGCCCGCTACGGCAAGTGCGCAGCGCGGCTTCCAGAATCGCTCCCCCCTCGCCGGCGGCGCCGCCACGCCCCCGCCCCGGCTCGCGCGCTCTGCGCCAGTGGAGCACGCCGAGTTCGGGAATAGGGCGGGAGGCGCAGAGCGGCGGCGGCGGCCGCTCGGCCTTACGCAAACGGCGCAGGGGCCGGGCCGGCCGCGCGCACGTGGCCCCGCTGTGACAGCGGCTCCGCGGGGACCGCAGCGCCCGCCCTGCGCCGCGCGGGTGCGCTGCAGGCACCGCGCCAGTCCCACCCCTCCGGTGCCACCGCAGGGCCGCGTCCGTTCCCGGTGACTTCCCGTGTGTGTGTTCATCCCCCTGCCCTGACACCACGGGGCCGCGTCCGTTGCCGGTGACAGCCCGTGTGTGTGTGCGTGTGTGCTCATCCACCCGCTCTGACACCGCGGGGCCGTGTCTATTCTCCCCATCCGGTGACACGCGGCTGGGTGTCCATTCCCCTGCCGGTGACACCGCGGGTCGGTGTCCGTGTGTCCGCTGACACCGCGCGTCGCTTCCCAAGTGTCGCTCCTCCCCCGCCGGTGACACCGCGGCCATCCCGGGGCCGTTACCGATTAGTCACCGACTGCCGAGCGACATCTGGCGGCGGGCGGCGGCCACTGCGCCACTCGCCCCCCGCCCCCGGTGCTGCCGCCAACCCCGCCCTCGGTCCCCGCCAAGTGACAGCCCAGGTGACAGCGCAGCGGTGCAGGACACGCGGGCCCGCCCACGCGGGCTGTGTCCCCATCAGAGGGACACGGGCTGGCACAGCTGAGTTTTCCATCTGCAGCACAGCTCAGCCCCAGCCCAGCGCTGCTGCACGGCCGGAAATCAGCATGGCCCTGGGCAGATGGGAAATGCTCCTGCATTCCTCCAGGACTCACCTCCACACCCCCTAAACTTGGAGAGTTCCTGCACTAGAATCTGCATTTAATCACTCCCAAAGTGCTGCTCCAGATGCCAAAGATGTGAGTCAGCTGTGCTTCGTGAGCTCTGTTTGTGCACTTCAGACAGACACAGGCATGAACCCAGTGGCATTTTCACCTCTTTTATTATACACAAAACATGAGCACAAAGTTCTACTGCGGGGGCTGACCACGTCCACGACCGAATCCACCTCTCTGCAACAGCAAAAGGAGAGTGTTAGAAATCACAGTGTCAAATAATGACAGCAAAAACAAACATCAAAGCTCTCTGATGGCACAGGTCAGCCAGGTGAGCGGCACCAACATCAACCCATTCCAGGTGGATCACACCTAAAATACTGCTATTTTTGAAGTATAAAACCATGGATCTGCAAAGAGCTCAGCTTGCTCTCAAACTTGACAGTGGCCTCTGTCCCACCACATCCTTTCCCCACAGCGAGCAAGCTGCCTGTGAAGGGTGAGAGTTTCCAGCCCCTCTAACACCCTCAGAATCCCACAGGCAGGACTTTCCAGCTTCTCCCACCAAAGCCTTCAAAAAAGGAAGCAAAGTTCAAATGCAAACACTCACAAACTGGAATTCCGTGGCTGCTCCAGCACCAGCCTCAGCCTTCTTGTCAGCACCAGCTGCAGAAAGAGAAGCAGTCAGTGCCCACAGAACCCCCTGGCTGGGAGCAAAGCTTTAACCATCCCACAGAACTAAGCTTTAACCATCCCACAGCAAAGCAACAGCTGTAAATGAGCACGTTTGAGTTACTGAACCAACCCCAGGGAAAACAGCTCAGCTGGACAAATCTCCAGCACACCTCCCACCCACCCTCACATACAGACTCTAAGCTGTGCCAAGAGGCTCATCTTCCCCTTTTCTCCTTGAGAGGAGCCCTAGAGCTGGGACAATTGTCCCTGAGAGGGGCACACTCACGTGGCACAGCGCTGCGGCGGTACGTGTCCCGGTCAGCCTCGCCCCGCGTCAGCCGCGCCGGGCGCTCGCCCTCCAGACCTGCAACACAGAGCACAGCCTCAAACTCTGCTCTGCCAGGGCACAAACACAAACCTCCTGCAGCCCAAGGTGCACAACAGCACCGGGTGTGACAACAGTGCTGCACCTGGGGCAGCTCAGGGAGAATAAACCTAAGGAGAACGGTAATTTATGAAAGGGAACTTCACTTGAAGGGTGAAATCTGCTCAAGTGTCCCAGCTTGTGGCAGGGTGGAAGTTAAATAATGTGAGAAGTGGGTTTACAGCATCATCTCAACAGTCTTCTGGTCATCAAGCTAGTGCTGAATGTTATTGTTGGTAAAAATCCCAGAAATAGTGGGAATCTGCCATGGTCGACAAGCCTGAGCACAGCTGAGTCCCAAACTGCAGGACAGAATTCTCACCCCAACCTGAAACAGACCCACTGTCAGTACCCCAAATCCCCCCACAGAACACATTCAGGACAGTAAAAGCAGATTGTTTGTGGGATTTCAGATTAATACCAGACAAAACTGCTGCAGGAACACCCAGCTGTGGTGGGAACACCTCATCTCAGGGCCTGGGATGTGTCCCTGGAGCCCAGGCTGGGGTCTGCCCACCCAGGCAGGACCCACTGAGGGGCAGCTGTGCCCTCCTGCACGTCCACATGCATTGGTTTGGCCATAAAAACCCCAGTTCTTGTAATAATTCTTTTACTCCACCACCTCTGTGTCTCCCAGACTGCTGCTGCCTCAAGCAAGTCATCCATAGCAAGAAAGAACACCAAGTGCAATCCTTCCAAAAATCCCTGCCCAGATGGGGCTGAGGAGGGTCCCAGTCCCAGCACCAGGACAATCCTGTGACACCACACACAGCTCCTCCTGCACAAACCCCAGCCAGAAGCTGCCACCCCTCCCTCCCTCCCAGCAGGGATGCAGCTCCCTTAAGCTCACTGGATAAACACAGCATCTAAAGAACAAATCTTGGAACATGCAAGCAACTCAGAGATCAAAGAAAGCAGCATATTCCCAGCTTCTCTGCAATTCCTTCCTTTGAAGCAGGTGATGCTCCCGTTTTGTTTGGCTCAGACACAAATTGCAGCAGCTGGGGGTAAACTGCCAGCACCCCCTGGCCCCAGCAAAAAAGCACAACCCCTGTGATCCTCCAGAACCAGAGCACATCTGGCTGCACCCCCTGCACCTGGGGGTGTGAAAACCCACCAAGGGAAAAACAGAGCTGCAAGTCCAACACAGAGAATCACAGAGCAGCTGGAGTTCATCTGGAGATCACCCCCTCTCAAGGCAGGGTCACTCAGAGCAGGTGACACAAGAATGTGTCCAGGTGGGTCTGGAATGTGCCCAGAGAGGGAGACCCCACACCCTCCCTGGGCAGCTGTTCCAGTGCTCTGCCACCCACATGGAAAGTTCTCCCTCATGTTGAGGTGGAACTTGCTGTATTTTAGTTCCTGGCTACTGCTCCTTGTCCTGTCATTGGGTGCCACTGAACAGAATCTGGCAGCATCCCCTGGTACATCCCCTGGGCATATCTGTGGGTATTTGTCTCCTCTCCTCCATCCTAACCAGGCCCAGCTCCCCCAGTCTCTCCTCACAGAGATGCTCCAAACCCCTCAGCATTTTTGTGGGCTCTGCTGCTCCTCCAGCACGAGTCTGCGGTTAACCTTTAACAACGAGCCCTAGTGTCCCTGGGGAAGGCAGAGTGGGGACACCCAACACAGGTGACACCCAACACAGGCCACAGGTGATGCCAGGTGGGGCTCACCAGCCCTGGACAGGACCTCCTCCACATCCCCATCTCAGCAGGTGTGTTCCCAGCAATCCCAGTCCCTGGGGATGGCCAATCCCCATTCAGAGCCTGTCCCTGTGTGCCCCAGCTCTCCCCACCCTTCTCAGTCAACTTCCAGCTGAAAAATCCACAAACCCCAACCACATTTCCACGCTCTGCTCACAATTTCACACCCAATCCCCGCAGATCTGGCAGTGCCCTGACTGCCCAGCCCCCTGTGCCCACCCCAGCTGACCTTTGGGTCGGGGCCTGCCGGTCTCGGGGCGGCTGCGGCGCAGCGTGGCCGGGACGATCTCGGGGGGCAGGTGCAGGTAATCCCGCAGGTACTGGATGCCCTCGTTGGTCAGGTACCAGTAGAAGTGTCTCCAGGCAAACTGCTCCTTCACGTACCCTCGGGACTTGAGGGACTGCGGGGACAGTTCCCAGTTACTCCCAGTTCCTCCCAATCACTCCCAGCTCCTCACAGACATCAGGGTTCAGCAGGGCAGAGGGGAACAGGGACAGGGGACCAGGAACGATTCACAGGCAGGGGAATCCAGGCAGCACCACCCCAGGGACCCCCACTCCCATGCCCCTGTCTCCCCCCCTTATCTCTGTCCTTCACTGAAGCAGCTTCTCTGAGCATTGGCTTTTTACCAGAACAGGCAGTCAAGACTAAACAGCTGTTTTTAAACTATAGACTTAAAGATGTACATTTCACCTAAACCAAAATGGATTTCTTCTCTGGAAAATTTCTACTCTGCCTCACCCCCAAGCCCTCCCACCTGCATGGCTTTCATGACGTGCAGGTTGGGCACGTTCTTGTCCACCAGCTCGGGGTGCTTGGGCATGTGCACGTCCTTCTTGGCCACCATCACGCCCTCCTTGAACAGCAGCTCATAGATGGCGATTCGGTTCTTCTTGGGCATCAACATCTGCACAGGGCACAGCAAACAGGGCTCGGTGACATTCGGGCACCAATATCTGCACCGGGGACAGCGATCCCGGTGCCCCCCGAGCTGCCCCGGGACGGGAAAAACGAGCACTCCCAGCTTATGCTCCTTAAATCATCCCGCGCACACCGGGCACAGCGGGGGCAGCCCCGCCAAGGATGCTGTTGGTGCTGCCGTTAAGTCAAACTGAACTCGGGAACCGGGAGCCATGGGAGATTCTCCCCCGTCCGGGAGCCGGAACCAACCCCGGCAGCGCCCCCAGCACGGGAAATCGGCTACGGGCGGCGCTCCCGGACCCGCCGGGCCCGGGGCTCTCCGTGCTCGGGCACGACTGACCCGCGGCGGATCACGGAGCACCCCCGCGGCAGCGCCCGGGCCGGGAGGCCCCGGTGCCAGCGCGGGCCATCCCGCACCACCCCGCGGCCCGGCGCCCCCAATCCCTCCCTCCCCGCACGGCCGGGCTGGAGCCCCGATGGCGGAGATGCCCCGCGGGGGTGTCCAGGCCCCGGGATGGCGGCGATGCGCGGCCGATGGCCCGAGCGCGGCCTCACCGTGGCGGTGGCGGCGGGGCCCGACCGGAAAGGGCTGCGCGTGCGCCGGACCGCCGCTTCCGCCGCGCCAAGGCCCCCGGCGGCGGGGGTGGCCGCGGCACTGCCTGAGAACGGGCGGCCCGCTGCGGTGCCTGATGGGGACAGCGGGAGACCCCCACCCCCCCTACCCCGTGTCACCCCCAGCCGTGCCATCCCCGTGTCACCCCCAGCCGTGCCATCCCCACATGTCCCCAGCCGTGACATCCCCGTGTCACTCCTGTCACCCCCGTGTCACCCCCAGTCGTGCCATCCCCGCACATCCCCGGCCGTGTCATCCCCGCACGTCCCCAGCCGTGCTATCCCCGTGTCACCCCAAGCCGTGCCATCCCCATATGTCCCCAGTCGTGACATCCCCGCACGCCCCCAGCCGTGCCATCCCCGCACATCCCCGGCCGTGCCATCCCCGTGTCACCCCCAGCCGTGCCACCCGCAGCTCCCGCCGTGCCCGGTGTCCCTCGGAGCGGGGCTGTGACGCCCTGCCCGGGATCCCGGAGAGCCGCGGGTCTCAGCCCAGGCCGAGGGCTTGGGGCTCCCGGAGCACCGGAGCGCTCCGCTCCCCTCACCGGCCCGGGAGCCGCGGTTCTCTCGAGCGGGGCTCTCGTTCCCGAAGGGTTTCACTGCAGCCGTGTCCCCTCGGGCACACCCCGTGTCCCCCCGGCCCGTTCTGTCCCGCCCGGTTTGGAGGTTCGAACCCCCGGGAGCGAACGGAGCGGGTCCGGGGGAGGGGGACACGTCCCGAACACGGCGGGCACCGGGCGCCCCGGAGCAGGGCCGGGGGGCAGCAGGAGGGGCGGGGGGACCCCCGGTGCCCCGGGGCTCATCGCCGTCCCCTCGGCGGGCGCGCTGTCACCTTGCGCGGCCGAGGAGCCGCCGCGCCGGGCCGGGGATTGGTCGGCTAAAAATGCCGCCCTAATCTCCGAGCTGATCTTTACCCCCTCCCTCCGCCCCATCTGCCGCGACCTGCCCGCGATGCGCAGCGCCGGCCCCGGGAGAGGCTCCGCCGCTGTCCCCGCGGCCCCGAGGTACGGCCGGCGGGGCGGGCGGGGGGCGCGGGGCTGTCCCGGGGGGCACGGGGCTGTCCCGGGGGGCACAGGGATGCCGGGCACCGGGGCGCTGTCACATCGCTGTCCCCGCCGGTGTTTGAACCGGGTCCGCGCCCGACCCGCTTTAAGTGATTCCCAACTCGTGCCGGACCGTGCCGGGCGGGGAACGGGAGGGATCGAGGGATGCGCCGCGTTCCGGGAGCTGCCCGGTGCCATCCTGGGGCTTTGCTGCCGTGTCCTCCCCGCCTTTTCTTCCTTTCGGGGGCACCGTGGCCGGAGCTGGGGCGAAGCTCCCTCGGGGTGACCCCAAGGATGCTGCGACAATTGCGGCATCACCCCGGCCCGTCCCGCGGGGCAGGAGCTGTCCCTGCTGGCCCGGGCACGCTGCAGGCACTGTCGCTGTCGCTGTCCGTGCCTCTGCTGCAGCAGATCACAGCTCCTGCACCTCCCGCCTCGGAAATGGCAAAGCAAGTGCTTTGCTAAACGGATTAGAGCTCTCCCGGCAGCCTCCCCGGCTGCTCCCGCATCCCTCGGCCCCCGCGTCGCCTTCCCCGGGCAAACCCCATCCCTAAGCCAAGAGGCCGTGGATACAGCACGGCAGAGATCAGGCACTGCGGCTCCCTGACCCCCAAACCCCGCCTGAAACCCCGAGGGTCCTTCCCCCTCCTGGGGTTTTGTGCTCCCTTTGCAGGAGCGCAGAGAAAATCGGGGAATTCACCCGGCAGAGGCTCGGCCGGAGCTGGAGGTGCTGCCCTGCCCCGGGGTCCGCACTGATCTGTGCCCCCCTGGCCTCTTTCTCTCCCTCCTCTTCCTCCTCCCGGGATGTGCGGCCGCCGGAGGGGCTGCGGCAGGACGGGAGCGGGATTGAACCGTGAAAGGATTGAGGGAAATGAGCCCAGGCTCTGGCAGGGACCGACAGTGACGTGCACAAGGGACGGGACAGCAGCAAAGCGTGTCAGCACCGACCGGGGCCACGTCCCGAGCCCGCAGCCTGGGCTGGGCTCTGTGCGGGATCCCCCTCGCTGGGAATGCCCCGTCCCCAGCCGTGCTGCTCCCTGCCCGGGCTCCTCCAGCACAGCGCCTGGCACGGCTCTGCCCGGGGACAGACTTTGTCCCGGGGGTGCCAACCTGGCTGGAGTTTGTGCAACACCTTGAAGGCAAACTCCGGACCTGCTGAGCTGCTGCGGATGATGCTCCTGGAGGAGGAGGAGAGGAGAGGCCGCATCCAGCCCGCAGCTTGCAGGGGCGGCCAAGGCAGTGTCCGTCTGTCCCCGGCGTGGCACAGCAGGCGGGACCGGGGGCAGCGAGCCCCAGCAGCGCCGTGCCCCGGGGGGAATGTGCGGGCTCCTCGGGCAGCTGCCTGCAGCCAGCCCCACGCTGCTTCCCGGGAAAAAAATGGAGCCTTTATGTCCCTGCCCCAGCCCCTTCCCCGGAAGGGCTGGGAGGATGCCCCGGCCGGTCGCAGGCAGACAAGAAGGGAATTGTTTCGGTGGGATTTGGGTTTCTGGGAGCACCTGCCCCGCGCGGGGCCCTCCACAATGGCTGCCTGTCTGCCGCAGAGCCGCCAATTATCCTCCGCGGCTAATTAGAGATGCAAAGTAGCGCTTGCATTCTCCCAGCTCCCCGGAGGGCTCCTGGGACCGGCGGCACATCCGCAGCGGCGACGCAGCCCGGGCATGGGGCGAGCGTGGGGCACTGGCCCCATCCGGCCCCCAAACCGCAGCTGCCGCTCTGCCCTGCCCTGGGCAGAGGCACTGGAGGGCAGGAATGGGCTCGGGATCCTCGATGCCCTCTGCCCCCAGCCACACCAGCCTTCCCTGGACCGCCCTTGGGCTCTCCCAGAAACAGCTGAGCCCCATAACTCGGGGCTCTGCCGGGATTTAGGGAATGCATTTCCCCTCCTTGCTGGGAAGGCAGACGGGAGCTGGCTGTGCTCAGACCCCCCCGTTCGTGCGAGGGCCGGCACTCCTGCCTGGCTGATGGGCAGGCGGCTGATCCCTGGTGGCATCTCCTCATTCCTGCCTGCTCTGGCTCGCCGGGATCACGGTGTGGGCTCATGTGCTGTGACTTCTCCGTTTGTGCTCACGGAGCTGTAATTCCAGAGAGGCAAGTGGCCCCATAAATCAGGGCTTATTTCCTGCCAATACCGTCTGCTGCTTCCCACAAGGAAACTCATTTACAGGAGGAGAAGTGACTTACCACTGCAAACAGTAAATGGTGGGATGGTGAGAGCCGGGGAAAAGTTTGTCGTGACCGAGTTTTTGGTGAAGGAACTGAGGAGGCAGAGCTCCCACCTGCTCCCTGCGTGGAACAGCCCAAGCTGCAGGGAAGGAGACCTGAGTTGGTGCCACCTGCACAGACCACAGAGTTGGTGGCAATGGCTCTTTGCACTGGGGAGCCCCCCCCAAGTCATTGAGGTCCCCCTGCCACCATGCTGGAGAGCGTTTGTCACCTAATATTTAATGCCAAGGACATTTTTCCCTCTGCAGCAGGGATGCTGCCAGGGCAGGTGGCAGCTGGGACATCCCAGTGGTGACCCTGTGCTGAGAGCTGCCAACTCTCTGCTTGAAAGGACCATGAGCAGATATTCAGCACCCTCTGGTTCCTCACCCCGAAACACCAGCAGGCAAAGATCCCCTGTTCCTAAAGGAACCCCCATCATCCCACTCCTGCTTGGGACTGGCGACATTAAACCCCCGGGCTCTCACGGGGTGAAACCTTCCTGGGGACATTCTGTTGGCCATGAGCTGCGCTGGCTCGGGTGGCACGGAGCTGCCCGGGGCCGGAAGGCAGGCGGGCTGGAGAGCCCCACCGAGCTTCATTAGGCAGTCCTGGCGCTTGTCAGGGGAAAGCTGAGCCGGCGTCGGAGGCCGGCAGAGCCCCCCGGGACCGGGTCGCATTCTCTGGGCAACCCGATCCCGGCGGCAGCGGCCCCGGCAGCCTCATTACTGCGGCTTCTGCAGCGGCTTCGGTTACTCGCCTGGACGCTCTCGTCTCCTGCTGGCTTTTAATTTCCCTGACATCCCCCGCGAGCGGGGGGATGCAGGCGCAGTGTCGGGGAGCCTGTCATCACCCCCACCCGCATCCTGCCTGCCTCCCGACGCTTCCAGCCCCCTCTGCCCCCGGGAATCCCATCCTGTCACAAGCCTGGTGACCCCGAGCATGAGCCCCGGGGCTTGGGAGGAGGCAGATGGGCAGATGGCAGTGAGGGGGAGCTGCCTTGCTCCCCTCCAAGAAGCCTTGGGGTGTGCGGCACTCTCACGCCCATCCCCAGCCCTGCTGGGGGGAAAAGACTGTTCCTGATTCTCTTGCCAGCCTGTTCCCAGCTGGCACATTTGGCAAGGAGGCGGCACCGGCTGCCTCTCCGAAGGCGTTTTGGGGTGTTTGTTCCTGCAAAAGCTGTGGCTCAGCCCCAAAACCCCCCTGCATCCGCGGGGGTGACAGAGAGGCCGGGGCAGCAGCGGAGGGAGGGCATGGCTCTGTCCCGTCCCGTGCAGGAGGGACAACGACCCCCGCGGCAGCAGGACCAGGAACCCCGAGGGGGTGCCCAAAGAGCCCCCCCCGCCTCATGGCCCGGGGGGAACGAGTCCGATTAGGCCCTAACGGAGCCCGGGGCCGACCCCGCCACCGCTCTGCCGTAGCACCCACCCCCCGGGCTGTGTCCCGGGCCGCGGTCCCCGCAGTGGGGCGGCCCCGGTGGGTGCCCTGGGCGGGGGTCTGGGGCCGGGGGGTCCTGCGGGGGCTGGCGGCAGTGCGGAACCTCGGGGTGGGCGCAGACGCGGGGATGGGGGGGGTCCATTCCCCCACTCCGCGCCCCCCCCCCCCCGGATGATTTTCGCAGCAGCGGCTCCATCCCGGTTGCCATGGCAACGGGCGGCTCGGGCAGGCGCGTGCCCGCGGCCGTGCGCGCCGCCGCTGCCCGGCGGGAGCGGAGCGAGCGGAGCGGAGCGAGCGGAGCCCCGGCCCCGGCCTCGGGCCCCCGGCCCCCCCGGCCCCCGGCAGGTGAGCGCGGCCCCGCGGGGACAGCCGGGTCCACTGCGGCGACGAGGTGAGGGACGCCCGGTCCCTTGCGGGGATGGGTGCGGGATGCCGGGGTCCCTTGCCGGGATGGGGTGAGGGATGCCCGGGTCCCTTGCCGGGATGGGGGGACAGTGGGGGGCTTGCTGTGCAAGGACCGGGCAGTAAGGCATGGCTTTGCACCCCCCGGCAGCACACAACGTCCCCTGATCCCTTCTGCAAGCCAGGGAGGTTGGGGGGGGTATATGACCTTCACCCCCTCCGTGTGTGCAGTGGGGTGCTGGGGAGAGAGACACCCTTTCTGCAATGCTGCCGCACTCCTGGGCTTGTGCCTCAGTTTCCCCATCTGCAAATAATGGGGTGAACTTGTGCTGTCCCTGTCACCGCTGTCCCCCTGCCCAAATAAACACCTTACCCCATCACTGACCCCCCTCCTTTCAGCCGTGTCACCCCAGCTTCTCTCCCTTGCTGCCCCCTCCCCATCTCCCCACTTTCCCATCCCCTCTGGCTCCAGGTCTGCTTCCCCACCACAGACAGCTGAAATGCCACTGTCCCTCCAGCTCCCCTGCTCCCAGCAGCCCCATTTGCCTCCTGTCACCACCAGCCCCGGGTCCATCCCCCCGAGGCTCAGGGGACAGGACCCCCGTGGCAGCGCGTGACGCTCCGTGTCCCCTCCCTGCTGCGGGGGGATGGCACCGGGGACGGCACCGCCGTATCCTCCACCATCCCCGTTTGCCACTTCTGGCTTCAATTGCAAACCTCATCTTTGGATTTCTGCCTAAACCCGGCTCCCGGGACTGCACAAATCCCCGCTCGCTGTCCGAGCAGCCTTGTTTACCAGGGCAGGATGAGGCAGAGCTGCGGAGCTGGGCAGCCAGAGCAGCCCCCAGCTGAGGCTGAGCCCCTCTCCCTTGCCCAGGCCTGAGCACATGCAAGGTGTTGGCAATCCTGCTGCTGCTGCCCCTCCAGGGATCCCCATCCACGCTCCCCATCCGCATTCCCGGCACATCCGCTGTCCCTGAGCTGGGCTGCAGGCTCCCCTGGAGAGACACTTGCGTTATCTGCAAATGCCAAGCAAGCTTCCCAAAATTTTTTGCACAAGGCTCCTAAAATCCCCAGAAGATTAATGGGTGCCCTGAGCAGGAAGGTTTTGGGAGCTCAGGGGGAAGGGGAAGCTCTCTGCAGAGCTCACATGAGCTGTGGAGCCAATCCCTGCCAGGGCTTGGAGCAAATGCATCTCCCTTGGCTACTGCAACCTGGCAGCACCTGGCCCCCGGCAGCCTCCCCGTCTGTGCACAGGACACGAGGCTCCTGGTGCTGCTCCTGGACCACTGAACCTCCTCTCTGGTTTGGGGGAGCCCACGAGCCCTGACCCCACAGGGTCCAGCAGGCCTCAGATCCCCCCATCAATGCAGATGACCCTGATGGAAGCAAGGAGGCTGCCATAGGCACATTCCACCCAGGATTCCTTGGAAAAGTGGCTCCCAGGAGTTTCCCAGCATTACCAACGTGCCCCCTCCAGGGTCCTGCTGCCCCTGCAGCCACCTCATGCCCTGCTGGGTCCTGGGCAGCCCCATGGTGCTGCTCTGGCTGTAATCCCGTGGGGACTCACCCACCATTCTGGGTTTGGCTCTTTGCCCAAGGGCTCCAGCCCTGCTCATGTTGCAGCCAAAGGGGTTTTGCCAGGGAATGCAGGAGGGACCCTACACGAGCCTGCTCCCATGGAGACAGTACCCTGGAAGGGCCCAGGCTCGCCACCTGCCTGGCACTGGCCTTGGTTTGATGACGAGGGGGCAGGATGGGTGCTGAGGCTGCTCAGCCCTGAGCCCTGGGCGCTGCTGATGCGGAGCTGCCAGCGTGAATCAGCAGCACCCACTTAACCCTTTCCTCACAGGGTCCCTGTGGGCTCTGGAGGGGGCCACGCTTCAGCCACGCCACAGCCAAACCCCTCCAGACTCCCTGGCTCCCTGAGCTCTGACCCCTGCCAGCCCCAGGAGCATTTCCCAGCCCCATGGGACATACAGACCAGCCTGGGGTGGGAATCCCACAGCCACTCAGCTGGGTCACACTGAGCAGAAACCAGGCACAGCTCCTGCAGCTGCAAAGCCTCTTGCAACGCATGTCGGTGTCACGGGTTTTCCCTAGGACCTGCTGCTGTGCCTTGGCCACTTCACCCCCATATGTGGCCACTTTGCCCTCATATGTGGCCACTTCAGCCCCCATACGTGGCCTCTTCACCTCCCCGTGCACAGCCACCTCAAGCCCCTTGTGTGGCCACCTCAAGCCCCTTGTGTGGCCACCTCAAGCCCCTTGTGTGGCCGCAGTGGGAGCAGCACATGGGCACTGGTACCTACAGTGGATGCAGCACAGCAGCCCCAGCATCTCCCACAATGGGAAATACTGCTACCAGGCTCCTCTGGACATCCTTGGCTGAATCCATTCGTCTTTGCCACGAGTGGCCACAGTGGTGCATCACGGTGGCATTGGCTCTGCACCCCAAAATGGACCCTCAAGCAGCCCTGTGCTAAGGGAGAGAAAATTACCTTTCCTGTGACCAAAAGCCCGAGGCCCAGCCCACTTGCTTGGATTCCCACAGACCAGTGCAGCTCCCAGTGTGGCTTCCCCCCTGCCCTGGATGCTCTCAGCAAGGGTCACTCACCCACTGCCCTCCCAGCAATGGGGCTCACACCTGGTGTGAACCTCCTGCATGGGGACAGGTATGGGGACACCATCTCTCCTGTGCTCTGCTCCTCTGCTTGCAGTGCATCTGCCACCATCCTGCCTTAGCCAGGGGCTCTTGGCAGCAGAGGAACCTGCCCCAGAGGCTCTGCAGCCACTCCTGCCCCTGGTCCCCACCAGGCTCAGCCAAGGTGCCCAGGGGCAGGAGTGTGACATCCCCATCCCCTGCTTCTTGGCTGGAGGAGAGATGCTGGGTCTGGGACAACAAACACACCTGGACAGAGTGACCTGGGGACAGGGGACAGCAGGACTGGACTGTCCCACCTCGCTGGGGACAGGGCTCTGCCAGCCAGGGGGTGTGGGCAGCTGCCCATGCCGTGCCCGCGGTGTCAGCAGCACCAGCCTCTGCATTGCAGCAGCCTCCAGCCTGCGCAGGGCCACAGCCACAGCCTGGCCCCCACAGAGGGCAGAGACCCCCCTGCAGCAGCAGCAGCAGCAGGAGCTGCCTGGAGGGTGAGGAGAGCTGTGTCAGTGCCCAGCACCAAGCGTGCTGACAGCAGAGACACAGCGGGGCCGCTTCTGCAGGAGCAGCAGCCCAAGGGCACGTGGAGAGGAGCTGGGACAAACTCCACTGTCACTTGATGCCAAACGCTCTGTGGCTTCTCCCTGGCAGCTCCGTGGAGGCGAGGGGCTGCAGCAGAGCCCCCCAGGCCCGGGGTACCCAGGCAGCAGCGCCTGGCTGGGGCTGGCAGCTCTCCACGCCGCAGCTCAGCCGCCAGCTCTGCAGGCGCCAGGCATCACCGCCGGCCGCCCTGATGCGAGGTGATGGGCTGTGCTGGCAGGGCTGGGGGCTGGCAGGGGCTGGCAGGGGCTGGCAGGGGGCTGGCATGTGTGGCACAGGCGGCCGAGGCGGCCTGGCACGGTGGGGCACACACACGTGCAAGGATGGTCATGCGTGGGGGTGCGTGGCGGGAGCGTGGCGCCGAGGCAGCAGCGTTGGCTGGGAAGTGATGCAGAGCCAAAAATAACCCCCAGGCTGCAGCTTGGACCAGGTAGAGGCTGGGAGAGGGAGCTGCAGCAGCCACGTCCGCAGTGCCCCGTGGCATGAGTGGCTTGTTGGGGCAGCAGGGGCTGGCACTGTGCCCGTGGGTCCTGGGGTACACCCAGCCATGGGTGAGGTCCCTCCCTGCCGGCCCCATCCCAGCCCTGGCACACTGAGGCTGTCACCCTGAGGGTGCCCTTGCCATGCCATGCAGCAAAACCCAGGGCACAACACCTGGGCACTGCACTGTGCCTGCAGCTTTCATGGGGGATGATGCACACAGCACCTGCAGCGTCCCTGACAGGTGCTCTGTCACCACTGCAGGTGCACCGGGGCAGCCTGCTGGGGTGGGACGGCGGTAGCAGTGCTGTGGTGCCAGGCAGCAATAGTGTTGGTGCTCTGGGTGCCAGGCAGCGGCAGTGGTGGTGCTGTGAATGCCAGGCACAGTGGTCCTGTGGGTGCCAGGCAGGGACAGTGGCTGTGTCATGGGTGCTGGGAGGAGTGGTGGCAGCGCTGTGGGTGCCAGGCAGGGACAGTGGCCATGCCGTGGGTGCCAGGCACAGTGCTCCTGTGGGTGCCAGGCAGGGACAGTGGCCGTGCCGTGGGTGCTGGGAGGAGTGGTGGCAGCGCTGTGGGTGCCAGGCAGTGGCGGTGGCAGCACTGTGGGTGCCAGGCAGTGGCAGTGGCGGTGCCGTGGGTGCCAGGCAGGCGTGGGCACTGCGTGCTGCCAGCTGCGGGGGGACACTGCTGTCCCCCACCCATCTGCGTCTCGGCGGCTGAGCGAGGGACAGTCACGCGTTTATTTTTAACCGTCTGGGGAGGGTGGAGGGGATTGGTGCCTCCCTGGTTATATCACTAAATCCCTGCCGGGCCCTGTTACTTCCAGCGCAGTGAGCCCTGCGCTGTGCTCCAGTAACTGTTTCAGGTCCCCGTCCTCCTGGGGCCATGCCCTGCCCCAGCCCGGGGACACCTCAGGGCCAGCTGTGTGCACAGCTGGAGAGCGTGGGCACTCACCAGTGCTCCCAGCCCTGCCCTCCTACCCCACCATGGGGCAGAGCACCGGCCTTCCTCAGCCCTTTCCACCTCCCCAAGGAAGGGATGGTGTGTGAGGTTCACAGCCACATCCCTCTCAGCCCTTTTAGGGACAGAGCAGGAGGAAATTTGAGCTGTCCATGGCCATCTTGTCCCCATCCCAGTGGCAGATGCCATGCAGGATAGGCCCAGTGCTTTCCTGTGGAAACACTGTCCAAATCCAGGTCAGGATGGGGATGATGAGGAGGACACCTAGGAAACGGCCACCACAGTCCCTGCTCTGTCCCCATGCAATGCCACCCCCAGCCACCAGCCCCCTCCCAGCTCTCAGCAAAACAACAAAGGGTTAAGCCACCCAGCGGGGCCATGTGGCGCTCCGGGGATGCCGTTTTTCTGAAGATCAGGACGGATTAGGGTGGAATAGCAGGACGAGCATTTCTTGGGCGGCGCATCCCCTGACCCTGCCATGGCCCCTCGCCCAGCAGCTCCCAGTGCTGAGCCAGGCTCTGCCCAGTGAGCTCCCACTGTGCTGCTCCCCGTGATTCCCTCCCAGCACCGCTGGCTCTGGGGTGTTTGGATGGCACCAAGTGGGTGGTGGGCGCTGGAGGAGCCTGTAGGTCCAGAGCTGGAGTGGGCACTGTCCCCTGTACCTGGATGCTTGTCCCACAGAGCTGTTGGCAGGAGGAATGGGGGTCCCCTGCACCCCCCGTGACTCCCCTCTCCTGTCCCCTCAGTGCATGAGGCTGGTGTTTGCCCAGGAAAGCCCCAGCGCCTGTGGGAGCCATGTCGGGTTCCTATGACGAGTCGGCATCGGCCGCCGAGGAGACAACCGACAGCTTCTGGGAGGTGAGTGAGTCCCGGCCATCCTCTCCTCCCACAGACCCCACTGCCACTGTCACTGCACCCCACGGTGTCCCCTGGGCTGGGGGCTGCCCTCTCTCCTCTGCCTGAGAGCATCCCTGCTGTGGTGGCTCTGCCCAAGGTCTCAATCTTGGCTGTCCCTGAGTGACAGAGGGGTTGGAGGGAGTTTGGCTTGAGCAGCCCCAACCCAAAGCTCCATCCCTGCATCCCCAAATTGCCTGGTGCTTCCCCTGTAGCTGCCCCAGGGCAGCTGGGGCTGAGCCGGGCGGGGTGGCCACAGCCCCCACAGCTGCCTGTCCCCGTGGCCATGCCAGGTGGGGAACTACAAGCGCACGGTGAAGCGGATCGACGATGGACACCGGCTCTGCAACGACCTCATGAACTGCGTGCACGAGCGGGCCAAGATCGAGAAGTCCTACGCCCAGCAGCTCACCGACTGGTCCAAGCGGTGGAGGCAGCTCATCGAGAAAGGTACCCCAGCTTCCCCATGGGAGGCTTTCCCCAGAACACCTGGGTGTGCAATCACAGCTTCACCTGGCAGAAATGGAGGGGGTGAGGGCAGTGGGGTGACCCCCAGGTGTTCCCTCGGCCCCCAGGTCCCCAGTATGGCAGCCTGGAGAAGGCCTGGGCCGCGATCATGACGGAGGCGGACAAGGTGAGCGAGCTGCACCAGGAGGTGAAGAACAGCCTGCTGAACGATGACTTCGAGAAGGTCAAGAACTGGCAGAAGGACGCCTACCACAAGCAGATCATGGGGGGCTTCAAGGAGGCCAAGGAGGCTGAGGATGGCTTCCGGAAAGCCCAGAAGCCCTGGGCCAAGAAGCTCAAGGAGGTGAGAGAAGGACAGAGTGTCCTGGGGAAACCCTGTGTCCCCAAGTCCAACTCTGTGTCCCCAGTTCCGGCTGGGAGAGACACGTGGCACCTCCCCACAGGCAGAGGGGTTGGCAGGGGGCTGTGACTCCTACTCTGATGTCCTTTCCCTGTCCTCCCCACAGCTGGAGACAGCCAAGAAAGCCTATCACCTGGCATGCAAGGAGGAGAAGCTGGCTATGACCCGTGAAGCCAACAGCAAGGCGGATCAGTCCAACACTCCTGAGCAGCAGAAGAAGCTCCAGGACAAAGTGGAAAAGTGCAAGCAAGATGTGCAAAAGGTGTGAAGCACTGCCCTGTGCTGGACACATGGGGCATTGGGCAAGGGAAACCAGTGGAGATGGCCACAGCATCCCTTTCTGCACCATCAGTTCCCATTTTCCCACCCCTGTTCTCCTGGGGGATAAGGACGTGCAGGCAGTGCTCAGGGGAATGTGAGCAGGGATTGACCCCACTTTTGGGGGCTGATTCCACTCACTGAGGCTGCTAGCTCAGTTTGGGCTCCCCAGCTCTGATGACTCCCAAACCAGACCTCTCAGCACCCTGAAACAGCCTCTGAGGTGCTCGAGGTACTACCAGGGTCCCTCCTGTGTTTTTGCAGACTCAGGAGAAGTACGAGAAGGTGCTGGATGAGCTGAACAAGTGCACCCCACAGTACATCGAGAGCATGGAGCAGGTCTTCGAGCAGTGCCAGCAGTTTGAGGAGAAGAGGCTCAACTTCCTCAAGGAGATGCTGCTGGACATCAAGAGGCACCTGAACCTGGCCGAGAGCAGCAGGTAGGGGCAGCCCATTTAGGCCATGATGGTCACCAAGAGGTGCCAGAGTGGCAGGAGGCTGTGAGGGCACCTGGCACCCCCCTGGTGGCTTGGAGGACCCACAACCTGTCCCCAGGTGACACAGCCTGGGCCTATACCTGACCCACAGCCCCCTAAACACATCTCTCCCCACAGCTACGCCAACGTGTACCGGGAGCTGGAGCAGACCATCCGCATGTCGGACGCGCAGGAGGACCTGCGGTGGTTCCGCAGCACCAGCGGCCCCGGCATGCCCATGAACTGGCCCCAGTTTGAGGTGAGGCTGGGCGCCCTGCCTGGGTGCTGGCAGCTCTGCAGGGCAGCCGGGCACTCAGGGCTTGGTCACTCTGTGCTTGCAGGAGTGGAACCCAGACCTGACGCACACGATAACGCGGAAGGAGAAGCAGAAGAAGGGCGAGGGGGTGGCCCTGACCAACGCCAGCAGCGCGGGCGACACGGGAGCTCAGGCGGGCGAGCGCGGGAGGTGAGGGCTGGTGTGAAGGGGAGAGGAGAGGCACAGCCTGTGAGAGGCACGGCCTGTGAGAGGCACGGCCTGTGCCTGTGCAAGCATTTGCGGGTGCAGGATGTCCTTGCTGACAGCCACCCCTCCCTCTCCTCCCAGCGTGAGCAGCCACGACCGCGGGCAGACCTACAGCGCCGAATGGTCCGATGACGAGGGCAGCAACTCCTTCAACACCAGCGAGGCCAACGGCGGCGCCAACCCCTTCGACGAGGAATCGGCGGGGAAGGGCGTGAGGGTGCGGGCTCTGTACGACTACGACGGGCAGGAGCAGGATGAGCTCAGCTTCAAAGCAGGTACGGTCCCTTGCCAGTGCCAGGTAGGATGGGGCTCATCTGCTGGAGCTGTGCGTGTGAAATCCCTCAAATAATTTCTGGGTTGGCCCAGCCCTTCAAAGAGTTGAGGAGTCAGAAAGGGAAAGGCAGAAGCTGAGCCCAAAGAGAGAAGGGGCAGGAGCAATGGGAAGGGACAGGGCACGTGAGGGCTCATGAGTCACCCTTTGCCTTTCTATCCTACAAACTGGTGTGCTCAGGATAATTCCTGCAAACCCCCAGCATCTCCATCCTAGGGAGAAAAAGGGGGTGGGAGAATTTCCAGCACCTGCAATGAGCTCTTCCCTTCCACCTTCCTCTCCAGGTGATGAACTAACCAAACTCGGTGAGGAAGACGAGCAGGGGTGGTGCAAAGGGCGCTTGGACAACGGGCAGCTGGGGCTGTACCCCGCCAACTATGTGGAGGCAATCTAAGTCTTGTGGTGTGCTCCTCGTCACCGTCAGCAGATAAATCCACCCTCCGTTGTCTCCATCTCTCCACCAGCCAACCAGCCATTCTGCCGTCTGGTCCTTCACTCCTCACCCTTAGAGATTCAGACATATTTTCCGACCAAGCTTTTATTTTTTTAAGAGTTGTCTCTGAAGAGTATTTTGCATAGTCGCTTTCTTCTAAGATAACGTGAAGCGAAAGATGACGTTGTCCGTTCGTCTACGTTAGTTGAAATTTTTTTTTTTTTCTGAGTGAAAAGCCGATACCTCAAGATCTTAAAGCCCAACCAGTGAGAGCTCCTGATTGGTTGGTTTTTAAAGATACTGAAATCATGAGCCGCCTTCTGATTGGCTGGAACTGTTCCGAAACGCACGGCACCGAAGCTCCTGGGACCAACCAAATTCATCCCAGAAAACCAAGAGGGAATGGAGTCTGACTCCGTTGGTTTTTTTTTTTTTTGGTGTTTCCATGTTCTCCCCAGTTCATCCTCCCGCCCCGAGGAAGGGGGTGAATGCCCCCTTCAGCCCCGTGGCCATCCTTGAGATGCCCAGGTGAGGTGGGACCAGCCCCGCCATGGAGCTTGCTGGCATCTCCTCAGCTTCCTCCTCCTCCTCCTCCTCCTGCTGGGCTCTCAGCACACCGGAGCGGGCGGAGGCTCCCGAGCCGATGCCCAGTCTGTGCTGCCTGCAGGGAGCAGCATCGCCCTTCGGGTGGGCAGGTATCCAACGCACACCAGATCCAGGTGAGATGGCCCTAAAATCCAGCACTGTCCGGAGCAGGACCCACCAGGGCCCGGTGCTGCTGGAAGCACCTTCATGCCCAGCCTGGGATAGCGAGGACTGGGCACTGCTGGGGACTGTCCCCATCCTCCCCTTCGTGAAGAGAGGCAGGAGCAGAGCAGGGACGGGGGATGAGCATCGTCCGGCCTTGCAGGAGCTGCAGCTCAGGAGGAGAGCTCAGGACACAGCCCAGGCAGAGCAGCTGCCTGGCCAAGACGGCCAAAATCAAGACACGCCAAGGCAGGGAATGGCCACAGGCTCTGCCCTTTGCTTGTCCCCACCGAGCTCTACCCCTCCTCCCCTGGGCTCTGTCCCCAACCCCACAGCTCCCGCGGCTGCTGCCACCACCCACCCCCTGCCTCGGGCGCGTTTGCCATCCCCAGCTCTTCCCTACAGATCATCTCTCATTTCTTTCCATACCATCACCCTTAGCAGCATCAATGCCATCGGCTTCCCGCACGCTCCTCCTGCTCTTTTCCTGCCCCCTCCGTTGGTTCGTGAATTTTTTGGCCCCAGGGATCCCGTGTTCTCGTGGATGCAGGGGAAGCACCGTGTGCTGGGCACGGTGGGCGGGAGCCATCCAGCCCCTGCCAGGTACTGGAAAAAAAAACCCACAAAGTCAGAAAAGACCCAACCAACCACTTGTCTCAGCAATGCACCCCGGTTTTTGTACATTGATTGTGTAATTTAAGAAGTATATATATAATATATATATCTCTCGTGATTGTATTTCCGTGGATACAACAACAAAAAGCAGCAAGAGAAAATAACTGAGCTCTGTCAGCGTCCTTGGCTCTGGGGTCTCCTTTGCTGTGCGTCTGTCCCACCCCCGGGGGGGTGGCTGAGGTGGTTGTGGACCCCCAGGTAGTGACACCCCCTCCCCAAGGTCTTGGGGTGCAGCAGGATGGGGATGCATTGATGGGGGGACAAGGGGAGCAGCCACTGCCTTTGGGGACTCCTGTGCCACTGCAGGACAAAGCCCTGGGACACCCATGGCAGGGCTCGAGGGGATGCAGGTTTGGGGGCTGTTCAAGCACCAGCCCTGACCCAGCGCTCTCCTGAGCCTGTGAAAGCAGGGGGATGTCACCTGCTGCCCTCCCTCACCCTGCCAGGGTGGGGGGACACAGGATTTGGGGCACCACTGGCACCCCCAGCCCGTCCTCACAGTGCCCCCTCACCGGCTGCCGTCAGGGTGCACCCAGCAAATCACAAGACACCAGTTTGCCCTTTTTTTTTCCCTCCCATTTTTTTTGCTTTTCCACTCCCTTTTCCAAAGGCCAAGGCAGTTTTCCTCCCTCCCCTGCTCCTGGCTGCCCTCC
This sequence comes from Molothrus aeneus, assembly GCF_037042795.1. Lineage (NCBI taxonomy): Eukaryota > Metazoa > Chordata > Aves > Passeriformes > Icteridae > Molothrus > Molothrus aeneus. Next base: position 1,881,588 of record NC_089669.1, on the reverse strand, counting down.
ATTCCTCCTGCCAGGATGGGAGCAGGGCTGTCTGGATCTGCTGCTATGGGAGCAGCACAGAGCAAGAACAGAAAGGAAAGGCAGTAGCTGGCACCGGCGGATTTTTTAAGGAAAAAATCAAGAGACCAAGAACCAGGTGCTTTTTTCCTTTTAAGCTCCCACAGAACATCCCTGGAAGCCCAGGTCACCCTCGGCATTTGAACCTAAACCACAACTCATCACCAGCCAAAACAGAAAAGCAAATACCAAATAAAAAAAGCCTATAATATAAAAGATCAACATTACCAGGTAACTCTGACTCTGGTGCAATGAGCAGGTGAAGCAATTCCCACTTCTCTGCCCCAGTCCAGCCTGGACGGATCACACTCTGGATTTATTGTCCAGAGGGAAATGGCAAAGCTGCCATCTCCATTTCCCCAAACTCCAGAATCAGGTAGTCCAAGTAAAATCTGAATCAAGGGAAGAGTTTTGAGCCAGGGCACAGAACCTGGGGGCTTAGGAGGACTCTGGTGGCCTCGTGCACGAGGATGGGGGACCCAGCTTGGGGATCCCCACTGTGCACAGCCCCACATCCACATTTACAGCTGCTCCCATTGCAGAACTCCTGTTTGCAGCCCCGAGTCCCTGTGGAGGGGAGCAGCTGAGCATGTCCTGGAGTGAACAGCAAAGGGGGGATGCACCTGTCCCAGGGGGTGCCCAGGGTCCCAGTGGCACAGCCCCCATGGTAGCCAGGCTGCTCCCACAGGGATTGGGACAGGAGCCCACCATGAGCAGCTGTGGATGTCCCTGTCCCTGTGGGTGTCCCTGGGGGTGTCCCTGTCCCTGTGGGTGTCATTGTCTCAGCTCATGCCCCAGGCTTTTTCCTCCCCGAACAATGGCTGGGGTGAAGCCGCCTACAGCCAGAACCCGGCCGGGAGGAGAGGAGGGGGCACCAGCCCAGGCACGGTGCCTTCCCTTCCTGTGGGGGACAAGGGCTCTGCACGGTCCTTGCCCCACACCAGGGCCTGCTGGAGGTGAGGGGGTCCCTGTGGCCGGTGCCAGCAGGTCCTGGCAGGGGAAGCCTCGCACGGTCCTGCTGCTGGCAGAGCCTCTCTGTGGCCGGGGCAGAGGAAGGCAGCCAAGTCCCCCCGTCCCTGCCGGCGCTCAGCCGGTCCCGCCGCCGCTCACACCGGGTGGACGAACTGGTAGACGAGGCGCTGGGAGATGTCGGGCTTGCGGATGATGCCTTTCTTGTAGTACTGCCGGATGGAGCGGCTCAGCTTGTCGTAGTTCATGGCCGGGCGGTTCTTGCGGATGCCCCACAGCCGGGCCACCTGCGCCGAGTCCTCGATCTTGAAGATACCTGGCAGGGGAGCGGGGCACGGGGGGTTACAGCATCTCCTGCCCCACCTCAGCCCCCCAGCGCCCTCCCCGGGGCCTCTGGAGCTCGCCTGCCCACCTTTGTCCTTGTTGAGCCAGCGGATGAAGCGGCCGTAGTTGTGCGGCTTCAGCAGCAGCTCCTTGAGGAACTGCCAGAGGTGGATGGGTTGGCCGGCACAGGACGAGTCCACCTCGCTGTCTGCCCAGCCGGTGTCACCTCCTGCCACGGGAAGGGACGGGTGAGAGGAGGGAAGGGACTGCGCACCACCCCAGGGAGCTGCTCGAGTCCTCAGCAGGGAGCCCCGATCCCAGCCAGACTCAGCCCGGCTCTGGGTATGGAAGATTTGCTTTGCCCTCCCTGTCTTGGGGCAGGGAGAGCAGCTCAGTGCTGCCCCTGTGCAGCCCGCAGGGGTGCAGGGTGTGGGACAGGGCCAGGGAGGGGATGGAGCCTTTTCCCCTTCGCTGGGTTCTGCAGAGAGCCCCGGGGCTGCTCTGGGGCAGAGGGAGTGACCCGCACAGATCCCACAGCAGCGGCGGCTCCAGTGCTCCGGGAATTGCAATTAAGCGGGGAGGGACCCCTCAGGCACCCCGGACCTGCCCAAAGCAGAACTCACCGCAGTATCTGACATCTCCCGGGGCAGCCTTCTCCTTCATCCAGGCGGCTGGAAGGGAGGAGCGGGGCGTCAGGGGGGCATCTCCCGCAGCACAGCCTCGCCCACCCTCCCCGGCTCCCTCCCCGGCACCCACCAGACTTCCAGATGTCGAGGTGGGCGTGCAGGATGTCGCCACAGGCGGGGGAGCGCTGGCAGAACTGCTCCTCGGACATGGCACACAGGTCCTTTCCCGACAGCTCCTGGAAGGATTTCCCGATCTGCGGCAGCCGGTACTGGTGCTCCGTCCACAGGATCCACTTCTGCACATTGCCGGGGCTCCAGTCCATGGGGTCTGGGGGCGGAGGGGGTGAGCATGGCCAGCCAGGAGCCGTCCCCTCCTCCCGTGTGGGGCAGCCACGCTCCCCCAGACCCCCACAAGAAACTGCAGCCCCCCAGGAACCATCCTCTCCATCCCCTCCTCCCGTGTGGAGCAGCCACGCTCCCCCAGACCTTCACACACGGCTGCAGCCCCCCAGGAACCATCCCCTCCTCCTGTGTGGAGCAGCCACACTCCTCTAGACCCCCATACACAGCTGCAGCCCCCCAGGAACCATCCCCTCCTCCCGTGGGGAGCAGCTGCTCTCCCCCAGACCCCCACAGGTGGCTGCCGCCCCCCAAATTCAGCGAGGCTTAGGCTCCCATGCCAGCACACCCATCCCTGTGCCCTGGGGGCACGCACCTGCGGCGATGTTGAGCAGCTTGCAGGCTGTCTCGATGTCCTTCAGCACCTCGCCCACCACCATGCTCTGCACCTGCTCCAGCGAGTGCTCCTCCAGGTGCAGGCTGTCCTGCAGGTCCCCCTCGGCGCCCAGCCCCAGGCCCTGGCTGTCGATGATGGGACATTGCTCCGGCTCCTTCCTCGCCTCCTCCCGCCCGCCCTGGCCGCTGCTCGGGGCCGGTTCCCCGCCGCCCTTGGTGGCCCAGGCCGTGTCCTCCGGGTAGAGCATGTCGAAGTAGTGCAGGCAGAAGGCTGGCAGGGGCTGCTCGGGGGTGCTGGGCGGGCTGGGGCTCTCCGGGCAGCCCCAGCGCCGGGGGTCGGGGTCCCGCGGGGGCGGCAGCAGCGCGGGCTCCGGCCAGGAGAGGCGGCCGGGGGGCAGAGCGGGCAGCCCCGGGCTGGCACTGCCCATCCCTCTGCTCAGCGCCGGCTCCAAACCTGCCCGGGGGACGAGAGAGGGGCAGAGCTCAGCCCGGCACCGCTCCTGCCTTCCCGCCCTGCAGCCAGGCACAAAGGGACGGACTAAGCCTGTTAGAGGGGAAAAACCCTGCAAAGAGCCCCACTGGGCCCTGGCAGCCTGAGGGGGAGTGCGGGGTCAGCCACGGCTGCGGGGGCTGGCCCCGGTTTGGGACAGCAGCAGCAGCAGCCAGCAGGGAGAAGGAGCTCGGGAGATGAGCAGGATCTGCCCCCTGTTTAGGGTCTGGGTGTTTAGGGTCTGGTATTTAGGGTCTGGGTGTTTATGGTTTGGGTATTTAGGGTCTGGATGTTTAGGGTCTGGGTATTTAGGGTCTGGGTGTTTAGGGTCTGGGTATTTAGGGTCTGGGTGTTGAGGGTCTGGGTGTTGAGGGTCTGGGTGTTTAGGGTCTGGGTGTTTAGGGTCTCCCCAGGGGCTGCACCCCAGGCTGGCAGCAGCTCAGTCCCAGCTGAGGCCTTGGTGGGAGGCAGTTGGGGACACTGGAGGAGCTCCCCCAGGACAGCCCTGGGGTGACAATGGATGCTTGAGCTGCAGGGACACGTTTCTGAGCATGGAAATCATCCTCTGTTGCTTCCACCTGAGGCACAGCAGCCCTCAGACCCAGATCCCCAGAAGGGACCCAGCTCAGCACCCGGCCCTTGGTCACTGTTGCCAACTCCCAGATGAGACCTTTCCTTGTAGGACAGGATAATTGCAATTACCTTCACTCTCTAGCAAGAAAAACTACCCCAAATCAGCCTGTCCCCATCTGTCTCTGCATGCAGGGAGTCCTGCAGGCCATGGAGGAGAGGATGAACCTGCTGAATTTCCATGGCAACACCAGGGAATGGTTCCATCCGTGGAGAAACCTCCCCAAAAACCATCCTGAGACTTTGGGAAGGGGAGGCCCCTGCCGAGGAGAAGCTGTTGATGGGCATGGCCAGGGCACTGCCCAGCTCCTCCACCTTCAGCACTGCATTTTACAGGGAGAAGAAGAACCATCCCAAAATGGTGGTTTGAAAGCAGAAAAAGGAGCTTTAGCAATGGAGCTGGCACTGGGAAAGGAGCATGAAAAGTTTGAAACCCCTCAGGACACCAGGCAGCCCTGAAGGGGAGCAGGGGGCAGTGGCCAGGGCAAGGGGATGCCCTGTTGCTCCAAGCCCCAGCTGAGGGGGAAAAAGTTTAAAATAAATGAGAGGAAAAGATCCCACAGGGTTCCTCCAGGCAGAGCACAGCCCCAAGCACGGGGGTGGTCAGTGAAGGAGGGACAAGGGGGACCCAGCCCCGTGTCCCTTCCTCAGGGGGGAGTTAATGCAGCTCCTGAGGATTCAGTGCTCCCAGGAATACGGGTTTGATGTCCTGCATTGCCTGCACTTGGTGGAAGCTCATCATTTCATCCTTGGAATAGCCCAAAGAGCTCAGAAAAAAAACCCATGGAAGAGCCAGGGACACCTGAACAGCCTCAGTCCATGAGGACTGGGGAGGGATTGTGGGTTCAGAGCTGGAGCCCACAACCCTGAGTGGTTTTGGTGGCACTGCAGCAAAGAGGAGGAGGGAGAAGAGGGAATCCAAACTCTCTTCTGGTCTGGGGCTGCCCCCACCATCCAAACAGTTTCCCTGAGAGATGGTGCCTGCTTCCAAACCTCTCGTTGATTTGCTTGGGATTAAAAGAAGAGCTTTAGGAGATCAGCCCTAAATCCAGCCTCACGCTGCTCCCAGCACAAAAGGGAAGTGGTAACAGCTTGTGCAGCTCCTGCTGCTGCACAGTGCTGGCCGTGGGGGTGTCTGGGAGGGGACAGGTGCCTCATTCCCCGAGCCTCTGGGATGTTCTGAGGTCATGGTTCATCCTCACCCATGGGGGAGCAAGGCTGTGGAACCACCCTCAGGAACACCACAGGATGGACATCTCCAACCCCATCTTCACCCTCACCCTGTTCCCCTCCTCCCAGCGGGGACCAGAGGGACCCAATTCCTGGGGAAGTGTCCCCAAAAGGCTGAGCTGTGCCCCACCAAGGGTGCTGTACTCCCAGGGCGGGGGCTGCTGTTTGACTTTCTCCCGCTCTGGCACGCGGGCTGGGTGGGACCTGTTTGCACTGAGAAGCCACTTCAGGTGGCCTTTCCCCCCTCTTCCCCTACCCCTTTTTGCATTTCCCTGGAAAAGGAGAGCTGGAGGGGCAGCCCCAGGTGCACAGGCACTCATGGCACCCAAAACCCTCCCCGTTCCCTGCCCGAGCTGAGCGAGGCTGAGCCGGTCATTGCATCAGCCTTGGCAGCTCCCTGGCTGCTGCTCCGCGGGGAATTCTGCCTGGGATGGGGTGCTGGGGCTGGGATGGGGCTCCTGCAGCTCCCAGGGCACAAAGCCAGCCCGAGCCCGGGGCTGTGGGTGGTTCTGGCTCACGGCTCAGCCCCACACAGACCCCACAGCCAAGGGGGACATCGATGGGGACAAGGACCCCCGTGCCACCCCCAGCTCTCCTGGCAAGTGCAGCCCACCGTGGCTCAGGGTGGAACGCTGGGATTGGCCCTTGAGAGCGAGAGGAAAAAAAATAAAAAAAAAAAAAAATAAATTCACCCACCCCCCACCCTCGAACAATGGGTCCGTTAATTAAAATCCAATCAGCGGTGGAACAGGTTGTGCCGGAGCGCTGTGGGACCGGCAGGGTGGCCCCGCCGCGGGAGGGGCGCTGCCCGCAGAGCCCGGGATGGATCCCAAGCCCCCGGGCACTTCCGAAAGCCCTTCCCAGGCAGCGGGGGAGAGGGACCAGGGCCAGCCCCAGGCTGGGGACAGGGATGGGCTGGGCTGTGCTGTCCCAGGAGGAACTGGGGATGTGCGGGACCCTGAGCTGTCCCAGAGCAGCCTGGATGAAGCAGAAAAGAGCCCTGGGGTTCCTGCAAAGCCAGGGCTGCAGCAGGCACTCAGGTGGGTGCTCAGAGGCTGTGACAATTTGAGATCCTGCCAGCATGTCCCATGCAAGCCCCGGAGTGACAGCTGTGCCACGTCCTGCTGCCAAACCCTGTGCCACGCACCCTTCTTATCTCTGGGTGGAGGAAGGAGGATTGGCCAGAACCTCCCCACAGCCAGGGCAGGGACTGGGGACAGCCCTGGGGGGCTGGGGAGGTGACAGAGCAGGTGACAGCCCGGGGGCTGTGTGGTGACAGGGTTGGGGCCAGGACAAGCCCCAGGCTCACTCTGATGTTCCCCTGGGGGGATGCAGGCCTGGACTCTCAGCTCCCCACCAGCTCCAACACCACTGAGTGCCCTGGCTCCTCCTGCCATTACCTGCATGGCTGCTGGCATGGGGACCAGGTGTCCCCAGAGGTCCCCACGCCCTGGGTCAGGCTGCCCTCTCCATCAGCACAGGGAGGCAAACAGCAGTGACAGGGGACAGGCAGCACCCGCCAGTGACCCAGGCAAAGCCTGGTGCTCGCTGTCCCCCTGGTGAGCAGCAGAGCTTGGTGTTCCCCATTTGGGGCCAGGGAGCCCCTGTTTATAGCAGCACCTTCCCCCCCGTGCTCCCAGCCCCAGAGAACTCCGGTATTGTGGGGATTTGGCACCCTCACGGTGTTTGTGTTTCACTAACCGAGCAGAACCACGAAAACCAAACCCACAGCCAAAGTGACTTTAGGGCTGACAAAAAAACCACCCCAGCAGGAAAGCAGCTGGGACAAGGGCCTCAGCTTCACAGAGACGCCCCGGAGCTGGCAGCTCCTCAACAGCCCCCCAGGATGCTCCATAAAGGGTCCCAGCTGCTGGTTTGTCCCACGGTGCCCCAAAGCTCATCGTCCCCTGCCTGGCACAGGGGTTGGTGGCACCCTGGGTGTCCCAGCTGTCACCAGGTGGGCTCAGGAGGAGCCGGCCCCAGGAGTCCTGGCTCCATCCCACCCTCTCTGCTTGAGCAGGAGGAGGTTGCAAAGACACAAAAATGGCAAAACCCATTTCATTTTGGATGACACCATGCAGAGAAATGCCAGGAACCTCACGCCGAGGGACAACCCGTCCCTGCTCAGCCCTAACATCACCTGGAGGTGCCGTGGGGTGGGATTGTGACAAGGGACAGCCCCGTGTCCACCCCAGGCTGGTGCCAAGAGCAGGAGCCTGGGCTGGGTGGGCGCTGGGGGAGCCGGGGGTCGCGGCAGCGCGGGCGCCTTACCTGGAGGGTGTGCGAGCTCAGAATCCACATGGGTGCCAGCGCAGGCTGGGCACAGCCGTCCCTGCGGCCCTGGGCACGGTGTGTGCGGGGAACATGGCCCCAGGTGAGGGTCCCAGCCCCAGGTGAGGGTCCCAGCCCCGGGGAGGGTCCCAGCCCCGGGGAGGGGTCCCAGCTGCGGCCGGCAGCACCGAGCCCCACTCAGCGCCGGCTCCGCGGCAGCACGGCCGGGCTGAGCCGCATCGGCCCCCGGTGGGCACCGGCGGGGAGGGGACAGCGAGGAGAACCGGGCACCCCGAGAGGCTCCGGGGGCAGCAGAGGGACGAAGCCAGCGGCAGCAGTGAGTGTCAGGGCTCAGCCAGAGCCTCCCTTGCCCATTATATCTGATTCCTTCCTTATTTACCTGAACAAACAAGCAGCGCTTACCTCAGCCGAGGTGTTTGAACAGCCCGGGCCGGGTTAACCCTTGGCAGGTGCGTCCAGGGCGGGATCGGACCAGAACGGGCCTTGGCAGGGGAATGGGGCAAACCCGGGCACCGTTAACCCCTTCCCACCCTCACATGGGATGAGACAGCAACAGGGACAGGGACAGACAGACACCTGGCTCCTCCTGGAGTCAGAGCTGCAGCACAGAGACCTGTCAGGTGTGTGAGGTCCATGGCATGACACCACTCCCGGAGCAGACTGGGCCATGCTGGGCCCAGGAGCATCCCTGAGGGATACCCCAGGAGAATTCCTGACTGGTACCCAGGATCCTCCCTGACCCAAACCCAGAACCACCCCCTGCCCAATGCTGCAGCCAGGGACGGAGCCTGTGTGTGAGGGTGCACAGAGATTTTGGGGGTGAAGGGAGCCCCTGGCAGCACCCAAATCCCTCAGCTCAGGGACACAGCTCCGTCTCCTGCCCAGGGGTCTGTGACTGCAGGATGGGGCACGGGGGCACAGCCAGAACGTGCCACACTCCAGGCCCAGGTTGTCTCCACCGGCACGAGCAGGAAAAAGCAGTTCTGAGCGAGACAGACACCGAGCTGGTATTTATTATCTTTTTTTTTTTAGCCCATGAAGCAGGCAGGGCAGTTCAGGCAGTTCTCCTGTGCACGTAGCTCTGCCAAAACCAAACTCCCCCGTGCCCTAAAAACCCACGTCAGACCAAAGCCCGCTGCAAACAGCCATGGGCTGGCCCCACGTCACCACGTCCCGGCGGGCACGTGGCTGTCCCCAGCCCACAGAGGGTGACAGAGCCCCGGGCAGGCACAGCTGATAAGCCATCCATCGGAAATGTTTGCCCTGAGGAAATGAAAGCCCTGGAGGAAGGAGACCCCGGAGCGAGCGCTGGGAAAGGACTTGGCTGCTATCGGCAGCGCCAGGAGTTTCTGCCTCCCTTTGAAACGCCTCAATGTTATCTTATCTTGGGGAAAGCTCCCCCTGGATCAGGGCTCCCGTGTCCCAGGGGAGTTCTTTCCCCCTGTTTTGGTAAACACAACTGGGCCTGGAACACGTGGAAGTGGCTGTGGGGGGACCCTGGGACAAGCAGCTGTGTTGGGAAGCTGCCAGCCCCTGCCTGGGCTTTGCCAGGGGTTGGGTATGTTTGATTGGGATGTGGCACGGCCAGGAGGGGGGTCCAGGTCCCCCAGTGCCCTCCCAGTGCTCCTGGCAGCCACAGCAGAGCTCCCCAGCCCACTCAGAGCATCCACTGCTTTGGACAAGGCCCCACAGGCACCCAAAGCTGCTCCCGTGCCACACCTCAGGATCCCCCGAGGGCACCCAGAGCAGGAACAGCCCAGCTCAGCCCTGGGGCTGCAGGTCTCCAGCTGCAGATCCCTTCCCCACAGCACAGAAACACGAGTGTCTGGGCTGTGGAAAGTGCAGATGCAGAGTGGAGTCACGTGTAAACTCGACACCAGCCTGGCAGCAGCCATGCTGGGAAAGCACCGTGGCCATCCCGCCCTTCCTGCGCCGCAGCCGGGCTGTGCCTTGGGGATGTCTGGGGAGCAGGGCTTGGTTTGCTCAGGCTGGATCTGCTGTGACACCACTGCCAGGTCACCCGTGTTTGTTTGGCTTCTTTACAATTTTTCACCAGAACAAACACCAGGCCAGAGCACCAGAAGGAGTCAGAAGCAAAGTGGAAGAGAGCACAACTGGGGACACTGGACAGTGTCAGGTGTCACCAACCAGCGGGGAGTTCCCAGTCCCGGACCCAGAGCATCCCAGACCTGGGTCATCCTGGGCTGTCTGGGACCTGCTGCCAAACTCACACTTCAGTCTGAAAGAGCTTTACCCACTTCTGTTATCGGTAGCAGTGGGATCTCGATAACAGAAAGAGATTAAAGGGAAAAACATTTGCTTTTCCGGGCTCAGAGAGAGCTGGGCAGTGCAGCACAGCACAGCAAAACTGGGTGAAAGGCCCCAAATGAGAGCTCTGCTTCCCTCCCAGAGGGCTCGGGGGCTGGAGCCACCCAGTGTCGCCAGTTTCCATGGGCTGGAGCCACCCAGTGTCACCAGTTTCCGTGGGCTCCAGCTGTGCTGGGCTCCGGCTGTCCCCAGCACCCTTTGCAATCGCAGCTCAGCACAGCTCTGCTTGCACATGCAAACCAGGAAAAGGAGAGATTGCAACACCTGAGGAACAACAAAAGAGGGAAATAAAGTCTGGCTTTTCTGCCCTGCGTGCGCGGTTTTCGGTGCTTTTTCCTTGTCCTCCCTGTCAACCCATCAGCTCCAATTCCGGTGTCTTTTGCCACTGCTGGAACTTCAATGCTTGGGAACGCGGCCGACCGGAGGGGAGAGATGGAGAAACTCATGAATCAGCCTGGAGGAATCCCTGCCCACCTGCCTGGAGCTAATCTCTGGCTGCATCACAAGAATAATAGATAAGCAGCCATGTCACATATAATAAAACTATTGAAGGCCCTTGATGTCACTGTACAAACCACAGGGAGCATGGAGCCCGACCTGTCCCCACATGCAGCTGTTTCCTGCTCCCCTGCATGGTGGGGCTTCCTCTGCTCCAGCTCCTGCACAACTTTTGGGACAGTGTAGAGCTGGAGGCCCTCTGAGAGGCCACATGCTGCACCCCATGTCTGTGCCACAGGGTGACAATGGGACAGGATGAATCCCCACTCCCAGGCTGCAGGGTGGGCGCTCTGAGGCTTTCCAAGGAAACTGGAAATGGCTGAAATGGTTGAATGCATTCTCCCCACACCTTGGAGGGCTCCTGGGAGGGGAGAAGGTCTCTCCAGCAGAGCCCAAAATTACCCAGAGGGTCAGGGAGCAGAAGTGCAGGAAGCCACAGGTGTGCACGGAGGGAAAGGTGCTTTTGATGGCGCAATGTCCCTGGGCACATTTACCTGGGAGAGCCTCCAGAGCTCCCGAACTGCTGGGATCTCCCCAGAGCCCAGACCACCGGAATCCCCTCTGACTCCTCCTTACCCCAGCCAGACCTACCCACTTCCCATGCAGCCCCAGGGCGAGCGGGGCCGCTCCTCTTTATTCTCTTTATTACCCCCCGGGCTCCCCCATCTCCCAGCTGCTGCCATAATCGCTGTTTACGGGGCCGCGTGTGTGCTCGGGGCAAACAGCGGCGTTATTGCCGTGCCACCCGCCCGGAGCCACCCTGGCAGCGGGGCCGGGGCTCCCGGCTCTGCTCCGCCACTCGCTCCCCTCTCGGAGCCTTCTCCAGCTCCTGGGAGCTGCTCCCACCCTCCATCCCCGCCGTATCAGGTGGCTCCCGGTTGTCCCCGTGCCGCTGCCAGGGGACCGTGGTGTCACCTGCGTTCCAGGGCAGCCCCGAGCCTGCAAAGGGGGAGATGGAGAAGTGGCTCCATCCAGCAGCGCTGGGCTTGGTGTCTGCTCCACACTGATGGCACCAGGGATCCAGGAGCCATCGTTTTGCTGAGCACAGAGACCTTGGTGCTCACCTGGCACCTTTAAAGGCTGCTTTGCACCTGTGGTGGCAGGAGGTGACACGGCGTGTCTCGGGGGTGCCACAGTCCCGCTTATGCAGCCTGGCCGTGCCTGGGAGGGCAGCTGGGAAGGACGAGCTGGGGGAGGCGGATGAGGACACCGGGGTGAGCCCAGCCCCTGGACCACCAGCTCCCCACCATTCCCACCCCGGGTCCCGCCAGCACCCCCAGGTTCGGTGCCACCCCGGGTGACGCAGGGGAACTCGTGGGACAGACACCCAGGCGGGCAGGGAGCAGCGGATCCACCGCGGTGTTTGCTGTTCCCTTCCCAAAGCCCTCCTCTTTTCTTCCTCCGGTGGCGTTAAACTCCTGCTTTTGTCTCTTGGGATTAAAAGCCTGGAAATGGTTGCGGGTCGCCCGGCGGTGCCAGGAAGAGAGGGCTCAGGGCGGCGTGGGCACACCCCGCTCCCGCAGGGTGAGGAGAGCTCACGGCTCCCCCCGCAGCGCCACCGGAGGGGAAGGATCCTGGTCTGGGCTCTGCATGCAGCTGCTGCATCAGCGCACGAACCCTAAATCCCGTCCAGCACGAGAGAACCCCCCAAAATAACCCACGCGGGCACGGTGCTGTTGTGTGGTCAGTGGCACCGGGGCTGGGGGCTCGGCAGCCCCTGCCCGTGCTCGGCAGCGGCGGTTCCCAGGCACACACGGGCAGCCAGGTGAGACGGGCCGGGCCCGGTGCCAGCAGACGCGATGTTGTCTTTTCACACAGCCCCGCTGCGGGGCCGAGCGGCAGCGGAACCCTCGGCGGCTTCGGTTCCCACACTGGGTGCCATTGAGAAATGCAAATTCAGTCTCCTGCTGCCGGTTCTCCCCACATGCAAAACGATCCTCGGGCATAACGGCCCCACGGAGCGACAGCCCGGAGAGCGTGGGAGCCGCTGGGCAGGGAAAGAGCCCGGGTGGGACGGGCTGGGATGGGGCAGGGCAGCACACGCTGCCCCCGGAGCGAGGAACGGTCCTGGGGGTGATTTCCCCTTGGGTTCTGCGTTGTGCATCCCAGCAGAACTGAAGAAGGTTCTGCCCAGGCGGACAAACACCTAAAAGTAACCCCAAAGAGCTGGGGGGGCTGGAGGGGCTGCGTGGTGCGAGGGGGTCAGCAGGGACCCTCTCCCATCACTCCTGGGCCGGGTTTGCAGGGCCAGGGGAGCAGGGAGGAGCGCTCCCCTGTGCACAGAGGCCAGGGACCCCACACCCCCTATGGGGCCGTGGGTCTGGGGTGCAGGACGGGGCCGGGGACGCGGAGCTGCCCGCAGAGCCAGCCGTGACTCAGCAGTGACTCACCGAGCCCCGAAGGAAACGTGTCCCTGTCGTGTCGCTCCTGTGAGCATCGCCCAGCTCTGCTCTGGCACCTCGTCCTGGGTGCTCAGCAAGGTGCCAGGACCCGGGGGCTCATGTAGGGAAAACGGGGTGTGGGAGGTGGGGCAGGACCCCAAAATGAGGTCTCGTGTCTTATCTTCCCCCACTGTGCAGTCACTGTGCAGTCACAGAGCTTGGAGGAATTTTCCCTGGTGAACACAGCTCCTGGGGGCAGCTCCTGGGTATCCCCAGCTTTGTCACCTTCCTGACACCAACACCACAGCTCCAGAACCAGGCTGGGGAGGAGGGAGCTGTGATGGGCACCAGGAGCTGGGCAGGGGGCCCCAGCACCTGTCAGAGCCTTGCTGGACACAGGCAGCATTCCTTGTGGCATCCCTGGTTTCACAGGGCAGGATATGAAAGCAGAAAGTGATTAATGCTCTGTGAGGGAGCAGACACAGAGCTCTGGCCCTGGTGTGGGACGTGACCCGAAATGGCTCCGTGTTCCCCTCAAAGGGCTGTCCTGGCCCCAGGCCCAGCTCTCCCAATCCCAACTCCCCATCCCAGCGCTGGCTCAGTCTCCAGCAGAGCAAGGACATCACTTCTCTCCTCAGCAGTGGATTTTGAGCGCAGCAAAATGTTTGTTCTGTCAACACGTGCCTAATCCCCAACGAAAAGCTGATGAAAACACCATGGGGGGGAAGGATGGGAATGAGCTGCCCTTTGAGACAAAGCCCTGGTGGTGACAGCCCCAGTCTCTGGGATCCTCCAGTGCTTCCCCAGTCCTGGGTCCCCTGTACCAGGCAGGGCAGGGGAAATGCTCTCCTTGGGGCAGGGATGGTCCCAGCTGCAGCTCTACCACAAACCCCAGCAGGATCCTGAGCTCCTCGGAGGAAGTGCAGAAAATATCCTTGAAAATATCCTTGTTCTGCAGGGATTGCCCGGCCTCAGTGACCAGTCCTGGCTCCTTTGCCCCTCAAAATGCAGCCAGCAGGCACAGGCAGCACACAGCAGTGTCCCCCCAGGCCTGTCTCTGTCCCTGCTGACCCAGCACCTGCTGTGACACCATCAGCAGGCTCACCAACGTCACAAATGGGCTCACCTGAGATTAACGTTTCCAGATGACCCATAAAACCCTTTTCCTTGTGGGATGAAACAACACTTTGTCCTGTGAGGCTCGTTTCCAGCCTGGCTGGGGCTGGGCTGAGTGAGCAGAGCTGCCCCAGTGCCCACCCTGGGGTTGTCCCAGCAGGGCCCCACTCCCAGCACCCAGAGGCATCAGCCCTGCACCCTTCACCCACAAGAAAAAAAAAAAGAAAAAGAAAAAAGAAAAAAAAAGGGAAAAAACAGGGTACATTTAGCAGTTTCCATTTGTTTGCTCTTTAAATAATTGTTTCCTTATCACTATTGATTTAGATCCCTTTAAAATTCTGACAAACCTGCTTCTCAGGCACCCTCAGCTGCTTCCTCCCAGCCTGCTCCCCATGGGCAAGGAGAGCAGCCAGGCTCATCCTAAGGAGAGTTCCCTGCTTGGGGAGGCACCTGCAGGGCAGCGAGCCCCCACTCACCCCTCCTTCCCAAGATGGACAAACCAAAGCTGTGATTTGGGGATCTGTCCTCTCCCCACCCCACTGTGGAGCAGACTTGGGGCCTTTGGGGCTGCTGCCAGGCTCGGGGGGCTCGGAGGGGACACCCCCAAGGGCACAGTGGCCATGATTGCCCAAGCCCCTCTGTGCAGAATCCAGCTCTGGCCATGAACAGCCCCGGTTTGGGCAGCACAGTGACTGCTGGGGTGGAGGCAGGACAGGTTTAAGTGTCCCTCAGGCACAGCCAGCATGTCCCTGAGGCCTCGCTGGGGACAGGGACCCTCTCTGCTGCCCAATGCAGAGGTGTCACTCCTCAGGTGCCTCTCACTGTCACCTGCCAGGGGGTTCATGGCCCTGCTGGGCTCACAGGGGTTTGAGGGGCTCATCCCAGGGTCTGGAGCTGCAGTGCCACAGGTTGGTGTCACAGCCCAGCCTGCAGCTGTCAATTAATTGAGGAAACACGGCCTCAGCAAACAGCGAGGAGGGAAAATGCTGCAGATTAGATAAGGACTGTGAGTTCTTGCTGTGCTTCCCCTGGATGCCAATACTGCACAGACCCTGCTGAGCCCAGCTGCTCCACGCCAGAGGTGCAGAGAGACCCAGGAGAGGCTGAAAGCTCCATCCTGTGGGGTGGCTTTCCTAGAAAACAGCCTGGAAAAAGGGCCTTACCCCAGCCCCACGGTGTGGGGGTCCCTCTCTCCCTCCCACAGAGCTGTGCACCACCCTGGGGCCACAGCAGAGCAGCCAGACCCCCTTTTGTCCCCAGCCCTTCAAAATGGGACAGCACCTGGCTCTCCAGGTGTGCAGACCCCTCCTCACTCCCAGCCCAGAGGGGTGGGCCCGTGCTGTCCCTGCCCAGCAGCTCCTGCCTGGCTCTGCAGCACTGCCCCAGTCCCTCAGTGCTGGTGACAGGGCAGGTGACATGTGCCACCCACTGCCCAGCCAAGCCAGCAGCTGCTCTGGGAGGTGGGGGCACATGGCTCTTGCCTGCCCAGGCCCTGTCACCAGCAGGACTCAAAGCCTGGAAAAGCCACATCCAGCAGCTCCAAAGGGTTTTGTGGACGAGGAACAACCTCAGCTCCCTCTGCTGGCACCTGCCCCAGGCTGGGCCTGTGGCCAGCAAACGCTGTTTGAACACCTCGGCTGGGAGCCCCCGGGTCCAGGCCACCCCCCAGCCCAGCCCCTGTTCCCAACACCGTCCCCTGGCAGCACATGGAGCTGTGATCCCACGGTGTCCCCTCTCCTGGCCATGGCTGTCCCACCTCACAGCACTCTGCACCGCTCAAGTGGCGAAAACCGAACTTTTCTCCCCCTACTTTAAGTTTCTGTGAAAGTGTCACCCCTGCAGGGAAGAGATAACCAAAACATGGAATACAATGAGCAGAGAGGCAGCTCCGGAGCCAGCCCAGCTGCAGCTGCTCTGCAGAGCCGAGCCCACAGCCCTGCATGGGGCAAACAGGGCTGGTCCGTGCCCACGCGTGCCATCTGCCTCCCTGCTGGGCTCTGCTGCCAGCTTTTACTACTCGGCTGTTTTATCAATGGGGTAGGAAATGTTTGAGATTAGATTTCCTTCATTAATTCCTGTGTAAGTAGGAATTTTCCAACGAACACACAGGCAGAGAGAGCGGGTTGTGGAGAGCTTCCAGAAAGATCCCAGGTTCCCCCTGACCCTGCTCCTTCCCATGGGTCCCTGGTAGGATCCCAGGACTGGCCTGGCCTCGTGTCCCCCTTGGCCCATAAACATTCCCCTGTGCCTCCCAAGGGATCTGCAGAGATGCAGGAGCAAATTTTTGCACACCACAGGCTGCTGCTGCAGGATGTAGCAGGTAGAGGAGGAAAAAGAAACAAAAATCACAAAAATCCTCTCTGCCACTGTTGTAGGTGCTGGTCCTGGGTGGGCAGGTGCCCATTGGAGCCCTCGAGGTCACGCCTGCAGATGTGAGGATGTGGTGGTGCTGGGGAGGTTTTGGAGCAGATCCTGCTCTTCCCTGCTGCCTGAGGGTCATGAGTACCCAACAAGGCACAGGGCATGGGCCCGAGCAGTCCTGGGTGCTGAGCACATCCTCATCCCTGTAATCCACCACAAAAATCTGGGAACACCCTCCCTCCGACTGCCATTGCTTTGGGAACAAAAAAAACTGCATAAAACCAGAATTCATTTTGCAACTTTTAATGGATGACAACCTGGTTCCCCTAAAAAAAAAAAATAAACAAGCAGCAAAAGCAGCACCCAAGCAGCTCCCAGGTGCCTGTGGCTGCCGTTTGCCTTGGCCTCCTGCCCGCCAGCTCTGCTCCCGGCATCGCGGGATGAGCTCCACCACCACGGCAATCCCGCCGGGTATTTGCCTGCTCAGGAGATTCCATTAAAGGTGTGATGGGATTGTCCTGTGCTGGCAACCTCTGACAGGTTGCAACCCTAAAGATAAACAGATTCTTTCGAGCAAATAAGGAGTAAATGCAAAGCTGGGCAGTGAGCGGGGCGGGCAATGCTCCCCTGCCCAAACACAGCGGCCTCGGGACAGCCGGAGCACCCCGAGCTCGAGGGGCTCGTTCTGCTCCAGGCACAGAACAAACATCCCCAGGCACAGGGAGCAGGATGTCTGTTCCCAGTCAGGCTTTCAGTCAAGCTTAACCGGCACATGAAAGCTCCAGGCATTTATTCAAATGATAAAAGCAAAGCCAGCACACACAGAGTGAGGTTTCTCGTGGGGATTAGTAACAAACTCCCAGGTAAGCAAAGGAACGGCCTCAGCTGAGCTGCTCCATGGTGCAGTTCATCCAAGTCATGCTTGGCCTGGCTGTCCTGAGCAGCAAGGCCTCCCCTGGGAGCTCAGATCCACCTGGGACAAGTGTGCAGGTGCTCAGCAAAGTGAAACCTTCCTGTGCCCCCATCCTGATACACAGTGTCAGTGATTTCCTTAGGGATTGTGAGAAAATAAAACCCAAACCAACCTTCCTTCCTTCAAACTCCCCCTCCTGCCTTCCCGAGCCACTCAGGAGATGGAAGATCTGACCCCTCAGGACTGGGCTGTTTGAAGTGTGAAGTATCACCCTGTCCTGCACCAGGCTCCGAGGGAAGGGCTGGGATGTGGACCAGCCACCCCAGGAGCACCTGGTGCAGGTGTGGCATCGCTGTGTGCTGGTGCCCCTCAGACCCATGGAGATCCCTCAGAGCATCTCACTCCCCCTCAGGAGCCGTCCTGGAGAAGTGACCCGACCTTGACACAAGGGAATGTGGAGTCCCCTCCCTCCCCCTGCCTCACAACCACCCCCAGAGTCTCTCCCACCCTCACCCTTACCCAGGTGGTTTGATAACCTCAGTATGCACTGAATTGGGTCTGGTTTCACAGCAATTTGGACGAAGTTAGGGTTGGAGCTGGGTTTAAGGGTGTTGTGCCTGAGTGTCTGAAAACACTCTGGGAATGGAGCAAACCAGGTGCATTTAACTACAAGGTGACAGACTCAGAAGTTTTGCAGCTTCAATAAAACTCTCGACAGCTACAGAGCTTTTTTTTTTTTTTTTTCTGTGTTAATTTAATCATACAAATATTCATTTATACATTAAGGAAAAAGCTTCCTTTATTTTCACCCCCAATGTGCTATCATAGGACTTCTCCCAGACTCAGAGAGGCAACACACCATCCCGTGCTACACATGCACTGCCCCGGCGAGCACAGACAGGCTGGGAACCACCCACGCACTCACACACGGAAAAAATGAAACACAACAGAAACCCAGACGTGGGACAGCGTGCATTTCCACCCACACCACTGCTCTCTGACTGCACGGCTCTGCCCCAGCTCCCAAACCTTGGCAGGGTTCATATCCAGCACTCCTGAGGTGGGGGCAGAAGATTCCCACTCTCTCACCCCCTCCCATGGCACTGCCACTTTGGGGCCAGTCCCAGGGACATCCTGCTCCAGTTTGCCAAGGCTGGGAGGTGACACTGCTTGAGCTCTGTTAGTGACAGGGTCCAAGTGGCTCTTGCTTACCACAGGGACCCACTTAGAGACCATCAGAGATGTCCGACATTACCCTTTCCCTTATGGGAGCTGATACAAACTGCAGTGTCACGAGGTCACCTGGGCAGAACTTGGCCAAATTCATCTCAATCTCCCCATTAAAAGTTGGACACCTGAAGCACGAGCAATCTGAGGGCCAGCTGCAACACCAAACTCCAAGAAATCAGGAGATAAAACCACCTTTGGCCTCAGTGAAACAGTTTTTACTCGAGGAAAAACACAGAGATAGAGCAACCCGTTTTAAACATCCTTGCAGTGCCAGAGCAGGGGCCACAACCCTGGCCCCAAAGATCCCTCAGCTGCCTGGGCAGAGCAGGATGTGAGCAGCAAGAGCTGCAGATGTCAGAGCCCTGCCTTTCCTCACAGCCTGCAACGTGCACCCCTTGTCACCAGGACACCACAGACTGCAAACGCGTGTGCCTTCAGAGTGGGAAAGCACATGGCTACTTGGGGCACATGCAGGTTTTGGTTTTTCAAGACAAGGGAAATAAATTCAGCCTTAGGAAGAGCACAGGAACACGAGTGTGGCAGCCAGGGGACACAGGAGGAGCACACGTGCCTGGGAGCAGAAAGCCAGCGTGGGGGTATCCGAGTGCAAGGGTCTCCCAGGTGCCTGTGTGACACCAGGCAAAGGTCACAGCACCAGCTCTAACTCTCAGACTCAGACCTTGATTTCCCCTCCCTTCCACTATGCAGCTGACACAAGGAGCCAATAAAGATAAGGAATCACCTCGTCACTTGAACCAAGAGTTGTCTCCAGGGGTTCAGTGCCCTCAGAAGGGGAGCAGCAGTGCTGCAGGTGTGATGTTCATTTCCTCAGAGGGGCTTGTGAGCCACCTGTGAGGAAAGGAGGGAGTGAGCAGATTCCACCTGCCCACACCACACTGTGGGGCTGCAATCACCCCCCAGATCAATGCTCAGATCTAATACTCAGAACTAATCCAAGGCAAAATGTTGTTTGAGAACAAGAATTAAAGCTTTCAAGAAACAGCACCTTCAGCAGGTTCACTCCAATCCCAACACGTGCCCAGATCCAGGGAACAGCCAGGTGCCCACCAGACTGCAAGTGCAAGTGTCAGGCAGTTCAAATCCTGTGGGGCCACTTCTATGCAGGCAGTTTCTGACCTTATACTTGTTTCTAACAGATTTCTGAAGAGAGATTTCAGCTGATGGTGATCTGAACAACTGAACCTCTGAAATACGAACAAAATCCATGGCCCAATCCTTCCTCTGTTGGACACAAGGAACTCCCACTGGCCCCACGAGGTCCATCCATGTGCACCCAGGTACCAGTCCTTCGTAGCTGCAATGAAGGATTCCCCCATTCCAAACCAGCCACAAAAACAAAAGCAGCCAAGAGCAGCGAGGGCAAAGCCATGCAGTGTGCAGCTCTGACACAGGGAAAAGCCTTCACTGGGCAGATCTGGAAGAAGGTAAAGGGAGCTTTGCATATTCCTGTGTCTTTGGCAGATGGCTGTTCCAGCCTGGTTCTTTTGGGCAGGATGGTGCTGCAGGGCTCACTCCCCCTGTTTGTGGGGTCAGCATTTCAGGATAAATTCACCACACTGCCTGAGACCAAGCTGCATCCCCTCACACTGCACTTTGCAGTCCAGAACGGGAGGAGAACATGCTGGAGGAACAGCAGAGCAGCCCAAATCTTCTGCAATCCCTCCCCTAACGTGAGCCCACTCAGAGCCTCAGTGCAGCCCCAAGCCCAGATGACAAAGCAGAAGAAGAGGAGGTGACAGTGGGACCCAGCTGGGGGTGTCAACTCCTGCTCTGTGCTCCAGAACACACGGATCAGCCTCTAAGCCACACCTCAGCACAGGAGAAACAAATGCGAACTTATGCTCTGAAAGAGAGAGGGGAGACTCCAAATGAAAAGGACAGGATGTCTGTGAAGCTTTGCAACTATCAGCAGGTGAATTACAGCTACAGAGATTCCTCTTGGCACACAGCTCCAGGCACAGCTACTGCACACGAGAGTGAACAAAAAGGGATTTTTAACTGCTAACCACACAGGACAGACAGCTCAGGAACTTGAATAAATCAGTTTCTTATCAACATGGGTGTGTATTTGTGTACTTCATGTACAAGAGGGAAGGGAGATGAGCCCTCCATGTTATCCCAGAAGTCCCAGTGTCTCCCTCTCCAATTCTGATACCAAGACCTGTCCATAACGTGGCTCCCAACGACACGCAGGACAACTTAAAAGCAACACCCAAACCAAAAGGAAAAGAGGAAATAAAAGAATAAAAAGTTGGTAACTAAAACCAGCAGATGCTGTTAAAAACGCAGTGCTGGGTGCAGACCCAACCTGGCATTAAAAAAGCCTGACAGAAGCAGTCCCTGCACAAACCCCAGCAGGTGCTGAGCCAGTCCTGTTCAGCAGCAAACCAGGACACTCTGGGAAAATGCACGCTGTCCCTTAGGAAAAAAAAAAACAAAAAAAAAAGAACAAGAAACAAACAGAAATTAAACATTTGCTCAAACTACAACCGCTCTGTAGGCAAAATATTCTTTTTTTAAAGATGGCTTTTAAATTTTCATTTTTAAACTTCTTTTTAAGCTACCTAATTACATGTGAAGATGATTTCTAAAAACCCATAGTGTTGGTGTCTCTTCTTCCTCATAGCATTTACACCACTCTGAAATCCAGCAGTCACACATGCATACTCAGGTTTTGGATTTTCCTCTGGAAACAGCTAGTCTTAAGTTACTGGGCTTTTGTTTTTTCTTCTTTTCCAGAACACGGAGGCAGAGAAGGGGGGTCCACGCTGTGTCTGTCTGCCACATGAATCCCCCTCCCTTCCCCCAAAAGTCAGCTTTTTCTTAAATTCTCCTCTTGTCGATACCCGTTTTGTGTTTTTGTGTTTTAAGACTGTCCGAAGTGATAAGGACCGTGGAAACCCTGAAAGAAAGTTGGAGACATAATCAATTTTCAACAGGCAAGAAACAAAATGCTCAGTGCTCAGCTCCAAAGAGTGCCCAGCCCAGCCCAGGGCTTCCCACCAACCCCACTATGGCTCCGAGGACACTCTGAAAGCACACGCTCCAGGGCTGGCTTCCCCAGAGAGGGCAGATGCCACCACTTACCTCTGTCAGATGTTTTTTAGGCCAAGGCCACAAAATAACTTGTGTTTTCTACACCAACATTTCCTATAGATGCTGTAACACCTGCAGGCCCAGCCCCTGCAGCCTCCCCAGTCTGTCCCACAGACATGGGGCTGTAACTGGGTAAGAGGCTATGCCAGGAAAAAACCCAAAGAAAAATAAAATCTACATTCCCACAAGTGCCATGTGTGCCTCCTCAAGTGACAATGCACATTTTCCTCCAGTGAATCAACCAGAGCATTTACCAAAACCCCCAAAATGCTTCCTAGAGAATCCATTTCCCTCCTTTACATCCTGAAGTGAGTCACTAAATGTCAGATGTAGTCACAGGTCTCAAATTAACAGGAACTCCTTTTGTAACTTCTATTGTCAGATCAGTTATCTGGGGTTTCATCAGGAAGCAGAAGAAAGACCAACAGGCAGCAAGGGATGCCCCAGCTCACAGCAGATGAAGTTTGTCAGTACAACCCCCACACAAACCCAGACAGACACTGAGGTCAAGAGGGAGATGAGGGAGAAAAAATTGTTGTATCTCATGGCAGAGCTGGAAGATCATTATGCAAATGCTTCTAAACACAGTCCAGCTCTACCCAGCACACTCTGGGTAAGGCAGTGAGAGCCCAAACCATTCCTGTTCTGGCTGAATGGGAAGTTCTGACCTCAGTTTTCACCACTCTGACTTTAACAGGGCAAATTTCCTAAGAAGTACCATTTCCTTCTTGTTCTACAACTTCAAAACCCCCTCACTGCAGGAGCCAGGGCTGTGGAGCCATGAGTAGGAACACGGACTGTGTAAAGACTCAGCATCAGTGGCAAAGCCCAGGCTGGAGAGCTCTGCTGCAGATCTGACTGGGAAGGAAGGGCCATGAACAGTCTGTAATCTTGCCACAGCTGGAGAGAAAAAGTTCATTCTTGGGGATATAATCAGGTGGTAAATACAAGCAAATGGCAAAATGAAGCAGCTCTCAGCAGCTTTCAGAATCCAACCAAGAGGAGGATCAGCAGACAATTAACCAGGACATCTCCTGAACTGCGTGGGAAGTATGAAAGACTGGGAACGTGGAAATTGCTGTTTGCAGACAGAAATACATGCAAGTGATGGAAAAACAAACACATTTCTACCCCAGGAATATGCCGCAGTGCCAGTTTGTAAGGCTTTTCAAAAGAGAACAGCCAGCAGATTCCAGCATGACAGTTCACCTGAGGAAGGAGATGCTCCCATCAAAACCCAGAGATTGAGAAATCCAACATTTCCAAAAATACACTCACTGAAACAGGGGGAAGAGGAGAAGCAGGAGAGAAACATTAAGATGGTGCATAAAAAAGGACAGGGGAAAAGCAATGTATAGACAGGATCCCAAGCAGTCTCACCTCACAGGGATTAAGCTATTGTGCTTAGCACTCAGCAGAAGGAAAACAGGATTTGCTGCTGATTTCCTGCACAGACACATTTGCCAGAATTTGCTTCATCTTTGAGTTACCTGCACACGAGGCTTTTTTTGAGGCACTGCCTGGTGAGCTGAGGAGGGGTTTAACCACCCCCTGCCCCTCTGCTGGGACCACCCTTACCCTGTGTCACCTCATGGAGGATGCCAGAGGCAAAACAAACTTGCTTGCTGTAATTTGGGGGTTCCACAGGCATCCCCTGTTGTGTAAGGAACTGCCAGTCACCCTCAGTCTGACACCAGAGCAGCTCATTTGTGCTTTTGGATGCAGAGACCCTGTGAAGTCACCCTGAGCTGGCTTGCAGGGAAAGCCTCTGGATCTCCACAGAATGGTTTCTGGAGCACCTAATTTGAAGCTATGGAATTATGCAAACTGTGTCAGTTAAACCCAGAGTTTAGCTCAGCACCAGAGATTCCTCAGCATGTACAGCTCTGCACCACCTGCCACCCTGCACTGAACACCTGCCACCAGGAATGAGCTCCCCTGGCAATGCCATGACCATGGTCAGCTCCTCCTGGCACAAGGAATTCCACCATGGAAAAGCCCCAAATCTTTCCTTTTGGAATTGCCACTCTTCACTGCATTGCACCTACCCGAGATTCATTACTGAACAGGAGAACTTGGCAAAATTGAACCCCACTTGCATCTTTAAGCTGAGTGAGAGCTGCTTTAATGCAGACCTGTGCAGGTGACTCCACCTCCCCTGTCCCATGACATTTAGTCACCATGCACAATGTAAGGGTTTGATACCAGAAAACTTGAATTACTGCTGCAATGCAAATACCAAACCCCTGTATGAGATTTTCAAGCCTAATTATCCCCTCCATGCAACATTTTACATCACAAACATGCAAAAATAATTCTGCAGATAATTGCAGTTTTTCCAAGTTGTTTCAATGGAAGGATTATTCCCAGTATTTTTGGTGCCTTCCCATCCTATCCTCCAAGTGGGATCACTGTCATTATGAAAAGCTGAGCTGCAGCTTTGCAAACTTGCTTTCAGTTCTTCCAGAATGTTCCCCAGAAGTAACTGCTCACTGGCTGGTGGGAGCACTGGCTCTTCACACAGAGCAGTGTGTGAAAGCACAGGACTGTGATTTTCCAAGCATGACAACTACTGGTATAAATTATCATTTGACTCGTGCCTCTAGAAAGGAAGTGAGATGTTTTGTGAATTAAAACCCTTTGTGAATACTGAGCTCTGCAAACCGAGGTACCTGTGCTGGGAACAAAGCGAGGATTAAGTGAATCTTTCACAAACCATCACACACAGGCTTTCAGACAGCTCTTTATTTCACCTCTGTGACTGAGTCACCAGCAATGCAGGTACACTTCCAGGGACAGGAGGTGGATGCACAGCAATACAGGAGTCTCCCAGTGGGCACTGACAGTGGCCCCAGCCCAGGCTGCAGGTCCCCATCCCCTCAGGCCGCTCCTACCCCGCGCTGCTCCAACCTCGCTTACGTAAACTGAGCACAAACAGAGAACAAAGCATCCAGCACTTGTGTTTTATTCCATGCATGCTGTGCAAACATGGCGTGGCTGGGAGACCACCAGGAAGTTCAGGACCTTCTGGGAGCAGGCACTGGCAGGGCTGGGTCAGGTGCCTGTGGGTGAGGAGGGGCAGGGCTCAGGTACCTGAGTTCCCATGCACAACTCCCTGATGTGCTGCTGGGATAAACAACAGGCAACTCTGCTGGGCTGCAATGGAACAAAGTTAAGCTAAAACCAGATTATCTGGCTCTTCCCACCGTCTGGAAGGACATGGATTTCACCGATGAGCTGACATGCAGCACCCAAACCACCAATGTCTCTCACTAGAGAGGGAAACCAGCTCATGCCAGGCTGCAGTGCTGTGGGAGCTCCAAGTCCAACCTTCTCCCACTGTGTCTAAATGGATGGAACCACACGGTGACCAGCCCAGAGTGAAGCCCAGACACCAAGATGGAAAGGGCTTCAAAACATGTTTGGGGCATCATCCTCATGCATAAAGACAGTCTGATGCCCAGTTTCCAGTAAAAGTATTTCTGTCTATAGTTTACAGAGGTACTCCAAAAATCTGCAAATTGGAGGCCCTGGTTTGGGAGAAGCATGGCTTTAGAAGCAGCAACAACATTTAAGCTCAAAGAGGGGAAGCCAGTTAAAGGCTCCAAGGACACAGGGTTGGTTTCCCTTTATGTACAGAAAGCTGCCAAGTAGCTCAACTCCACACAGAACACAGGGAGATGTGTTAAAAACACAGCAGGAAAAAAGGAGTTCAGATTTTAAAGCTGTGAACTCCAAATATGTTTCTATTTCACTGGGCTTTGAAGAGCAGCACAAGCAATGACCAGGACAGCCAGGCACCATTTGCTTAGGTGGGGATGATGCTCAGTGTCCTGTCTGGGCAAATCTTTGCAGAATCACAACCTCCAGGTGCAGTTTTCTGCATGACATAGAGAGAAGTGATTCCTCATTTCATCTGGGCAGCAGGTTCAGATACAGATCTGTGGATTTTATACAGAGATGTTAAGTACAATCTAAGTGTCAGGATATGGCTATTCATTTCTGATCTTCTCAAACATGGAAATGTGTACACTTCTTTCCTCAGTTAAGCAATTAAACTCTAATTCCCAGGCACTGTAAGACTGGATCTTGGGCTTTTAATGGAAAAGCCAGTCACAAGAGAGCAGTAGTGACTGTGCAGGGTTGCTATGAGACAGGAGTAAATAGGAGAAAGCTGTATCAACCTCAGATCTCTGGAGAATCCAGAGAAAGTGACTGCCAGAGAATAAAGTATCTGTGCATGGGGATTTCTGGGCATCCTATCCTGCACTTAGGCACATCTTTACATCTAAGAACATGCAAAAACTCCACTGGGAACAGATTTAACAACAACATGCTTCAAGCAAAGCCCTGGCAGACCCTGGCCTGCAGCCTCCCCACAGTGAGTGTGGATGGTGGGCAGGGGGCCCCAGGGAGGTGGGTGCCATAGCAGGAATAAAGGGCACACAGCTTGCTCCAACCATGCCACAGGTTTCATCTTACCCACTTACAGGGAATTCTGTGTCTGGTTTTGTTTGTTTTTCCCCAGGACACCCAAACCACCCACTCTGCTGTGTATAAAAGCATTTTGAACGTTTCCAGGTGTGAAGTGCTGCTGTACTTGTCTAACCCAGCAGCAGATGGCACGTTGGTGTTGCCACGATCCTGACTCCAACGGGGAGCTCTGGAGGACAAGTCACACCTGCTCAGTGCACCAGAGGGAGAATTAATTCCGACAAGGTCTGGCAGCTTCGAGAATGTTTTACACCTGCAGATGCCAGAAACTGCTCGTTTTATCTCAAAGATTTCATGGTCTCATGCACTGCATGACTGGGTGTCCCCAGTGTCTGTCAGCAGAGGAAGCCTCCACAGGCAGCTGAGAAATATTTAGGCTTATTTTACTTCTAAATACAGGACACAGGCTCTTCTCAACACTTTAACTAAACCTGAACCATCTCCTTCACTCACCAAAGGGCCTGGGGATTCCCTCCCTCTTCCAGGTACGTGAAAGGAGACAAAAATATCAGAGATCCTGCCCAAGATAAATAAAATCCAGGAATTCTTGGAGTCTGTGCCACTGCCTAAGCAACCCACAGTGCTCTTCTGTCTGCTCTAGAACCTGAAATAAAGCCTTTCACATCAATATTCAGTCACAGGGCAGCAAGTCCCAATGCAGTAGTTTTCCTTCTCCTCTGCAGCAGCAGAGTACAGGTCAGATCCCCTGGGGATGTGGAGAAGATGGGCCAGGTAGAGCTTTTCCCAACAGGAACTGGAGCTCCATCTGTTCCTCAGGTAATTCAATACTCCTGACATCACCTCTAATAACCCCTTTGCTGCTCCAGTAGCATCTCCAGCTGGGTACACCATGCACACAAAGGGGAAAAATCAAACAAAACTGCATCTCCTTTTCCCAGAGGCCTGGTCAGGGAATGGGGTGAATGTTCACCTGACCATTTCAAACCAGACCAGGCATCTGGGATGTCCAACTCCCTCAAACTTGTTTACTACAGAACCAGTATTGTACCAATATGAATATTGGGTCTGTGGCAGAAAACTTCCTGCTCTGGGCAGGATGGGCAAGGCTGGAACAGGACTCAGATCTTCAGACCTACCAGAACAGCCTCCAAAGGATAAAATAATTTGTCTTAGTATGTCACAAACAAAAGAACTGCAGTAGAGAAAAAAAAACACCCAAAAATCAAGTAGCTTTTCCATATCCCCCACCCCCAAGCAAAAAAGGGACTATAAAGTTGTCCCTTCTGAAGCCAGCAAACAAAATGTCTGCTTTAATCTCAGACAATCCACCTCAAATCCACCCAAGAATATTCTGTAAATACAAAAAGAAACAAACAACAAACAACCCCAAAGAAGGAAAAAGGGGAGGAAAGGTCACCTGCCCTACATTTGGTGTTAGATTATAAACCCCCATTTCCTCAGAGCACGGAGCTCTGGGTTACCAGCTAAACCAGCTCACTTCAACCTTGTGACACCTCTCAGCTGGTGCTTCACTCTCCTGCTGGCTTCTCTCCCACAGCACAGCTGCTCCTTGCCAGGGGCTCTGGCTCCTCATACCCACGCTCTCTGAAGGCAGTCCCAGCCCAGCCCCTTGGGGAGCACCATGACCCCAGCACGCAGCCACTACAGCAGCAACTCTCAGCACTGCCACTTCAGGTGGTGTTTCACCAACAGCTCATCACTTCCCAAGCCATCCACTCCACTGCTATGAGCAGGGCCTGGCAAGCAGGAGCCAGCCCAGAGATGGTGTTTGGGACCACTAAGGGGAGGCAGTCAGGCTCACCCCACACATGCCAGCCATAAAAAATGCACAGCCCTGGGGTAAAGGTCACTAAAACAGGATCCACTGGCACAGGACGGGCAGGTCATCCAGGGAGGAACTAAAGTGCTGTAGGTGAACTAACATTAGGGCTTTATTAAGTCATTCAGCAACCAAGTGTTATTGTCCTACACAGCCTGCTCAAAGTACAGTAAAGCATTTTTAAAGGATTTAAAAAATCAAACTAGTTTGACATACGACAGTACACACCTACACATACTGCTGCATTAACAGGTGGATTCTGAATTGTAAATAATCCTGCAATTTATTTTTCACACACAAGCAAATAAAAACAGTCAAAATATCACTCAGACTCATATAGCATCCACCAAGCAAGCTTTTGAGAGAGATTTAAAGTAAAGATAATTTAAAAGTCACCTACAATTATGAACAAGACAAGGACACAGACAGGAACGGTCCTTTGATTGACTGTTCCTGCAGGCAGCTTCTGCGATCAAATGGTGTGCTCTGGAGTCTCCCCACACCAGCTAAAAAGAAGTTATCTGGCTAATCTGAAGTTTGAGGGTGTGGTTATTTGTTGTCTGTTCAAAATTATGTCAAACTCAGGACACATCTAGAGAGATATTTTGACTTATTTGCACATGCAACTGGAGCAGGCTCCAGCCACTTGCAGTTACAGCACCCAAACAAGGTTATATAAATTTTAAGAAGGACTTGAAGCAAAACCAAAAAGGTGGATCTGGTAGAGTCTATCAGAGGCAAAAAATATTTTAATATAACATGAGGACTTGGCAGAGTCAGACAGTCAAATTCAGAACCTTCCTTAGCAGGTCTGGCAGAAGCAGAAGGAAAGGGCTTTGCAGTTTGGAAGGAAGAGCAATTACACACCTGCCAGGCTCCTCCCCTACCCGTTCTCCTGCTCGCCCAGGGCACCTACCTTACTGTACGTCACTACCGACAAGTTGTTCGAGTGACTGCTGGGGGAGAGATTTACAGAGTTTTGTGACAGTCCATTCTGATCTTGTTCGATTTGGTCAGGAGCAGGCCCCCATGTGTTTTTGCTGATTGTGCCTAGCTCGGAACCCCCAGGGTCTTTTAGGTTGTTTTCATCTGGTTGCCTGTTCTTCTGTGGAGAGGCGAATGGGTTAAAGTTTCCTTCTACCTTGCGATGCGGCTGCGTGTTGAACTCTGTTTCAAAGGATGACAGCTGCTGTGTGACACCCAGAAGTCCTCCAACTTCCACGCTGAGGATCACCCAGATGACATCTGTGGAAAGATACACGTTTGGGTTGTCACTAGATAGGAGTTTATCAAGAAGGGTCAGAAGGAGCAAATGAGTTCCATCCTTTACACTAGCAAGAAAAAGATTTATTGCTTAAAGCACATTTTTACAAAGCCTCAGCAGTACTGGTTCCAGTGCCCCCAGTTTAACAGGCCTGGGATCAGCAGTTTGAATTTTAGGAGCCAATTGAGGACAGTGGGATTCTACACCTTAAGGGCACATGACTTGCTTAGGGAACTCCACACCTTGCTAGGGCCAGGACCCCTACTACACACCACTAACTCCCCCCGTGCACAACTCCCCCCACTGAAAACTGTACAAACACCCCCACTGAGCCCTGCATTCACACACCACTCATCCTTGTACACACACATACCATTGGATTGTACTGCACAACCACCACTGACCCCCTGCACACACAACCACCACTGACCCCCTGCACACACAACCACCACTGACCCCCCGAACACACAACCACCACTGACCCCCTGCACAGCCCCATCCCCGTCCCCCCAAAGGCGGCTCTGGAGCGGCCCCGCAGCGCCCTCTGCCGCTCTCTCACGGCCTTGCGGCCCAGGTCCCGCCCCGGGTGGCACCGCCGGGCCCCCGCCCCAAAACGGGACGAACGTCCAGGCCCTGGGATCGCCTGGGGGCAGCCCCAGCAAAGCCACCAGCTCGGCTGCAGGGCAAGAGTCACTCGAACTCAGAGCTTGGCGGCCAAAGGGGTTCAATCTTCAGGTCGTGTTCTGGCGAAAGTGACAACTTCTGGCAATGCAGGGACGAGATTCTCCCATTGTCCAGGGCTGGGAACCCTCTGGAAACCCTGGGAAACCCTCGGCTTTGTGAGCATACAGGACCAGCAACACAAACTGGACAGGCTGTCCCACCTGCATGGGGAAATCCCTCAGGGACACACTGTGTCCCCTCCAGACAATGAGGAGCTGCGTGGCAGTGCCAGCAATGCCAGCCCCCTCCTTCTGGCACTGGTATTTTTGCCTCCATGTGCCAACACCGCTCACTCAAACCCTGAAACTTGGGATACTCCCAGCTGCCAACAGAGAC
This sequence comes from Molothrus aeneus, assembly GCF_037042795.1. Taxonomy (NCBI): domain Eukaryota; kingdom Metazoa; phylum Chordata; class Aves; order Passeriformes; family Icteridae; genus Molothrus; species Molothrus aeneus. The sequence continues at coordinate 1,851,673 of NC_089669.1, read as the reverse complement.
ACAAAGATGTTCTCAGTGTAAACTAAAGCTGGCAGAAAAGGGAGGGAAGGCTGCACTGAAGGCAGATGTTTGAGGCCCAGGCTGAAGCACCAGGCAAAATAGCCAAATGTGCTCTTTAAACAGAGAAATAGCTCACAGGGGATGCACTAAATCACTGCATTAAACCCTGGGCATTAACTTCTCACATGAGGCTTTCACCACTATTTTATGCTCATATGCAGTTCACAGAGTCAAGCAATGGAAAACTGGGAAAGAATCTCAACAAGGACCGACCAGGAGAGAGTCTCCATGAGAGCTGTGCACATCCCTTTGTTTTCCAGAGTTTTATGTAATCTGTAATTTGTTCCAGTGCTTAGAAAACACTGACCAAGACAACAAAGCAGCTCTCTTGATGTTTTCCTCCACTCTGTGTTGTGTATTTAAGCCCAGGGCTGGCAGACCTCTGTCCTCTGCTCCATTTTGTGTCTGTGGTGTCCCCAGTGGGGCCGTGGGCAGGGAAGGGGCTGCTCACCTCCGTAGTAGAGTCCCGTGGCAGTGCACATCCGCCACTGTCCCTGATACATCCCGGCGGTGCTGGGGCTGCACATCTGCACACTGACATCAGCCATCTCCTGCGGCTCCAGGGACCTCACCATCACCATGTTCACGTGGCCAAACTGGTCTCCACCGACATACTTCAGGCAAACCCCTGGGGGCCACGCCTCCGTCCCTGGGATTAGACAGGACAGGGAATTACTGACAGCGCCAGTAAAAAAAACCAGGAAAAGCTTTGCCTGTTTGTGTAAGACTGGTTGAAACATGCTTGTTAAAACAGTTGTGCAATTGTTGGATGGTCAAAGGGAACCAAGATACACAGGACACAGCAGCAGTGGATGCTGAGGAAACCTGGCTTTCAGAGCAGGCTTAATTGGTGCATTTAGGGACCAGCAGAACAATTCCTATTTGAGTAATCTCTACGTCTTTGTTACACAAAAAAATTCTCAAAGTCACAGTGTAACAGCTTAAAAAAAACAAAAAAAAACCTTAACCTATACACACCTCCCGCAGAGACAAGGGCAGGGCTGTGTTGTGTGCCCCTATTTCTGCCTCCCTCCATAAAGCTCCTGAACCATGCCACATCAAATACCTGTTATTTATACAAAGTGTTGGCAATGTGTCCTTTCAGGGATTCATTTATTTCTAAGCCTGTTAGGAGTCTCAAGAGGAACTCATAGTTTGAGCTGTAACTGAAGTGCCAGCACTATTTCCTAAAGGGATTTATTTCTCTCCTTGCACCAACCCTTTTCTCAGGCTTGTGCAAAGGTGGCAAGAAGGGCTGTGAACACACAATTTATCTGTGGAGATCCATGTTTAGACTGCAGACACCGGGACTGACAGCGTGACCTGGCAATCAGAGAGACAGAAAACAGCTCCTGCGTGCAGGCACCGCTGCCAAAGATAACAAGTGCTGGGGCAGACAGAAAGAAAAAGCCTCTCTTCTGAGACTCATGAAAAATCAGTTTAGCACAATTTTCTTCTGCTTCTTCCCCAGTCACGTCACATGACTCAGCCAAGGACTGAGAACATCTCCTGCTCAGCTGAGGCTGACGGAAATGGCTACGGAAAGCCTGAACCACCATGAAGCCTGGAACTGCTCCGTCTGGTCCGAGGCGAGCGCACTGGAGGCTGCTCTGACCTCACATCACCTCGAGGAGCATCCATTGCAACAGCTTGCCTGCTAATTTAATCCCTGTGGATACTCCAGTGAAGACAGAGCAAGGACTGATTTTCTTGTCAAGTCCTTATTTTGGAATTCCCAGCCTCGCAGGGAGAGCAGGATGTGCACGAGTGCAGCGGGATGCTCAGCATGGGGGATGTAGCAGTACAGCTGGAAAGGTGCTGAGAGAGCAGGGCTCTGAAAGAGGAGCTGGGTGTCTGGCTGACCTCAGCCTGGGGCATGGGGCACTTGAGCATGAAGCCTCATCTGCAGAGGTTGGCAGCCCAGCAACATGGTTTAGTTTAAATTATTTATGTGATTTTTATCAGGTTTAATGGCTTTAGGCTTGCAAGGTGCCTAGAACGCTGCAACTGATAAGCCTCATAAAATGAAATTATGATTATGTCATTCTATTTCAGTACACTCATCTCTCAGGAGATGATAAATTGCAGAGAGTGTCCTGCAGAGCCAGCAGCAGCTGGGGGCAGAGTGGGGAGAGGAAGCCAGGCCGTTAAACCCTGCTGCTCTTTCAGCAATGGTTCTAATACAAACTGCTCCTTTGGCAGACAAGGCAGCACCGTCCTGCAGGTACCAGAGCAGGGCATTGTTTTTTACTGACACACATGAGAACCTGACTGAACTGAGCTCACAGCTCACACGCCTCAAACTGACAATCTCTGAGCTCTGCCTGTCACACTCATCAGACCTGCAACGCTCCGGTGACACATGCCTCAGGTATTTTGTGTTCTAGAACTGAAGTCATGTAATCAAGGACTCCTGTAGAGCTGTTAAAAACCTTGGCTCTGCTTCAGTTATCTGCCTAACAAGTAGATATTATCTGGAAACATTACAGCCCTTTGATACTATACCTTAATTAAACAAAGAATGGTTTTCAAATGCTGCAGTCCTCCTCACACTGCACAGTCATAACCAGCATGAGAAGCTGCACTTCACTAACCCTCGGCAGAGTGGTTGTACCAAGGCCTGGCCTCCAGCACCACTGTTAGGGCATGGATGGATGGTCTGACAAGCCAGGTTCAAACCACACAGAGGCCAAAACAGGAAATCCTAAATCAAGATGAGCTCCTGCCCCCCATTTTAGAAAGCCAGGGATTTCAGAAGGTGAAACATTCTAAAAACAATGAAACATCCCCTGAACTAGGATCCTAAATTAAGGCTGAATTTGCATCCAGGAAATGGCACATCAGAGGAACAAGGAAGGGAGGAGTCAGCCCAAGATAGAGGTGTAGTCATAACACACATAAATTGAGATACTAAGAGTGGAGAAACAAGACCTATCACACTTACTAGATTTGTAAGAGATGTATTTGGGACAGTTATAAAAAAAATTGCCAGTCAACTTTTCACAGTACTGGAGTTCAAGCAAGTTCCATGTTTCACCCTTCCATTGTACTTTCAAACAGAAGGAGGCAGAAAAAGTACACTGAAATATTAAATCCTTCCTCTAGAACACATTCTCTAGAAATCAGTGTTCTTAAACACACTAATGAAATACTCTTAGATTTTTAGTGTGGATATTCTGTCCAAGTACTGCAGCGATTCACAAGCAGAAATACTGAGAGAGCTGAACCTGATGACTCCCAGCATCACACCTTGGTGTGAGATTGTTCTCCCCCACACAAGTACAAGCAGGTCAATTAAATTCAGACACACTTAAATGTTCATGCAACATCCCCTCGCTGCACTGCTTGAGGACAAGGGCTTCCTTCACATCCATGGATCTCATTTTCCTCTCTGACTGCATCCCATCGGATCAGGCACTGGGAATGCGCTTTGCCCAGCCTCACTTCCTGGATCCCAGGCACTGCTTTGACTTATTTCAAACTGGAATGTGGTCTCTCCAGCCCTGCATCCTCTCACAACATGAAAAGGCAATTCTGCCCAAAGTGGACCTGCCACATGACCCTTGTGTCACTGCCTCTACAAGTTTCCTAGAGTTTGTTTGTGTGGTGGCACAAGGAACAAGACTGGTGACCTGACCAAGCTGCCCATCCCACCACAAAATGTTTGTGCCAACCCAGGAAGGGAACTTGCATGGGCTGGCAGCACTTCAGGGTGGCTCCAGCCCAGGTGAGTGCACACAAGCTTCCTGCCTCAAGGCAGCATCCCTCCCATTGGATCCCAGCACCTGCAGCTAAAAGGCCTCACCTGTATTCTGTATCCTCCATGTTTTTGTAAACTGGGTATCAGGAGGGATGGACTCTCCTTCACCTATGGTGACATCTTCCACAAATGACATGGAGGGGACATTGATGTTTGGACTCTCAAAATCATAGTAGGCTCCAATGGCAGCTTGTAAATTCCTGAAAAGGAAAAAAAGCACATTACAACCTGAAGTACAGTTGGGTCAGGCCCTTTGCACAGGTCATATGCCATCCTAAACAGGTCAGCAAAAATATCCAGACTGTAATAACTCTGCTGCTCATATGTTTTTAAAAGCTTTTATCTCTATTACATATGGATTCTTTACAATAACAGAGCTCAAAATACAGCACTTCTTCTTGCCAGGGACACTGGCTTAGATCTCTTTTCTACTCTGCTTCTACTTTCCCTGGAAACTTTGGAACTTAAGTTTGGCCTCTACTCCAACAGTTCTTTATGAACTTGCTGAACAGTTCAGGTGACACCAAGAGAAGAGCCATGTCACAAACACTGGGCAATTTCTTCACACCAGCCTTGTTACCTCAGCTAATTTCAAAAGGACCAACCAAACCTCTCCATTTTATTTTGGCACACAAGGTTCAAAAGGAGCACAAGAGGAGCAAAACACGAAGATAAATAACTCTCAGGGCCAAAGGGCACCAGTAGCTACAGATAATAACTCCAGCCTTGGTGGAGTTTTTGAAACACAGCATCAGGTACAAACTGTTTATTTATCAATAAAGTGCCTGTTCAGCTCTCGGTAGTCACAACTTGCAGCAACTTACAAACCACCTGAGTCAAAAGTTCTCACTGAATAAAGATAAATGACAGTGCAAGCCTGTGATATATTAAGGACATTCAGAAAGCCACAATGCTATTGATTCCTGAGCCATGGTGTAGCTACAACTCATGATAATTAATGTGAGAAGAAGAACAGGCAGGCAGGAAGAGGATTCATGAGCCTTAGCTCAGTTCCACGATATACTATTAAGTCATTATGTAAGTGTTTGGCAAGTAACGTAATTCCTCTGTTTATACATGTCTGAGAGGTTATGGCCCTGATTTACATGTTGTGAGTGGGTGCTGTGAAAATGGAGATGAGTAAAACCTCCCCAAACGCAATGGGCATAACAAGTGCTTTTTTTATTCATGACTGCAGAAATCTGTGTTGCTTTTCTAAGCAGGATAGAAAAAAAACCCCAAAACCAAGACTTCAGGAACTGGGAACCACCACCTAAAACCAAAGCCCTGCAGAAGCTGCTCTGTGTGGGCACAGTGACATATTGAGGGGCTGGATAGTGGTGGGGTGTCATGTGTCCGAGTCAGACAGCCAAGGTGAAAGCAAGAGAAACATTTGCAGCGTGACCCTGAGCAAGAGCAAACACAGGGCTTTGTGGGGCTGCTTGCCAGCTGGAAAGAGGCTTGAAACAGTGAGTAAAGAAACTGCCTCCTGTTCAATTCCTACAGTGTTCATGGCAAAAAACATTCAAATCAGACACATTCTGGATAAAATCTGAACTGCATGGGAGCAGTGTCACTTTCTCCTCACAGAAAACTCAGGGGACCCAAAGTGCAGCAGCTGACTGGGGGCAACAGCAAGGGTGTAGAGCTGCAGTGGGGGCACTGGGAGAGGAGCCAAAGAGCCCCATCAGTTTTGCAATCAATCCATCCATCCCAGCACCAGCAGCCAGCAGATAATCACTGTGTGAGTCACAGGAGTTGCTGACATTCTGCTAAGGAGGCACTGGAGGAATGTCCTGCACAACATGGCCACAGGGATAGATCAGCAATTCAGCAACCCCAGCGTCACAGCCAGACCTTTGCCATCCGTGCCGAGCGGACTTTGGTCCAACACAGGAGCCACCGGTCCCGTGCTGTGGCCACAACTCTGAATTCCAGAGCAGAAACCATTACTCAGCCTGAGGCGTTTTCTACTCAGGAGTGTCAGGGCTCTATTTAATCCCGCCAGCTCAGTCAAATGCTGCAGGAAGGGGCCATGTCACATTAGCCAGTAAACAGAGACAAATGCTCAGTTTTACGTCACCAACCGCCTGTTGCTTATACACTGCACAAGATTTACATAACTCACACCAGGGCTGTGCCAAGAGACTCCTGCTCGCTCACCCAGCTAACACCATGAGCTGGAGCTTAGTTTGCACCAGGATTTCATCCTGTAGTACAGCAATCCAAGGCAAAAGGTATTGTAGGAGATACAAAAGACAGCAATGGAGCTCTTTCTCTCCTAATCCACTACTACATAACTACATTTTCAGATGGACCACAACACCTTGTGAGCGATCGTTCTGGAGTCAGTGGTACTGACATTTTATTGACACTGAGAGGAAAAAATAAAAGCTCTGAGGGGCGTATTTCTACTGCAACTCTTTGCAAGGCAGCCTGGCTGTGTTTGTTTGCTGGGCTGCAAACAGGCCTCAGAAGGTAGTGGGCTATTTGTGCACACAGGCCTGGGGCCAGCACTCCCATCCCGGGGTCATATTTCAGTGCGCTTTGCCATTGGGAAACAACAACACTCCTCTGCAGCATCGAGTTAAAAACTAACTAAAGAACAACACATGCTGGAAACACAAATGGATTTGCCCCATTTCTGATCAAATATTCCCAAACCCACCTCCCCACTCCCACCGCATGATCTGTGTGATGGGGGATGTCAGGGGTAAGCCCTTCTATGTGCTTCAACGCCTCTTGGACTTCCCAGTAGAGAACTAAAAAGAAGCTTCCAGAAATTGAAGAGAAATTCACAGTGGCAAAAGCCAAAGTCAGGATGACAAAGCAAATCTGCCTTGAGTTCACGTTCTTTGACACAGACAACCCCAGGAGATAGGGACAGAGCAGCTGCGCTCTGTGCCAGAGGCACCCCCAGCTCACACCACCACTGGCTCTGTCCTACTCCTCCCTCAGGAGACAGTGCTCCCGTCCTCCCTGGCCCCAAAAGCCCCAAGATCAGTGCAGAGCAGCACTCTGGGGAAAATGCCACTTGCAGAGGTGAACTCTCTGCAGTCTGGCAATGTGCAGGCAGCTGAACCCAAGCAGCACACCCTGCACTCACCCTTCTGCCAGCCACAGGCACAGCATCAGGGCAGCCCACAACCAAGTGTGACCCTAATGACAGAGATGCCTTAGGGCACACACACTCAAGGCCTTGAGATCAGTCTATTTTTAAATACATATTTGGGGTTTTTTAGGTCTTTGCCCAGCTGTAACTGCATAGCCCCAGCTGCAGACACAGCAGGGACAGTCACAAGGGTCAGCCCTCAGAGGCTCCAGTTATCATCTAAAGGCTTCTGCTCACACATCCCTGCCTGCTTGATTTCACTCCTCAGTGTGACTTACACCACACTACTTACTACCCTCTGCTCTCTGCAATAGGAGATAAATTACTATTATAAACCAAACAACTCTGCAAATCCAGCCAGTGTAATTGACATGATTGAGCTCTCCTAATTACAGGGGTGGCCATGCAGCTCTTTCTTCACAGGGCCCTCCAGGTCTCAGGCCTTACCTTCCCAAAATTAAGCAATTTTTCCATTTTTAGAGCAGTCCTGGACCACAGCAGTTTGTAGCCCTGCCACACTTACAGAGCAGGTCTGACAGGATCCAGCTCCCAGGAAAAGCCTGCAGTCACAAGTCACCCCAGTGATGGGGTGAGCCCAGGACTCAGCACCGTGCTCAATTTTAGCCCTAAGAGCAAGATTCCAGAAAGAGACAGAGGAGTAGGAAGCAAGTACAGGTTGGAGCTCCACATTATCAACCAAATCCACTCTAACTCTGGGTATCCCTCTCCTTCCTCTCCAAGGGCATCCCATACCTCCTGGGCAACAAGTGCTTTTCCCACACAACACCAAAGTGTTCCTTTCCAGATCAATCCTTCTGCTCTGCTGCTTCATTTCAAGCCTCAGGAGCTAAATTACAATAGTCAAGTTAAAACCTTCTCTGCTAATAGCTCTGGTGACATCCCTTAATAACTCCTAAGTGATAGCAAAGAGGTGGCTCATCTTGAGCCCTTCTTTCCCTTCCCTGTTTTGTCCAGACAGCCTTTTGTTATGTTAAACCAATATATTCAGCCATTAATTAATTAAAGTAATGCAGTGTTCAAAATTAAAAAGAAACTCTTCCAAATCAGTTCACAAACTCAAGGCCTCCTTACACAACCTTCCTGTCCTGCAAACAACCAACAGCATTCAGGTAAATGGAAATTGTCTTTTGATTGCTTGTATCAGACTTTCTTGGGAGACTGAAGACACTGAGGCACAGAGGCTGCTGAGGCCTCAAGCAAAGCAGGGCACAGACCCCAAATCCTTCTGCTCCCCAGAATAAGGAGAATTCTTTCAGCATAGAGAAGTTCAGTATCTTGGAAGAAAAGCAGTACAAGCAGGTGCTTCAAACATACAAGACAAGGGACATTAAAATTTGAACTATAAATGTCACAGGAATCTGCAAGCTTTGTCAAATTACTTGATGAGCAAGCCAAAGACAAAGATGTAATTTTTTTAAAGAACAGATTTTTAGGGGGTAAAAATTCAAATAAAATCACAGCTTAGGCTCAAAATCCAGCCTGCAAATTTCCCTCTCTCTGGCTCTTGCCCATGCCCACAGCACAGCACCCACCATGGCCCACTCCTGGGGAGCACTGCAGGGCTCTGCTTCTCCTGAGCTGTTGGAGAACACAACAGACAGAATGCTCCCTGCAATGGCACCTTCCCTTTGGGATTTCAGATGGAGGCAGCCCTCAGGCCATGCAGGGACAGCCAGCAATATTTCTTATTTAACAAATGGACTTGGTCATTGGAAGGAAGGTGCCAAGGTCTGTCCCCGTGGAGGGTGAGAGGAGCAGGCAGGTGCCCTCAGCACTCACAGGGTGCAGTGTTTTGTCATGAGCCAAGCAACTCAGGTGACATCTCCTGGAAATATGCAATGTAGACACTGGGCAGTGCTAAACAGCACAATAAAATCTCCAGCACAGACACGTGATGTAGGACACCTCAGACTCCTTTGTAACTCAAGTCTCCACCTTCACAGAGCTCCTCTCGCTCTCCAAATGCAGTTTGTAACCAGGCACCACAGCTCCCCATAAGGTGTCTATTGTTAAAAACCACAAATAAGCTCTGCAGCAGATGGACAGTTTCTCACTCCCAAATCATGGAACTTCTCTACATGATACAGGGGGGAGAGACTAAAAATGTATATGGGAGACATCCAAGTGAGGCAACCCCCGTTTGTCTCTTCATTTCCACAATCTAGTTGGATGTTCCTTACCCCAGCTCTTGGGGACCTGGACTGCTGATAATCCAGCCTGGGACATCTCCAACAGCTTCTCTTGCTCCTGAAGCAGGAGATGCCTCACTCCAAGCCTTGGAGAAGGCCGAAGGGGGTGGGGGAAGAAGAAGCACATCAGGCTGCAGGGAAGCACTTCTACCTGGAGCTTTCAATTCCAACCTTCAACAGGGATGACACATGGCAATTAAGTGCAAAGTCTCAAGTTGTTTTGAAGGGCTGGAATTTTAATCAGTGAATATCTTTCAGCAGACAGAATTTCAGAAAGCAAAATTACTGTGTCAGTTTTCTTCGTTCTTGACCCCTCTTACACTAAAGTTACACGAAATTCTATGTATGAAGTTGGGAAACTACATCAGATGTTTGATGATGGAAAAGGATCACTGAGAGAAGCTGAAAGCTTTAAGCTGAATTTACACAGCTGAAGGTGGCGGGGGGGAAGATCTGACTAATTTAAAGTTTATGTATTTTTTCACATGAAGAGACAGAAAAACATTGCATTGTTTTAGCTGAAAGCAGCAGTTCCACATACAAGTGGGGTGTTCTAGGAAGGAGACAGAAACCTGTGGTGACAGAAGCAATCCTGTGTCTGCAGGGGCAGCATGAGAGAAACTGAGAGCCCACAGGAGAGGCACAGACTCCTCAGAACACCAAACCATCAAAGGAACTCACTTTCCCTGAGCAGCTTTAATGTGCACAGAAACACCAACAGCAGCTGCTGAAACCTTCCTGAGATACCTGCACAGGGCTGAGCACATCACCTGAGCACAGCAAAGCACCTGAGCACAGCAAAGCACCTGAGCACAGGAAAAGCACCTGAGCACAGGAAAAGCACCTGAGCACAGGAAAAGCACCTGAGCACAACCCCTTGCCCAACAGCAGCACCACAATAATGGTGCTACAAGCAGGAGTCCCCAGAACCATCCCCAGCAGCTGAGCCCTCCCAAAGCAGTTGGTCCCAGCAGCTTTAAGAGGGGGTAAAATATCCTGAGAATGTCCCAGCAGGAGCTGCCACTGAAAACAGGCAACAGCTCTTCCCAGTGGAAAGTCATTGAGAGCTGCCAGTACACAGGAGACTGTGGAACTGCCAATTCCTCAGTACAAACCATGTTACCAATCTATAATTGTCTGATGAAAGTGAAAGGGGATTAAGCTACAGAAACTGTCTGAGAACAAGTTGGGGCATGTAAGGCAGAGTCCAGCTGGACCAAAATTATATTGTACCCAATCCCCAATTCTGCTACAGTTACCTGCTTATGCTTTCATGCCACAGGCACCAAATTTTTCAATGCTTTGTACCTTAGAGCACAATTATAGTATGTTCCACAGTTATAAATACAATTTCTTTAGAGTCTAGATTTCATTCAAAATAATCAGGTCAGACACTTGAGTTGCTCTGGAGAAGAGGTGTGGGTTTGGAGGTTTTTTTTTATGCACTAGATAAAAGCTTCTAAGAAAATATTTTTAAATTGTTTAATTCTGTAATGTTGCTATTTTTAGTAGCATTAGGAGACAGCTGTGGACACAGAGAGGCAGCAGCTTGGGATGGTTCACAGGCACTAGGAGACACCCACAGTGTTTCAAGTGAGCACAACAGACCAAACAGTTTAAAACCTTTTTTCCCTCCCCAACCCAAGGGTGTAAATGACCCTGCACCCACCAGAATCCACAGAGCTCCCCAGGCTGTCCTGACATCCTGGTGACAGCACATCAGCAACCACCAGATCTGCTTCTGGGGTGCCACTTCTGCCTGTGAGGACAGCGTGTCACCAACTGGGTTACAGTAAGATGGACATCAAGTCCAAAGCCTCAGCTTCCTTCTTCCCTAATAAAGTTTATCAACACCCCATCAGTGTTTTGAGGCAACCTTCTCACCAGATTTGGCCCAGCTGGTGACCATAAACAAATATTAACCCAGCCAGAGTCACAGCAAGACACAGATTGCTGGACAAACGTGTACTGAGTCACAGAAAGAACACGGGACTCTGGTCTCTGTCACCTGATAAGGATGAGGGGAACTCCCACCCACTGCTGTCACTGCCCCATGGATGCTGGGTGAGAACAAAAACCCACAGGCATGCCCAGGGCAGGATGATTTATGGGCAGAATCAGGTCTGTTTCCTGCCTCCTCCTTGACACCCAAAGGGAAGGGGGGTCAAAACCCAGCTCGAGGTCTGTGCTGAGCGGTGGGGAAGTTTTCCTCACGTTTGTCAGAACGTGGATTCAATTTGAAGAGCAGACCAAACATCTGTTCTCAGAGGACACCTGCGTGCTGCAGGTGTCTGCAAACACCTGAGGTTAAAAATCAGGAGCAATGCTGGTGTGAGCCATGTGGGAAACACATCCTATGGGAGTGAATCCCCTTGAATCCCCAGCGTGTTCTGTTAAATTCTGAGTGTCCTGACTTCTCACACAAATATACCTCAAGTATTTCTCTGAGTAGCACCTACACTTCATGTAAGTCATGGGAAAATCAATTAAACCCCTATTAGCTAAACCACGTCTTTAGACTCCCAATTAAGTACATCCACTTCTGGGCAATACAGGTGTTTCACTGTATTTATACAGTGAAAATAAAATAAAATAAAGAATTTGAACAGCCCACCCACAGGGATGGAAATGGGAATCTATAAGACAACTGTAGCACAGAATTGCCTCACACCTGACATGAGAGAGAACAAGGTTCTACTGCAGATTTGTGCACTATTTTCAGAGATAAACTTATCTTCATGCAAAACATCACCTAGGGAGTGCTAGTTAAACCATGACACAGCTACAAATTCTAAACAGATGAAAAAACCATGAGGATCTCTAGAAGAGATCTGACAACCTTACAAATAATGACCTTTTCACCTAAAGCTGGATCCAAGAAGCTTTGTTACAATAATGCTTTTTTCCCCCCACACACAATGGAAACCATCATTACCTGACACACTTCAATTAAATATCACACCTACTGCTCTGATAAAAATTCAGCTTTCTAAACAAGAGCTAAAAAGAGAATGTAAAGAAATATTACATGTAAATTATTGAAATATACATTCATTCTTCCAAACTGGGAATCTCTGAGCCAGCTACACTAAAATATGGATTTTAAATCCACCATTAGCTACTTCAAACTAATTCACTTTCTCATGGAATTAAAGCAGCTCCAAGCCTCTCACCCACAAAGCTGGCACACACTCCAATTAAAAGAAAATCATTCCATTTTCTTGTCCCAATACAATTTCCACACCAGCTTTAGAGGAATCTTTTTTTTAGAGGACTTTTATGGAGCTGCAGAAGCTCCCTGTGAAGGCCAGCCAAGGCCAAAGGGGTTCAGACCCACTCCTGCCCATCTCACAGATCACTGTGGAGCTGCAGGCAACACGTGGGGCTTCCCTGCACCACAAAAACCCTCCCGTGAGCCCCCTCCCACCTGTGCTGGGGCCCCACATCTGGAGGGGAGGGAGCAGAGCCAAGGTTACCGAGGGAGATTTGATCCTGGATGCAACAGTAGCAAAATGCCCTCCCCACTCCACTGCCCAGGGTTTCCTCCCAAGGAAGAAACGTTTTCAGCACCAAAACAGTTCATTTTTGGTTCTGCTTTTTGAACAAAGAAGTTCACTTTTGATTTTAGGCTGAAAGTGAAAGCTCAGCCTCTCCCTCTGCAGCCTCTCTGAATGGAAAATAAATAACGAAATAGTAAAGCAGGCTGGTGTGTGCTTCTGCTGGGGAATGTACAGCCAGGATCTCGGGAATCAGATTCATGCAGCAAGAAGGCAGCACAGAAAACAGACATAACTCTAGGAAAGTGTTTAATAAATACCAGGGAAAGACAAAGGGTTTAACCTGTATTTCCTGCAGATCAAGGAACAGCCTCTGAAACTTTGGATGCAGATGTTCAACCCAAAACATTTTTGCAGCACTTAATAAAGCCAGCTGGCAGTTCCTTAGCACTGCCCAAGCCTGACAGAGGTCTGAAGGGGCACTGGGCATTCCTGGGAACTGGAAAAGTGGACACAGACTTGTAGAGACTACTTACAGGTATTTGTCCCCAGTCAGCCACTAATTTTTCCCCCTAGATTGGCCAAACAAGCTATTTAAAAATAATTCCTTTATTCCAGCAGTACTGCTAATTCCCTGTAAGTTCCTCTGACCACAATTCCTAATGATGCTGCTGGAAATGGTCTTTGAAAGCACATTAAGCTCTGAGTGTTCCCTACAGTGCGTGAAAGACACAAAGTGGGGAAGGAACCGTGGTCTGGAGACGACAGTTATTGCCAAAGAGCAGCTTTCACACCTGGGAACAAGTTCTAGTGAAACTATTTATGTGTTTGTTAATTAACTCACACATGGGACATTGCTACAGAGAACCTGGAACACCCAACACGTGCATTTGTGTCACCCCACCATGAGCTCCCTCACCATTTCCTGCAGGTGAACATCAACCCTGATGCAGAAGGAAGGGATCAGCCCTGAAAGAACGTGCCAGGCCTTTGCCACTTGGAAAAGTGACCTGATAGTCTCATCAAGACAAATTATTTGCATGACATGCTGGTGCCAGAAGGTTCTGACCCTAATCCCGGGCCACACAAGGCAAACCTGGTAGGGCACCTGAATCACCTGGGCAGTGTGGATTGCACAGGGCCCCTCAATGACATGGGAAAGGCGCTTCCAGAAGAGGAGCACGTGTCCTGATTGTCCCTGCTGAGGGACAGCGGGGTTAGTGCAGGGTCAGCCCAGCAGGGCCAACGACCCCGCGGCCATGCAGGAAGGGGAGGGAGCTGGGCAGTGGGGCAGGCACAGGGCACAGCACAGCACCAAGCTGGGGGAGAAGGAGCAGCCCCTGCCAGGCTGAGAACGGGCACTCACAGGGGCTCTGAGCCCTCTCAGAGCAGTCCCAGCCCGTGTTTGTTTGCACACATCTCACCACCCCAACAGGCACATGCCCACCCAGCCACAAGACTTACCAAATTGCATTAAAAAACGTGAAAACAGATCTTTACAGAACCAAAATACTGAAGCTGGGAAATTAAGGCTATTTCAACCACTTCAGTCAGTTCTGAGGCTGGATTTGAAATGCTGTTATTTCAAACAAGAATTCAATATTCCTGAATGAAAAAGAGCTGCTTCAGCACAAACCAGGAGCACTCTGGCTACACAGAGCATCTTCAGGAGTAACTTTCAGGGAACTCTGTTCCCTGCTCTCCCCAGGAACCTCACAGAACCCCCAGGATTACAGTGCAGTGTCAGTTTTAGTCATATCACCAACACATGGATGAGCTGGGAAAGCATCTTCTGCTGGAAGCCAACTGTTTTTTCCAAGCAAACTCCTGAACTCCTCGAGACCTTCTTTCATATTGCATCAGCTTACAAAACACAAGGAATTACTTGCTATTCCCCTACTCCTTCTGCAGATGCTTATTTGCCACTAAAATTCAATACGGAGCTGTAGGAGGAAGAAAAAACCAAAACCAAAAAGCCGACAAAGTTGTCTCACTACTGTTTATAAACTCAACAATTCCACACAAGTTTTCCCCCAACTGTTGATATCCTGACCTCCCCTTGGATTTCAGTTTTCAAAGCCGAGGTTTCTGGGTTTGATGTTTTACCTCTAAGCAGAACTTAGCTAAGTGATCCCTCTGTTCACCGTGTCTGAAACACACGGCACTCATTTGCTCTCCTGCAGCCCCCACCTTGCAGAACTTTCAGGTGAACACACTTTGGAGATGGGCTGAGAGGGCTCCAAACGAGCCAAACCCCCCGACAGAGAAGAGCAGCTGCTCCACGACATCTTTTTTACAGTTCCCGAGCTCACTGCACCAGAACACTCCTGTGTGCTGTTTTTCACCCTCGTACCGAATATCTCCCCTGTTTTTCTCGAGCTACAGCCTCGCTGATAACCCGCGCCTACTTTTTCCTTCGGCAGTGCCACAGAGCCTTTATCAAGACAAACACACACCCGAGAGTCAGAAGATTTAGAGAGACCCTCAGTGCACAGACAGACGCTGAGTTTTTCCCAAACACCCCGGTAACTCTCACACGTGCACCGCGGCTGCTTCCAGGCTCCTCCAGCGCCTTTCTGCCACAATTTCCCTCCCTCTGAAGCTGCCTCAAACTCGGGGCGCCACAGCCCATCCCCGAACGCAGGCTCACACGCCCCGTGGATCTATTCGCCACCCCAACAGCTCCGCGGCCCTCGCACCAGCGAACCCGCACCCCGGGCTGGGGCCGAGAGTCAGCCCCGGCCGCCCCGGCCCCGTCCCGCTCCCGCAGCGCCATGGGAGCCGCCTCCGGCCCGGCCAGGGGACAGAGGGCCCAGCACAAACACCGCCCGTTCCCCCCCGCCCCGCCGGGGCCCTGGGGCGACCGGGCCGGGGGGGGGGGCCGGGCCCGCGGCCCCTCGGCCCCGCGAGCCCCCTCAGGCCGTCCCGCCCGCCCCCCCCACCCCCGGCCCCGGGCCCGCACCAGTTGGTCATGTCGAGGAAGAAGGCGCAGCCGGCGGGGCTGAGCTGGAAGCCGAGCAGGCGCTGGAACTCGCCGATCAGCACGTCCTTGTCGGTGGTGCCGAGGCAGCTGAACTTCTGCATGAGCTCCGCGTCCAGGTCCACGTCCATGCCCTCCATGGCCGGGGGTCCCGGGGGCTCCGCGGCCGGGCCGGGGCCGCCTCAGCGCCGCGCGCGCGGGGGGGGCGCGCGGGGGCGGGCGGGCGGGCGGGCGGAGGGGAGGGGGGAGCGGGGGGGGGGGAAAAGTGGGTGCGCGCGCCGCCGCCGCCGCCGGCACTGCGCCTGCGCCGCTCCGCCCCGCGGCGCGCGGCACGCGACGTCACCCCCCGGCTGGCGTCACCCCACGCGCGGCGCGGGGCGGGGCCGCGTGCCCGCGGGGGGGAGGGAGGGAGCGCGGCAAGGGCGAGGGAGCGGGGCCGAGCATGCAAATGAGCGCGGCGCGTGACTCGGGGGCTCCGCGCGGGCTCTGCTGCGTCACAGCGGGGCGGGGCGACCGCTCGGCTCCGCCCACATTCGCGCGCTGCCTTCCATATATGGCGGCGAGTGCGCGTGTTTGTGTATGTAGATGAGCATCCGTGACGTCATGCGGCGCCATGCAAATGAGAGGCGCAATGCTCGACGGGAGCACCTTTGGTGTTTTTTTCCGCCTAAAAATGATGTTTTTCATGCAGTTTTCGACCGCGCGAGGCTGCTCCGTGCGCGGCCGGCGATCGGAACCACCGGGTGTGTTCCGCGAGGAGAACACAAAGAGCGAGCAGAACACGCTTTGGCAGCGCCGGGGGCCCCAACGAACCCTGCGCGCCGGCGAGCGCTGCCGGGGCTGTGGGCGGGTGATGGTGGCGTGACCAGGGACAGACGGGCGGGCGCGGGATGGCTCCACCTGCCGGGCGAGGAAAACGACATGGCGGAACTCATCACTGTCACTTCCGGCCCTACGGCAGCCGGCGGGAGTCAAGCGGCGGCGCTGTGTGAGCGCGTCACTGCGCGTGTGCGCCACTTCCGGCTGGCGGCGGCGGGAGCACCATGCCCAAGTGAGTCCGGGAGGCCGGGTCGGGGCTCCTCGGGCGTCCCGGGTGGGGGTCCCGGACGGGGGTCGCTGCTTCTCGAGGATCCTGGTGCTCCCCGTGAGCCCAGGGGCGCGGATGACCGAGCGGGCCGAGCCCTGGCGCCCTGCGGGGTCGTTCCCGGGGCTCCCTTAACGCTCACAGTGTTAATATAATAAGGTCTGTCAGAGTCTGAGTCTGTCAGAGCTCAGGGAGCAGCTGGAATAATAATAATATTATTATTCCAGCTGCTCCCTAATAATAATATAATATTAATGATAATATTAATAATAATGATAAAATAATATGTTCGTATTATCATTAATAATTATCAATAACATAATAAGGCTTTTAATAATAACAGGACTTTTCCCCGGCAGGTTTTACTGTGATTACTGTGACACGTACCTCACCCATGACTCGGTGAGTACCAAATCCTCTGCTTCAATTCTTTGGCGTGTCAAGAACGTTAAAATAAAAGTTACCTCGGCTAAAAGCAGCTCCTGTGGGTACAGCGGTGTTCCTTCGTGTTCTCCCCTTCCACGCAAAAAAGAAGGAGAACGTGCCATGCCCCTGGTGTTCTCCAGCGGGGCAGTGGCAGGGTCAGAGACGGCAGCTCAGGGGCCTTGGGGCAGCCTTTGGAGAGTCAACACTTATGTGCTGATAAAAATGTATATAAGAGTTTTGTACATCACCCCTCTGCTTCCTGGGCGCAGAAACAAACCTGCTTTATGCTGCTAAATTAGACGTGTTTAAAATCATGAGGAACACTGGTAATCTTAGGGTTTCTGTGGCCTTTCCCAGCCCTCCGTGAGAAAAACCCACTGCAGTGGCCGGAAGCACAAGGAGAACGTGAAGGATTACTACCAGAAATGGATGGAGGAGCAAGCCCAGAGCCTGATTGACAAAACAAGTAAGGCCAATCTTTCTGTGACCCCGCCTGCCTCCCCATTCCTTCCCCTGCCTTTCCTCCAGCTGCTGCTCCCTGCTTCCACCTTGACCTTTCCTCACTTCCCTGGGGAGTCTTTGCTCAGGGAGTCGTGAGTAAAATCTTGGAGTGTGGATTTTGAGTTCCTCAGGTTTTGGGCTGTCCTGGGGCCACCTGAGAGCTTTGCCTACCACATAAGAGCTGAAGTTTCTTCCCAGGGCTGGTGGCAGTGGCTCCATGTCACTGTTCATGAGGGCTCTCAGTGATATCCTGCAGGGCCACATTACAAACTTGTGCTGCTTGGCAGTGCCACATTTTTGCTAAGAGCATGGACAAAATTTCCAAAAGATAGGAAAACAGACATAAAAATGTGTGGATTGTTGCATTTTTCACGTGCTGGGATTGCCTGCCCTCAGTTCCCAATTGATGTTTTTTCCTGGCACTTAAAGGCTTAACTGAAGTGTGGCATTGATTCCTCTGTCACTTCAAGAGGTCCTTTTTCCTCTGTGAAAGAAACACAAACAGCAGATTAGCTTTGTGGCAGCACTCCTCGGCTTGTGGGATAGCTCAGCTTGGACAGGACCCCTCAGGATCACTGATCCCACCCCCAGCTCCGTGCAGGACTGCCTGAGACCAAACCATGTGAGCAGCAGCATCTTCCAGCTGCTCCCTGAGCTCTGACAGACTCAGAGCTGTGCTCACTCCCCTGGGGAGTGTTCAGTGCCCAACCACCTCTGGGTGAAGAGTTTTCCTAAAACATCCAGTCCGGATTTCCCCGAACTCATCCTCACTCTGTTTTCCTTGTGATGCTTCCAACTTCCCCATCTTTTGCCTTCCTCCCACTCAATACCAGTGGAATTCCTCCCCTTCCTTGCCCCCCTTTTCCTGCTCTTTGCCCCCTCCCCAGCCCTGTCCCCATGTCCATTCCAGCACAGCATGTCCCGGTGGAACGCTGCGGATCCCGCCACGTGGTTGATTTTTGGTTTTTCCTCTCCCACCTCCCCTCCCTCCCGCCCTGCCCAGGGGTGTGACATCCACGCAGGAGCTTTCTAGTCCCAGCTGTAACAATAATTGTCTCCAGGAGTCTCAGGTGCTCCCCAGGTGCCAGGGATGTGTCCGGCGTGGGGACAGCAGCGCACGCAGCATGACGTGACCGCGGGGCATGACACGGACGAGCGACCCAGCCCTCCCTTCCTCGGCCTAGTAACTGGTGTTTTTTTTTCCCTGGGATTCTTTCTTTCCTTTTTTTTTTTTTTCTTTTCCCCCCCAATGTAGCGGCTGCATTCCAGCAAGGGAAAATTCCACCGACGCCGTTCTCGGCACCACCTCCGGCCGGAGCCATGATTCCACCTCCTCCCAGCATCCGTAAGTTTGGGGCACTTTGGGACTGGGGTCAGGGCCCTCTGGAGCTGTGTTGTTTGTGCCCTCAGCTTGGAAAGAAAAGACCTTTTAGCTTGAAGCCAAGCCATGTTGAGCTTGTGCTCCCAGGGTGTGAAGAAATTCTGTATAAAAACAGCTCAGTCCTTACCGTGTCTGATTTCTGGGATGTTGAGTGCACCAGAAGCAGTGACAACCCCTCATTCCATGGGGGCTCCCGGGCAGGTGGCTCTGTTAAAACTGCACAGTGGGTTGGTTTGGGTTGGTTTTTTTTAAATAGAAATCCCTTTGCTGACCTTTTGCCCTTGAGCTGGTGAAGGGCTCAGAGCCCTCCCAGCCCAGAGTGGCAGCTCCCTGTGCTGGGTGTGCACAGCTGGAGTTGGCAGCCAGCATATTCCTCCTCTGCTCACTTCTAGCACCTGGAATCAGGGCTGGAACAGAGGCAGCTGTAAAGCCCTGAGGCACTAGTTACTGCCACGTGCTGTGAGTGGCTGCAGTGCCCTTTGGTGGCTGAGAGTGCCCGTGTGTAACTGTTGTGTCTGTCCAGCTGGCCCCCCCCGGCCCGGCATGATGCCAGCCCCACACATGGGGGGGCCCCCGATGATGCCAATGATGGGCCCACCTCCCCCAGGAATGATGCCAGTTGGACCTGGTAAGTTTGGGATTGGGTAATTCTGCCATGGGGGGCTGGCTGGGGGGGTCTGGGGGGTGTTTCCTGTCCCACCATCCTGTCCCACTCAGGGCTGGGCTGGTCGTGCTCTGGTCACACCTGTGTCACTGCTACCCCTGCAGGGGGAGATTACAACAATTTTACAACCACTCATTAAACCCCTTTGCTTCTCATTGAGAGGCACCAACCCCCTGTGCAGCTGGAATTATGGCTCTGAGAAGTCATAGCTGTTCTCCCTCTGCTCTGAGCAGTGATTGTTTAAGAGTTTGGTGCCTCCAGGTCTCAGGTTTTGCACAAGAGGTGCATTTTTTGCACTAAATGGTTTTTAGTGTTTAAAGCATCTCAGGGGAACGTATTCCATTGAAACAATGGGTCTGGAAAAGGCTTTATCAGAACTGTAAACTAAAATGTCTTTGATCCATTCCACTCCTGAGCTTCCTGGCATTTGAAGAATTCCCAAGGGATCTCTTATTGGAACAGTTCCCAGAACAAATCTATGGGAACACACACACACACGTGCACTGAAAGTAGTGAAGTGTCTTTGTAATTGTTGTCTTGCATTTGAAAGTGTTCTTTAAGTGTTTTTAAAGGCTCAAGATAAATGCACAATCTGTGATATTCAGCAGCCTGGCGAAAATAAATGGCAAAGTGGGATGGAAACCATTATTTCAGGGCTGTGCAGTAGAGCCCCTGCTTTTCCCTGGCAGAGGTGCTCAGTGCTTGTTTGTGAGCACATGGGATGGTTTTGCAGCAGTTTTCTCCAAATTAACACATTTCCAGATCAGTAATTAAGCTGGTGTGTCTCTTGAGTGGCTGGAAATAAGTTGTGAGTGCATATTGTCAGAATGGGTGTATAACCCAGGGGCTCAGTTCCTCCTCTGCTGCTGGCTGAGCTCCTCAGGGAACAGAATCCATCTCAACAGCTGCCAGATCAGAGCTTACAGACTTGGAACATGGGAGTTCCCTGGAGCAGGGTAGAGAACCTGCCCTCTGTACAATGTGAAATTTCCCTTCTCTGAGGGTGATGAGGCAGATGTTGCTGTGAAGAGAAGCTGTGGCTGCCCCTGGATCCCTGGAAGTGTCCAAGGCCAGGTTGGATAGGACTTGGAGCAGCCTGGGATAGTGCAAGATGTCCCTGCCCCTGGTAGGGGAGTGGAAGTAAATCTTTAAGGTCCATCCCAACCCATGTTCTACCATGACTGGGCAGTGGTGCTCCCAAGAGCAGTTCTCTAACCTGTCTCTCCCCTGGCAGCTCCTGGGATGAGGCCACCCATGGGAGGACACATGCCAATGATGCCAGGGCCCCCCATGATGAGACCCCCCTCCAGACCCATGATGGTGCCAACCAGGCCAGGAATGACCCGTCCAGACAGATAAAGATGGAGATGAAGCTGCCTTTTCATATTAGGACCTTCCCAATGACTAACACCACAGACCTGTGTCCCCGGGGCTTTGTACTCAGTGTGTGGAGAGATTCTGCTGTAACCTCAGCATACGAATGGACACACCCTGCACTGACTTGTACGAGGTCTGGCTTTTTGGGTGTCTCTTTAATTGTATTATTCCCCCCCCTCCCCGTTCAATGACAACAAGAATAAACATTGATGTTGTTTCCATATGGACTCGGAGCCTTGTTCTGAATTCTCTCCTGGGGAAGAAAATAAGGGTGGGAGGAGCACTGCTGGGCTGTGAGGGAAGTCAGGGCTGATGGGGAAGCCCTGGGAATGGGGTCCTGGAGGATCCTGGGGTGGCTCCAGGGTGGTCTGGGGGTGATCCTGGGTTGGTTCTGGAGTGGGGTCTGGAGGGGAATTCCAGGGTGGTCCCTGGAGGATCCCGGAGTGGGCTCCTGGGTTGGTCCTGGAGTGGGCTGTGGGAGGGGAGCCCTGAAGGATCCCATGGTGGGTTCCTGGAGCTCTTGGCTTGGTCCTAGAGTGGGCTCCGGATGGGGGTCCCAGAGCAGGTCCCTGGACATCCAGGGGCTCACTGCGACCGCCCTCTCCCCGCACACGCCCGGAGCGCAAGGCTGGGGCGGTGCGGGAAGGAGCCGGCCGGGGGCGGAGCGGACGGGGACGGGCGGTGCGGGAAGGGAGCGGCCGGGGGCGGTGCGGGAAGGAACCGGGCGGTGCGGGAAGGGGCCGGCCGGGGGCGGAGCGGACGGGGACGGGCGGTGCGGGAAGGGGCCGGCCGGGGGCGGGCGGTGCGGGGCGGAGCGGGCGGTGCGCGATGGGGTCCTGCCGCCCGCGGGCCTGACCCGCCGGCCCGGCATGGCGGGCATCATCAAGAAGCAGATCCTGAAGCACCTCTCCCGGTGAGCCTCCTGCTCCTCTTCCTCCTTCTCCTCCCCATCCTGCTCATTCTCCTCATCCTCCTCCCGGGGGGCTGCGGGGGACGAGGGCCGGGCCTGGCGGTTTGGGGCCCGCCGGGCAGCGCCGGTGCGGAGCTGCCGGGCCCGGGGGGCTGAGCGCCCGTTCGGGCCGTGGAGCCGCCGGACCGGAGGGGTAGTCCGAGGGTCAGGGGGTGTCCGAGGGCCGTGGGCACTGTGGTGTCCAGGGGCAGCGGGCCCAGCCTGGCCCTGCCGCCCCTCCCCGGGTCGGAGCCCTCCGAGCCCGGCTTTCCCCGGTGTCGGTGCCGCCCTGGGCCGCCGGCGGCGGCAGTGGAAGTTCGGGAGGCGAGAAGGGAACACAGAGCTCTAGGGGGGTGTTGGCGTTGTATTCCGTCATTTTCAGTGAAGTTCGTCGGAGGGGCGTTGGGGAAAAGCCGGTGTTCCCGGCGTGAGGCTCTGCCGGGAAATGCAGCCGCGGCCGCGGCTGCTCGGGGCGGGCCCCGGGCACATAGCGGTGCCTCAGTTTCCCTTCACGGCGATGAAAGCGCTGCCTGTGTTATCTCATGGCTGCGGGCACGATCCCGCATCGCTGCGGGGTCAGGGCAGCGTGAACAGAAAGGTGCCGTGCCTGTGAGGGTGCAGGTGAGGCCACAGCACTGCACAGCGCTTGTCCTCTCTGCTTTCTGAGCCGGTCCTTTCCATCCCTGCTGCTGGACACGCTCCGGTGCACAGTGAGGGGTCTGTAGTGACCTGTGTGGGGTCAGGGCTGGTGTGATCCATGAATCCCAGCCCTCTGAGGTGGATCCTGGGGGTGTCTGGAGCCCCAGACCATCCCCACACACCCTGAGTGGGCAGTGCAGTGTCTTGGAGTCGCCAATTTCCATGCTCCGGCTTTCTCGGCACTGTCCCGAAGGAGGAGTGATGGAGCTGCTCTGGGTGCTGGTTTAAATGGATTTCTGACATCCCAAGTTTCCGAGCTTTCTGTCTCATTCACCTCACACAGGTGTGTTGTGGTCAGTACAGATTCAGCCTCCTGGTACGGAGGCATTGAAGTGTTTTATAGCACGGAGAGGTGGGTGAGACCAGTTTTTGATAAAAGGTAAAACAGAGCTGGGTGTTATCCGGGGTGCTGTTCTCATGGACAATTCTCTTTCTTTACATAAATACAGTTTTGCTGGTGCTTTTGCTTAATTTTGTATTTCAGTCTCTCCTTACCACTGCTACAGCATATTCTTACCCCAAGTGCCCTTTTTCCCTCTGATTGGGCCAGTTCTTAGTGTTCACCTGTGTATCCTTTGGGCGGTTCCAAGGAGAACAAGGAGTCCCAAAATATTCAGCATCTCTGCCTGTTTTCCTGCTAGCTGGACTTTGTTGTTTGGCTGATTGATCTGATTCTGCCCCTCACTTGAACAAGGATTGTGGATCTTTGCAGAAATGAAATTTGAACCCAATTTAATGGTGTATAAAAAAAGATTAATTCTTTTTGTTTCAGTTTTATTTCCTCCAAATACCTCATCCTCACCCTCCCTTTTGGTTTTATTTCAGCCACGCTCATTTGCCTGGAAGAATTTTGCTACTGAATCATTAATCTGCCTTTATATTCTGCTCACATTTGCATATGAAATAATTCCTTGTTCTTTTTGTTGTGTCTCCACTCGGAGCCCTTTCTGCACGGGGGTGTGGTTTTTTTTGTCCCTCTTCCATGTGGAAATTTGCAAGAAAGCGGTCAGGAGAGGCAGCTGGATCAGGGCAATGCGAATGAGGTGTTTCACCTGACTGTTCCTGTGATCCCACATCACGTGAGTGGCCGTGGTGGTCCCAGCAGGGATTGGTACAGCTAGGCTTTGCCCAGTTGTGAAGGTATTTGAGGAGGCTCAGCCTTGTGTTGTGCTTCAGCTCTTAAATTCCTAGAGCAGGAGAGCCTAAAAACTTGCGGAGCTTTCGCCATCTGTGCCTTTCACTCCTTTGTCCTATATTTAGCTTGGAAAAGCAAACAGATGAGGTGGTTTCAGTTCTTGCTGCTTCCAGGCAGGCACAGGGCTGCAGTGCTGGGGAGTGTTTGGAGCCCAGCATCAGGGACTCCCCCAGAGCTGCTGCCTCTGAGCATGGTTGTGCTCCCCAGCCTGTAATTATCCATGGAAGCACATCTAATGCTTTAAAATAAAATCAGTGAGCTGCCTCTACCTCTTCCTGGCCTTATTTGAAAGGAGCTTCTTCTCGTTGTCTTTTTTTTGTTCCAAGCAGTGTTGGCGTAGCCGCAGCAGATCCGCGTTCTCAGGGTGTGACAAAGGCCCTGTTTATCCACAAGCTCAAACGGCCTCAACTTCATGTGCCACTTTGGGATTTGAGTTCTCAGCACTGCAGTGGGAATCCTTGCCAAAATGGCTTTTATTTAATTTCCTTGGAGAGGTTTATCCCCTGCTGCCTATAACAGCTGCTTTGTGACGTTTTTTTTTGGGACACGTGTTGAAGCTTGTGAGCTTGTGGAGTAACAGGCACACCAGACATGGCTTCCAGAGGAAATGCAACGTGCAGTCCTGCTGGGAAGAAATAAAAGCTGGTGTCAGCAGAGGAGCAGCTGGACTGGGATTTGGGGGCAGGTCTGAACACAGGGGAGACCATAAATGTGTCTTACTGTGACAGAAACCCCAGAGAGCTGCAGCCGAGGAGTAACTTTGGGAACCTCTGAGAGTGGCGTGAAAAGGGAGCAGAGGAGAAATGAGAGAGGAGTTAACAATAGCAGAGGTTGCTGAGAGGAACCAGAGAGGTTACAGTTACCAGAGAGGAAAACCTGTGTGGAAAACCAGACCTGTTCACAGAGGAGAGTGCCGAGCGTGTGTCACCGGTGCAGGCAGATGTGTAACAGGTGTGCAGCACAGAAATGAGTGGATAGCAGATTGTGGATTTGGCAAACTGTCCTCAGCACAGGATGGAGCCACCTTTTCAGGTAAGTGAGATATAGGATTTAGGAACAAAATTAAAAATACTGTTAAGGAACAAAGCAGGGGAGCAGCATGTGCAGGGTGCAACACTGAGGTGCTTATCAGGGCAGGTCAGGTACTCAGCCAGGAGAAACAGCATCATGTAGCTCCTTATAAATGGTGCTGCACCTCAGTGGAGGAATGGAGGAGAGCCTCTCCACTCCAGGGATTAAACCTTGCATCCCTTTTTCCAGGAGAGGTTGCCTTGACTCCTCCCCTCTCTGATTTGCAGCTGATGGGTAAGTGAAGGCCAGGGAGGCTCATGGTGTGGCTGTAGTTTGTTCTAGACCCGGACACGTGGGTGTGACAGCGTGTGCTGAGCTGGGAGCATGTGGGCTCCTGGGTGCTGTTGTTTCCTAGCTTGGATGCGAGCATCTCAGAATCCCTTCCTGGCCCCGGAGATGCCTTTGGCATTATCCCTTCCATGCAGTTGTGCTGCTTCTGTGCCAACACAAGGAGCTGAGATCTGGCTCCCAGAGCCAGCACTGCTCTGTGTGTGAGCCCTGCCTGTTCTGCAGCTGGCTTTGGGGCTGTCTGGGGCTCCTTGCTCAGGGCTGTGACTCCTCCCTGTCCATCCCCACCATCAGAGACCTGCACTCAGGCTCAGGCAGGGCACAGAAAGGCCTTTGCAGCTGTGGCCATCCTGCCAGGGAGTGAGAGATTCCTGGGGTCAGCATGGCAGAAATTGGATGTGCTATCTCAAGGGGACCCATCCCTTTCCTCAGAAAAGGTGGGCAGATGAGATAAAGGAGTTCTTCCACCAAGAAGATGGGATTTGTTCTGTGCCATTCAGGAATCATTGGAATGGGCTCTGTGGCTTGCACCAGGCAAGTCAGGCCATGTCACCAGCTCTGCCTTTGCCCAGCACAGGAGTGCAGGGAACTCCCTGAGTCTAAAGAATGCTTTCCCCCCCTCAGCTTAAGTTTCTGGCCCAAGTGCTGCAGTCTGGGTGCTGCTATAAGAGAACAGACCCTGAATTGCTGCTCTGTTTGCTCTCCCTTGCCCTGAAGTGTTTTGCAGCATCGCTGCGTGCTGGAGCAACCACGCTGCAGCTGTGCCCTTGCTGCAGTCACAGGATGGCACACGCAGCTCCTGAGGGCTGTGGGACACCCTCAGAGCCAGGAAAAGCTACCACCAAGAAGAGAGATTTGCTTACTAGCAACCCTCCAGGCTTCTCCCAGTTTCCTGACCTTGATTATAAATTACCTGGAAGCAATTTAGTGAGCATGGTGGGTAAGGAGGAAAGCAAGGAAACTGCATCTGGGAATGGCCTGAGGAATACAGAATCTCAAGTGATTTAGGCAGCAAAACCTCTGACCAGCTTTGTAATTCTGGCTTTAGCTGCTTGAATATCCTCCTTTGGTGATCAGGGAAATTTCTGTGATGATCTCTAAGATGATCATTTGCCTAAAATAGCTGTTGCAGCAATGGGAAGTACATGAAACCACAGAGCTGCCAGCTGTTAAAGGGTGATAAAAACTGTTACTTTTCCATCTGCACTCGTCCTGCTCCTGCAGTTCAGCACGTGCTCTTTGTCCAGGTGATGGTTCCTTGGGTGCCCCAGCGCCCAGGGTGGATCCAGAGCATGAAGCAGTTTGTGGCAGGACTTTATGGGGCAGTTTATGAGGAAGGAGCTCTGCCAGGTCCCAGCAGCTGCTGCAGCACCAAACCCCTGGTGATGAGCTTGTCTCTAAGTTCTTACAGGCTGTGCCCAGCCAAGCATGTAAGGCTGGATGTAAACCCTTTACTCAGTGTTTGAATTTGGAAATATCTTGTTTTCCCAGTACATTTTGATGGCTTCTTTTACTCTTAAAAATTTTAATATAGCGGAATTATTGATGGCAAGGCAGAACCCCAAACTATTATGAGTAAAGTAACACAGATCTGCCTCTTCTTTGTTCAAGACAGGGTGGGGAAAAGGAGTGGGCACAGACAGGACATGGCATTTTCCCTTCACAGAGTCTGAAGTCTTCCCTTACAAAGTCATGGTGGCTGTGCTGCACTTTGCTGGGAGAACCAAGGGATCAGTTTTATGGAGCTGCTGGGTGCAAAGTGTTTCCAGCCACTTCTCCTTGGCTCCAGACACGTGTGTGCCGTTTCTGGAATGCTAAATAGACTCTTGTTGCAGCAGGGGTAAATTACACTTGAGTAGCTCAGGAGGAAAATGTGGCCAGAGCTCCTTCACTGCAGCTCTGGGCTTGCAGAGCCCTGCACTGACCCTGTGGAGCCCTTCAGCCTCACTGATGGAAAGGGGCTCTTCTTTCTTATTCTCCTGGACTCCCTGAGCCCTTGCCTCCCCTGCAGCTGCTCAGTTGAGTCAGAATTAGGTAAAACCTGTTTGTTTCTGCACACTGGAGACTAAAATGATTGCAGGACGAAAAAGCGGAGCTTTGGACTAGTGCTTGTATTTATTTGGTTTCTTTCTAGTTTTCTTTCATCTGTTATTTGCTTGAGGATTAGTTTTGGGAAATTCCCTGGCAAGTGCTGAGGGTTTACATTCCAGATTTGTTGAGAGCATGGGGCAGCTGGCATTTAAACTTTACTGAGTGTCCAGGCAGGGAGCTGGAAATAGCAAAGGGAAGGTGGAGTTCAGCCCCTGGCAGAGGCCTGGCCTCTTCTCCTCTCAGCTGAGTTCCTGGTTTGTTTTCTAGGGCTCCCAGTAGCCAGTGAGGTGCTGGTGGGGGTGAAGCAAGGTGTCTCAGCCTTCAGAATGCTGTAGAGAATAATAGAGAAGTTCAGAATGCTCTGGAGAAATATTTGTTGAGACAAGAAAGTGTCCTTGGTGCCAGGGGAGGCTGCAGCATTGGGGAGGAGTGAGCTGGAATTCTGCTCTGTGTCATGGTTCTGCCTGATCTCCTTGGAAATGCTGATTCCTCTCCCTGTGAGTTTAACTCTGAATTGAATCCTTAAGCTTTCCCTTCGCCTCGTTGTGTTGCAGGAGGTAACACAGAGCCAAGACAACTGCTGACTTATCAGGACGTTTTGTGTTTGGCTTCGGGTGGCTGAGAGGCCCAGCCTTTCATTCAGTGCAGCTGAAGCCTGGAAAAACAGAAAGCTGATAATGGAAAGCCACCAGCAGTGGCCTGTGTGTACAGGGACACCAGATGTGCCTAAATCCACCCTGATAAGGAATGTGGGATGGGCTGGCACCTCCTTAGGTGGAAACTGTTTGCCCTGTAACCCAAGCAGGGTGAATTTCTCAGGCCCATTGTCCACTTGGGAAGGAGTTCCCGCCTCCCAGGGTATCTGGGGTACACAGAGCTGTGCACAGGTGATGAGATGATTATAAATGTGCTGCTTTCTGTCTTCTTAACAATTGGGCAGTTTGGTGTTGATGGGATTCCCTTAAACTCTAAATGGCTTTGTGCTAAGAGGGTGTGATACCAACTCCATCTCATGCTGCAGTAATTAGTCCCATCCTCTGCTAATTCAGCGAGTTTCTCTTCCTCCTGTTCAAGTCTGCAGAGCAGCTCTGTGCCCACTCTCAGACAGAGTAGTCCCTGCTAACACCAAAAATTCGAGGAGGTAAAATGGCTTTTCTTCCTGAAAAAGCTTTTAGTTCTTCCTGTGCGTTTTTGAGGCAGCTATTTTTTCCCTTTTTACAGAAGTTTTGATCACTTGCCCAGTTTTATTTCCTCCAGAATTATTTTTAAGTTCATCCTTAGTCATGTGTGCTGCACTTAAAGCTTCTGCTGCTGCCTTCCTTGAGAGCAGCCCTGATTTGGAAAGTCACTCACCTTTCCTTTTAGCAGTCATGAATCTTTTGTTCTAGTAAACATATTATATGGCTTCTGAGATAAGAGGTTCTAATTTGAGGTGAAATGTCACATCACAGAGATTTTTGGATAGTGGAAGATATTCCCAAGGAAGATGGAAATCCCACTAAATTCCCTGTCCAAAACCAGACCAGGCAACACTTGAAAAGACTTTTGGGAAGGAGCAAATCTGTGTTGGTTAGAATACAGTTGGGGTTTTTTTTCCTGTGTCCAATTCCTGTCATAATTGGTTAAATTACATATTTGTATTCCAAATCAAAGCGGAAAATCCTCATCTCTTCCCCTGCTGTGACTCTTGTGGAGGCAAAAACCCCAGTGGTTCCTGGGCTGATCAGTTCCTCCTTTCTGCCTTACCTGTGTTTGGAGGGACTTTCCAGCTGCTCCCTGCAGCTGTGCCTGGTGTCACAAGCCATGCACTTCATTCTGCCAAGAGATTTTGCTTGCCATTAAGCAAAATCAAGGTCACTGATGTACAGCGAATTAGTTCTCCCACAAAATAGCCATAGTGACAAAGGTGTTAATAGAAATAAAAATGCTGGTGTGGAGCTGGGGGTGGTGGCTGTGTACAACAGCCAGTGATGACTGCAGGGAGGAGGCTGAGGCAGAAACTGAGGATTTGAGAAGAAGATTCCTGATCCATGTGGCAGCAGGGTAATGAGACTGGGATCTGAGGAGGAGTTTTATGATTTCGGATGTCTTCTGACATTATCTGTCCATGCATTTGCTCAGTTGGAGACGGTGTGGCGAGACAGCTACAAATGTGAACATAAATTTATTTATGATGCTAGCCTGGCTTTGGGCCAGCGGTCAGATTTACCCAAATTCCTCTTGCAATCAGTGAGTTTGTGGCCTCTGGATATGCAGGCTGAGGAACTGGGCAGTTGTTTTCAGTAGTGACATCATGTTTTGATATATAGTCAAGCTGATGATTGAGCAAATAGATTTTCAGGCTTGACTTTTGTCAGAGTAATCCCAGCAGGCTCAAAAGGAGTGCTGCCCTGTGAGTTTACTGGCTCAGCTCTGCTTGACTTCTGATGGAGCTGCAAAAAAAAAAAAGTGCAAATATCCTCTGGTGTCAGTTTTCCCATTAGGCACCATTTTCATTCAGTTTTCCCTCAGCCAGCAGCCCCTGCTGCCAAGGCTGTGTCTGTGGGTGAGGGTGAATGGAGAGAGCCTGCCAGCAAGCATCTGGCACGTTCTGCCCTCGCTGCTTTTCCTCCCCTGGCACTGACCAAAGCAGCAGAGACTGGCACCTGTGAGCTCTGTGTTCTCAGGAGCTCTCACCTGAGGCCTCCTGTGTGACGTGTGTGACATGTGGGTGGGAAAGTGGCTCAGGTGGGGAGGTTATTCCAGTGGAAGGTCTGGGATTCCTGTACAGGACAGCAGCTGAAAGCAGGGGTTGACAATGGGCAACATACCCTGTGAAGTTTGGGCGCTGGTTTAAAAGAAATAATGTTTCCATTTTTCCATTTGAGGTTTGTTTTTTTTTTTTTTCCCCAGACCCTCCAGCTTCTGTTGTCCCATCATGGGTAGGGTCTGTAAGCTCTGCTTTGAGGGAGGAATGGCACATTTTGGTGCATGGAATGCCTCATGAAAGGTTCTTTAATGGAGCCTGGTAGCACTGGAGGTGGGTTTGGTACCTGCCCAGCAGGATCTCTGCAGCCTTTCCCTGGAGATGGTGATAAAGAGTTGCTTGGTTTGGCTGGATCAAGTTTCATACCTCACTCTAGACTGTGTCCTGTTTCACAGCTTTGGTTCTTCCACAGTGTGCTGGTATTTTTTATACACCTGCACATTGAAGGAAAGCGATGCCCTGGTTCAGACATGTGCTTGTGTTGCCTATAATCAAAACAAAAAAACCCTTGTATTAGAATAGTAAAGGAAAAAGCAGACCTTTATTTGGAAGCTTCCAGGTGTCCTGCTGGTGATGGGAACACCCAGAACTGAATTTCTACAATTTTATAATGTTAATTAGGATATCTAACAGGTACATCCTATAGGAGATTCAGTTGCCCCAGTAACCTACCCCTGGGTCAGCTCCTTGGAGTTGGTCCAAGGGGTCCTTTGACCCACTTCTTATTATTTCTTTTTGCAGGTCCCCTCCTTGGAATAAGACTAAACAATATTTCAGGAATGTGTTTAGAAGGTCAGCTTATTGTTCTAAAATCTAGGGGGAAAGGGTAGGAAAACTACTGGAGCTGCAGCCATGCATTAGCAATCCTCAAAGCTACAAATGTATGAAAAATATATAAAAAGCTTAAGCATCATTCCCCCATTTAGAGACTTGTCAATATAGAATTATAGGCAACACTTGTACTTTTCCTCTGCATTACCAGCTGAAAGCAGCTTCCCCTCTGAGCACTCTTATCCTGGGATGAGGCTCCAGCCCAGGGATGATCCTTCAGTGCAGGTGTGAGAAAGCTCAGCCAGTGGGAGCTGATCACTGCCCACAGCAGCTTTTGAGCTTAAGTCCTGGGTATTACCTACCTGTCCATGTTGTGTTTGGTTTATTCTTAGCATCCAATCCCAGGCAGACACGGTGACATCAGCTTTCAGCAGAGCTGCTCCTCTGACACAACACAAGGGTGCTCCTGGATTGCCTCTGCGGGTGTTTGCTCTCATTTTCAGCCGTGTCTGGATTTGTGGGTGCTCACAGCAGGACTCCAGGCCCAAATCATGTGGATTCTCAGTGCTCCCTGCCAGTGGAGCAGCTGTTGGAGCACACTCTGCAATTTTCAGTTTCTTGGTGCTGATGCTGAGAAGCCAGGTTAACCTCAGCCACCTCCCTGGGCGTGTTCAGACAAGAGGCCTTTGGTTAGAGGGGGTGATGAGTCTGAAGGGAATGTGCAGCCTGGCAGGTGCTGTAACATTGGTGTGAGCTGTCAGCGTGTCCCTGTGGCTCAGGGCAGGGAGGGGACAGCATGTTGCCTGTAATTCTATATTGCCAAGTCTCTAAAAGGGGGGAATGATGTTTTTTTTATATTTTTTCATACATTTGTAGCTTTGCAGATTGCTAATGCATGGCTGCAGCTCCAGTAATTTTCCTACCCTTTTCCCCTAGATTTTAGAGGAGCTGTCTGCAGGGGAAGAGCAGCAGTGGGCAAACTCACAGCTGTGTGCTGCCCTCCCCTTCCAGCAGTGCTACATCAATACCACAGGGTTGACACCAACATCTCAACGCATCTATCAGACTTCCTCTTCCAACAAAATGTTTGGAAAGGCCCTTTTGCCCCTGGAAGCCCTGGGCTGATGGCTCAGCTGCTGCTCCAGCGCCTCAGCCAGGTTTGTGCTACACCCTGAGCTCCTGCAGCAGCTGCAGTGTGGCTCTGATTCCTCCTGGAGCTGTGGCTGCTGCAGAAGCCCTTGGTGCCTCCCCCAGAGCAGTGCCCACGCTGTGGGTGCAGGGGCAGAGCCTGCTCCTGCTTAGGCTGACAATGGGGCTTTCTTTCCATCCTGCCTCCTGGACCACTGTGCAGAATGAGAATTAGCATTGGCGTGGAGGAATGCGTGAAATAAGCCCTGGATTCAGTGGTGGGAAAGTTGTCTGGCAAGAGCTCCTCAAGTGACATTGGAATGCAGCCCCCTGCTCCCATGGAGGCAGCTCCTGCCCTGGAGAGGGGTTTGATGGAGACAGGAGGGGTTTTGCTGCCACAGAGGGGTTCTCAGACATGGAGAAGTGTTGATAACACTTGTACAGCCTCTGTGATCTGCTGCCCTCTGAACTGGCTCCTCTGGCTCCTTAGGGGCCACTCTGCTTTAGATGAAGGCAGAGCTTTCACACCAGGATCCCCTGCTCCTGAGCAGTCCTGCTGCAAGTGTTTCATCCGTGACACTGGAATTGTGGGCACATGAGGGATGTCAAGGGCTGCACCCAGGGGAGGTGGACACTGGCAGCCCTGGGGAGGAGGAATTTCAAGCAGAGAAAACAGAGGAGGGAGCTGGGGCAGTCTCTTGGAGGGGAGGTGCTGCCCTGCTGACCAGAGAGGAGGCTGGGATGCAGCGGTGGTGTTAAAAACAGACAGCCACAAAAGTCATTCATTAATGATCTTTTGCTTTCCTGGGTGAAAAGAATCTAGAGAATTAAACTTTCCACCGCTGACATGGCAATTCTGAGGGCAGTAAAACTGCTGAGCTGTTGGAGTTTGGCTTTGGTTTTCTCTGGTTTTGTCCTAGAGCAGTTTTGCTGGTTCCCAGGATCCAGAGCTTTAGAAGGAAATGTTCAGATTCTCAAACCTGAATTTAGTTTAATACAAAAAAATTCCTCTAAATGTCAAAGCGTAGAAATATTTTTTTTTCTGGAACGACCAACTTGCCTTGGGTTTAAAAATGTCAAAAAGGGTTTAACAAAACAGCAAACAAACTCTGGTATTAAAATAAATCTGAAATGCTCCTGCAGCCTCAGCAGCTTTGCTGGGGGCTGTTTGTGAGTTTTCTCTTTCTTCCCTTGTAGGTTTACCAAGAATCTCTCTCCAGACAAAATCAACCTGAGCACACTGAAAGGTCAGGGGCAGCTGACCAACCTGGAGCTGGATGAGGAGGTGCTGCAGAATGTTCTGGAGCTGCCCACCTGGCTCGCCATCACCCGGGTCTACTGCAACAAGGCTTCCATCAGGGTGAGCAGAGGCAACTTTGAATAGATGAAGTTATCCATTTACAGGCAGAATCACTGAGGTTCTGCATGGACTTGCACTTTGCACACTGAACTCTTAACAAATTCTTCCTCTTTGTGCTTTTTAGAGCAAAAAAAGTGGTTTTTTAGTTGTTATAAGCTGTCAGGTTGTTTGATTGCACGTGGTACTAAGCACTGTTGCATTACATGAACTCAAAAGTTTTAAGGACATCAAAGAGACTTTCTATAAAAGAAATATTATTCTACTCTGCCAAGTGACAGTAAAAATGAGCTTGTCTTACTCATCTGATGTGCTCTGTTTTTAGAGTCAGATCTGCTCAGTTTAGTAACAAACATTTGTTCTCCCTCCTACAAGAACTGCAGAGTGAACGTTGCTGTATGAAAATAAAATGGAGCTTTTTGGTTTGTGCACAGTCTTTAAAAGAGTTGTGTGACTTCCAGTAACAGCAGCAGTTAGTTGTAAACTCTTAAAGGCCAGGAATGTTCCCCACAGCAGAATTTGACCTGCAGAATATCTGTTACTCCTGATGATATATGAGATCCAAAAGCTCAGCTGGGTTTGTAGATCTGGTGTCTGGAATGTCTTTTCTCTTGTCTGTGTCTCCCTTTGACCTGGATACAATGAGACATTGCAGACATTTCTCAGAGAAATGGGGCTCAAAGTTTGGGCTGAGAAGGTTTCCTGCAATTTCTGGTATTTTCCAATGCAGGGATCACTCTGATAACCTCAACTTTATCATTTCAGATCCAGTGGACAAAGCTGAAAACACACCCAATCTGCCTGGTAATGTTGCCTCACTTGTCTTCTTTCCTTCCTTTCTCCCTTCTTCTTTTCTTCCTTTACTTCCTCACTCTTTTTAATCTCTTCTACTTGAGAAAAATTCTGGAGAGGGAAACCATCAAGCGCTCACATTTTCTTGGGACCTGAATCCTCCAGGCCCTTAGCACACAGGGGACAAGTACCCTCCTGTGAGTCCCTCATTTCACTGCAGGATGGAGCCAGATGAGCTCTCAGGGAAGTCCAGGGCTACCTTGTGCCTGGTTTTTGTTGGTTGTTTTCCCACTCCTGGGGTTTCAGGTTACCCACTGACACTGATGGTGTGAGAGCTTTAACACATGAGACTCTTGGAGCATTGAGACTCCAGAGCTGGTTCTCCCTGCCCTGGAATCTCACCCCAGGGCTGGTGGGCTGGTCTTGAGGCTGGCTGTGGTGTTCATGGCTCCCTCTTTGTGTCTCTGCAGTACCTGGACAAGGTGGAGGTGGAGATGAGGACGTGTGAGGAGCCTCGGCCGCCCAATGGACAGTCCCCCATTGCTCTTGCTGCTGGACAGAGGTCAGACCCTGAGCCCTGCAGCTTCTCCCTGCCCTCCTGCTGGGGTGTGGGGGCTGCTGTTCTCCTTGATTCACCACTGGCCTCCCTGCTCTAGGGTTTAAGTGCCTTTGGTGCTGCTTATAAACCTCTCTGTGTGAGCCTTACCTCTGCCTACCTCTCATTGTGACATGGAGGGATCTTCTCTTTGCAGTGAATATGGCTTTGCTGAGAAGGTCGTGGAGGGGATGTTTATTGTTGTCAATTCCATCACCATCAAGATTCACTCCAAGGCCTTTCATGCTTCTTTTGAGCTGTGGCAGCTCCAGGGCTACAGTGTCAACCCCAACTGGCAGCAGAGTGACCTGCGCCTCACCCGCATCACGGACCCGCAGAGGGGAGAGGTGAGCCCTTGGCTTTGTACTGGAATCACAGAAGGAAAGTGTGATGAATGGTTTTTTCTTGTTTCATTTCATGTCTTCTGAGTGTTTTGGGGGTTTTTTGAATCCTTGAAGTTGTGAAAATCTCAGCATTTTCCTGTTTTTCTCCTCCCTCCTGGGCAGGTTCTGACGTTCAAGGAGCTCACCTGGCAGACCCTGCGGATAGAGGCAGATGCCACAGAAAATGGTGATCAGGATCCTATCACCACTCCTCTGAGACTCATCACCAACCAGGGGAGGATCCAGATCTCTCTCAAGAGAAGGGTGAGAGTTTTCTCCATGCTTTGCAGGATGTGGTCTCAGTGCCTGGTGCAGAGATGATGCATATTTCCTCCCATAGTCCTCAACAGCCCTTCTCTCCCTTCAGAAATGTTGAGCCCTAACTGATGTATCTCTCCATGTTTTCTGTCAGAGACAGCCGTGTTCTTAGCAAATGTCAAAGCAGTTTCTTTCCCAGGGGAGGATCTCGTGGTTGGAGTGAGTTTTTCAATCTGTTTGAACATTCTAAGGAGAGCTGTCATCTCCTTACTGGGAGCTGAAAGCCTGGCAGCCTGATTTTTAGCTGTCAGTGGAAATGTGATGATTTAAAAAAAAAATGAATAAGCAGTGAGCAATTTGTCTCTTAAAGAGGAGGTGGCTTTGACTGCTATCCATCTGAGGGGAGGTGCTGTGGATATGCACCAGATACCATCTCTCAGAGGAGTTTCACAGCAGCCTCCCTTCTTTCTGCCTCTGTCTTTTGGGAAGACTCTATCTGTGGAGTCAATTTTTGAAGTCCCTAACTTCTTTCTATTTCAGACCAAAGATTGCAACGTGGTGGCCTCCAAGCTGATGTTTCTGCTGGATGACCTGCTCTGGGTGCTGACAGACTCTCAGCTGAAAGCAATGATGAAGTATGCTGAGTCTCTGAGTGAAGCCATGGAGAAATCTGCTCAGCAGAGGAAAAGCCTGGCACCAGAGTCTGTACAGGTGAGTGAGTTTGGATGTTGGTCTGCCATGGAAAAGGGCAGTTTCTGTTTGTGTGGCATCTGGCCCATATTCACAGCATTTTCCCTGATGGGAACTCAGGTCAGTGTCATGTGGGCTGTGGGCTGCTGTGGGGTAATGAGGTGACCAAATGAGTGGGATTCATTGGCAATAAAATACATCTTCCAAGTCAAGGATGAGGAAAGAGGAATATTTCTGCTGGAGTTGGAAGCTCCAGGGAAGCAGGGATGCACACATAGTGCAGTGAGGTTGCACAGGAGGCATGGGGAATACTTGGCCCTTTTTGCCCAGGAATCTTAAAACATCTTCCAAGAGAAGTGCAAGCAGCTGGCAGAGCCACAGACAAAGGTGAGAGCACAGGAGAGGATCCAGATCCTGGGAGCCCCAGTTCAATCCTATAAACCAATGCCTTAGATGCTGGAAGATTTGCATGAGCTGATTTATTGCATTAAAACCTCAGTGTTTTCCCTCTCTCTGAGCTCTCACTGAGCTTGTCCCTCTCCCACAGATCACCCCCCCTGCTCCCAGTGCCCAGCAGTCCTGGGCTCAGCCCTTTGGAGCCAGCCCCAACGCCAGCAGCATCGGGCAGTACTTTGACAAGCACGACATGAAGGAATCCTCCTACCACCTGCTCATCTCCCGCCTGGACCTGCACATCTGTGATGACAGCCACGCCCGGGAGGCAGGTCAGGAGGGAGGAAAACATCCAGAGGGAAAAGCAACAGCCAAAGCACTGATTTTCTGGCTGGAAGAGGGTCGGGGTTCTGCAGTTAGGGATTTGAGTTTCCAGGCCTGGTTCTTACCATATAAACCATTGATTCAGGTGTCCTTCTCCTGGCCTAGGACAAGATTTTGGTGCAGGTTGCTAAAGGTGGTACCCTAATCCTGGCTGTGGTGTCAGTTAATCAGTGGGGGCAGTCAGAGCAATGTGGTTCTGAATTCTCCTGGATCAGGGCTCAGATTGCAGAGCTGACCATGGGTTCCTCTGCTCTGTTCCTCACAGGTGCTCAGAAGCATGGGATGCTGGGCGGTGCCATCCAGCTGACCTTCAGGAGGATGGCTTTTGATTATTATCCTTTCCACAGGGCAGGTAGGGAGCCTGTGGCCTCACAACCTGAGGAGGGGGGTAAAAAAGGAGTTTAAAGAAGTGTTCTAATTGCAGGCTGGACTAGAAGAAAGAAACTGCATTTTTAAAGCTGGGATGTTTGCTTTTCTGCAGGAGATGCCTGCAAGCATTGGGTGAGGTACAGTGAAGCAATGGAGACTCGGGGACAGTGGGCAAAGAAGTTGGTCAGTGAATTTCAAAGCAAGATGGAGAAGTTTTATGAAGAATCAGACCCTGTGTTTGCCAGGACTCCACTTTCTCCTTTCAAAAGGAAACCAGGTAAAGGTATTTGATAAAACCAGTGAAGCAGGAGGTGGTACCAACTTTGCTCCATCCAGCAAAATCTTTAGTTGCCTGTCCCCAGCTGAGCAGACTGATTTGTTGGTGCAGGAATGCATAGCACTCTAAAAATCATAAATATAATAGCAAAGGAAAGTGGCTGGGAGAGCACTGCAGCAAGGATGGACAGGCTCCAGTGGATTATTGTTGAGTTTCTCTGTAAGATACAAGGATGAAATTACATACTTAAGACCTGGCTTAGGAGTGTGTTCTCTTGCCACAGAACAGACTCACCTTTCACAGTGTTCTTCCTTCAAAAGTCCTCAGTGTTTCTCCTGCCCAGCTGTGTTCATCCCTTTCTAATTCTGGGCCTGTTAGTTCTGCTCAATAAGCACGGAGGTGATGGTGCAGAGAAGGTGACTAACACCCTGTCTGTCCCCACAGAGCCTCCCCAGAGGAGCCCCCCAGAGAAGGGCCGGGCTCCCCCCACGAACCTCCCGCGGCTGCGGCACCCGCCTTGGCACCGGCTGCGCTCCAGCTGCGTGCTGCTCAGGGTGGATGACCTGGATGTGCACCAGGTAGGAGCTCAGCACTGCCTGCACATGCCAATGGCACTTCTAAAATGGAAATTACATGATTCAATATGTAATTCAAGGTATGATTGAAAGGATCATGCAAATCCTACGACATCCGAATAGCTGCCCGGAGAGCCTAAATGCTGTTATGATGTTGTCTGTGAAACTTTAAACCCAAGAGTGAACTGCTGATAGTTTTCATGTTCAGAGAGAACTGCTTAACCACAGGTTTCTGCCCCCTGTTCCTACACCAAGCATCAGGCAGGCTCAATGTAAAACATTTCTTGCCTTTGAGAAGTCAGTGAGGATGTGGATTTTTGACAGAGAAGGAGTAAGTTTCACCTCACGTTTTCTGCCCTGGATCAGGCCCTGCATCCATGTGCCCTATGTCCATCCAAGAGCTGGTTTTGCTCTTGCAGCACCAGATACATGATGGACTTGCCAAGGTGTTGCTGGTCTTGCAGACAGCTGTAACAGATTTCTGTTCTGTTTGCTCATGTCACCTAATTCTGCTTGTCACAGCTCTTACTTGCAGTGACAGGACACACAAAGAGCTAAATTCCCTCAAAGGAGAGGAGTTGGCAATATTAGCAGGTAGAAGAAAATTATGCTTTTGCTTGAAAGCAGTGTATGTTTGATATGTAAATGAGGCAGATTGAATACAGGCAACTGTGGGGTCACTGGGGCACTTGGGTTTGCCAAGTCTGAGTTCTACATGATTGCATTTCCTTCTGTTTTCAGGTCTCTACAGCTGGGCAGCAAAGTAAGAAACCCTCCACCTTGCTTTCCTGTAGTAGAAAAATCTTCAAACTCCCTGACCAGATCTCTGCAATCCATATTGAATTCACAGAATATTACTTCCCAGACAATCAGGACTTTCCAGGTAATACATCAAGGTTAGCACCTTCTTTCACAAGTTTCTTAAAGAGTCATCAATGGTCTGGATGTGTTAACCCTGTTAGATGTTCTCTGTCCATTGTTGTTTGGTTTTCTGATGTTTGCCATCCTAATTTTTTTTTTTCCCTATGGGAAGGTGGGATGGAGTTTGTGCACAATGTGGAAGCAGAGCTGTGCTTGCAGGAAGGAATTGCAGCAGCTGCTGTTTGCCCAGTTCCTGGGGTTCAGCCTTACTGAGAGCTCTGGAGCAGGGCCATGGGGTGCTCCGGGTGCTGTCCCAATGGGTCACCTCATTCCTCTGGATGCACCACAGCTGCTCCCCTTCTGAGATGTGTCTCCCAGGCTGGTGAAACCCCTGCATTGGTGCTGTCAGTGCAGGTTCTGCTCTGAGCTGCAGATCACCCGAGGGGCCTTTCCTGCTATCATTAATCTGTTTCCTTCTAGTTCCATGCCCAAACCTGTACATGCAGCTGAATGGCCTGATGCTCACCCTGGACACACCAAGTGTGCTCTGGATAAACCTCTTCTGCCTGGATCTGTGTCGCAGCCTGGAGCAGTTCAAAGCCATCTACAAGCTGGAGGACTCAGGCAAGCGGGATGAGCACGTGGATGTCCGGCTGGATGGCTTCAGGCTGAAGGTATCTTTCTTTTCCTTCCTTGCCCAGCCTTCAGTGTTCTCTCTGTGAAAGAAACAAGAGACCAGGACATAGCTGGAGTCCATAACAAGGAGACAAACCTGCTGCCTTCCTCTGACTTTGCTCTGTCTGCCTCTTGTGTTGGTTTTGTTTGGTTTGTGCTGCTGGAGTTCTCATCCAGAATAAACCTCTGCTATTCCTTTCTCACCTTCCTTCCCCTGCAGCTCAGCATCCCCGTGGATAAGAAAGTCACAGACCACCGGGACCGGCCTCAGGCCCTGTGTGTTTGCATGTCAGAGGTGACAGCCACCAACACCCGCCACGCTCCCTCCTGCAGCTGCCAGGACCTGCAGAGCCTCTTCAGGAAATTTGCAGGCTCCGAGTTCTTCCACTCCAGCTACGCCGCGTTCCCCCGGGAGCAGGGCAGCTTCAGCCTCCTGCACACCCTGTTCCTGCGCCACGCCTACCACGTGGAGGACAGGCCACACAAGCACCAGAAGCTGCCTCACAAAACCTCTGCCTCTGAGGATCTGTGGTCCGTGAATTTCAGTGAGCTCTCCCTGGGATTTGAGGGGGCCGAAAGCTCCAAGGGCAGAGCCCTTAGCTTTGTTGACCCTTTTCCCCTTTCCATATGGGCCTGCCTGCCCAAGAGGTGGGGGCAAGCTCAGATATCTAAACGACAGGAGGTGGCCACCTCTGAGGTGAAAATCAAGCCTTCTGCCAGCTTTAGCAACCACTCCAAGAATGAGAACCTCTCCAGAGAACACAGTGTTTGTCAAAGATCAAAGACTGACCAGGATCTGAGGAATATCTCTAAGGCTCCCGACACGATGGATGTCTTGGGAGAATCTGACTGTGAAGTTGATGATGGAGTAGACAGTAAAGAGCTGGAAGCCTCTGCTGATATCCACGTGCTCATGTCCTCCTCTGTCCACGTCAAAGTTCGGCTCAACCACTACCAGTACTTGGTGCTGCTCAGGATGAAGGAAGTTCTGCAAGCACTGCAGGAGCAGCTGGCCCAAGATACCCAGGAAATGACTGGGTCTCCTTTAGATCCCATGTCTGCTTGTGTGGGAGTTATGTTCCCCAGTGCTGAGGTGGCCCTGCTCATGGCCCCTGCCCCAGGGTCTGTCGTGGAGCCCAGGTCCCTGGACTCGGACACAACCAGCCTGATCGAGTCCGAGCTCTCACCCTCAGACAGCAAGGAGGGGCTGGCAGCTGAAGAGAAGGAGCTGAAATCAGAGAGCAGTTCGGAGAAGGGCTTGGGCAGCACCTCAGAGCTCCCAGAGGACAGTGGCATCCAGGACACCGGTGCCAGTGTCCCGCTGGAGAGGCTCCCGAGGTCCGCGAGCGATGGCGCCCTGAGCGCAGCTCCCCGCGGTAAGGGCGCAGAGGAGAAAGCCTTGATAGAGGAAGCACACGAAGCTGTGGAAGCCCTGGTTGCAGAAAGACCAGCAGAGACCAGCAGCCACCCTCAGAGCCCCCCTGCTCTCCCTTCCAGCCCAGCCTCGGACGCGCAGCCCTCGGGCAGAGGAGGTGTTGCCCTCAATGGCCAGGCCGAGCTCGTCCCGCTGCGGAGCATCGAGGTGGAGCTCTCCAGTGCACTGCACATCACCAAGGACGCCACCAAGGAAGCTCTGCACGCCACCATGGACCTCACCAAGGAGGCCATGTCCCTCACCAAGGACGCCCTGAGCCTGAGCAGGGACAAGATGACCTCCACCATGCAGAGGATGCTGTCCCTGCCCCCGGCCAGGTGAGCAGGCCAGGCTGCTGAGCTGCAGGAGGGGAGACAGAGCTCCTCCCTTTCTGTCTTTTGTATCTGGGTTGGAGATGGGTTAAGTGTTCATCTCTGGGGCTGTTCTGAGGGTACTCAAGTCTGACTTGCAAGTGGTCAGAGACCAGCCCAACACTCAGATCATCTGCAGGCTCAGCTGCCTTTATCACTGGTTTCTGTTGGGTTTTTCTGTAGGGATTCTGTGCCCAAAGCAGAGGAGGGAGCGCTGACCCCGGGCGGGGCGGGCAGCGGCCGGATGCGTTTCTTCTCCATGAAGAGAACCTCATCCCAGCATTCCTTTGACACCACATCCGTGGATGGGAGTGGCCCTGAGGACGGGCTGTCTGTGGACAGCGATGGCAGTGATGGCTTTGTGATGCTCACAGACTCTGGTAAAGCCCTTGGCTTTTCTGTGCCCACCCTCATCTCACAGGGGTGCTGCTTTGTGCCACCTCATCCATGCTGTGTTCCCATG
Source organism: Molothrus aeneus (assembly GCF_037042795.1). Taxonomy (NCBI): domain Eukaryota; kingdom Metazoa; phylum Chordata; class Aves; order Passeriformes; family Icteridae; genus Molothrus; species Molothrus aeneus. The sequence continues at coordinate 1,809,826 of NC_089669.1, read as the reverse complement.
GAATCACTTTTGCTGCTCCTTGTTTTTGAAGGTCTTAAAGGAGTTGCCTCACAGCGATTCTTTCTGCTTTTGTAGGTGCCTGTTCTTTGAGATGAGGAGGGTAAATCAGTGTGGGGTGACCCTGCACATCCCAGTGGTGTCCTGAGAGCTGTAGGGGCTGTGATGTGCTGGTGGTGGGTGGCACAGAGCATTTAGGAAGGGCTGGTTGGATACTGGGTGCTCTGGACATCTTTCACTTCAACCTTGTGTTGCTTAAGCTCATCTGAGAAGCTGGAAGAGAGAGATGGATCTCCAGAGGATGGTACCTCCAGAGAGGCCAGAGATTCAGGCAGATGCTGATGTCAGGACTTCCAGAAAAAGAAATGGAATTGAGTAGTTGTTACTTCCATTTCAGAACCCAGCCTGGACCCCCTTTCTTCAGGGCAGCTTCCCCAGGCCCACAATGACACGGGCAGCAGAAGCAGCCTGGTGGCAGAGGATGAGGGTGGAGTGTCCCCTGAGGTGAACAGCTCCACATCCCAGAGTGAAGACCCCAGTCTGCAGCTGGTCAGTGCCTGGCACTGGGATTCTGTCCCTGAGGGGCTCTGGAGGTGTTTGCTGTAACCAATGAGCTCCTGGTGGCTGTTTCAGGTGTCTGTCCTCGTGCTGAAGATGAGTGATGTCAACTGTGCAATAGAGGTACAAGGAGATGATTTGTCTGTGGCTTTACAAGTGATGAAGGTGGTTCCAGAGCAGCTGAACAACGTTGGCATGTGGCAGTTCCTGCGTGGCTACGTGGGTAAGATGCTGCTCTGGGACTCAGCTGCACTGTTAGAACTGGCTTTTATACCAGCCTCCCCCAGGGAATATTCCATTAACTGAGGCCTCAGTATTTGGGGTGGGTAGGATTGAACACAACTCATGTGTGAGGGTTCAGATCTGGCATTTGAAAGATGTTTCCCAAGTGCCTACAGAGTCAGGCTCTGTGGTGCCTAGTAATCATTGATTGGGAGTTTTTAAATTGCTGAAGATGCATGAAATTAATTAAAAGAGTGAATAAAGCTTTCTAGGGAAACTGTGAAGTTCTTCCTGCTCTGAGAAAAATGTTTTTCGTCTAGAGTACTTCCCCTAAATCTGAATTAAAAAAAAACAACAAGCCAAACCTTAAAACAATCAACTATCCCCCCAACACCCCAAAAAATGTAGCCCAAACAAAACCAAAAGCAGCTCCAAAACGGAAGGGGAAGTGTGAGCAGTTCCCAGGCTGTTGATCCTGCCTTTCCCAGTCCTGCCAGTGGCCACGGTTGAGCCAAGGGATGAGGAAAGGCTGGTCAGCTCTGGAGAGGGAACCAGGGCACTGGCTCAGCTGTGGAGGCAGAGCTGGGGCACTCTGGAGGGCAGCTGGGACAGTTCTGGGGGGCAGACTTGGGGCAGCTCTGGAGAGTGAGTGGGGCACTGGGCCAGGTCCTGCACAAAAACAGGGGCCAGTTTTAAAGTGTGGTGAGAGAGGGGTGTGCCTGGGACCTTAAATGGTCCAGCTGCAGTGCCAGCTCACTGATGTGGGCTCTGAGTCCTTCAAAATTGGGATTTCTCTCATGTGAGGGGTGATGTCAGACCGAGGTCACTCGGCTGCATTTGGGCTGAGCTGGGCTTTGCACAATGCCCTTTCTGAGCTGATATCTGACCACAGGCCCCGTTGTGCAGTGAGATCTCTCTGCCCCAGCTCTAGGAGACCCAGGAGGGGAGAAGGCTGCGAGCCCTGAGCCCAGGCAGCCCCAGCCCGAGGTGTCCCTGCGCCTGCAGTCGGGGCCGCGCGCGGCCGCTCTCTCACCCCTGGCTGAGCACAACGGCTTCCTGCAGCTGCTGCTGCACAGCCAGGCCACCGAGCTCTGCACCTCCTGCCTCGCCAGCCTGGGACCCTTCCTGGAGGATGAAATCATCCCAGAGGTCATCCCCATGGAGATAGAGGTGGTGGATGTCAAAATCACCTTGAAGGTGAGAGATTCCCCCCAGGGCAGGGCTCTCTTGCAGGATTGCACGTGGGAAGGGCTGTGGGGATGCTGGGGGCCTCTGTAGAGCTTCTCTTCTCCTGAGACTGTTTGGTTTTGCTTCTAAAAGCAAAACCAAACCTAGGGATGAATAAGGAACACAAGGGGAGTGTGTACTGTGCACCCTGTACATAAAGCCAGGCCTTTCCCTCGGGTGGACTCACCCAGTGCTGCTGGTCAGGAACGCTGCTCCTGAGGAGGCTGCAGGCAAGGGAAATCCTTTCAGGAGCTGTCACAGCTCCTCATCCCTTCTCTGCTTCATGTTCCTCCAGGATGACACCCCCCCAGTGTACCCCACCTCCCCTGGCCCTGTCCCCATCACCTTGGCAATGGATCACATTGTGGTGAGGCGCAGGGATGACGGTGTCTTCTGTCTCACAGGTGAGTTACCTCCGGTTTTATTGTCCCTCTGCACCCCCAGGCTGTGCTGGAGGAGACTGGGATGTGCTGGTTGCTGCTGGGAAGGATGGGCTCTGAGGTGGGAGCAGTCCCTGCCTCTGTTCCCTGCTGTGAGAATTCGTGTCTGGTGTTTCCTTAAACACACAGACAGGATCCATTATTACCTTTTATTTCTCCGTTGAAAAAGGGGAAAGAGAATTTTATTTCCCTGTGTAACAAGTGGGGGAATAAAAAAGGAAATAAATTAATTAAAGGGTTGTTTTTTTTTTTTGTTCTGAGAGCCCTGTTGTGTGAATGTCCACACCTGAGTGGGTTCTGTTGCTTTCCAGCTCCCCAGGGGAAGGACTCAGTGAAACAGGAAAAACCTGTGTCAGTCCCTGAGGAGCAGAAGGCCTCATCAGAGTCTGTCTCACCAGCCCCAGCAGCAGGAGCACGTGGGCTGCAGGTGAGTCACTGCTGCCTGGACAACAGAGAGCTGGAAATTCTCTTTTGCCTTCGTGTGTTTGCAGTCCTGGGCAGGTGTGGTGAGCTGCAGGAAGGGAGTGCCCCAAGGAGCAGCCTGTGCCTCCTCCCATGAGTGTTTTGAGGAGTGAGGGCACCTTGCCCAGCACGAACTCACTTGTTCCCTTTCAGAATCTGGTTGGGGGTTGTTTTCTGATTGGCTCCATCTTCCCCACTGTGTCCAGTTCCTTGTTGGAAAAACAGGACTCGAGAGGTTCCCAAAAAGAGAATTTCTGTCAGCGTGGTTGTGTCTCACTGTGTAACTGATCCCAAAAGTTCCTGCTTTGGTTTTCCTTGGAGCAGCTCACTGTGTTCCTTGAAGACTCCTGCCTTGTTCTCTGCTTGTCTCCTGCAGCTCAAGCAAGTGCCAGAGTTGCAGAGGGAGCTCCAGACCATGAAACTGGCCCTGGCAGAAGCCAACATGGACAAGGCTCGCCTTCTGCAGGAGATCAGGAAGTACAACCCCCTGTTCCAGCTCTGACACTGCCAGGGACAGGGCACCAGCACCAGCAGGGCAGGTTTGGTCATTTCGCTGCCAAACGGGTCCAAGTCCAGGACTGAAACCAGCTGTGACTGCAGAGACTGGGCAGAGGGAGGGACAGAGGGGCCTGGCTGAGAGAAATGGGGGGAATGAGGAGGAGTTTGCTCTGCTCTGGCCTGGGAATGCTGCACTGAGCCAGGCCATGGTCAGCCCACCAACACCAGGTCAGATGTGGGGTAGACACCCCATGTCTCCTCATCTCTGGGTGGCTTTCAGCCTCCAGCTTTTGTGGTGACTTCTGGAGAGGGTCCATGCTGGGGTTTCTGCTTCTTTCACCCTTCCTTGTTGTGTTCTTGGCCAGCTGTGCTCGCCAGGGCCCACAGCAGGAGCAGGGTGGTCACTTCAGCACCTGGGCAGTGACAGCACAGGGGTGGCAGAAAGGTCAGGGCTCTGCGGGGGGAGCAGGGCTGCTGTCACTGCAAACAGGGATGGGATCCCACTGTGCAGTGAGGGCACACAGCTCACTATTCCCACAAGAACGAGGTCAGGACAGCACAGAAATTCCTTCAGATTCCCTTTCCCACCAGTAACTCCTTGTGTAGAGACGGATGCAGTGTATGAGACTTAGTCCAGTTCATTCCCACTTAAATCCCACAATGTTTGGCTTTATTGGTGCAGGATTAATGCCTTACAAGGCACTGTTTAAACTTTTACTATCAAATAATGGGGTGAGGGGAGGTTGGCTCAGTCTCAGGTGGGTGTTTTTGGGGTGCACCTTGTCCTCAGAGCTTTGTGTGCCTGAGTTTCCCAGTGGGGAGGAGGAGCTGAGGAAGGAGCTGTGGGGTTTTCAGCACTGGGCGGAATCTTTGAGCAGGGCTGAGGGGCTGCCTGGGATGGGATCCCAGAACCACCTGCCAGCCCTGATCCCAAAAGGAAATCACTGGAACACCCCCATGTGGAGCAGCTCCCTGTGAGCACTGCTGGGAACTGCCCATGAGCAGAATTTGGATTTTGTTTCACCAAACCTTTGTGCTGCTCCCTCTCCCTGTGGGGAGCAAGAGCTCTGAGAATTGCCTGCCTGGGGTGGAATGCCACGGTATTCCTGCTTTTTTTTTTCATTAATTGCTTGAAAATGGGAGGTTTCTCTCTTCTGCTTTTTCAAATTTTCATGACATTTTGTGTGAGTATGGGAAGGCTATGCCAAGGGTTTGCCCAGCCTGCAGGGCCCCACAGCTCCTCCCATGTGTGCAGGCTGAGCACAGCTGGGGCCAGGGTGTTTACAGCAAATTCCTTGCTCCAGCTCCTTCAGTCAATGGGTTTTGTTGAAGAATTCAAGCATTTCCTTTGCTCTGAAGACCCAGTAAAAAGAACTGTAACCCAAAACCCACAGACGTGGGAGGACAAAACCTCCTGGGTCCCCACTGATTGTAAATATCAAAGTTTACTTTGTGGAGCCTCTTATTTAAGGATTCTTCCTCTGTTCCAGTGAGAGCCCAGGGAGTCCTGCCTGGCACAGGTGCCATGGGACAGCACGTGGCCTCAGCACCTCTCACAGGGCCCCTGGAAAGGGAGGGGGGGAATGTGCAAGTCTGAACTTGAATTTAAATTTGAATTTTAGGCAGTATTGCAACTTTGCTGCAGTTTGTTTCCACTGATGCATTTATTGGTTCTATGAACCAGGAGCAGAATTAAACTCATTAACCTCCTTCCAGCCTCGGGTCTCTTTTCTTGCTTTTCCCTCCCCCTCCATTCCAACACTGCTGGTTTTGGGGCAGCTCCTGGATTTGGAAGCAGAGCTGAACCCTGACTTCAGATGTTCCAACTCCCAGCACAGCCCTGCCCTAGGCTGGGAGCAGCTCTGGGAGCACCTTGGGTCACACAAAGAGCAGATCCCAGTCAGGTTATGAACACAAGAATAAGTTTAATGTACAAAAAAAGCCACACATCTGGGCAGAGATGGCACATCTGGGCCAGCAGGAAATGCTCTGCAGCCCCTGGATTTCTCTCCCTGCTGTGCTGAGACCCCAAAGTCCAGGTTGAGGGTGCATCCAGCTCTGCCCAGGGCAGGCAGGGACAGCAGGAACATCCTTGAGGCCCCACAGGCCACCCCAGAGGGGCCTTGTGGAAGAGTCCACGCGGGAAGGTCCTGCAGGAAGCTCCTCTCAGCCTCTCTCAGTGGAAAATGATCTTTTTGTACTTGGAGTTGGGGATCTGCCCCCGTGCCTTGAGCCTCCTGACGGCCTCCCTCATGTGCTTGGGCTGCAGGGGGGGCAGCTCCCCCCACTTCTCACACACATCCAGAGCTGGACAGACAGACAGACAGAGCTCATGGCAGGGGCCAGCTGAGCTCTGCCCATCCCCTGCTGCAGCTTCAGTGCACTTTGAAAGGAACAGGTAATGTTTGTGTTTGGGGTTTGCAGCTCAGAGCCAGGAATGGAGCTGCTCCTCTCCCTGCCAGGAGTCCCAGGGCAGCAGGCAGGACAAAAAGCTTCTGAAGCACCCAGGCAGTGTGGAGATGGTGGATCCAGGGAAGGGATGAGCTCAGACCCTCTGCTCTGGAGCCCTGGGGGCTGGCTGGGCTGTGATCCCCTCCTGACTCATCTCCTGTCCCACAAGGGAAGCCTGGGGCAGGTTTAGAGCTCAGGGCCCTGCAGCACCAACGAGATCCTCATCCTGCAGCTGCTCTGGGGCTGAGGCACACAGCTGCCAGCCCAGCTGCTCTGCCTGAGCAGCAGCACTGGGGGATCAGAGGGGCTGTGGCAGCTGCAGCAGGCCCTGCTCTGAGCCAGAGCTGCTGCTGGAAGGGAGAACCATGGAGAACCTGCTCCAAGCAGGGAGCTCACCCTGGGCTCTTCCCCTGTCGCTCACCTTCCTCCACCACCTCCCCAACGAACACCTTGGAGATGCCCGACATGGCGATGACGACGTTCTGGGACACTGAGGTGCCGGTGATGGACTGGATCAGCTGGGACAGGGACAGGGACAGGCGGGGACAGTCAGAGCCCCGCCCGCAAGGACCTCCCAGCCCCTGATGGGGGATTTGAGCTGGAGCCGCTCAGGATGGGCTGAGCTCCGGAGGGCTCCGGGTCCGCCCCGCTCGGGCTCCCGCCGCTCCCGTACCCGTTTGATGGCGGCCTTGGGGAAGGCAGAGCGCCGATACATCTCATAGCGGTTCAGCTGCTCCTCGGAGAAGGAGGAGACCAGGATCCTGCAGGGCACAGGACCGTTCCCAGCCGCTCCCGCGGAACCGGCCAGGGCCGGCAGGAGCGGGGTGGGAGGGAAATCTGGAGGGGGCTGCGGATCCTCGGACCCGCAGGCACTCACTGCATCTTCTGGATCTCGTCCTCGTCCACCTTCTGCTTCTTCTCCTTCCGCTCCTTCAGCTCCAGCTTCACCTTCCTGGCCGCACCCGCCTGCAGCCCCGGCTCCTCCGCGTCCGCCGCCTCCCCGTCCGCGCTCCTCACCTGCGCCAGAGGGCAGCGCTCGCTCTGCGGCCCCACGGCCCGGCCCGGCCCCGCTCCCGCTCCCGCCTCACCTCCCCGTCCGCCACCTCCGCCTTCAGCTCGCCGGCACCACCGGCCTCCCCCACCTCGCCTTCTCCCGCTCCCTCCGCGGCGGCCGCTTCCCCCGCAGCCGCGGCCCCATCGCCGCTGGCGGGCGGGGAGGAGCCCGGAGGGGGCTCCGGTGCGGCGGCGGCGGCAGCACCGAGCACATCCCGGGCCGGGTCCGCCATGGCCGCGCCCGCGGCGCCTCCTGATGACGTAACACTGCGGGCGCCGCGAGGGGGCGGAGCCTATCGCCATGGGAACGGTGATGCGGGCGGCTCGTGATGACGCACCTTTACCGGAGACGCGGGGGGCGGTGGCGTCTGAACCCATGGCAACGGAGATGCGACGGCGCCTTCTGATGACAAAATCGCGAGCGCCGCGCCAGGGGGCGGTGCCTGTTGCCACGGCAACAGTGACTCGGCAGCGCAGCCTGATGACGCACTCCATGGGCGCCGCGATGGAGGCGGAGCATGTCGCCATACTAACGGCTCCTCCTGATGATGCACCGCTACGGGCGCCGTGAGGGGATGCGCGGGGCCGGGCTTGTCGCCATGGCAGCGGGGCTGCGGAGGGGGCCTGTGCGGGCCTCACCCCGCGCTCGGACCGACCGGCCGCTCTCCGAGCCGCCCTCCCCACGCCAGGACCCTGCCGGGACACGGCGTTAGAGTGACCCCGCTGCCCGGGCCCCGCAGGGAAAGCGCCCCCAGACCCCCCCAAAACGAGAACGGCTGAGGGACCACGGGCAGCATTCAGGGGCGGGGCCGACACAAACCCCGCCCTTTGCACCGCCCATCCCTTCACACCCTGCCCATGCACCGCCCATCAGACCCCGCCCTCTCAGGCCCCGCCCCCCGGGCCCGGCGCGGCCCCGCCCCGGAAGTCGCGCGGGCGGCCGGGCCGCGCCGGCCATGGGGAAGGAGCAGGAGCTCTTGGAGGCCGCTCGCACCGGGAACCTCCCGGCCGTGGAGAAGCTGCTCTCGGGGAAGCGCCTCAGCTCCGGCTTCGGCGGCTCCGGTGGCGGCGGCGGCAGCGGCGGCGGCTCCGCGGCGGGCGGCGGCAGCGGCGGCGGGAGCGTCGGTGTGGGGCACCCGCTGTCCAGCCTGCTCAGGTGAGCGCGGCCCGGGGCTGAGAGACAGGGCATGAGCCGGGGGCTCCGGCAGGTGGCTGGGGGGCTGCTGGCCGGGAGGGGAGCGGGAGCTGTGGGTCGGGTGTGGGGCTGGGGGCAGTGAAGGGTTTGGATGCGCTCCGGGTGCAGCGGGAGCGCTGCGGGACAGGGGGGCGCAGGAGCTGTGGGTCGGATGTGGGGCTGGGGGCAGACGAAGGGGGTGCAGCGGGAGGGTGCGGGACAGAGCGGTGCGGGGGTTCCGAGGTGCAGCGCTGCGGGACAGAGAGGTGCCGGGGTGCGGCGCTGCGGGGGAGGCCGGGGTCTGTCCCCGCTCTGTGCCCCGAGCTGGGGGCTCCCGGTGGGATGGGACCGAGCGGGCTGTGAGCGGGTGTGACCTGGGCACCGCTGAGTGTTCGGTGCCACCGGAGCTGCTCGGGCTGTGTGCCCTCGGTGGGCTGGCAGGGCACAGGGCAGTGACTCTGTGGCTGTATGGAGCCGGCAGCGCCAGCGCTCGGTGCTGCCCCGGTCCCCCTGGCATCAGGGCGCTGCTGTGCCGGTGCTGCGGATGGCGGCACTGGCGGCTGAGCGGTGTCCGGAGGGCTCCATGGCCGGGGCAGGTTCCATGGGGTCCCGGATCCCGGCGGTGCGGGATCTCCGGGGTGGCTTTCCCGGGTGTCCGGGCCCTGCGCTGGCATTGTCGCGGCTGGCGGTGACACCCTGCCGGGTCTGGGGTCGGCTCGTCCTCAGCCCCGTGCTGTGGAATTTGCTGGTTGAAGCTCTTGGACCTTTGTTAGGTTTTTTTTCTCGTCCCCGTGTTTTGGCATCACCTCTCGCTGCTGGAGCTGCAGCTTTGGGCCTCGCTGGGAATGCTCCTGGTCCCTGAGCAATGGGTTTGTACTGGGAGGTGTGGAGGAGCTTTGTGTCCAGGGCCAAGCGACACTGTTGCTACACAACCTGGCTGTTCCGAGGGATGTGACTTGCCCCTTTTTGGCTGAATTTGATGTGTTTTTCCTTTCACATAACCCAGTTAGATACCTGCAGGTTGTGCTGGTGGCAGAAGCCTGCAGGCATGTGAGAGCTCGCCCTGCCCTGGGGCACACGTTTGCCTCTCTGAAACATAAATCTACCTTGGGTCGAGCTTTGTTCTTCTCTTTTGATGCATTAAACAGTCTGAGCCCTTGTTTGAGTGGGATGGATGTGCCCACAGGGGGCTCAGATCAGTGCAGAGGGTCGGTGCAGTTGAGCACCTGTGAGCTGAACCGATCCAGCACTGCCTGACTGCACCTGGGCACGATGGGGCCTTTTCCCTGCCTTTCCCTGGGACAGTCCCGTGGTGCCAGGGTGATCCAGGCCATCCCTGTTACTATTTCTCACATGTGAACAGGGCTTGGTGCACAGACATGTCTGAAGGAAGGTGACTGTCACAGCTGTCACTCATATTCTGTGCTCACTGCCATGGTTGTTGGCTGTACCTGCTCGTGACACTGCCCAGGTCCCAGCCCCTGAGCCTGTTTCTCCCTGCACAGCTGGGATTTGTGCCTGTGACTCTGATTCCTGCTCTGGCTGCACGTTGTGGGGCATGGCAACGTGTCCTGGGTGCCACCTGCTGCCATTTAGGAGCTTTGTGGCTGTTTCCCACCTCCTGGCCACTTCTTGGGCTCTGGCTCTGAGGAGCTTGTGACGAGGTTTTGATGAGAAGCAGCTGCAAGAAGAGGCCAGAGAGTGCAGGAGACAGGCTGGGGCAGGCTGCAGGGAGCAGACAGATGAATGTTAGGGTGGAGAAAACCTCACCTTTTCCAATGCTAGAACATGGGAGCTTTTCTGATGTAGATTTTGCCCTCCTTGGCTGTGGGGAGAAGCCTGCCCTCAGTCAGGTGTGTGTGCTCTGTATTTTCCCCTGCTCAGCCTGATCCCTGGTCCTGCTGAGGCTCCTCATGTCTGTAAGGGTCTCTCCTGACATGGGAACTGCTGAGCTGCTCTCCTCCCCCAGAGCTCATTTCCAGAGCAGGATCATAAACACTCTGCTGGCCCAGCACCTTTGTTCTTTTCTCCACCCAATTTCAGGTCCCTGTTTTAGTTTCTGTTTAAGTCCCACTGTTTGGATAACCTGTTCCCAAAGCTCTAAAGCTCTTCTCTCCCGTCGCATCTTTTTCTGTCAGTTCTGCATTTCAGGTGTCTCAAAGATACAGTTTTGGATGGGGTACAAACCAGGCATTCCTTGGAATTCCCACATTACACCTGGTGTGTGCTGAGCTGGCACCTGCTCTGATCAGGCACTCTTTGGTTTGGGCCATTTCTCTTCCAAAGACAGCAAGTGCTGCTCCGTGAAGTGGTAGAAGATGGCCCTGGCAGTAAATTCCTTTGAATGTGGTGCTTTATCAGGTAACCTGAACTGCCATCAGTCTGTTATCAGTTAAATGTGAACTTTGTCACAGTCTGGGCTGTGCTGCTCTTTCCCATGCCGAGCAGGGCCTGCTGGGTGTGGAGGCAGCACAGATTCCAACCACCCGTGGCTGCAGGTGAGCAGGAAACAGAAAGGGATGGAGTGGGATAAGACACAGGAGGAGGAATTTCCAAGACAATTTAAGTCTCTGGAGGGGTGAATGTGCCAGGGTGTAACAGTCAGGGCACTGGGTGGAGAATAAATCCCAGTGGGAGCTGATGGGAGTGGGGAATGCTGACAGCAAGCCTGGGGAATGAGGAGGAAGCAGGAGGGGGAAATGGGAGCGTGGATTTGCCAGAGCAGATGGTGGGCTCACAAAGAGGTGATGGCTGCCAGGCTTTGGGAGGCTGGGCTCCCTGCTGGCATCCACACAGCCCCTGGGAGCTGCCAGGGCCTGGCCCAGCAGTGAGGGGCAGATCCCAGCCCCTCAGCCAGGCCTGGCTGCTCCAGTTCCAGCCGTGGGCCATGGCACAGGCAGGAGCACCGTGTGAGCAGCCAGGGAGAAAACCACTCTGTGCATGCACAGCTCAAGGCTTGTGAGCAACAGCAAGTGCAGAAATCAGAGATGGTCTGTGAGTCCTCGAGGTTCCTTGGGGTTATGAGCCACTTCTGCATCCAAGCTGCAGAATTTGATTTGTTGTATTTTTTTTTTTTTTAGTGGTTTATTGTGAAGTTAGAGGTGGGAAACAACAGAGCAGTCTGTGGCTGAGCTATCAGGCTGCATTCAGGAGGCTTTGCCAGGAGCAATGAGGGATGGGTTGTGTTAAAGCCAAAGCTGCAGAAGCAGCTTTTCATTTCCATCCATTGCTGTGAAAAGTCTGGCTCTGTGTTGCCAGAGGGGGAAGCTGAGGCTGCTGCTGAGCCCCAGATGGGACATGCAGTCCCCAGGGAGTGTATCAAGGAGATGCTTCTGCTGGGAATGAGGAGTTTGGGTGCACATCTGCTGTGGGAAGGGTCGAGTGCTGCTCCACAGAAGCCACAACCCTTGTTCCAGCCGGTTTTCAGCTGCTGCTGAGGGGTCTGGTTGGTTTAAAGAGTGACGTGGTGGGATGGCAGAACACTTGAGGTGGCTTCCAACAGTCCAAGGCTGGTTAGGAGTCAGAAAAATGAGTTATTTTTTTTAAAAAGTGGGATTTGGTATTTGTTCTGGTGTGGCTGATGGTTCACAGCAGGGATCTGATCGTGCCCTGTGTGCTCCTGGGGAAGGCTCAGACCGTGCCTGTCTGCTGCCATTCCCTGGGGAGGGGACACAGTGCTGTTGCCAGGGAAGGGGGGGATTGCCCTGTCCGAGGTCAGGGTCAGGCTGTCTGTCCCTCCATGTGTCCCCAGTCCTGTGGGTCAGCACAGAGTCCTGCAGAGACAACAGCAGGGGTGCTCCAAGGTGCAGCTCCAAGGTGCAGCTCCCAGGCTTGTCCCAGCGAGGTGCTTCCCTCTCTTCCCTCCCTCATCACAAGGGAGCTGCTCCTGCTGCATTCCCACAGAACAGGGCAATGCTGGGTCTTCCCCTGCTCCTGCTGCTGTGATTAATCATCTCACCCACTCTAAACCTTCTCCTCTCCACACCCTCCCGTGCACGGATCCCTGTTTAATTACACACCTGAGCACAGGGATTGCTGAAGGTGCTTGTGCCACAGGCACAGGTGTGCACCGGGCTCAGCAGGGAATTGTTTCCTAAGTACTTCTTTAAGAATTCAAAGGCTGCAGTTACTGGCTGTGACTCTGTACTGTTTTGTCTCTGTGTGATCTTGTGATGCAGTTTTGGAAAGTTTTTGTTTGCTTGCTGTGGTCTGTGCAGTTCTGTGTTCAGGGCTGGGTCATTAACCCTGCCCTGCTCCCCTCGCCCAAGCCAGTGGGCAAAGCAGGACTGGGGCTTTCTTGGGCACATGGGAATTGGTGGGTGGGAGGGTTCCTTCCTGTGAACCCCCTTGAGAGCCCTGTCTCCCTCCCTTCCCAGTGGGCTGTGGACAGCTCCAGGTTTCCAGGGTTTGGTTGGCGGAGAGGGGATTGGAAGTGGAAGGCTCTGCCCAGAGGGTGTTGGGGAAACACTGGAGCTGGCAGGTCTGACAAACCCCTGGATCCAGCAGGAGGGAAGGGCAGGAGGAGCAGTGTCTCCCCTTCCCTTCTGCTCCCTGTGCAGCAGCTCTGCCCCAGCAGTGGGTGTGGGGGAAGAGGAGCTGCTCCTCTCAGTGCCACAGGTCCCCTCCAGCTGGGGAAGGCCCCTTGGTAGGGAGCAGAACTTTCTGGAGATGAATGGTTGGAACAGTGTTTGGTGTATTGGGAGCAGCTGAGCCAAGAAACAGGGTTCATCCAGCTGGGTTTTTGTGAGGTAATGCATCATTTCAGTGAGACTGAAGGGCAACAAACAGGATAGAAAAGCCATGGGTGAAAGGTGTGACACAGTACAGGTAATAGAGAGTGGAGGAAATGCATCCATGCCGTGCCAGGCCAGAAGGAAAGCCTCTCTCAGCTGCCCTGGCACAAAGCACAGGCAGTTCCTGGAGGCTGAGCCCCTCCTGTGGCAGTGGCCCAGGGCCTGCCAGGCTGGCTCTCAGCAGAGAACATGTGCTGACACCTCCACTCTGTGTGAGCTCATTGCCTTTCCGGGCCGTGCCATCCACCCCTGCTCGGTTTGCTCCTCAGATGCAGCTGTGGAGTGCTGCAGTGCTCTGCCTGTGGAATCCTTTCAAGGTGAAGTGGCCTCAAGATGAGAAGGTGCCTCTGAACACGGGTGATGGCTCTTTGCTCTTGTCACTGCAGCACGAGCTCTGCCCGCTGCTGAGCTGGCACTGTCACTGTCCCAAAGAGCTCACTCCAGAGTACAGCTTAGTCATGGAAATGAGATAAATCCTATTTCACAGAAACTGGTAAAAATAAAACTATTGAGGATTGATTTGTTTCTATAGCAACCGACTGGCGAAGTGAACACAGCTGCTGTCTGCAGGAGGGAGGAAAACAGAGCTGGAAATGTCGGGTGCACCTGGGCTGGCTGAGCCTGGGGCTGGGGAGGGGGCAAAGGCTCCAATAAACACAGGGCAGGAAGGTGTCAGCTGCCTTTGGAATGAAATTTGAGCTGGAGTGTGCGAATGTGCCCTCTTTACACAAAACCTGCAGAGCCTCAGAGCTCTTTATGTCCTGCTTCCATAAAGTTGTGCTCCTGCACCCTCATGGGTGGGGAAATGCCCTGCCCTGGGTCAGGCCACATTAATGCCACAGGGTACCTGGGTGTCCATCACATCACAGCACGTTTCTAGACCTGAATCCTAAGTTACTTTGTCCTGGTGCCGTAACTCAATGAGAAATACTCAGCTTTGAGAAGTTTGGATGAATCAGAGTGGAGTTAAACTTTTTCAATTGCCCTTTAAGTGGATGTGGTGCTGGATGCTCAGCAGGGATTCCTGCAGCTGTTTGTATCCTGGAAGAAAATCCAGTTGGGCCTCCAGCCTGCTGGATAAGGGGCTTTAGTTTGGAACTGTTTCTGTCTCAGCAGTGTGTAGATTTGTGTGGTTATTCCTTTTTCCTAAGTCAAGGATTTTAGCTGGCTCTGGCAAGTGCAGGATGTTGAGGTGGCTGTTTCCCCAGGGTTAGTGAGGGTGAGCTCTTTACATGTTTGGGAGGCTGCAGGATGCAAAGTGCTGGGACTGTGTTTAGGTACATTCTTGGCTTGCTGTCATGTGGCTGTTGAGGATTCCAGGTGAAAATCAGATTGTACATCTGACATAGGATGCTGAGGGAATTATAGGAGGAGTGTGTGTGCATGGCTTCACTGGACACTCTGCAGGAGCCTGAGTTATTCAGCTGGAGGAAAGTTGAGCTGGAGTTGGTGTTTAGGTTTGGTAAGCCCAGGTACATTCACACTCCTCCCTTGTTATTTTAATACATGGTTTCTTTTAAAGGGAAATTAGATTTAAAAATAAACCTCAAGGTTTTTCCAGTTCAAAGGAAGTGTCTGCAGTGCTGTGTGCTGAGGACAGTCCTCAATACAAGAGAACAAAACCCTGTCTGAGAGTGAGTGCCATAAATATGATGTAAATACATTATCTCATTAGATTTTTATCTAATCCCAGTGCCTGCTGTTGTGCAGACTCCTGAGGCGAGCAAGGCTGAAGATGTCATAGGTGGTCTTTCAAATCTAATATTAAAGTGGGTTGGAAATTAGGTGAATTGACTTTTGCCTCATCCTAATTAAGACACTGAGAAATCCACCCAAGTTTGGCATTACAAAATACCTGATTTTAGAACAGAATGTGATTCTGGAGGCTGGGTGCCTGCTGAGGTTTGAAGCACCCCCATGCAGGGACCCAGGTGGGCTCCACAGGCTCTTCCTCACTGCTGTCACTTTCAGGACTCAGCACAATTTTTTTAGGCATCAGGAACAGGATTAGGATAAAGCCTTAAGCTCTGAAGACTTCAAAGCTTTGCATCATCATCTTGGTTCTGTTACAAGGACAGTGAAATCCATCAGATGGCTTAAATAGGAGACTGTGTCCTGTGGACTTGTGTTGGTTTTTTCCTGGTGCTTCTTTCCAGTGATTTTTTAGCCATGGTTTTTCACTGCACAGTGGGGACTCTGTCAGATTGACTCCCTGTAAGAGATGTTTGACCTCAGCTCATCCTGTGATCCCCATGGATGACTTGTGCCTGTCCTGGAGTGTTGTTAGTAACCACCTTTGCATGGTTTTCAGTTACTGCATTGCCCCTGTGCTCCTTTCACAGCTCCTTTCAGCCTGGTGCAGGCTGTGAAGCTGTGTCTGAGCTCCTGTGGCTCATCTGCTCTGAGTCAGAACAGCTGAAAATGGAACTTGGAGGATGTGTGGAATTTGTGCTGGATTTGGCATTTTGGAAATATTTCCTCTAATCTCAACAGAAATTATTTCACAGAAGGAGTGAAACAGGATGTGACCTTGACATTCCTTTTCACTGGAAATAAAGACTAAAGAGAATTGGTTTAAAAGCTCTGAGGATCCTGGTTGTTATTGGGTGTGAGTTGTTACAGCTGAGATATAATTATTTGCTGGGACAGTCACAGTAACCCTGAAATTGTTTGAAGTCATGGAGAGTTTTATCCTGCATATATTTAGGAGTCTGACTGGCATATGTACATTCCTTCTGTACATTAAAAATGTCAGGCTGGGAAAGGCTCTGCTGCTGAAAGCAGCTTCTGGCTGGGAGAGCTGTATTGAACAGAGAAAAAGCTCAGAGCTGGGTCTGTTATTCTTGCAGAGAAGTGTGCAGAAATATTTCAAGAGGTTTGGAACATCTTATGTTGTATATGTTCCCCAAAGAACGAAGTTTTTTTTCTGGTGAGGAAAAGCTGTTTGAGGCTGTCATTGTAGGCAGGGTCAGAGCTGGCATTTGGGTGAAACCAGGGCTGGAAGCTGCAGATCCACCATGAAATATGTGGGAACATCTCTCTTTGCTGCCTGTTCCATTACTGGTTCAGTTTTCCAGCGCTGGGGATGGGTGCAGCTGCCCCTGGCAGCTCGTGGGGAGGGTCCCTGCCCTTGCCAGGGCTCCCAGAGCAGGGCAGGACTGTCAGCTCCATCCCTCTGTGTGACTGCCTGGCTCATGCCCTCAGCTCTCAGCACTCGTGTTTGTCAGCTCCAACCTTATCTCTGTACAGATAGCACAGACAAGTAATGACAACTCCTGGCAGCTATCTCGGGCTTTGGGAATCATTTCCTGCCTTGGCCATTCACTCCTGGTCCTGCTCTCTAACAGGCTGCATTTCAGGGATGTTTCTGGAGTAAAAGGATGTCCTTTCTGATTTCCATCCTTCTTTTCCTGAGCTTTTCCTTAGGAACTGCTGTCCAAGTCAGGGCTTTCTCTGCCCGTGTAGCGCTGACACGACGAGCAGGGCTGATCACAGAGCTCAGGTGTGTCCCCCATGTTCCCATCTGAGCCACCATGGGGTCACTTCTGTTTGCCCTCCTGCTCTCGCTGTCTTTGCTCTCTCCTTCCCCTCTCACTTGCTCTTTGGGCACCCAATTAAAAAGCTCATCAAGGAGGAATGTCTCTGGAGTCAGTGCTGTGTGGTGCCTTGTTTGTGTCCAGAACTGTTGCCAGTTAATCTCTCCTTGCTGTGTCTTTCTTTAGCCCTCAGGGACTCCTGGTTAAGCTGGAGCTGGGATTGGTACAGGCTTAAATGGAGCCATGTGGGTGAGTGGCTGGGCTGCTGGTGTGGGCTGTTCAAGGGTAAAGTGTGCTCCAAACGCTTCAGTGGAAGCTTTGTCGTGGCTCTGAATCCTCCAGTCCCCCCTCCCTCCAGGGCCTTGCTTCTCATCCTGTCATTCTGCTGGTTGGTATCAGAGCAGCTCATTTCCTTTTCACTCCAGCACTGTGTTTCTCCTGCCTGTCCTGGTGTCCTGCAGCCCAGGGATCCCTCCCAGCATCCTGGGGTCTTCCCATGCTCCCAGAATTGAGCACTGCAGGGCCAGCACCGATTCAGAGTCCTGTCACTGATCTGGGCAATGTCACAGGGGAAGGGGGATGTCGTGCCAGTCTCTGTCTCACTGCTTTCAGTCTCCCTAAGGCAAAAGTGCACTCTGTGTGCAGTTGTTGGTACAAAATAATTGCATTTGCTTTTTTAATTGCTGTAGGGAAGGGGTAATTCGGTCCCTGAATCTCTGTCTCTGCTTGACTTGGCCTATTTACCTGCTTTTCATCATCTGCCCCAGGTCAGACACGTCATGGTTCAGTGTTCAGGCAGCAGGGCTGGGCAGCAGCCAGGGGTGTGAGCAGGATTTGGGGAGGGGTGGGCAGGGTTTGGGGGTGTGAGCAGGATTTGGGATGGGGTGGGCAGGATTTGGGATGGGGTGGGCAGGATTTGGGAAGGGTGGGCAGGATTTGGGAAGGGTGGGCAGGATTTGGGAAGGGTGGGCAGCAGCCAGGCTGAGGGGGATGTGAGTGTGGGTGACATGGCACTAAGGGAAGGGCCAGTGGCCAGAAGAAGCCATGGTGGCCCAGAGGAGCATTGGAGCATGGCTGGCTGGGCAGAACACACAGACCTTGAGAAGTTTTTAGTGCTGAGATGAGGAGAACATGGTGTGGTTATTGTCTCTATAGAGGGGTCTGAGGCTGCACCAGGAGGATGGTGTCCATGTTTAAATAAAGTATCACCATCCCCATACCTTATAAGTGCAAGGTGCTAGAAATCCCACATTTCCACTAAGATGTGTATTGGATCAGATCTCTGTGGGTGCTGGGAACAAACATTTACTTCGAGGTGTGTTGATGTTGTCTGACAGTGAGCTGAGGGTGACGCATTTTCTGCCATCCCAAAACCCTTAATTGACACATCCATCCCCTGCAAGGGCCCTGGCAGGTGGGGGAGGGCATGTGCTCTACCACAATTCTTTCTGCACAAGTTCCTTTTGATGACATTTTTACTCCAAGCTCAGAGCTTTGTGCCTGTCAGAAGGGAGCAGCACAGATGGACATGTTGGGCTCCAGACACGATGCTCCATTGCTGTTGGCTGGCTGACATGTCCCATGGGATTCTGCAGCTTGTTAAATCATCTCACAAAGGAGAAGGGGGAGGGAAAGCCCAGTGCAAGGTTGCCAGCTGCAGCCAGCTCAGTGCTGCAGCATCAGCTGCTTGGTGGTTTTGATCAGGAATTTGTGGCTGCCCAGGGTTTCCTTCTATTTCTCTGGAAGTGCTCAATGAAGGGAAGGCCAAGGGAAAGTCTGGCACCTTTCTAAGGAATTGTGCTTCAGTGGAACCCGGCAGCCTGCACTATCTACCTGTGACTTGCTAATTTTCCCTGCATCTTATTTATTTTTTAATATTGTATTTACTTTCACGTTTCTCATTTTGTTTTGCATTTTCTCCAGAGCTGTGGGAGCAGAGCTGAGCTGCAAATGGAAAGTGAGGAATGTTTATCTGAGCAGTGCTCTGGTTCCTGATTGCAGTTCCGGGATATTGGTTTATGACTTTGATAATGCTGCTCAGTTCACTGAATTTCTGCAGGAATGTTTTGACCTCATCTAGTCAGACACAAAAGAAGAGAACGGGGCACAGAATCAGTGAGAGGTTTGTCAGCATTTGGCAAGTGTTGTCAAATCTCTGTCTTCTTTTAGGGGTCACTTTCCTGCCTTGAATGAACCAGACTCCGTGTCAAACCCTCCCATCTCCATGCTGGGTGGTTGCCTTCCCATTTTCCCTGCTCTTCCCCTGCCATCATGTTGCCTTTAGCCAGGGTGTGGACAGGGGGATGCTCCTGCTGCCGCACACATCAGACCCCAAAGACCCTGCCTGGTTTTTTCTGACTCAGTGGCTGATCCTTTTTGCACTTCTCCCAGCCAAGCTTGCTTGGCCCTGGCCCTGAGGTCAGAGCCAGTGTTGGAGCCTGTGTTGTGGGGCTGCTCCTGCTCTGTGGCCTGTCATCAGTGCTCCTTAATGGCAGTGGGTTGCACAGTGCCTGCAATGCTTTTAAGAATAAAGAGCAGCATATGCACTCAAGCCAGACCTATATTTTTCCTGTCCTGCAGCTCTTTATTTGCCCCTGCTCAGAGGGATTCTCTGATGTAGCTCCACGCCTGACCCAGCCTTTCTGTCCCCACTGCCACCCCCCACCATGCATTAAGTTTAAATAAATGCATTTTCACTGCCAGGAGCCATCCATAAGGCATGAACTCACCTCTTCCTAATGGGGGGTTTTAGCTTGGATGGACACATTTCTATTAGTGATGAACCCTGTCTGGTTCCTTTCTAGTGTGAGCTGCAAGCCCAGGAGTTAAATGTGTGGTTGCCATGGGTCTGTGCTGACCAGAACCAGCCTCCCCTGGAAATGAGGAGTGGGAGATGGTAGGCAGGTTCTGAGGGAAGCAGATGAGCTCACCTGTTGCCTCTCAGTTCCTGAACTGATCCTTCACAGGCTGCTGTCACTTCACAAACCCGTGCAGTTTTCCTGCTCCTGGCCACCCACTGCACCTGAGGAACAAAAGGCTCTGCTCCTTTCCAGGGGAGAAGGGATCATTTGGCCATCAGAGGATTGGTTGCTGCACAGTGTTGCTCCACTGGTGGAAATGCTGGTTTCTCACAGCACCCTGTTGACCTTACACTGGCTGAACTGTCTGCAGGTGTTGGGCAATGAGGCTGGAGCTGTTGGCAATTGTTGTTGAGAGCTGTTGCTTCACTCAGAATGAGCTGGTGAAGTGAGAGCTTGAGCTCTGGCTCTGCAGAGGGCCAGGCATGGCTCTGACTACTGCAGGGTGTCAGTCAAAGTGGACTGAACCTGAGATTTTCACTGGAATCCCTGCTCAGTGCCTCTGCTGGAAGTGGGTCTGAGTACAGAGCCCAGGCTCAGCAGCTCTCGTTCTGGCTGTTGTGATGTGCCACGACAGCTGGGTCACTTCTCTGTGTCCTGCCTTTATGGTGGTCCCTGCTTTTCCCTCCTCATTCTGGCACCTCGTACTTGAGCTCATGCCCCTTTGACTTTGAGGAAAATCTACCCACTTTTCTTATAGCAAATTAAAATCTGGCCCAAGAAGTTGAGAGTGCAGAAGCTCGTGGTTTGGCCTCCTCTGCAGCCACTCCAGCAGCTGGAGTCTGCCCAGCTGTTCTCCTTGGGCTTTCTCAAAACCTGCCAGGGTGGGCTGAGAGTCCCTTACCCCAGCAATACATTACTTTAATCTCCTCCAGCCTTGCATCAGCCATTGTTTATAAAAGCTGTTGTATTATCTGGTGGTTGGGGTGCTTAACAAGCAGGGTCCCTGCTCTGTTGGAGTCCCACCATGCCAAGCCCTGCCTGCTGGCAGGGTGGCTGCAGCAGTGCCTTCCTCACACTTCAGAAAAACATAAGCAGCTTCCAAACCCTGAGGCCTTGCCCAAAGGCTCTGGGTTGTTTGTGTTTCCTCTGTAAGCAGGAAATACCAAGGAGGGTCGCAGGAATCCAGTGCTTGTGTGGATGGGGATGGCTGGGATATGTGACTGACCTGCTGTGGAGGCCTCTGGGCAATGGACTCCAGGGAATCCTCCTCCAGCCCTCACTGCCCTCCTGACACTCTGTCTCCAAGGCTTTGAGTGAAGTACACAAACATCTGGGGCCAGTGCTTTAAACTTCCTGGTGCCTTTGGGCCAAGCCACTCCAGTTTGCTCATGTTTCATCTTGCTTTTTGGTTTTGAGTGTGTAAATACAGGGGGTCCAACAGGCTCTGCTCTGCACAAGCACTCTGAGCTCTCCTGGTGCTTCCTTGACCCATGTTAGTGAGACCAGAAACCAGCCCCAAAGGTTCATCATTGGAGCTGAAAACACCACGTTGTTCTCTAGGCTTGGCCCTGCTTTAGCTCCTTGCCTGGGGAGGTTTTGGGAGAAAAGTTACTACTGCAGTTGGGAAGAAAGAAATGGAAAAGGAAGAGGACAAATGTGGTCCTGTTTAAAGGTACTTTGGGGTTTTACTGTGACCTAAAGCATGTGCTTTATTCAGCAGTTTTCACAAGCAGGAAGTTTTATTTAAGGCCTTGCTGAATCATAGAGCAAGAAAAAACTGAGCACAATAAGTAGTTTAAATGGAGCAGATTTTGCTGTTTTCAGACCTTTCCTGATGTCCTC
Source organism: Molothrus aeneus (assembly GCF_037042795.1). NCBI lineage: Eukaryota > Metazoa > Chordata > Aves > Passeriformes > Icteridae > Molothrus > Molothrus aeneus. Next base: position 1,788,772 of record NC_089669.1, on the reverse strand, counting down.
AATGTTCAGTCTTAGTTGTCTTAAGCAGATGTCATCAGGAACATCTTCAGATGCTGCCCTGGTGCAGCAAAGGGCAGGTGAGACCTGGGTAATGCTTTGAGAACAGAGACCACAGGGTAAAAGTAACCCCCCTCTTTGATGTGAAGGGGTTTTGGGGCAATTGAGGGAGAAAAGCAGTTAAAAAGCAGCAGTGGTCAAATTGGCTCCAGACTTTTACTGGGGACCTGTATTTACAGCATTTTCCTGCCTGTGCTGCAATTGGGGCTTCTGTTTAGAAATCAGAAACAGCCCAAAGGCACAGAGAGTTCTGGGCTTTGTGTTCTGCTTTTCTCAGCACCCTCTTTCCATACCTCAGGAGAACTGTATGGCCTTTCTGGCAGAGCTGAAGAGGAAGAGGATGGAAGGGAGTGATGTACTTTGCTGCAGTCTCCACATTTAAATATAAATAGTTCTCCTTTTGGATCCTTCCAGTCTGATCTTATGGGTGATTTGACCTTTCTTTGATAAAGGCTTTCTTTATTTGCAGGAATAAAAAGGCAAAGGGGAGGAGAGGACACAGCAGATGTTTTTTTTTTAAATATCTTTAGATCCTGGCAGTTGGTTTCTGCAGCACCCAGCGCTCACTGCTGGGCCAGCTCCCTCCTGGGCTCCAGCTTTTCTCCCCCTCTGAGCTCCTTAAACAAACTTTGCATTTTACTGTGAAGCATTGACCTGGAGATTTCTAAGGAAATGTTTTATCATGGGGACACCACGCTCCAATGGGGACAGATGCCCCAGGCTCTGGTCCCCAGCCCTGCCCACTGCACCACTGACCCTGGTTTTCCTCATTTCATAACTTCAGCTGAAAGAAACATTTGTGTTAATTGCTGCTGGTTTTTCATGTGTTCACCCTCAAGCACTTTGAGCTCAGCTTCCAAGCACAGCTCGGTTTAATGTGTAAAACCACGGGACGCTGGCACTGCCCAGGTTCCAGCCCAAGCAAAGGCAGCACAGGTGCAGTGTTAGAACTGCTCTAGACTGCACACAAGGCTTTCTGGCACTAGTTCCAACCATTAATTGCCATGTTAAATCCAGCAATAAATTATTTGGGCAACCACACTGCAGGAGCCCACTGCCAGGAACAAACCAGAGCTGAGTGCTGCTCGGTCCCTTCATGCTCCAGGACTGCAGGCTGGATGGGGCAGGGCACTCCCACACACCCTGAGTGGGGGTTTTTGGTGTCTCACTGCCCTTCTGCATGTGGTTTAAGCCATCATCCTGTGAACAGCGTTGTCAGTGCTGGAGGTGCCCTGCACGTGTGTATAGATCTGCATGTGTGTATCCTCCTGGAGCACAGGATGGTGTGTGGCATGCAGGATGCCTCAGGATAAGCCTCTCATCCTTTGCAAATTGGATTTTGTGGCTCACTTGCCTGTCCTCTTGGATAAAGTTTCCCCTTAGCTGCCTCTCCTCTAGCAGAGCTCAGGTTCCTCTCTAGACTGCAAAGCCTTTTATAATGCTCTGCAGATCAGGAGTCACTTGGAAGGGACAGGGACAGACTTTCCATTTCCCACTGAAACATGCTCCAGAGTGAGCCTGCTGCTTCCTTCCCTGATGGAGTTCACTCAGTGTGCAGGAGATTCCCCTTGGTTTGGTGCCTTTCCTGCTGGGTGGCACCGAGGTGCTCCTGACTAGCAGCCCCCCAGTGATGGCTGCTGTTTTAGAAAGCCTCTGGGCCATGGGAACCGTTGTGATTTCATACTGGGGAGGAAATGGATTCCTCAGAGAAGGCCAGCTTCAAACAGAGCCACAGCTGGCTGACTTTAAACCATTTCAGCTGGGGATCAGAGGGTGCTGTGAGGTTTTACCCCCAAAGAAAACAAAGCAGGAAAATGCACCATGTTAGCATAAGTGGGATTTTCAGGGCTTGTAATAAGCCCCTAATTCCTAAAAGGATGGTGTGTAAAACAGGCCAGCACACACAGATGATGGGTTGTACTGGAGAGCTGAGCAGTTCCAGTTTGCTTGTAAGAATGTACTGGTTTGAGTTTCATGCCTGTTTTTGGGGTAGGGTGGTGGCCCTGGTGAGGGACAGCAGTCACCAGACTCCTTCCACAGCAAGCTCAGGAGCAGCACTGGCCTCTTACTTGTGCCATTCTGTGCTGATGTGAACAGGACACCCTGCAGGGGCTGGGGAGGAGTAATCCTTGCCAGGGTTAATACTTCAATCTGTGCTACTTGACTTTTGAGCAGGGGAGGGAAGTTAATGCTCTCAGAAGAGACCACCTACTCTTTGGTGTAGACTGCCAACAGCTGACAGATGGAAGTGATTTTGGGACAGTGAGAAGTCACTGTGGAATCACAATGGTGACCAAGAGCAGACTCTGCATCCCACAGTCTTTGACTTACACCCACCCATCTGGGAAATTGTCCTTCTTGCTGTGGAAAAGGACAATTTCCCAGAGCCACCAGAATTCTTCTGTGGGGTGTGAATTAGCAGTGGGTCGATGGTTTGCTGTCTCTTGTGGTTCAGTCTAATAGCCACACTCTGAAGATGCTTTTTGGCAAGGCTGTGCCTGGCTGAAGGATGTGAGCAGTGGAGCTCTGATTGGAGAGCAGGACTGAGGTGAAGCACAGCAGTGATTCCATGTGCTGACCCCTCTGCTCTGTGTGCTGCCCCTGATCACAGCTGTCACCCACCTTGGTGTGAGAGCTGTGCCAGCCCTGCCCTTGCCCTGCCCCTGTTTGGTGTTTGCCTAAGTGTTCCCTGTTTTTTATCTTGCAGCATCTGGAGGGGGCCAAACGTGAACTGTGTTGACAGCACTGGGTACACCCCGCTGCACCACGCTGCCCTGAACGGCCACAAGTGAGTCCTGTCCCAAGCCTGGGGTCACAGGGGGTGGATGCTTTGTGCTTCCCTTGTGTGGTTCATTCACCAGCTGAGGCACTGGTGCAGCACTACTCCATCTTCAGGGGAAGTGGAGAATGTCAGTGCTTCGACTGCTGGCTGATGTTACATCTCCAAACCCTGCGGTTTTCAACCCCTTTTATGTCTAAGCAATTTGGATGAGCTGTAACACGGTGTGAAAGGAGCTCCCCTGGTGACAGTCCCTGCAGTCTTCCTGGTGTCCAGGGTGGTCTGGGCCTGCACCACTTTACAGTTGCCTCGTGTGCGTATCACATTTTTAGGTAATTTTAGTGTGGTAGATCTCGTGTTTCTCATTGCTGCCTGAGATATTGAGAAATCAAATAGAGTTAAAATCTCTGTTCACCCTCGTTGTGCTGGTGCAGTTCACTGTGCAGCAGAGGCTTGTGGCTGACTTCAGCCCTTGTTCAGCTCCATTCGTGTGGAGTTAATGTGGATCCTCCCTGAGCTCATCTCAGCATTATTTATTTCCTTTTTTCCATTTCCTTTGGCAGCATTTAATAGGAACACTTAAAAATCACATTTCAAGAGGCTCTCTGAAGCACTCCTGTTCAGATTAACTTCTTGTTCAGTCCTTGCTGCAGAAGGGGGGCTGTGAAACAAGGACTGAATGTCTCACTGAAGCTCCTGTCTCTTGCAGAGATGTTGTGGAGGTTCTGCTGAGGAACGATGCTCTCACCAACGTGGCAGATTGTAAGGGCTGTTACCCCCTGCACCTGGCAGCCTGGAAGGGAGATGCTGACATTGTGAAGCTCCTCATCCACCAGGGCCCTTCGCACACCAAAGTGAATGAGCAGGTCTGCCTGATTTTCTCTAATGTATCATTGAATCACTTCCCTGGCATGGAGAGAGATCCTGAAGCTGACTCCTGACCTTTCCCAAACCAGTAGCAATGGTTGTAAGGTCCTACTTGCTGGTGGGATAAGAGGGGCACTGCCTAAAGCAATACATTCAGTTCTGAGTTAGTGGTAGGATGAAAAAGTATTTAAGTTTCATAGACAGACACATAATTGTGAGAACTGCTCAACACTTAGGAAGTGATCTCCTGCTTCTGGGCTTCTAAAACTAACCCACAGTTTTCCTTTCAGCTGCTGGATAGCTGAGCAGGTTTCTAGTTCTGCAGAGGATCCATTGGCTCCCTCCTTTGGGAACTAATCCAAGCAGCTTTGTTCAGTCTCTTTGGCCGTGCTCTCTTAGCTGCTTTCCTGGCTTGTCTCTGGCACTTGCTCCAGTTCACTAATTTGTAAGTTCTAAGATAATTTTAACACTACTTGCCCCCAGATAAATCCCTAGCTTAATATTAAAGAATTATTTTTGCAATCAGGCAAGAAAAAAAAGCCTCTTGGATTTGTTCCTTTTGTCAAGCTGACAGTTTTGGCCTGGGGTGCAGAGGGAGTGAGGGGTACGAGGCAGCTGTGTCCACTGCAGAGGGCTGGCTCCTGTGGAACTGCCCATGGACATCAGAGGTATCTTAAATCCCAGGGAACTTCTGAAATGCCACTGCTGGAAGGCCCAAATATTCCTGTTGTTGCAGAGTTTTGTTTACAGGAACTGGTTTCATGAACGAGCCAGCTGAGTGCTGACACTGAGCTGCCCCTCCCTAGCACAGAATGACAGGCCCAGACCAGTGGCTAAAGCTGCAGTGGGTTGTGATTGTCCTGTCCCTAAGGCACATCTGCTGACCCTGGGAATCAGCTCCTAAACCACTCAGGTGTTCTTTCAGGAGGAAAGGAGTAAATCAAAATAGGTGTGCCTGCCTTGGTGCCAGCAGGCTAAACCTGGACATTGATTCCAGAGGTAATTCCCAGGTGGGTCAGACACCCCGGCCTGAGTTCAGCTCACAGTCAGGGTGAGCAGCTGTGGAGTCCCTTCTGCTGATTTGCTCCATGGTAGTTTTTCAGAAGCTGGGGAGCAAACTCCTTTCAGAGGCAGGTTTAGGAGTCCCAGTCCTCCTTTTGGGGACCCAAGTGCCACACTGGAGTTTCCCAGGATGGGAAATCGATGCACCAGGCTGCCCCAGGGATAACTGCTGCTAAAACATCATGGAATGAAAAATCTGGTTGTAGTGCAGCTCTCTATCATTCCTGCACTGAGCAGGAATAACGAGGAATGCGTGTTCTGATGTCTCTGGTGACAGTTCTGCAGTTTGGGGCTGTGGTTAATCATGTCTCCAGGCACAGCTGCAGGCACTCAGTCTGATTACATGGGCTTGAGTGCAGGTAACCCTTACAATCAATCTGACAAGAACTGAGCGAGAGCCCATAGTGTAAATGTTCTGCTCTGAGTAGGGCAGCTAGAGGGGTGATCTTTGCAAAAATCCAGAGCTTAGTATGATCCTTGCAGGTAATGTTTCATTAATGTCTGTTTAGTAGGAACCCTGTTAAATGAGAGAAGTCAGCTGAGGAGCCTGTGCTTGGAGCCTGGTCCAGGTTACAACAATCCCAGCTGGAATGGCTTCTGCTGGCCATGGCTCTGACTGGAACAAGATGCTGTGTCCTGCCATTCCACCCCTTGGAGTCACCCATTGCTTTGTTGCTGTATCTCACCCATTTCATTATCACATTTTTTTTTCTTTTTCCTCTTCCTTTTTGTAGAATGCTCTTGAGATCAAAGAACTCAAAAAGTACGGCCCCTTTGACCCATATATCAATGCCAAGGTGTGTACTTTGCTGTCAGCATTTCACTGCATCATCACTCCAGGCTGCACTCGCGTGCTTCCAGGTGCAATAATACCTGTTCACTTTGCAGCTGCTTGGGGAAAAGGAAAATGGGACCATTGATTTACTGTGGGTTTCTCTCTTCAAAGCAGTCATAGAAACATAATTAAAGGAAAGCTTTTCCTTACTTTCCTGGGGGCTCCTTCCTTGCTTAGCCTTGTAGGACTCGCAGTGATGGTCAGTTTGCTTGATTGGGCTGGATGACTTCCCAAAGGTAATGTTACCTCAATTTAATGTTCTAGGTTTTGTTTCATGTGCTGGTGTTGCTGATAAATGCAAAGAGAAGGAATTTTTTTCCCCCTGCTTAACCATGGTTGCATTTTCTCTGTGGGCTGTTTGGAGTGAATTTTGATGCCTTTTCTCCTACCAAATGCATAATGCTCTGTGTGTTGTTTGAATGGACAGTTAATCCCTGTGGTGGTGGTGGGGAGAAGGGAGGGCAGTGATGTTCCTGCCTCCCTTCCCAAGTCCTCCATGTCCTGCTTATTACATCAGTCTCTCTTTTGATGTTCAGTCTGTGGTGTTGTTTGACCCTTCAGCCCTGGTCTCCTGTTCCTGTTTTCTGGCCTGTTTTGCTCCTCTCTTCTTTTCAGTTATTTTGAGCTACAAAAGACACAACATCAGCTTATGCAGAGTCTGAGGTGTTGAAGAAGCTTCCTATCCAATATTGGGATGTTGAAGATCAAATTTCTGGTGGTGGTTTCTCAGACATCATTTTCCAGTTTTATTTCTAGTGAAGCTACAAGCCAGGGGTGGCAAACAATCTGTTGCTCTGTCCTGAGACACCTCTGCCATGAGCCACCATGCCACAGCTGCTTCCAGCCAGTTATTTTGGATCCAGCCATCCATGGCAGATTTCTGTCTGTCAGAGTTTCCCTCTCCTTGGTCTGCAGGACCTTAGGAACACACAGCCAGAGCTCCTGTGCTTGCTGGGAGTTAGGTGTGGTTTTCAGAGCCCTGTTTCAGGGTCACTGGTGCCCACTCTCTGAGCACAAAGTGTTCTTGTAAAGCTCATCCAAATTGGGGATTTTTGCAAAAATCCAGATAGGAATTTTATCCCTTTATGTATTCTGTGGAAACATCATAGTTGAGCAGTTCACTTGCCTGAAAGGAGCTTCCTAAAACATTGTCAATAACCAAGTGAAATCTTAGACACTCCAGTGTTGGGATGTTGAATGAAGAAGGAATGTAAAGAGGGAATATTCAGTACTGGCAGTTTATTCAACCCTTCAGATCTTTGCAGGTCAGAGAACTTTCCCTTATTCAAACCAGGTCTCCCTGTGCCCAGTCAGAGCTGTGTGTTGGGAGCAGGGGGTGCAGAACAGACACAGCACTCGAAGGGGCTGTGGATTCTCCACCTGAGCACAGGATGAGGAGCAGCAGGGCTGTGTGTGGTGAGTGCTATCACATCAGCAGGGCTTGCAACCTGTGCTGGAGCCCATAAGAAAGTAGAGCCATCCCTGCTCGTGTCCTGTTTGTGCTCACAGCTCCTCTCTTCCAGCTGAGAGCTGGGGGATGCAAGGATTCCTGCAGGAATGCAGCCCCTCGGCCCTCCTGAGTGCTTTATTTTTCTAAGTAGTTCTGAAATTTGAAGCCATGTGCCTTCTGGCAGCTGGAATGGAATTTTCCTTTTCCATCTCTGATACATCTGTAGGTCTGACCACTCCTGCTCGCTGCTCTGGTTTGTGCCTGGAGAGGTGATGCCGGAAGGGAGCAAACTCCCTTGCCTGGAAGAACTGGAGTATTTTTGGCTGCTTAAAACTCTCCCAAAATGGAGGCAATAAAGACTCAGGCAATAGTGGGAGTTTCCACTGCACAGTCTGGAATTGGGAGAGACTTGCTGTGATGATTCAAGGGAGTTTATTGCCTGGTGATCTCTGCTGCAGGAGGAAGGTCTGGGGATTTTGCCTTGAGCACTGGAGCCCCAATCTGCTTAGGGAAAATTGGACGGAATTGCAGGGAAGATGAGGGAAGTCTCCAACAATTATGTTTTTAAACGATGTTGTGTTCCCATTTCTAAGCCCTCAGGCAGATGCTTGGAACTGCTGCATGCTTCAAATTCCCCTGAGGCATATGTACCCTGTGCTAGGGAGAAAGGAGAGGGGGGCAGTCCTGGCCAGGGAAATGCCCAGCAGCCAGGGCTGGCACGAGCAGCGTGTGCCCCCACAGCTCTGGGGCAGGGACCCACTGCTCAGAGGGGCTGGGCTGATCCAGTCTTTCCACAAAGCCTGGCAGAGAGGATCCCTCATGCCACAGGGCAGGCTGAGAGCCTGGCCCAGCTGTCGTGGGCTCCCTGATCCCTGCACTCCCACCCCATCAAAGGGGGATAATGGGATTTGCCAACCCTGTAAATGCCCGAGAGCAGCAGTGTGAGCTGACCGGCAGGTGCGAGCTCTGATGTTCCCTACTCTGTCCCCTCTCACTCCCTTTGTAAATTTTTTGTGCAGATTTCTGTATCCTGCAGTACCCTCTGTCCACGTGTCTGTGCCTCCCCCCAGGATGGAGCCTGTTTGACTTGGACCTTCTGTGCTGGCAGTGATGCTTTGCCCCGTGTGCCCCCTCCCCCTGCACGTGCCTGATTCTGCTCCTTCCCTTCACTGCCCTGCAAGCTGCAGCTGCCAGAGCCTCTCCCAGCTCCTGCTCCCTTTCCTGCTTTGCCTGTGGCTGAGAAGCGATGCAAAAGCCAGACACAAACACCTGGGGGATGGACAGGACTCCTGAGGGTGACTGAACACCTCAGCAGGATCCGAGTGCTCGTGCAGCCCCACGAGTTTGTGACATGGTGCAAAATACTGAGCAGTGTCCCGAGGCATGTGTGTGCTCTCACAGCAGGCAGGGATCAAATTCCCTTCTGCAGTGGAGCTGCTGCCTCCAGCAGGACAAGAACATTCTGTTTATTTTATTGGAAGTGTTGGTAAATGACAAACTCAACCACGATTCTTTCAGCTGAAGTCTATAACTGTTTGTATTAAAATTTTTTGAGGGTTATATTGTCAGATAGTTGTTTTTAAAGTGCTTAAACCAGAATCCCTTTGTGGATGGCACACAGAAACTTGAGAGGAACTTAATTTGAAAAAAGTCTCTGTTAGATCTGGGCATGTTCCTATTTTGCACCTACACATGTGGGGTGTTGGACTGCTCATTTTTGGGCTTTGCATTGCTGGTTCTTGGCCTGGCTGCTGCTGCATGCTTTGGTTTGGGTCTGGCTTCCAGCTGGGGGTGCTCCCTTGTCACTGAGACATTGCTTCCCTCAGCTGACCTGAGCCCTGGCTTGTTCCTGCAGTGGTGGAATTGCACAGTTCTCTGGTTCACAAACTGCATGGGGCTGGGTGCACCCTGTCTCTAAACAGCCAGAATTGCAGAGGTGGAATGACTGTTATAACCAGGATAAGTAGGATTTGAAACAATTGAAGTTTAAATCTAAAATTATGATGATAATGAAGCTCCAGCAAATAGTAGAATTCAACAACAGGTTGCCTGCCTTTTATTTTTGTGGCACCCTGAAGTGTGGGATGCTGCCAAGACACCAGACTGCCTTTCCCAGGTGCCAGCAGCATTAATGGGAACCTGGATACAGCTGAACATCCCTTAAACTTTAGGATTCTGCCCCTGGTGCTTGGAAAGCAGGCTGGGCCATCTCTAGTCCCTCTTTCCCACAGCTGAAGTGCGTTGTTTGGACATCCCTGAGGCTGTGGCAATGAGCTTGTCAGGGGACACTAAACACCCAGGGAGATGGTGAAACAAAGCTCAGGCTGGTTCAGACTGGGCTCTCTGCTTCCCCACTGCTTTTTTTTTTTTTTTTTTTTTGTCTCATTTTTGGATTTAAACGTTGGAGCAAGGCGCTGCCCCGGCCCTGACGTGCTGCCGCTTGTGCCCTGCAGAACAACGACAACGAGACGGCGCTGCACTGCGCGGCCCAGCACGGCCACACCGAGGTGGTGAAGGTGCTGCTGGAGGAGCTCACCGACCCCACCATGCGCAACAACAAATTCGAGACCCCCCTGGACCTGGCCGCGCTCTACGGGAGGCTGGAAGTGGTCAAGATGCTCCTGAACGCCCACCCCAACCTGCTGAGCTGCAACACCAAGAAACACACTCCACTGCACCTGGCAGCCAGGAACGGGCACAAGGCAGTGGTGCACGTGCTCCTGGATGCTGGCATGGACAGCAACTACCAGGTATCTGGTGTGGGGGTGTTCACAGGGGCCTCAGGATGAGGGAAGAGACGAGGATGTTGACTCCGTGTTTATTATTTTATGATATATATTATATTAAAACTATACTAAAAGAATAGAAGAAAGGATTTCATCAGAAGGCCAGCTGAGAATAGAAAAAGAATGATCACAAAGGCTTGTGACTGACTGAGACAGTCTGGACAGCTGGACTGTGATTGGCCATTAATTAGAAACAACCACATGAGCCCAATCCCAGATCCACCTGTTGCATTCCACAGCAGCAGATAACCACTGGTTACATTTTGTTCCTGAGGCCTCTCAGCTTCTCAGGAGAAAAAATCCTAAGGAAAGGATTTTTCATAAAAGATGTCTGTGACAATCTGGTATGTCTGAGTGGGGGCCAGGCTGCTGGCTGGGGATTGGAGAGCTCCACCAACCCTCCCTGCAGAAGCTGAGGGGAGCTTTGTGTTCTGCTGGGCTGTGTGTGCAGCTCTGGGGTGCTGGGGGAGGCTGCCCAGAGGGGCTCGGGTGCTGTGCATGCCTCACGCCTGAGACACAGACACAGTGAGGGACACAAACACCCTGTGGCCAAAGCTGTTCTGCCCTGCAGTGCTGTGAGCTCTTGATAGGCAAACGTGTCTCTTCCTATCAAGCCACTTGTGAATGTGCTGTTTTCACAGCAATGGCTTGTATGTGGGTCTTGTTTTTCCTTGCCAGGACATGACCTCTTGCCGAGCTGTAGAAGGCCCTTTCTTGGTCTCTCTCTGATGGAACCATCCCCATTTTTCCATCCCACATCCTCAGCATTGTAATAACATTGATAGTCCTCAGCCATAGGTAGTGCTGCCCACACCTCGTGTACAAGGCCGTGTATTTATTGCTTCTGTAACCCTCTAAGCCATGCCTCCCTCACCATTCCCTGCTGTCTGGCTTCATGCTATGTTTCCATTTAATTTGCAGACTGAGAAAGGCAGTGCTTTGCACGAAGCTGCTTTGTTTGGCAAGACAGATGTGGTACAAATATTGCTGGCTGCAGGTGAGAGAATGTTCCCCCTTTGAAGCACTAATGTGGTGATCCCTTCACCCAGAGCTTGAGGAAATCCCTGTCTAGTGCAGCAGGTTTCTCCATCCAGCTGTCAGAGCTCCTTGGAGCAGGATGTAGGAGAGATTGGCTCTTGGAGTTTGGCTTTAGATTTGTCTCTAGAGTGCCTTTTAGCTCCCCCCAGTGCTGATCACAAATGTGACTTGATGAAATACACAAACCTGCACATAGTTAGACAATATTCTTGCTTTTGCCCTCTGTACCCCTGTGGCCACAGGTATTGATGTGAACATAAAGGATAACAGAGGCCTGACTGCTCTGGACATTGTGAGGGAGCTTCCTTCCCAGAAAAGCCAGCACATAGCAGCTCTCATTGAAGGTGGGTAATGCAGCTCTGCCTCTGGGGAGGAGGGGAAAGCTTGGGGTGGTGATGCTGCCAAGGCAGGTACAGGATGTGCTTTTCTAGACCTGGAGAGTGCTGAAATCAGTTTCAGGCTGGTTTGGAAGATCCAGTGCTGAAACGCTGGGGTGAGCTTCCCCAGACCAAATGTTTGGAGGAGGACTTGGGGGGATTTAGGAGGATTAGTCCTTTGCTGAGAGAGTGTGGCGTGACTTTTACAGTTTAAATGGGCTTAATTGAGCTTTGTTTAGCTCACTTTAGAAGTTAATTAAAATTAAGGATAGCCTAAATCTGCTTGCAGAATGCAAAGTAACAGCTTTAGAAATGGTTCTGGTGTAACTCCCCTTTACGTGTCTGTGTAGGCAAATCGCCGTCCACAGATCTCACATCCTGCTCCTCGCCTCGTTGTGAGGCTTGGGCATGGAATTTGCAGATGAGATTTACAGAAAAGGCCTTGATTACTTGTGTTTTATAAAGGAGCTTGGTCCATTGTGTCTGTCCAAATTCGGGAATGAAATGTGACATCTTGGCTAAATTCATACCTTGTAATTACGCTGTCTGCATTTCCTCTCAGCTGTGGGGAGGATCAGAAGCATTTGGAGCTGGGGTGTGTTATTCATGCTGAGCATTTGGGAGCTTTGCAGGTTCAAAGCACTTCTCAGACTTTTAACTAAGCTGTGCCTGTGAGGCTGAAATGTTTGAGCTTTATTCTGAAAGCGAAGACAAAGATGGGCTTTAAAACTGAAGGTGTTGCAGATAAAGGCTGTTAGTTTTCCCCAGGAGGGAGCTGCTGTTGGATGTTACATCAGCTGAATGTTTCTGGCTTTGCCTGTGGTTGGGGGCTGCAGCTGGAATTGGTTTCTCTTGTTATGACTCTGTTCAGTGATGGAGTTTGTGTCTACAACACGAATTTGCTCCGTGACTCTGTGTCCGTGCAGCAGCTTTGCAGCTTTCTGATTAAAGACTCTGAAAGTTCAAAGGACCATCCCTCCCCTTGTGCCTGTGATTAAAGAGACTGCCTGCTTCTATTTTGAGATCTGAGCTGCAAGTTTTAATAATGTTTTTTTTTTGGACACTTAATAAGCTGACAGTTGGCCTTCCACCCACGAGGGAGGAAGCGCCATGTGCTGAAGGGGACAGAAAGCCAGATGGACATGAGCTGACCCTGTCCCCCAACCCCCTTGCAGATTACACCATTGGGAAGAAAAGTGCCAAAGCTGTGGAGAAATCTGCTCCAGCCCCGCTCGCTGCAGCCACCGATCCCTCGGGCCGGACGTCTCAGGGTGGGCATCACCAGCATTCCTCTCCCTGCCAGCACCGAGTCAGGACATCCAGGGCCAATCCCATCTCTCTCTTCCCCCCTGCAGGTGATGTGGACAAAGCTGTCACAGAGCTGATCATGGATTTTGATGTGAACCCAGAAGAGGAGAGCCCCTACGAGGCTCTGTACAACGCCACGTCCTGCCACTCCCTGGACAGCCTGGCCAGCGGGAGATCGTCCGACCGGGAATCCGGGAGCAAGGAAGCTGAGCCCAGTGGCCTCAAAGCAGCTGCAGTCAGGCCTGTATGTAGCTGTATGTGCTTGCCCTAGAGGCACAGGGGGCTCACCTGCAGGGTTGGGTTTTGCAACAGGCTGCCCAAGCTTGAGGAAATCTTTAAATCCTTCCCTGACATGGATGAGAGCAAGCAGGTATCTCTCCTTTCCTGCTCACAGGGATTGCCTAAAAGCAGCCACTTCTTGGTTTCACCTTGTGTTGCATCCTTCTGTTTTCTGGCAGTGCACTGGTGCCAGTGAATCTTGATCTGTCAGGAGATTATATTTTGCAGAAGGGCTGACTTCTTGTCCTGAAAAAAGTTCTACAGACTTGTGTGGAGCATCTTCTCATGGCTCACTGCTTTAGCACAGCTAAGGCTCTCAGGAAATTATCTGTAATAACCTCTTGGAATCTAGTTGGCAATGGAAGGGTTGTTTTTTTTTTGTGTATTACTTGCAGAGCTCTGTAGAGGGTACTCCAGGCTTTACAAAGCAGCACAGAGCTCCTGGAACTGTCCCCAGAGGTGTCTTCCTCACCTTCTGTCAGCTGCATCTGCTGCCCTGGTAGCAATCAGCAGGAAGGCTGCTATGGGGCAGATGGGACACGGGCCCTGCAGTGCTGGGTCAGCTTCAGGCTCTGTGTTCTGGTTGGTTTTCCAAAGCCTGCTCTGTGGAGGCGTTTTTGGACAAAAGGCAGAGCAGCAGTGAACAATTAAACTGCTGGGGGCACAGTAACCATGGTTCCCCTCTGTGCAAAGAGGTGCAGCCTTTGGCTTGTGCTGAGAGCAAGCAGAATAGAAATGAGACATAAGCTTTGGATGATGGATATTTTGGGCAGATCTCTCAGGTGTGTAGTACCAGTCAGTCCTGTTACTGATCAGATCTTGTCATTGTCCTGTGCTGATGGTGTCTGGTGTGAAATGAGCTCAGTTCTATCACAAGTAAGGAAAGAGGAGAGCTGAACTGCAGTGAAAAGAGAGCAGGAAGAGGGACATGCTCCAGTCGCTGGCTGGAGTTCGAGCAGTGCAGCTCTGCTGCTCCCTTGGCCATTAGATGGAGCTGTGGCTGGGCAGGAGGTGGCCCCGGGAGCAGCCCCAGCTGCCCAGTTGCAATTCTGGGATACCGGAGGAGAGCAGTGCAGCTTAGTTTCTCCATCCCTAGGGTTTTCCACTATCAAAGATGCCCTGGCATCAGTTTCACTTAGCCACAAGCCCTTTCTTCTGATCAGGTCGTTGCTCCCTGCCCTGTGTAATGCTGTGGAGATGCAGGTTTGGGTTTAAGTGAGACCAGTGGGACAGGATCAGTGTCCTGAGGAAGAGGAGGAGAGAAGGCAGCAGCCATTGCCCAGCTCTGGGCTGTTAGGGCTGAACTTCTCCACCAAGATTAATTTGAAGTGGTCCTTGCTGCACCCACAGCAGTGGGGCCATAGGGCTGGGGGGCAGAAGGGATGAGCTGACAGTGTCTGTCTCACCTGCAGAGAGAACGCCCTCCCCCGCCGGCCAAGCCCCCGCCTGATGAAGAGGAGGAGCAGAATGTGGAGAAGAAGACAAGCCACAGTGCTCCCTGTGAGGTACATGGGGCTTGCTCTGGGGTGTTTCATGGAAGAGTGGTTTAACATCAGTTTTAATAGTTTGGGAGGAGCCAAGGGTGCTGTTACCTCCTGTGCTCGTTGGGCTGTGGATGTGAAGCATTCCCTCACTCAGCATTGCTGCTGTCCCTTACCATGGGAACTTCCTTTGTCCGGTTCTTCCAGGGCACCTCAGAGTTGACCTTCAGCCTTACTTTCCTATTCTTGGCTGAGAATTCCCTTAGGGAGAGATTTTTCTGAGCCACGTTGTGATGTGGACCATTGCCCTCTAGTAATGATCCCACCACAGGCATCTTCAGTTGGACTGAAGCACGGAGGGGCTGCGAGTTCCTGTTTCCTCTGAGCTCCCAGCTGTGGAGGAGCTGCACAGGCTTGTGGGTCCCACTGACATGAGCAAGGATCAGGGGCTTGAATTCAGCTGAGGATCTGGCCCAGCATGTGTTAAAGCTGCCTTCTGCAGGGGTCAGTGGTGTGAGCTGCTTTTCTGATGGAACTCAAGCTCTCCCATTTCATTTTGTTGCTGCTGGGGCTTCCTGTTGCTCACCTTATTCACCTGCTGTGAACCTCAGATGTAAGGACTCTCCAGGAGACATGGCTGTGGGAAACCACAAGTGTGCCTTGGCAACTTCTGCTGACACCCAGGAAAACCTTCAAAGCAAATCCAAATCCCTGTGGATTTCTGTGCTCTCCCAAAGGCAGTGGGTTGTGTGTGAAGCTCGTGGAGTGTGTGCCACCTCTGCTGTCAGAGCAGGTTCTGGTTCTGCAGGTGCTTTCTTTGAGTGTGCTGATCTGCTGGAGTTCTGCAAGGCACAAATGAGCTCTGTTTTCTGGAGAGTGTCAAATCCACATGAGACACAGGGTGAGCATGGCCTGCTGTAGTAGAACTGACTGCAGAGAGGGAGTAAACTCTGAGCTGTGCCTGAGCTGGGAAACTGGGATGTGACATTGTGGACTGATCAAATGCAGGGGGTGGTAACCAGTCCTGTGCCTGGCTCTGGCAGAGGAGAGCTGGGCAGCAGGTCGTGGAGTAATTGGGAAGCAGAATTTGTTTATGACAATAAACACGGGGAGGGAAACGTGCCCTGACCATTCCTGCTGAGCTTTCTTGCCATGTTTAATTACCAAACACCTGCTGTGTTGTCCTGCCTTTAATGGCTTTGGAAGCACAATCCATTAAAGGGAATCTTGCTGGCAAATGGCAGAATGACTTGCTGGGGAGACCTTGATTTGTGACCAGCTTCAGTGACAAAACTTACGGGCAGCATGTGGCTGCCTGGAAATGACCTTTTGGACATACTGATGAGGAGTTTGGGGCTGATCCTTTTACTTTGCTTGTTCCTCCTGGCCTGTTCTGCTTTTCTGACTCTTGCCCATCTTTTATCACCTCTCCCTGGGCCAGGCAGGTGCGCACATGCTCCAGGAATGCTGTAAACATTCTGCTGCAGCATCCCAATCTGCCACCCTCTAGCCCTGCTCTCCCATTGGAGCCAGGACACTTAGTCATTGAGTATTCTGGGGTTGGGCCAAACTCCAGTTTTCCAAAGTAGTCGTTTTATTCCTTGCCAAGCTGGGGCTATCAGTCAAAGCAGATGAGCGTAAACAAGAAACTTCACTTTCATCACGGAAAAGCGTTGGTACAAACAGGCAAAGGAGCTGATTGTTTGGAGGTGCTTGAGTGCTGCCTTTCACTATCTGCAGAAACCTTCTGGGTTTGGAGCTGAGTAAGAGTCTGCACTGTCAAATTAAACTTCAGTTCCAGCTGTTTACTGCTTGTCTCCGGAAGGGAAGTGCAGATCAAGGACGAGGCGCCACGTTGGCTCCATGAGTTTGATCTGCAGCTCTGGGAGGGGGAAGAGAGGAAGAGATGAGTTACCCTTTAAAAAGTCTTTCAAAGTCCTCTGCTGTGGATTAAGTACACCTTAAAGAGCATCCTCATTATTCACAGCATCTTATTTTTGGGCTTTGCTAGCAATGAACATTTATACATGCAAACAACACGGCTGAAGAACTAAAAGCTGAATTGGAAGAAAGCTTTACTTGGTGGTGCTGCTCCTGGTCACAAAGCCCACAGAGCAAGCAGAACTCCTCCAGCAATGGTCTTCATTTTGAGTGAATTTGAACCTAGAACACTGTTTAGAGCTTGGAAGGATGAGAGGTGGAGAAAATCAAGTGTCACCAGGCCTGTGAAAGTTCACAGAGTAGAAGCTGGGAACTGTGTGCTGCTGGAGAGCTTCTGCCTTTGGTGCATTTAAAGAGGACAGCACAGGAATCATCATCCACAGGAATGTCAGGAGAGCACAGAGCCTGGCTGAAGGTCCAGGCTGCTGCTGTGCTAACAGGCTGCTGCTGGGCAGGATTTTTACAAGATCTCTGTCAAGAACCTCTTACCTGCTGTTCTGGTCTGACGGTTTTGTGCCACCATCTGGTCAGAATTTTTCCCTAATTTGCTCATTATGAGCTCCTTCACCTGGAAAAGAGCAGGTCTACTGGCAGCTCCTGCTCAAAGCAAGTAGAATAAATAAATATTTCCCATGCCAGACATGGCCCATTTCCTCCCGTTGGGAAAGTCACATTAAAAGCCAGGTGGGTTCATGCAGAACAGCACATGGATGTCAGAATCCTCTGTGCTGCTGACTCTTGGGTGCCTCTCCAAGACTTCTTTAAGCTTCCAGAGCTCCTGGCTGGGTTGCAGTTTGCCCTTGGAGCAGCTCTGGTGCTTTCATTCTGGGGAGAAGCAGGAGCTGTGCTCTGCTGGTGAGGCTGTGGCAGGTCCAGGGGTCTGAGCAGTAGGAGCCCTCCCTGGGGGCACATTTTGTTCAGACCTGCTGTTCCCTGTCCTGGCAGCAGGTAGGGGTTGTTTGCTTTCTGCCTTGGCTTTGTCCCACTGTGGTTGGGGATAGTCACATGTAGGGTCACAGAGTGGTTTGGGCTGGAAAGGACCTTAAAGATCATCCAGTCCCAAGCCCTTGTCATGGGCTGGGGCACCTTCCACTCAATCAGGTTACTCCAAGCCCCATCCAACCTGGCCTTGAACACTTCCAGGGCATTCACAATTTTGTCTCACTCCATGCCCCTCCCCAGCTCTCTTGGAGCCTCTTAGGGTGCATTCCTGGTCATGTTGAGCTCCTGGGACAGGGTTGCATCAATCTGCCAGGGTCTGGCCAGGAGATGGTGCTGGAAGGCAGCTGACTGTGCTGGCAGGGTGCCCTGTGGCCAGTTTAGTCCCTTCAGCACTGGGATGGCACACGAGGGTGTCCAGGGTCCATCATCCTTGGCACTGATACAGACCAACACGTGCGAGCGCAGCACGACTTGTCTGGATCCTGCACCAAAACCTCATCCCTGCACATGGCTGGTGGCTTTCCAGAACAGCTCAGGGAGAGTCTGCCAGGGTTACAAACCAGCTCTAAGTAGAGGCTTTGGGGGATTTAAATGAGCACAATCATTGCTGCACATCCTGAAGTTAAACTGAGTTCATACAGTGCTGCCTGAGGACTCCTTAGCTCTGAATATACCATACATCCTGAGGTCAGAAATGCAGATCTGAGATGCCTGAGAGGGCGGCAGGTATTTGGGCTTTTGTTCTTTTCAGCCCTGTCCTAATAGGGCCGGCAGCTAAAAAGTGAATGACTGTGCAAATTCCAACAGCACCAGCGAGTCTGAGATGGGATGAACAGGAATAACGCTCTCAGCTCTTTTCTCCCTCCAGGCTGTCTGCAGCCCTTGCTCAGTTGGTCAGTGCTGGAAAGCTGTCAGCAGCCTGAAATACTAAAAATTAAAGGGGTTTGGGTGGGGTTTTTTTGAGGGGGTTAAAAAAGCCCAAAGGGGAGTATTACATTTTGGCTCACGCTCCACGGTGAATTCTGTGCTTAACCCCTGGCATAGAGGCTGTGGGGTTTATGCTGGGACAAAGCATTGCTTTACAGAGCACCACATTGTGCTGTTCTTCATTAGGCCTCTGCTGCCCGGGGGAAGAGCAGGGGAAGTGGAGCTGAGGAAGAGGAACACCCCTACGAGCTGTTGCTTACAGCAGAAACTAAAAAGCCGGTTGCATTGGACAGGAAAACAAAAGGTGAGTGACCATCCAAAAAGCAGAGCTGTTTGCTTGCATGTGCTTCAGGAAGATGTGAGGGCAGAGGGCAAGTGGAACAATGAAAGTCTCTGCTGGGTGGGGGCTGGAGGGTGATTGTTGTGTTTCCTGGTAATCTCTGCGTGAAGGAGAGCGCTGAGCGTTCCTGTACAGAGTGTACACAGAGGAAGGGCAGCTCCTCTGTAGGACAGTTCAGAGATTGCAAGGATCTGCTCTGTGACCTCAGAAATGCCCAAATCTCATGCCTGGCCAAGCAAAGGCAGAGGGTGAGAGGCTGGAGGCTGTGCCTCTGCCAGGGAAGATGAGCAACACGAGTGTTCCAGTGAGCCGTGTTCTCCATCCAGCTGGCGCTGCAGGTTTCTGCTGTCCTGCTGTAAAATCAACATCCTGCTCTGTGCTAGAGCTAATTTGAGATGGAAACTAACAGGAGGAAAACAAAAATGTGTAGAGCAGGGACTAGAACTGGCTGAGAGCACGGGGTACACAGGTTGATATTGAGGCAGTTTCTCCTCACCCTGAAGGACCTCTGAGCTTCACAAAGCATCAGGGAACACCTTGTCTCTTGTGTTTGGCTGTTGTTGGCTTTTTGGCTTTCCTTCAACAATAACAACAAAAGATTTGTTTAGAGGGAAAAGATTTCCGCTTTATTCAGAAGTCCTGAGCAGGAATTTGGGTGGATTTAGTTTGGGTTCTCACGCTGGGACCCCACTGCCTCTGAGGATGGACAGGGCCAACAAGGACTTGAGGTGATGCCTCATTGAGTGCTTTGTCAGACCTGCAGCTTTTTTCCCCTCCTTGCAGCATGATAGCTCTCATTGCTCACTCCTGCTGCTCTCCTGGCTGCTCCAGGGTGGCACAAGAGGTCATTGTGTTCCCACCAGCACTTGCCAAAGCCCCTCACTGCCAGAGGCAGGTTTTGAGAGCTTTTCAGGTTGGTGCTTTCAGTCTGGGCCAGGAACAGTCCTTGGGCAACAGCCACTGAGGGCTTTCAGGCTTTCATCAGTGAACAGCTATTGCTGGTTATCCCAGCTGCTCCACTCCTTCCCCTGGCTGCACTGTCCAGGCTGGGTTGGTAAGAGTGGAGGTATGTCCTAATTATGTGTCAGCTTAAAATAAAACCTCAGAGTAAGGCAGCTGCCTGTTCTTGATGCAGATCTCTTCCCTTGAACTCCTGAAGACAGGAGAGGTTGCAGGAAGATCTTTATGGATCCTTTTATGGATCCAGAGCAGAGTCTCATCTTTTGATGTACAGTTGGAAAGATCAAAGCTGTGACTTCATGGTTTGCACTCCGTGGAAAGTGTTGGTAACAAGCTTGGAGCCCTTCCCACTGTTACACTGGGAGAAATCCAAGGATGCCATTGAGTTTTTCATCTTCCCTGTCTTTCCCATTCTTTAAATGCAGTCAGCACTGTGGCTGATGGTGGGGGGAGAAGATAAATTTAAGGAGTGGCAGAATTAAGCAAGAGTTGAGGGAGAGACCAAAACCTTACTTGGGGTGTTGGAGAATTCTCCCACCTCTGGGTCAGAAGAGTCCTGGAGCATCAAAGGCAGCAGCTGAATCCCAAGGCACAGAAGAGGCTGGAGCATGGCTTTGAACTGCTCCTTGGCTCTCAGACTGAAGGTCTGGCCTTCTGCATGAGTTCTGGAGCAGCCTCTGGTCAGGAGAGGAGGGCTTGGGTTCTTGTGGCTGTTGAAGGGGCGTTTCAGGGCAGCAGAAAGGCTGAATTTCAGGCATGTGGGTTTAATGGTGCCTTTCATCTGTGATAGCTGCCTTTGTTCCTCTGGCTGCCAGTTGTCCTGTGTCCAGCCAGCAGATGAATGTGGCATTATCCACTGGCTTTGGTGGCCTTTGTGTGTGTTAGAGCAGCTCGCTGTCACATGCTGGAGCACTGGGAGAGGTTGGCCTCATGTTTTGGGCAGAGTATCAGAAGTGGTTTAAGCCAAATGCTCTCCCATCCACTTTGGTGTGCAGTCACATGCCTGAAGTCAGGGCACTCAGGCCCTCTGACAGGGTGTGAAAATAAAGCAAAGAGGAGGAATGTGTGTGGAGTGACCAGGAGGAGGCTTCTCAGCTCCCGCTGCCTCCAGAGAGACCTAATGGAGGGTGAAAAGATTTGAGTTTTGACCTGTTTGGCTTCTCAGGAGTCACACCCAGATGTTGTCAGCAGTGACAAGCTGCAGGTAGGACTGACTTGGTGCCTTCTGGTAGTTACTACAGAGTGATACTTGAGGTTGTTCTGTGCTGTTTCCATAGGAGGTCCAGCTTGAAGTCCCCACTTTGCCCTTCCTCCTGTTAGAGATTTTCTATGTGGTTATCCTGGTTCAGCCAGCACAGTGTGACTGTGCTGCTAACCAGAGAGCTGGAAGCTGAGCCAGCAATAAAGTCAGAACAAGCTGCAGAGAGATTGAAAGAAACTTTTTTCTGAGAACCAGAATATGGCTGCTGAAATAGCAGGGTGGATATTGCTGGGGGGGTTTTGTGGGGACACTTGGTTATGGCAGGCAAAGGTTTGGGGACAGCTCTTGGTTTGCTCTGAGATGAAGGACAATACAAACCCACAGCCTGTGTGTCCTCACATGGTGTTACCTTGGACAGAGGACAGCCTTCTGTCCCACATCCCAGGCCCAAGCCTTTGCTCCTGCTCTCATGGTGTTGGGCAGAATCACATTAATGATCTCTCTAAGCAGGGCAGCATCTCATTGCCCTTTCTGAAGAGGGGAGCACAAAAGTGCACAAATTCAGGTGGATAAACTCTGCCTGGAATGACTGAGCTTGGTGAGGTTAACACAGGAGTGTGCCATCCTCAGCTGGGCTCCACACGAGGTAGCTGGCTGTGGAATGGGCCTGTATTTCAGTCC
The DNA here is from genome assembly GCF_037042795.1 of Molothrus aeneus. Taxonomy (NCBI): domain Eukaryota; kingdom Metazoa; phylum Chordata; class Aves; order Passeriformes; family Icteridae; genus Molothrus; species Molothrus aeneus. Next base: position 1,767,461 of record NC_089669.1, on the reverse strand, counting down.
TGTTGTGGGTAAAGGATATTTTTGCACCCCTCAAAGCCACCTTCTTCCTCTGGCCTTCTGTTTCACAGGAGGGAGATTTGCCTGCTCCTCACTTGACAAATTCTGGCATGATGTAACGTGGGCAGCCTTTTCCACGTGCAGATCAGAGGCTGCTGTATGCCCTCACTCATTTTAAGGTTGGGGAGCTTGAGCAGGCAGCAGCTGCAGGAACAGCTTCATTCTCCTAATCCAGGGTTGTGAGACAAATCCTGCTGTTGATATAGAGAGAAAGAAATCCAGTGGAGGCAGGGTGGTTACAGCTTAGCATGGAGTGTTTAGGGAAGTGCTTCATATCTGGAGTGCTCAGGCTGCTGGCAGGGAAGCTCTTCTTGGAATTCCCCCTGGGATGCAAACAGTCTGCACCCAGGAAGGGCTCCTGATCCCAGCAAGGGTTGGGAGCAGCCTCTTCTGTGGATGAGACCTGCATGAGGCTGTGGCTGAAAAAGGCAGGATCTGTCAAATGATCTGTGCTGGGGGGTAAAATCAGTGAAGGGAGAGAAATCCATGAAGGAAGCTGGGCTGAAGTCCCTGTGCTAGGGACCTTTTCTGAGTGTAACTCACATGAAACTGGAGGAGGATGATTCTTTCAGATCCCCTGAAAGGAGAGGCCTGGAGAGCCCTGCATGTTCCTGCTGTGTGCACCTCAGTGTCAAAAAGACTGAGATGACTTCCTACATTAGCTCTTCTGTCTGCAGCTTTCAGGGCAGGCTCTGAAATGTCTCCTTCAAGATGTGTCTCACAATTTCTGAGCGAGTGCTATTGCCCTCGCTCCATCCCTTCCTTTCCTGGCAGCTGCCCTGTGTTTCAGAGTCCCTCTTAGCTCACGGATGAGTGGGTGGCTGGGATTCCTGTCCAACAGGAGCCCTTTTGTGAGGTGCTGGAGCTGGATTTGGAGCACTTTGTTCTGGCTGGACTCAAGTGTTACAGCACGTGGCACAAACTTTGGCCAGCTGCCTCTCTGCCTGCAGCAGAAATGTCAGTAAAGGTTCAGCTGGGCATGGAAGAAATGGTTTCCAAGGAAGGGAAGAGGTTGGGAAGAAAAACTGCAGAGGTTTTTCTTTCCCCACAGGTTTGTGACTGTCCCATCACTGTTGTCTTACTCACCTCTCTGTGGGTTTGCATTAGTACCAGTCTGTCCTGTGAATGCAGCACATCTGAGCTCCTCTGGGGTTTGTCCTCTGAGGTTTCTCTCCAGCACTGGAGCTTCAGAGCTTTATGCAAAGTAACTGGGTTTAGTCTGGCCTTGTAATCTGGGGTGCTGCTGCTGGTGCCTCTCAGCCAGCACTGGGTCCTGCCTCCCCCTTGGCAGCTCCAGTCACAGAACTGGTGGTTTATGTGCCTGTGCAAGAGAGTCAACAACTACTTCACTGTCCTGGAATCTCTAACTCATAGGATCCAGGATGAGATAATCCCTCACATCACTTGATCCCAGTGAGGGCTGTGGCTGCTCCTGGCCTTCCTGTGCCTGTGAGAGGGACTCACCATCCTCACCAGGCACGGGGTACCTGAGACCCCCACACAAAGGCAAATGACTAATTCAGCACTTTCCTGCCCAGTTCTGATGAGGACAGACCACAAAGCCCAACGGGTATTGGTGTTTGAAAATCCCCATGTTAGGCTTGGTGCTGGAAAGGAAAAAGGAAAAGAGAAAGGAAAGCTGGGAGCTGAGTTGGGCTCTCTGTGCTGCTAACAGGTTACTTTTAGTTGGAGTAGAACTCACTGTTTTGCTCACGGAAAGGAGGGTTCCTTTGCCTTGGCTTCCCAGAGCTGATGTCTGCAAAGCAAGTGATTTCCTCTTCAGATCCAAACATCCTCCCTGCACTTCAGAGCCTCATTATCAGAGCATTTCGCTGTATTGTTCCCTTGCAGCATCAATTTTTAGTTCTCAGACTGAAGAGTTTCTTCAGCACTAAATGGAAGCAGTTAAAATTCACAAGCAATGCTGAGAGGGTGAAGGAATCCTAGGAAATCAAAGTTAGACTTGTTGGCTTGACAAAGTTTTGCTTCTGCAGTTGAAATGCTTGTTCAGCTGTGACAAAGGTGAGTGCATGTTTGTGTGTGTGTGTTTGTGCACCCAGCACTTGGGATCAGTCAATTCTTCATGGTTTATGCAGGACCCTGGTACCTGATATTAAGGTTGCTGGGGCAGGAGTAGCTGGGAACCAGTGTCACATTTCTGGGGCAGCCAGTGCTCCACCAGCTCTGACCACTCTGTGCTCAGTTCATTGCAAAAGAGACTTTTTGCTCAAGCTTTTTTCCTTGCATAAACTGTTTATTTCTCTCCCCTGAGCAGGGAGGAGAGGTTAAACTCGGAAGCCACTAGGGAGGGAAGCAGCGGGTTTTTTTTGGGAGCGGATTTTGGAACTCTCAGGTCGATTGCAGTCCAGGCGTTTTCCCACCCTGCAGCCCGTGCCAAGAGCCGGGTGAGCAGTTCTAAATAACGCTCTGGCCTTTGTGGAGAGGGATCAGATGTTCCAGGAGCCTCCGTCTCTGCTGCTCCCACCTCACTTGCTCTCTCTGCAGGATATAGTTAGCACTTCTCTTGGCCTTATATAGCAAGGCCTGATAGTTAGTGTTAACAGGAATAAAAAACACGGAGAGCTGCCAGATTGCGTAAATCGGGCCAGTGTTTGGAATTTCATAAATGCCATGACTTTGGGTACAAGTTGAGCACACGGAACAATACGGAACTGTTCTCTCTTTAGATCTCTCCCTCCCTTGCTGAGGGAGAGAGCTGGAATTTTGCTGCTGCTTCTTCCACGTTTTTAATTTCCCCCTCCTCTCTGCTTTCATCCCCTTGAAGACCACAGGAGGAGCAGCGGCGGCCGCAGCCAGGACTCTGCTGAGAGCCAGGACATCCAGGTGCCAGAGCAGTTCTCAGGGTTGCTCCACGGCTCTTCTCCAATCTGTGAGATAAGCGAGGACCCTTTCAGGCTCGCTTCCTCCTCGGAGAAGGGGGACACTGAAGGCACGAGCCACCCTGCTGCTATGCAGCTGGAGGATGCTGAGCTAGCCCCGTCAGGACCAGCCCGGAGCAGCTCCCCGGACCCCACGCAGACCGTGGTGTACGCCACGGTGCAGCACGTCAGCCGGGCGGATCCCGCAGCCCTGGTCACGCCCCACGTGTGTGCTGAGCCAGAGGGGGACAGAGCTGTGGGCAGAGCCCACCCGGGCAGCAAACCCAAAGCCGAGCTCAAACTCAGCCGCAGCTTGTCCAAGTCGGACTCTGACCTGCTGACCTGCTCCCCGACCGAGGACGATGCCATGGGGAGCCGGAGCGAATCGCTCTCCAACTGCAGCACCGGCAAGAAGAGGCTGGAGAAGTCCCCATCCTTTGCTTCAGAGTGGGATGAGGTAAGGCTGAGCTTGCTAAAGAGCCTCTGTGCCAGGAATGAGTGTGCAGCAGGAGCTCCCCTCTGCCATGCTGCCCTCAGGGGTCCTGGGTGGGTTCCGCTGGCTGCTTCCGCTCACTCTCACAAGGCAATAACAGGCGTGTGCTCACCTGGGAGTCTGCAAGGTGTTAAATGCCAAAAGATAAAGTTCACTGGAGTGGGGGAGTAGCAGAATTGCAAGCAGTTTCAAGGTTTTTTGCTCAAATACAGGGTGTCCTGGTTTGAAAAAGGAAGTGAGATTTTTTGGGATTAATGCGCACTGTGCACCAGTGTCAACCAAAGCTTTGTATTCTTGTTCCTCTTCATCATATGTGATGATAATGACAATATTTTCGATCCCCTTGAAGGAACCTCCAAGACATGCCCAGGGGGCACTGGCATTGTGCCAGCATCAAACCGTGACACAGGGCTTGGTTTCTTTTAGGCAAGCCAGATAGGTTTTCACATCCCCAAAATGAGAAAGATTTGATAACAATGCCCTTCACCAACCTTTCTCCTGATTTCCTCCTTCCAGTTCTTCCCTGTTGATTGTTCCAATGTCTTGGAAGTGTTGTGTTGCTGGGTCCCTGCTGCTGGGGAGTGTGAGCAGTGCCCAGGGGTTCATGGGGATGGAAGGAAGGCAGCAGTTAGGCTGGTTTGTGTATTTGATAGCTCCTGCTCTCCTCCTCACACGCTCATTTCAGCGGCTGGTTAGCAGTCACTTTATTATCATATCGGACGCCCACGGACAGTTAAATATTTCATGCTCAGAAAGTTGGTCCTGGAGAGCCACTGGGGCAAGATTAAGTGTCCCTCTGAAATTCAGCACCGCAGCATTACTGAAACATTCTTTGGGGATGATTCTGTGCTGGGAGAAGTGGGGCTGCAGAAGAGATAAGCTCGGATGAACCACTCTTTGTCCTCTGAAAAGGAACTGAAAGCCCTGGCGTGGTGCTGGGGGTGTGGAGCCGCGTGTGCCGGGCGTGGAAGCCCGGGGGAGGGTTGTGCCCCTGCACTGGCTGATGCTCAGCTGCCTCTCCAGCCCTAACTCAGAGAGAAAATTATCATCTGGGGAAGGGGGAGGTATTTAGAGATGCTAAAAGCAACGTGAGAATCCATCCCTCAGTCCGTTCTCTCCCTCCCCCTCACTCCCTGCTGGGTCTCAGGGTTGCCAAATAGATATTTTCCTCTGCAGCTGCTTGGGCTGGAGAGGCTTCACTGTTAATTGCCCAGGTCAGTTGTGCCACGGCTTAGGGAAAGGCTCTGCAGCAGAAGGTTCTTTGGAAGGGCTGGGTAATTCCCTGTGCTTTTATTTGAGCTGTTTGCAGCAGACACTGAAAGGGCAGAAGCCTTTGGCACGAGTGCATTGGTAGCAGAGGTCAAGTGCTGAGCTGCCTGCACTGCCTCTGCTTCCTCTGCTCAGATGAACCCTCAGAGCTGCTTCCTCCTGCCTGTAAACAAATCCCTCATTTCCCCTGAGGCAGCCGGACAAGCCCCAGGAGAGGAATCTGCTTTTCCTTCCTCTCATGTTTAGGTGAGGAAATCACAGAAAGAATGTGAAAAATTCACATCTGTCTGCAGTGGGGCAGGTCTCACTTTTAAAAAAGTCTGACTGGTCATAATGGCATCAGTGAGATTTAAACATAAATGTAATTCTGTGGTTGTGTGTCAAATTAGTTCCCTGGATGGGATAATGCAACTGCTTAGAATTGGATGCAACTTGCAGCCTCTGCATTTACCAGGGCAATATAAACCTTGTTGAGCCACCCCTGTTAGCAGTGGTTTGGCTTTCCCTCTGTGCTGAGGGGAAACAAAGGCAGATTTATATTATTCTGTTAATTTTAATGGCCTTGATGCAGGTGACTGAGGGAAGTGATCCATGTGCAGCTCTCCCAGCTGAGGACTCTGCCTGCTGGCCTGGCCAGCTGTAGGTGTGTTTGTGCAGGGCACAGGGGCTTGGGGAGGGATCTGTGCTGTCCCTGGACAGATGAGATCTGCAGCAGAGCCTGAGCTGACCCTGCTCTGGGCTGTGGTGGCTGACTGGGGACAGAAAATCTGCTGCTTGTGAGCAGAGGGTCACGTCCTTGCCCTGGCCGAGTGCTGCCAATGCCCTTTGTTGGAAGTGGAAGGTGGTGCTGGCTTTGCCAGAAGGGTGGGATGGGGAAGGAATTATTCACTTGGCAAAGCTCATCCCTGTTCCCAGTTGCAGCTCCCCTGTGCCAAGGAGCTGGCCCAGAGTGTTGCTTTGTGCTCTGTGCTGTCCAGGAGCCCGTTCAGCCCATGTCCCCTCTGCTCCTGACCCCCTGCAGCCACTGCCAGGTGGGACTTCTGTGTGAGCAAGGGCAGAAAAACTCCCACATCCAACATCCAGGTATTGCCCAGGGCGTGAGGAGTGGAAACGCTCAGTCCTGCTCTGGTGGGAAGCAGAGTAGGGGCAAGGGGGCGTGTGAGGGGATACAGCTCTCAGTCAGCATAAATATTTGAATCCTTCCAAACCTGTCTGTGGGCTGAAGTGATGGATTTGGTTTTCATCATTGGCTCATGAGTGTTGAGCAGACAGGGATGAGTGGGGCAGCAGCAGCAGCTCTCAGGGGGTTTGGTACAGAACAACCTGGATTTGCATCTCTGAGGGAGGGGGGCTCTGGCCCCCAGCCCCCTTTTCAAGGCAGATTAATCTGCTTCTGCTCTGGCTTCCTGCTCTCTGGAGCAGCTCCAGACCTGCCCTTCAGCCTGGTTCATGCTCCAGGCTCTGAGCAGGGATTCTGCAGTCAAGGTCTGGGGCTGTTCTTCTGCCTGGTAGGTGCTGGTAAGAAAAATGATCTGTTAAATGATCAGGGCAAAGAACAAGGAAGGCTGCTGGGAATTAGCCTCAGACCTGGCTCCTGACATCCTCCACTTCCAGCTGCCTGCTGTCAAGTCATCTGTTCCAATGCTGAATTTGAATTTTGGAGGTTCTGGTACCCATCTCACAAAATGAGGTTGTAGTTCTGTGTTCTGAGCTAAGTGCTCCTAGGAAGAGATTAAACATCCTTCAAAAAAATTTAGGGAACTGAATAAAACATGCACATCACTTTAGATTTTTTAGAAAAAATAAGGTGCACAGTCCACCAGTTTTGGTTTTTTTTTTCTCCCAAGTGAATTAGTTGAAGAACTAATGAATATTCTGTAGCTAATTATGGCACTGGACATTCATCTCTGATGACTAACTGCAGTGGTGCTCCGTGTCTCCTGTGAAAGGAATGCTTTGCATCTGCAGTAACCATGGATGTGGTGTTTCACCAGTTCCTGACCCGTTTTGGGGCTGGTGATGTCCCCTAAGGATGGGTGCCAGGAGCAGATGGCACATCTGTGGTGCTTCCACCTCAGGCTTGCAGCTGGGAAGGAACTTGATGGAGATTGTGGGTGCCTTTAAACCTTGTCTGGACTGTTGGGTGCTGCAGTACCCTGTGGAATCAGTGTCTTAATTACAGGCTCACTGTGGAGGATTAACAACATTTGCATTGAAATGTCAAACTTTCTGGAAAGCTTTTGATGCAAAATCTGCCACTGCCTTGAAACACCCCGGAGTTGAAATTCAGAGCTGCCAGCCAGCACCCTTGAAAGAAAATGCAAATATTCCCCTTGTTACTCAGGAAGAGCTGCTGCTTTTGTGCCTGGTGAAATTGCATGGTGTGTAAAAGCTCTGCCTCCCAAAATGTTTCATTTATTCTCTTGGTTCAGGTGTTCAAATCTCAGCTTGCCCTGGGTTTGGCTGAGGGACCAGGCAGGGTGGCTTCAATTGTTCCTGGGTGTCCCCTGCCCTCAGCTCACATTCCAGTTCCCCCTTTGCCTGAAGCGGTTGTAATTCACTTTTGTCTAGGGCAGGAGCAGTAGTAGGGTCAGTATTTTTGGTTTTGATTCTGCTAACCAAGCATGGCCAGCAGGCTCTTAATCAGCTTAATTATTGGGCTGATTATTCTATTGTCTCCAGATCCCAATGTTTCCTCCTGGTTTTCCTGTGCTAAGGTCAGGAATTCTTACATCATCCCTCATGTCCAATCTCTTCTCTTTGCCCCCAGTGGTGAGATTTCCTCCAGCCTGATGAACTTTTTGAAGTGAAAGCTTTTGTGTTTCCACCATTTTTAAATGTGCTGCGAAGTCCCAGCCTGTTGGAACCCTGAGCCAATGTGGAACTAAGCCAATCCAAGCCAGTGTAAGACAATTTACTGGTTGGACAGGAAAACCTGTGTGCTGAAAGGCCAATGTAAAGACCAGGCATGCTTTGTTCCAGCAGCCAGGGGTGGACACAAGAGGGGTGATATTTGCCAGTGCAGCAACTCCGTCCACCTCTGTGTGTGTTTCTTGGAGCTTCTCAAGTGTGTGAACTCAATATTTGTGAATCAGGAGCTTTTGATTCTTGTGAGAATGATGGGCTGTTTAGGTTATGTAACAGCCTTGTGAGCACTGGCATTTTGGGGACATTTTTGTTTTTCAGGAACAGAAATGTCCGGCCGCAGTGTCCTTACTAAATCCAGTCCTTCATTATGTTCTCTTCCACTTTACGTCGCATCTTCCAGCACTTCTGAAGCTTTTATTTTAAAAAATGTCTTTAAATCTCTCTCTCCAGCCTGGAGCAGCTTCACTGCTCTGTCCCACAGGCCAGAGCCAGCCTTGCTTGAGAGCCTTATGTTGCTTTGGGGTTTGTGTTAGGATGCAGGAATATGGAAAGACAGTGAATTGATTCAAGCCTTTCTGGGGGGTTTGCCTTTTTTATTGTGACTCAGAGCAGCCTTTGTCCAGTTAAATAAGCTGTCAAAGATCAGTACCTGGAAAGAGAGCTCAGTTTGCCACTTAAACCAGAGGCCAGTGAAACCAGCGACCTGGTTTTGGAAATCTAAAAGCTTCTATATAAGACTGCAGTTAAAAAAGGTAGCATTTGAAAGCAAAATGATAGATATTTGCAGGAAACAATACTGTAAAACTCTCCCCTGCTGTGGGCAGTTGTGTTGCTACATTTGGCCATTCTCTTTATCATGTCAGTGTTGGATTTTACTGTTTGTCAAAACAACATTGATATTTGGAGGGCTGTGATGCTGCAGATCCATCCCACACTGTTGTGAAATTCAAGTTTATACCATGAGTTCCTTTTGGTACGTGTTTGGATTTGTAACTTTGGGATTTGTACAAAAACAGAGGCTGGAGAGTGGCGTGAAGCAACAGGCCCTGGTCCCCATCCAAATGAATTTCTCAGAGACCATATTAAGCCAGAAAATGTGTTTGCCTTTATCACTGGTGAACACTTGCAGAATGATTTGAAATAAATTCAGCAAGTCTCTATGCTGTGGAAGGCTGCTGGGGGAGGATGGAGCACAGCAGCTCTGGGTACCAGTGCTCAAATGTGCCGTGAACAACTGCCTGGTGCAGTTTAGCTTTGAATTAATAAATGGACCATTATGTTTTCCAGGCCTCTGGTGTTTGTTATGCTGAGTTCATACAGGCTGGTGTCTTTTGGAGACATGGAATATATTGAGCAGTGAAATTTGAGCCATGTGCTCCATGGGATGGCAATGGGAGAACAGAAGCTGGAGCATCATAAACTGAACCAGAAGTGGTTTATGGGCTGTCACCAACCTAGAAATGAGATTCATGGCCCAAATCCAAATTTTGCAGATCTGTACCTGTATTAAGGAGTCAGCAGGTATCATCCCAGATCCCACTCTTGCTCCATCCCTTTCAGACATGCTGGTGGGTGCTGCAATCCTGCTGTTCTTCTGCTCCAGGACATATCCCAGCTGAGTCTGAGCAGCCTCCCTTCTTCCTTCAGGAGTTCAGGATCAGTCAGCGATGTGAGGTTTGCTGTGGTGTTGGTACAGAATGGAAATGTCAGTGATTCTGTGCTGCCCCAGCATCATCTGCCAACCTCACATGCCCATAGTTCTCCCCTGGAGTTTAGAGCTGACCTGCTGGGCTGTGATGGGGCTGCTCACATCATCACTGGGGGTTTCTTGTGCTCAGAGGGGTTTGAAACCGTAGAAGCAGCTTGTTTGGGGGTTCTTTTTTATTATGATTTGAAACCAAATCTGCCCCATCCCCCAGCTGTTAAAGCTTGGAAATAATGAAGTCTTAACTCCTGACGCTCTCCTGGAATTGCAGAAATTTAAAAGACTGATAACCTTTCCACCCAACTTTGTAAGTAGCTTTTGAGACTGAAATCTGCTGCTGGAGCTGCTCTTGTGTGCTGAGCCTGAGCCCCAGGCAGGTTTGTACAGTAGGTTATGAACCCTCAGTAATAAGGATTTATAATGGGAATCCTGCTATATTCTTAATTATACTCCTGCTGCAGGGTGTCATTATAGTGCACTAATGCCCTCCATATGGCAGAGAGTGTGTGCTTGGTTCTGTGTGGTTTTATTTAATTACAGACCTTTATTTGAGTAACTTCACTGCCCAGAGTCTGAGGCCTGTGCAGGTGCACTGCAGGTCCTCTTCTGGTGCTCAGGAATCACTGGTGATTTTTAAGCTGCCAGTCTGGGAAGGGGCCACAGAGGAAGCAGAAGACATTGACCCACACAAGGTAGAGAGGCCCTTGCACAGAGTGCCCAGAGCAGCTGTGGCTGCCCCATCCCTGGAGGTGTCCAAGGCCAGGCTGGACAGGGCTTGGAGCACCCTGGGATAGTGGAAGGTGTCCCTGCCCATGGCAGTGAGTGGGACTGGATGAGCTTTAAGGTCCCTTCCAACCCAAAGTGTTTGAGGATTCTGTGATTTTAGTTCTGTCAGGGTGACCTTGCTGTGTCCTTGGCAGTCTCTGGTGCTGCGTGCAGAGACTGAGAACAAACTTGTGCATTTGCATTGGTGGTGAGTGTAAGGTGAGGTTTTATCAAGCCCCTTTCAGAAAGCTCCAGGAGCATCAAGGTGCCTCCAAGACTGGGTGAGTGTCACCCTGACAAAGCGATGGTCACTCTGGTGCTGCCCAAATGAGGCTCCTACCCTGTGTTGTGTGAAGCTCTTTATCCTGGGACAAAAGCACTGGGGCTGCTTTAATGGCCCTCAGCCTCAATGGATTCACTGGCTTCAGACTTGAGCTGTGGCTTTGGGCTGGAGAGATCAGTATGGACACCATGGCATCCATCAGGGCAGGGTGTGGAATGGGGCTGGCTGTGGAGCAGAGCCTCTGCATGGCCATGGCACTGTGTGAGCTTGGGGACAGGGGGGTCACTGCCCTCTGCACAGCTGTGGGGTCAGAGAAGAGGAGACATCCTGCCCATGTAAGAGCCATTGGCTGCTGCTGCCATGAGCACTGTGAGGTGGGGAATTACTGTGCAGGACTCTCCTCCTGTCCTGCAGCAGGACAGACCTCAGCATGCCACGAGGCTGGCTTGGCCTTGCTGGCCTTCTCCAAACAAATGTCTCTTCCTCTGCTAGCAGAACTGTGCTCAGGATGGTTTGTTTTGAGTCAGGCTCTGTTTTGGAGGCACTGGCCAGTTGCTATGTTCCCTGCCTGCCTGGAAGAGCTCGCCCCAGCCCTGGCTGGACTCTCAGCCACACCCAGCTCCTTTTTTTGGGGCGTTTGTGTCTCTCACCAAATGTAGGCAAATGTGAAAATAAATCCAAGAGCTCCAATTCTGGTAACTGCTCCACAGCTCCTTCCAGGCACATTCCTGCTGTGGGGTTAATGAGGGACACTCTCTTCTCCTTGCAGCCTTTCCTTTTCCCAGAGTACTTCAGCTGTGCAGGAGTTTCTTCTTCCCTGCTGGGGTTTGAGGGCTCCCTGTCTGTCCCACGTGGAGCCACTGCCCCTCTGCATCAGGGATAACAGATATGGCTGTATTAATTTAGAGGGTGGAAGCATTTTATGGTTTTATTTCTGTGGCTGCAAAATAAATAAACCATAAAATCCCCACCCCAAATCAACCCCACAGCACAACCAGAGATGGGCACTTGGTGCTTCAGTGGAAAAATACAGGTTAAGCCAAAACAAATCAGAACTGTGTGTTCAGGCTACAACTAAGTCTGAGCTGCAGTGCTATATTTAAACATGGTATTTTTGTATTTTAATAATTAACCAGTGGGAAAGGACAGCCTAAAACACTGTAGTGTAGGCTACTTTCAAGGTATCTTCTCTTCAGCCCCGTGTCCATGCTGGAGTGCAGCTGAGGAAAGGTTGCAGAGCATGGGGATGCTCTAAAGCAGTGATTCCCTCTCTAGGTTTGTCCTTCCCCTCATGCTTCTCTTTGCAGCCTCCTAACAGTTAAATCAGGCTGGTCAGCCATAAACCCGTGTTTGAAGTGGTGTGTGAGTCTGTTTGAGGTGTTTGTTTCTCATGGAGAGCTGAGGGCAGGGCAGGATTTCCCTCTGCAGCAATGGTAATAGCTGGGACTGTGCCTGACTGTGACCAGCATTTGGCAAAGGAGGGAAAGGTAAATCCTCTGCCACGTGATTGTTTAATTTCCATTCAGTTTTATATAGCACAAGGCAATTCCCTGCTTTTGAGGAAAAGGTCGTGGGTGTTTCAGTGCTTCAGAGGCACCTGCAAGTCCTCAAGGCAGGGTTGGGACTGCAGAGCTGGCAGTGCTGGGAGCTGAGCCTGGACAGCATCAAATCTCTCTCAGATTAGGAGAGAGCAGCACAATGGAAACAAAGGAACTTGGCCTCAAAGTTAATTTGCAATTTGAATCCAGCTAGAGATTCCCAGACAAGGTACAAGAGCAGCTCCAGCTCAGAGTTGTTCCTTGTCCTGGAACTGATGAACACCAATCTGCAAAGTTTAATGTCCTCAAACTTCTGGAGTTTCTGATTGTTTTCCCAGGCTGATTTTCAAATCAAACCCAGTAAATGGGTGTTAATTGTATTTCAAGGCCTGTAGAGGAGCTCATCCTCATGGTTTTCCAGGGGCAGAGGACCTACATCCTTAGAAGCTGTTACAGCTCACAGCACTGCCTGGTCCCTGGTGAGATTTAACCCTGCCAAGTGCAGTGCCTGCTGCTCCCTGCAGGAGGAGAGGCTTCCTGGAGATCTGCCTTGCAAGAGCTTTTTTGGTTTCACCAAAACCCCTCTCTGGTGGAGCTCAGCTCCAAGCTGCCCCTGAGGGTGCATGGCAGGCAGATCCAGCCCCTTGCAGCATCCCCAGGAGCTCCTCACAGCAGTGGGGAGTCATGCAGCTGCACCAAACACAGCATCACACTGGGAGCCAGGGGTGAAATCCAGGGCAACTTGGACTCCTTCCCCAAGTATGTCCTTAAATGACCAGGAGAAAAAAAGTTGAGTAAGAGTTGAGGTCTATTCCCCCACTCTGTGGCCAGTCACTTTGCATTCAGCAGCAGCTACTCAGAAGTGCCTCACAGGGGTGTTTACTTGGGAGATTTCCTTTTGGGAATCTTACTGGAGGCATTTTTTTTTCTTTTTTTTTAAGTTTATTTTCTGCTCAGTTATAGACTGAAGACTGGGGTAACCAACAAGCCCTGAGCCTCTCAAGTGTGTTCTCTTTGGGCAACAGTGGAGTTCAGAGCTGAGTATTGAAGGGTCTGAACTGACCAGCTGAGCTGCAGTTTCTCAAGTCTTTCCTCTTACAAACTAACCTGGGAATTGTCAGTTCTCCCTCTGCACCACTGCATTGGAAGCCTCAATTTACTAATTCTGCCCAAGAATTGCTTGAAAAGTTTCTCTTCTCATTTAAGGAAGTCTCCTGAAAGTTCACTGGGAATTTCAACCTGCATTAATTTATTCTTTTGTGTGTGTGGCAAATGCAGCCATTTCTGTGCAGCTCTTAAGAGGACTCAGACCCATTCCAGCAGAGTTTGAACCTTTTCTTCCTCACTGCCTGAGGTTTGTTTGTCTGGAGGTTTGTCTGTCCATCCTTTCCTGATGGAGCTGTCTCCTGCTCCCTCTCCCGGGTCCTTCAGGCATTTGCCCCATGATGCTGTTATCCCACACAATCTGTTCTCAAACCCTTTGGAATCACCTGTTCCATGCATAGCATTGGGAAATGTGGTGGTTTAACAAATAAATCAAGCCAAAACAAAAATGCCCAACAAACCAGAGTGTGGGGAAGCTGAGCTCCCAGTCTGCTTGCTGGGAAGGAGGGGGTGACAGCATTGCTGCAGTTTCACTGCTGGTGTAGGGGGCTGTGTGCTCCTGCAGGGTGAGGGAGGAGTTTGGGGCTCCCTCTCACCCCCAGGCTCTGCTGGGGGATGCTTTTGTTGAAGCTTTTTATTTCCAGGCACTGGCAAGTTGTGGAAGGGAAGGCTCTGCAGAGCCTCAACCTCTCCATATCCCTTCTGATCCATCCATCCCAACAAAGACTGCCCAGGCAGGGTGTTCAGGGTACCTCTTCTGGTTCAGAGATACCTTAACATCCTTTCCTGCATTTCTTCAGCTGTCACGTGGGAGGTGAAATCCTGAGCTGCTTTTACCTTTTCCTGAAGCTTTATTAATAATGTAACATATTTCTTTTTTTTTTTATTTATTTCCAGATTGAAAAGATCATGAGTTCCATCGGCGAAGGCATTGACTTTTCCCAGGAGCAGCACAGGATCTCAGGTAGTGTACCCAGCATATGTCTGTCTGTCCTGGCTGTGCTCTGCACACAAACAAGGTGCTGGCTCCTGTGTGTGGATGTCTTTAACCTGCTTTGGCTCTGGGAGGGAGAGGAATGCTCTGGCACAGGAGGAGCAGACCTGGGTTCCCACATGATGCTCAACGCTGCTGCCAGCAATTTTAATTCTACACTCCTTGGGAAGATTCCTTTAATTTTACAGAATGCAGCTGCAGGATTTTCCTCCCAGCTCTTTCCCTGAGGGCAGCAGCTGTGCTGAGCAGGGCTGGATGGTGCCAGTGTGGGTCAGTGTGTGTGCCATGGTGGCCATGCCCTTTGCATGTGGCTGATCTGCCAGGTGCCTCAGGGACTGGGCATTTCTGGGTGCACCTGCAGGTACCCACTGAAAAAGGCTCTTGGACCACCCTTAAAATGTGAATTCCCTTCTCTGCCGTTGAGTCATGAGCAAAAGCTGAACTCAAGCTTGCTGGAGAGCTGCCACCACAGGGGATTCTGTCCTTTTAAATCCTTCACCTCCAGCCTGCTGCAGCAGAACAGCCCTGACTCTGGATGGGCAGCAGCTCCTCCTGATGAGATGCTAATACAGATCTGCACACACAGCTCACACGGGCTGTGACAGAGCTCACCTCATATCCATTTGTCACTCAGGTTTTTGCTTAGGTGAGGAGGAACCCACTGTTCCCAGTGGGAGTTCAGCCTGATTCAGGCTCTGCATTCCAGGATCAGATGGCTTTGCAGAGGAGTTGAAGCTGTGTGGGTTTGCTCCCTGCTCTGACAGCCCTCCCCGCACCGGTTCAGGCTGTGATGGATCAATAGCAGCAGGGAAAGGTCTGACATGGAGGAGGGAGGCAGAGCCAGGGCTCCTGCAGAGCAAAGGCAGGATTCCAGAATGTGGAGCATAGCGGGAAGGATGGAGCTGAGAAAGAGGAGTTTGTTTCAGCCAGAAGTTGTGATCAGGATCTTGCCAGGGGGCACAAGTACTATGATTCTTCTGTTCTTGTATCATCCTTGTAACACACAAATATCAGGTGTATTTGGGGCATCTTCATTTTCAGCCTGGGATGTTTTAGGTGTCTGTTCTGTTTTTAAAGGAAACCCCTCCATTCCCTCCCTCCAAATAGTTCCCTCTTTTCTTTTTGTCATGACTTGAAAGGGTTTTGTAAACAGAAAACCTGCACTTGGTATCACTGTAGGTTTCCCTTTTGAAGACAGAAATGTATTTACAGGTGCATGAAAGGCTGAATAGAGTAAATAATTTTAAAAATTAAATTCAGGAGCTCTGAGGAAGGAGCTGCTGTGGTTTCATTCCCTCTGCCAATACCCCAACAGCTCCCAGGAATGCTGTGGTAGGCAGCAAGCACTTCCTCACCTCTCTCTTGATAAATTAATTCTGAGCCAGCCACAAATCACTTGGATCTGTCGGAGCAAACCTGTGACATCATTTTTTAAAACCCCCAAGCCATGTTGTCCATCATCGAGTAAATACTGAGGAGTCAGTGATTTCCACTGGAGAGTTCCGGAGCCGCTGCCTCCCTCCCGGCGGGTGGGAGCACTGGGAGGGGGGAGAGGATGAGGAGAAGGGAGGGACAGCGAGGGGCTCGCGGCTCAGACAAAGCCGCCGCCGCAGCCGGCGGAGTGCAGGGACCGGCGGGGGAAGGATAAAGGATGGAGGGGAGGATGGAGACCTGGCGAGAGGGAGCTCCTGGCACACAGTCCGGGCTGAGCTGCTCTCCCGGGGCATGGGCTGGCTCAGGGCAGGGAGGCAGAAGCCTTTTGTGATCTCGGCGCTGGAAGGACCGGCCGGCGCTCCCGAATACCGGCACGGGAGCAACCCCCGGGAGCAGAGAGCAGGAATTACCCCAGGGATCTGCAGGTGACACCGTGAGCTCTGCGTGTGCAGCATTGCAGCACAGTGGGGAGGGATGGCTGGAAGGTACCAAACTGCTTCAGCTGACCTGAAGGTTCAAAGGAAGCAAACGGGGGTCTCCTGATCATCCTTTTCTTTGCATCCATGCTGGAAACAGACGTGCCAGGGAGCCTGGAAATCTGCCTGTCTCGCACAGCAAATTCCCTGATGAAAAGGAGATCTCTGAACTTTTTTTTCGGTCATACTTAAGGTCTTGAGCTTTACTAGAGGAGAGTAACAAGTCACTGGACTCATCCCAGGGATGAGAGAAGGGAGAGTTCATCTGCCAGGGCTTCCATAGGTGTTGTGAGGAATCTCCTTTATCAGAGGCTGAGGGGGAGGTGCCAGGGCATGGCTCGGACTTGAGCTGCTGCAGGAAGAGGAGAGACTGTGCTTGCATTTGCTTTTTTCCTTTTGCTGTGGGCTCGGAAGCAGGGAACCGAAATGCCTCCTTCCTGCAGAGCTGCTCCCTGTCTGAGCGAGGGGCTCCGTGCGGCGGCTGCGCTCGGCTGAAGAAAATGAAGGAAGGGCAAATCCAGGTGCGTGCCCAACACCTGGCAGGACCAGCAGTGTTGGGTGAGAACCGTCCTGGCTGTGCTGTCACACGGTGCAGAGGTGGGGCTGGGCTCTCTGGGGCCAGCGTGCTGGAATGCCAAGAGGTCCGGGCAGCGTGCTGGAATGCCGAGCGATCGGATCGCTGGTAAATGACAGAGCCAGGGCTGCCAGACATGAGCCTGGGGTCCCCATAACACAGAAACGGCGAGACCAAGCCCCTGCCATGGTTTGCCTCTCTCAGGACTGCTGGAGAGGAAGAGCACAAGCCCTTCCTCTCCGCTGCTGCAGTCTGTGCTTCCTTTGTCTTGCGTGTCTTCCCGCGGCCAGCCGCTCTGCCTGGGCTCCTGCTGCTTTCCCGAGCATCCACCGTGTCCGAGCTGGCTCGGCTGCATGAAGCTGTTTCCTCTCAGGCTGCTCCGTGCTCCCTGCTGAGCCGGGGCTGTGTCCAGAGGTGTGTGGATGAGAGGACTGGCACAGCTCCGCTCCCTTCCCTCACACCTGCGACTGCCTGGGAATGCCTCGGGTGGAAGTTTGCTGCTCTCCTCCCGCCCCCTTCCGCTGAGCCGAGGAGTGGATCCGCATCCCCATGGGGTTGGGCTTCATGTGCTTGCCTGGCGAGGAACTCACGAGCCCTGACAGCAGTGCCTGTGATCTCAGCGCCCCAGCAGCGCCTCTGAATCTTTGCCCGGGCGAGGAGTTTCTTTTCTGAGTGTGAACTGCAGTGAGATTTGCACCCGGAGCCCGCCGAGGCAGCGCGAGCTCGTTGTCCATGCTCGGTGCACACAAGAGGAATTGTCAGCCCGCTGATTTGTTGTACTCTGAGCATAATTTTTTGAGTTTCTTTATGGTAATGACTATGATGTGGCAATGCCATCTGTCCTCCTCAGAGTGCCGCTGCTACCGCCTGAACGGTTTCTCGCTGTTCAAGCGGCTGCCGATTCCTCTCTCGTCAGGTTCGCGGATGCTGGAGCAGAGCGTCGGGGAGTGGCTGGAGTCCATCGGCCTGCAGCAGTACGAGAGCAAGCTGCTCCTGAATGGCTTTGATGATGTTCGCTTCCTGGTGAGTGCCCCCAGGGAGCCCGGCCTCTGGGGGATGCCTTGGCCAAAGCTTCCCACCTTGCTGATGCCCCGAGTGGGCACCGGGCAGAGCCGGGTTCTGCTGCTCACCAGGATGGTGTTGGGGGGTGTAGGAGGTTGGGCAGAAGGAATAGATGAAGGTTGTGTTGGTTTTTCACATTTAATTCAGGTGTTGTTGGTTTTCTCGCTAAAATTTTATTTCATCTGCCCGCTAAATCTTTACTGTGCAATTTACTCCAGAAATGGGAACTGAAATTCGCTGGTGTTTTGATGGAAGCCCTGAGCAGTCTGTGCTCTGGGCTGTGAAGGAGGCACAGACCTCTTGTTGGAATCGTACTTGCTCAGAGCATGCAGGCAGTATGTTAATGAGCTGTACCTAATTGCACTGACACTGTTGGCTCTGAAACCTAATGATGACGACATGGTAATGCTCAGGGTTGAGGGGTTTTAATAACCAGTGTCTAGAAACTTAAAGCAGCACGGTGTAGAAATCCAAGAATTTGTGTGGAGTGATGGATGAACTGCCAAGAGGGAAAATCTTGGTGCTGCAGGAGGGGTCCTCCCTGTATGGCTTAAAGAAATACTTTTGAATGTGGACTCTAAGTTTGGCAAGTAACAAAAAATGGATGTAAACCTTGGAAAAGTAATTTTGGCTAATGCAGCATCCTGCCTTGGAACAGGAACGGTGACATCTCTGCTTCTGGGGACAGTGCAGAGAGGTGACACCAGGAGGGTGTGAGCTGGGTGAGGGGGTTTGGGAGCACACAGTGGCCACCATTGGTGGGAAGGGTATGAGGGGCAGCTGGAGAGGGACAGGAAGCCAGGAAAGGGCATGGTTGGAAGCTCAAGGAAGGACACACCTGAGCAGCATCTGTTGGGCTGCTTAAAGGCAGGGTGTAATTATACTTTAAAAAATTACCTGGCCAGGAGGATAAGTGTTGTGGGGTCTATCCAGCTGTGCCTCCTGCTCTCCACAGCAAGCAGCCAGGCCCTTTGCTTTCCCTTCCCCTCAACGCTCCCCTCCAGGGCTGAGGTTTGCTGTGGTTTTCACCCCGTGTCCCACCCAGCCTGTCACAAACCCCAGTGGACTCTTGGCCAGGGATGTGTGAGGGTTCAGCATCCCTGTGTCTGCTGGGGCTGTTTGGAGATGTCACAACAAATTTAAATGAAATAACCTTGTAGATCCTCTTGGGATCCCCTGCTGAGGGATCTGTGATCATTGTGGGGTCGGTGGCAGCTCTCTCCCAGCAGCTGCAGATAAAACACCTTTCCCTTGCTTGCCCTGCTGTGATGGACCCCACTCATCTCAAAACTCCAGCAGCAGAGGTTCCTGTGTGTGTGTCCCTCTGTGTGGTGGTGTTGGGTACGTGGCAGGATTTGCTCTCTTCATGGCTGGATGTTTTTCTCCCCTGTCCAGTGCTGGATGGCTGCTCCCAGTGCAGCACTTGGCTGCTGCTGGATTCAGGGGATGGGACACTCATTTGCTCATTCCTCTTAAATTTAAAAGGTCAAATAATTTCTCAAAGATTTTGTGCAAAGCCCAGCTGATTTCCATTTTGCTGCTTATCTCCTTTCCTAGGGAGTTGACCCTGGCACCCGTGCCAACCCTGGCTTTAAATCCATTCATCCCAGCCCTGAGAACTTCAAGCTAATACATTAGCACAGCAGGAAAGTTGAATTATTTAGAATCTTTTCCCTCTGTGTTGTTCCTTGCCTTCAGCTTCTGGTGTTGAGGGAGCAAAACCTTCAGATGGAGCACAAGTGAGGAACAGGTAGTTAATTTGGTTCTAGTGGTGTTTTTGATGTTTTTGGATGAATTATTAAAACTGCTGTGAACACTGAAGCTGGGCAGAGCAGGGGCTCAGGACACCAAGCTCTGAGTGCTGGGCTGCCCAGTCCTCTTCTCTGCACAACCATTGCTTTATTGGCTGCCCATCCAGTCTCTAACAGAGAATATTCCAAACTGAGAGTGTTAATTTCCTGAAATTGAACAGTTTCTATGAAAGGATTAGTCCCTCTTAGGGCCTCACTGTGTTCAATATTTCAAAGTCCAAAGAACACTGGGTAATGCCTTGCAAATCACCAGGTGGGTTACAAGGTTAATTAAGTTTTAGTAGCCCAAACTAGGAAATTGGAGTCTTTTGATATGAAAAGTGTTTTCTGTGCAGGATTTTGCTTTGCATTGCTCCCTGCTCAGAGAGCTGCAGGGTGTTCTGGCGTGCCAGGATGGTCCCTTTGCTCTGGGGTCCCCAGGTGCTTTTGGGGGGCAAACCAGGAGCTTTGCAAGGGAAGAGTGTTCAGTGTGTAGAGATCGTGCAGCTACAGAGCAGGGCAGTGTCCTAAAAGAGCCCTTTAATTACTGAGGAAGATACTCAGCCTGTAGTAGATAACAACTCAGAGGAGGGTTAAAAACAGTCTGACAAAGCACCAGGTGCCTGGTGCTGTTCTTCACTGGAGAACCAGGGTTTAAAGTGCCCTGTTTACCCCCAGGGTGGGACAGGGTTTGTGAGAGACTCAGCCTGGGGGTGCTGGAGCCCTGGTGGCCTGTACTGCAGCTGGGTCTGCTTTCAGGAATTTCTGATTCCCTGGGTGTTTTCAGCTGGCTCCTGTGTTAATCTATGCCCCATGTCACAAGAGCCTTTACCCCCAGGTAGGGAAATGATTCATGAGCACACTGTGTGTAAAGGGAGTTTTAAAAGTGCTCTGTAAATATATTTGGCTTCTTAATTAGATGTTAATATAGGAAGGCAGAAACATGTGTTGTTTCCAAAAATAATAATTCTGTTATTTTCAGAACTCCAGGAACTGGGGATTAGGGGATTAGCTGTGCTCCAGCCACGTGCTGGCTGCCTCACTGGACAGGCTGCAGCTGGAGTGGGCAGCAGGGAGGGTCCTGCTCCTCTTGGGGTCTGCTGGCCAACAGCTGAGAGGGACTTGGGGACCCACAGCTCCTGCAGGTGACAGTGGGAGCCATGAGTGTCTCACAGGCTGTGCTGTGGAAGGAAAAGGTGCTCTGGAGCCTTCTCTCTGCTCCTGGCAACTCGAGCTCTGCATCTGGGACAAAGTTGGTCTTGATCAAGCACTGGCTTCACTCAGGGGTGGGTATTGCTGGCACAAGTCAGGAGGATTTTTGGAACATGGATGTGACGTGACATTGGAGTGCCTCGTCCCTCTGTGTGTTCCTGGGAAGGGACCAAAGTCTACACAGATCTTGGATTGTGTAATCTTTTGGCTTGGTTGAGGGAGAAAGAGGTGATAAAAGGTGAATTTAGGTAGCTTAGCTTTCCAAAACACTGGAGTTCTCTTCCCACCTCTGCATATTGGGCCACATCTCTGTGTCTGCAGGAATTTCTTTTATTCCCTTCAAGTTTCCTAGAGTAGCCACATTCTGTTTGTGGACAAGGCAGGGAAGAGGCTTTCCCTGTTATTCTGCCTCTCTCAAGCACAAACCCCCACTGTCCAAGACAGCAGCTTCTTTCCCTCACCCTCTACATTGCCACCAAGTGACCTTCATGGCCAGCACCACTGCCACGGAGCACTCAGACTGGGACACTCAGCTGCTGCTTTTCATATGGAGCTGGAACTGGGCAGCAGCCTGGGCAGGCAGCTGGGATTAGGAACAGCTCAAGTGGAGATAGTGCTTCCAATCCTCCTCCTCTGCTCTGCAGCCCGCTGGGATTCCTTCATCAGAGGGGAAAGTTTATTTGTGCGCTGGGCGAACACAACCGCGGCGAAGCTGCTGGCAGTGGCTGTGCTGTCCTTGACTTAGCAAAAATCCAGCTCTGCAAGTAGGATAAAACCCTCAGCAGCATTGCCTGCCAAATGTGAACAGCTCCAGTGAACCAGGAGTGCCCAGCCCACCACCCAGGAGGAGCAGCACTGCTGCCTCCCACGTGGAGGAACGCGGCCCCGTGGCGTGCGCCGAGTTCCAGGAGCCCCATTGCCTCATCCCTCACCAGAGGAGGGGAATGAAAGGTCAGATCACAAAACTGCAGCACTGAGTGAAAAGTGTCATCCAGAAAAGTGCACAATAAATGGACTTAATTGTCCTTGGCGGGCAATGAGCTGGGAGAGAAGGAAAAATGTCACAGGAATCACAGGAATATGGACCAAGAGGGATTCTGCTGCTCCTGGAGCTTGGCCCCATCATGTCTGCTGTGCTCACCAGTGCATCTGCCACAGATGCCCCTTTTGGGAAGTCCAAAATGCACAGGAAATTGATTTTGGGATGCCCAGTGCATTCCTGGTCCCTGCAGCAAGCAGAGATTAACCCAGGGAAACAGCAGGCTGGACTGTGCCTGTCTGGAGAGGGGAAGGACGTGGCCACTGTAATGAGAAGGAATTGCAATAACTGATGGCGGAATTCCTCCACAGAAGTGGGAAGGAAATGCCATTACCTGTTCCCTCACACGGTGTTTTGTGATCCCACAGATCCCATAAATGTATCTGAGATGCTTGCAAAAGCTTTTCCCTTCCCTGGAGGGTGGGATCTTGCTGCTGCCCCACAGCTTCCCCTGGGCTGACATCTGAGAAGGGCAAACCCCGCGTGCTCTGGCAGTGGTACCAGTGTTCTGGAGTTGAACTTCTTATTCAGTTCAAAGATATTTTGATTCACAAACGAGCAGGTAAAAGAGAACATAAACTATTTTTATGGGTTTTTTTTTTTTATTGTTCAAGCCTGGATTCCCATGGAGTGTGTGGAAAGCAGCTAATGCTGATTCAATGAGACAGCGTCAGAAAGGGAAATCTGTTCTCAGTGTGTAGTGCCCTGGGCTCCTCTGGGGGATTTTATTTATTTTTTTATAATTGGGGAGAAGTGGTAGAAAAATGATGGTGGTGGAAGAATGGGGTGTCTGCAAATAATTTAGAGTACTGACATTAATGTGATTCAATGCAATTCAGGGCCATGTTAGATTGGCCTGTGGTGTTATTCACTAACAGAACAGCCTTTCCTTCCCTTCTCCTCTCTGTGTGTGCAGGCTAAACCAGGATAAATGTGGAGTTGAGGCCTTGGCTCAGGTTGGCTCACCTTGGCTGCGGTGTGAGCTGAGCTCGGTGCCTCTCGTGCCTTCCCAGGCCACATCTGACAAAGCCAGGTCTCCTTTGCTCTTCATATCCTGGGATTTGGGTGTGGGCTGACATCTGCACAATCCTCATTCTCACCTGGTACCTGTCGTGCTGCAGCACTGGCATCTCCTGTGTCCTCAGTCACTCAGCTCTGCCTGATCCAGTTCTGAATGGCCCAGCTTGGCACGCAGCTGCTGGTCCCCTGGGCAGCAGCCAGGCTTTGGACATGCTCTGGGAATGTGTCTGCCCCTGAGCTTTTTTCTATTTTCATATAGAACTTGTCATTTTATAGTAGCCATTTGGGGAAAGCTGCTCTGACACATTCCAGTAGCTGTTTGCACCCAGGAATGATCTGTGAGGAGCCACCAGAGACCCCTGATGGGGTTTTACTGCATCTGCTCTTGTTGAAACACAGCAAGAATGTGGCCTGACCACACCTGGTGCAGGGATGCAGAGTCAGGTGAGCTCTGTGTAGCCCATGCCTGGGCTGTGTCAGGCTGGAACTGGAGCAAACTCTCCTCAGCTGGGCAGAAGCTCTGGGTGGCTGTTTCTGGATTTGGTCACTGCTGTCAGCCCCCAGGAACATGTGCCAGTGTCCCCAGACTGACTGTGCAGCACTAAATGAGTCCCTAAGAGGGGAGTTGGACCCTGGGGTCAGGGTCTCTGCCAAGCCCCAAGTGGGAATCACTTCCTTCAATTAAATGAATTTTGTTTGACATCTCCCCAGTGGGTTCTGGCTGGTCCTTGGGAGGTTCCCAAGGACTGTGCTTTGTCCACCATGGTAGGGGTGTTTGGGTTGTCTCTGCAAGAGAATGGTGAGAGCAGAGGCATGCAGGGATCTGGGGTTGAAGGAAGTTTGAGGATCTTGGGAAATGGCAGAGCTGTTCCAAAGCTCCGTGGATAATAGGAATGGACTCCATGGGAAGCTGAGAGGTTGGAGTGGATTTTGAGGAGCAAAGTGGGTGGACCAGAACTGGCAATTTAGAGGATACTTATGTTTGATTCATTAGTAGCTCCAGGCCCCATAAACATTAAAAAAAAAACATTAAAGTTGCAGTTAATTTTTTTTTCTCTCAATAAAATTGCCTGAACTTGACAACCATGACCGATTCCCTCTGTTGCCATTGTCACGCTGCCAGTCTGCATGGGGAAGAAAATTAAAAATGAAGTGGCTGTGTGCTAATCTCAGATTTATTGTAGGGTTTTGTGTATGAGCCCCTTTCCCTGCTGATGCTCTGTGAAGAGCTGGGGCCAAACAGATCCTGTCCCCTGCTTTCCACTCAAGTACCCCAGACTGCAGATGCCTTTAAGGGAAGGCACCAAACTCCACGGATCACAAACACAGATTTGTATGACCAAATGGGGTCCCCCTGCTCTGAGATCTGGGTGTGCCCAGCTGTGAGCTGGACCTTTCTCCATCTCTGCCAAAAGCAGAGCAATAGCAGTGACAGCAGAATCTTCAACAAGATGCAAATTGTCTCGAATGCACTGAGGGGAAAAAGAAAATGAGCTTTGTGTGCACTTTGTATGCACAGGGAGCTTTCATCTGTCTCTCTGCTTGGGGTGTCTGCAGGAGCCTTTGGAGTCTGGGAGTGCTGTGTTTGGGTTTTGCATCTGTTGCTTTCTGGAGCAGCCCTGTCCTGGTGCCATCCTGGTGCCATCCTGCCCGTGCAGGGTGTGCTCACAGCAGCGCTGCCCTCGGGTCCCTGTGCTGCCAGCCCAGCCAGAGTCCTGCAGGGAGCACTCGCTGCCCCAGGCCCTTCCTTAGCTGGAACAGGAGCATGGATGGATGCCAGGCTCTGGGGAGGAAGCAGCATCTGAAAATTGGGTATTTAAGTGCCTGCAGAGTGTCCTGCTGGAGGAGGAATCTGGCAGATTTCAGCAGCGCTGCCTTTGGCTCAGTCACTTTGGGGTCACCTCGGTAGCAGGAGGGGACGCTGCCTTCTGCCAGATAACCTCTGACTGTTTTTTCTTCCTTTAATGAGAAACCTGGAGCCTCACAGGCTGTTTAACTACAGTGCAGGCACTGAGGTGTGACCAAAGCCAGCCCTTTTTCCAAGAACTCGTGTCTCTGCAGGCAGGTCAGCTGCACCAGCATCCCACAGGGCTCCCAGTGGGGACAGGGGTCACTGGCAGATCCCTGCCCTCCTTTGGGCTGGTGTGGAGGGCAGGGACAGGGGTCAGGAGTCCCCTCATGGTGGTGGCTATTGGTGCCTCTCCAGGGAGGGGGCTCAGAGGAAGCTGAAGGCCAGGCTGGGGGATGAAGGGCCCTCTGCCTGCCTGGCAGCCAGTCTGTGCCAGCTGGGAGCCAGGGTGGGACTCAGCGTACCTAGCTCCAAGTGTCTGACTGGGCTGATGCTTCAGCTCTTTGAGCAGCCAGAGTTCATCTGCCCCAGGTAATGCATTTCACCTTCCCTGGCTGACCCAGGTGGGGCTGGTTCCTGACAGAGCACGTGGTGAGATGTTGGGGTGGAGGAGCTGTTGGGTGTCCCTCACTGCCCCCAAATGTGGGTGACAGGGAGAGCTCTGGCCCAGGCCAGCCCTGAGCCTCCTTGGCTCTGCTCAGCCCCACGGAGCTGGGGCACCCAGGAGGAACATGCAAGGTAAAAGCACTTGTCACAAGGAATGAAATCAGAAAAAAGTCTTTTTAGATTGTAATTGGCATCTCTGAGGCTGCTGCTGGAGGCTCCTGGAGGACTGGGCTGATGGCAGAGCACATCCTGGAGCCCTGCTCTCCTCACTGAGCCCGTCCTCAGAGGACCTGGGGAGGGGCTGGTGGGAGCTGGGGCTGCCCTGTGCCCTCAGAGGGGCACTGGGAGGTGGCATCTGCTGCCCTGTGGCCAGCACCAAAGGGAACCTTTGGCTCAAACCCCTGCAGAGCAGCTCTGCTCCTTGGCTCTTGCCTGAGGCTGTGTTGAGTGCAGACAGGTTTAAAGTCTGGCTCCTCTATGTGGCTGGCAAAGGTTAAAAGATCTCCAGTGTCTTTGTATTTAATTCTCTCTTTTAGTGGCAGATTATTGTTTTGCATGGGAGTTGAAATCCAGATGGGTTTGAAGGACATTTCTCCTGCACCAGGGGCTGGAATGATTTGTTCAGAGCTGCTATGCTTTGTCTATCCTTGTTAAGTACCCAGAGAATACAGACTGCCACTGAGGGAATTTCATGTGACACATAAAAATAAGGAGTGCAGGGGAAAGCTGTAGGCTTCACAGTGTTTAACTACCTTCTATCCTTGCTACAGAGCAAGCAATTTTCTTTGAATTTGAGATGCCAAAGGTGGGAGGACACCTACTGCCCTGCCTTGGGGCTGGCACTGGTGCCCTGTGGGAGAGTGAGAGCCACCAGCTCTGTGCTGCTCATGTGGGATCGTGGCCATGCCAAAGGGATTAGTACCAAAAAGGGCTCAACACTGGGAAGTGAGCATGAGTGAAAGTGTAAATAGGATCAGCAAGTTTGTGTAGTTTTTATACATGAAAATTACTCATTGCCATTGTCACAGCTCATTTGGCTGCTGACTGTTCCTGCTGTCCTGGTGGCACCAAGGGCAGGGCTGGCTGTGAGCTCTGCCCTTGCCAGCATCTTCCTGCACTGCCCCAACTTCAGCCCTGGCTCTCTGCAGGGGGATGGAGCCACACAGCACCGAGATGGGCAGGTCAAGGGAGCAGAGCAGGCCCAGGCACTGGGCACTGCAGATTCCAGGTACCTGAGGTGTGCCATGCTGTGGGCACTTCAGTCCCTCCCTGTTCCTCCCCCTCACAGGGCAGTAATACTTTGCTTTCCAAAGCTGTGAGAGAAATCCCATCACTTGCTCTGGCCCTCTTTGTCCATTTGAAAAAGCCCTTTCCAAGCCATCTCTCTTTGGGAGATGAATTCCTCACACACATCCTGCCAGGTGAGGTGTCTGTCAGGGGAGTTAATCCCCACTAATCCCTTCCCTCCTCCCCAGAGCCGAGCACACATCCCCTGCTGTTACAGGAATGCACATTAAATGTGGCTCTTCGGCTTAAAATTCATGAACAAGAAAGGGGAGGGGATGTCTCCATCTTTCTGGTGGGATCTGCTGCCCACCAGCCAGAGGTCACTGCCCTGGCAGCAGCAGCTCCTCCTGTTAATCACTGGGAGTTTGTTCCCAGTCCAAGAGTTGTAGCTTGTGCACCAAATGGGCAGCCTGGAGCTTTCAGCAGCAACCTGCCTGTTCTTACTCACTGATTTTGTGCACTTGAGGGGTGCACAGAACAGTTCATGTGCTGTGGTTCCATCAGGTGAGCCCCTGGTGTCCCTTGGCCTCGCTCACAGGCTCTGGGGTGCAGGGCAGAGGGGTCTGGCCATGGTCTGCTGTGCACAGGGGCTCTGGGGCAGTGGCAGAAGCTCTTCCCAGCACAGTGGCCCCGACTGGCACAGTCTGTGAACTGGCCTTTGGGGGAAAACACGGAATGAACCCCTCCCCATTGGCTGCAGAGCCATTTAGCACTGACTCTTCTGTTGTTTAAACAACTCTCAGACAAATAAATGCCTTTGTGCCGTGTCTGTCAGCTCAGGCTCTGCTCTCCTGGAATGAAGTGTGTGGGATCTGAGCTGCCAGGGGAGGTGGAGGCAGAGGAGCCCCATCAGGGGGTGTTGAGGGCTCTGCCTCCTGCCACCCACTGCTCATTTGCTGTTTGCTAAATGCCTAGGCTGGGCTGCAGAGAGATCTCTGGGGATCTCTTATCTCTGCTGTTAATTCCTCTGTGGCCGAGGGAAGGGCAGCTCCTGGGTGGGGAGCCATGTGCCACGCTGCTCTGCTGTCACCACACCTGCCATGGAAATGGCAGGAGGAGCAGAGCAGCTGCTGGCATGGCCAGGAGCAAGGACACGCTCGGGAGGAGGCTGCTCTAGGGCAGCTGCATTTAAAGCAGGTAGCACTCAGCAAAGCACACGTGCTGAAATCCTACAAAAACATGGATGGGAAGGGGCAGGAAACCCTTGCTGCCCTTTATGGAGGGTGCCTGGCAATCTCACCTGCCCTCACCTTCCCTGAGGCCGGCCTTAATTGGGTTTCTCTTATAAAACCAAAATGTGGAGCAGGGAAGCGCTGTCGGCACACACCTGCTGGGACTCTCTGGGGAGCAGAGGGAGGCAGGGCCAGGGAGGGGGTCTGGGCTGGAGCTGAAACCCTCAGTCACACAGCAGCATGGCTCTGCCAGGCGTGGGAGACGTGTCCTGCTGAGCTCTGCCCAGGTAGGAGGGCAGGGAAGCAGATTGTGACAGAGGCTTTTAAAGAGGGATGGAGTCTGTGTGCTTCTGCTCTGCAGGGGGAAGGGGGGAAGTAAATGGGCTTTCAGCACAGTGTGGGGAGGTTGAGCAGAACCCAGAGCCCCTGCTCGGGCATGGAGGGGGCTGGGGTTTGCCTGGGCGCTGTTACAGGATGTTTAAAGCCTCTGTGTGTGAATCCCACGGGAGGTGGCTGTAAGCCATGCCCCGGGGCTAAGGGCTGGAAGCAGCTCCCAGAGCAGAGAGGGGAGGGCAGCACCCCGTGCTCTGCCCCTCTGTGTGCCCAAGGTCGGTACATGGGGCAGAGCTCCCAGCCTTGGAAGCCTTCCTTATCCTCCTCCTCCTCCTCCTCCTGCTGCTGCCAGGACGTGCTGGAGCTCAAGTCAGGAGGGTGCCCTAACTGTGTGATGTCCATTCACACAGCTGTGTGGCTCCTGCTGTCCCCTGCGCCCACGTCACTCCCTGCTGTCCCCACAGGGCTGTAATGTCATGGAGGACCAGGACCTTCGGGATATCGGGATCGGGGACCCGCAGCACCGCCGGAAGCTGCTCCAGGCTGCTCGCTCCCTCCCCAAGGTCAGCACACGAGGATGGGCACTGCCAGGCATGGCTGCGAGCACAGGGGAAACAACAGCCAGACCCTGCATCTCCAGGGCTGAGGGAAGGGTCTGGGGAATAGCAGGGAGGAGGAGGAGGAGGAGTATACTGCTCTTCCAGGCTGTGTGGATGGTGGTAGCTCCATGCTGGGACTGCTCCTCCTGCCAGTCTTGATCCCAAGCACATTCTTTGTACAGTGCTTTTGGTACTGGCTAGTGGAGATAGTGATGGCCTGTAAACTGATTTTCATTGACCCCATATCCCTTGGGATCCCAGCTCCTGCAGCTTTTAACACCTTGCTTGTGCTTTCACAGTTGAAACCCCTGGGCTGTGATGGGAATAGCCAGCCATCAGTTCCTGCATGGCTCGACTCCCTGGGGCTGCAGGATTACATCCAGTCCTTCCTCTCGAGTGGCTACAGCTCTATCGACACTGTGAAAAACCTCTGGGAGCTGGAGATAGTGAACGTGAGTGTGGCCCCTCTCCTGCCAGGGCAGCAAGCTCCTGCCCTGTTCCGTGGGGGTGGCACTTGCCCCAAGTCTCTCAGAGTAGTTCTGTGCCCCGTGGTGACCCTGATCTCTCCCTGCAGGTGCTGAAAGTGAACCTGCTGGGCCATCGGAAGAGGATCATTGCCTCGCTGGCAGACAGACCCTACGAGGAGCCACCAGCCAAACCACCACGGTTCTCACAGCTGAGAGTGAGTCCCTGCTCGTGGCTCCCTGCCTGCTTCATGTGTCAGTGCTGGGAGAAGCCTTGCCATGGCCAGTGGTGTCCATACAGCTGCTCACCTCATCCTCTCCAGCCACCCAGGCAGCAAATACATGTGCAGGGGCAACCTTGCAGTGAGTGGGGCGAGATAATTCCAGCCCTTGCAGGTCAGCCTCTGGATGCTGACCCCATGGGAAAGGTCAGGCTGCCCCTTGGGATCAGGTGTCTGCCCTGAAGGGGTGCAGGGTGCCACTCCCACCTCTGCCCTGCACAGAAGGGAGCTCTGAGCCCACTTTGTTGCCCTTGTTTCCTGGTCAGAGATGTGGGAGCTTTCAGCAGGCAGCAGTGACCCAGCCCAGCTGGAGAGGGGCTGCAGCTGGGACTTGGTGTTTGATTGCACCCTTGGGATCCAGAGCCCTCTCCCTGGCTTGGCTGGGCTGCTGAGACTCTTGCTCTCACTGCCAAATAACACTCAACAGGATGTGTGGATGTTGATTTTTGCTGCAGGAGTGGCAGCATTTGGCTGTCAGGCCCTTGTTACGGGGTTTGGCTGGGAGGGAAGCATCACATTCCCTGTTCTTCCTGAAAACTGGCTTTTGAGAGCTGAGTTTGGCAGAAGCTGCAGGGCTCAGAGCAACCCTGAGCTCAGGAATGGGGTAGCATGTCGTGCTGCCTCCTCCCAGAGATTGCTAATCAGCTTCCTGGAGCAGGAATTGGAGTGATTAGAGTTTACCCAACCTGAACATCTGGTCCTTGCCCTGCTGCAGAGCTCTGCCCTCTTGGATTCCCAAGCCTTTCCAACCCAAACAGCCTCAGCTGAAGCGAGCTGGGCTGCTGTGTTTGCTGACACGGGGATCCTTTAGGAGCTGGGTTCAAGTGTGAGAACACAGAGAGCTCACACTGGTGCTGCACTGGGAGGGTGCCCAGTACAGACCCACTGCCGTGTGCCAGGCAGCAGGAGCCCGGGAGGGACCAGCAGCCAAGGAAGGATCTGCACCGTGGGCAGCAGCAGGGCTGGGACAGGGAGAGGCTGCTCCGGTGCGGCTCAGCTGATTGAGATGCTGCCCGGGGAGGGAGAATGGGCCATTTGCAGCATTTCCTGGCTCTGCAGCTGGTGAGCTCCAGGCTGGCTGCGGCGCGGGGGGCGGGCGGACGTCAATGGCAAATCAAGCGAGTGCTTTGAATGGGACTAATGCGGCCGCAGCTGTGCCGAGGCTCTGGCCGTGCCTGCGGGCCCCGGGCGCGCTCTGGCGGCGGCTCCCGGCGCTCCTCGGCTGGGGTGGCTGATCATCATCACCCTCGGGTGCTCAGCTTAGTGCGTTAGGGGAGCCCAGCCCTCTGGAATCACCTTGCCCCCAGCCCAGCGTGTCCCTGCCCTCCTGGGATAAGCTCTCAGAGGCAGAGGCACACTGGGGGCACAAGGGGCTGAGTACATGGCTGAAACCATCCTGGAGCATGCTGGGCACAAAGGGTTGAGTAAATGGCTGAAACCATCCTGGGGCACGCTGGGCACAAAGGGCTGAGTGCATGGCTGAAACCACCACCATCCTGGAGCAAATCAGGTGTCTCATGCAGAAGGTAAAGGGTGGGATTGGCACTGAGGCAGGAGCCCCCAGAGCAGGAGCTGACCCCGTTAGTCCATTCAATGCACCCTGTGTTGGGCAATGTAGAGGGAGTGATGGGGGCACAACACAGCCCAAGCTGACTGGGACCCTTTGTGGCATTTGCTCCTTCCAGTGCCAGGATTTGATGTCCCAGACGTCCTCTCCCCTGAGCCAGAACGACTCCTGCACGGGCAGATCTGCTGATCTCCTGCTGCCCTCCGGGGACACTGCCAAGAGGCAGCACGATCGTGGCACTGAGCTTGCTCCCTACCCCAGAGCTGAGCGCTACAAAGCACAGGTTAGTGGGTGCTTTTGTGTGTCCTGGGGGCCCTCTGCACAGGCTCCCCCATCTCTGGAGCCAGGGAGAAGGGAGGGTGAGGCAAGGAGGGAGCTGGTCAGGCTCAGCTTCCCTCAGACATTCGAGTCAGCAGCTTCTTTATACCTCAGTTTCACCTCAAAAATGGATGGCTCACACTTCCACCAGCACTGGCACCTTAACCCCACGTGCTGCCTCCACCCAGCTCCTGGGGGGATTTGGCCATTGCCAACCTCAATTCCCTCAGCTCAAAGAGCCCCCGTGAGAGCTGATCCAACCCATTTTGGCTTCACATCCACGCTTGTTGCCCTGCAGGAGGACCGGCGGGAGTCCAGGCTCACCCTGCGCCCCCCCAGCCTGGCAGCCCCCTATGCCCCTGTTCAAAACTGGCAGCACCAGCCCGAGAAGCTCATCTTCGAGTCCTGCGGGTACGAGGCCAACGTAAGTGGCTTTTGGTTTGTGGGGAGGTGAGGATGAGGAGCTCTGGGCTCTCAGGGCACTGTCATTGCCTTGGGAGTGGCAGGATTTAACATCTCTCCCTCCTTCACACAGTACTTGGGCTCCATGTTGATCAAAGACCTCCGAGGGACAGAGTCTACCCAGGACGCCTGTGCCAAGATGAGGGTAGGGAGACCCTGGGGCTGGGGGCTTCACTTGCAGCCTGTGGGGGATGATGTGGGCTGGGGAGGGGGGACTTCAGTGGTTCCCCAAACCCTGTCCACCGAACAGGCAGTGCCCCTGTTTCTGGTGAACTGCCCCTTCCCAGCATTGTTCCCAGTACCCAGAGTGCCTGGGAGAGTGGGTGTTTTCACTGGGGAAGTGGTGGCTGGGTTCTCTTCAGGTCCTTGTCTCTTCCCCTCTGCTTCCACCAGGAGCTAACTTTCCTCCTCCTGGTCCTAGATCCCCAAAGCTTCCTGTACAGGCCTGGGGGTTTCTCTGGGGTGGGGGTAAAGAGGGAGCATCCATTCACAGTTGGTCACTTGAATATTCTCATTTCTGAAGAAATCCACGGAGCACATGAAGAAGATCCCAACCATAATCCTGTCTATCACATACAAAGGGGTGAAGTTCATCGATGCCTCCAACAAGGTGAGCTGCAGATGCCTCAAAGTTGGTGTCTAGAGGGACACAGCCTGCAATCCCCCAGCCTGGGGGCTGCAGGTCATTTTTTGTACCTCCAAAAGCCACAGCTAGTCCTGGGGAGCTTCTGGGGCTGGGGGAGAATACCGAGGTGGTGATGATCACCTGAGTGCCAAAGGCTTGGCAGACTGGCAGCTTGTGGACCACGCTGCCATTTATTCCTGCCATGGGAAGGAGCTGGGACTGGTCTGGCTGGGAGACCCTCCCTTCCCTGTCCCCAGGACACCCTCCACAGCCACTGTTTGCAGGGTGTATTTGCCATCCCCACAAGGGTGACGGGTGCTTGTGGTTGACCCCGGCAGAATGTCATAGCTGAGCACGAGATCCGGAACATCTCCTGTGCTGCCCAGGACCCTGAGGATCTCTGCACTTTTGCCTACATCACCAAGGACCTGCAGACCAGCCATCACTACTGCCATGTCTTCAGCACTGTGGATGTGGTGAGTGCATTGTCATGTTACATCTCCTGGTCCTTCACAGCCCATTTGTTTCATCCCTCAGCTTTATTGGCTACTTACAGACTGCTCCTTTCCAGGGTTCCTTCACCCATTTTTACCATAGTCTTGGTTCCAAATGCCTGTCCTTTGGACCTCTGTGGACAAAGAGAATATTTGTCTGGTTTCATTACTGCCGTCTCCAGCGCTGAATAAAGCAGGGCAGGAGCTTTCCCTCCTGGGGAATGTGCCATGCACAAACCCCTAACATGCTCTCAATTATGTTCAGCATAATGGGCTGATTTAACAACTCAGAGAAGGTAGAAGTGTGATTTGCTTTTATACTTGGGCAGAATCAAAATTGCACAAGACTTTTGGGCTATTTTTCTTTATGCTGCTGAACTGCAGTACTGGTGGGGCTTTACAGGTGGGCAGGAGACCCTGGGGGAGACATCGTGGTCCCAGCTCCCCCACATCTGGAGCTCAGTGGCTTTGCCAGAGACACAGCAGGATGTGACCTGCTGATGGGAAGGTCTGTGATCCCATAGCAGCTTCTGAGCGCAAGGGGGACTGTGTACAGGGTGATCTGACAGCTTTGTGTTCTCTGTGTTCTCTCCAAGAACCTGACGTACGAGATCATCCTCACGTTGGGGCAGGCATTCGAGGTCGCCTACCAGCTCGCCCTGCAAGCCCAGAGAGCAAAACCTCTGGGTGCTGGAGCAGGAGAAATGATTGAAACAAAATCTTCCAAACCGGTGCCTAAACCACGAGCAGGCATGAGGAAATCCGCGGTACGTGGAGCGACCTGCTGGGCTGAGCTGGGGGTTCTGGTGGGCACCACACCCCTACACCTCCCCTGGGTGGTGGGGGGAGCCCAGACAGGGTCCAGGTGCCTGTCCTGCTGCTGGCACTGCAGGTCTGTACCTGTGTCACTTCTGCTGTGTGGGGCTGGGGCTTCTCCTGGTAGCAGAAGGGCAGGCAGAGGTGGAAATAGCCCAGGTGGGATGGGGCTTTAGTGCCCTGCTGGGTCCAGCAGAAGCTTCTGCAAACCCTGCAGAGCTGCAGTGAGATACGTAGTGAGCTGCAGTATGGGATTCCCCATAGCCAAAACCAGCCAAGACTGGAGCTGCTGAGGAGCAGGGACTGCTGCACAAGCCACTGCCTTCCTTTAATGTCTCCTTTTGTCTGTGTTCTGCTTGCTCCCCCCGCTCAGGTGCCGCTCCCTCCCGACACCCGCTGTTGTTACTGTCACACCTGTACAACTCACCGCCCCTCCTACCTGCCGCTGCAGTCTGTTAGTCCTGGAGCGAAGGTCTTTACCCTTCTTCCTGCCATCCTCCATCCCAAACCGACCCGGGCTGCCTCCCCACTTCCTCTATCTCCTGCTGTGCCCCTGTGTCCTGCCTCGTTGTTGTTCATCCCCATGTTCATTTTGGCCCACGCCAGGGGTTTGGATGAACCCCAGGGATCCGCTGCTCCCTCCCGCCCCTGCTGATGCAGTGTGGCAGCTCTCAGCTAACCCTGCTGCTCCTGCTGGGGTGCTAACTTCCCCGTGGCACCCTGATTTAGCAGGACAAGAGGAATGAGCCATGCTTGGTCAGGAGGGTGAATCACGTGGGAGCTCACCTGCCAGGAGCTGTCTCCCTCCGTCCCATTTCTGTAGCGCTCCGTTTTTCATGCTTGTTTGAGATGAGCAAAGCTGTCGCTGATGGTGACAGGGACTCACAGCCTAATGCAGGGAGTCATCTTGGGGTGCTGGGTTGAGACTGACGTGGCCAGACACGTTTTAGCTGTGAAGGACTCAAATGCCTCCCCCAGCAAGAGCTGCTTCCTTGCACACGTGCACATTTTTGGGACGGGCAATAGGCAGGCAGGCACTCTGTGCTTTGAGTCCCCGCTCGTTCTGTCCCAGAAGCACGGGTGTCCTAAGATGCCCTTTCTCTCCTTATTTTCTAGCTGGATCCTCCTGAAGTGGACCAAGACTCCCAGTCTCATGCCAGTGTCTCCTGGGTCGTGGACCCCAAGCAGGACTCCAAGCGGACCCTCAGCACTAAGTATGAGACCACTATCTTCTAAAGCAACCGCCCGCGTCCGCCCCGTCTAACCGTGCCTTTGCGATCTGATCTGTCTGCTCTTCTAAACTCCCTCTTCCTCCAGCTGCTCGCCCTGAGCCCGCCTAGGCACCACGTCCAAGGCAGCAGCACTTAGGAGACTGTAGACTAAACCGGCTTTTGTACCTGCTGAACACTGTGAATCTCCTTTCTCGGAAACAAGGGTAACGCTGTAGCTGCCCGCCAGGCGGGAGGAGCAGAGAGGGCAGGCTGGCAGTCGGAGATGTGGATCCAGGAAAGCCGCCCACCGTTTTCACGTCTTCCCCCCTCGCTCTGGCACTGTGAATCCCTGGGGCAATGTGATACTCCCCAGGCCTTTTTTTTTTTTTTTCTATCTCACCTTGTCTTTGGACTGATGGAGACCTCTTGTCTCTACGGTGCACACACTCCCTCCTCCTAGATCCTCCTCTTCCCGACTGAGCCACGGCTGTGTACTGTTCAGTGAACTCACCTCTCCTTCCTGCCAGTCGAACCGACACTAACCACTGTGATGCTCTCTGCAAATAACACACGGGCACTTCCATTTCCTCACGGCCACCCTTGCCCGCAGTGCAGAACTTGCTCTGGGTGGTGGGGGAGCGTTGGTTTGGGCCAGGTGTGATCGTTCCCACTGTGAGCTCTGTCCCCTCTGAACATGAGGGGGGGTTTGGTTGCATGCATTTCAGTCCTTTGTAGGTTGTTCTTTCTCTCATAGTCCTCGTGTTTACACTCACCAGACTTCTCGTGAGAGCTGGGTGTAGTTCTCACGTGGCAGCCTGTGGTTAAGCTTCCAAAGGCACATGTTGTTGTTAGCCCCGGGCTGGGGAGGGGAGGTGTCAGCTGGGCACCACAAGCAGCATCAATGGGGAGAGGTCAGGGAGCAGCCCTGGGTTATTTGCCCCTGGTGTTAGGACCCAGTAGTAGCTTGTCTGAGTTTTGCTGTGGCTTTGGAGCTGCTGCCTCAGATCTTCCATTTCCCCTCAACTGCAAAGAAATCTGATGTTTTAAAGTCCTTATTTTAGCTCTTTCTCAGGAATGAGTTTGATCTCCCAAGTCATTTGTGACTTAATGGCAAACTGACCTCAAACTGAGGGCTCAGCCAGTGGGAACCCAGTGAGAGGACTAAAAGTAAAAATGTTGTCTTAAAGCAAAAAAATCTAAGGAAAGCTGTCTAGCACATACATGTAATGTGCCATAGAGTCCCTGACACAGAGTCAGCACTGCCCAGGGCCTGCAGTGCCACCCTGCCAGCCCAGGCCTTGTGGACAGCAGAACATTGCTGTGCCTGAGGTCCTCCAGGAGGTTGGGTTTGGGTTCCATCAGCACTTTTCCAAGTTCTAAGAGTGCCCTGAAGGTTTCTGTGTCCCTTTAAGAGAAACTCACTCCCTGGTGTGGGTGGCAGAGCAGTTTCTATGTGTAGGTGTTCAGCTGCCACACATTCCCCCAGTGTCAGAGGCTCTGAGCTCTTCGCCTCCCCCTGCTCTCAGCTGGGAAGGGCAGGTCCCTCCGCACCCCCTAAATCCGGGTCAGGAGAGCATGTGCCTTTCTTAGGGTGACCAAACCCAGCAGGGATCACAGGCAGCCCTTCCCAAACCAAACCACTGCCGCTCTGTGTCCGTACCCTGACGGTTTTTGTGTCCCATCTCCAGGCCGTTCGCCCGGCCTTTCCCAGCACGTGTTTTTGTGTGACTCGGAAATTCATTCCATTATCTTCCTTTCTGTTTGCCTCTGCGAAGCTGAGCTCCGGGCAGCCGTCTCCTACCACGGGATGTAGTACTGGGGCAGAGACCTGGGACGCAGTGGCCTCCTGACATGAAGATCATCTCCCTCTGGCACGGGTGGCTGCCTCAGAGTGGGTGCGTGGCTGCTCGGTGAGGGCTGCCAGAGCACAGGGGGGAAGGGACCCAGGCTCCGCCGAGGAAAGCTGCTCATCTCCTTTCCTAGCAAAGGAAAACTCCAGACTCGGAGGCCAAGAGCGATGTCGCCTTTCCTAGTTTGAGACAAAAAACGTCTTTCGACCCGTTTGTTTTTTAACAAAGAGACACAGAGCAAATCCGGTTCACGGTTTCAATGTAGCGCTGCAGCCTTTCGGTGAGGAAAAAAAAAAAAAGAAAACCAACAGATTTTTATTTGCTGAGAATCCTGCAGTCGGGTGAGGAGCACGATAGAAAGTCTTAGCAGGGGCGTGGTGTGCACATTTCTGATGGTACTTACTCTGCTTCAGCTCTGGGTGAGCAGGAGAGAACGCCAAATCCTGGAGATCGCTTTCTCCTGTGTGAGAACCCGGCAGGGTAAGTCTGCATCCTGTTCTCCAAGCCACTCCGCGCTTTTGTAGCAAATGGAAGTAACTTGAGGAAGAGAATCTGCGAAGGATCTTTCACCCCAGATCAGCTGTGGCCAACACCCCTGATGGTACAAAGCTTCCTTACCCCCCGAACTGTCGTGTTGCAATACTTGACATTTCTATGGCAAGGACCCCATTTCTTCCCATTTCCGCACTGAATTCCTGGGGACGACCCCTGCTCCAGCCTCTGTGCACCTGTCTTGTTTTTAAATGCAGTTATGCCCTGAAGGGTTGCGGTTTTTTTAAGTATATTCAATTGTGATTTAGCACTTTTTTGATACTAGCTCATTATTTAATTAGCGCAACCATTTCAGAAGATGAACAAATAAGGAGTTAAATTTTGGGCATTACACTGAAACAGTCCATCCCCAAGGACAAACCACATCAGCCTGAGGGTGGCTTGGCCCTGTCTGAGCCCAGTGTCCCCAAAGACACCACCTCAAAGGTGTTGTGTGCTTGCTTTTATTCTGAATTCCAGAGCGTTTCACAGTGGTTTGGGCTGTGACTGACGTGTTTTCAGACTGTTCCCCTCTGGGGAGAATGTCAAAATGGTTGTGATTTGAATTCTTCAGATGCAGAATGCAGCGCAGTGCGTCTGTCGTGATCTCATCAGGCCCTGTCGGGGCTGTGGGACCTGCTGCTGCACGAGAACCCTGTGCCCAATAATTCCTGTTTAACTCCACTTGCTGCTGTATTGTCAGGATTTCCTTTAGTCTCTCTCACCAGTGAGGCTGGGAGGGAAGTGAACCATAATCCCAAGGGCACAGACCTGTAAAGGATTGGGAAGGGGGAGTGGAGATTTTGGGTTAAGTCAATGAATTTAGGAAACTTAACATTCCTTGTTATGCACATGTTGCAATTCATACTGGTGTAAGTGTAAATATTTGGTGTGTTGGCAACAAGTCTTTGGTGAGATTGCAAATTGAACCTCTGCTTGGGAGGAGGGACACCTTTCCTTTCTGACACGTGAGCTTTTTTGGAGGTTGGCTTGGAGGTAACGTGGTGATGAAGACTCCAATCTTCAGGCACTGGGCTCGGTGACCCTGGTGGTCCATTCCAGCCCCACGTGTAAACCTGTGGTTGTCTTTAGTGATCCATTCTTTAGCCAGGCACTCCCTTTCTCACCTTTCTCACAGAGCAGTTGTTTTGGCAGTTCAGTGTGGTAGGGTCTCAGTGCTGGAGACTGACCCTTGGCTGTGCCAGTCGTTGGCTCCTGGCCACCCTCACCCACCCACTGTGCAGTATTCGGGCTCTTCCTCCCTGCAGGGTTTTGTGCTATCTGGAGGAAACTGCCCCAGATTTCTGGTGCTGAACATGACATTGCATCCAACTGCATCTGCTGTATTACCTGCCCGGGAGGAGCTGGGGTTCTTCTGTTCCTCTCTTTAAAGACAGATTGTGTTTCACAGACTTTGGTTTGTGGGCTGAGCCCTCACTCACGGCTGGCAAACAGAGTTGCCAAGTTTTGTCTTTCTTTTTATAGGAGGGGATGATTTTTTTTTTTCAAATTGAAG
Organism: Molothrus aeneus; assembly: GCF_037042795.1. Classification (NCBI taxonomy): domain Eukaryota; kingdom Metazoa; phylum Chordata; class Aves; order Passeriformes; family Icteridae; genus Molothrus; species Molothrus aeneus. Next base: position 1,728,918 of record NC_089669.1, on the reverse strand, counting down.
ATGCTTTATCCTTTTTTAATTTTGTGTTTACAAAGAAAAAAAAAAAAAAACAGCACTAACCTTAGCTGTTCAACTGACTTTAAACTGCTTTGGGATTTTTCTTTTTAGAAGAAATTATGCAACTTTTTTGGGGTACACGCCTGTCCCCCCTCCCAGGGAGAAGATGCAGCACCTTCCAGGCTGTACCTTCAGTGAAGTCTGTACCTTCAGGAGGCTGCTGAGACACAGAGCAGATGCCAAAAAGCCCCGAACACGTCCCATTCTGTGTGCAGCTGAGGTGGAGCCAATGCTTTAATGCTCCTTCCACCCACCTCAGAAGTTTCCAGCAGCAGCAGCAGCAGCAGCATTTCCCTGGCTCTGCTCAGATCCTGTTTTGGAGCTGGCACAGCGCTCACAACGCTGCCGTGTTGGAAAGGTCTCCCTTTTAGATCTCTCATTGGAATTACCTTAAATTTGATTTCCCAAAAGAAAAGTACCTGTGCTGTTCTCGCTAAGTCAACCCAGCTCAGACATTTTTCTTACCCACAGAAGAATAACCTGGGATTCCCTGACAGGGCAGAGACAGTCGAGTTCAGTTTGCAATGTGGACATTTTTGCTAATTGTGATGTATGGCAGTGGGGCTGATTTGTAATACAAATGTTATTTAATCTGTCTGTATTTTGATACTTGAATTTCCTTTTATTTCCTGTATATACAATTGTTAATCTGTTCAAATTTGTCTGAATTTTAAACATCTTGTGGTACCAAACATAACCAATCTGTGCAACAACATAGACTGACCTCACTACAACAAGGCGAGATTGTAAATATTCCTGGGCTTCCAGCAGTCGTTTTGTTGTTTTCATAATTGTACAACTTAGAACAGACCGAATTAATAAACAACCTTAGACACACGTGTGTGCTCCTGTGTGTGGCCCCAGTGTTGTGCCCAAGTCCTGCTGGGGTCTGTGTCAAAGCAGGGCAGTTCTCATCCTGCAGGCACTGCCTGGGGGTTTGGGAGCTTTGCTTGAAGCTGCTTTTTCTGCAGTCAGTCATAATGACCCAAACATTGAATATTATTATTTTGGGTCTAATTTATGCGTAAAATCACATCCAAATGTTCTGTTAAAGACAGCACGAAGGTCTGCAGCCATTGTGGGTGTATCCTACACGTGATGGAGGATTAGAAAGGCACATTTTTACCCCTACTAAAGTACATCTGCAAGGATTGTGTCCCTGGGGGCTGTCATGTCCTGGGGATAGCCACTGAAATGTTTTTTTGCAGCACAGCAACGAGTGGTTCCTGTGACACCAGTACCCATTTGGGCAGCCATGGTTCAGAACATTTACCCAGCAAAGACCTGGGGCTTGCCAGGAACTAGGACATTTGAGTATGTAAAATTAGAGCAAGAAATCCAGACATTTAAATACAGGTTAAAGTTCAGATTTTCGTGTCAAGTAAAATCTGACTGATGTGAAATGCTAAATACACCAGGGATTGTTAAATTTATACCATATGTTCCATTTCTAATAACAAGGCAAGTCAGGTTTTCAGGCTGGCATGAAATACACTGAGCTGGTTTAATGGTTTGAAGCACCGTGAGGTTTTATCCCTCACAGCCACAGCCCTGGCTGGGACTGACACCTCAGCAGAGGTTACAGGCCCCAGGCAGAATCTGTGAGTTTTTAACTGTGAGTTAAAAAGCCTGGTTTGCTCTGCAGCTCAGTGAGCTCCACAGCCCCTTGCCTTCCCCACCAAATAGTGACAGGTTTTTGAGGAAAAAAGACTGCTACTTTTTCTAGTTGAGAGGTTTATTCGGATCCTGATGTGCCAAGGGTCATCTCCTGCTGGCCTTGGTGGAGTTGTTGGATGAATTTTTACAAGCTGAGGCAAGATCTGAGAAACTGGAGGAGAATGGATTCCACCCCTGCCTGGTACGTGGAGAATGTGATCAGAAATAATTCAGCTTGCAGCTGGGAGAAGTTCCTTCCTGAGAATTCCCAAACTCTTGCCTGTTGTTGATTGCACTTCCAAACCCTCACCAAACTTCCAGCAGCTTCTCCCAAATGGAACCAAGGCCCTTTGGGAAATCTTTTTGAGAATATTGTCCATGGAGGAAAATTAAAAGGCTGAGGAGGGAATGAATCCACTGCCCTGTAGGGATGAAAAGTATGAAAACAAAAAATAATTGGTCAATCAACAGAAATCTCCTGTGAGAGAAGCTTCCTCAGGCAGCCAGGAGCAGATCAGGGGCAGCCCTATCACAGGAGGTTGCTGTAGGAACCAGGAACCCTCTGGAGGGATGCAGATAAACCAGAATCCAGCACAGGAACCCAGGTGACACTGTGTGGCACCTGAGAGCACTTCAGGATCAGGTTTGCTTTCTGTTTGTCAAACATCCAATTTCTTTCATGCAGGAAAAAGCCACATCAGTGAATTGTGTGTGCAGGGGACAAAGTCTGGCCAGATCCTTCTGCAGAAGGTGCAGAGACGGTCGCTTAAAGAGCTCTGCAGCTGAGACACCAACGCCTGCGAGGAGAGCTCCTCCGCAGAGTCTGCTTTGTTCATGTCACAATCACAGCTTACACAGCCGGAGCCTCTCAATCCCTCCACATTAGTGACTCATGTTCACTATTAGTGACTCTGACACTCATCAGATTTAAGAACTTCTTAGTAAATCATGAAGCAATGAATAAATAAAACAGGCTCCAACTTTTTTTGCTTATTCTAGGAGCCATCTTTTCTTGGTGGTACTTCAGTCAGACCCAAACCCACTTCCGTCCCCATTCTCACACTTTTTTTGCTATGAGACAGAGAAAAGCCAAGCCTGAATATAGCGATACATATTTATATTTATATTTATATTTATATTTATATTTATATTTATATTTATATTTATATTTATATTTATATTTATATTTATATTTATATTTATATTCACACAGACCTGTGTGGGAGAAGCCCACCCCTGGCAGTCCAAAGTCGCTCTAAGGACAATTTCACACCCAATGGTCAGTGTGGAAATGTCACCAGTGACTGCCCATAGCTGGCTGCAGGAGAGAACCGGTGCAGGCTTGGCTGCAGAAAAACAGGATAAAAGTAAGGGAAGGAACGCGAACCACAGCCTCGAGAGGAAAAGGGGTTTAAAATCATTTACTGAGCAGCTTTTGAGTGAAAACGTGCAGGTTTGTGTACAGACAAATCACCCGCTGCGGCTGCGAGCGGACCCGCCGCCCTCCCGTCCCCGCGATCCCCGGCGCGGGGCTGACCCCTAGTGCCGGCCCGGAGCGGCGCCTCGCTGAACGAACACCGGGCACGGAGCGAACGAACACCGGGCACGGAGCGAACCAACACCGGGCACTGCCCCAGCCCCGGGGTCCCGCGCCCACCACCCCCAAAGCCGCCTTCGGGCCCGGCGGGCCGGGACTCCCCTGCTCCGCCAATGGGCCGCGCCAGGCGCCGTGTCGAGGTGGGGCGGCGGGGCGCTCCCATTACGGGCGGAGGGGGGGAGCGAGGGGGGCAACGGCCCCGGTGTGAGGCGCGTCCCGGCGCCGCGCTGAGGGGCGGCCGCGGCGGCGAGAGCCGGGAGCAGCCCGGGATCTGGCATCGCATCCCGGCCATCCCAGCCCTGCCATCGCATCCCGGCCCTGCCATCCCGGGGCTCGGCTGAGGGGGCGGCCCCGGAGCTGTCGGGGAGCGGCAGCGGGAGCTGCAGGGAGCGCTGCCAACCGTGCAGCCGCCGCAGCATCCTTCCTGCTCCCCCGTTCCCCCAGCATCCTTCCTGCTCCTTGGTTCCCCCAGCATCCTTCCTGCTCCCCCGTTCCCGCAGCATCCTTCCTGCTCCCTCGTTCCCGCAGCATCCTTCCTGCTCCCCCGTTCCCGCAGCATCCTTCCTGCTCCCTCATTCCCTCAGCATCCTTCCTGCTCCTTGGTTCCCGCAGCATCCTTCCTGCTCCCCCGTTCCCCCAGCATCCTTCCTGCTCCCCCGTTCCTCTAAGTTTGTCCCTTTTCCTTTCCGGTGGCTTGACTCCGGTCACCTGCTGTAACCTCTCCTGCACTTCTCTGGGATTGGGGTTAAACCTTCCGAAGGGCAAACCCACAAACGCTGGGATGAGGCTCCTTGTATGCCAATAAACAATTTGCCTTTTTTCTCCCTCCCAGCATTTTTTCCCCCCTCTTAATTTATTTCCTCAGCATCCATGACAGCTGCTGGCCTGAGGCACTGAGGGATTACAGAGCCCTCAGGGCCACAGGGCAGGGACAGGGAATTTCCCTCAGTGCTCCTGGTGCATTTTCGTGCAGTGCCAGACCCAGCTCCTGCCCTTTTCTGATCCTTAGCTTCGCGTGAGGAAGCTGAGGATGGGGAAACAGCATTTATAGAGAGTAGAACAGCACAGCTCCTGAGGGGACTGCACTTTGCTCTTGTCTCTGTTTCAGAGCAGGGCCCATTGCTTCCATCCCATAAATCCTGATCCCAGAGGAGGCAATTGTATTTAAATATATATGCATTTCCCCTGCATTAATTTCCTTTCCCATGTGACTGGTGACATGAAGGATTGTAATAGAAGAATGTATTTTTAATGCATTTCCTGCAGTTTTCTGCAAGGCAATCTAATTCCTGAGTGGGTTTAACTTGCCACAAAGGCAGAGGACCTCAGGAGCACTGGTAATTGGTCTGGGTGGGTTCTTTTAATCTACTGTTTTAATGTGCTCCATCTATCTCTCTGATTAGATTAATCTCATTTATTTTAGCCAAGCCATCTAGCTGAAATCCCAACAGAGGAAATTGGGATTTTGAGTCTTTTAGGGTGAGCACTTGGAGTGTTAGGCAGCAAACTCCATAGGGAGATTTCCAATTTGCCCTTTTATCATGCCAGAAATTTGTAACCCTGGTGACCACATTGGAAAAGGACCATTTGGGCTGCGAATCTGCCTCATAAGTGAGGGGCTGTGGAGAGCCCACACAGGTCTCCTCTGCCCTGCTTGAGGCAAATTCCCCAAGAAATTAAACCCAGCCTGGTGCAGAGGGCTCAGCTTTCCAAGAAGGCTCCCATTTTCCTGGCAGGAGCAGAGAGAGCTCCATGACTGGACCTTCCTCACCTGTGGAACGGCCGCACTTTTGCAGCCCCACCGTCATGACCGTGCTGGGCGCGGCGAGGGGGAGAGCCTGCCAGTGCAAACAGAAATACCTTCCCCGTGGAAGGGGAAATGGATTTTTTGTTTAAAAGATGGCAATGTTTTTCCAAGCCTGATGAATATGAAAGTCCCCATTTAAAGGAGTCGAAGCGGCGGAGAAGCTGGTCACTGTTTGCACGCCCACGCGCCGACAGAGGAGGTGAAAGCAAACTTCCTGGTGTATCCCGATCCAAATCACCTGGGAGTGAGGCACAGTGCCCCGAGCTGTGAGCTGAGCAGCCGCAGAAGGCTCTCTGTGAAACCCCAAACCCCATCCCAACAGGAGAGGCAGAGCCCTGGCGGTGTCACAGCCCTCGCTTCCAAAACGGGAGGCAACTGGGAGCCTTGCAGCTGCATCTGTGGCTGTTGGAAATTGGCCTTACAGGGGGAAGGCAATGAGGGTGGAGGGCAGAAAGTGTTAGCAGGTGTTTTGGGAGGGTGTGGAGGGGAGAGCAGGGGAAGACTGGAGTTTTCCTCTGCCCAGTCCACCAGGAAAGCTATTTTTGCAGGAGCTCCTGGGCGCCAGACAAGGTTTGGATTGTTCCCGTGCTGGATGCTGGTGCAAATACGTGGGCAGACGCTGGATCCTGAGGAGCTCCCAGTGTCCCAGCAAGCGTGTGAAGGGTATTTTACACCTTGTCCAGGTGAGAGGATGTCTTGGCGCCGGGTTTGCCGCAGTCCCTGATTTTGGCTGGGAGTGCTCTGGAGAAGTGAGTGCCTGCTGCAGTGCTGCTCTGGCAGGGGCATGCAAGGTGTGTTTGTGCCCAGAACACACCAATGCTCCACCAGCAGCTGTGGTATCTGTCAATTCCCTACTCCTCAGGTGGTGCGTGACCTTTCCTGTGAGACATCCCATCTGCATGAGCTGCCTTTGCCACCTCAGTCACAGTGGACGTGTCTAAGCTACAGGGAGCAGCCACTTGGAAAAACCAGCCCTTGTCCTGTCCAGCCTCCTGTGGGCAGTGCCCAGTCTCGGGGTGTTCCAGACCCATCTGTCATCTGTGTGCTTAGAGGATGGGTTGGTGCTGGGTAAACTGAGGCTTGGAGGGGTTTGGCTCATGGTCACCTGGGCAGCCTGGCCACAGCCCAAGCATCGTGACTGGGAGTTGTGCATGGAGCTGGGGAGAGGCTTCTCATGCCACCTCACCCCATTGGACACCCCCACACCCAAAATTGGGTTTGGGCTCCTCGTGCAAAGCACTGGGGTGCTGCTGGTGCCCCTGGCTCTGGATAATCTTCGTATTTGCTGACTTGACTAAATTGTGGCTTGGTGGAGAGCTCGGCTCTGGGGAAGCTGAAGGTACAGGGAGGCCCAAACCACACACAGCGCTCGGGGAGGAATTGTGATCCAAAAAAAAAAAAAAAAAAGTTCAAAGGTGTTTTTGGCTTAATGCGGTTTATCTAGATTGCTTTATGTTCGTTAATCTGCATTAACACAAATTCTCTTGGAATGGCTGGCTGGGGAAGGGTTTGCTCAGCTATTCTGACAAAGAGAGACTTTTCCAAAAGTAAAAAGTTTGAGCTGGGAAAATAAAAGCCAGGTCCTGTCTGGCATGAGTACATGGAAGCCTTGTGAGCAGAACAAGGCTGTTTCATCCCTGCTGCCCACATCCAAGTGTCTCTGGCTCCCGCAGGCACTAATGACTGATCAACTTCCCCCACTGCCATGGAGGATTAATCCCCCTGTTCTTCCTGGGGTGATGGGAACCCCTTTTCCAGCTGGCGTGCCAGAGGGGATGGCACAATTAGTGAACTGCAAGGTAAATTGGAGGTCAAGCCCAGATTTGAAGGTGGTGGTGGTGGGTGTGAGCGTGACCCAGGGAGCCATGTGATGTGGGCAACGTCCTGGAGAGGCAGGTGATCTCCCTGTCCTCTCGTTTCCCCAGGGCTGGGATTAGGAGAGATTTTACAGCTGAGTGACCAGCCTCATGGTGAGGTTTGGCTCACAATGGCTCAGCCCCCAGCCCCTTATCAAGGAAACGTCTAGGTCTGGTATGGCCAAGCTGGGCATCAGCAGGGCAGTTTGTGCCTGTGGGGGACCTGTCCCTGGGAGGCACCACCCCTTTGCATCCACAGGCACTTCCCACCTTGAGAACAGGCAGAGAAACAGCCAGAGAAACCTGGAACTTGTGGAGATGGATGGCAAAGCCCAGTGCTTTGGAGAGGGTTATCTAATGTTTGAACCTTCACCTGCCATCTGGGTGCACTTCTTGCTGTTCAGAACTCTTCTCATGCACTCTTGGGCAGGTCCTTACACCAGATGCCACCTCTTTGCACCAGCTGCCTGTGATCAGGATTGCTTGAGTGCCACAGGGCTGGAAACCTCTCAGGGACCAATGGATCAGCTCCACGAAGGGCCCAGCTCCAGCTGCCAGCAGCCAGGAGCAGCAGCAGGCAGGCAAAGCATTCCTGCAGAGCTGGGATGGGAGTTGTAAGCAGGACCTGGGGCCTGCCCCAAACCCAGGGGACTCCCTCCTCCCCCTGCCCGTGCAAACACCAGATTAACAATTTATTTGACATGTTGCGGCTGGTTAGTTCTTCACCCGCTCCCCTGATCAGAGGGAATAAGTGTTGCAGTGTGCAATAATGTTCATTTCAGGTGAGGGTAAATATAGAAAGGAAAACCTGCTGAGAGCAAGCCATTTATTCCTGCCTTTGGAAGCCTCTGCTCATAAACAGTCAGTCATGCCCATTTGGAAAATCCCAGTGTGGTTTTCTTGGCCATCCTAGAAGAACATTTACTTTCCTGTAGGTTAAGAAGTCCGTTTTAAATAAAAAAAAATAATGTCATCTCACTTCCAGCTGCCCTCGGGCGTTTAGGGCTTGTTGACACACTAAGGCTGCTCTGTTCTCATGCAAAAGTGGTCTGATGCAGGAATTAGGAAGGAGATCCTGCAGGGCTTCCCCAGCTGGTTGGGCTGTCAGCCCCTTGTTCTTTGGGCTCTCCTTGTTCCCTTTGGGATTTTATCAGATGTTTTAGCCATGTGTAGGGTTAAAACCCCCCAGCTTTTGGGAGTGTGGATTCAGGGAGGTGCTGGGGGTGCCCTGAGAGCCCCATGCATGGGGAGGCTCGGGCAGAGGGATGAGCTCATGCTGGACCAGAAAACCTCTGAGGGTTTTTGGGAGAGCGTGCCAAAGGCAACAAGACAGCGAGGGCTGCAGGAGCATCCCTGAAACAAGCCAGCAGCCATGGTCAGCCCATGGTGACCTGCTGCAGCACAGGAAGGACACCCCAAAGCAGTGCAGCAGGAGGAGGCTGAGGAAGGTGGGGAACCCCTGGCACAGCCCAGCTCTGCCTCTCTCCTCCATCCCAAAGTGGCACCGGTGAGCCGAGCGGGAGAGCAAAGGGGCCGGTTTGAGTTGGACGCCTGCCCCCGTCGGCTCCGCAGCTGGCACCAGCCAGCTCCCTCCTCTGGAGTGTTCTGCACTCAATAAGGGTCTCTCCATGTTTTCTGACAGGCTCTGGATTTGGCTCGGCTTTGCCTTGGTTTCCAAAGGCAAGAGGCAGTTAAGTCTCTTGGAAGAATGAATTAATTAGCAAATGCCTTTGGTCAGGTCAGTGCCCTGAGCAGTGTGCCCGTGCCTCCGCACCAGGTATAGGCTCAGAGAGGCTGCTCTCACCCTCCCATATTTCCAGAGCTCTACATGCATCATCTAACAAAAAAGAAAGGGGAAAAAGCCTCCCCCAGAACGCAGTATTGACTTTAATGGTGGCATTTGTGTAAGCAACAAAATATTGACGCAGTTGGCTGGGGTCTGGCCGGGGCTTCTGGAAATAAACTGCTGCCTTGTTAAATTGTAGATGGAAATGCAAGTGGGAAAATGACTGACATCTTACACAAGGCGGGCAAATAAAACTGCTGCTTTACTATGGCGTGAAAAAACTCAGGAATTAATAGGTCTCCTTCTGCTCCAGGGTGTTGGATTTATCCCCAAGTAAGATCCATAAACTATTTTAAGGAGAGAAGTGCTACTTTTAAACATGTGTGTCTGGGTCCTGGAGTTCCCGTGGTGTCACAGTTAACCCCTGCCTTGTCACGGCTGTGGGCAGCAGAGCAGCCCCCCCAGCCCACCACAGCCCTGTTCTTTGAGTCGCCATTCTTGCCAATGCACAGACACATCAGCAGCACCTGATAAATGATGAGGTTGCTTTCAAAGGATGTTTTCCTACGATGTGTTCCCACAGCTTTTGTCAGAAACGTGTTCAGGCCTCGACCTGGACTCTGAGCTTGATTTTACTAGTGTGGGACATAAAATGTATTTTAAAAACCCCACCTGCTCCAAAGCTGTGTCTGACTCAAAGCAGATGCACTGAGCATTGCTGAGTCCATCTGGGGTGTGACCCAGCACACCCCCAAAGACTCCTTTTGACTTCAGTAGCTGAAGACCTTTTATCATCTTCTATGGGAAATGTGATTAACAGAGCTATAGAGAGTGATACATCACTTTCCTTTCTACCCAAAGCCCCTTCCTTCTCCACCCACATCCTGAAGATCTCCCAGCTGACGTACATGTGCTCGTGGAAAAGTAGGATGAGATAAAAGCTGTGTTCCAGCGGCACAGGGTCCGACTCACCGGCAGTGTAATTATACACGCTCCAGTCCGATCTCCCAGTAATTATTCTGGAATAAAAGCCTGCCTATTTCTGTAAGACCTTATGTCACTTGGAAGGCTGTTATAAATTCAGCTGGAAAAAGGGACCCTTATTCTGGGATAAGTGTGGTTAGTGGTTAACTGGGAACGGGGCTATTCCTGGCGTTGCCATCGACCTTCCTGGTGACGCTGGGCTAAGTCACTTCACCTCAGCGTGTGTCACCTTCTCCTGCTGCAAACTGGGAATTACAAACAAGGGCTTTCGCAGGCAGCGTTTTGGGAAGCCCCATGACTCTGGAAAAAAGGTGTCACAGGGTGCCAGGCAGTCATTTAGTGGGACCTGGTGCTTTTTTACCCACCTTGGAGGCATCTGGATCAAACTGTAGGCTGGGGAAATGAGGACGAGTGCTGGGGACCGGCTGAGCCGCGTGAGCCTGGGCTGTTGGCGTGTTACTGGGAATACTGTGTTTTCCTCTCGGTTTTTAAAAATAGTCTATTCTGTTCCAAGTTGTAGACCACAGCCCTCGCTGGGGCATTGAAATGTCTGGGCTGCTGTTTTCTCGAGCCAGCACCTTCCAGTGCTCAGGGTGGGGATGCAGTGCCAGCATCCATCCCCCCAACTGCTGGATCCAGCAGAGATGAGGGGGTCCTGCTCTGGACTGGCAGCATTCTGGTTCTCATGGACAGGAGGGAAAGGGAAATCTGGTTCACTCTTCTGCCTGCAGCATCCCTGCTGGTTCAATAGCTGCTTCTGCAGGCCCTAAGGGCCTCGGGGACTTTTGCTTCTCAGCAGCTTTTTGTGCAGCCTCAGAAACTGCTTTTGGCTCAGCATCACACAAGCACACACAGCTGAAGATGCAGCTCGTTCCTAGCACATGGCATTAAATCCATGCTAGAGGTGGGGAGAATCCTTTTGGAGGCTCTTATCACTTGCACAGACAGTGCAGGCTGGCTCACAGCCAGAACCCCTCTGCTTGCCAAAGCGGGTGCTGCCCACGGAGCAGCAGGACCAAGGTGCTGATGCCAAGAGGTGCAGGCAGAGCTGCCCTGGCGCGTTCCCACGGCCTCCGTCCCTGCGTGGGGCTCACTGCCGCTGGAATTGGGCTGGAGCCAAGGAGGCAGAGGGGAAAGAGCCTTTTACAGTCCATTAGTGCTCCCCAGAGCCGTTCAGCCCCTCTCGTCGTAAAAGTGGTGGAAGCCACAGAACCATTACGGCTGGTCTGCAGAAGATGCTGGTCTGCAGAAGATGCCAGCCCACCTCCCGGCTCCATGTCCCTTCCCAGGGGCTTTGCCAAAGCCGCTGGCCCTCAGGGCAGCTGGGCTGCTGGAATTCCCTCTGGGAACAAGCTGGCAAAGGGCTGGTTCCCTGTCCATCCCGAGCTCCCCCCAGGCAAAATGTACATGGGAGGGTTCCAAGTGCAAATGTGTGTGTGCTAATGGGAACTGAATTGCCTCTTGCCCCGCAGCCTTGCAGCTTGAGGAAAACAAGGCAGGGGCTAGGAATGACCTCATATCGCCTCCCAGGGAATGTTTTGCCAGATGAAGGGGGGAGAGGCAGCATCAAGACAGCACAATGTATGTATCTCTCCCCCTGTGTAAACATCTCTGTAGCTGCAGAAACCTCTTAAAACCCCGAATGAGAGGAGAACAGCTGCTTTGATCTGTGGATGTGGTTGTTGTTTTCTGAGTGCAGATCCGTTCTTTTTTTAATTTTGCTTCAAATTAAAAAAATGCCTGTTGTGATCTTTTGCTTTTATTTCTTGGCGAGGGACCGGAGAGTGGTGCAGTAAATTTTCATGACTCCCCATGTAACCGTTTCAGCATGGCTGACAATTCCTCGCCGGCTCTTCAGCGCCGCAGCACAATGGGCCGAATCTTCTGGCCCTACATGAAGCCAAAGCAAATGGATTTTGCCCAGAAGTGCACAACGGGGAGTGGAGGCAGCGGGGAGGAGAGTCCTGCCACCTCCTTCCCCACCACACACACACACACACAGACAGGGCTCGGGCTGGCAGGGCTGTCCCAATGCCTGTGAAGGGTTTTGGAGTCAGCTCCCGGGCACGGATCCATGCCAGCCCTGTGGGCCAAAGCGCTGGGCTGTCCTGCAGGTGATGTCAGCGTGACTCGTGGCACTCCCTCCAGACCGCCTGTGTGATGTCAGGAATCCCCATCTGCCCGACTTTCCCCCTGGGGGACAGCCCTGTGCTTGGAGGGGCACCAAGGCATGCGCAGCCCTGGCACCACCACTGGCCCTTTGGCCGCTCGACTGGGCAGCGTCAATTGCTGGACCCAGCACTGCTTTGGGAAGATTACACAGCTTTTTTGGGAATTCCTGGACATCAGCAGTTCACTCCAACCCCACTGCTTTGCTGTGGTGCTTCATAACCCCGTTGGAGGAGCGAGACATGAGGGTCAGCCCCTCGGCTCCTGTGGCATGGTCCCCCTCCCAGCAAGGCACTGGTTTAACTGGGAGTGCTTGGCCAGAGACCTGTCCCCACTGAGGCAGTCTGGGCACGAGTGAGGAGTTTGTTCATTTCCCCCGTGCTGTCACATGGCTGCTCGGTGTTTTGGCGTTTTAATTACACACGGCCCTGTGTATTTAAGGCTGGTTTATGGGTGTTTATACTAATGCGTAAACCTGCAATTTAGAAGCTCAGTTATAAATCAACATTGCTGAAGGTCTTGTCCCTCGTGCCGTGAGATCGGTCTCCAGATTTAGAAGATAGGTTAGAGAGAAAAAAAAGGAGGACTGTTCAGTTTTCCTCTGGTTATGATGATAAAGGATCACAGGACGGGGTGCGAGGTGTGGAGGCCGGGCACAGAGATCTGCCAGCGTAACCCAGAGCAGAGTTTCCATTTTAACTCTGCTCTTAGGAGTCTCTGCCATAAGAGACTTGTGTTTCTGCAGCAAATTCCAGCCCAGAAAGAAAAGCAGTGGCACAGCTGCTGATGTGATACTCACAGGAGGGTGGTGGCAGCCCCACCGGTGATGGCTTCAGATCAGGATGTGGCTGCAATGACCAGAGCCCCGTCCCACTCGACACCTCAGGGGAGGAGCTCTTGTACCCAGGAGCTCCTGGCACAGACTGGAGCTGGCTTCCTCCAGCAGCAGTGCCCAGTGGGATGGCACATGCCCACTGGTGGGGCACGGGCTCTCCCAACACAGCCTAAGGACAACACCTCCACATTCATATTTTTATGTACAATATATTTTTACAGCTTTGAGAATCATCCGTGCACCTCTGCCCCTTACCAGCTGCCGTGGAGCCCGGCTGTGCCAGGGATGGGTTTGGGTTACTGGTGTGCTCCTACAAACCCCCTCCCCAAAGGGAAGGTCCCTGTGCCATGAGGGCAGCCCAGGGAGGGGGTGTCTGTGTAGGGAAAGACCCAGGGACTCCTCAGCATTCTCCTGTCCAGCTGCAGTCCCTCCTCTCTGCCGTGGGTGCTTTGGCTTAGCTGGACATTTCCCACTGCCTTCAGCCCCCTTTGTCATATCTTTAGGGGTCATTAGGACAAAAGGGGGTTGGGGAGGGTGTGGGGGCAGCACAGTGGGCTGGGAGGGAGCCCATGGGCACAGTGACCTCTGGGGCTGTTGGACCCCCTGTCCCTGGACAGGTGGAATCACTGCACACCTTCCTCCCCATCCCACTCCTGGCTCCAGCCTTAATCTCCCACTGCAGTTTCCTGGCTGGCAATGCCTCTCCTGGCTCAGGGAGCAGGAACACCCCGGAAGAGAGATGGTGCCAGCAGCTCCCAGCACCAGGACGGTCACGGGGTGGGGCAGGGGTCCCCCTTCTCCCTGGTGTGCCCCCAGCTCCAGGGGCCCGGGCTGTGGGAAGGTCCCGCAAACAAACAAAAAAACCCTGAATATTTCAGAAAGGTCTTTTTCTTCCCCCTCCACCGTTATTTCCAGTCCTCCTCCCACCTCCCAGGGCAGCCAGCAGAGCTGCTCTCGGGCCCTGTTTCCCCCTGCCCAGCACCCCGAGACTCTCCAAGAGCCACCAAGCCCAGCCGGGTCGCGCCATCCGCAAACTCTCGGGTTTTTTAATTATATCTATTTTTTTTTTCCTTGTCCTTTTCTTTCCCACCCCTTGCCTTTTCCCATGCCAGACGCCTCCCCCTGGCCCCCCTCCCCTTGCCACCACCCCAAGCCCTCGGCTGGCCGAGGGGCTGCGAGGTGCGGGGTGGGTCTGGGGGTTGCGGGGGGCTTTGCATTGATGCATTGATCGCCCATGGTCTCCGCCTGACCTCCCTGCTCCCAGGGAAGCAGTCTCCATGGCTACTGGCCCTTCTCCTTCAGCGCAGACTGTAAATTCCTGCAGGCAAAGCCCAGCCTTGGGGGTGCGAGGGGGGGAGCCGTGAAGGAGTAACCAAAGCCAAATAGAAAGAAAGAAAGAAAGAAAGGCTGGGAGAGAGAAAAAGGGCGTTGCTTGGATGGGGCTCTCCTTTCCACTCCCCTTTCCCAGGTCCCCAGCACCAGGGCAAGGCGCCTGCTTCCCCCCTCCAGCACTGCTGCTCCTTCTCCTGCTGCTGCTGCTCTTGCAAAACTGGAATTGGCTGGGATTATTTAAGGAAAAAAAAAAAGGAGGAGAAGGGATCAGAGCAGCCGCCAGAGAGAGGGCGATAGAGTCCACTTTCCTCCAACTGCCCTGGGTCTCCCTCCCTCGCTCTCTCCTCTTCAGCAACACCAAGAGCCCCAAACTGAACCCAGAGCAGCTTTTTCCATCAGTTCAGTTCCCTTCCCTCCCTCTGTCTCACACACGGCAAGGAGAGAGCCCCTTCCTCCCTTTGATTTTCCTTCGCATGCTCAGCCCCTTGTTTCCTTTAAAGCACTAGAAATCCCCCTTCTTGCCCCCGCTCCTCCCTGCAGACTGGGATTGCAATGGGAGCTTTGCAGATTGCTGGATTTTCCATCCTTTTCTTTCTCCTCCACTCTGGAAACACGCTGGCAAATAAAGCCAGTCAAGGTAAGAGAAAATCTTCCCTGCTCGAAGGTTTGCTGTTTGATGTGTGGATTGGGCAGCCGGATCTCCTCGTTAGGGCTGGGGTTTAAGTGCAGGCTGGAGAAGGCAGCAGCAGTAACAACAAACAGTGGAGGGGATTTTAAATGTCGCTTGCAGATATTCTCGCCCACTGCCTTGGAACTGGGGTTGGGTTTGTGAACTCTTTAATGAGTTGCGTTTCTTAGACTTTAGTTCTTTGGGTTTGGACTCTTTATCTCAAGCCAGGGGGTGCAGGGGCAGAAAATTAGGGTGGGCAAACAAGTCTGCATCCATCACAGGCAAAATGTGGCTGTTTGGAGAGGCTTGGGGGGCTCTGCTGGTTCTGTGTCTGTGAGATGGGGCAGCAGTGTGGGCGAGGAGGCTGCTCCGGGCTGGGCTGGAGGGCAGGGATGGCAGAGCCGGGAGGCTGCATCTGTGCTGGGGGACTTCACATCGGGCACGGGGGGAATCTCAGATGTTGGGCAGCAGGAAAGTTCAGGTAGCTGAGCACAGCTAAGCCTGAAAATTAAGGGAGCTCTTTCCCTATCTCGTGGAAAGAGAGGTATGTCCCATCCTTATCAACTTCGGGCTTTTCTGTTCCACAACTCCCGTGCTGAGGCAGAGCCTCCCTCTCCCAGACGTACACACGGAGCTTTATGTATGGTCTATCTATACCTTCCCTTTTCTATAGCACCTCTATATTTAGCTCAGATTTTTTCTATAGACGCGCGCGGGAGTGCGCGCGCCCACACGAGCACACACAGCCCTATACATGGTCCTGTTGGCTGCTTGCTCAAAGGGGGTTTTCTCCTTCATTCACCACTATCTGGACAATCTGTCGGGTTTTTTGGTGTTTTTTTTTCTCTTTTTCTTTCCACGGCATGTAAGGTTTCTGTGGCTGTGGCAGCTGCAGCGTTTGTGCGGACGGTGAGATTAAACAGCGTGTGAATGAAATCCGGGAGCGCAGGCTATAATGAAAGATCTCTTGTAGGAGGATTCCAGCCACGCGCATGGTCGCCCCAGCCCTGTCACCGACAAAGTTAGAAGGAATTTCAAGGCTATTGTCTTATCTGGCTCAAAGTGTTTCTAAAACAATAGGCGACTTCTCCGGAGGGCAGCCTGGGCAAGCAGGAGAGATTTTTCCAGGGCAAAGGTTTGGTGAGAAGGCGTCCAGCTTCACATAAAGCTTTATGATTTAGGCACAGAAAGGAATGCTTAGGTTTTTATCCCCCCTCAAATTATCTTGAGTGTATGCATTGCTTTCATTTCTTATCATAATATTTATTTATTAAGGCCTTTTGGTTTCCAGTTCCATTTAAGCCTGAGCCAGAATTGCATTAAAATAGCAAAGTGAAATTCCATCGTGCAGAGACTTGACAGATCCCTTCAGGGAAGGAGAGGGGTGGAGTGGGGGTGGAGAGAGGTGAGCCCGGTGCTGTGCTGGGGTTCATCGCCCGCCGAGCGCCTGGGACAGCGCTGGCTCCTCCCGGGTGTCCAGGGGGCTGTGCTGGGGAATTGACCCCTGAGGCTGCAGCTGGGGGGTTCTGTGGGCTGGGCAGGGGGAGGTGTCTGCAGAGAGGCAAAGGTTGGTGTGTGTGTGTGGGGCTGCCAGGACTCTGGGCAGGGTGGGCCTGGTGCTGGTGGTCCTTTTTGGATGAGGCTGAGCTCATGGGCATCGTTAGGGCATCACTGATGGCAGGCACAACACGTGCCTTTCCTCAGAACCTGCTGTCTCCTGGGTTTTCTGACTGTCACTGAGCTCTTTGAACCCGCTCTGTGTGTCTGGGACGTGTGTTAGCAGGATATTTCTCAAAAGCATCAGGTGTGTGTGGCAGGTGACACCCCAAGGATGGAGCACACATCACCCCAAAACCTTTGCCCTTTTGAGGGACAGCCACCCTTGCCAGGTGACTGTCACAGGCTGGGAAGGGCTCCTCTCCCATCTGTCTTTTCTTGATGGGATAACATTGTGTCATGGGCTGGGCTTGCTGGCTCATTTCTTGTACTGAATTACCCCACAAAGTTTAGTCTGTGGGGAAGGAAGGATTTAGAGAGCTGGCTGCTGGGCCTGGAGGGTGTCTGCCAGTGGACCTGGCTGGCTCTGGAGTCAGCTTAGGGCTAGGGAAGCTTTCAAGAGGAGAACTGGCAATATAAATCTAAGTAACCATAGGGAGGCTCCTGACACACATTCACATCTGTGGTCCCAGGTCAAGCTGCCCACGTGTTGCTGTGCCCACCACTCCTCTGGGTTTTGGATTGATAATGTCACTGCCAGTCCCAGCCTCTCGTCTGTCAGTCCATCTCACAGCCTTCAGGACAGAAGAGTTTGTCCTGAGCTCCTGCTCTCAGTGGAGCAGTGCCCTTGCCTGCTGTCTGCCAGCATCAGTCCCTCCCTGCCTGCTGGCAGGACAGACGGACATGATCCCAGGGACTGGCGGCTCTGTGCCCTCCTCAGGCAGTGCCAGCCCCTCTGGCAGCACCCTCATCGCTGGGAGCACATCCCAGGATTTGCCACTTCTCCCTGCAGCTAATTGCACATCCCCTCAGCTGATGCTGCGCTGTGGGGCCAGGAGGGAGAGGCAGCCTCTCCCTGGGAGATCCCAGCACCCCATGTGCACTCCCACGAGCCCAGTTCAGGGCCCTGGCTGGGATGGCAGCCTCAGCCCGGCCCACTGGGCACTGGATGGTTGATGTTTGACTCCAGCCCTCCTGGCTGGTGCTGTGTGGCTGCCCAGGGCCACAGCCCCTGTCCCACGTGAGGGGCTGCTGTGCTGCCATGCACCTGCAAAGCCTACACCGCCAGGGATTATTTTTCTGTATTTTTTTGAAGGAGTCTAAAATTTTCCAATTGCAGCGTGGAGATGCTGTTTGGTTCCCCTCCCATTGCAGCCAAACCTCCTCCCCCTTGGCCTCTGCCTTCCTACCTCTCCAGCATTCACAGTGTGCGACTGTTGTGCCTGTCCCCTCCACCCCGCTGAAATATGAAATGTAAAACTGTAAACATTTCACATACACAGTTCAAAGGAGATCTTTGACTGAGGACGTCTAACATGCCTGTACTGAGATTAAAAAAGGGGAGGGGGTGGGTAGGAAGGAGGGAAGAAGAGTTTTTCTGTAACTGCCAACGGGAGTATAAATATTCAGACACCTTGAGTCTTCCAGTGCCGATGTATTGCTCTCTCCAAACTGCTCAGGAGTTTTGGGGGTTCTTGTCTTCTATTTTTATATAGATTTTTTTCCTTCGCAGACAGCAACACCAGAGTACTCAGTTTAGGAAAATAGTATGCATGATTGAACCTTAGCCTTCACTTTCAAAATTCTGTGTCCCCTGAGAGGCTTTAGGAGAAGCCTGGGATGGCAAATAAAGTTTGCTCTGTCTGGCAGCACTGGAGGATGCCTGGCTGTGTTTTGGAGAGGCTGTGGCCCCGCTGGAGATCTTGAGATTGTTGCTCCCGGAGTAAAAAACAAACACATTTCTTAAGGCAAGGCCGGGTCAGTCCAATAAGCCAAAGGAACAACAACAGCAATGACAATTCCATGGGGAGATGAGCAGGCTGCTGGTGTGGAGCATCAAACCCTCTGTGGGGTTTGATGGAACTGGGTTGAAGTGACCAGGGTTGGCACAAGGAGCTGGGATGGAGGTGGAGGGAGCATTTCCTACCCAGGGAATGGCAGTGGATCCATCAGGATGACCTGGGCTGCTGCAGAGGATGGACAGTCAGGACTCTGCCCTCATGGGAGTGGGAAGCATAAGTGAGGGGGATAAAAAAGCTCTTTTCGGGGTCATTAACAGCTTTGGAGGAAGCAAAACCCATGGTGAGGGTTATAGGGCAGGGTGTGGGCACTGGACAGCAGGGTCCCAGGCTGGGAATGGCCCCAGGTCCTGTCTCTGACTTGTGGTTCCTCCTCCTTCTGTACCATCATTGCACAGGGCCACGCGCTGGGGCTGCACCTCCTGTGTCCCACCTGCTTTTGGGAAAGCTGGGTGGATGTGCCGGGCACAGGGCTGGTTTGGGGGTCTCCCATGTTTGCATCTCCATGTTTGCATCTCCCATGTTTGCATGGTGAGATGCAAACATCCCCTCTGAGCCATCCTGAGCACAGGTACCTGCCCAGTGCCCACTGGCACCCCCATCCTGGCAGCAGGACAGCACCCAGCACCTGAGTCAGGATCTCTGAGTGCAGATGACACTTCCTTAGCCAATTTACAGGAAGCTGCCCTGCAGAGCATCCTCCTCCCCTCTCCTGGCCCAAATCCCCTCCCAGGGGCTGCCACTGCCCATGGCCATGCCCTGAGCCGGTTCTGCTGTGGTGCAGCACCAGTCACCCCTGCAAGCTCCCTGGACGAACAAATGATTAATAAACTGCACCACAGTGTCTGAGGTGGTTATTAATACCCTGGTAAAAGGAGCTACTGAAGTTATAAAGCTTTAATTTGGCATTAAGGCCGAGTGGAAACTCTGCATGTCTGCCAACAGCTACACACACATCCCCATACAGACAGGCTGTTAATATATATGCCTATATAAAAACAAAGAATAAAATTAATTTGTAGAAAAAGCTGAAGCACTTGCAGGAGAGGGGAAAAAGGATGGTAGGTTTGTTTGTTTAGGATTTTTCAGGCCAGTTTTTGCTGTCCTGTCTCACCCCCCTCCTCAAATTTATTAGGACTTTTGGCCTAGGGCTAAAACCATCTTTTATTATTATTTTTTTTTAAACAAAATAAGGAAGTGAGGAAAGAGCCTCAATCCAGGCTCTAAAGATATATGAGCTGTTGCTTTATCCCCCTGCTTGCTGTAGGGCACAGAGGGCCCTGCCACCGCCTCCCCCTGGGTCAGAGCCCTTCGGGGGTCCCGGGGAGGTGGCGGTCCCCCCGCTTTTGGCACGCTCGAAATGGCAGTGGCGTTGAAACCGTCTGCCTCCGCTGCCTTTGAAATGGAGAATAAAGCTGCAGCTGGAGCGGAACGGGGCCCAACAGCCAGCGCTGGAAAATCCCACCCACAACGGAATAAAAAACACGGCCCGAGGCGCGGGGCGAGCGCCGCAACCTCCTGCCCTTCCCGCAGCCCCCGGGCTGGCCGTGCCAGGGATGCTGCTGCCCTCTGATGAGCCCTGCTCGGCCCCAGAGAGATGGGGCTGCGGTCCCCAGCCAGGCTCAGCATCTTCATCCCAACCAAATTCCCGGCCGGGTGCAGAATTCCCCGTGCCGGGGGTTTGGGGCGTGATGTGCCCATCTGCACCGCCCGGGTTGGGCTCATTCAGGCAGTTTAGGGTGAAAAACAGTGGGGTTTGGTTGTTTGTGGAAGGAAGAATGGAGGGGGTGTACAGGAGGGGTACAGGTCTGGCAAACCCTCCAAAAACCCACCTGGATTTGGGACCTCGAATGGAGCAGCTCCTGTGGAGTAGGGGGACAAGCAGGGCACACCCCAGCGAGGAGCTACTGAGAGCAAACAGGGACAGGAGCATCAGTAAGGATATTTTATTTTAATTTTTTTTTTTTATTTTTTTAATCTTCACTCGTCTTGGAGATGAACCCTCTCATATGGTGGCAGCAGCTCAGAGCACCTGCACCAGTGAGGCCACAGGCAGCTTTTTGGATGGAGAAAATTCTCCCGCAGGAAAAACGGGCTGGCCTGAGAGAAAACCTTTCCTTTCATGGGAAAACGCTGCTTGCGTTGACAAAAATGCTAAAAACTGAGTTTTTCAGAGGGTTTTACTTTAATTCACTACATCATTTCTGACGGATACTGAGGAGCCAAAATTTCAGCATTCTAAAATTGGGATCTTTGCCAATCCTGGGACAGCTCCTGGACTGCCCAGGAGGGTATTTATTCACTCTTCCACTCTTCCCACAAACACACTTTTTTGGTTTTTTTCTTTTTTTTTTTTTTAGAATCCTGTAACCTTTCAGAATGACTCTAGCTTTGGAAAAATTACAGTGGAAAACTGATAGTGCTTTCTTTTGTACTTTTGCTACTGTGTAATCTTTCCAAAGTTAGACAAGTTTTGAAGTTACAGAATACGAAAAAAGATAGGAAAAAAAAGGATGCTCTACATGTGTGAGTGGGAGAGGGCCAGAGGTGCATTCGGTGCCTCATGCCTGTTGTTCGTGGTCTCTCGAGTTCGAGAGTGCAGAAGGAAAAATAAATAGGAAATAAAATTCCCCCAAAAGTGAGATTCCTGGCAAAAGGCTGGGAAAGTTTCAATGATGTGATTTATGCCTGGTGGATGCTTCATGTTCTGAGTGTTTTTAGGGGAAGGAGATGGGGGTTGATGGATGGTCCGTACTGTTTGGGTGCTGGTTCCCACCTGGGTGCCAGGGTGGGTGCCAGACCTGACAGCTCTCACCCTGGCACCACGACTTGAAGCATCACAAGGGGATTTATAACTTTGGGGGAACACCTGAAGGGGAGCTCCCAGCCACGCAGGGCCAGGACCAGGATCTGCAGATTCAGGAGACCTTTGGGTCAGCATCAGCTTTGCTGCTGCTGAGTTCCCATGCCCACATCCCCCTGCTCCAGTGCCGCAGCCTCCCAACACCCCTCTGGGAGCCCAGCGAGGGATTCAGAAGTCACTGAGATGCTGAACAGCCACACTCAGCTCCCCAAAGGGACGAGTGGCCCTCGGGTGCCCTGGCACAGGCAGGGTTTGGTGCTGGGTGCTGGCACCGTGGCACCATGACCAGGGCCATGGGTGCTGTAGGTGCCAGCCAGGAGCAGCGCCCTGGTCCCTGTGCAATCCCTGCATCGTCCCCACCGTGGTGGGTCAGCCTCCAGCTGCTGATTAATGGCCCAAGGGAGGCCGCGGTGGCCGCGGGCCATGGCTAATGTCAAATAACAAATATGAATGCGGGCTGTAAATATTTATACAATGCTCAGGCACGTGCCGCCTCCCCGATGCGGAGACAAAGCTCCGCTCGTCCCGGCCGCTCGGGTGAGTCACATCTCCCGGCACAGCCGCCGGGGTGGCCGGCACCGGGCTCGGGCTGCCCTGCCCGCCCTCCCGCCGCCGCCAGGGATGCTTGGGGTCTCTGGGGAGCTCCCGGAGAACGTCTGTTCTTGGGGCTGCTGATTAGAATTCCTTTAAAGGCAGCTGAGAGCTTTGAAGCCTCATGCTACTCCTGACGGGGGGACAGGGAAGCTTGGAGGGACTCCCAGGTTCCCTTTCCTCTGTGAGAAGCTTCCTAGAGGTGGAGGCAAATCCTTCCAGGAGCAGAGCTGATGCTCCCCACGTGGAGCTGGAGCCTGTCCATACCTGCGGGGCTGTGGGTGATGCTCAGCCCCACCTGCCCCTCAGCACCTGATCTGCAGGCACTGGTAGTCATGGAGGGGATGTGCCTGCTTCATTCAGGGCACCACATCTCCCTGATTGCCAGGGCAGTGAGAGCCAGCTGAACAGCCTTTTGCTCACAAACCTCCACTCCACGTGCTTGGGGCTTCTCCATTTCCCACACACCATTAAAACCTCCACTCCCACGGCCTCCTGTCACAGCAAACCCTTGGGCATTGTTGCTTGAGGCCATTGCCAGCACGTGGAGCCCTGGATGTGATGTCCTGGGCAGCACTGCATCCCAGAGAAGGGGGTTGAGGGGCAAAGGGGGATGGGGACAATGCAAATTTTGTCCGTGTCCCCATGGAAGCCCTGATGTTTTTCCCAGTTCTCCCTCCTGGCTCCCAGGTTTATTTAGTGTGGTCCCTGCTAATTTGTGCACATTCCTCGGCGCCTAAGAATAGAAAGTGATGACGATTATTTGGGTGCCTGGTTGGCTCAGGAAACAGCTAATTGGAGACAGAGACTTTTACCTCTGCCCTGGGCTGGCTCCAGCCTGGATTGGGAGTGCTGGAGCAGCATTTCCTATCATCAGACACATGAAAGGGCCAGGGAGTCTCAGGGTGACGTGTCCGAGAGGGGACACAGGTTGTGCTGTTTGGGAGTGGACCCAGTGATTCATCATGTCCAGAGCCCATCATCAGGGCTGGCTGGGGAGCCAGAGGCTGCTGGGATCCATCACCTGGGGTGGTGGCTCCCATGGGGACACGGGTGGAGGCCCTAGGCTCTCCCCTTTGCTCCCTCACCTGTCCTCTTGCAGATGTTGACGAGTGCGTGGAGGGCACCGACAACTGCCACATCGATGCCATCTGCCAGAACACCCCCAAGTCCTACAAGTGCATCTGCAAGTCCGGCTACACCGGGGATGGGAAGCACTGCAAAGGTAGGGACACACCACTGGCAGAGCCAGAGTCCTGCTGAGTGACAGCCCCAGCAGGTCAGAGGCCACCTGTGGCTCATCAACCCATGC
The DNA here is from genome assembly GCF_037042795.1 of Molothrus aeneus. NCBI lineage: Eukaryota > Metazoa > Chordata > Aves > Passeriformes > Icteridae > Molothrus > Molothrus aeneus. The sequence continues at coordinate 1,705,888 of NC_089669.1, read as the reverse complement.
AAAAAAGCCACTTGTTCACCCTGGCCCATTGTAAACCTTTTATTCCCCTTTTCTGCCCCAAACTCCTGGCCTGTTGACAGTGCATGGGGACAGAGAGGACTCTGAGTGCCCTTGCTGGTGATGGTGGCAGCCACTGTCCTGATATGGTTGGGGTTGCCCATGAAGGGTCACGTGGGGCTTGTTTTAAACAAAGCTGGGCTTATTTTCCTGCAGGATTTCTGACCCTGAGGCTGCAGAGCTGTGTTAGCAGCTAAAACACAAACTTAAAAATAAGACAGAAACAGAGATATAGATGGTGTAGAAATCAATTTAGATGTAGATATAGGTGTAAATCTGGATATTGATATAGGTATAGGCATATATCTATATATAGATACAACTGAGTGGGGAATGGAAAGAAAATGGGGTCCTTGGGGCAGCAGCAGCAGGAAAGCAGGATTGGGGCAGGGGAAAAATTCCCAGCTGGGAGCAAGTTCAGGGTCAGGATGGGCCGAGTACAAATAGCAGAGGGATTAAAGCGCTCCAGGCACTGCAGGGCTTTGCCATGGAGACGGGGCTGCTCTGGCAGCACCCTGGGAAATCCCAGGAGGTTCCCAGCCCTCTGCACCAGGCTAAAGCTGTGAGACACAGGGCTAGCTGGGGCTCCAGCACCCTGACTGGGGAGAACTGGGATGACTTTGTAGACTCTGGAGGGATGCTGCAGGTGATAATAGAGCTGAGCACCTGCTGGAATAGGCAGAGAGAGCAGAACAGCCCGGGGCACATTACCAGCTGGGTGGCAAAGATGCTGGAGATGGGGAGCAGCACCCATGGTGGGCAGCAGTCGGGGCAGCCCTGCAGCTCTCCCACCCTTCTCCCCTGCAGACGTTGACGAGTGTGAGCGGGAGGACAACGCTGGCTGCGTGCACGAGTGCGTCAACATCCCCGGCAACTACCGCTGCACCTGCTACGACGGCTTCCGCCTGGCACACGACGGCCACAACTGCCTGGGTGAGCGATGGTGGTGCCCTGCAGCTCCTCAGCTGCTCCAGCACCTCGGGACTGACCTGCTGGCTCTCCTTGTTGGGCACTTCCCAGCAGCCAGCACCCCCAGATGTGCTGTAGAGCCGTGGAACCGTGGTGGCACTCCCAGGGCACGCAGGCGTGTCCTGTGCTGGGGACAGGATTGCTCCCTGTTAGATCACAGTGATGCCAAGGGAGGATGCTCCATGCTGGGAGAAAAACTCACTCTGTGGGTCCATCTGGGAGGGTTGGGGAGAGGCAGAGAGTGCTGTAGAGCCGTGGAACCGTGGTGGCACTCCCAGGGCACGCAGGCGTGTCCTGTGCTGGGGACAGGATTGCTTCCCATTACATCGGGGTGATGGCAAGGGAGGATGCTCCATGCTGGGAGAAAAACTCACTCTGTGGGTCCATCTGGGAGAGTTGGGTTTGGAGTTGCTGGGGTGAGGCACAGGCTCCCCACAGCCTCATCCTGCTGCAGCAAGCGGCCGGGCCAGCAGCTCTGCGCTGCTGCCGAGGGCAGGACCAGCTCACCCGGGCCCTGCCGCTCGCTCCGCTCGTGCTCGAGGTCAGCCCTGCACCTGCCCAAATAGATGAGTTAATAGCAAATATGGTGGGGATGGGAACCAGCGAAGGGACTGGATAAATAATCCCCGGGCCAAGACAAACCCGGCATCTGCCTACGGAGCGGCCGCGCATCCTCCCCGCCACTTCCCACCGCCCCGAACTCCATCCGGCCGCGGCCGAGCCAAAGCTCCCGCCGGAGCCCCGGGGCCCATCGAGCTGCCCGCGCCCGTCGCCCGCTTCCTCCCGCGGCATCCGCGGCGGGAGCTCCGGGGCACGGAACCGCCCACCTCCCCTCTGCCTGCAGCTCATGCTATTTTCCAATTAGTGTCTGCAGAGGGGTCATTAATGAGCTCATCACTGGGAGGAGGAGGAGGGGGAAGGGATTATGGACACATACGCTTTGCATTAAGCACCATCACCGGGATCTTTGCAGCCTCCTCGGGGAGGGGGGAGATTTACACAGCTGGGAGGAGGCGCGGGCGGCTGGCTCTGCCTTCCTCTCCCGGGGGAGGATGAGCCCGAGAAGAAGAAAGGGAAGCTGGACGTCATGTGTTTACAGAGTTGGGTGGGAGGGGATGGAGATGGCTGGGGAGCAGCCGGCCAAGCGGGGATCTGGGGGGAGCATGCTGGCTCCCACCTTGAGCCCTTCCTTAGCTCATCCCAGCATCTCATCTCTGATCCCTGCGAGCTTTGCCCAACCTGCCTGCATCCCCTTTTAGTCAAAAGAAAGAGAAGCAGAGCAAAGCAGCGTGTTGTGGCCAGTGCCATGGGCAGGAGCTGAGCTGGAGAGGGGTCAGGGTCTGTGCCCACCAGAGTCCACTGGCCCCTCCATTGCCCATCCTGGGTGACCTTTTGAACCAAGACAGGAATTCAAGCCCCTGTCCTGACACAGGCCCTGCTGGCTTCTGCCCATCTCTGTTGCCTTTAATAAAACAGGTATTAGAGAAGCGGAGTCTCATTTCAGCCATCGGGTTTGAACGGCTGCCTCCTCATTTTTGAGCAGAGCTGGAAGGAGAAGTTGCAAGACATTAAGCCCTTGTTCTAAGCAGGGGGATTTGAGGAGGGTTATTGGCATCTGCAGGACATAGCTTGGCTGGGATGAGCATTGGAGGAAGAAGCCATGAGCTTCCTGCCATGACAGAGGATGTCCCTTTATGCCTGGCTGCAGCCCAGGTGTCAGCCCTCACTGCCCTGTGGCTGAGGGATGTTTTCAACACCTCCTTTCCAAGACAGCAACTTTGTGGGGTGCTCCTGGGCTCTGCTGCCTGGCCACTTCCAGCTAGAGCTGCAGCCCTGCTTTGGTAATTCTGAGCACACCCTCAGGGCTTGCCAGGGGCTGGGGCACAGTGCGAGGCACCCACACTGCTGGGGCATCCGTCTGTCCGTCTGTTTAGCCCAAAAAGCAGGGGGTTTGGGCGTGCTGTGCTGTTTGGGGAGGGGGCTGGTGCTGGCAGCCCCCGGCGTGTGCCGCAGCTCAGCCGCTCTCCGGGCGGTTCCGCTGGGCTCAGTTTTCCCCTCAGCCGTGGCTCTGCAACGCTCCAGTTCACAGGAGGTTTTCTTTGGCACGGGGCCCCTCGCTCCCAGCCTGACACCGTCACCCAGCCCCGCGGGCAGAGGGGGCGCGGGGTGGTCACAGCACAGATTTATCTTTGCCAAGCCTGGCATCCTGGTTGCTCTGGCACCTCAGGGCATTGGTGAGTTCAGCTTGCACCACTGTCCCCAGAAAGCCTCTAGAGAGAGCAATGGGCAGTTACCCTTCATTAAATGCAGGTTTTGCAGGGCTGGAGCAGCAGCAGCCTGGGGTGAGGGCATTGCTGCTGCCACGGGGCCACATCCCAGCCCCTTGCAGCCTTGGCTTGTTAAACCAAAACAGGTGTGAGGGCAGAGCAGGGGATGTGAGTCTCCTTACAAGTAATTATCCCTGCTCTGGGCTAAGGTTTCCCAGCTCCTCCTAATGAAGTGCAGGCATCCTCAGCTGGCAACAGGCTCTGAGGGGCTGGGAGCAGGGGCCGACTGCAGCCAGCATCCTGGATGAGCATTCTGGGTGCTTTGGGTTTTCTGGGACAAGGAAAAGCCCTTTCTCTGTGGTCTGGTGTTCCCTTCTGTAAAATGAGGCCATTAGTCAGTGAAGCTGTAAGACCCCTGCACCCACTCCTGCTGTGCCTTGCCTTCATCCCCCACCCTGTCCAGCTGGGGGGAAGCAGGAGCTGCCCAGCAGGTCTGTGCCACCCAGTGCCCATGCCCTGGGTGTGCCAAGGAGCTGAGCTCACCCCCTGCCACCTTCCCCCTGCAGACCTGGACGAGTGCTCGGAGGGCAACGGCGGCTGCCAGCAGACCTGTGTCAACATGATGGGCAGCTACGAGTGCTTCTGCAGGGAGGGCTTCTTCCTCAGTGACAACCAGCACACCTGCATCCAGCGCCCTGAAGGTCAGTGCTCAGCCCTTCCATGCCCTGGGCCACCCTCCATCCCTGCCTTTATCAGGCAGGTCTGTCCCCTGTCACCTCTGGCCACTCCTGCCTGGGTTTAGGTGCTGCTGCTGGGTTCTTGGTGTGGCAGGTTTGAAAGTGAATCTATGGCAGGCATGTTGGGACAGGTGACAAATGTCCTGCAGCAAAATCCCACAGCTCCCTTGTCCAGGCGCAGCAATTCTGAGCTGGGGACATTAATCCTATGCCCAGAGGAATTTACTGATATATTGAAGGACCTGGAAATCCTCACACCACCTTGAGATGCATCTTCCCCTGCCAGGTCTTGCACAGCACCCAGCCCTTCCTCTCAACATCAACTCTAAATTGTTGCCGTCTGGAGCAACCTCTTAGCCAAAATAGGAGGAAATGAGAGATTTTTGCGTCTCTGCTGATTTTTATCTCTGCTGCTTGGCAAAGCCAGCTGAGTGTTTTTGCTTTCCTCCTTCCCCCTTCCCAGCTGTGTTGGTCACTCCAGCTCCCCAGGAATCCCACCCTGCCCAGGACAGCTGAGCAGCTGCAGTGGCATCTCCTGTGTCCCCATCCATCCCAGGAGGGATGAGCTGGCTGCTCCTTCCTGCTGGTGCCACACTGGTGGTCCCTGCTGGGGACAGGGATGCAGGTGCTGGGTCCTGAGCTCAGTGGGGTTTAAAGCCACTGAGACATGTGGGAGCAGGGTCTCACCTGAGGTGAATCAAAGGTTGAAGGCTCCCAGGTGGTTTTGTCCACCTTCCCAAGCAGCTCTGTGCCAGGAGCTGGCCAGGGTTATCCTGTCCCCACAAGGTTTCCCCTCATCGACAAGGTTTCCCCTCATTGACAAGGTTTCCCTCACTGCCATCAACTCCCCATCGCATCCCATCCCACCTCAGATGTCCCTCTGCCACTGCTGCCCAGTGCCAGCAGCTTTTGGACATTTCTTTGCCTCCTTTTCTCTTTTAGAAGGCATGAACTGCATGAACAAGAACCACGGCTGTGCCCACATCTGCCGGGAGACCCCCAAAGGGGGCATCGCCTGCGAGTGCCGCCCCGGCTTCGAGCTCACCAAGAACCAGCGGGACTGCAAACGTAAGGAGCACCCCAGGGCCGGGGGTACACCCTCCCAGGGACCCCCCAACCCTGTCCCCATGGCACAGACACCTCCTGCCCTGCAGCAAAGCCCTGACCCCCTGGTAGCAGTTGGTTCATTAAGCCTGAAGCTCAGCATGCTCAGCTCTGTCTCTGCTGCCCTTACGGACAATGCTTCTGGCAGCCCCCTTTACTCTGGGATGTTGTGTCCTTACATGACCAGCCTGAAATGGCAGCTCAAGGGGGTCCCAGAGGCTCAGCATCCCCTATTCTTGTCCCAGTGTTTCATTTTCCAAAGGGGAGGTGAACAAGGAGAGTGCAATTGGCATGTGAGGAGCGCAGGAATCCTCTCCCTGGGGCTTGTGGTGCTCTCAGCCCGTCTGATCTCCTGCCAGCATCCCACTGGCAGTGCCAGGGTTATTAAATAGATATGTGTGTGTTTATGCAATTATTTTTATTTTGTTTCTCATTTGCTGTGTGCAGCAAATGCGTAAAATTGCTGTTGAAATGAAGGCGTAATCCTAAACTAAATGAACAGCACACCTTGCCCCCTGGGGAGGGCTGGCAGGGATTCCCAAAAGCTCCTGTGTCATTCCAAAGCTCAGGAAAGCTTCACCCCTCCCCTGCAGCACTGGATTCAGGGTCAGGGTCAACCAGACCACCAGTCCCCTTTGCTTGGACTCCACTGGTGGCATTTAGCAGATATGCAGAGGGAAGACATGAGAAACCACATAAGAGCCTGCAGGTACTAAGATCCCAGAGGGAAAGTGAAGGGCTTTAGGAATTATCTGTGAGGGCAGGAGGGAGGGAAGTCTCTGAGGGTATGGATGAGGTGTTTCCAAGCCAGCTTCATGTGCTACATGTGGATGGTAGGCAGGGAGGAGGAGCTGGGGCCGTGGTGACCCTGGTGCTTTGCTCCCACAGTGACCTGCAACTACGGCAACGGGGGCTGCCAGCACACCTGCGACGACACCGAGCAGGGGCCCAAGTGCGGCTGCCACGTCAAATTCCTGCTGCACTCGGACGGGGTGACGTGCATAGGTAGGTCAGGGCATCACCCACACAGGGGTTGGGCTGTGGCGTGGCTCCTCTTCCTCCCTGGGTGATTTGTCCTTGGCCTGGTGAAGGTTTTTCCCAAGCCTCGGGCGTTTTCCTTTTGCTGAGACTGAGGAAGCTCAGCACTGTGTGAGGGATGCTGCAGCACCTGGGATGTGCCTGCACAGCCACAGGGAGCAGAAGTGATCTTGGTGGTGCTTGAGGGGACACCTGGGGACAGGTTGCTGTGCTGGGGTGCGGGCAGGGGTCCCCTGCCTGCTTCTGTGCTGCTGAAGAGAGAGCTGTGAGGATTCCTCATACTGGGAATTGTTACTGTCGCTGTCACTGGCAGCTTTTGAGGAGGGATGTGGAGGGGGCAGGTTTGCCCACAGCAATCTGTTCCAACTTGGTATTGTGGGGCCTTGGCTCAGGAACAATTGTCTTGCAAAAAAAAAAAAAATACAAAACCAAAACCCCAACAACCTGACAACTCAACCACCCCCAGAATTGTCCTTTTCCTGTGTGTGTTTTCAAATTGTAAAACATCAAGCAGAGATAGAAGTTTTACTGGTTTCATATGCTTGTGCTGTTTAACAGCTGCTTTGATTTAAAAAATGTTATATTTGGGGAGTGATTAAGTCCACAATTGCTTGAGACATTTGAGTTCTTACTGCAAAATGAAAAAGAAAAAGGAACTGGAAGCAAGAGAGGTTTTGGCTCCCCGTGTCCCTGCTGTGCCCGAACAGAAAACCCTTCGTGCTTTCCACAGACGGCTCCGTCCTCAGGGCAGAGGATCCCCCCTGAGCCCCTGGCTCTCCCTGCCAGCTCGAGGGGTGTTTGGGGCTGAGCCCCCAGCAAAGCCCTCCTCCCCATCAGCTCCCTGCTGCTTTAATGTCACTGCTGTGCCCCAGGGTGGATCCCAATCCCTCCTGGCTGCTCACAGCCCCTGGTCCCCGCCGTCCTCGTGTTTATTCCCACAGCCACCGCGTCCTGTCCCACCTCTGAAGAGCCTCCCAGGGGCTGTTGCTGCGCCTGGGTGGGGAGCTCAGGACCCTGGGGGTGTCAGCTGGTGGGTTCCTCCTGGATGAGGGGCCCTGCGTGCGGCGTCTGCCTGGGGCAGGTTTGGGACCGAGGATGCCCCTGGACCTGCTGGGTGTGGGGGTGAGAGAGGAGCTCTCCAAAGCATCTCGTGATCTGGGCGATGCCTCAGAGCAGTCTGTTTGTTGTGGGGGTGGTCTCTGCACTCAGACCCTGGGTACCACAGGTGTGAGGGTGGGATTTGGGGGTTTCCAACATCACCCATCCTCTTGTCCTTGGCCAAAGTGTCCCTCTTTGTCCCCATGCCCTGCGTTGTACCTGCTGGGGAGGCATCTCCCACCAGAGCTAGCACATCCCTGTGAGCTCTCCCCTTGTCCACCTTTCCAGGGGAATTCAAACACTGCACTAGAGGATTCTAGGAGCAGCACCAGCCCAAAGCCCACCACCACACCATGCCTTTGGGCTCTGCAATCCCCTCTGCCCAGCTCTTGCACTCCCTGGGGGATTCCTGATCCCCAGCCCCACTGTGGGAACACCAAGGGCTTGTGCTCCAGCCTCTGGGAGGAGCAGCTGCCCTCTGGGATGCCCAGCCAGCAGATTTACAGCCGAGGTACCTGCTCGGATATTTATAACCAGCCCTTCTTGTTTTATGGCTCGGGCACAGCAAACAGCCCTCCCCCATCCACGCTGCCCCCTTCACCGCCCCTTCCCCATTTCCTCCAAAATATTTCATCATTTCAAGGGGAATAAAGTTTCCAGTGAGGGGAAATGCAAAGTCGTTCCCCGGGCCATGGGCTTTGAAATTGAACGCGGTGTGTTTGATGGGCTGCCGGGACAGGCCCCTGGTCCAGGTTCCCTTCAGATCACACCACGAGGCAGGAAGCACGATCAGCCCCTCTGAGTGACAGTTTCATTAGGCCACGGCCGGTGTTTTTCATTTTTCTGCTTTTTATTGCTGCTTTTAAAAATGCAGATAATGAGGAACATGCCTCTAAGCACAGGGGCCATCACTAATGGCTCCCAACATGTCTGCAGGCACGAGGGGGAGGGGGAGCCGGGAGGGGAAGCCAATGACCTTATATATTTACATTTATGCTCCAAAAGCAGCCTTTTAAAAAAAAAAAGAATGAAAAAAAAGCACATAAAACAGCCCTCCAGCAGCCAAGGGTGCAGTGCCCGCGGGGAGATGCAAAATCAGCTGTCACAGTGGATGCAGATTTTGGCTTTCCAGGAAGATTTACCAGCCAGGGCATCATTGCAGCTCCCTCCCACCCATATTTGGGGTGCAGCCGGGCTATTGCTGACCCCCTACTTGTGGTGGAGTGGGAAGGGGTGGACAGAGAAGAAATACAGTTAGATGGAGAAGGAAACTAAACCCAGCTCAGGTTTTATGGCGGATTTCCTGACCCACACTGGGGCAGTTTGCAGTGCTCCCAGCTTTGTGGGGCTGATGATGCTGGGAGCTCTGGGGTGCGCTGACCCCCGGGGGAGGCTGAGCAGCCCAAACACACCCAGGCTTTGGGCTCGCTGCTGGCTTGGCTGATAAACCCACAGGGTGCAAGCGGCACAGGCGGGGTGTGGCTGCCTTCCCAACGCCCGTGGCTGCGCTCGGGGATCACCACGGGCTGGTTCTGGTTCTGGTCACAGCCAGGAGCCGGCTCCCCACACTAACAGGCTGCACTAACGCTCCTCACAACGCGCTTCTCCCGCTCGCATGGGGCTCCAACCAGCCCAGCACGGCTGGAGGGGGTTTGGAGAGGCTGAGGGACGTGGAATGCTTGGGAGGTGGGAGAGAAAAAGCCCAAAGGAAAACAGGGACAGTTTCCACCAGGCTGGAAACGCAGCAGAGTTGAACCCATTGATGTGTGACACCAACCAAGTTCCCTGCTGGACACTGTTTCTAAATCACTTTTTTATAATGTTAAACAGGGGAGAGACACTTCCAGCAACACGTTATCCTTGAGACGTTTTCTAATGGTAAATATTTTTGTTCTCTCTATCTCTACGAAGGGGTCTAACCGTGGATGGTCTCTCCTCTGGAGACCATGGCGGGGCTGGGGGCTGAGCTGCTGCAATGACCGCATGTCTCACTAACCCTGCCCCGCTGCTGCTTCCAAACCTCACTCCAGGCCAGCCAGGGCTGGGCTGGGGGACAGGGCAGGGACCCCTCCCCTGCTGTGCTTGCATGAGACGGGGCTCTCACGCTGCTTTGGTGGATCCAGCCCACGCCAGGGTGACAATCTCTGCTTTGCTGCGGCTGTGGCAGGGTCACCCCCACACCCAGGAGGAGCTCACAGTGGGCTGCCTGGTGGGGAGGGGGATGCTTGTGCCCATCTCTGTGCTGTGCACTCCCAGTTACCCCTTCCTAGAGCCCACCCAGTTGAGGATGGTCCCCTCTGGGACCTCCAGGGTGTCCCAGGGTTTGGCCTTGCCATGCACAGTGGCTCTCAGCCCAGAGCTGCAGCAATGGCCCTTTCCAGGGCTGGGCACCTCCCCAGGGATTTCTTTGCATCCCCGTGGGGTCTCCAAGCCCTTCACAAAGGTAAGGTGATGCCTCTGCTCTGCCACCAAGGAAACTGAGGCAGAAGATGCAGCAATTTGCTTGTAGTGGGGAATCTTGGTCCTGGATGTTCTGGGTGCAGGCAAACTCCTGGCACATCCAGGAGCTGTGGGACCTCAGCTCACCAGCCCAGGGAGCACAGACTGCAGCTTCTGGGGGGGCTCTGAAGAGCCTTTCACACAGGGGTGGGAGAAGGGGGGACCCCAGATCTGCGTCATCACCACACTCCAGCCAGCCCAGCTGTAATCCCCCCAGTTACCATGGAATTATCCCCTCTGGCTCGTGGGCTCACGTCCTGCTGAGATTGTCACTTCTCAGAAGGTGGAGGTGAGGCCAGAGTGTCACCAGCACTGAGGTGCTGAGCAGGGTGAGGAGTGCCATGGCACAGCAGCCAGGCAGTGACAGCAGAGCTGGGATGGAGGAGGGTGGAAAAGAGTCAGAGTGTGTGAGTGAGTGTGTGTGTGTAGCTTTGTCCTGTCCCTGCCTGAGCGATGGAGGCCTCACCAAAGCCCTGGGTGGCTGGTGAGTCACGCCAGGCTGGGAGCAGCCCTGGGCTGCCAGCTCCGCCGAACAATTGCTGCTCCCCGGGGCAATCCAGAGCCCAGCCCTGTGCCTCCATCCTCCGCTGCCTCACAGGTACCCCAGCAGCCCCCTCCAAGCTTTCTGCCAACCCAGAACAGGGCTTCCCCCTTCACAGAGGGGTTTGCAGTGCTGCTCTGGCTGTGCTGAGCGAGCTCACACCCAATGCCCACCCTGGGCACCCACCCTGGGATGGTGGGTGGGTGAAATTCCAGGTGAAATTCCCAAAGGTGCAAAGCAGCCAGGAGGGGTTCACAGTGCTGGAGGAGGCTGTGAGCACAGTGACTGTGCCCAGGGCACCACATTCATTCTCTGGAGAGCTCCATCCTCCCTGCTGCAGCTGCTTCTGCAGCTCCATCCCGCTGGCAGCAGCAGCACCTGAGCCAAACCAATCCTCTTATCTCAGTGGTGACCCTGTTAAATCAATCCTCCCCGGGCTGCTTCTGCATCAGCTGCTGGAACAAAGGCTGGCATTGAACAAATGATTCCCTGGCCTTTCAGAAAGTTTCCCTTCCCTTGGGCACGGTGTCACCCGCCCTGTGTCCCTGTCCCCTGGCACGGCTGGGCAGCGCGAGGACCTGGCTGGAGGAATAATATCTGCAGAAATCCTTCCCCTGCCGTTAGGTTTTGTAATTGTGCTGGCGATTAATTTCATAAAATGGTCCCTTTTGTTCTCTTATTATGGGACATCATAAAAATAGCAGTGGCAAGACGAGCACAGAGCGATCCCAGCTCCCGGGCCCCGCGGCAAATGGTTGGATGGTTCAGTCATTCCTACCCCATGTGGTGCTTGCAAAGAGCAGGAGAACCTGGGATTTGCTCTTTCCAAGGAATTTCTTCAAGGCATTTTCATCTTGGGTTCCTTGAAGCCCAAATGCCTCATTTATCCAAGCAACCAGCCTTCTGAAAGGAATATTTTATTATCCTTTGTGAACAACTTAATGCACTTCAAACCATTGTTCTGGTGGTTAGGGTTGAAATTGAGGATTGATCTCACAGGGAAGCTGTCAAGCTGAAAATGCTTCATTTAAATTAGTGTCCCTTCTAGTCCTACCAGCAACAGCTGACTTTGATAATACTGAAATAATTAGCTCTTTTTTTTTTTTCAATTGGATTTTTTTTTCCACTGATGCTGCCTGCCTCTGAGTGTGTGTTTTAATTATATGATGTGTCTCCCAAATTAGCCTGAGACACATCTCAGTGGCTGAGCAGTGGGTGACGGTCAGGGACTGACAGCACAGGGTCACCGTGGCTCTGTGGCTCAGCAGCTTGGTGGCAGTGAGGGGGACAGGACCCCCCTGCCACCCCACTGGGGGACTGGGGCTGTGCTCCCCCATCCCTGGGAGCTGCAGCCTGGCAGGACCTGTGTCCGGCTGCTCTTGCACAAGTGCTGCGACTTTGAATTCCTCCGTTTGGGAAATTGGACTCCTCCTCTCTGGAGCTGCCCAAGGTGGCCCCCAGGAGGCCCTGCCTGTCTGTGGGGCACACCAGCCCCATGTGTTCATCATTTCATGCCTCTGTGGCCTCGCTGCTGCTGTGTGAGAGCCAAGGGAGCTTCCCATGGGCTCTGCAGGGAGCTTTGTACCCACTACCACTCCCAGGCCGTGCCATCTGGGTGGTGTGACTCCCCCAGCCTTTTGCACAGGGGTCCCTCACCCCAGCATTTCTGTCCCCTTGCCATGCAGAGACGTGTGCTGTGAACAACGGGGGCTGTGACAGCAAGTGCCACGACGCGGCCACCGGCGTCCACTGCAGCTGCCCCATGGGCTTCATGCTCCAGCCTGACAGGAAGACCTGCAAAGGTAGGTGGGTGTGAGTGGGGCGGGGGGCTCACTGCTCACCCCTGGGTGCCCCAGGCCCCCGCTGTGTCCTCAGTGCCCTCAGAAAAGGCTCAGATTTAGCTCAGCCCAACATTGCCCCCAGTGCTCACTGGCTTGGTGTTTGCATCCATGGGGTGGGGACAGGAATCACCCCCTGCATGGGGACTGGGATGCCTTGCTGCAGGCACCGTGCTTGGCCCCATGCCCCTGGGAAGCCTGTGGGGAGGAGGAAAAGGGGATCAGGTCAAGTTGGAGGCAGCCCTTGTGGGACTAGAGGGTCCTGTCCCATCTCAGCCCACCCCAGTGCCTGAGCTGCCCCAGGGGAAGGGCTGGGTGTGCAGGGAATGCACACCTGCTCTGGGGGTGTGAGATGCACAGGTCCCCCTTGGGACACTGCCCAACCAGGTCCCACATGGGGGAGAACACCCCGAGATGCTGCACATCCCACCAATGTCCCCATTCCCCTGTCCCTGCCAGGAGGGCAGCCCAGGCTGCTTTCCCTGCACCCCAAATTTCCCCCCCTCAGGGCTGGCCAGTGCCTGCATTGTGTCTTTTGGCAGCTCTCAGAACTTGACCCCAGCTGAAAGGAAAGCCTGTGCCACTGCTGGCTGCCTGTCTACCTGTTGACTGCTTCCAGAACCCCTTGTCCCTGGTATTTTATCAGAGCATCCACCCCTCTCCAGTTCTGCAGTTTCCAGCGATGTGCAATAACCCAGAGCCACGTCCCCTGTGTCTGGGGTTTTATTAGGGCTGCAGGCAGGTTTACAGCTTGCTCCCTCACAGTCATAAAAAGAAAGCCTCAGCCCCGGCGAGGCAGAGCTGCTGCCCCAGCACTGGGGGGTGGAGGGACAGGGCAGGCTGCTGCCTCCTCCTGGTCTCCTTCCATTTCACACGTTGTTTCCTCACAGTAAATTGTGTGATTAGTGGGAGAACAAACCACCTCAGCCACATTCCCCTGCCGACCATCAGAGCCCAAAGGGTTTCCTCCATTGTCCCTCGTGGTGGGGACAGCATCCAGAGGGGAGCCCTGGGCTCTCCTGGCCGAGCATCCCAGCCAGGGTGTGACCCTTGGGTGTCCCTTGTCCCCACCAGACATCGACGAGTGCCGGCTCAACAACGGCGGCTGTGACCACATCTGCAGGAACACGGTGGGCAGCTTCGAGTGCAGCTGCAAGAAGGGCTACAAGCTGCTCATAAACGAGAGGAACTGCCAAGGTGAGGGGCACTGAGTGCCCGGGCCCCTGCCCTGCCCCTCCCTGCACTCCCATGGCACTGCTGCCCCGGCTGCTCATTCCTCTGCCCTTCCTGTGGACTGCATGCATCCTTCAGGGGATTAGTGCTGGATTCAGGCTCTGGTTTGGGGCTTAGCCCTTCAGTCTCAGAGCTGGGGACTTGTGGGCTCTTGCAGAGTTAAAGCCAGCAATCAGGCAGCTGCCAGGGCTCCCAGTTCTTGGAGGGCAGGAATGGGGAGAAGATGCCTCCTGCTCACTCCAGAGGGAGCTGCCTGCTCCATGCTGCTTCTTCCACCTTTTTCTCCCCGTCCCAACATCTTTGTCCTCATCTCCCATAAGCCCAGGAGGTCAGTGCTGCCCCCGCAGCCCATGGCCGAGGTCAGCACGGCAGGTGTGCCTGAGCCCGAGCGCTGCCTCCTGAAAACACAGGCCCGGGGAAGGAGGGGGCTGGCAGGCTCCGGGGCTGCCACTGCTTTCATCTCCGTCCAGGTTCTGTGCTCGGGGAGTTTGACGTGAGCGCAGCAATTAACTTAATGAAGCCAATGAAATGATGCTCCAGCCCACCGGGCTGGGTTCACCTCCCAGCCGGGGCCTCCCTGCCCCAGCGAGGTGCCCGCGGGGCCGAGCAGACATTGCTGGCACCGTCCCCGAGGCAGGACCTGCCCGCACAGCATTCCTGATCCCTTCCTGGCATCCTCCCGATCCCTCCCTGCCCCGGACCGGCAGCAGCCGGGGGCTCCTGCAGCCCTCCCGTGCCAGGGACGGGATGCTGGCCCTGTTTGGCCCGTTTGAGGAGCAGAGGGGCTGCAGGAGCGATGCTGGCCCTGTTTGGCCCGTTTGAGGAGCAGAGGGGCTGCAGGAGCTTGTGGCAGGGGGACGCTGGTGCAGTGGGTGAGGAGGAGCTCGGGGAAGGAGGGAGCCCAGGGCTCTGGAGCATACTGGTGTTGGATCTCCGGAGCATCCTGAATGCCCAGAATTGTACTGAATGCCCGGAGCAATCTGGTTCTGGACCCTGGAGGGTACCAGGGCAGGGTCCCACAGCATCCCAGCGCAGCCCTCGGCTTGCTGGAGCAGCTGGAGCAGGAGGGGGACAGTCCCGCAGAGGGAACGGCCGTGCCAGCTCTCACCTCCTCCCCTTGCCCTTCCTCCAGACATCGACGAGTGCTCCTTTGACCGGACCTGCGACCACCTCTGCATCAACACCCCCGGCAGCTTCCAGTGCCTCTGCCACAAGGGCTACACCCTCTATGGACTCACCCACTGCGGAGGTAGGGCCAGCTGGACCCCGCTGGGGTCCCAGGGGTGGGACAGCCCCGGGTGCGGCTGCCGTGGGACCCCTGGGGACCCTCCCCACCCCCGGGGCCCGCGGGGACGGTCGGTTCCACGCACACGCCAGGCAGGGACGGGGCTCACAGCCAGACTCGCTGGTGTCTGCAACTTCAAACAGAGCGACAGGAACAATTTGCGACTTGTCTGCAGCGGGAGAGAGAGAGGGAGAAATCCCCGGCGTTTTTGGCAGGGAGCTGTGACGGGGTGGGAAGGGGAACATCAAAAGGGTTTGATTTAAATTTCACAAGGCAGATAGCTCCCAAGGGCGGGGGCGTGCTGCGCCCGGGAAGCGGGAGGTGGATGAAACACGCTCCGCAGGGGCTGCCGAGCGTGTTGTGGCAGCGGTGCCGGCGGCCCGGGATCAGAGCCCGGGTGCTCCGGTGCTGGGTCAGCGACCCTCCGAATATTTCTGAGCTACACGGTCAGCGTGAGCCCCCGGCACTGTCTGGGGTGGCCCTGCAGCAAAGGGATTGATGGCTCCCATCAATGCCCCGAGTGAGGGCGAGCTGGGCAGGGAGGGCTCTGACAGGGGCAGCTCCATCCCTGAGCTGAAGCATCATTTCAGGCCGGGGGGACCCTGCTGAAGAGAGGGACCAGGGCTGAGCCTTTTGGGTTCAGTTTCTAAGTGAAAAATGTCGGCTCTGTCTGCTGTGCCATGAGGGGCTGGGCTCAGCCTGGATGGGTTGCACCCGTCCCTGCCTGGCCCTTGGGGACAGCAGGAGTCGAGCTGTCCCTTATCCCCATGGAGCTGGCACAGCTATGGGGAGGTGGCACTGCTGGAAATGCCCCGAGGTGCAGATCCCCTGTCCCAGCTGGGCTTGGATTTATCCATCCAGAATCCCAGCCCTGAGAAATGCAGTGATTCAGTGTCAGAGCCGAGGGGTCCCACTGTCCCTCAGTCACTGTCCCTTCCTCTGTCCCCACAGACATTGATGAGTGCAGCATCAACAGGGGTGGCTGCAAATTCGGCTGCATCAACACTCCTGGCAGCTACCAGTGTACCTGTCCTGCTGGCTGCAAGCTGCACTGGAACAAGAAGGACTGTGTGGGTATGTCAGGCCAGGAGCCAGCAGGGCTGCTGGAGGAGCTGGGGGCTCTGGGATGCCAGGCTGGGGTCCCTGTGCCATGCTCTGGCACTGTCTCCTCCCTGGTGAATCCCCCATGAGCTGGAGGGCATTGGGGTCCCTCGTGGGTCTCTGAGCTGTGCCAGCCACGGGCATCCCTGATTGTCATCAGCAGCTGGTGCTTGTCCCTTGGAGCTGGTGAAGTGCCTGCCAGGTTCGGTGGCACCACGGGCCACCCTCACGTGCAACAAGATGGGCAAGAAGGACAGCTGTGCCCTTTCCTGCACCTCCAAGGCCCGATTTCTGCCAGGTACTGGTACTAGTGCCACCACCAGCATGAGCAGGGGGTCCCCATTTCCTGCATGGCCCAAACTGAGGGGAGAGGGGTGGCTCCACAGCCAGAGTGCAGTGGCTGGGGGAGGGAGGGAGGTTGTAGCTTAGGAGGGCTCATTGTTGGGTGCAGATCCACGGGCCAGGTCCCTGGTTCAAGATCTCTATGGCAGGGTGCTGGGCATCATCCCCCCACGGCACAGCCTGCCTGCATCACCCTGGCGGAGCCAACTCCCCTTTCTCCCTCACAGAGTCCGACAGCAGCTACACAGTGAGCTGTGGGACCCCCGTCCTGCGGCAGGGCCAGCACAGACCCACCAACAGCAGCCAGCAGTGCCTCGGTAAGGGGGCTCCTGGGGTGCCCACGGCTGCCACCAGCCTGGCTGGGCCATGCCAGCTTGCTGAGCACCCACCTGTTCTTTCAGAGACTGTGGCTGCCCCCGTCAAGCAGAAAGCCTCCTTCAAGATCAAGGATGCCAAGTGCCACCTGCACCCCCGGAGCAAGGGCAAGCAGGAGGAGGCCGGGAAGGCTGGGACACAAGGTGAGGTGTGATGGTGGGGAGGTGCCTGTGCCCCAGCAGGGAGGGGGTGCTGACCTGTCCCCCCCTGCAGGTGGCTCGGCACCGTGCTCTGACTGCCAGGTCACCTTCGTCAACCTCAAGTGTGACTCGTCCAAGAAGGGGAAGGGGCGCCGGGCTCGCAACTCCCCCAACAAAGAGGTGACACGGATCACGCTGGAGTTTGAGGCAGAGATCAAGCCTGAGGAGATCACAGGTGGGCACAGCACTGGCCCGACCCATCTTGGGTCAGCACAGGTGGTGGGACCAGGGGCACGATACCATCCCCATGCAGCAAGGAGAGATAAACCAGTCCTCATCTTGCACTGGATTGGCACACGCTGGGTAGCACTTGCAGCTGAGCATTTGGGGGATGGTTTTAATGCTCCTGGGCTTCCCTCTGCACCCCTCCCTTCTTACTGCATCCCTCCTGTCCCCCCATTCCCCTCTGCGCCACCCAGCCAGCTGCAACCTGCACTGCCTGCGACAGAGAGTGGAGAAGAAGCTGAAGTCGGCCATCAAAGCCCTGAAGAAATCCATCAACCAGGAGCGGTTCCTGCTGCGCTTCTCGGGGATGGAGTACGAGGTGGCCCGGAAGCTGAGCGTGGCCCCGGAGCGGCAGGAGAGCTGCGGGCCGGGCCAGCAGCGCCTGGCCAGCAAGTGTGGTAAGGAGGAGCGTGGCGGGGTGACGAGGGGACCCGGCGGTGACAGCCCCCACAGCATCACCGACGGCCCCCCCGGCTCTCAGTCAGCTGCTCGCAGGGAACCTATTACCACGGGCAGACGGAGCAGTGCGTGCCCTGTCCCCCCGGCACCTACCAGGAGAGGGAGGGGCAGCTCTCCTGTGACCTGTGTCCCCGCGGCGACACCTTCGGACCCATCGGAGCCACCAACATCACCGGCTGCACCGGTAAGGAGGGCACAGGTGGGGCTCGAGGCACACTCGGGGGATGTCCAGGGCCGCAGCCTCCACCATTAGCCAGCAGACAGGAGAGCCTTGAGCATCCCCAGGGCTCACAGAGACGTCTGGTTTGGGTGTTTATTATTTAGAGGGGACCCCAGGAAGGGCAGCACTTGCTCTGGGTGTACTGGTGGTGCTACAGCTGAGGGGGAAGAGGATCTGGGTATGGGGCAGGAGAGCATGTGGGGTGCCAGGACTGAACAATGCCTTGCCTGCAGGTCAGTGTCCCCCTGGCCAGCACTCTGCTGATGGCTTCAAGCCCTGCCAGCCGTGTCCCCGTGGCTCCTACCAGCCCGAGGTGGGGCGGGCGCTCTGCTTCCCCTGTGGCGGGGGGCTGACCACCCGCCACGAGGGAGCCCTCTCCTTCCAGGACTGCGACACCAAAGGTAGGGCAGAGCTGGGCCCCAGCACGGGGCCACCCAGCAGGGCCGCGCCAGCAGCTGACACAGCCCCCTGTGCTCCCTGACCCCCCAGTGCAGTGCTCCCCTGGGCACTACTACAACACGAGCGTGCACCGCTGCATCCGCTGCGCCGTGGGCACCTACCAGCCCGACTTCCGGCAGAATTACTGCATCTCCTGCCCTGGCAACACCACCACCGACTTCGACGGCTCCACCTCGGTGTCCCAGTGCAAAAGTAGGCGAGCTGGGGGGCAACAGAAGGGGGGGGGGACAGGTGTGGGGTTCTCCTTCAAAAGTGTTTTAAAATCCTGTAGAGTTTGGGGTCATCTCTGGCAGGCATGGGGAGTTCTGCCTGACCGTGTCATCAGCTGATTAGTAGGAAGGATATAATTCTGATTCCTTCTCAGCCAATGAATAGGACAAATAAGTTGCTGGCGATGATTAGGATGAGTATAGCAATTAGGAAGAATAGTAGATAGGTGAAAAATTTTGTAATGTAGGGGTTTGAGGTTGTATATCATGTTGCAAATTGTAGGATAGATCATGATACAAATGGGAATAGTGCAATGGGGAAGAAGGTAAGGGAGTAGAAGTCTATTTTCAGGCTGACGGGGATTTTGACTTTTATAATGAACTTTCATTCCCAGAAGGAGGTGAGGCTTTCTGTTCCGGAGTGGATATAGATTGCTATTGGGATTAGGCTGATTAGGAAGGAAGTTTTGACTGTGTTTGTAATTGTGCTGGGAGTGTTCTTGAGGTTTTTGGATAGAAGAGGAAATAAGATGCGGGTGGAGGGGGTTGCTAGGGTTAAGAGTATGAATGTGTTTAGGACTAGTGAGAGGTCCACACTGCCCCTCTGGCCCAGCAAACCACCCCCAGCGGGACCCTCGCCCCCAATGCCCTGGTGTGGTGTCCCTGCCTTGCAGACCGGCAGTGTGGAGGGGAGCTGGGGGAGTACACGGGCTACATCGAGTCCCCCAACTACCCGGGGAATTACCCTGCCAACATCGAGTGCACCTGGAACATCAACCCCCCGCCCAAGCGCAAGATCCTCATCGTGGTGCCCGAGATCTTCCTCCCCTCCGAGGATGAGTGCGGCGACGTCTTGGTCATGCGGAAAAACTGTAGGTAACCGAGCAGGCCACGGTGCTCAGGGGAGGAGCTGGGCAGGAAAAGGCTGGGTTTTGGCAGAGAGGGACAAAGGTGCATCCCCGGGCAGCAGGAGGGGAGTTTTGGGAATAGGGTGAGTGGGGAGACGAGCATCACCCTGCATCCAGGGGTCTTGCTGGATCTCAGAGGGATGTGCATGGGCTGGGCTGCACACCTGGGACTCCATTTTGAGGGTTAAAAGCCCCATTTGGTGCTTTCCAGAGCAAGGAAGGAATAACAATCCCTAGTATGTAACATGAGGGTTAGGGGGAGCTCAGCCTTGCCCAGCAGGGACAATTCCCATCCCTGATGCCACCCTTGACCCAGTAAGGTTGGGGGTAGCTCTGCTGATGGGCAAGCAGCATCCTGTGTCCCCTTGCTGTTCCCTGCAGCCTCCCCATCCTCCATCACCACCTACGAGACCTGCCAGACCTATGAGAGACCCATCGCCTTCACCGCCCGCTCCCGCAAGCTCTGGATCAACTTCAAAACCAGCGAAGCCAACAGTGCCCGGGGCTTCCAGATCCCCTACGTCACCTACGACGGTGAGCACGGGGAGATGCCATCCCAGCACCCTGGTGCTTCTCCCCCCACAGTTTGGGACCCAGTTCAGCCCCAGTTCACACCTTGTGTGTTTGGGGGGAGCAAACTGAAGGATGGAGGCCAGAGGTTCGGGGACAAGTGGCAGCTCATGCCCTGTGTGTTTTGGCAGAGGACTACGAGCAGCTGGTGGAGGACATTGTGCGGGATGGAAGGCTCTACGCCTCTGAGAACCACCAGGAGATCCTCAAGGTGAGCCCCCAAGTCCATAACCCCCCAGGGCATCCTTCCTTTCAGGGATGCATCCTGCTCTCCTTGCATTTGGGGCTTCAGGGGAGCACGGCGGGGATGCTGAACCTTCTTCTGGCTCGGCTTCCCTGCAGGACAAGAAGCTCATCAAAGCTTTCTTCGACGTGCTGGCGCACCCCCAGAACTACTTCAAGTACACAGAGAAGCACAAGGAGATGCTGCCCCGCTCCTTCATCAAACTCCTGCGCTCCAAAGTCTCCAGCTTCCTCCGGCCTTACAAATAGCCCGCCGCGCCCCGCCGCCCCGGGCCGCCCCGCAGCCAAGGAAACCCTCTTCTCCCTTCCTTCTCCTTTCTGATTTTCCCTTCCTCCGCCTGGCTCCGGCAGGATCGCCACTGCTCGCCCCGCAGACGTCTCCCCACGATTTCCCCGCCGCTCCCTGCAGAGCTGCGCTCCCAGCCGGGGCTCGCTCCGGTCTCCTCCGGTGAAGCCGCTCCCCTCTTCCGAAGCAGAAGGTTTTAGGAAACTGAAGTAGTGGTCCTTTCGCTGTCCCGTGTGCTCCTCCCTTTGGTTTCCTTTACGCCAGGTCTGTCCCCGTTCCCTGGGGCCAGCAGCAGCCCAGGATAGTGAGGGGGGGGTCCCTGTCGGGAGCGCTCTCCGAGGAGCGCAGGAGGCGACGCCGCGTCCGCCGCAGCTCCCGGCGCCGCTTTGGGGGAAAAGAACTGCCAAAGCCGCCTTGATGGAACAGGAAATGCAAAGGAGCGATGGCAAAGCCCACCAGCGCGGCACCGTGGTGGCTCTGGCCCGCTGGAGAGCCGCGCTGGTGCTGGGAGGGAAGCGCAGCCAAGCCACGTTCCCGGAGAACAATGTCTGGCTGCACGGGAGAAAACAGGGAGCAAAGGAGAAGGACTTTCAGCCGGGTTCGATTTTTTTTCTTCCCCCCCCCCGCCACCCCCACCACACCCCAGACACTTGTGCCAAGAAACCAGACTTTGTTACAAGCTCTGCCAAAGAGTAACTCGGAAAAGCAAGCTTTGAGAAGAGCAGGAGTTAATGTTTGTGCACTAGGATATCCTCCTTTCTACCTTTTTCATATGTATTAAGTGCAATCATTTGAGTCTTCCTTATATTATTTAGAGGGAAGTTGTTTTTTGGGGTTTTTTTGGTTTGTTTTTTTTTTTTTTTTTAACTAGAAACGACAATATTTATAACTGCCTGAGAAACGAGAATGTGTGTTTGCAAGAAAACAAAAACCACCCACCCAGAGCAAGCCGGGCCCTGGGCTGCGCTGACCAGCACAATGGCATCTTCTGGCCTTTTCTGCCATGTTTGTCCCCGGTAAAAGCCCCTCTCTGGGGGGAGATGGTGCCTCTTCTGCTCGGTGCAATGGGGTGAGTTTTTGCAGGGAGTTGGAGGCGTCTTGGTTCATCCATGGGGGTGGAGTTGGCCCTGTCAGACGGATCTGCCACAGTTTGGGTGTTCCAGTCCCATTGCAAGGGGACTCAGCTCTGTCACCTGCTTGTTGCAAACTGATTTCCTGCCCTGCAGGGGCTCAGGGATGAGCCAGCGCCTGCTGAGGATGGGTCTGGGGGGCTGGGAGGAGAGGGGAGCTGGCCCTCCACTCAGCCCCCAGACCTCTCCCCCAGGTACAGCAATCCACCCTCACAGACCTGGGGAGCTTTTGTGCTTCTGAATCCCACCAGGCATTTTGGCCCCATCCCTGTGTGTTCTCACCCTGCAGGGATGCTGTGGGAGTCCCTCCCCGGGGAGTGGGGTGCAGATCCCAGGGAAGACCCATCCTGCCACCCCTTGTTTCACTGCATCTGCCTCCCCCAGACAGGCTCAGCTGTGGACAATGGCCAGGTGGACACCACTGGTGGCTTTGTGCCCCCAGCATCTTCATGTGGACAGAAGGACTCCCAGGGACAGGCAACTGCCACCACCCACCTCTCCTCTTCCTCCCCAAGCCTCCCTCCTTTTCCAGCCCTGCCACCAGTTCTCAGCTGTCATCCTCCCCACACCTTCATCCCCATCTTCATCCTCTCAAAGACCTGGAGCTGCCAGGACTAAACATGACTGACCAGCCTATAGCTCTGCCAGTGGCAGATCCCTTCCATCACTGTCCCCACTTGTCCCTCACTGTCCCTTTGCCCACACCTGAGCCCAGCCCTGCTTTTAACAAACCCATTATTTATTGCTCTGCGTGTCCCACTGGGTCCATCTTTCCTGCAGCTGCTGGTCCCTGTTTTCCCTCCTTGATCCACACTGCTCCAGCACCCCAGGAGCCTCTCCCGGGCTCTGTGAGGGGCTGAGCACTGGCACAGGGGCTGAGGTTTGTCCCCAAGATGCGTCAGTTGGAAAAGTCTGTCCTGATTCATCCCAGCTGTGGCTTTTCCCCTGCTGCTGCCGGCTCCCAGCCTGTTTGGAAGCTCCACATCTGTGGGCTGAGCTGTTTGTCACTTGGTCTCTGTCTGCAAGCAGCTGCTTTAAAGCACAAAAGCTGCTGGAGGGATCTGGAGGGGTTTTGTGGCTCTGGGACAGTGGTGCAGACCAGTGACCTTTGAAAGGGTCCTTCACATTTAGAAGGAAAAAAAACCCAGCAAAAATAAAATCAGCCCAGGACTGACCAACCCAGCCCAGGACTGACCAACGCCTCGTGCCCACCAGAGTTCATTAACTTTGATTAACTCTGGCTCATCTAATGTCAGGTTACAGGGCTGTCCTGGCTGTCACCCTTGTCACCACACCTGCCACCTCTGCTTTCCTGCTGTGGAAGGATGAGGTGCAGCACATCCTCCTGGAATGGTCAAAGGCTCCTGGTAATGGTGCCTCCCCCTTCTG
This sequence comes from Molothrus aeneus, assembly GCF_037042795.1. Taxonomy (NCBI): domain Eukaryota; kingdom Metazoa; phylum Chordata; class Aves; order Passeriformes; family Icteridae; genus Molothrus; species Molothrus aeneus. The sequence continues at coordinate 1,683,106 of NC_089669.1, read as the reverse complement.
CTTTCACCGAACAGCTCAAAAATGCCCCCAAAATCCCACAGGGCCCCTGGAGCCACCCACCCCCACCTCAGAATGGGTTTGAAAGGCTGAACCCACATCAGCCACCTCGGGGATCAAGGTTTTGAAGCAGTCAAGAAAAATTAGGGTTGTTGGGGTTTTGGTTGGGTTTTTTTTCCATGTTGGAGTATTTATATCTGCCTTTTGCAGCGGGCCAGGACTTGCCATCTCCAGCAGAAACGATTAAAGTGATGAGCAAGATGTAGTTCATGGTTATTTGCACTTGATTAAAAGAAAAAAAAATTGTTATTTGAACTTTGTAAAAAGAAATGTTTGCATTTTGTATTGTCTTTTTTTAATTATTAAATGGAATTTCTTGGTGTTGTGTTGATCTTTCAAAAACTGGCTCTGATGCTTATTTGAAAGGTTTCTAACAGCAGGATCCAGAGCTATTTTCATTGTTTTGTTCCCTCAGATGCTGACAAGCTTTTCCAAGGCCCAAAGTTTTTTGTCTCCCCCCAGAAGCTTAAATGCTGCACTTCCCTAAGCTCTCCAGTTCCTGCACAATGTATTTATTTATGCACATTATTTAATTTCATTTTTAGCCCAGAACATAGAGTTAGACAGAGTGGCTCAGAGGGAAGAGGGGATGGCAAACACCCTCCATTTCAGCCCCGAGCCCCTTACTGGGCTGCAGCTCTGTCCTTCAGCACCCCTGGACAGACAATGCTCAAGTCCTCAGGAGCTGCACCTGGGCAGGTGTGGGCAGGTGTGGGCACTTGTATTTAAACACTTCTGCTGCCCCTCCTAGAGCAGGGCTGGGCTCTGCACCAGGTAAGGGTCCCCTCTGTGGGCACAACTGATGAACCTGCACCTGCTGGGACACCTCTGCTCTGGGGGATTGTGGGGTGCTTCCCCCATCCTCTCTGAATGCAGGGGGGATGAGTGAGGCTCCTTCCCTCAAAAGCTCCACTATCTCACTTGGAATTCACCTCTCTCTCAATTCAACATCTCTCTCAACTTACATCTTTATCTCTCAAATAACATCAAGGCCTCATCTGAGCCCTTCCCCAGGAGGAACTGAGCAGCTCCTTGGCAAACCCTCCCCGAGGAGCTCTGCAGGAACAGAAGCACACACAGCTGAGGGTGTCTGCAGGGTTTATTGCTGCCCCCAGCCCTTAGTAGAGGCGCTGGGGTTTCCCCATGGTGCTCTTGATGTACAGAGCCCGCACGTTCTGCCAGTTCTTCTTCAGCAGGGACACCAGGAAGTTGATGGCCAGGTGGATGTTGTAGACCAGCTCGTCCTCCGTCATCTTCACGTGACCCACGGCCACAGCCAGACAGAGCACCTGGGGACAGACACAGGTACAGCTTTCACAGGCCAAGCAAAGAGCTGACCCACTCATCAGCGTGCTGGGCTGTCCCATGGCCTGGACATGCCCACACCAGCTTCACTTTCTGCCCCCAGCCCTCTCTGCACTGTGGCAGAGGCCAGGCCTCCTCTCTGAGCAGCCTGGAAGTCATTGCTCCCCACAGGCTGGAGGATTTATGAGTGAGCCAGCAGGCCAAGTGTCAGGACATCATTAGCTCAGCTATGCTAAATGCTCAAGCATTTGCAAACCCTCACATCTGCTGTGTCCTCAGGATCTCCACAGAGCTGCTCCCAAGTTCACTTGGACAAGGCCAAGTCCCAAATTCTCCCCCAGCAAAGCCCCACTCGTGCTCAGCCCCCCAGGGACACGCCTGGCCAGGTCCCACCCCATGAGCAGCACCCACGTGCTGGGAGCAGCATTAATCACACGGGATTGTGCTCAGCACTGAAGCATCCAACCCTCTCCTCATCACTTGCTCCAAGATCCACCAACCACAGTTAAATTATTCCTCCTTTCTGGCTGGCCCTGGAACACTCTGGGTACATTTCCCCTTGCTGGAGGAAAGCAGCCACAGCTCCAGGAACACTCGAGGGACACCTACAGCCCAACCCAGAGATGGCAGGGACATTGAACAACCCCCAGGCACACAACTGAAGCCAGGCTTTACCTTCTTCATCTGAAACTTGATGGTGGATTTGACCTCATCCACCTTGGCCACCAGATTCTCGTTGTGGGTGAGCAGGGAAGGGAATTTCCCAGCTTTGTTCAGGCCCGGGCCCAGGATTCGAGGGATTTGCTTGATCAAGGACTCGGAAGCCAGGAAGGCATCGTACTTCTTAGCTGCAAGGACACGAGCAGGGAGCTCAGCATGGACCCTGCTCCCACCCCAAGCTCCCAGGAGGGACTCAGCTGAGATCAGCAACTCCTCCATGCAGATAAATCCAGCATTCCCTGGGTCCCACCAGAATTGGAGCTGGTTTTGTCAAAGATCTTTGAGGAATGACTGTCACAGCAGCCAGGCCGCAGCCCCACTCAACACAGTGACCCAAATCCTGTTTCCTGAAGGAACTGTCCTTTGCTGAGCCCCAGAGGGCACTGAGCTCCAAGCTCTGCTGCAGCCTGTGCACACCAGGATGAACGAGACAGAGGATCCATCCAGGAGAAGCTTAGCCAACAATCACCTAACAGCTCACGGCTCCACGGCCCATTATGAACTGAGGGGCAAGTCCCCATGTACCAGAGGGACTCTGGAGTTCTCAGGAAAGGAAGGATTTTCGCTCTCTCTGACCAAGAGAAAATGAGTGCGTTTCCTTCTGATCACAGAAGAGCTGCAGGACTAAAGCACATTCTTGCCTCTGGTATTTCCTGGCTTTTGCTGCCCTCCAGCTCCCCGACCAGGAAAGTGAGGGACATAGCAAAGGGTGAAACTTGACAGAGACGTTTTCTGTGTCTCTCCTTTCCTTGGACAACCAGCCCCATTCCTGCAGTACTGATCTGTCAGACCTGCACTGGAAACAGCCTGGTGGCTTTTCTGAATAGTTTTTGGGCAAATTTTGGTACTGGGGCTGACTCTGCTCAGCTTTTCAGCGATGCAACTAACCAAGACATGGAAATTTGAGCATAGAGAAAAACCTTATGGACCCTCACCCAGCTTCTTCACCAGCTTCTTGTTTTTGTTGAGCTTCTTCAGAGCTTCTATGTCCATGTGAGGGATGTCAACTGCTTTGGCCTCATCGCAGTGCTGCTGGTCCCCCAGCAGGCACACCGAGAATTTGGGCCGTGGCGTCGACTTCAACCTGGGGAAGGACGGAAAGAAGGAAGGTCCGAGTCAGTGATGGGCAGCCCCACCCGCGTGTGCACGGAGCCAGCACGGAGACACCTTACCGCAGCACGGGGCATCCTGCACGGCCGCTCACCTGCCGTCCCGGGCAGGCCGGTGGGGACAGCCCGGGGGCTGCCGCACCTCCCCTCATGTTTTAAGACCCAGGGTGAGGGTCCGTCCAGCCGCCCCCACCGGGCCGGGCCGCGCTGGACTCCCCAAGCGGTTCGGCACCGCTGCGGCCCCGAGCGGGACCGGGCAGGGCCGAAGGCTGGGTAGGAGCGAGAGGATGGCGAACCTGACGGTACCGGAGAAGCGCTTGTCCTTCTGCGGGTCATAGTTCTTGAGGCTGATCTGCAGCTCCACCGTCTCCACGAACCTGCGGGAGGCACCGGGTGAGGCCTGGCCGGGCACGGACGGGGGAAGGCCGAGGCCGGGGGTAACACGTCCGTGTCGGGGGCTCTTACTTGCGCTTCTTGGCACGGCTGCCGTGCAGCACCTCCTTCACCGCCTCGTACAGGGTGTCCCGGGACACTTTGCTGCTGCGGGGGGAAACGGCAGCGCGCGCTCAGAGCCGGCCCCGCCCGGGACGCGGCCCCGAGCCCGCCCCGGTCCCTGCGCGTTCCCGCCACCATCGACCCCGAGGATCGCGCCTCGCCGGCCACCCGGACGGCCCCGCGTCCCCCACCAGGCACGGATGGCGGAGGATGGCGGCGGATGGAGCGGAGCAGACTCAGGACTGCACCCACCTCATGGCTGCGGCTGCTCGGATCGAAGGGGCGGAAGTGGCTCCGCCGCGCTATAAATAGTGGAGAGATCTCGCGAGACTGGAGCGCGCGGCGCGCCGCTCTATTGGGAGCGGCGCCCTAGGGCCACCATGCGCCCGAATCTCCTTCCTTGTTAAATAAAAAACCGCGGGCTCTTTGCCCTCTGTGTCCGACCACCAGGATAGGAGTTCCTACATCGCTTCACATCGTTCTATCCCAGGAGCTCCGGGCTGGCCTCAGCAGCCACCGAAAAGGAGCTACCGGTTCAGGCTGGGCGCGGGCGGCAGCGCTCCCCGTCCCGGCCGCGGGGCAGGTACCGCCGGCAGCCCGGGCCGGGCCGGGCAGCGGAAACCGGGGCCGTGTGGCTTCAGCGTTAGCACCGTGCATGCGCCGCCGGCTGCGCTCCCCGGCATTGGCCGCCGGGCGGCGCGCGCGGCCCGGCCCGGCCGGCCCCGGAACCCGTATGGCGGGCGGGGGCGGGCGGGAGCGGCGCCGCCATGCGGGGTGGGCGGGCCCGCGCGCGGTGCACGTCGGGCCGGCGGCGGACCCGAGCCCGGCGGGTAGCTCAGGTCGGTGTGGGGGATGGGGGGCGGCGATGGCGGCCGGGCCCGGAGCCGCCTCAGCCCCCGGAGACGCGCGCGGGGAGCCCCCCCCGTGTCCCCGCCACCCCCGGGCCCGTAGCCCCCGCAGCCCGTGCCGCCTTTCCCCGGTCTGTCGGGGGCACGGCGGGGCGAGGGCCGGGGAGCGCACCGGAGGCTCCGCCGGGTGCGGGGAGCGCGGCACCGAGCGGGCTCCGAGCGGCGGCGGGCACGGTTTGCCTTGGTGCTGGAAATGAAAGGATCAGAGATTTGGCTACCAGAGGTAGCTCAGGAAGAACGCGCTGTGGCGCCTCTGGAAGATAACCGATCAGCAAATGTTCTTATCGGGGTGTGCAGGCTTTAGCATCATTTGCTTAGAGCCTGGGATTCCGTCCCTCGGAAGGCTGGGAATTAGTCAGCAAAGGGAAGAGAGAAGGAGGAATAAAGCTCATCACCCCTGTCTGGTGCAGCACAGGACATGCTCAGCCTGTAGGTTCAGGATTTAAAGTACCTGGAAACCCCCGCAGATCATTTGGAGCATGGGAAGGGCTGAAATGTGACATTTGTACTGTCTCTAAGAGAGTCTGTCAGTTCAGTTCGCTGATAAGCTTTATTTCATATTTGGCTGTGGAATAGATTTTTATCCCTGCCTGCCTTTAGTGTGGGAAGGATGCAGCATTGTCTTAATCCTTTATAACCTCAAAAATCTTTTGAGGCCATTCAAGCCTTTCCTAGCGTGCAAAAGTGGAGAAACTAAAGGAGGAGGAGAAACTAAGGGCAGAAATTGAAATGGAATTGTTCTTTTCACTTAAGGCTCGCAGCAAAGACGCCGACCCCGTGTCCCACAGGCCCCCGTGCTGCCAGGCAGGATCCATGTGTGGGGACTCGGGGCAGGATGGAGAGCCTGGGGCTGCCAGCAGTGACCCTTGGGGATGGCACCACGGCCTACCTGCAGCAGGCTGCCAGAGGTAACAGAGCCTCGGGCTGTCAGAGGCTCCTCCTGGCTCTGAAATGAGAGTCAGCGTCACCAAAAGTGCCCCTCACGGCGTGGGAGCTGCCACACGGGCAGCTGGTGGCTGTTGGATTTGCACTGAAGTGTGATGTGAAATAAAATACAAATCAAATGTGCCTCTGGTTTGGAAATGAAGCTGTGGAGATGGGAGAGCTGTTGCTGTGGAAAATAAAGGTGCTGTTCAGACTAGGAGAGCTCCATTCTTCCCAGGCTTGCTGTGGACAGAGAGCTGATGCTGTGGCCTCCACCAAAACTTCCCCTGGACTGAGCAGGTGGTTTTGCATCACTGGTGTTCACAGCAGTGCTTTTCCCACTCAGAGAGGTGCCAGATTCCACACCTGCCCTTAGCCTGGTGTTGGTGAGGTGCCCCTTTCTGCACCACCCACTGCTCCCAGAAGAGGAGCACGCTGTCTCCCAGCCTGCAGAACAGGATGGAGGAGTTGTGCAGCTCCCTGTCCTGGGGGTTGCTCTCCTGCTTTATTTTCTGTCCAAATTCACTGCAGGTTTGTTACACATGTGGAGCTGGGCTGTCTTGGAAGCACCAGGTTGTGTGGCCCCCTCTCAAACCTTTTGCTCCAGGTGAAACCAACCTGGATTCTCCATGTTCAGTGGGATGGAGCAATGCACCAAATCCTCTCTGCACCAAATCTTTGGGTAACTCAGTCACAATTACAGGTTTGCAGTCAGGCTTTGGCAGAGTTGAGCCTCTACAGCCCAACACTGGCAGCACTTTAGGCCCCTTTAGGTGCTGTAATTGTTTCCTAACAGTTGATCCTCTGCCAGAGTAGTAGATAAATCTCCCAGCACTTGCTGCTCAGCACACACAGTTATTTTTTCTTCCAACATAAGGGTAATTGCTTTCTCTGTATGCTCTGTCTGCTCCTTGGCACGAGGAGCTGTGAGGGGCAGCTCCTCAATGAGTGATGCCTGAGGGTCTTTCTCGTGTGTCCTCTCTAGACAAAGCAATGCCAGCATTTTTGGGAAGCGTCTCTGTGGGGGAAAGCTGATCCATAACAGCCTGGAAGTGACAATTTCTCCCTTTTGTGGGCCGGAGGGGCTGGGCTCAGCAGCTGATGGTATGTTTTAACTGTTCCAGGTGAAAAGCTGATTGAAGGGCAAGTCATTGAACTTGAAGATGGGACCACAGCTTATATCCATCAGGTGACAGTTCAGAAAGGTGAGGAACACACATTGCCCTCTTTCTCTTTGGAAGGACACTAGATGTGGCTGCAGCTCTCAGTGCTCCAGCATTGGGCTCCTCTGTCAGTTCAGCTCTCAAAAGTCCATCTGAGCATAGGGTTTTTGTTGGGCTTTTCTTTCTTGTGGTTTTGAGGCTGAGTAAACAGAGACATTGCCTGCAAAGTCATTAGCAATCTGATGAGAAGGTGAATTTGGTGGAGGTGGAGACCAATGTTTAAGTGTCATTTCACCTGTGGGCTCTCCCTGTTGTCATACCACAAGCCCAGTGAGCTGTGAGCTGTGTTGGTGCCAGCCACACAGCACACACAGAGCTTGTTTCATGTGGGAGCAGCTGGGCAGGAATTTCCTCTCAACTGTGAGATAATGCAGAACTTCTGGAATAGGTGCTGGTGGTGGGAGGGGTCGTGTGGGGATTGTTGGGAACAATGCCACCTTGGCCACTGACCCATCAGCCAACATCATCTCTGAAATTAGGGAACATTAGAGAGGTGTTGGGAGCCCAGTTCATGTGGCAGGCACCAGAGGGGCACGGAGGAATCATCCTTGGCCATGCCAAGATGCCAAAGGGCAGGGAGAAAGAGCTCTGTTACCTTGGGCAATCCTTCCTTGATGCTCCTCATATGCCACCTCCCTCTTCTGTTCTCCAAAGGCTGCTTGAAATGGATGTTTTATAGCTGGCTGTGCCCCTTTCCCCCCTGCAGCCTCTTCCCTGCCTTCACATGCACAGTGAGAGGGGCTCTCCTCACCCGTGCTTCCCCTGGCATGGGATGTTGGTGTTCTCCTTCACACACCCCTGTGCCAGAGCATCCCCTTCCTGTTGGGATATAATCTGGCATTTTGAAACTGGTGAGACACTGCATCACTCCTTTGAGCAAAGGAAGAGGCAAATCTGTGCATGAAGCCTTGAAAACCTCACCATTCACATCAGAAGGGCTCAGATGGTGTCTTAAAACCTACAGCTGTGGCTGCCTTTCAGGGCAAGCAGGCAGCCCTGTGTCCTCTCCTGCCTGGCAGCCTCAACTGGGTCCTCCAGGAAGGTGTGTGGATGTTTTTCTTTTCTTTTAGAGGCTGTGGCTTTTGAAGATGGGCAGCCAGTGGTGCTGGAGGATGGCAGCATGGCCTTCATCCACAGCACAGCCAAAGGTAAAGCACTCCCTGCTCTTTCCTTGGCAGCTGGAGAGAAGCTGCTGGAATGTCTCAGATTTCCAAGGCTGGGGAGATGAAGCACATTTTTTCTGCCTCACACTGAGCTTTTTTTCAGCTGAATTTTTTTTTCAGCTCTTTACCTGAACGTTTCCTCTTGCAGAGAGTTATGAGCCCGGCACGTTCCAGGCTCTCCAGCTGGAGGATGGCTCCACTGCCTACATCCACCATCCTGTCATCGTGGCACCTGGCAGCACCATCCTGCAAGTGCAGACAAAAACTGAGCTCCAGGAGTTGGCTGGGAAGGAGGAGGAAGATGATGGCCTTGATGTGGACACCATTAATGCACTGCAGCAGTATGGCAGGAAGGTGAGGGCACAGCAGCATCTCCTGGCCTGAGTTTGTGCCTTCCCTATTTGAGAGAAGTCCCTGGACAGGGTCCAGTGTGAGGGGCACTGCTGAAGGGTGCCTGGCAGTTGGGGACACAGAATGGGGCTGTTTGGTCCCGTGGGGTGCTGGGCCTGCCAGCCTTAACCTGCTGCAGGCTGAGGTTTGGGGAGGGAGGAGAGCTGCTGTGACACAGCCTTTGGTGTGCCAGCACTGGCCAAGCCATGGCCACTGTCCCCACAGTGACCTCAAGACCAAAGCAGCTTCAGATCCTGATGTGCTGTCACTGCAGTGTCCCACCCCAATATCCCAGGGAGTGCCTTTTTCTCCCATCTCCATAGGCTGTGGAGCAGGGGCTGCCAGGAGGGTGCTGGCAGTGCTGAGCTGGGCACAGACCTTCCTGCTGTGGCAGGCCCAGCCCCTGCTCGCTGGGGAAGGGTGGGGTGGCACTGTGGCTGTCACTGCCTTCCTGCTGTACAGGGACACGCAAACAGGGCCTGTGCTTCTTCACTCACAGGGCTCTGATGATGAGAAGGAGGGAGTGACAGACACCTGCCAAGCGAAGAGTAAAGACTCCAACAACATCTCTTCCCAGGTCTGAATTTTTCAGTGACTGGAACCAGGCCGAACTCCTCTTTGCCAGTAATTATAAAAATGTTGTGGCTTCTCTGCTGAGTTAGCAAATACTGACTGCACATATTTCAAATGAGCTGAGAAAGGGAGTTTCATGTCTGAGAACCCCCTGGGAGGTGGGAGGGGGAAATGCAGGTTCCTAGAGCCCTGTCACCTGGGCTTCACCTTGTGGGTACAAGCTGGTTTGTAGGAACATGTTTTTGGAAGATAACTGCAGGAGTGCATATGTATGGCAAGGAGGGAAGTATTTGTGTGGGCTTGGTGAAGCTGTGGTGGCTTCCTGGATGGATTCCAGTGCTTGTCCCAGCAGGCTCTGCAGGAGGAGGAGGAGGTGCAAAGCCACAGGAAGGGGCAGCAGGTCGGCAGCAGAGCTTTCCGCTGTGGGTACAAAGGCTGTGGCCGCCTCTACACCACTGCCCACCACCTCAAGGTAAAGCAGGTGACATGGCAGTGTGCAGGCCAGACCAGGCCCAGGTTACACTGCCAGAGCAGGATGCTCTGTTGTGTGCAGCTGAGTCACATGCTGAGCTCCCCAAGAGACCCAGATGTGTCATTTGGCCAAGGTGAAATCCAGCAGGGAACTTGAACTTCTCTCCACCAGCATTTTTCCGCAGTTTTCCTTCTTCCTTCCCTTGGACCTCATTTCAGGGACCTGCTCTTTCTTTTCCAGGTACATGAACGTGCTCACACGGGTGACCGGCCATACACGTGTGACTTCCCAAGCTGTGGGAAAGCATTTGCTACAGGTAACAAATTTCTGTTTTGAGCAGATTGCATTTTCTGTCCAACCCAGTAGAGCACAATATCCAGAGCATCTAAAGCAAGGGAATCACAGCACAGGAGCCTGCTGGGACTTCACTGATTGTGGGCAGATAATGGTGGAAGCGAGGTTGGAAGTGGTGTTTGGGTTGGTTATTTCTTCCCTTTCAAGCTTTGCAGACACAACACAGACACTCAGGTACATGGACTGAGGGCCAGTACTCAGCTTGTAATGGCGTTTCCTTCTCAGTACAAAATTAGTTGTGGTCTCTGTCCTGGACAGGGTACGGTCTGAAGAGCCACGTGAGAACACACACAGGTGAGAAACCCTACAAGTGTCCAGAAGATTTGTGCAGCAAAGCCTTCAAAACCTCCGGGGACCTGCAGAAACACATCCGTACACACACAGGTGAGCAGCACGGGGCAAGAGCTGCACAGGGGACAAGCCAGTCAGAGGGACTCCAGGTGGCTGCACGGTGGCAGCTCTCACCCACAGCACCCTGTCCATGCAGGTGAGCGTCCCTTCAAGTGCCCCTTCGTGGGCTGTGGCCGCTCCTTCACCACGTCCAACATCCGCAAAGTTCACATGCGGACGCACACGGGCGAGCGGCCCTACACGTGTGCAGAGCCTGGCTGTGGCAGGGGCTTCACCAGCGCCACCAACTACAAGAACCACATGAGGATCCACACAGGTAGGAGGGAGGCAGCAGCAGGGAGGTTGGTGGGGCTGGAATGGGCATTGTCACAGGAGTGGATCTGGGAGTGGCCAGGGAGTTGGAGGAAATAGTGGGAATTGCTTAATTGGATTGATTGTTGTTCCAGCAGTCTATCTCCAGCTGTTTGCTCTGGTGGAGAATCCCTCCCCAGGGCATGAGGAGGGTGAAGTTCAGCTCTGTGGCCTCTGCCCTAGGAGAGAAGCCATACCTGTGCACCGTGCCTGGCTGTGGGAAGCGCTTCACAGAGTACTCCAGCCTGTACAAGCACCACGTGGTGCACACGCACTGCAAGCCCTACACGTGCAGCAGCTGTGGCAAGACCTACCGACAGACCTCCACGCTGGCCATGCACAAACGCAGCAGCCACGGCGAGCTGGAGGCCACCGAGGAGAGCGAGCAGGCCCTGCACGAGCAGCGGCAGCTGGAGGGTGAGCGGCCGCTCCCCCGGCAAGGTGCGGCAAAGGGGAGGGAGGTGACAGCAAGAGCAGACACGCCCCTCTCAGACCCGAGTATGTGCCATGGCTGCCTGCTTCCCCATCAAAGGTGGATCTATTGGAAGGTCCAGGAGGTTGGGAACAGGCCCCTGCCCGTTCTGTGGTACAGGGAGAGGTCAAGGTCCTTCTTCCCAGGCCACCAGGGTCTTGTGCTCTTTTGTGCTACCCTTGAGACCACAGGCAGGTCCAGAGGCCAGGCAGGGGCTTTCACACTCTGCTAATGCTGCTCTTCCCCTTCTCTGATCCAGCTGCTGCAGCTGCTGGCAGAGGCTCTCCACTGAAGAGTCAGCATATTGCTTTCCTGTCAGAGGTGGAGGAAGATGAAGAAGAAGATGCTGTGCCTACACAAATCTCACTTATCTCTCAGGATGGGACAGAGCAGGTATGGACACAGCCTCCAGGGTGTCAGGGACAGCAGTTATTATCTGAAGTGAGATTCTGCCTCAACTCAGCCAGGATGTTCTTAGCAGGGCCTTTTTCCAGCATTTTTTTCAGACCTCTGAGCTTTCTGGGCTCTTCCTGCCCTGAGGGCTCCCTCCTACAGCCTCACCCTCTGCTGCAGTGTTGGTTTGGGAGAGTCTCTGGTCCCAGTGCCCCCCTTGCTGAGGGTTTCTGGGTGTTTGTGTGGTCACTGGCAGCCCTTGGCTCCCCAGCTCTGCTGACCCAGGCTGGATTTGGAGATGTTTTGTCATCACTTGTATACAGCAGTACTTTTCTTGTACTTCCCTCCACCAGCTGCCCCTGTGCTGACTGGAAAAAAACTTCCTTCTGTGGCACAGGGCAAGGGAAACAGCTGCCAGCAGTGACCTGTTTCCTCTTAGCCTGAGATGCTCCTGCTGCTGCCATGCACAAAGCTGTCCCCATCCAGGCTTGAGACAAAAAGCTGATTGGGAAGATGTGGTAGAATGGGGAGGGCTGAAGACCCAAGCTCTGAGTTCTCTGTTGTCAGTTTTATCCCTGTGCTGGTGCTTGGAGCTCTCTGTGCCTGGAGTCTTGCAGAGAGGCTGTTTCCTCCTTGCCCAGGCCGATGCATTGCTAAATTCAGGAGCTGCCTAAGGCTCCCTGAGCTCTGCTGTCATCCCCAGGTCAGTCTGTCTCAGGAGGAGCTGCAGGCCCTGGGCAGTGCCATCGGCGTGGTGGCACAGAGCGGGGCCCTCGCTGTGCCCGAGGGAGGTGACACTGGGACCATGGCTGTGGCCAACACTGATGGCACCGAGGCACAGGAGGTACAGACAAAGCTGGGGCTGCTCCTGCTGCCTCTGCTAGAAAAGGCCTGCATTTTCTTTTAAAACACGATTAATTGAACTTTTCCAGGTGACCATAGTCACTTCTGGGGCAGTGGTGTCAGAGGAGTCGGACATTGCCCCGCTCTGTCATCAGCAGGTGGCATTGCTGGCCACCTCCCACGGCACCCACATTGCTGTGCAGGTACCACGTGGCTCTTGCCACTGTCCCCTTCACTCCCTGGCCACCCAGTGCCACCTCTGGCCCTGCTGCATCGCTGCTTGCCTGGGGGGCTTGCTCCTTAATTCCCAGAGGCCCTCTGTGCAGAGGACAACAGGGACATCCTGCTGGGACTGCAGAATGCTCCTCTGCAAACAGCCCTTCTGCATCTCAGCCCTCTGTCCTTCTGCTTCACACCTGTGTCACCCCTCTGTCCTGCTGGGAGCCACCCTGAGCTGCCTTTTGGGGATTCAGCACTCACACTCTCTCTCCCCCTTCCCTCCCCAGGTGGAAGAGCAGCAGAGCCTGGAGGAAGCCCTCAGCATGGCCACAGCAGTCATCCACTACGAGCCAGTGCCCCCTGACACAGCCCTGCCTGGGAAGGGGAGCTGAGGCCAGCAGAGCAGCCAGGACAGGGCAGTGCCAGCCCCAGCCTGTGCAGGGGTGGCAGGGCAGGGACAGCGTCTGAGCCAGTGCCAGCGTGTGCCCTGTGCCAGCTGGGACACTGACAGGGCAAAGGGCTGCTGGGGTGACCCTGTCTGAAGGGCTCTTCCCTCTGGGAGGGAGGGCAGGTACACTGGGCTGCTCCTGGGCTCCAAGCAGCAGCCCTCTCTTCAGGGGCACTTCCTGCCCTCTCCCTCTAGGAATGGTCCAACAGCTCCCCTTTCTTTCCCACCCCTCCAGCTCAGGGCAAGTAGGCAGCACATGCACAGAAGCAATAAAGGCCCATCAGAGCAAGGCCAGGCTGTGCTGAGCTTGGTATGGAGGGTGAGCAGTTCCTGCCATTGGAGCCAGCACTGGGATGGTTCCAGCAGCAGTTCTCCCATCTCTTTGTCACACTTCCTTTTCAAGCAGGGCTTCCATGGCAGATCCCTTGGCTGTGGAGCAGAGCAGCCAGCACTTGCCAGGAGCTGAGCTAGACCTGGATGTAAATGCTGAGTTGAAATAAAAGCAAATTTAAAATTTGTTTTTTAAAAGGACCCCTCTTCTCTTTGGTGGAAGCTGGGAGGAGAAGGTGGATGGTGATGTTCAGCAGCTGTAAGAATTGAGGACATTGAGGAGATTTGTGGAATTGACCAAACATGTCCTGCCAAAGCAGCAGCTGTCCCAGAGGAGGGCTGGGAGCAGGGTGAGCTGTACCCTCTGAGCCCTCAGCGTGTGGCTTGGAGGGGCTAAGACGTGTCCCTGAAACCTCTCATCAGGCCTTGGCTCTTCCCCAGACTCCTGCAAACCCAGATTTAGGGAATTGTGTCTGTGAACACATCCTGCATCCTCCCCTAAGCTGGGGAGAGAGACCTGGGCTGGTGTCCTGCCCCCAGAGTCCCTTCACTGCCCCGAGTGCTGGGCGGACAGAGCTGGAGAAGCCCTCGGAGATCCTCGAGTCCACTGTAAACCCGAGCCTGGCACAGGCTCCCGGCAGCCGCGTGGGTCGTGTTTTGGACATCCCAGAGGAATTTGCAGAGAAAGATGGGCACGGAACGGGCACAGCCCGAGAGGAGCCACCGGCTGAGTCTCCGCTCTCCGGGTGACACCGATCCCTGCCGAAGGCTGCGAGGGGCAGCTCTGCCTGAGCCAGGGCGGGCATTTCTCTCCCCAGAACGCAAATTACCCCGGAGCTTTTGCTCTGCGGGCCGAGCTCAGCGAGGCTCGCCGAGCCCCGGCCCCGGGGAGCGGCGATGGGGCCCGGGGGGTTCCCGGGGAGCCCCGGGCAGGCGGCGCTCCCGCCCCGCGTCCCGCCCGCCCGGGCGGCTCCAGGAACCGGATCCGCGGGCTCGGCAGAGCCGCCGCCGCCGCCGCCAGCCATGGACCTGCGAGCCGAGCTGCTCAAGTCCATCTGGTACGCCTTCACCGCCCTGGACGTGGAGAAGAGCGGCAAGGTGTCCAAATCCCAGCTCAAAGTGAGTCCCCGGAGCTGCCGGCGCACGGATGGAGGGTGGGAGCGAGCGGAGGAGCGAGCCCGGGGCCGCTCTGCATCCCCGCGGGTTTCCACGGAGAAATTGTTGAATATTAAGATCAATAAGATCGTGCTGCTGCTTCCTGGTGAAGTTGTCAGGCTCTGTGGCATCTCTCTTTAAAAAAAAGGGGTGGGGGGGGATTCAGGCTCAGATGTGTTTTCTAGGTGAAAATGATAAGAAATCTAAATTTTCGTTATCAGTTTCTTGTGCTTTTTCTGGCCAGCTAAGAGCCCAAATTCTGTTTCCATTTTCTTGCTTGCCGGAGCACCTGTGTTCCTCCTTGCTGAGCCTGTGGGTCGGGAGGTAGGGACAGGTTGTTTTATAACAAAAACTCCTCAGTGCTGTGGCTGGAAGTAACACAGCAATTTTAAAAACTCTCTGCTTTCCCCTCTTTCCACTCTTAGCAGCTTTCAGAGGGCTCATGCCCTCAGTCTTTCATCAAACCCATCACAGCTTTAAAAACCTTTTTGTCTGCCCCCAGGCCAGGGTTGCTGGCACCCACCAGGGAGCCCCTTGGCTCTGAGCATAATTGATTTTTTTAACCTTTGCACGTGGTGGGAATGTGTTTTTTTCATCTCTTTTGGTTCTTAGGCTGGCATTGGGATTGGAAATGCTGGTTGGTACCAGGGTTTGGGATGAGAGAAGAGACCTGAGCAGGAGCATGCTGAGCACGGGGAGCTATTGCGTCAGGACATGGCAGCTGCTGCCAGGCTGCGAGACCGTTTTGAACCACTGCAAAAAGACCCCCTTTTCCTCCATTCCCTTTATTTTGTAATGCTTCCCCAGGACAGACTGCAGGGAAGGTGCTGGTCTTTGGCAGGGGGTGTGTTTTGCCCCAGAATTAGGAGTTTTGTTTGCAGGGATCTGGAGGAGAAGCAGCGGGAGGAAGATTCTTCCTGCTCAGCCTTTGCGGCTCAGAGCCTCCGGCTGCCCCCCAGAACTTGTGGCATGAGCCCTGTGAGCCACACTCCCCTGCTAAAACTGTAGAAATAGCTGAAGGAATTAAGGAAAATCCTAAAGTAGGCCAGAGCTTAATTCTGTTTGCTAATCCCTGAGAGGGGCTGCTGTGCTCCCTTCACAGCACCCCCTGCACCACTGCTCTGGGTCCAGAGTCTGGCCCGGGCATGGGATGGACCCAAAAGCAGTAGCAGTGCTTGTCTTGAGAGATCTCTGTCACCAGGGGCAATGCTGAAGCCACAGAGACTCTGATTTTAATGGCAGTTTAACGGACAGTTCATGCAGGGTCTGTGGCTGTGGTGATGCTGGGGATGGCACCTCCAAAGTGACTTTACCCAGGGGGACACTTGAGAGGGGAGAGGATGTTCTCCCACGCGCCATCAGTGACAGGATGGGTTGGCAGCAGGTCGCTGAAGAGCACAGCTCAGCTCTGAATGACTTTCCCACTGTCTCCAGGCCAGGCAGAGCTTGTTTCCACCCACAGAAATATTCGAGTTTGCCCCAGCCTACACAGGCCAGCCGCAGTTCAGTGAGGGAGGAATCCGGGGTCTCGCTGCTCTGAGCAATGAAGTGTTAAAGCCACTGAGCCCTCTCCAAACGCCTCCAGGGCTGCTGAGCCCTGAGCTGGGCTGTGCTCTCTCACCCGGGCGTGTTGCTGCACGAAGGGTCTTGAGCAGGGGTGGGAGACACCGGGCTTGCACTGAGAGGACAGAGCTGGGTGGGAGAGCAGAGCTAACTCATAGGAATCCTGCTGATGGGAGCAGGACTTTTGTGGCTAGTACAACAGGGAATAGTTCTTGAGGGAGGTTGAAGAGGCTTGGGTTAAAGAACAGAATAGTAATTAGTGTGTTCATGAGCGTGATGTTGGCGTATTCTGCTAAGAAGAAGAGTCCAAAGGGCCCTGCTGCGTATTCTGTGTTAAACCCAGCTCTGGGCAGTGCTGTGAACCTGTCAGGGTTTCCAGCATGAAGACACAGCTGTGGGAAGCCGTTGTGCTCCTTGCTGGGGCACCTCAGAGCAGGCAGGCGTGTGCAGATGTGGAGGTGTGTGTGTGTGTGTGTGTGTGTGCGTGTGTGCACAGGAAGGAAGGAAGGACAGCTTGCGGTCGCTCGGGTGCTGCGCGCCCCGAGAGCTCGGGGAGCTTTGCTCCCAGCACAGGCACAGCCCCAGCTCTGCTCCTGGGAAGGGTTTGTGCTCTCAGTGCCATTGCATTGTCACTCTTGGGCCAGGGTCGGGGCAGGAACAGACGAGAGGCAGGGTCGTAGAAAAGGCAGAGAAGGCTTTATTCAAAAGAACTGTGTGGTGTTTATAGAGTGGTACGATAGATTCTGTTCTATTGGCTAACTAACAAATACATCTTTCTCACACACTGTCTTTGAGAGGAACAGAAAAATAAAGTAGAAAAGCACCACTTGCAAATTGTTTTTAGTCAACAAGTTATCACATCTTTCTAGCTCTTTAAGACTTCTCACATGCCACTGTGAGAAACGCTTGTCGTTTCTCTCCCTCTGTCCCGTGGCATCCACATTGCATCCCCTCCCTGGCCGGGCTGGAAGGGCTGGGGTGTGGTCCCTCAGTGTGGCCATGCATGGCTGGAAACACCGAGCACTGCCCTGGTGCTCTTGGGCACCTCTGCTCGTGGTAATGGGTGTGCCAGCGGTGGGAGAGGGTGGAGAGCACAAACACGGCTGCTGCTCAGAGGAATCTAGGGCACTAGGAGGAGTCAGGCAGCCCTCTGACCCCCAGCCATCCCCTGCATGCCACAGGGGAAAGGTTAGGGCTAGGGCTAGGGTTAGGTGCCAGCAAACTGCTTTCCTAGCATCCCTTTCCCTGCTGTTCTCCTCCTTCACTGTTTCAGAGCCTGCAAGGGTTTCTCAGCTCTCCCAGCTCCAGTCATGCCACCATTGACCAGGTCAGGGCTTTCCTCCCCATTTGTCAGTGACAGGGGCTTGGGGTCACAGAGTGCCAGGATGGATGGAGGGGCTCAGGGTGTCCCCCATGGCCGGGGTCACAAGTGAGACCTCACAGGGATTTTTAGGGGTGCTCTGGGAGGAGGGGTGAAGGATGGAGATGAGGGCCACGGTGGAAACACAGAATGGGATACGATTCCCAAACTTTGAATTCATCCTGATGGACTTGTTACCATGCTGGAGGATGTCCATGATATTCCTAGACCTTCCCAGCACTGTGTGGACCCTGGGGCTGCAGTGACCCCAAAAGGCACAGTGTAGTAGCAGTGCTCGGGGCTATGGCCCTGCTGTGTGAGCACAGGGTGGAGTCCTGCTGATCCCGTTGGTCCAGAGGGTGGAAAAGAGAATGAAAATCTGGTCGAGCAAGAACTGTCTCCAGCTGCAGCAGCCATCGTGGCCTCGGGCAGCTCCTCTGCTGCTGGGAGGAAGTTTCCAGCCCTGCTCAGAGTAGGGATGCTGTTCCATCTCCTCCAGCCCCTCTTTGAGCCCTTGGCAAGCTGCATTGGCAGATCCTGATGCAGTGGGGAGGTGTCAGTCTGTTTAACCATCTCCTGCTCCTGGGATGTAAAGGCAAGGAGAGCATCACAAGCTAGAGATGCTGCTGGTGCTCATGGGCAGCCTTGCTCCAGGCTTTCCAGCATTTGGGAAATCCATGAGCTTGTAAACGTGCTTTATTTGGGGGGATTTGAACAAAGTGGGCTGTTGGCAAGCCTTGCTGTGTATTTCTGGGGATGGTGTGTCTCCAGGTCTCCATTCCAGACAAAACCTTTGCTTAGTTTCTCACCAGTCTTTCCTATTTTCATGTTTCCATCTTTCGGTGTCCCCAGCAGACAGTTGGTGCCAGGCTGGGCCCTGGTTGTGCCAAATGCATAGCTTGGGGTGGCTTATCAGCTTTTCTAGATCAGAGCGAGTCCTGTTTGCTCTGAGAGGTTTGAAACAGACCTTTCAAGAAAGAAGTTCCTCATGTGCCAAGAAAAGAAACTAGTGAGGAGAAATCCTCGATTGTTGCCTGTTTCTAAATGATTCTCTAAAGTTTACATTTGGAAATTTTGCCTCGATGCAGTGGCTGCTGGGAGGTGATGCCATGCAGGGGGGTGACTGAGGGGGTGGCACCTTGGGGATCCTCACCACCCCTTGTGCTTGGCCAGGTGCTGTCTCACAACCTGTACACGGTGCTGTGCATCCCCCACGACCCCGTGGCACTGGAGGAGCATTTCCGTGATGATGATGATGGGCCAGTGTCCAGCCAGGGCTACATGCCCTACCTCAACAAGTACATCCTGGACAAGGTGAGCTCCTTGGTCATCCCCCAGACCTGCTGCTCCTCCTGTGAGGCTCCTGGGAGCTCCCCTTAGCTCTTGGAAATCACATTCCTTGGTGGGTGGGAAGAGGGCGCAGAGAGATGGGGACTGCTCAGGTGAAAGCCAAAATGAGTGAGAAATGTTTCATACTCAGCATCTCCCTGGCAAGGATGAAGCCATCCCTTTACATCACGGCTCTGGATGGAGCAGCACCTCTGCCCACATTACCTGAAGGGCTCAGAGAGAGAAATCAGCCCCTTTTATCCTCACCTTTGAGGTGTGACCTCATTTGGCAAAGAGGAGAGGGAAAAGGTTGAGCTGCAAGGAGGAGCAGAGTTGGGGTGGGCAAAAGGGGCTTTCTCCCTTTTTTCCTGTGGTTCAAAGACACCTTTGTCTGGCACAGCCAGAGGTTGGTCTGTGGGTGCTGTTTCTTCCAGGCATGTGAGGAGAGGAAGACTGACTGACAGCTTTCTTCCACTGTGTGCTCACTGAAAGGGGCCAGAGCTGGGTGCAGTAACTCTTCACTCCCCTGGTGCTCTTGTCCCTGTGCCAGTCCCCATCCCTGTGCCCATCTCTGCCTTGCCCAGAGCTGCTCAGCAGCTGCCCAGCCTGATCCAGCAATGCTGATCTTGGCTGCAGGGATCTGGTCAGCAGCAAACAAGGGCAAAGCCTTCCCCAGCTCCCTGAGCCCAGAGCAAGAGCTGCCCCAGGTCAGCCCAGCCCAATCTCCCCATCAGAGAGTGGCCAAAATCCTTCCAGTTGCCCACATGGTTCTTTGGAAGGTGATCTTTAAACCCACCCGTCTGGTTTCACCATGGTAATAGAATCCCAGAGGCAGCCTGAAAAGAGGGAAGTGGGTTTTCCTAGTAAAAGAAGCTTTTAGCTTTTGCCACCCAAAGGTTTTCCTCCAGCTTTGCTGCTACAGGCCACAGTTTGCTCCTGTGCTGACACAGCTGGGATAGAGCACCCAGGGACAGCCAGAGCTGCTCTGATCCCTATCTCAGCTGACCCATCTGCACCAAACCTGCTACCTGGGGCAGCTCACAGTGCCAGGACACAATTAAATATCAGCAGCAGGGACGAGGCTGGTGGAGGCACCATTCCTGCTGGCTTCCCTTCACTCCTCAGTTCCTCCTTGTGGTTGAATGGGCTAACAAGAAACCCCAAACCATGGAGGCACTGGGGATGAGAGCTCCACATCATCCTGCCTGTGCTGCAGCCCAGGCTTCCTGCTGGTGCTGCCATGCTTCTCACTGGACAGATTTTAGGAGTGAGGTTTCTTCTCTCCAGCACTTCCTTCCCCAGAACTCCCCTCTCTAGCTCTTCAGATCCCACTCACCCCCTGACTCGTGCCTGCAGGTGGAGGAAGGTGCTTTTGTCAAAGAAAATTTTGATCAGCTCTGCTGGACCTTGACAGCGAAGAAAAACTACAAACCTGACCGGAATGGGAACAGTGTTGTGTCCCACCAGGATGCTTTCAAGCTCTGGTGCCTCTTCAACTTTCTGTCTGAAGACAAATACCCTCTTGTCATGGTGCCAGATGAGGTAGGACCTGCCTCTGCCCCCAGCCCCGTCCTCCTAGGGCTCCATGTGCTGGCAGAGCCCCATTTGTGGGTGACACCATCACGTCCTGGCGTGTCCCACTGCATCCTGCAAGATGTGGTGTTCCAGGGGGTGAGAGAGAGGAGGCTGGGGGTGGGACAAGGGGGCTGTCTGCCCTGGACACCCCTGCTGTGCCCACAGCCACCCCCACTGCCCAGGGAGAAGGGGGGACTTCAGAGGGGAGACCCCTCCAAGGTGCTCTCCTGCCTGAGGGCAGTGGCCGAGCAGACCTGGCTGTCCCTCTCCGTGGCCACTGCCACCCAGTGCTCAGCCCCTGCCCAGCATGAAGAGCGTTAAGGGTGAGGTGCCAGCCAAAGAAAAGCCTCACAGTAATCTCCAAATTCCACAGCATTTAGGGGGGAAGGTTCTCCCTTTCTCTGGGGTCAGATTAAACCCCCATGAGAAGGGGGGCAGATCTGGGGAGAGTGCACACGTGCAGAAGCCAAGAGTGGCCTCAGCAGAAGGAACTTGGCTGGGCAAATGGCTGCTGTTGTCTTCTACCCCTCAACCTCCTGAGATCAGCAGAAAAGTCAAAATTAAAAAAAAAAAAAGAAAAGAGGAGAAAAAAGGCAAGAAGCACCGTGCTGCGCAGACGTAGGAGGGCAACCGCACTTCCTGTGCCCTGGGAGAGGTGTTTCCTGTTCCCCAGAGCATGAAAAACTGAATCATCCTGAGCACCAGCACTCAATTCTTGCCGCTTTCACAATTAAATGACATAAAAAATCCAGCTGCGTGTGGGGACCCTGCTGTGTGTCACCTTCCTGTGTGGCTCCCTGCAGTCACCCACTGGTCTCAGTCCAGACTGTGGGCAGAGGAGAGCTGGCAGCAAAACTTGAGCTGGGGTGAGTCTTCCCCACACCACGGCAACCACCTTGATTCTTTTTATTTGCAGTTTTACAGTGATGCTCCTCTCTGTAGGGACCTGTCTCCCTGCTCCTCCCCAGTGATTTTTGGGAAGCAGTGGTGCCAAGCTCACTGTGGCTTTGAGACATCATCTCTCAATGGTGTTCAACAGTGCTGGCCTGTACTCCTTCAGGCTCTTGACTGCTACAGAGTTTTATTATTCTGCAGACAAACCAGAAAAAATATCCCAGCCTTGGGGTTAAAAGGAAAAACCTCTCAGTAGATGTCAAACTCTAACCCAGCTCCAGTCTCCTCCTTTCCAGCCTGCTGCCTGGGATGCCCCAACCATCACAAAGGTTGATCCCTCTGGGATCAAGGTCCTGCATCTCCAGGCTGGAGAGAGATGTGACCTTGGGCTCTCCAAAATGGCTTGATGGGGTGGGGACAGCCCTGTCCCCAGACAGAGACACTGTCACTGAGTGTCCTCCTCCCCACAGGTGGAGTATCTGCTGAAGAAGATCTGCACAGCCATGAACGTGGAGCTGAACTCGTGTGAGCTGGAGGATTACCTGTCCCAGGAGCCGCAGGCCCAGGGCGGCCTCACGGTCTGGCAGTTCCTGGACATGGTGAACTCAGGGAGGTTCCTCAGAGGCATCGAGCAGGAGGCCATCAGCATGGCCGTGGAGGAGGTGTACCAGGAGGTCATCGAGGATGTGCTCAAACAGGCAAGGAGCTCACATATTCTGGGGCAGAAGTGCTGTCCTGCTTCCGCCCCGTTTTGATCCCCGTGTCTCTCGGGCGCAGGGTTACCTCTGGAAGAAGGGCCAGCTGAGGAGGAACTGGTCAGAGCGTTGGTTCATGCTGAAGCCCAGTGCCCTGTCCTACTACATGAGCGAGGAACGGAAGGAGAAGAAGGGGAGCATCACGTTGGACAAGCACTGCTGTGTGGAGGTACAGCCCAGGGACAGCAGATTGTTCAGACCCCTGGAAGGGAGACCCAAGAACACACAATGTCACATCCATGAGCATGGGAGAGCCACTCCTGTGGCTGAAGAGGGGGGGATAAGGTGGGGTAACGCTGTGCTGTGTCCCCTCCCTGCAGGTGTTGCCAGACAGGGATGGGAAGAGGTGCATGTTCTGTGTGAAGACCTCGTCCCGCACCTACGAGATGAGCGCCTCGGACACCCGGCAGCGCCAGGAGTGGACGCTCGGTCTGTGCCCATCCCACGCCCCTTCCCCAGCTTCCCTGTGCCCCCTGCTGTCCCCACTGACCGTGCCCTCCCTCTGCAGCCATCCAGACTGCCATCAGGCTGCAGGCCGAGGGAAAGAAGTCCCTGCACAAGGACCTGAAGCAGAAGCGCCGGGAGCAGCGGGAGCAGCGGGAGCAGCGCAAGGCGGCCAAGGAGGAGGAGACACAACGGCTCAAGCAGCTGCAGGAGGAAAAGGAGAGGAAGCTGCAGGAGCTGGAGCTGCTGAAGGAGGCCCAGAGGCAGGCAGAGATCCTGCTGCAGGAGGAGGAGCAGCGGCGGAGGCAGCAGCACGAGGAGATGCAGAGGACCCTGGAGATCCAGCTGCGGGAGGCCGAGCAGGTGGGTGCATCCCACATGGCTGTGGTGCTCATGGGGTGGGTGCTTCCTTCTCCTTCCCTTGCCCAGGGTAGTCCAGAGGTTGGATGTACAGTGTTGCTGCCACCCATCACTTCTAGGCTCTGTTATGCCTGAGATCCCTTTGAGTAGGAGATGAAGACAACCTGCCTCAAGGGGCTTTAGCTGGGGGACAGTGAGAGGCAAATGCTGGTGCCAGGCTGGACAGGGAGCCCATTTCTGACCTCACAGCCAGCACTGGCTCCAAATGACACAGCCTGTCTCCTGAACAGGGAAACAGCTTTTCTTTGGACCTGTCACCATGGGCTGCCCCTGCTCTGGCCCACTCCACTTGGTGGGCCCAAGCGGGTTCTGGGGACACTGGTGGTGGCCTGGCCCACTGATGGCTCCTGTCCCCGCGCAGGCTCGTGCCTCCATGCAGGCAGAGATGGTCCTGAAGGAGGCCGAGGCAGAGCGGCAGCGCAAGCGCATCCTGGAGCTGGAGGACATGCAGGAGAGGCTGCAGGAGGCCCTGCAGCAGGAGGTGAAAGCTCGGCAGGACGAGGAGGCTGTGAGATATGCTCAGGCCAGGTAGGACCAGGGCATCCCTCCCCCTCCTTGGGCAGCCCTGCTCCCAGGGCAGCTCAGTGCTCCCGGGGACTGGGGTGTGCTGGTGAGTTCCCAGTATGCAGGCTGGGACAGGGAAAGCTGGGGGAAGAAGCGGCAGGGGGACATCCTCACCTCTTGCTCTTCATTGTCAGGCTACTGGCTGAGGAAGAGGAGAAACTGAAACAGCTGATGAAGCTGAAGGAGGAGCAAGAAGAATATATCATCAGAACTCAGAGGGAGAAGCAAGTCCTCAAGCAGGAGATGGAGAACAAGAACAAGTGTCTGGAAGAGGCGCAGAAGCAGCTGGAAGAAGTGAGAGTGAACAGGCAGCGGGTGGACCAAGATGTCATGGTGAGCATCACATCCGTGCCACATCTCCTCACATGGTGAACCCAGGGGACTTTCCAGCCCTCCCAGAGTCACCTCCACACTGGGGAGGACCAAGCTGGAACTGCTGTAGGGAGTTTCTGAGCTGTGCCATGTGCGGGCAGGATGTGATGCAGTGGCTGAGACAGGACAAGCGTGTCCTGCCCTGGGACAAAGCAGTGCTGTCCAAAGTAATGTCAACAGCAGGAGTGTGTGAAGGGGGGAGGGTTGGAGGGGGGGCAGAAGGTCTAGAGGAGGGTGAACTGGGTCTCCATCCCAGAGGGAACCTCCAATCCAGGCTTACTCAGGGAAGGGAAAGTCGTGCCCATGGTCCCATGGGGCAGCAGCTCACCCTTTGCTCCGTGCCCATGGGGCAGCAGCTCACCCTTTGCTCTGTGCCCATGGGGCAGCAGCTCACCCTTTGCTCCATGCCCATGGGGCAGCAGCTCACCCTTTGCTCCGTGCCCATGGGGCAGCAGCTCACCCTTTGCTCCGTGCCCTGCAGGCGGCCCAGCGGAAGCTGCGACAGGCCAGCACCAACGTCA
This sequence comes from Molothrus aeneus, assembly GCF_037042795.1. Lineage (NCBI taxonomy): Eukaryota > Metazoa > Chordata > Aves > Passeriformes > Icteridae > Molothrus > Molothrus aeneus. The sequence goes on along the minus strand of NC_089669.1, from coordinate 1,659,054 downwards.
AGCACTGGAACGTGCAGATGAACCGACTGATGCACCCCATCGGGCCTGGAGGTAGGAAACAGCTGAGCCAGCTGACCCCATGCCCTCCACCCATCTTCCCCTTTTTGGGTGCATCTGGTGGCTGGAAGGACTCTCAGAGAAGATACCACAATGCCTCCTTCAAGGATGGGCTCCACAAACCTTTTTCTCAGCTGACAGTCAGTTTGGGCCCCAGGTAAACAATTCTCTTTTTCCCTCCACCCCCAGACAAGCGAACTAACGTGAGTGGAGGAGTCTTCGCTGGCTACCAGCCCCTTCTGTCACGGAGAGATTCCTCCCTCAAACTCAAGCAGAGGGTGGAGGATAAAGGCAGTGACCCCACGAGGGAAAACAGCAAGGAAAACGTGAGCAACGGTGGGAACAGCAGCATGTTGCCGTCTCCAGATGCGGACACCATGGCCACAGAGCCCACCAATTAGCCCACCAGGATGGCAGAGCCCAGCTGGGAATGGCAGGGCTCAGCTTGTCCCTCCAGGTGGACGGTCAGTGTGGCCATCTCTGCATGGGGACCAGCACAGAGCCTACAGGGGACTGCACAAGGCAGAGGTGCTCCCATTTCCATCAGTGAAGGGCTGCAGCCACCACGTGCCAGGAGGCTCAGGCAGCCCAGTGCTGGGGAGAGGGCAGTGGGACCTTCTCCTCTGGACTGAAGAAGTGAATTCCTTGTGCTCTATTTTACACCCTGTACTAAAAAAGAGTCACTGCTGGGTCGGGGCCCTGTGGCCCAGGGCTGCAGTTCCCCCTTGGTTTCTACATCAACCCTTCTGCATCACTCACTGTGCTCCAGGGTGTGGGGCTTTGCCACCAGCCAAGGACGCCTGGACTGACCAAGTAGGGCCTTCTTGTCACCCCACACCATGCCAGGTGTCCCTAACTACAGCCCTCACTATGTTCCCTGGCAGTGGGTGGTAGTACTGGAGGCACTTAGCAGAAACTAATGACCAATAAAGCTTTTGGAGCCACTGGCCACAGACTTCCTGCCCCACACACTAGCAGCCCTGCAGGTACCAGCCCCCTTTCCTTGGCAGGGTAGGGTTGGGATTTCCCCTGTGTGAAAGAGCCCCTTGAAAGGAATCAGCCACAACCTGTGGAAAGTGGCCCCACCAGCAGATTTTTGGTTGGTGTGTGGAGGGCCAAGAGGGACACAAAACAAAACAAAGAAGCCCCAATAGCACACCATCATTTGGGTTCGTTTTTCAAGCACCTCTCTATAGATACAGTCCCAATCAGCTGTGCCTTTGGGGTGTTTATAGCCTGGGGCACAGAGCCAGGGTGGCCTCTGGAACAGGCCCTAGGTGCAAGCTCTGCACCGACTCAATCTCTGCACTCGCAGATGAGCTGAGTTCGTTGGGGAGATTATGATCTGTTTCCTCCCGGGCCTCGAAAGGCACTGCCCCCAGTCTCTCAGTGTTTCTCTCAGTTTTTTTCCACCGTGGCCGAAGGGACAAAGCGCTCAGTGTGCCTGGGGTGCAGGGCAGCCCTCCCCAGGCCCACGCGGCCGTGCTGACGCACAGCCGGGGCACGGGCACTGCAGGGACTGCAGGTCAAATGCATCGCCTGTGTCTCCTTCCCTCTGCTGGCACACACAATATATCATATATCGGGGTGGCCCTGAGTGGGGTCCCTTGTGGGGTCCTGCCTGCTCCACACAATCCTGGCCAGGCCACTTGGACAGAGCATCCCAGCACTCTGCACGGGTTTTCTGGGCACAGTGAGCCCTTCCCAGCTCTGCCTCGAGGCTGGGTTATTATCTTGCATCGAGGCGCGAGCGGGCCGCGGGGCGAATTGCTGGGGGCGAAGGGGTCACTTGCAATGCTTGGGGTACTTGGGCGCGGGGCCAACTGCCCTCACCCGGCGCCGCCGCCATATTGGGCAGCCCTCAGGACGCTCCGCCCCCTGAATTCCCCGCCCCCAGGTTACGCCACAGGCAGCGCCTACATTTCCCATGAGGCTCCGCTCCCGCCGCGGGGTGCAGTGCGGGCGGCTCCCGGCAGGGGGCGGTACGGCGCGGAGGGGGCGGGGCCGTTGCCGTGGTGACGCGGGCGCGAGGCCCCCCGGCGGCGGCGGCGATTGGCCGCGGGAGCGCGCGGGGTGCGGTGGCGTCAGGGCGTGCGCGGTGACGCGCGGGGCCGGGGGTGACGGGGAAAGGGGCGGGGGGGGGCGGCTGCACAAGCGGGGCTGCGCGCGAGGTGAGTGTGAGGGACGGGGGGTACCGGGCTGTGAGGGGGCTGAGGGGCTGTGAGGGGGCTGAGAGGCTGTGAGGGGCTGAGGGGGTGACAGGGTTGGGCCTGCGGGTATGAGGGACAGGGCTCGGTGCAAAGGGGACGTGGGTGTGGAGAGCTGCGGTGTGAGGGGCATCGGTGACTTTAGGCTGTAGTTCCTGGGAAATCAGGCGGGACTGAGGAGGGTAAATGGCCCACACGAGAGGAGGGTTAGGGGGACTGTGCCTGCCTGCTTTGCCAGGGTGGGGTGGTGGAGGGTGCCAGGCACTGCAGGAGCCTGGGGCTGGAAGGAGGAGAAGCAAGGATGGACCTTGAGCAGAGCATCTGGTGAGGGGCTGCTCCAGGAGAAGGATCTGAGAGTCCTTTCTCATCCCTCATTTCTGCCCATTCCACTCCCCCCTGCCCTGGGATCCCAGATGAAGGACGTGCGTGTGGGAAGGAATCAGACGTGCTGTAGGGTCTTGGCAATGCCCATCATGGTGATGCAGAGGGGTCTGAGCAGTGGCTGCCCCATGAATCAGTCCCAGGGCTGGTTGCAGTGTTGGTCTCTAAAACAGTGCCTTGTGGGTTGAGGCAGCCCCTGTCCTGTTTCTTGTTTCTGCTTTACTCTCCTCCTGCCCTCTCCATGCAAGTCCCTCATTGCCTTCAGCAGAGTATCCTCTTCTGTACAAACATGCTCCAGGCTGAGGTGGGAGTTTTCCCGATGACTTGCCATGTGTCAGCCAGGGACAGCAGAGGAAGCATCCAGGTGGGATGTGCTGGCAGGTTCCCTCCATGCCCTGCTGAGCTGGTGCAAGTGTTGCCTTGTGTGCAGTGTGATGGGCATGCCCTGGCATTTAGCAGTGAATGGGACAAGGTGAGCCAGGCATTTAGTTTTAATTCTCAGATCTCTGGCAGCAGCAGAGCACTCTGGTCTGCAATGAGAGAGAGCTTAGGGTGTGATTTGTGCACTCCCTTCATGTGATTCAGCCCTCCTTGACAGTGTCAAGGCTAATCCTGTGTTACTGAATGGGGATGAGCTTTATTGCTGATGGAGGAGAAAGCCACCTCCTGATGTGCCAGTGGGGCTGGAATGACTTTAGTGTTGTTTTTTGTCAGAGAGATTAAAGAGAAACTTTGTCAGGATTGTTTAGGAAAAACTGTCTTCCATACCTGGGGAGAAGGGCTGAAAACCCCGCTCTGCTGTGAAAGTGAAGCTCCTGAGGGCAGTTCTGTGGCTGGTGCTGGATCCACACTTGGCACAGCTCTGTGCTGTCCTCAGCCCCCACCTCTAAACAAGAGCAATCACTGCCTTCAAGAGGATGTGGCGTTGACATCACTGATTGGGAAATTCTGATGTGATTGATGCTTCAGTGCCAGGGGCTCCGCACAGATTTTTTGATCTCGCACTTGTGCCCTCCTCTTGATCCTGTAGGGAACACCCTCTACACTCAGGCCACATTCACCCTTTGAGGCAGGGGGTTCATCTTCTTTTTCCATCTCTCCTGGGCAGCTGCAGTTTCCATGTCAGACCTGGAAGGATGTGCTGCACTGGGGGCTCACTCTCAGCACAGCACTCGCAGGTTGCTGCTGCCTAGCTTGCCTGGCCTGGTAGGGGCTGGTGATGCTGGTTTGTTGCTGGTTTGTTGCTGGTTTGTTGCTGGTCCTCAGCTGCCTCACAGGTTGTCCCATGCCAAGGGCAGCAATACAAAATGGGGCTTTTCATTGGAGTGGGAGGAGCAGCTAAGCCTGGGTAATGTCAAGGAGGGTATGCGGGTGCAAATAGCATCATGTTCACAGCATCTTTGTTTAATGTTTTAGTCCAGTTAGTCTGCATAACTGTCTAAAAATAGGACATATTTCCTCTAAGTCCTCTAGTTCAAAGCCTCATAAGCCATTTTTTTTTCAGCATTAGTCTCTTCCTTCTCTTTTGAGTCTGAAATTCATACAAGGCAAAGTTATCAGGAAAACCAAGAAGAGTGAATGAACTCTGTTGAATCCTTAAGTTTCAGCCACCCAAGAGGAAGTTCATTAAAGTTGCAGGAACTTTCTGGCAGCCTCTTGAAGGTGGAGTAAGCAAGCTGGGTAAACAAGCAGCCTTGTGGCCACCATAGACCTTTTTGCTAGCATCAACTTTGTGCATTGTCATAAGAGCTCAGGGTCATCAGCCTCTGGCTGCAGGTGCCTTGAGGCAAAGGTGACATCCACGGTGAGGGGATGGGGACACCCCAGGGTTTGCTCTCCCTCCTGGTCTTGGGACAGATGCTGCCTGTGGCAGCGGCTCCCTGCAGTCACCCTGGCCCAGGGTTTCAGCGTGCAAAAGAGGCAGTGTGTGTTTAAATTTCAGAGCTGCTGCTGGACCCAGCCCAGCGCTCCCAGCAGCATAAATATCTGGCCTTCAGCACAGCCGTGGCAACTTGCTGTGTGTCCTCCTGCAGATTGCTCCAGGTCCTGGTGTCCGTGCTGACATGGTGACTGAGCAGTGGCTGTCGGCGGCAGGCGGACAGGGACAGCTGCTCTGCAGAGGTAACCCTTCCCCTTTGCATGCAGGCCTCCCACCCAGGCACTCAGCAGCGTTTCTGAAAACTTGGGGTAGGGAAGAGCAGCTTGTTTCCAGCAAGTTTGCCTTTGTCCGTGAGCCTGAACTTTCTTAAATTTAAGTTTAAACTCGGTGCCTTATTTTTGTTCGGTTTCTGAATATGATCTTATGGATTACTTTAGGAATACACTGTGAGGACTAATCCTGTTCTCCTCAACGGGCTCTTGCTGTCAAAGCATAGTGTCATAACATTTCATTATTTCACTGATGTTTATGATGGAAATTGGCTGTTGCAGATGAGGGAGGGCACACGAGATCCGGAGCTGCACGTGGGTCACCAATCACCCAACAGTCCCACACACGACCCGGTGCTGGTGCTGTCGGTGTGGGACAAAGCTGAGCAGGCCGTGGCAGAGGCAGGACAGGGGTTTGGAGGAGGTGGTCAGCAGGCCATGGGCAGGCACTGTCCTGCCTGCAGACCTCTGAAGCGGTTCCTGGAATCAGCGGTGCTGTGGCTGTCTGCATGTGGCTGTGGGTGTGTGTTTGCCTCAACACAGCTCTGAGGTGTTGAGCTGTTGTGGGTTCTGTGTCAGATTGGCGCAATGGTTACGCCATCTCTGTTCTGGTATTCAAGACACAGACTTCCAAGGATCTTCACAGCGTGTGGAGAGGATTTTATAATGAGCCCCGTGAGGCTTTGCTGATCAGAAGAGCATTGTTGTACAGAATTCCTTTCTGGTGTTGATGGGCTCTGTCTTTCTTGTGTGAAGCCTTTTGAAAAATATGTATTTTTGTACAGTACATCTTGTTGCCCTTTGGGGAGTGCTTCGTCTGTGGCTATTGAATTATGGACTGGAAATCTGCAAATGTTCTTGGAGACTGAAGGATTGGCACAACAAGAGACTCTTGGGCTCCTCTGAACAACAGAACCTGACATACAAATGATGTTTTAATTGGGTGAGATGATGTTACAGTGCTTATGCCTGAAAGGTTATTTGCTGTCAGAGCCCAGCCTGGCTTGCCCTGACAATGACATTTTAGATGTCAGGGGTTTTGTGGTTTGTACTGACTCTTTTGCTTAGGGCAGGAACAATCTGATAACCACAGATTCGTCGGGCTGCATTGCTGCTTCTCATCAGGTGCTGCAGAGTAATCTCTGCTTTTTCCACAAGTCTCTCTGTTCAGGGATGCACTGCTGCAGTAATTTTGGATACTCTGGGAAAGTCTGGACAAGCAGAAATTATTTCGATAGTGAGGACAAGTAAGATTTTTCTGTAGAACTAGTTTTATTTTTTTGTTAATTATTCTGAAGTCTGCTTGCCTTGGCAGAATGCCTGGGAAATTGCTTTCCCAAAGCAGGGTTTAGAGTGGAATGATTGATGCCAGTATGAATCCTTTTGGTCAAGGAGATTGTGAAGTGCATCTTCCCCAAAATATGTTTTGGGATGACATTCACTGGAGCCCTGCCTGACTGCAGGAAGGGTTCAGAGCAGAACTGACTCAAGATGTATCTTAGTTTCATTATGACTTCTTGAAATGCTTTAATATTCACTGTTTCAGTCATAGTGTCTGGAAAATGTCTGTGTTCTCCAAGGCTTAGCCAAGAGCTTGTGAACATCTGGGATCGTTTTGGTCAGGTCTGTTTGGCTTTGAAAGGGCTCTGAAATGCCTGTGTATGTTGGGGTGCTTTCCTGGGGACCTCACAGACAGGCTCTGCTCAAAGTTTGGGGTTTTGGGGAGTGGTTTGCAGGGGAATCCTGACCATGGAGGAGGAAGTGGCGGGATGAAAGCACAGCACAAGTGTTTGTTCTGGTGCTGGGTCAAGGCAGAACCCACCTCTGGGGCTGGGGCATAGGCACAGCCTGGTAACCCCCAAGGTATCCAAGCTGGTGCCATCAGGCTGCATTTCCTGACTTGCCCTGATCTGGGAGCTGGAACTTGAAATAGCAAAAACCAGCACATGCATGTTCAACCCTTAACAGATATGTGGGTTGGAGACAGGGAATGGTTTTGGTGATTTGAAAGGGCAGATGAGCAGATAGGGAAGCATTTCTTTGATGGGCTGTTAAGACAGACTTCACTGCTAAACACATGCCTATCTCATTAGGACAGGCTTTGTCAGGCCTTTCCTGGCAGGGGTTGTGTGAGATGGCTTCAAAATAAGCAATGCTTTGTGCACTCATCTTGTTGATGGGAACCTAAGCTCAAATCCCTGTCCTGCCTGACTTGTTACAAGTGTTTTTCAGTGGAACTCTTGATTTCATCATATTACCATCTGGGATATTTCTGCAAATGTCCAAATCAGCTTTTCACCTTCAAATTGTTTATATGGGTTCTGCTGGACATGTTGGCTCTTGAAAGCTGTTAACCCCACGAGGGCTGATGGTCAGAGACCCACATCTCTGAAAACACCCATGGGTTCTCCTGTCCATGGGGTAGAACTTGTGTTGTGGAACTTAGGGACATGGGGACCTCTGGAAAAGGGTTGTTGGGTGAGCATGAACTTGAGGAGCCTGCTGAGCTGCCAGCAGCTGGCTGTGTCAGGAAGCAGTAGCTGTTGCTGGCTGTGAGCTCTGTGGCTCACCCTGTACCCCCAAGACTGTGCCAAAGGCACGAGGATGTTATGAAAGGTGTGAATGCTTTGCTCAAGCATTTTGTTTTCTGGGGGCCGAGGCAGAAATCCAAATGGTCAGAGCACTCTGTGAGTCTTGGCAGGATCACACTGACACCGTGGCTGCTCCTTTCCCTGCTGAAAAGGCTGGGGAATCTCTGTTGTCCAGGCAGCTATTGCTATGTGAATGTGGCCAAAAATAGCAAGGAAACAGCATTCCCACCTCATTCCCTGAGAGGGTGTTGTACTAGTTTGTGTGGAAAAGCGATTCTGGTGTTCTCTGGAGGTTTTCTTGGGGGGATGTGTGCAGTCAGACTGGGACCCCTCTGTTTTCCTGCTCTGTGGCTGAAGGGGAGCTGCAGCAGACACAGCAATCTGCTCCGTTTGTCCCGCTGTGCATGTTCCTGGCCCTGCTGAATCATCCAGCTTGTGCCTGGGCACAATTGCTCTCTGTCAGCTGTGTCCTGGGAGCAGAGCAGCATGGCTGGTGCCCAGGATATTTTGCTAAAGTCTACAAAACCAAGTAGCACTTCTCTGGGAGTCCAAGTGTAAACATAACAAAACTTACAGGCTGATGGATTTATTTTTTTTTCCTGGTTAATCCATGGGGTCTAAAATCTATTGCTGCAAAGAGGAGGAGGCTTGCTGTTGGTTTTGTGGGCATTTTTGTGCATCTGGGAGCACTGGTAACATAGCACTAAAACCTAGGGGCCTGCTGGATGTTTGGCTCCAGACAGAAGGCTGCATGCATGTGTGTGATCCTGAGTGACTCATCGGCCCACTGCTGCTTTTCTGCCCCCATTGCTTTTCTGAGGAGCTGATTGCCCCTTTCAAAGCATGGATGGCACTTGCTGGTGTCCCAGTGACCCTGAGACTTTGAGGAAATCTAAGCTGGGTGCTGGTGTGTGCAGCACTGCCAAACTTGGCCTCGCTGACCGCCAGCTGTGCTCCCGTTCACAGCCACAGCTTGTTCCACTCGCCGCTTTCCTGGAGCTCCATTTCAGTGCTGCTCTGAGTCTGCAGCACCCTGTGCCCACTGTTTGCCTTGGGAAGCGGTGTTGCTGTTTCTGTGAGCTCCTCCCTCACCAGCCCTGTTCTATAATTACTGATGTTCTTGAAACCAGATCCTTCCACGTGTCCTGCTCAGGTTCGGGAGGACAAGGGGTCCCTAAGCAAACTGACTGCCTTGGAGTACAGCCAAGAGGACTTCAGCAGTTTGGGAACACGTCATCTTACAGTGCCTCATTGAGCTCTGAGCCTCCAACCTCCTCACCTCGGGGATGCTAAAGAGGAGGGGAATATATCCCACACAGCCAGGTTTGCAGTGTGATCCCAAAGCATTGCCACAGTTTCACAGCCACCTCTGCTGTGCCCTGGGTTGTGGGGAGATGATCCTCTCTCTTTGCCAGACTTAATGATCTTCTCAAATAGCAGCACTTCTGTGCCATTTCAAGCACTGAGAAGTCCCAGTGGTGTCACCTTTCCAGTACCTGCTTGTTTCCTGGCTGCTGTCCTTGTTCCAGCGGGTCAGACCCACGTGCCCCTCCTGGCCATAGATACTTTGGCTGTCCTGAGTTGACCACTAAACACAAATACCAGTCAGCAGTTGGCAGAATGAGATGTGCCAGTTTACTTCCTGAAAGTCATCCTGGAATGCCTTGTACAGGAATGTACAACAGGAGAAGATGGTCACGAGCAGTGCAGGGAGCTGATCTGGGGCTGGGCAGGCCAGACCTGCGAGTGTGACTGCTAACAGGTGTCAAAATCTGTAATGCAGGAATAAACAATGACACTTGGCGCTGATCTATTGCTCTGCACTTCCAAAACATGCTGTCTCCATGAGCTAATGCAGCCAGGGAATGATCAGGAAGGAAGCATTGTAAAAATCCTGGGTTTGTTTCTTTGTGGTGGGTTTTGGTTTTGGTTGGGGCTTTTTTTTTTTTATGATCAAGGAAATGGAGGTAGGGAACCTGACCAGATTTGCTGAAGGTCATGGAGCAGCACTTCCATTAAGAGCTAAGAGCTGTGCAGCTTTTCCCTGCCTGCCCTGCTGCTGCCCGTCAGCCACAGAGCCTGATGAGGGCAGGGAGTCCCTCTGCTGGGAAGCTGTTCAGGGATGATTCCTCTGTCTTCCCATCTCTGCCATCTCAACATTTTGGAGCACATCCCACGCATGCTTGCTGCTGGAGCCAGGGATGGCTGCAACTCCTGGAGAAGAGCAGCCTGGCAGACCCTGCTTTGTGCATGGCTGAGAGTTCAGTGCCCAAAGTCTGCTCTTTTTTCTGTGTCTGCAACACCTCTTAGAGTCTGAACAAAGCCAGCAGCAAGTTCCTTTTGGAGCAAAATGTCATGACCTGGTTTTGGGGACAGCATCAATCATGCTACAAAAAGAGAAGAATCCAGCAAGTTTTGTAACCTTTTTAATGGGCTGGGGTTATTTCCCCCCTCAGTGCCCAGGAAGTGGGTGAGTTAAAACATGCAATAGATGTGTGATTCATTTTGGCAAGCCAGGCTGCTCCAGGCAGCTGAGGGAATCTCCTGCACCCTGTGCCACAAGTCCTGGAGTAATTAGCAGCAGCTAATGGTCATGGCAGCTCTGGCAGCACCCCTGTGCTCAATGAGCCCAGCTCACTCTTGGGGAAGCACAGGGGGTCCACACTGAGCAGCTTTGGAGAGAGAATCACAGGACTGGGCTCTGGGGCATGGTGCAGCATCTAAGCAGATGCTTCAAGGGGAAAAATCTGTCCCAGAATGTCCATCCAGGTGAGTGCTGTGTGGGAGGGCTCTTCCTTGCTAGCTGTAGTAGTTTATTTTTGTGTGTTGCCTGCCTTGAGGCCAAGACTTTGAGTAAGGAAGGAAACACTCAGCTACTAAGTGCTGCTGAGATCTCATTGGCTAATTTGGGGATATGCTGATCTTCCAGGAGCAAACATAAACATGTTTTCAGCGTTCGTCTCGCCTGTTTTGTACTCTCAGTTACCTTTCCTGTATTGCAGCATCTGCTTAGCTCTTATTTGGCTTTTATTAGTAATAGCTGACGTGTAGGAGGAGGAACAGAAACTGGTACTTGATCAGCAGATCTTGGAAGCAGTGACACAACCTGAGGAAGTCTCCAAAAGGTGGTCAACCAGCAGCAATCACATCTCCTTTATGGATTCAGGTCAGTTTTTGACTGTGGATTCAAAATGTGCTGCACATCACAGTGCTGATTTCTCAACTCACCCCTTCTGTTTCTTTTGGCTGTGATTTTGGTGAACTTTCTTGTCCAGAGGAATAAACACAAGCGAGGAGCACTCCCACGTTTTATTGGCTTCCTTCTGCCATTCTTTATGACCTCTTTGATAGTACAGTTGTATTGAACAACTGCTTTGGGCAGATCAACTCTGTGACTTGACTCTTGGGAGGTTTGGACCTTTCTTTGGTGCTTTGCATGGAAACTCTGAGCTTGGCTCCAGGGTTTATGTGCTAATCAGCAGGATTGGCTGCCAGGGGAACTGCCAGGCCACAGGGGCACAAGCTGTTGGTTGATGATCTAGAGGCTTGGATCTTGGTCAGCTCTGGAGAAGCTCTACCTTCTTGCAGGGAATCCACACTGAAGATTTATCTCCTTTTAACTTCTATTCCTGTTTTTTTCCTCTCCTGGTTGTGCCACGTCTCTCTCCCTGTTCCCGCTGATGGTTTAGCTTGGCATGGATGCCATCTTCTAGGAAAGACAAACCTGTTGCCCAAGCTGTTTGCAGCCAGCAGGCACCAGCCCAAGCCCAGAGCCAGCAAACAAACCCTCTCTGCACCAGCTGCAGAGGAAGCTGCTGGCTCAGCCAGGGTTACCAAAGCTCCTTGGAACAGGCATTGAGGCAAGGGCACAGCAAGTCATGAGATGCTTGTGCAGACATCTGGAGCAAAGCAGAGAGCTCTGTCTGCAGTGGGTTTAAAGCAAGGGGCTTGTGCTGGGTGCCAGGGACAAGAGGAATCTAATGAGCTGCTTGTTAAGCTGCTGCAGGATGGATTTTCCACTGTAGACAAGCTTCTCCTGCCACAAGCTTCCCCCACTAACTGCTCTTCCAGGCAAAAGTGTTTCCCTGATGTTGGTATGATCATTTATATATAACCCTGAAAACAGTGAAGTTCATTACCCTCCATCTCCAGTGAATAAGTTTTCCTGCCTGTCTGCCATGTCCCACCGTGTGGGATGTGTGAGCAGAGGCCAAGGATAACACAGCCCTTCAATGGTCCCTCAGTGCTCATGTGGAGGCACAGGGAGAGAGCAGCCCCTGCTGCTGCTGCTGCCAAGGAGCACAGGGCAGTGTGCTCACTGGTGCCACTAGTGTACCTCACCTGGAAACAAAGCCACCTGTCCTGCACTCTGAATTCCCAGTGTGGAGGGAAAAAATAAAGCTCCCTCAGCCACAGGAGACCCAGGTTCTGGTACAGCACCAGCTCCAGGGGTGACTTGTGTTCTGGCTTTGTGACGTGTTTGTGTTCAGCCTCCCACCTGCAGGTTTTGTTCTCTCCCTGAGCTGCTTCCTTGCTCTTTCAGGGAGCTCTGACCTTGATGTCTTTCCAGCAATCCAAGGAGCTGGCTGCAGCTCAAGTTTGAAGCTGCCAGGTGTGAGGGTCTGCTGTGGGAGGGCAAACAAATCCATGGAGTCCTGGGTCACTGCTGCCCTTGCCCAGCAAGCCCTGAGTTGTGTTGTGGGCTTGGGCACGGGGCACAGACCATCCCAGAGCTTGGGGCTGCCCTTATACAAGGCCCCTGCAATATCCTGTGTTAGTTTAATTTGGGTCTGCAAATCGAGGCTCTCTTGGTTGAACCTGGATTTCAGTGGCTTTCCTGATGGGTATTTCTCCACTTAAAAATAACTCTCTTAAGGAAGTGGATGGAACTTTATATAAGATGTGCTTGAGATGTTAATTATTCAAGAAGAGTCAGTTTAGGAATCAAGATCCAGCATGGTTGGGAGGGAGGTGGGAACTGCTCTGCCATGGCCACGGTACCGGTGCTGCATCGTTGGACGGCTGGAGGTTTTTGTGGGCTCTTTGGGATGGAGTGAGGCAAACAAGGAGAGGAAGTGTGTGGGGGAGGATGGGGCCGTTCCTCCCACAGGAAACCCGGGATTAAGACACTGGTTGGATTGTGTGGCTGTTGGGATTGCACTGCTGGACCCCGTGGCTGAGCACGGCCCGGCAGCTGCGCAGAGCAACAGCAACACGTTCAGCCCAGCTCTTGGCAGAGGAGCCAAGTGAAAACAAACACAAAGGCTGCAACTGGCAGCACTCTGACGGGAAGGAGTGCGAGTGCAGGGCTGACAGGAAGCCATCAGTCTTGCAGATGGCTTGCATGGGCCAGGGACTTTTAGCCACTGCCTGCTGCTGCACTGAGCCCTGCTCCCCCAGTATCTTCGACCCACGGGCACAGTGTGCCCTGATCAGCTGCTGCTCCCAATCCAGGCTCTGCCATGGCTGGGCAGGGACAGAGGGTGAAGCCAGCCCTACTTTGATCCTTCTGGAGGTGTTGGTTCTGTCAGACCCTGGCCCTGGCTGCAACCATCACATCCCAGGTCACTGGCGGCTCTGGGGGACATTGTCTGGGGCAGCATGGCTGCTATGGGACTTGTAAGCTGGGGACCCCTGGTCCCTGGGTTATCTAGGCTGGTTTGTGGTCTGCTGGGCTTTAAAAACAATTCTTTGAGCTTTTGCTTCCTTGAATCCTACAGAATATTTATTCCACAGTGCAGAGGGATCTTTAAATTTCCCCTGCTCTGCATGTCTCACTGGCCAAGGAGCCAGCACAGAGCAGGAGTGGTGTGCTTGGTGACACTGCCCTGCTGCTGAGCTGCTCCCTGCAGGCACTCAATGGCCTCTCTCCATGTCCTGCAGGCTAGCAGGAACAGCCTGGTGGGGTCCATCTTGGATAGACGCGGATGATGCCAGAGCTATGACAGGGATTGCAGTCTTGGCACTGAGGGGTGATCAATTATGGAACAACTACAGGAGGAAGTACCTGAGGTCAAGGAAGAGGAAGAGGAAGAGGCAGTGATGGTAGCAAGTGGAGCCTCAGACCCAACTGGAGGACCAGACAGCTCGCTGCCTTCGAGCAGCTACACAGGTGAGTGGAGCCAGAGGAGCTCATCCTGTGGAGCATCCAGGTGTCCACAGCCCCCAGGCAGCATGCCCAGCTGCAAGGGCAGAGGATCTGTTCCTGAATGGAGTTCAGCTGAACTGAACATTTCACATTTATTTGTAAAATAATGCTCCAAGTTATGGAGAGGCTCACTTCTTCCTCTGAGATCACTGCATGTCCATTGGCAATGGGTTTTGGAGTGGAAATTAAAAGGACAGGCAGGTAACATTGTGCTTCAGAGCAAGGGGCCTCCCAGGGTGCTTGGGAATGCTTCCTTGGATACTTTTTGAGATCCTCAGAGCAAAGTGATTGTAGGAGGTGGGAGAGAAGGTTTGTGGATGCAGAAGAGACTCCTCCAGAGCCCTTGATGTTCCAGCTGGGATATCCCGTGTCAGCAGCTGGCCAACAAGGGATTATAAAATCTGCTGGTTGGGGTTTCATTGCCAGGACATGAATGCCAGAGGGAAGAAAGGAGCATTGATGTGGAGTCTGAGCTGCTGGGGCATTCTTGGCTCTGTTCATGGCATTTGCCTGCAGCCAGTGCCAGATTCCAGATGTGATACCAGGGGCAGGCAGGACAGGGCCAGAAATCAGCCCCACAGCTGGATGAGCTGGCCACACCAGGAGCTGGGCCTGTGGCTGTGACATGGAAGGACATGTCCCTGTGTGTGTTTGCAGACCTGTCACAGAGCTCCTCTCCCTCGCTGTCGGACCAGCTGCAGATGGGCTGCGAGGAGGCGGCGCTGGGAGCGCTGAACGTGGAGTGCAGGGTCTGTGGGGACAAAGCCTCGGGCTTCCACTACGGCGTGCATGCCTGTGAGGGCTGCAAGGTGAGTCCCAGGGACAGCTGGGTCCAGCAGCACCAAGCAGGGGTTAGATCCCAGCAACTGGGCTGCCTCCTCACACAAGATTTGCAGCAAAACAGGGATTCGGGATTGATTGTAAAAAACTCAGCCTGTCTAGAATGGGGCAAGTATCAGCAGGCAGCAAATGCTGCCCTGGGAAGAGGGCTGAGACCTGTATGGCCCAAACCTTGCCTTGTCATGCTTTGTTGTGTAAGGCAAATCCATCTGTCCCCATAGGGACCCTGAGTTTATTTTTAAAAATAGTTTGTGTTCTGCAGATCAGCAGTGAGCTGTGTGTTTATCTCCCTGGGATCAATGGCTGCAGCTTGGATGTTCTTCTGGAATTCTTTCCCCTGCAGCAGATCCAGCAGGGTTGTGTTAGCAGCCCAGATCCTGCCAGACATTCCTGCAGGCTGGGGTTGGCCATGGCTGGTTCCTCCATCCCCCTCTGTGGGCTGCTGGCACAGTCACAGCACCAGGCATGGGGTGCCCCCACACCTCTTCCTCTGCAGCTCCTTTCTGCTACCACATGACCTTTCCTTGGCATAGACCCCCAGAGAGACCCAGGGCTCCCCCTCCTGAGCCTCCCTGCAGCTCCTGGGGATAACAAACCAGCCTGGTCCCAGACTCCATGGCCCCCTGCTCCCTCCCTGCCTGCAGGGTTTCTTCCGCCGGACGATCCGCATGAAGCTGGAGTACGAGAAGTGTGAGAGGAGCTGCAAGATTCAGAAGAAGAACAGAAACAAGTGCCAGTACTGCCGCTTCCAGAAATGCCTCTCTCTGGGCATGTCACACAATGGTGAGTGTCACTGCTGCCCACAGGCCTGGCCAGCTGGGTGACACAGGGCCAGCTGCCCTCCTGTGAAGGGTGCCCATGGCCTGCTGTGCTTCAGCCCATGGCTCTTCTTGCCAGGGGATCATTCAAACCCAGTGCTTCAAGCATTTGACTCCTCTTCCCCTTTTTCTGTATGAGAAGGGGCTATTCATTCCCCCCATGCAGTGCAGCTGCTGGCATGTGGCTGTCCCTTATGGACTGGCCCTGAGGGAACTGGACACACAAGTTGTTTTTCTGTGCTAGGACTTTTACACTTCAGGTGTAAGAATCTCAGACCCAGACAGGCAAAGGTGTTTATGTGGGAAGCAGGGTTTGAGCAAGAGCTGGAGGAATGGGATGGGAGTGTGGAGTGAGGAAGCAGCAGTGGCTGTTTCATGAAGGTGTTAGTGCTGGAAGAACTGCAGCTGGAGAAGCATTGTGTTGTGTAGCTGCAGGTGTTCTCCAGCAGACCTGTCTGTCTGCAGTGGCAGAACAAGCTGCTGCCTCTCTGGATGCATCTCCTGGGGGCCCCCTGCTCTCCTGACCCCAGTTTTGCCCCCCAGCAATCCGCTTTGGGCGCATGCCAGAGGCAGAGAAGAGGAAGCTGGTGGCAGGGCTGACAGCGAGCGAGATCGGCTGCCAGAACCCACAGGTGGCTGACCTGAAAGCTTTCTCCAAGCACATCTACAACGCCTACCTGAAGAATTTCAACATGACCAAAAAGAAGGCAAGAGGTATCCTGACCGGCAAGGCCAGCAGCACCCCAGTAAGTTCCCTCCCAGGACAGGTGGGGTTGGCCATGGCCAGCACGGGGGACTGTTCTCTGGGAGATGCTGCATGTCTCCCTGCTGCCATAGCTGTTCCCATGCAGCCAGGTGGGCTCTGCATGTCCTGCCCCTTGCTGGGAAAAACCCCACTGCTCTGCACACTTGTGCTGTGGTGGGTGGGTGCAGATTACCTGGGCACTGTCAGCCCCAGAGGCAGGGCACAGCACAGGGACAGACAGACAAACATGACTGTCCTGAGCAGAGCTGGCACCTCAAGTCCCCGCAGCAAACTCCTAACTTGCTTCTTGTTCAAGCAGCCTTTTGTGATCCATGACATGGACACCTTGTGGCAGGCAGAGAAGGGGCTGGTGTGGAAGCAGCTGGTGAACGGCATCCCCCCCTACAAGGAGATCGGGGTGCACGTCTTCTACCGCTGCCAGTGCACCACGGTGGAGACCGTGCGGGAGCTCACCGAGTTCGCCAAGAGCATCCCCAGCTTCGTCGGCCTCTACCTGAACGACCAAGTGACTCTGCTCAAGTACGGGGTGCACGAGGCCATCTTTGCCATGCTGGCCTCCATCATGAACAAGGACGGGCTGCTGGTGGCCAACGGGAACGGCTTTGTGACCCGCGAGTTCCTGCGCAGCCTGCGCAAGCCCTTCAGTGAGATCATGGAGCCCAAATTTGAGTTTGCTGTGAAGTTCAACGCGCTGGAGCTGGATGACAGTGACCTGTCCCTGTTTGTGGCTGCCATCATCCTGTGTGGAGGTGAGCGGGTGCCCTCGGCCGTGCCAGGGTCAGGAAGAGAGTTCTCCCTGCTTAGAGGTGGTTCAGAGGGGGCTAGGGGAGTGAGCTGCAGCTGGGTTTGAGGTCAGCCTGGGATGTCTCAGGGGCATGAAAGAAGAACTGAACACTTCCAAAACCAAAGCTTCTCTGTGGAGGTGATGCCTGGCAAGCTTGGACCAACAGCAAGGAATGTAGAAGTGACATCTCCTTCTCATATGCTGCTGTGGATACATTGTCAAGGGCACACTTCTCCCCTTTCTAGCTGATGAGGTTGAAGTCATGGTGGGTGGGTTACAGTCCCTGGCTCCCTTTCCCCAGGAGCAGAGTGTACTTTGGAGGGCTGCACCATGACCCTGCAGCTCCCGTGCTTCCTCTCCACAGACCGCCCTGGCCTGATGAACGTGAAGCAGGTGGAGGAGATCCAAGACAACATCCTGAGAGCGCTGGAGTTCCACCTGCAGTCCAACCACCCGGATGCCCAGTACCTCTTCCCCAAGCTGCTGCAGAAGATGGCTGACCTGCGACAGCTGGTGACAGAGCACGCCCAGCTGGTGCAGAAGATCAAGAAGACAGAGACAGAGACATCTCTGCACCCACTTCTGCAGGAGATCTACAAGGACATGTACTAAGGACTGTTATTTATGAGAATGAAGCCATGGATTCCCATCAAGACTCTTTGTACAGAAACAAAGAAAACTCTTCCCAGTGTCTTCCATTTCTCCTACTGGAAACTCTTTTCTACGTGACCCTGACGTACGGTACATAGGGCAAGATGCCATCAGGATTTGCAGGTGCCTCCTGCTCGGCCAGGGCTTCCGTTAACACACACTAACAAATCTGCAAAGCTGCTGTTCCCCTTCCGTGGCCCAGCTCTGGCTGCCCAGTTTACATGGCTCAGGCAGCTAGGTCACTGTGGGTGGGGAGCCCTGGTCCTTAGGAGGGCCAAGGGGGTGCAGGGGCCAGCAGGGCTGACAGCAGCACTTAGGGTGTGTCTGTATTCTCTTGTTCATTTGCACTCCAAGGACGTGGTCCTGAGCCATGAAGTCTGGGACAGTGTGATGAAAGGATGTTCCTCTCTTTCCCAAAGAAAAGCTCTGGAGTATTTGAACACATGTAGGGCTGTCCCAGGGGAGACTCTCAACTGCAGCCCCCCCTGTTCTCTGCAGTGTGTTCCTGTCTCCCAGTGGGACTGTGGGAACTCTGCCTTCCTGGGTGCTGCGTGGGAGCCTTTGCTCCTGGCACCCTCGTTCCATAGGGAACCTGTCCCTGGGCACCTCAGTAGGAGAGAGGCTGGGATGGGGAAGTAGCAGGGAAAGGATTTGACTCCTTAAAATTCACCTTCAGAGCAGAGGCACGGAATCCGTGGCTTCCACAGGCTGCTCTGCACAGACCTGAGTTACAAAAAAGGTGTGTGGAGGGTCAGGGGCCTTGAGCTGGTCAGGGTTTGGTGTCCTGCCTCAGTTTCCCCTCTGTGAAAGGGACCTGGATTGTCACATGCTGCCTGCTCCGAGCAGGAGCACAAGGATCTGTTAGTGCATTGGTTGCAGAGAGCTTTGCAGCTGTAAATGCCAAGGATTTATAACCAGGGAGGGGGTGGTTGGGATGCTCACAATGAGCTGGAGCTTCCCAGTGAGCGTGGCTGTGGCAGGGAAGCTGCCAGTCCACCTCTGCCACTGTTCCCAAGAGTGGGAACAGCTCCAGGCCTGGAGGTCTGCCTGATCCCAGCACCACTCTGGGATTTTACCTCACAACTTCCCACAGCTGTAGTGAAACACCACGGTGCTGCCTGGGCCAGGCCAGGCCCCTGGGGTGGGGGCTGTGTCCCTTGGGCTTTGGGCAGGGGGAGGATGGACCTGGGAAGGGCTCAGTTTCCCTTTCAGGATAATGAAAGTGACCCTTCCCTGTCTGCAGCTCCTTCCCTGTGTCCTGAGCAGCCTTATTAAAATACTGATATTCCCTAGGAGGGGTTGTGGGAGCAAATTATTCGGTTTTATTTTACTTTCCTCCTCTTCAGGGTAGCAGATTTCCCTGGTGCAATAATTCCTTTAAAACCCAAAGGGGAAGAGCACTGGGCTTTCCCTCCCCATCACAGGGCTGGCCGGTCCCAAACCTCCCCCTGCTGCCACACTCCTCAGTTTGCCGTGCCTCAGTTTCCCTGCCCAGCCCTCCCATCCCTACCTCGCAGGGGTGTTGGGAATCACCGTTTCTGAAGCACTTTGAAGCCCTCTGGGGGAAGGCACTGGAGACATGCATGTGCTGGTTGGAGCCTGGGATTTGTCCTTCCCAAAATCCCGGTGCTGTCCCCACCCCGGTGGCAATGCAGGACTCGTGCCCATCACCTGGGAAACTTTTTGCTCTTCCTTCCTCGACAGTATAACAACCCTCAAACTGAAATGTATATTTTTGCTAGAAGTACAAACCTCCAAGTGTTTTTAATAATATAAATAGTGTCTACAAACTGACTTGACTTTAAATAAATCTGAACTAAATATTTAAGAACCTTTTAGCATCCAGCCTGTCTTTGTGGGCTTTCTCTCAGCACCTGGGTGCAGCTGTCCGTGGGAGACTTTCCAGCAGAAATTTGTGATGGGATTTGCTGTGATTTCCAGGGATTTGCTGTGATTCCCGAGGCTCTGTAATTCTCAGATCTCGTACCTGCTGTGATTTTCTTGCCTGCAAACCTAAAGCAGCAGAAAAAGCCAGTCCTAAGCAGGAGCCCAGCCTCAGCTGGAGGATTTGCGCCCCAAATGCTGGGGGTGGAGCTGGAAATGAGCTGAAAACACCGCGACGGGGGGAATAATGAGCTCCAGGGGAGTCAAGTGCTGGCAATCTGGCTGTCCTTGGCTGTGATAAAACACCTGAGAATTTACTCAGGAGGAGCTGGAGATCCCCCAGGCTCCCCTGTGCTCGGCTTGAGTGCTCTGGGGGAAGCTGTTCCACTGCTCCCTGCCTCTCCCATGCAGCTGGGGGCACTGGGAGCCGTGGTGCTGCTGGGCAGGGGTCCCAGGAGACCTGGCTGGAGACCCTCCCTGTGTGGTTACCCCAACAGGCAGCATTACCTTATCCAGCCGTTCCCAGTGTGATGGGGGAGAGAACTGAGAAGTGAAATCCACAGGCTGAGTTAAAGACAGGGCTGAAAAGGAAGGGGGAATAGTAATGGTCAAAGAATTAGAATACACAGAATTTAGTGCTGCAGGCTGGAGTGGTGGCCCCGTGCAGGCTCCTCGCTGCAAAGTCCTTGACTGAGTGTAAACAGTGCTCGGCAGCGGCTGCTATCAACTAGCCCGGGCTTGTCCTCCGCCCCAAACACGTGTCCCCGGCTATTGGGGGAGAACGATCCCAGCAGGACCCATAAATAGCGCTGGGAGGCGGCCTAGCCCCGTTCACTGCTGGGCAAGAGATGGAGGTGGGCTCGATGATGGCATCTGGGCTGTTAAGGACCGAGGCGAGCTCTCTGAGACCCCCGTGCAGGTAAAGGCTTGAGGATGGGGTGGCTGGGAGCAGCTTTTGGGGGAGACAGGCTCGAGATGGGGCCCCTCGCTGTGGGGGTAGGGATGGCCTTGATCCCCCTCCCCATTTCCCCATCCCCTCCGGAGGTGGGGGTGGGCGGCAGCACTCCAGCCATGCCCCCGTTCCTGCCAGCCCCCAGCCAAGGGCTCCCACCCTTCTCCGTGCCCCAGCCCTCGGTACCGCTGCTCCCCCAGCCCCCAGGAGAGCCCCCAGTCCCTGTCCTGGGCCTCCTTTGCTCGGCAATTAGCAGGAGATTAGGCTGGATGGGGCTGGGAGGACCCCCTGGCTCTGCCCTTGGCGAGGGCTCCCAGACACCAGCCAGGGGGGCTTCCAAAATGTGTCCCCAACATATTTTTGGGGGCAAAGCTGGTACCGGGGGGGGGCTCTAGGGCAGGGCTGGAGCAGCGTCTGAGCCCATCCACACTGCTCCCCTGGCTAACAGGAATTTTGCCCGTGGATCCTGCCGGTGGGGCCAGAGCTGCCGCTTCTCACACGACAGAGAGTCAGCCCAGGTCTGCAGGTACTTCCAGCGCGGGTTCTGCCGTTATGGAGAGCAGTGCAGGTAAGGAAGGGCTGTGATGCCATGAGGGTGGGCTGGGAGCCTGGAAGAGCTCTGCTGAACTGATGGGACCCTCTGCATCTGTCCCTGGGCTCCTCCAGCTACCAGCACATGCAGGAGGAGCCAGCGCCAGTAGGAACCCAATATGGTCTGAGGCCTCACTGCCACTGTGGCCAGGAGCCTGGCACTGAGCCCACAGCCGTGGACCAGGACCAGAGGGGAGCCCAGTGCACCACGGCCTGCAGCATGACATGTGTGGCCTTCAAGTTCCCCAAAGTGGAGGTAGACGTGGAAGAGAAAGACAAGAAGAACATCCCAGCAGTTGGTTACATCCCCCGTGGGGCCATCAGTGGAGAATTTGTCCCCACAAAAGCTCGGGGTGCCTCAGGTAGGTGCTAGGCTGCCCAGGGGACCATGACACTGGGGTGGTCATGGTGAAGTAGCCTGTGCATGTTTCTGCCTATGACCAAGCCTGGGCCAGGCTGGGCTGTGGAGAGCTCTGCAGTGTCAGGACTGTCACTGCTGAAGCTGCACACTCTGAGCAGCCCACCCAGGTCTCTGAGCTTTTCCCCTCTAAGACTCTCCTCCTGCAGGCTTCCAGCCACAAGGGCCAGCACTGGAGCCAGACTCCTCTGACCCCAGAGAGGCAGTTTTGGAGACGGCGGCACAGACTGACCCTGCAAAGGTGGGTTTGGGGTCTCCTGTGACCAGGTACTCCCTGTCACCCTGTGCTGCTCCCCGAGGCCAGGGCAGTGACAGAGCCAGGGGGTTCCACGCTGTGCTGGTTCCACGCTCTGCTTGCAGGTCCCTGCAGAGCCAGGTGCTGAGGCAGCCCTGGTCACCCCTGCAGTGCTGAGAGCCCGGAGCGAGGCTGTGGTGTGTGGCATCTGCATGGACAGGGTGTACGAGAAGGCGCTGCCTGAGGAGCGGCTCTTCGGGATCCTCCCGAACTGCAGCCACGCCTACTGCCTGGGCTGCATTCGCAGGTGGCGGCGCAGCCGGGCCTTCCAGAGCGCTGTCATAAAGTGAGTGGCCATGGGGACATGGCAGGGTGGTCACCATTCCCCCTTCTGTGCCCTGAAATTCTTCCTTGGGTCCGGCGATGTGGCTTTGGGATTGGAGTGATTTTGCTTTGAGAACAGGCGCTTCGGAGTGGTGATGGGTATGGGGGTGCTGGGTGAGGCCAGGGTGGGTGCTGAGCCCATGCTCCCTGCTCCCTTCTTGGGACACCCAACTGCACCCATCACCCTCATCCAGGGCCTGCCCAGAGTGCCGGATCCCCTCCAGCTACTACATCCCCCACAAATACTGGATCTCAGATGTGGCTGAGAAGGAGAAGCTCATCAGAGCCTTCAAGGCACGGACAGGGTGAGTGCGTGGCACTGCTGCCAGTGGCAGGGCTGTGGGCTCAGTGCTGCTCTGAGAGCTACACTCACAACTATGCTTGGCATCCCACAGGAAAATCAGGTGCAAATTCTTCCTGCGTGGCTACTGCCCTTTCAGATCAGAGTGCATCTACCTGCACGAGCTGCCTGCCAGCTGGCTGCGGCGGCACAGGCAGCGCCAGCTGAGGATGCCCACGGTAGGTGGGGTGGCACATCCCGGGGCTGGGCTGGGCACTGGGAGCGTGCCTCATCCTCCCCCCTCTGCTGCAGGTGTTCATCCCTTCTTCCTCGGAGAGCTCTGACGAGGAGGATGAGGAGCTCTGCACGCTCGAGTGGGCTCTCACCCTGGCCATGCTGGAGACAGAATTTCCCCACTCGATTTATGGCCACGAGATGCTTCTCATCGACTTCAGCGATTCTGACTGAGTCGTGGGGGGACCACGCTGGGCCTGGGTGCTGCTTTGACTCCTGCCATTGTTTTGGGGTGGCTCCAGCCGCGGGGGTGCTGCAGGGCTGGGGTGGGATGGGGAAGAGTCTGTCTGGCATTGATGGGTGCACCGGGGGAGACTCAGGGCACAGCCCCCCTGCTCTTGCCCTGGTGCCCACTCTGCGCCCGTGGCAGACCCACGGGTGGGGTGGGCTGGGTGCTTGCAGGCAGCGGGGGGGTCTGACATCCACGGCGGGGACCGGGCAGCAAGGGGGGCACTGTTTTAAACTCTTTTTAGCCAAATCCGGGAATAACGAAATAAAACGGGTTGTGTAACGCTACGCTTCCGGGTGCCTGTGGGCTGCGGGATCCACCCTCGGGGGAGAGTGGGGGGAGGCGGTGTTTGGGTTGGAATTTAAGGGATATTTGCATAATGAACTCGTTTGCGGGCAGTCCGGCTGCGATGCCGGGGCGGGGCATGGGGCCCGCGGGCGGAGCGCGGCGGGGACGGGGAAACAGCGGCGGGTGAGTGTGCGGGGCCAGCCCTGAGTGAGTGTGCGGGGACAGCCCCGAGTGTGCCCGGGACAGCTCTGAGTGAGTGTGCGGGGCCAGCTCTAAGTGAGTGTGCCCGGGACAGCGGCGGGTGAGTGTGCGGGGCCTGCCCCGAGTGTGCCCGGTCCTGACCGGGGCGGTGCTCGGGGCCCGGGGGAGCCGCACCGGCAGCGCCCCCGGGAGGGATCGGCGTTGGGCTGGGGGTGCGTGCGGGGCTGCCAGCCAAGGGGTGATGGAGGGCACGGAGGGACTCCCGGTGCTCTCCCGCATCCTCGGCTGGGGAGAGGTAAAGGCAGCTGCCCAGGTTGATGCCGGGGTGGGCGCCGAGCATGGACAGGCAGGTCCTGATCGTCCCGTGCCTCCCGAGTGGGACCCGTGTCCGGTCAAGCTGGGGTCAACTATGTGATAAGAATGTGCTTGGTGTGCCATTGGGAGTTAGATATTTTCTTGTACGTACGAAAACATAGGCCTGGATTATCGCTACCGCAAGTTCTAGAATAGTTATTAAGAAGAGCACTAGTAAGGTTAGGAGTGAGACTGCTGATACTGTGGAGGACAAGGCTGTTGTAGCTGTGGAGATCAGCTGGATGAGGAGGTGGCCTGCTGTGAGGTTGGCTGTTAGGGGCACACCCAGTGCTAATGGGAGAATTAGTAGGGTTGTTTCGATGGGCAGGGATTAACGGGGTGGGGGTGCCTTCTGGTAGGAGGTGTGACCCGTGTGTGGCTGTTCCCTTTTTTTGTCATCCGCGTCCGGCTGTGTCCATTGTCCGGCTGTCCCCCGTGTCCGGCTGTCCCCCGTGTGTGTGCCCCGTCTCCGGTGTCCCCGTGTGTGTGACCGTCGCCGGTGTCCCCGTGTCCCGCAGGCGGCTGTGCAGCCCCGGCCGCAGCGATGGAGCCGCGGTGCCCGCCCTGGCTGCCGCGGTGTCCCCGGCCGTGCCGCCTCCTGCTGCGCTCCCTGTGCTCCGGCCCCGCGGGGGCCATGGCCGCGCTGCGGGCGCTGCAGCGGAGCCGGCCCCGGGACGGAGCGGGGCTGGCGTTCCCCTGGCCGGCTCTCACCGCAGCCCTGTGCGCCGAGGAGCCCTCGCTGGAGGGGCCAGAGGACACCCTGGCTGTGTGAGTTGGATACGTTTCTAAAACTCGGTGTTTTGCGGGAGTTTTGGGTGCCAGGTGCACAATTTTGGGTGTCAGGTGCACAAACTACAACTAATAGCAACCCAAACTGCCACTGCCCTCCATTCCAGCCTAATCAAAGCCTGCTTAGGATCATTCACCCTATCCATTCTCATCATCCTCATATCTGCATGCAGAAACAACCAATGGCCCTCAATCTTTGTAAAAATCCACAGAAACAACCAATGGCCCTCAGTCTTTGTAAAAATCCACAGAAACAACCAATGGCCCTCAATCTTCATAAAAATCCACAGAAACAACCAATGGCCCTCAAGCTTCATAAAAATCCATAGAAACAACCAATGACCCTCAAGCTTCATAAAAATCCACTTTCCCTCGTGCACTGGCCCATACATGAAGCTGGGATCATAGCAGTGACCCACTGGTGTCCCAGCTCGTGTCTGCAAAAGCATCAGGTGCCTCCTCTTGCTCCCTGGTGCTGTGGGACTCTGCTCCACGGGGTGGGTTGGGCTCAGGACAGGGGATTTGCTCTGACCATTCACCTCTCCTTTTCCAGCAAGCCACGGCTGCTGCTGCTGCCTGTTTTGTGCCAGAGGAACCTCTTCTCCCTGCTCCTGGTGGTGCAGGATGCAGTGCCACGGAACTGCCTTCACCAGCTGCTCCAGGCCTTGGAGCAGCATTCCCGTGTGGATCCCTGGGTGCAGGCACTGGGGGATCTGCTCCAGCAGGGACCAAGGGCACAGGAGAGCTCCCCACATCCCACTGCCCTTTCTGCTGCGTGCCAGCAGCAGCTTAGGGGCCTGTGCCAGAAAATTGCCCAGAAGAAACCAGAGGGACAAAGAAAATTGAGCTGGTGCTTCAGCAAGCAGGCTGGTGCCCCTGACTCTGTGCCTGAAGGTGGGAAGCGTAAGGAAGTGTCTGAGGAGAGCCTGGAGTTGGACAGTGAGAGAGAGGGGAAGAGGTTGTTGCTGGAGGAGGTGGCATTTGAGCCCCAGGAATGTGGAGATGTGGCAGAGGTGGAAGAGGAGGTGCCTGAGGAGCCTTCAGGGGACACATCTGCTCAGAGCACAGATAAGGCTGCTCAGGACAGCTCCCAGCAGGATGCAGCTGGGGAGCCCAGGAGGACTTCCCAGACAGAGCTGGCAGCAGAGGTCCAGTCCTTTGTCCAGGTACTGGGCAGGGTTTGCTGTCCCCTCCCAGCCAGGGAGCCTTTACTGCCTGATTCCCATTCCTTCATCTCATTTCCCTCAGGTGCATGGACAGGGGCTGAAAATGCTGCTGCTGCAGGAGTCCAGTGTAAGTGGTGGCTTCTGTCCCTCTCCTGGAGCTGATGCTCTATACAGGCTGGTGCCAGGGCCTCGGGAGGGGTGGAAAAGGAGCTGGATTTCGCAGATGGGGATAAAAAGCCCTGTTGGCACCTCCTCTGGGCTTGGGATAGCAACACCTGCCTGCACCTTGCAGGTGTGAGGGGCTGCCTGTGGGCTCAGCCCTGACAGACACAGGGCAAGGGAGAAGCCCTGGAGCTGTATTTTGTATTCTGGTTTCTTTGGTGCTTTACTCAGGACAGTGTTTCTCTCCAGCGCTCCGAGCTGCACACCCCTTCCAAGCTGAGCATCCTGAACACCTGCACCCCCAGCCAGGTGAGCCCCAGCACCCCTGCTGCAGCTGCTGCAGGGTCCTGCTGCTGTCCCTAATGCCCCATGCCCTGTGCCACCCCAGCTCGAGGGGCTGTGCTCCTTCCTGCAGCTCTCCACGTGCCCAGAGCCCTCCCTGGTGCGTTTCTGCAGCTGGCTGCTGCCTCTGAGCCCTGCCCTCAGCCACACCAGCGCAGCCATCCTGGCACAGCAGCTCTTCCTCAGGCGGGTACGTGTCATGGCAGCGGAGGTTCCTGCTCCCCATTCCCCTCTCCACTGTCCCCAGCTCCTGCCTTTTGTGTCCCCAGGTCCTGGCCCTCACCCAGCCGCCTTCCCGACACCTCATGGCTGCCCTGACTTCGTTTTGCTCCAAGTATTCCCATCCCCTGTGCCGTGTGCTGGTGGCTGCAGTGCTGCAGGGGCCAGGGGAAGGTGTGCAGGGCTGCTGGGAGCTGTGGCTGTTTGTGGGTGGCATTTGTCACATGTTAGGAACCATGGACGCCTGGGGTTGGTTTTTTCTGGGCAGGTGAACACTTGGGGGTTGGGATGGGAGATGGGTTTACAGATGAAGTGGGAGGGCTGGCTAGGCTGGCTTCTGGCTTATTTTTTCCCAAAGGACAGTTCCCATCTCTCCATGATTGGGGGGCTCCTGGCAGCTCCTAATGCTCAGGGCAGAGCTCCCCTTGTGCTGCTGTGAGGAGAGGGGGAACCCCTGCCACAGTGTCCCCTTTTCCCAGAGACAGGAGCTGTTTAAACCCTTGCTGCAGCTGGGCAAAGGAAGCAGGATTATCCTCAGCAGCAGGAGGAGGCACTGGGTGGTTTCTGTCTGTCCTGACTGGCACATACACCTGTGAAGAGGTGCCAGGAAGAGCCAGGCACCTCCCCATGGATTTGGCAGCCTCTGGAGGCTCTCCCTTGCTGCTTTGCAGGTGCTGAGCAGACCAAGCTGCTGTGTGAGCTGGTGGAGGAGTGCCTGGAGCCCCACTCTGTGCAGCTGGTGCTGAGGTGAGGGGTCACAGGGCTGGCAGCTCTGCTTTGGCCTCACTGTCCAGCCTGCCTGGGAGCACCAGCCAGGCCACAGAGCAGCACCTTTCCTCTTCACTGTCCTTGCAGCAAAGTCCTGGAGGTGCCTTTGTCAGAGAAGCTCCTGCCAGTGCTGCAGGCCATGCTGGGGCGGCAGGTGAGGAGCCCCCCTTGTCCCATGGGTGTCCTTGGTGACACCAGCAGTGCTGGAGCAAGGACCCATTCTCTTACCTGCCCCTGGGCCTTTTCCAGGAGGTGCTGCCCCCTGAGCTCCTGGACCTGCTGGTCCTGACTCTGTGCCAGCAGGCTCCAGCCTTTGCCACGTCACTGAACTTTGCCAGGCTGGTGACAGCCGTGCTCACGGTGTACCAGAACCAGGTGAGCCCAGCCAGGGCTGCTCCTGCAGCTCCTGGGGCCCAGCCAAGAGCTCTCAGGTGAGGTCCTGGCAGGGCAGGGCCCTGAGCTGGTGCTGCCTCCGCCCCAGGTCAGCCCAGCTCACAGGAGCAGCCTGGCTGCTGTCCTGGACCGGAGCACTGCGGTGCTGAAGAAATCCCTGCAGGCTGTGCTGGAAGGGGCCAGGTGAGTGGGGACAGGTCCCTGTCATGGCAGCCTCTGCACCCTGGGCTGCCCCAGGGTCTGGAAGCAGAAGGTGCCACCCCTGCCATGCCAGAGCTGTGCAGAGCTGGGTATGGCAGTGACTTTCCTCATCCTGATTTTTGTCTTTCCTCAGGTGATCACCCAAAGGAATCATGAGGGGGCAGCTTCCTGGTGTGGAGGACACAGCAGCAGCCACAGCCACCCTCACTGGGTTCTCCCTGCTTGGGTGGGACCCTGTGAGTGGGGTCTGCTGCCCACAGAGTGCCCAGAGCCTCCTGGCAGCACCTGGGCTGAGGGGGCTCAGGCTGGGCAGTGCCATCCCAGCCCCCCTCACTCCTGGGGCTCAGAGGGGTCTTGGTTGAACAATCCACGTTTCCATGAACAACCCATGTATTCTCATGAACGATCCAGGTGTTTCCAGGTGTTTCTGTGTGTGTTCTCCTGCCACACTCTACAAGGTGACCTGGCCCCCCTGTGCTGGGGGGAGGACACAGCCCATGGAGAACTTCCAGCTCCTGAGTTCTTACTGCCCAAAACCCATCACTGAGCCAGGACAGACATTGATTTGAGGCTGTATGGAGTTGATCATTCTGGATTTAGTTCACTCTCTTGATTTTACCTCAGCTGATTCCAAGGCACAAGCTCTGTGCACGTCCACGTTCCTCCCCAACAGCCCAGGCAGTGGTGCAGGCTGGGCTGCTGCTTTGTGTATCTGATCTGCTGGGATTTACAGATCTCTGGGTGCAGGAGAGCAGCATTTAACTGAATTCCAGCTGAATTTAGCTGGAAAATTTTAGTGTTCTGCTTTAAAGCCACCTTTCTTTCCTGTTTGCCTGGCCCGTGAGGGGCCCTGCTGTGTGTGACACATTTCTGGTGATGATGACACTGCTCATGGCCCTAATAGTGCTTGTGTGGCATGACTCTGCTCAAAGTTCTGTCCTGTATTTTTGAAAGTACCCACTGGAAACCTCATCCAGGCACCTCCTGGTCTGAGGACTGGGAAGAAAAGGTTGGGACAGAGAACTCAGGCAGGTAGAGCTGGGGTTTCAATGGAGGTTTTGAAGCATTGCATATTTCAGGAACTATTTAAAAATCCATAAACATCTACAAAGGGAGAAGGAGGATTAGAATATGCATGTGTGACTGCTCCAGGTTTGCTCAGTAATGTTCAGATCCCAGCCAGAGGAAGGAAAGTCTGAAGCATTAGGTGACACTCTTAAGGCTGAGAGCCAGGTTTCTTTACATAAGAATCTCTTAAGCTATTTTAGGTGGCAGTGGACTGATGAGGCTTCAAAATCCACATTAGCTGGAGGATGGAAACCTCCAGGGAGCCAGATTGTTGATGTGTTTGCATTCCACTGAGTTAGTGGCTGAGTAAAGTGGAGCTATTGTAGGGCTGCCCAAAACATGACATAAATAGAAATTGTGCCATGATCATCAAAGGTCTAAGCCTGCTCTTCTGGCTTTATTCGGCAGCAGGCTCTGATCTTTGCAGTTTCCCTGCAGAGCTTCTACCAAGTGACCTCAGTGTCATTGTCCCCAGTGCTCTGCCTGGCTGTGGCTGTTGGTCACATGGAGGTGACCACTGCCTTGAGGCAAGAGCCTTCTTGGCCCTGGTTTTGCCTTTGCCTAGTGACAAACAAACCAAAAGCTCTGTACTGCAGGGTGAACTCTCTCCTCCTTGCTGTGACACCTGGGCTGGCAGGGATGACACAGTGACCTCGGCCAGCCCATGCTGCCTGTGCCATCATCACCTGGCACTGACGTGTTTGATGAAAAGCCTTTCGCTGGGATTTTTCTCCTGAGAAGCCTCAGAACAGAAATGGAACCAATAACGATCTGCTGGCTGTGGAGTGTGGGCTGGAGGTGGTTTAGCAACAGGGGCATCTTGGACTGGTCTCCTGTGCATTGTTTCTACTTGATGACCAATCATGGTGCAGCTGTGTCGGGGCTGTGAGCAGTCCCAGGTTTTTATTATTCATTCCTTTCCAGCTTTCTGATGTCTCCTTGATCTTTTAGTATAGTTCTAATATCCCATTTTCTTTTAATATAATAGCGATAATAAAATAATAAATCAGGCTTCTATTAGGAGAAGTCAAGATTCTCATCTCTTCCCTCGTCCTGGGGACCCTCAAACACCACCACAATCACCGGCTTGAGCTGGTCTGGGCAGCACAAAATAAAATTCAAAAAAGCTTTAAAAATAGAAAAATTAAAAATAAAATTTAAATTAAAAAATAAAATTAATTAAAAAGAAATGAAAAACAAAATAAAAACCCTAAAGTACATTAAAGCACGACTGTCGCAAAAGGTGCCATAAAGCACCGGGCAGCACAAAATAAATTAAAAAAAAAATTAATTAAAAATAACTTAAAAAATAATTTAAAAAAATTTTTAAAAGCTTTAAAAATAGAAAAATTTAAAAATAAAATTTAAATTAAAAATAAAATTTTAAAAATAAAATTAATTAAAAATAAATGAAAAACAAAATAAAAACCCTAAAGTGCTGTAAAGTGAGACTGTCGTAAAACTGCCGTAAAGCACCGGGCAGCACAAAATAAAATTTAAAAAAACCTTTAAAAATAGAAAAATTAAAAATAAAACTTAAATTAAAAAATAAAATTCAAAAAATAAAATTAATTAAAAATAAATGAAAAACAAAATAAAAAACCTAAAGTTCCGTAAAGTGCGACTGTCGTAAAACTGCCGTAAAGCACCGGGCAGCACAAAATAAAATTAAAAAAACCCTTTAAAAATAAAAAAATTAAAAATAAAATTTAAATTAAAAAATAAAATTAATTAAAAATAAATGAAAAACAAAATAAAAAACCTAAAGTTCCGTAAAGTGCGACTGTCGTAAAACTGCCGTAAAGCACCGGGCAGCACAAAATAAAATTAAAAAAACCCTTTAAAAATAAAAAAATTAAAAATAAAATTTAAATTAAAAAATAAAATTAATTAAAAATAAATGAAAAACAAAATAAAAAACCTAAAGTTCCGTAAAGTGCGACTGTCATAAAACTGCCGTAAAGCACCGGGCAGCACAAAATAAAATTAAAAAAACCCTTTAAAAATAAAAAAATTAAAAATAAAATTTAAATTTAAAAAAAAATTTAAAAATAAAATTAATTAAAAATAAAAACAAAATAAAAACCCTAAAGTGCTGTAAAGTGCGACTGTCATAAAACTACCGTAAAGCACCGGGCAGCACAAAATAAAATTTAAAAAAAAGCTTTAAAAATAGAAAAATTAAAAATAAAATTTAAATTAAAAAAAAATTAAAAAAATAAAATTTCAAAAATAAATGAAAAACAAAATAAAAACCCTAAAGTGCATTAAAGTGCGACTGTCGTAAAACTGCCGTAAAGCACCGGGCAGCACAAAATAAAAAAAAAAATTAAAAAAAAAAATTAATTAAAAATAAATTTAAAAATAATTTAAAAAAATTTTTAAAAACCCTTTAAAAATAGAAAAATTAAAAATAAAATTTAAATTAAAAACAAAAATTTAAAAACAAAATTGATTAAAAAGAAATGAAAAACAAAAAAATACCCCTAAAGTGCCGTAAAGTGCGACTGTCATAAAACTGCTGTAAAGCACTGGGCAGCACAAAATAAAATTAAAAAAAAAAAAAAAAAAAGCTTTAAAAATAAAAAAATTAAAAATAAAATTTAAATTAAAAAATAAAATTTAAAAAATAAAATTATTAAAAATAAAAGAAAATCAAAATAAAACCCTCCAAGTGCCGTAAAAGGTGCCGTAAAGCGCGACTGTCGTAAAAGGTGCCGTAAAAGCAACACTGTCGTAAAAGGTGCCGTAAAGCAACACTGTCGTAAAAGGTGCCGTAAAGCGCGACTGTCGTAAAAGGTGCCGTAAAGCAACACTGTCGTAAAAGGTGCCGTAAAGCAGCACTGTCGTAAAAAGGCGCCGTAAAGCAGCACTGTCGTAAAAGGTGCCGTAAAGCGCGACTGTCGTAAAAGGTGCCGTAAAGTGCGACTGTCGTAAAAGGTGCCGTAAAGCGCGACTGTCGTAAAAGGTGCCGTAAAGCGCGACTGGCCGTAAAGCGCGACTGTCGTAAAAGGTGCCGTAAAGCAGCACTGTCGTAAAAAGGTGCCGTAAAGCGCGACTGTCGTAAAAGGTGCCGTAAAGCAGAACTGTCGTAAAATGTGCCGTAAAGCAGAACTGTCGTAAAAAGGTGCCGTTAAGCGCGACTGTCGTAAAAGGTGCCGTAAAGAGCGACTGTCGTAAAAGGTGCCGTAAAGCAGAACTGTCGTAAGTAAAGCGCGACTGTCGTAAAAGGTGTCGTAAAGCGCGACTGTCGTAAAAGGTGCCGTAAAGCGCGACTGTCGTAAAAGGTGCCGTAAAGCGCGACTGTCGTAAAAGGTGCCGTAAAGCAACACTGTCGTAAAAGGTGCCGTAAAGCGCGACTGGCCGTAAAGCGCGACTGTCGTAAAAGGGGCCGTAAAGCGCGACTGTCGTAAAAAGGGGCCGTAAAGCAACACTGTCATAAAAGGGCCATTAAGCGCAATTGTCATAAAGTTAAATTACTGCAACAGGAGTTATGAAAACCAAATGCTGACTGTTTGGCCGTGTTTACCAGAGACTTTTGGGACACAGTTGTTAATAAGCACTTTATTAGTATCTCCCACCGGGAGATGGCTGCCGCGGAGCCGGCCCCAGCTTGCCGGGCGCTGCTTGAGCTGTGTTTGCCGCACGGGGGATGCCCGCAGTAGCCGCCCCGCCCCTTCTGCGACTCCGCCCCTCGCCGCCGCGAGTCTCCAGCGGGACACGCCCCCCCCTCCCCATCGGACCGCACAGCTCCGGCACCCGCGGCGCTGCTCGCCACTGTCGCCCCGCCCCCGCGGTCGCGATATCCGTCCCCCCGGCCCCTCCCACCGCTCCCGCCATCCCCGCCTTTGCCATCCCGTTGGTCCCTGCTGTCCCGGCTACCGCGGGCCCCGCCCCTCAGTCCCGCCCACCAGCGTCACCGCGGCCCCGCCCCCCCCTCCCCCGACGCTTTCCCCCCGCTACCCGCGGGGGCGGCCGCTCCTCCCGCCCCCAAGTCCCCCTCGCCCCCTTTGCCGACACAGCGCCGGTGGCGGCCCAAGTCCCGTCGCTGCTGCATTTTTGCAGTCTTCTGTGGCTCCCGGATCTGCGGTGCCGGGCGCGCCTGGCTCAGCCGCGCCAGGCGTCCCCAGCGCCCCTCGTGCACGTTGCCTCTCCCGCGCCTGGCGCCGCCCCTGCCCGCCGGGCCAGCAGCCACCCCAGCCCCCAGCGGCGGCGCGCCGCGCTCCAGCCGCCGACTCCCCCACCGCCCGCCATGGCCCCCCCGCGGCAGCCTCCCGCCGCCTCCACGCCGCTCCTCCCGCCGCCCCGGGATCATCTCCCGCTGCCGCGGTCGCCCCGCTGCCGCCCGTGGTCGCCCTCCCGCTCCTGCCGCTGCCGCTCCATGGCGGGCCGAGCCGTGCCTTCCCCACCGCGGCCCCCCGCTTCAGAGCTGCCGGATGGCGCGGCTCCGCCGCCTCCTGCAACCACGGCCGTCCCGTCGTTCCCTTCCGCAGCCGCAGCCCCGTCCCCCATTTCCGCAGCTCCGCCGCTTCCCGCACCCCCCGGCCCGCCCGCCGCTGCCCGCCGCTGCCCGCCGCTGCCCGCCGCTGCCCGCCGCTGCCCGCCGCTGCCCGCCGCTGCCCGCCGCTGCCCGCCGCTGCCCGCCGCTGCCCGCCGCTGCCATAACCGCCGCACCAGCGATATCACTCCGCGCCGCCTCATCCAACCACAGCGCCCTTTCCGGGATCAGCCGCACGCATGCGCAGTTCTATCTCACGGCGCCGCCGCCGCCGCCGCCCCCCACTGCTTTCGCCGCAGCTTTGGTACAGCCCGGTCCCGGTTCCGAGCCGCTGCGTGCCGCTGTCCGGCCACGGCCGGCATCCCCGTGCCCTGTCACGCCGCTTCCGCCGCCACCGGGTCCGTACACGGCACCACAGCAGGCGAATACAGCAGCGCCCTGCATGTATCCTTCCGCGTCTCTCCCTGTGCCGGAGATTGAAGAGCCGGGCACCGAGAGATCCCCCCCCGCCTCCGCAGCGCGATACCTGGGGCACCGAGAGATCCCCCTCCCCTCCGCAGCGCGATACCGGGGGCACCGAGAGATTCCCCCCCCCCCCCCCCCGCCGCAGCGCGATACCGGGGGCACCGAGAGATTCCCCCCCACCCCCCCCCCCCCCGCCGCAGCGCGATACCGGGGGCGCCTCCGCGTTTTCGCCTTCCGCCCTCCTAGCACCGAGTGGGACTACTTTGTGTCACGATTCCACAAACGAAGGAGGTTGGCAGCACAGAAAACTTCACTTTGACTCCTCTTGACCCTTTCAAGAACTTTGGAATCCATCCTGAACAGCGCAGAGGGGTGGATGCAGCACAAAACATCAGTCAGATTTTACAGATCAGCAGAGCCTTGGCCAAGGGTGGCGGGAGTGCCAGGACTGGCTCTGTCCTTGTCCTGATTTAGGAGCAGTGATGGGGAAGGGACTGGTCTGAAGCTTTGTGTTAGACCTTTCCTAGGCTGGAGGTAGCAGATAGTCTATGATTTTCATCCAGTTTACTTGTGATAATGGGCAGTGGTTCCTTACCTGCTTCCTCTTCTGTTTGTAGATTTTTACTTCACATTACAGAGGGGAATTCCCTTTTTGGTCTCGTAGTTCTTGGGTTTTTTTGAAGGAAATTCATTATATGCAGTTGCATGGGTCGTCTGTCCACTGTGCTGCTTCCACACCCTGCACAGGGATTTTTGAACCAGTTTCATGACAAGATGATTCCTCCTCTGCCCAGGTGCCTTCGTGGGGCTGTGGTCAGGCAGCATGAACCTCTTTGGGGTGAGCAGGGCTGTGGAGTCTGTGGATGTTAAATACCAGACAGCTGAGCCATGCAGGGGCCTTGGGCCATGCAGCACCTTGTTGAAAAGGGCTGAAACTCAGTGGCTTTCCTGAAAACAGCCTGAAAATAATAAAAAAAATCAAAAAAACATTTCAAAAAAATTTCCTGAAAATCCATCCCCCAAGGGGCTGCCCCTCTCCAAACAGGAGCTCCAGGTTGTTGCTGTTTCCTCTCCTGCAGCAGTGCCAGGGGTCACCCCACGTTTCCCTGGAGGTAACTGCGTGTCCAGGGACAGCCTGCTAATCTCCTGTGTAATCCCCAACATGCTGATGCAGTTCTGCCTGCAAACCTGGGGGCTGTGACACCCAAATGTGAGGCTAAACTGCTCTGGGGGACGCTCAGCAATATTTATTTTTTTTTCCACTTGGGATTTGAAACTGAATAAAAAGGAAGAGCAGTTTTCCTTCTTGTCTGTTTGGGGATTTTTGGGGGTTTTTTTTTAGCCAACAACTTTTTAATCATAAGACAAGAATTGTGTTCTCTCTTGGGTAGCCTGGTGGCTGCCAGGTTCCTGTCAGGCAGGGAAGCCAGGGCCACAGAAAGGTGGATTTGAGGGAGGGCTGGGTGCTGCTTTGTGGTTGGGCCCCTGCACAGACCTGTAAATCACGCTTGCTGCATCAGTGGCAGCACTCAGTGTCAGCCTGAGCAGCTTTCTTCCAAGAAGTGAATAATCCAGATGACCACACTGTGATCTGAGCTGAGTCCAGCTCAGCTTCAGGTGCCCTGGGAGGTGCTGCAGCCGAGAGGGACCTGGCTGGAAGGGGGACGGGGGACAGAGCTGCAGCCCATGCTGCCACCCACCCTCCTGGGCTGCAGAGCTCCCTGCAGGCTCTCTCAACAGGTCTGTGTCAGGGGCACTGGGCTGTTTTCCTGCCTTGGGGCTCTGCCATTCCTAGATTGCACTCACCATTTAGCCGCTCCCAGCTTAAAAAAATAAGAATGCCTAAAAACCCCCTGTGTGCTTTTAGTGAATGCTTTTAGAGGCTCTTTGAACGGGGTGGTTGTGAACGGGGGCATTGCCCTCCTGGGTGTGGGAGGGAACAGAGGGGACATCCAGGGACCCTGGGCTGTGTCCTTGGGTCTGTGTGTCCCACGCAGCAGCCCTGGGATGCCAGGACACCCGGGGAAAGGGCACTGATGTGCCAGCTGCTGCCTCTGGGGGGGAAGCTGGGGCTCTCTGCGAGGGTGTCCCACCTCCACTCCCCGCGGTTTGTAACCCCTGGGGCTGCTCTCCCTCTGGCAGGTGGGGCAGAGCCTGGGCACAGCCTGCCCGGGCACTGGGAGATGCTGTTTGCAGGGCTGGAGGGGTCTGCAGCCCCCGAGGGGTCCCTGGGCATGGGGGGGCAGCAGCAGCTGCTGAAGGTGGAGCCCGAGCCGCTGTAAGCTCATTAGGGGAAGAAAGCGGCTTTAGGGGATGGGATGGATCTGAGCAAAGGGGTCGGGGCACTGGGGGGATGGTGGGGCTGCTGAGAGGGGCATGAGGGCCGGGGGTCCTGGGCAGCATCACCGAACCAGGAGCTGCAGGGGCTCCTCATCAGCCATCCCGGTTTATTCTGGTGCTGGGTCCCCATGAAAGCACGGGGGGATCCCCCATCTGTCCTGGCTGCCAGGGAGATGCTGAGGCTCAGCTCTGCTGGCACAGTGTCACAGGAGGGATCAGTCCTGGTCTTGCCCAGCTCTGTCACCTCCCAGAGCGGGTGCGGGACCTGGCAGAGCTTTCCTGGCCACCTGCAGCCCCCGCTGCCCGCCCCGGCCGGCGCGGGGAGCTCCCAGGCGCTCTCATGCATCTCCTTTAAAGGCCTTCTCTCCTCGGGCTCGGCCCCGGCAGCTCCGAGCGCCGCAGATGCGGCTGCTCTGCCCCGCGGGGAGCCCCGGAGCCCCGGCCGGGCCGATGGGGACCCGACAGGGCTGAGTGCCGGCTCCGAGCCGGGTGCCAGCATCTGCCTCCGGCTGCTCGGGAGGAGCTCAGGCAGGTAATGATGTCCCGGGGAGCGTTCGGCGTCGCCGAGCTGAGGGAAAGCCCGCTCTGGCATCTCAGGGGGTTCCCGGTGCTAAAGCAGCCGCGTGTCTCGTATCTTTGCCATCTGGAACGCAAAGATAAGGAGCGAGTGCCTGCTCGTATCTTTTCCATCTGGAGCACAAAGATAAGGAGCGGCTGCTCCTGCAGTCTGCGAGGCTGTGGGGGAGCAGCAGCCGGCAGGGGCTGCCGCAGCTGTGATGGATTGAGCGCTTTGCAGCAGGGACCGGCCCTCCAGAGCGCTCTGGTGCTCGCCGCTGGGATGAGTTTGGGTGATCCCGGCCGGCTGGAGGCCCTGAGCCCCTGGGTGGAGTTATCCGCGATAATTCCCGCTGTATAGGTGTGAAACGAGCTGGCTTTCAAAGGCACCAAGTGCTGCTATTTACACCTTCATCAGAGCTGAGCGGGCACTGGGAGCTGGGTGAGGCTGAGCTTGGCCGAGGCTTTGGACAGGCACTTCAAGCAGTCCCTGCTCTCTGTCCCCCTAGATCTGTCCTGCTTCCCTGTCCTGGACAAAAAAATTCTCCTTCTGTCCTAAATCTGCATGCCTGTGGGCACCGGGACAGTCCCTTCACACTGGGCTGGGAGAGGGACTTTGTGAACTTTCTGCATCCTTCTCTGACTCTTTAAACATTGTAAAACAGCTTAAATGGGTTCTCCAAGCTCCCTAATATTTGGAAATCGTTTATATCTGTCTCTCGGGGAGCTCAGGGGCTGTCATGTCTGCAGCCTGGTGAGCAGGGGGTTGCTGCAAATCCACCTCCCCCCAAGAAGCTGACCCACACCACCAGCCCAAAATGAGGATTGTCCTGGGGGAAGGAAATGGGGGTGGCAAGCAGGGAAGCCCACCCTCTTGTACTGAATTGAATTTCTCCTTTTCCTCGCTCCTTGCCCGCCCAAATCCCTCCAGCCTCCTCCCGAATCCCAGCGGGCCTCCCCACCTCTTTTCCCACAGATGCCTCCACGCTAAGCAGAGGAGCTCGGAGCTCCTGCTGGGTGAGAAAACGCTTTAAAAATACAACACTTAGAGGCGTTCTCCATCTGCGCGCGGCTAATGCGGGTCTCTCGCCATAGGTGAGCTGCTCCTGGAGCCAGATGAAGCCGCTCGGAGGGAGCTCGCCGGGACAGGGGGAGGAGGAGGAGGCGCAGGGACCGGCCCAGGGGCGCCGGCGGCGGCAGCGGCACCGGGCGAGCTGCCGGCCCAGCCCCTCACCGCGCAGGTACGTGCACTAAAAGCTCCCCCAGAGGTTCTTGAAACGCTGGCAAGGATGGGACAGCGATGGCAGTGCCAGGCAAGGGGCACTGAGCATCCTTGTGGCACGGTGACCCCTTCTCCTGCTCTCAGGCTCGCCAGGAGGAGAGGGAGAAGCTCTGCTGCAGCCCTTCCCAGGGGGAAGCCAGGGGGAAAAGTTTGGGGGTTCAAACCCTCTCCCAGTTGTGTGCTGGGCTCCAGAGGGCTCTGTGCACAGCAGCCCCTGTGACCCGCCCTCCCTGGTGGCCTCCAGCATCAGTGAGCAGGGATGCTGCAGAGCTGCCAGACCTCCTGGCACCCAGAACAGGGGTTTGGGGTGATAAACCTGTCCCCAGTGCGCTTTTAGGGGTGCCTGCCATCCCCATGGGGTGCTGTGAGGTGGTGCCTGCCCGGGCTCTGGCTGTGTTGTGGTGCTGGAAGGGGCCGGCTCGCAGCGAGGTCCCCTTGGCAGCCGGAGCAAAAAAAAAAAAAAAAAAGCAAAAGCTGAGGCAAAGTACGGCAGTGGCTGTTGGTGACTCATTGCTGGCTGGAAACGGCCCCGGCGAGTCCTGTGTGGGGCTCTGCGGCGGCGGCAGGAGCGGAGAGGGTGGCTCGGGGACGGAGCAGGCTTTGGAGGATGCTCGGGAAGGAGCCAGGTCCGGAGCAGCCCCAGGAGGGAGCAGGGGGAGCGTGGGGGATGGGATGCTGCCGATGCTTCCTGAGTTTCCTCAGGGTTTAGCCGGGATTCCCTCCACAGGGAGCAGCAGGCAGAGCTGTCCGGGCTCCCCACGTCTCCGGATGAAGGTAAGGGCAGCCCAGGCGGGGATGGGGTCACAAGGGTGGGTTTTCCACCCTCCCTCCCTCCCTGAGCAGCAGGAGGGTTCCCCTGGCCTGGCAGCACCTGCCTGCAACCCCTTCCAGCCCTGGGACCCCATCCCCATCCCCTGGATTTGCCTCACCAGCTGTACCCCACCCTCTGCACTGGATCCATTGCCCTCCTCCCCCTGCCCTGGCCCAGTTTAGCTCCAGCTCCCTGAATCCCACAGGGGTATTTTGGGGGGTACCTGCCAGCTGATGTCCCTTGGGAGCCTGCAGGCTGCAGAAGTGGCAGTGGCAGTTTTGGGGGTCTGTCCTGAAGTGGTGTCAGGCTGGGAGGGGTCCCTGCTGCCCAGCTCCCAGCACCTTTCTGTCCCCAGGCAGGATGAGCAGTCCCCAGGGACAGCCAGGTGGGGATCTGGCCAGGAGCGAGCAGAGCATGGAGCAAACCAGCGAGGTGAGAGGGAGGGGAGAGTGACAGCTGGGGACAAACCCTGCCTGGTTCCTCGGGCTCAGGCAGGCCCCCAGCCCCTCTGTGCTGCTCCTCTCGGGGTGCTGTGCAGCACCTGGGGGAGGTTTGCCCCAGCAGCACCTTTGTGCCTCTCAGGAGCCAGGCAGGGCCGTGCAGGAGCAGGCTGTGCACCCTGGGGACTCTGACAGCACTAAAGAAGGTGGGTGAGTGAGTCCCCATCCCACATCCCAGCTGGGTGCCCTTAGGGGAAAGTTTGAAGTAGCTGGGGAGGAGCATGGGAACGTGTTCTGATGGGGGTCATCTCCCCTGGTGGGGACATGGGTAAGGGGAGACTGGCCTGGGAGGAGCCAAAGCCCCCCTGATGCTGGGGGAAGGATTGGGGTGGTCCCAAAACATGGGCAGCACCTCCTGCTAGGACAGGAGGGCAGAGGAAGGAGGGAAGGCCCAGGGAAAGCCCTCATGTGTGGTTTCCTGTGGCCCCACTGTCTTCCTGCAGATGCAGAAACCCTGGAGGAGCCGCTGCTGAGCCTCCCCAGTGAGCTCTCAGTGCTGGACAGGCTTGGCTTGCACAGGTAAGACCAGGGAGCACCTGCATCCCCCTGGGGGCTACAGGGCAGGGGGGTCCCAGGGCACAGCAGGGCTCAGAGATTGGACTTCCCTCCTTTTGCATTGCACAAGGGTTGCTATCCACACAATGGGCACTTGGCTTCCCACTTCTGGTGGTGGCTGGCAGCCCTGGGAGCAGGGCAAGGGCATTTTCAGCATGCAGCCCCCGTGATGCCCCCATTCCTGACAGTAATTCTCTTTCTGCAGGGTGGCTCTGACCGAGCAGGATCTGGAGGTGAGGGCTGCTGGGGGCTGTGGGTGGGCTGGGGAAAGGGGACACAAGGACGGGGACACCGTGCTGGCTCACAGTGCCACGGCTGTGCCCTGCTCCTCCAGGCACCGCAGGGCCTGGCAGCCACCATCCAAACCCTTTCCCAGAGATGCATTTGGAGGCAGCTGCATTTCCATGAGCGTGTCCTCTGCGTGCCCAGCAATCCCACAAAGTGCTCTGCAGCTGCTGAAGGGCGCCCTTGGCCGGGGAGGCGGCGGGAGCCTCGCTAATAAAAATCATTTCCCTGCGAGTGCCAGGGCTGAGTCAGGCTCAGCCACCAGCCAGGACCCAGCCAGGGGAGGGCTGGGGCTGGCGTCTGCCCGCCTGTGCTCTTGCCAGGAGGGCTCAGGGTTTCATTATCAGCTGCCTGGGGGACGTTATCAGCTGTATCTCCCTGGGCTGGCATCTCAGGGGACTGTCCCCAGCTTGCAGCAGCTCAAGGGTGCTGGGGCAAGGCAAGTGCTAATGATCTTCAGCACTGCCCTGATGGTGGCACGCTGGGAGGTCTGTCTGTGCCTTCGGGACAGCAGCACGTGGCCCTGGTGGCTTTTCTTCTGCCCCTCTGTGCCCCTCTCACCCCACAGGCAGCCTTTGCCCACCTGGCCCTGGCTTTTCGCTGTGACCTGTTCACCCTGCAGCAACGGGTGCAGGTGGAGAAACGGGCACGGGATGCAGCAGAGGAAAACATCCAGGAGGAGCTGGGGCAGTGCCGGGCTGCCCTGGAGGTAGGTGGGCACCAGGGCAGGGGGCTGGCACGTGCTGGGATCACCCAGCCCCAAAGGGGTTTGGACAACT
Source organism: Molothrus aeneus (assembly GCF_037042795.1). NCBI lineage: Eukaryota > Metazoa > Chordata > Aves > Passeriformes > Icteridae > Molothrus > Molothrus aeneus. Next base: position 1,618,375 of record NC_089669.1, on the reverse strand, counting down.
CAAAGTGGCAGCTCCAGCAGCTCCATCCTTTCCCCCCACAGAGGCTGGGCCGATCCTGTGCCAGTGCAGGCTGCAAGGAGACACTGGAGCAGCTGCAGCACAACCTGGCCGTGCTGGCAGCAGCTGTGGAGAGGGCAACCAGTGCTGCAGAGAAGCTGGGGGCTGTACACCAGGTGTGTCCACAGCCTAGTGTGGCAGTGATGGAGGTGCTACAGATGGGCTTGGAGATGATGAAGCCTCATCCCTGGGCTTGCTGGGGTTTGTCCTTCCTCCTCACAGTGCTGGCCTTGACCTCACGTTTGTGCTTAGCAGGGTGCAAGGGATCCATCCACCCACGCCTGGGAGTGGGAAGGGGATGCAGCTGCACTCCCTGGGGGGAGGCACAGGGAGGGACTGGCAGAGCTGGCTCCTGAGGAGACTTAGGGGCCCTGATCCCCCATCCTGCCTGGCTGCAGGAGGCCCGGATGAGCCGGGCAGCAGAGGTGATGGTGCAGCACGTGGAGAACCTGAAGCGGCACCACCTGCGGGAGCACGCGGAGCTGGAGGAGATGAAGCGCCTGATCCAGCAGAACTCCCGCAACCGGCAGCTGGCAGAGAGCCAGGGTGAGGTGGGCTCTGCCCCCGGGGCTGGGCAGGGCTGGCACACAGCAGCCCCCACCCTCTGGGGGCCAGTGTGACCCTGCACCGCAGAGCCAGGGCTGGTGTGAGCTGAGGAGTGGCTGAGGGGAGCAGCTGATGGTGCAGTGAGGGGAACAGCTGGTGACAGTTGTGAGGGGACAGGGGGACAGCAGATCAATGTGGCAGCAGGTGCAGAGAGCCATAACCCAGCTGGGAATGCAGGGCAGGGGGGACCCATGCACAAAAAGGACTCTGTTCCTGAGCACCAAACCCCACAGGTGCCACTGTGTCCCCTGCCTGGGGCACCACCTGTGCCAAGCACAGAGCACATGGCCAGGACAGCTTTGTGTCTGTCTGTCTGTGCATCAGCCCCATCCTTGTGTTGAGGGATGATGTAAGGCAGCTTCTCTTTGCTCTCAGATGATGTGGAGCCACGGCTGAGACCTCACCCCCTGAAGAGGAGTTTCCAGCAGGTAACTGGTCCCAGTTCAGGAGTCTTGGAGCCACTGCCTGCCCTCCCTCACTGGCTGTTCCCACACAGCCCCTTGTCCCCAAACAATGTCACTGCAGCCAGCTGCTTGCTGCAGGGAAGATCTGCTGGAAGAAGCAGAATGCAGGGGCAGCTTCAGGGAGCTGTTGGTAGACAGACAGGATGCCCAGCAAGCTGAGGGCTGCCTGTGCAAGAGATCTTAGGCAGATCCTTTTCCATTGCAGGGTCACAGGCTTGGCTCTTCTTTAGCACCACCTTGAATCCAGCACTGATCCCCCCATAGCTCCAGAGGTAGGGGAGGGGGTCAGGCAGCCCCACCAGGGCAGCTTGCAGCACTAATGACAGGCACAAACCTCTTGGCTTTGACCTTCCCTGGCTTTCCAGCTTCCCCTCAGCTCCAGGGGGAGCTGGCAGTGTCCCGTGGTGTCCCTTACCCGTGCTGGGGAGGTGATGGGGAAGGAGGAGGTGAGAAGCAGCCACACAGAGCTCACCCCTACCCCTCTGTTGCAGGGGTCTGCTCGCCGCAGGGTCAGCATCGCTGTCATCCCCAAGCAGCTCCTGGTAAGGACGTGTTGGGTGGGGACAGCCATAGGCTGTGTCCCCAGCCTGGGTGCCACTGGGGCTCTGTGTCCCCAGCCTGGGTGCCACTGGGGCTCTGTGTCCCCACTGATGCTCCTGCCTTGTGTGCCCAGCCAGGTGCCAGCCCTGAGAGCCGAGCAGCCCCAGCAGGTGACCCGGAGCCAGAGGGGGCCCAGCGCTGGCCCAGCACCCCCAGGTGACTGCGCTGGGTGGCACCAGCTGATCCAGCTGTCCCCATGTGGCACAGCACTGACCCTGTCCTCTCCCTCCCCAGGAGCGAGCTGGAGCCACAGGGCCAGGACAGCGCCGTGACTGGGAAGCTGGTGGCAGAGGCAGAGGGCAGAGGATCCAGCACAGGGAGCGAGGAGCAGGAGCAGCTTGGGCCGACGTGAGCAGCACCTGGGTGTGCCCAGCATCCCCCACAGCTGCTGGCCTCTCTGTGGTCCCCGGGTGGCCAGCACTTGGGCAGGGGCTGGGGGGTTTAGTGCTGGAAAGCTGGGATGTTGTTTGGCTGCCTCAGCTCAGCCCCACCGGGGCTCAGTTTTGCCCATGCCCTCCTCAGGCTTGTTCACTTGGGCTTGTAAAAGGTTTTGCCAGGGGGTTTTGGGGCTGAGTTAAACATCCTCCTTGTGCCCAGATGGGGTGGAGGTGGGATTTGCTCTCCCTCATGGATGACAAATGTCCCTGCTCACCTTCTCCCCAGGTCCAAGGGGGCTGCAGCGGAGCTGTGGCGTCCATGGCTCTTCCTCCCACAGCACTACTGGGTTTTCTTCTGGCTGCTTCTGCTGAGCATCGCCTTCCTCCTCCTCGTCCGTGTCCTGGAGCTGCAGAGGCTGCAGCCTGCAGCATCACCCAAGGCCTAGCTGGACCAGGGAGGGGGAGCTGAGAGCCATCTCTGCTCCTTCCCCACATCCTAAAACACCAAACCCCTAGAATAATAAAATGGGAGGAAAAATGGGGGAATTGTAATGGCGGAGCAGGGGCTAGGATTTCAGGTAGGAGCTGTGGTAGGATCTTAGGTATGGCTGGCACCTCCATGTAACCACGAAGGGTTCAGGGAGCTGCAGCAGCTCTCACTGATGCTGTGAGTTGCCTGTTCTCAGCACACCAAGGGCTGCAGGTGCGCTCCCACTCATCCCCTGCGCTGGGGACAGCCCGGTTTGCTTTAGAGCCCCATCCCTCAGTGCCACCACGTGCCCTCAGCCCCTGCTGTAATTCCCATCTAACGCTCCTTTGCTGCTGCCGGAGGGACAGCGCTGGGCAGGAAGGCGCAGGTCAGCGATCAGCGGCACCACGAAGGGCTCACAAACAGAGGGAGCTGTTTCCGACCGCTCGCCTTGACACACGCGCCGCGTTTCCGTGTCCGCCCCAGCCTCCCACGGGTGGGTTCCACGGCACCCGGACCCAGCGGCTTTGCGGGGACCAGCACAGCCCGGCCGAGCTGCCATGGTGGGGGTTCAGCTCCAGCATCCCCAGGGAGGGGCTGCAGAGGGGAGGGAGACATGGAGGTGCCGGCTGCTCGCCCTGCTGGCTGTAGCCGCCGGCAGTGCCACGGGTGACTCAGGGTGACCGACGTGACCCACGCCCCTCTCCCCGTGTCCCTGAGTCACCGGCACAGCCTCGTGGCGAGCTGTCCCCGTGCGTCACAGCCCCCCTGGCCCGGACACCCGTCCCGGCGCGCCGCAAATGTCCGGCAGCACCCCGAGGACAACAGGAACCCCAAAAAGCACCGGCCAGCAGCGAGCTTCGGTGACCCCGGGGGCTCCCCCGCCCGCCCCAAGGTACCTTCACCCCACTGGGGCCATTCCCACTCGGGAAACGCAATCCCAGAAGTTTCCACGCCAGCTGTGGTGGTTCGGAGCTGGCGCTGGATGGGTCCCCCCAACCCCGCCCCGATCCTCCTGTGTCCCCAGCACCCTCCGGTGTCCCCAGCACCCTCCGGTGTCCCCAGCACCCTCCTGGCCGGGGGAGCAGCACAGCAGCACGGTGGGAAGGGGGTGAAGCGGTTTGCCTTCATCACCCGAGTCTTTTTGCTTGCTCGGCGAAAAGTCTGGTTTCTCACCCTAAAATACAAAAAAACCCAGCTGGGGTTGCGCTGTGCCGCTCGTCCCGCTGCTCCAAACCTCCCGCAGCCGCATCTGCAGCGGCACAAAGAGGGGGGACCCGGGGCCGCCCCTCCCCGGCACCGCCCGGCCCGGGTCCCCCCGGCCGCGGGGGAGGGAGGGTCGGGCGGGCGAGGGGAGGGGAGGGGAAGGCCGAGGAGGGGAGGGCAAAGGAGAGGAGGGCCGGGCCGGGCCGGGCCGGCCGGCAGCTGCTGCTCGCAGAGCCAGCGCTCGTTTCCTGCTCGCTATCGCCCGGCTGCGCCCAGCTCCGGTCCCTCCCCACGCCCCGGGCCGTGCCTCAGTTTCCCCCCGCGAGGGGCTGCGGAGGTGAGTGGAGGGTGAGGATGGGCAGAGCATCCCTCCCTGGGCGTGGGGAGGTCGGGGCTCTGCTGCTCCCCGTGTCCCCCCGCTCGGTGCCGGCATCCCGAGCTCCGGTCCCCTCCGCCCGCCGCGCTGCGAGCATCGCTGCTGGCAAAACCGAGCGGCGATTCTGCCCTGCTGGGGAGGGCTGAGCCCCCCGAACCCGTGTCCTGCTCGTCCCTGGGACGCTCCGTGGCAAGGTAGCGCTTTTTCTCCGGCTGACCCCTCCCCGCAGCCTCTCCCGGCGGCAGCGGCGTCCCCCCTGCTCCATCCTCGCTGCTTTTCCCCTCCAGCCGCTGAGCTGTGCTGCCCTCGGGACAAAGGGGAAAGAGAGCAGTCCCTGCTCCTCCTCCTCCACCGGTGATGAGTAGGGTGGGGAAGAGCTTTGCTAAGATCCAGGAGGGATGCCCTGTGCATCATCACGGAGATGTGCTTTGGGGTGGAGGAGAAGTACGAAGAGGAAAATGATGTGTGGGGTGTGAAACCTGGCCGTGACCAGACTTCCTCTTTTTACCAAAATTCAGCTGCAAGAGGCAGGTCCTTCTGTGGGCTGGTGCTGGGCAGGGGAACAGGCTGAGCAGCACAAATAGGGGGGCACATTTGCTTCTCCCCAAGAGTTATCTGTGCCCAGGGCTGTGGTGTGTGGATCCCTGGCAAAACTTAATGCAGGTTTGTCCTCTCTCCTCAGCCCTTCTCCCCACAGTTCCATGCTGGGGCCTTGCAAAGCTGGGGTGTGCTCATGCACCCACATCCCTGCCTCACACCAGAGGAGCTGACAGGGATTTTTTCCCTCCCTCCCTCTGAGGATTAAAACCCACCCAAATCAAGGCAAGGGTGGTCTCCCTGCCCAGTCCCACACCTGGGGTATTTCTCCTGAGCACAAGAATGTTTGTAAGAGCTTCAAGTGCCTTCACCCCTTCCTGACACCCTCCCAGCTCAGCTGGTGGTTGAAAGCAAGGGCTTTGGCCAAGCTCTTGAGTGGTCACAAGAACCCTCCATCCTGCCCCTGGCCTTTCACTGGAGGGGCTCTCCAGGGTCCAGCCCAGCTCAGCAGCCTGGGCTGTGTTGTCCAGGCTGGATCCCAGACCTGGGACAGCCCTGTCTGTGCTGGGAGCCTGCATCCCAAACCCAGGACAGCCCATCCATGCTGGGACCTGGATCCCCAACCCAGGACAGCCCATCCATGCTGGGACCTGGATCCCAAACCCAGGACAGCCCCTCCACACTTGGAGCCAGTGCAGCAGCAGCAGCAGCAGCAGCAGCGAGGCAATCTGCTGAAAACCCTCCCAGCTTTCATCAGCTCTGGAGCTGTGTCCTTTCCCACCCTATTTCCATGTGCCTGGGAGCCACGTGAGCTCCCAAGCAGCTTCCCCCACCCTCTCCCAAGAGGCTGCTTCTCCTGGGAGGGCCGGAGGGAGACCCTGACCCCCAAGGTGGGATGGGTGTCCCTGCTCCAGGGGTGCTCCCCATGTCTCAGAGCCAGCTGATGTCCCCACAGACATTTCTGCAGCCAACCAAAGCTGACATGAGATGAGTCAGGCTGGCTGCAACCCCCCCCCCCCCCCCCCTTCCCTCCTGCTTGCAGGAACAGCATGAAGGGAAGAAATGCAAGAGGCTTTGATGGAAGGAGCAGAGCACAGGCTGTGCCCTCCTCCCCTGCCGCTGGCCTTTGTGGGCTGAAAGCTGGGGTTTTGTATCAAGCCTGCAGGAACTGAGCTTTCCTAGGAGTTTCTGACCTTGCTCGCAGTTGTCCAGGGGGTTTGAGTGTGCCAGAGTGCTGGCAGGATAATCCTTTCTGTAGGAAACTGTGTAACACAAGGCTTGTTGTTCTGCCTCCCCTGAGCCTCCCTGCCAAGGCGTAGGGGCTGGAAAGCTTTCCCAGGCAGCACGCTGCCCTGGCACCATGGCCAGTGGGAATCAAGGCCGGGATGGGCATTTTCCAGAGCCAGGGGCTGCTGGGGCTGGAGCAGATGCTCCCTGGGGCTGCTGTGTGGTGACCTGGGCAGGTGCCAGTGCAGGGACTTGAGCTGCTGGAGGACAATCCATCTGCACGGGGCACTGCTGCCGTGGCACACGGAGGGGTGAGAACACCGCAAACTCTCTGGGGAGGTCTCAGCGCTGCCTCAGTTTCCCCAGGCTCATCCTGTCTGACTAGCAGCGCCCAGGGGAAGAGCAGAAATCTGTCCTCAGGTCTCACAGGCCTGTCAGGAATGCATGGGCCATGTGCTCTGTCCCCACTCTGGTGTGTGCCAGCCCCTGCTGTGCCCCAGCGGGTGCCTTCCTGTCTGCCCAGGAAGGAAGGGGTTAACATGCCCGGATTTCCTGAGTGCGGTGCTGGAAGGGAAGGTGACCTGCAGAAGTGAATGCAGGGAGGGTGACCTGCAGAACTGCTTTGCAAGGCACGTTCTGGCTGTCGGGAAAGTCCTGAGTGAGGCTGAACCAGAAATCCAGCTAGAATTCGGCCTTTCCGGACAAAATTTAAGCGCTGAAGTAACTCCTTTCTCCTGCGGGCTGCCTAATTTATTCACGACATCCTTGTCCCACTGCAGGGCTGGCCCCGGGCGCTGCCACGTGCCCACGATAGCGCTCGGGGGCGAGAGGGCAAAGAGCTGCGGTTCAAAGGTGGAAGCTCCGCGTCCTCCCGAGCTTTTCCTGCAGATCCTCCTTGGCAGCACCGTGTCCGTGCTGGGCTGGGGGAGCCCTTCACAGCCCTGGGGTTTGGCCACAGTGGCTGGAAAAGGCAAAGTTTTGTTTTGGTGCTGGGGCTGGCAAGACAAAGGGCTCAGGGCAGTGCTGGGAATGGGAGAGAGATGCAAGGACTGGTACCCTGGGAGATGCCGGGGGCTTTGGGAGGCTTAGAGGGAATGTGCTGCATCCCTCCTCCCAGAGCTTCTGTGGCGTGATGGTGCTGCTTGTAGGGTGATTTGACTTTTATTTGATTTCCTCACCGGTGCTTCCTCTGTGCTCATCTGCTTCCACCCTCTCCAGGAGTGCTGGAAGGGGAGGTGGGGGAAAAGGTCACCCCGTTCCAGCTCCAGCCCCAGGGCTGGTCCTGCTGGTTTCTGCAGCAGCTGTGTGGCTGATTCCTAAAGCCAGGAGCTCCCTCCCATCCCCCTGCAGTGAAGGCAAGGCTGTGGAGGAAGGAAGTGATATCTTTGCTCCAAAACAACTCCCTCTGCTCTTGGCTCTTGCAGGTATCCACTGCATGGAGGAAGCCACTCACTGTAGCCCGAGCCTGCCCCATCCCCTGCCCTGAGGCCACCGTGGCAGGGTGACACCGTGGCTCTCTGGGAGCAGTGGCAGGGTGACAGTTCCATCCCTGCTGTCACAAAGTGCCAGTTTTGACAGTGCCATCACCGCCCAACAGCACCTGCAGCTGGGAATCCTGGCTCTGAGACACCAGGTCTGGTATGGGTTGTGTTTGGGGGTGGGGATCCAGAAGAGTCCCCTCCCTGCTGACCTCTGCTGTCCCTCTGCCAGGCCTCTGGGTGACACAGGATGAGTGTGCCAGCCGAGGAGCCGGGCAACCCTGCCCATGCCATCTTTGAGAGGTTCCTGCATGCCGGGCAGTGCCAGGAGGTGCTGGGCTCCTTCCTGGAGCTGTGCCAGCAGCTGGGCCTGCAGGGGACTGGGCTGCAGCTCTACCACGGCCTCAAGGCTGCCCTCAACTACTGGAATGCCAAGGCCCTGTGGAGCAAGCTGGATAAGAAAGCTGGGCACAAGGACTATGACCAGGGCACAGCCTGTGCTGGCACCAAGGTAAGCGGGATGTGGGATGAGGGGTTTGGGTCTCTCCGTGCCCTGTGTCCTTGTCTTGGGTGAGAACATCCCCTGGGACACTCTGGCTCTCATCCCAGGAGGATGCAGGATGTGCCAGGCGGGAGGTTGATGGAGTTTAATGGGACAGGATGTTAATTAGCACTGCCAGCTCCCCATGGCATGGTGCCACCTCAGTGCCACCCAGCCAGCAGCGTCCTTCCGCCTCCCAGCTGCCCCTCGCTGGGGACATCCCATGGCAGGGCTGAGGGAACTGACAAGCCCTTTCTGGGAGATAGGAGCATTCCAAGTAGGATGTCCCCTTGGGGATATAACCCTAGCCCTGTCCCACAGATGGTGGCTCATTGCTGTGCCCCATTGTCCCAGCCCTGTGTAGAAGCTCTCAGGAGACCAAGCCCAGTCAGGGCTGCACAGACCTGCACCAGACCTGCACCTTATCTCACCCAATGCTTTAATTGCTGCCATTGCCCTGGGTGAAGGCAAGGTCCAGGGGGTGGGGGGCACCCCACTTTGCAGGGAGAATCAGGGGACTATTGAGGAGGGCCAGATCCTGACCCAGCAGGTGGGGAGGTGCTGCCTTTGGGAGTGCTCACACACACTGTTTTGGGGCTGCCCACCCCCCTCACTGGCCGTGCTGTGCCGGGGTTCACTCACACCCTGATTTGGGGGTTCACCCACACCCTGATTTGTGATTGCCCACCCCTCACTGGCCGTGCCATGCCCTGCAGTGCCTGGTGGTGGGCGCTGGTCCCTGCGGGCTGCGGGCAGCCATCGAGCTGGCTCTGCTGGGAGCCCGGGTGGTGCTGCTGGAGAAACGAGACTCCTTCTCCCGCAACAACGTCCTGCACCTCTGGCCCTTCACCATCCACGACCTGCGCGCGCTGGGTGCCAAGAAGTTCTACGGGCGCTTCTGCACGGGCACGCTGGACCACATCAGTGAGTTTTGGGGGCGCCAGGCTGGATGTGGGGGAGTCCCAGCAGTCAGGGGTGCAGCCCTGAGAGCCTCTCTCCCCTCCCAGGTATCCGGCAGCTGCAGCTGATCCTGCTGAAGGTGGCTTTGCTGCTGGGGGTGGAGGTGCACATCAATGTGAGGTTTGAGAGCCTTGTTCCCCCCAAGGGAAAGGCAGGTACGTGACTCTGCAGGGTGGGTGGCGTTCCTGGGGACAAGGACAGGGCTGTGGGTGGCCACTCTGAGCCCCCCAATGGCTCTGCAATGCCTTTTGGGGGGAAATGAGATGCAGCCCTTTCCCTGTGGACATTGATGACCACTCTTCTCCCTGCAGGTGGCTGGCAGGCCGTGCTGCAGCCCAGCTCCTCTCCCCTCACCCACTATGAGTTCGACGTCCTCATCTCAGCTGGCGGCGGCAAATTTGTCCCTGAAGGTGACTACGGGTGTCCCTGCAGCCCCGGGAACAATGTGGGGGCTGCGTGGGGGCTCACACCTCTGCTCTCCTGCAGGGTTCAAGAGGAAGGAGACGCGTGGGAAGTTGGCCATTGGCATCACCACCAACTTCATCAACCGCCACAGCCGGGCCGAGGTGGAGGTGGCTGAGATCAGCGGCGTGGCCCGAATCTACAACCAGAAGTTCTTCCAGAACCTCTACAACAAAACGGGTCAGTGGTCCCATGGTCCCAACCCCTACATGTGGGGTGTTGGGGGCTCCTGCCCCCTCCTGAGGGAGCTGGAGGCTCAGCCCCAGGATGTCCCCAGTAATGGGGTGCAGTAATGGGACATTTGGTGTCTGAGCTCAGTGCTGGGACACCCCATGGCCCTGGCTCAGCCCCTTTCCTATCACCAGGCATTGACCTGGAAAACATCGTGTACTACAAGGATGACACTCACTATTTCGTCATGACGGCCAAGAAGCAGAGCCTGCTCACAAAGGGGGTCATCCTCCAGGTGAGAAGGGCAGGATCTGGCCCTGGCCTCTCACAGCAGTGGGCAGCTTGAAAGTGGGATGCAAATTGTGTATACTAGTTTGACTGCACACCCTTGGGGTGGTGGGGGCTGCAGCAGCTGTTGCCTGTGCCACAGGAAAATCCTTCCAGGATACTGAGAGTGCAGTGGCACAGCTGCACCCTAGAGCTGGGTGCTGCCAGGCTGAGGGACAAACATCACCTCCCACATCCCACTCAGCTTTACCCCATCCCCGCAGGACAAAGCGGACATCGAGAGCCTCCTGGCCCCAGACAATGTGAACCGGGATGCCCTCCTTAGCTATGCCAAAGAAGCTGCCAACTTCTCCACCAACTACTGCCTGCCCGAACTGGAGTTTGCCCTCAACCACCGGGACCTGCCGGACGTTGACATGTTCGACTTCACGTGCATGACGCGCTCGGAGAACGCGGCGCTGGTGCGGGAGCACAACGGGAGCCGTGTGCTCCTGGGGCTGGTGGGCGACTGCCTGGTGGAGGTGAGAGCTTCCCCTGCAGCACCCCTCATGCCCCCATTTCCCTCTCCTTGCAAGATGCATTGGTTGCAATATATTTCCCCTCCCTAAGTGCCTCTCATCCCAGTTGCCCAGTGCACTCCATCCTTGGGTAGGCTGCCATCAGTGGCATGTTTTGGGAAGGTTATCCCCTTCTCCATCCCCAGAGAAGATCTGGGGTTGGTTCAGGATGGAGGAGCAGCCCAGCCCCTCCCCAGTGCTGCTGTGCTGGCTGGGGAGCAGATGGCCACCCCTCCTGTCCGTGCGCGTCCTGCCGCCTCTCCCTCTTTCATCCCTGGCCAAGCCTGGCAGCTCCCAGCTCCTCCCATCTGCCCGGACCAGCCATGCAACTCCAGTTCCATGGGGCTGTTCCATGTTCCAGCTCTGCCTTCCCCTTTGCAGCCCTTCTGGCCGCTGGGCACCGGCGTGGCCAGGGGCTTCCTCGCCGCCTTCGACGCGGCGTGGATGGTGCGGCGCTGGGCGGCTGGGACACCCCCTCTGGAGGTGCTGGCCGAGAGGTGAGTGTCCCCATCCCTCTGGGCTGGCCCTGGAGCACGTGAGGATGGCAACAGTGATGCCAGCCCTGTCCCTTACACCCAGGGAGAGCATCTACCAGCGCCTTTCACAGACATCCCCGGACAACACCCACAAGAACGTCAGTCAGTACAGCATCGACCCGGCCACGCGCTACCCCAACATCAACCTGCAGGCCATCAAAGCCAGCCAGGTACCTGGCCAGGTCCTGCCATGGGACAGCCAGACAGCCCAGCCTCCCTGGCTGTCAGGGTGACACCAATTTACCCAGTACCCTGTCCCCAAAGGGTGTGAGACTGAAGCTATTAGCCCACAGGACACTGGATGCATTGTGGAAGGTGGAGGGTTCTGGAGGGTTTGGGGGGGCGATGTCCAGGTGTCCCCCTTGCCTGGGCCACCTCCCTGCGTGGTGTCATTGGTTCTGGATGGGTGGTGACCCACAACATGTCCCCATTGGCAGGTGAGGGACCTCTACCTGGTGGGCATGGTGGAGGTGGACCACCATGGGAAGAGGAAGAGCGACAGCCGGCTCAGCACCGGTAGGAGCAGCCAGTCCTGCCCCATCCCTCCCAGCAGCCCATGCCCAAGTGGCCCCTGCCCTGATTTTCCGCCCCATCCTTGTTTCTTGCACCCTGGCCTGTGTCCAGCAGGCTGTCCTGGTGACACCAATGGTTTCTATCCCCTCTGCTTGTGGCCCACATGGGGACCCTGCTGCCTTCTGGGGACGAGGCTGTGCCCCTCCAGGCTGCACAGATGCTGAGCCATGAAATATTGACAGATGCTTTTCCAACATAGTCATTGAGACTTGTGGGGAGGGTTTTGGGGGGACAGGGGGTGTCTCAGGTTGCTCCCATGGGATCCCTTTCCTCTTAAAGCATGGAGTCTGAGGCTGGAGGTGGACTGGGGGGATGTCCCTTGTCTCTGCCTCCCCAGTGGCCCCTGGAGCTGTCTGTGAAGAGCTGCTGAGCTGGTGCCAGGCCAGCACAGCTGGATACCCTGGCGTGGCCGTGACCAACTTCAGCACCTCCTGGACCAGTGGCTTGGCCCTCTGTGCCCTCATCCACCGCTTCCGCCCCGACCTGGTGTGAGTGCCTGGAGCCCCCAGAACCCTCCACCCTGCACAGCCCACCCTGATGGCAGCCATGTCTCCCCACAGGGACTTTGACTCCGTGGACCCCCAGGATGCCATTCAGACCCACCAGATGTTGCTGGACATAGCAGAGCAGGAGCTGGGCATCCAGCCTGTCCTCTCCAGCGCTGAGATGGCCACCTTGACAGAGCCTGACTGCCTGGACCTCATCACCTACCTCAGCCACTTCTATCAAATTTTTGGGACCTCTCCAGGTGCGAGGTTTTGGGGGGATTTGTCCCATCCTGAGCTGCCCTGGGGCTGGCTGGGTCCCACCAAAACGGCCATGTCCTGTTCAGAGGTGGAGGTCAGCAAGAAGCCACTGTCTCCCCCTGGCACACGAGGGGCCATCCTCTTCCTCAGCAAGCTGCAGAAGAGCCGGAACCTGGCACACAAACGTAGCCAGGTGAGGAACCCCCACCCAGACCCTCCTGGCGCACCACAACCCTGCCACACTCCCCACCCTTACCACCCCCTCTGGATCTGCAGGATGGTGCCCAGAAGGACAGCGAGGCCAAGAGGAGCCGCAGGGACGCTGAGGTGGGGCTGCCCCAGGGGGGCTCTGCTGGGTGCAGCTGTCCTGGGGGGAGAGTGGGGGGCTGACCCTGCCCTTGGGTCACTTGTAGCTGGACACGGGGCTGGATGGAGACACTCCGGACAGTGCCCACGAGCTGCCACAAGCCACCGGGATGGACCCAGGGCAGGTTGGTCCTTGTGTCCCCTTGGGATGGAGGCTCCAGCTCAGGGCAGGGGGGCACCGGGAGGGCACCAGTGGCTGGCAGGGCCAAGCCAAGGGCTGGCACCAGAGCTGCACAAGCGAACGCCCACGGGTTCCCAGCTCCTCCCTGCCTGTTTCCTGACCCAACTGGTTTTCCGGAGCCAAGGCTTGCCGCTCCCTCATCCATCCCAGCACCCAGACCCGGCGCTGAGAGAGGGGCAAAGCCCTGCCCCGTGCCCCCATGGCTGCTGGCACGGCCACGGGGCAGGGTGGGTGCCAGGCCCCCGGTGCCAGCCCCGCCTGTCCTGTCCCCCCGCAGCCCCCGAGGGACAGGACAGGGGAGAACAGCGACGCCTGCTACTTCTGCGGGCGCCGTGTGTACATCGTGGAGCGGGCCAGCGCCGAGGGACGCTTCTTCCACCGCGGCTGCTTCCAGTGCCGGCGCTGCGGGGCCACCCTGCGCCTGGGCGACTACGCCTTCGACGAGGAGGATGGTGAGACAGCTCCCGGGGAGAGGGAATGCTTGGGGAGCGGCTTCTCCACCTCGCAGGTCCTCACATGAGTTCGCCCCCTACCCCCTCCCCGCCAGGTAATTTTTACTGCTCGCTGCACTACCCCAATCCAGCCAGCATGGACCTGCCCCGGGATGAGGCTTCGGCGCTGCCTGATGGGGTAAATCACCCTAAATCCCTGGAGGTGATGGAGGAAAGGCAGAATGTTGAGGGGGGTGGTTGGGTGTGGCCCCTATGCTGCATCGTCCCTCTGCTCTGGCTCTGCTGCAGGATGCTGATGCTGCTGCCCACGCACCCTCAGATGCTGGAAGGTCGTGTGTGTCCCCCATGGAGTGGGCACCCAGCCCACTGCAGCCCACTCCAGCAGCCCCACAGGCCGGGGAAGGGCCTGGGGACGTTGAGGGCACTGCAGATGTTGGTGACATGGAGGAGCAGGAGCCGCTGGCACAGCGTGGGGAGGATGTGAGGGAAGAGCAGGTTCCCAGAGCGGAGCCCCAAGGAGCAGCAGAGGAGGGTGAGGAGACTGGGGGCAGGAGGAAGATCATCCTTACACCACTGGAGAAGCTCAGTCTGTCCACGCTGAACCTCACCAGTGAAGCAGAACCCGACCCTCCACTGAAGCCAGCTCGTCTGAGGCTCCCAGCAGCACCCGAGGCCCTCCCTGCCCTGCGGCAGGGACAAGGCGCCTGGAAGGAGGAGGAGGAGGAGGAGGAGAAAATTGACATGGAGAAAGGTAGGTGGTACAAACTGGAGTCTCCAGATGAGCAGAGCTCTCAATCCCTGCAGGACCCTGCTGTATCCCACATCTTGCTCATGAGGAACCAGCCTGAAACAGCTTTTTCTTGGGCAGATTTGGAGGACAGTGACAGCGAGGAGGGGGAGGAAGAGGAGGAGGAGGAGAAAGAGGAGGAGGAGGGCACAGGCCTTGGCATCATGAAAGAGTTGGTGAGGATTTCCCCCAGGTGATGGTAGCTGGGGCTCTTGCTCCTCTCACAGAGGCATCAGGAGTGGCTCAGCTGTGGCTGCCAAGGCAGGAGGTGCCTGGTGCAGGCACTGAGCCCCTGCCTGTGCCACCATCCTTTCACAGTACCCAGACCCCAGGGAAGAGGAGAAATTCCCCACCTGGAAGCGCACCTTGGCCCGCCGGACCAGGGAATCCCAGATGAAGAGGTTCTGCAGGGCCCAGGTAACCCCGCAGGGGACGGCCACATCCCCAGTGTGGCACTGCACCCTGTCCCCTCCATCCTGCTGCTGGTGGCCACATGCTGGCAGGTGCTGGCCTGCAGGTGAGTGCTGCCCTTCCCTTACAGGCCATCCAGAGGCGGCTGGAGGAGATCGAGGTGACGTTCCGGGAACTGGAGCAGCAGGGCACCAAGCTGGAGAAGTTACTCCGGGATGAGAATGGTAAAGCCAGGGTGGACAGAGCACTGTGACCCTGCAGGGGGGGTCTGCACCCTGCTGACCATCCCCCTGTCCTGCAGACAGCCTGGCTGACCAGCAGACACAGTGGACAAACCAGCTGCTGTACCTGGTGCAGAAGAAGAACAATCTGATGAGTGAGGAGTCAGACCTCATGATCGCGTGAGGCTTGGGGGACGCTCCCTGGTGGGTGTGGGGGCTCACCTCACCCCAATCCCCTGCAAATTCAGTACCCAGCACACCCTTTTCCTCCCCACAGGGTGCAGGAACTGAAGCTGGAGGAGCAGCAGTGCCAGCTTGACAAGAAGCTCCGGAGCTACATGAACAAGGAGGGTGAGTGCCAGCCCGTGCCAGGGAGAGCACCCCTTTGATAGTGCAGGGAGCAGGTCAGGGCTTGTGGCCTTCCCAGCTCTACTCTGGCCCCCTGCACCCACAGATGCCCTGAAGACACCTGAGGATGAGAAGGCTGAGCAGGAGATCCTGAAGCAGCTGGTGGAGGTGGTGAACAAGCGGAACATCCTCATCCAGCTGCAGGAGGAGAAGCGGCTCAGTGAGCTCCGGGCTTGACCTGCACGGCCCCCGGGCCACCAGTCCTCCCTGGGGACCAGCAGAGAGTGTGTGAGTGAGTCCTGGGCTGAGCACCACCCTGAGCTACCTCTGGAGGTGGCCATGCCCCTGGTGCCAGCAGCTGCCACAGCAATTCCAGCTCCCTGCTTGCCAAAGTCTGTCATGGAGGGGCCAGACCCGCTGGTGGATGCCCACGTGAGGAGACACCAAGAAGCACTCAGCCTTGGCGGGCTGAGAGGGTGCTCCTGTGCACGGCTGGAGTGCCTTTGCCTTGTGCTGGCTGGAAAACTCACAGGGGACTGCAAAAGGGGGCTGTGGTGGCTCCCAGCAGCAAGGAGGTGACTGGCCACCAGAGACAGATGCCATATGTGCAGGGGCACCTTCAGGAATGGTCCCTCAAAGCCACCCTGGGACATCCTTCCCAGCTGAGGGCATCCATCCCAGTCTGGACTGCCCATCTCAAGGGACGTCTGCCTGTACAAGCTGGGGCCAGTGACAGACTGGGCTGCTCCAGCTGCTCTGCACCACTGCTTTTGGATGCCACGTCCACGCTGCCCCCAGCTGCTGCAGGAAACCGAGGTCAGAAATCTACCATGAGCCCCTTGGGCCAGGGAAGGGCTTCTTGTCCTGGAATTCCTATGGGAATTGTGCTCAGGGCCAACACTCTAACACCAAGGACAAGGGACACCAGTGGCTGTGCCCTCCTTGCCCCTTTGGGATTTCTTCTGCTTGGCGATGCCACACTTTGCACAGACCCCAGATGCCCCTGCAGTCCCTGGCTGTTGCCTCTGTGGGCAAATGGTGCTCATGGCAGCCCAGATGTGTTGGGATGGGGGTCCCAGGTATAGCTTCCTCTCTTAGCAAGACCACCCTGTGCTCAGCCCTCATGCTGCCATTTCCCTCAGCACCTCCTCCAGCCCTCCCTGTGTTTGTACCAGCCCTACAATCCTGCTGCAACCCCCCTCCCTTCAAATAAAGCCCCCCCTGATCAAAGTGCCAAAGGTTAAAATATTGCCTTTATTTTCCATCAGTTAGGAGTGGTTGCCAGAACAGCCACCAGTGTAAACTTTGAGGCCACCCCAGGCAAGGGCACCCTCAGTGTCTCAAGCCTTCCAGCCAGGCCAGTGGGTCCCTCCGTGTACAAAATAGTGTGTTTAAAAAGACAGCAATAAAAATCTGCCTCCATTGTGGTTCTCACAGGGGTCAATGCAATAAATCTACCCCAAAAACCTTAATTTCCCCCAGAGGCAGCTGCCAAACCTGCACTACTGCATTGGCTGCAGTGCTGCTGGCCTAAGACCCGAAGTCAGCTAAAAACAAGGATGAAAAAGGGGACATAGTGTGGCCAAGGGGGACATTGTGGGACACCCAGAGCCCCAGCTCAGCCTTCACTGGGACGCTCCTGCAGGGCCCTCAGCACCATCCACATCTGGTCCTCGGTGCCGTGCAGCATCTTCACCTCCATGGTGTGAAACAGGTGGAGACCGGTGGCGAGGACGAGGACGCCGAGGGCGAGGAAGGCCAGCAGGCAGAAGGAGAGCTTGGGGAAGGGCTGCTCTGCGCCCAGCCCAGCCAGAGTGGCCAGGGCAGCTGCAGCCTGGAGCAGCAGCAGCAGCAGGGCCAGCACAGCCATCCTGCCCGAGGAGTAGCGCTGCCGCCGCGCCGCCCGCAGCCCCGCGCCCACCTCTGCCCGTGCCTCTGTCACCACATCTGCCAGGGCTGGGTCTGTGGGGACAGGGCCATCAGCAGGGTGCGACCCCCATATACCATCCCTATGCCCTCCCCATATCCTTCTCCCCATCCCCACCGCTCTGCAGCCCTCCACCAGCAGCACCACAAGGGGAAACGTCCCCAAAGAGCTCCATCGAACGCCACCAGTCCATCCACCAGCCCCCTGCCCAGCACAGAGTGGATGCTGGCAGCAGCCCCTGGACTTACCAGCTGTGCCAAGGGTGGCACCTGCAGGCTGCCCCTGCCTCTGGATGTGCAGTGTTGCCATCACAGCTTCATGGTCGGAGAAGGGGATGTCCACGCCTGGGGCTCGCCCCGTGGTGGTCTTCAGCTCTTCACACTTCACCGTGAAGCTGGAGATGGCCTGGGTGAGGGGACAAGGGGGTCACAGCAGTGCCTCACCCCCAGCACTCACAGCTGGTGGGCAGACACCTCCGTTACCTTGTAGAGGATGTAGTCAATGCGGATGCCCAGCGGGAAGGGCAGCAGCTCTGACTTGTCAGTGAAGCAGTTGTCAGGGACAAGGGTGCAGCCGTTCTTACAGCCCTGAGACAGAAGCCTGGGTGAGCTGGGGGCTCTTGGTGTGCCCTGGGACCCCACTGAGCCCCTCAGCTCACCTCAAAGTGCATGGCCTCAGCAAAGGCATCCTGCAGCCCCGTCCAGCCACGCAGCAGCCGGATGCCCACATCTTCAGGGTGCATGTTCAGGTCTCCTCCCAGCAGCACCACATCTGCTGCCTTTGAGGTGTGTCTGTGGGGACAGGGGTGGCTGTCCTTCCCTGCCCTGCCTGGCACCCCACTGGAGTGACTGGGACCTGCCCAGTGCTCCTCCACCTTATTCCTGACTGGCACTGGTGCAATGGGAGCTCTCTGCAGTGCAAGCCCCGGGGGCAGGGGTGACCTACACGTGTCCTGGGGGCCTGCAGGGGACTGCCCCCCGCTGCTCACCTGATGAACTGTGCCAGCTCCCAGGCCTGCACCAGGCGGTGGGGCAGGTAGGCGTCCTTGTCCCGGCAGTACTCGGCGTGCAGCTGGAGAGAGAGGGAAAGCAAAGGGGCTCTGACTCCTGCCCTGCTCCCTGCAAACCCACCCAACCCCTCCAAACAGTCCCTGCCAACACCTCTGTCTTTGTTTCACCCCCACTGGCGAGAGCCTGGGATGCTCACCTCAGTGCACAACCAGGTTATGGATCCCTGCCCCCTGCCCTGAGCAATATTTTATTAAATCAGTGCATAGAACAGGGCAGAGGGTGAAGAGCAGGGTTAAAGCAAGGGGACAGTAAAACAGGGGTATGGCCACTCATTCCCCTCCTCCCCAGAATTGGGAATTGGATTCTTCCCTGGGCTGCTCACATGGGTGACGTAGACGTTGAAGATGATCCCTGAGATCTTCATAACTACGAGACCGACGGACTTGCCGCAGAACCAGTCCCCGTGCTGGAGCTGCCCAAGGGGAGGAAGGGCAGGTCAGGGCTACTGAGGCTCTGTGGGGATGGACACCATGGTGCCACGTGCCCCCCAACCCCACCTACCATGTAGGGGTACCCGTTCAGTGAGTACTGGTAGAGGAGCATGTCCAGGATGGGGAACCTGGAGAAGACGCAGAGGCCGCTGCCGATCACCCCACTGTGGGAGGGAGGAAGCACAGTGAGGAGATGGGGTTCCCAAAACCTCTGCCTTGCCCTAACCCTGGGCCAGGAGGACTCCCTGGGTGCCTGGATCCATGTGTGCTCCCGTGAGCACCCCACTGCCCAGGCATGGGGTCTCTCACAATGACAGAGGTGACCTAAAGGACCTGCAGCAGTCCCTGCAAGTGGCAAACCCCGAGGACATGGCACAGCCCTGGCACTGCCCCACAGACAGCCCCGGGGGGCTGAGCTTGCCCTTCTCACCTGCGGAAGTAATGGGAGAAGGGATAACAGCCTGCTAGCTTCACCTTCAGCTCACTGTAGTCCTGCTCGCTCCACACCTGGAGGACAGAGGGACAGGCTGAGGACAGTCATGGCCATCTCCCAGGCTGGGAGGGGGTGCATTCAGCTCACAAACTGGCCTCACCTCCTGCAGCAGCACCAGGTCAAAGCCCTCCTGGCGCAGCGTGTCCCCGATGAGCCGGACGCGCTGCTGCCGCCGCTTGCTCAGGTAGCGGATGGCCCTGCCACAGAGGGGTGACAGTCAAAGCCTGGCGGGGACAGGGCCATGGGGCTCTTGGGGACCACTGTGACCCGAAACAAGGGAGAGAAACAGGGCTCCAGTACCAGCAGAAGCAGAATGCACATGGGAAAGATGGGAAGGGGAAAGGGCCATGTGAGGACAGGGGGACAAGATGCAGGGAGGCTGTTTGGGGACAGCTTCTCCTGCCTGCAGAATTGAGGCAGCTCATCCTCGCTTGGGGTGCAAATGGGGGATTTTTCTGGGGCTAACAAGCACGGAAGGGACAGGAGGCAATACCCAGCCAAGCACCTCATGACCCTCTGGGGCGGGGAGTGTGCTGAGAGCCCAAAATGAAGGGGCCACGAAGGTGACCCCAAGGTGGAACCCTCCCTCAGTGTGGTGCCCCCATCTCCCCCCACACAGCCTGGCGAAGTCTGGACTCACCAGCAGTTGAGGTTGAAGATCCGGAGGCGCAGGGTGGGCTCCCCCTCCATGGCTTGTTGGGGCTCTGTGGGGGTCAGCAGGCAGTGCCAGGCAGAGGGGGCACCTGCGGGGAGCGGGTAGGAGTGGCAGCCCCCAGGAGCCAGTGCAGGCTGCAGGACAGAGCCAGGGAGCCAGGCTGGGAAGGCGGAAGGGCTGAGGCAGGGCAAAAGCCAGGAAGGAAGGAAAAGTGCTGAGGGTGCTCCAGGCCTTTTGCCTCCTTTCCTGCACACAAGGACCACCCCGAACCCTAAACTGCCCCCGTACAGGGATCCATGGACCCAAACCACCCATGTCACCCTCCACCCAGTGGCTGGGGACACCAGTGGGCCAGGGATGGGCTACAGGGCTCAACCCCTCTGCCTGTCAGCGAGTTGTGCTGCAGGATGGGCTTGCATCCTGGTTTCAAAGTGGAGCTGCGAGGCACGGCCATGGGACACCGTCACACACCTCCCCACTCGGGAAGCCCACGGATCCTTTTCGGGACCCCAAACCCCGGCGGAGGCAGCAGCTCCGGAGCAGCCCCAGCTCTCCGCCAGCTCCGCTTCCCCCCTGCCTGATCCCGTGCGATTGTCCCAGTTTCCGGTTTAGAAGCTAAAAAGAGCAGCCCCGGAGCTCCAGGATGCCGGTGAGAGCAGCCAGGCTCTGCCTGCCCCGGCGGGATCATCCCGTTCCTGAGCCGCGCTAATTAACGCCGGCGGCTTCCACCGGGCCTGAGCCCCCAGGGGCGCTCCCCGTTCCCCGCGGGATGCGGCGGGGACGGGAGCGGGACAGCGGCAACAGGTGGAGCGGGGAAACGGGAGAGCGGGGGCGGGAGCGGGGAAACGGGAGAGCGAGGAAAGGGGAAAGAGGGGACGGGAGCCAGGATAGGAGCGGGGGAGCGGAACAGGAGGAGCGGAGCTGCAGGACGAGCGGGGGCGGCAGCGGGGTAACCGGAGGAGCGGAGCAATGGGAGGATCGGGACTGCAGGAGCAGCGGGGCCGGGAGCGGAGCAACAGGCGGAGCGGGACCGGAGGGAGCAGGACCGAGGGGAGCGGGGCCGGGAGCAACGGAGCCGGGCGGAGCGGGCCCGGGGGGAGCGGGGCCGGGAGCAGCGGGGCCGGAAGGAGCGGGACCGGGGGGAGCGGGACCGGTGGGAGCGGGAGCAGCGGGACCGGGAGCAGCGATCGGCGGGGCCGGGAGCGGACCTGCGGCGGGCCGGGAGCGGCGCGGGGCCGCGGGACTACGCGTCCCGGCAGGCAGCGGAGCGGGGCGGAAGGGGCAGGACCGGGACCGGGGCCGGAGCCGCGGCCGGGGGGGTGAATGGGGCCGGGAAGGGCGGAGGGAGCCCCGGCGGGTGTGGTGGGTGTAACGGGGTGTAATGGGTGTAACGGGGCGCGCCGGGGGTGCGGGAGGGACAGCGGGGTGCGGGAAGGACAGCGGGGTGCGGGAGGGATAGCGGGGTGCGGGAGGGACAGCGGGGTACGTGATGGACAGCGGGGTGCGGGAGGGATAGCGGGGTGCGGGAGGGATAGTGGGGTGCGGGAGGGATAGCGGGGTACGTGATGGACAGCGGGGTGCGGGAGAGATAGTGGGGTGCGGGAAGGACAGTGGGGTGCGGGAAGGATAGCGGGGTGCGGGAAGGACAGAGGGGTGAGGGAAGGACAGCGGGGTGCAGGAAGGACAGCGGGGTGCAGGAAGGATAGTGGGGTGCAGGAAGGATAGCGGGGTGCAGGAAGGATAGCGGGGTGCAGGAAGGACAGCGGGGTGCGGGCGGCTCGCAGGCCGGGGGAAGGCGGGCGGTGGTGGAACGCGTGTGTGTCCCCGAGTGTAGGATGGGCTGTGAGTACCGACAGCCGGGACACCGCGAGCAGCGCTTGGAGGGGTGGTGGTGACACAGGAACCCCTCTGTCACCCTGTGGTTGAGGGTGCGACCCCTCAAAAGGTGTTCCTGAACCCAGGGAAGCGTCCGCCATGGCCAACGCAACTTTCCCCAAGCAAACCCTGCAGCAGTGATGCAAAGTAGAGCGAAACACAGCGGGATGCGGCATCCTGGTACCCAGAATTGGGGTACCCAGTGTTACCCAGCCAAGGGGTTACATGGGACATGGCAGCTCTCATATTCCTATGAAATAAAATATGAACTTCAGAACTGCTTGAGCCAACCCATGAACAAATAATTTTAATGGTTTTTTTCAGCGGACCATAGTTTTCTCGGAGCTCCACAGTCTCCTCTCTTTGAAGTTGGACAGATACAGTAAACACAACAAATATATGATACAACCCATCACAGCTGGATTAAAAAAAAATACACAAAAAATATAATACATAAAAAAATGGATTTTTAACATTGTGGACTGACGCAGCTCTAAAAATGGTGATTGTAACCCTGGTAAGCTTTACAAAGTCTTTAAAAAAATAAAACAGTACTTCATGTGAAATTCATAAATACACTGGAGGCGAACGGAGGGGCTGGGGGAGTTGAGAAAGTGTCTCTGGGATCATGACTAAACCCCAGCCAGGGCTGCTGGGGGCACCAGTCTGTGTGCGTGGGGTGCAGTGTGAGCCCTGGGCTCGGTGCAGGCAGCAGGGAGGGAGGGAGGGATGGAGGCACAAACCTGTCCAGTTTAACAAAGAGCTTCATCCCCCAGCAGGGCTGGGAGTGGGCACGCCTGTGTTTTATGGTGGGGGAGTTTTGAGTTTTCATTCCCAGAGTTTAAATCAGTGAGTGAAACAGAAGGAAAAAAAAAAAAAAAAAACAAACCAAAAACCTACAAAACAACAAACAAACATGCTACATATGAGAACTTGGCCCAGCACAGCCCTGGCATGGTTTGCCAGTGCCTGGCCTTGGATTTTTCCCTCTCTCTTTCCCTCCCTGCTCTGTCTGCCCTGCTCACAGCAGCCACCTCAGTCCAGTCCCACCACTGAGCCCTGGGCCTGGCACGGGGCTGGGATGGCTCTGCCCCATCCCACAGGGATGGGTGGCTTTTTCCAGCAGCAAGAGGTCGAAGTCCCCGTGCTTCACAGGACACATGGCATCAAGGCAGCAGCCAAGGCACTTTCCTGAGCTCTGGAGCTGTTCCTGCTCCTTGCGCTGGCAGCACTGAGCCTAAACCTGCCCTGTCCCCCTCCCAAAGAGCTGCAGTGCCCCTCAAAACACTCCTGCCTCTTTCCCACTGCCTTCACTTCCCTGCCAACATGAGAAACCCATCCAGACCTGGCCACCTCGGGCTCTCTGTCCCCCTGCCAGCCTCCTGCCACCCTGCTCCCTGCCACCTCTGTCCCTCTGTCACCCTCCTGCACCCTGAGGTTGCTTTCCCCAGACTCTGCCCTTGCAATCACAGCCTCAGGACTGGGCACTCTGCCTTGGCTTACTTTGGGCTGCAGCCACAAAAACACCTCCAAGCTGACCCAGTCCCTTATCCTGGCACCCCTCCTGTTCTCTGTCCCCTCTCTGTCTCTGTCCTTTCTGTCCCAAACTCTGCCCACTGACAGCTTGGCCCTGCATTGCTCAATTTGTTTTTCCCTGCACCTCCCTGGCCACTTCCCACAGGATGCAGGAGAGTGGATGGAGCGGTTTGGAACAGTCATCGCAGAAAAAAGGAAAAAAATGTGAAGGAACAAAATAAAACAACAACACCAACCTGAAACAAGGAGAATGTACATATACAAAATAAATCAGGCAATCTGCCCTCACTGCTCTCTACTCATGACTCCTCAGCAAGTGACCACAGTGGGGACACTGAGCCTGGGCCAGCCCCAAGTGCAATTCCTGAACACAGCAAGTCCCCCACAAATCCCAGCCAGAGATGGAGGCATCCCAAACCTTTCCCTAAACAAGACACTTCCCATGCAGGGTGGGAGGGCAGCACCTGGGCACTGTAGAGGGCCATCAGCCTGATTACAAGCATGGTGTCTTTTTAAAAAGTATTAAAAAGCACTTTCAATTAAAAAAAAAAAAAAGGAAAAAAAAGGAGCCATAAACCCCCATGGTTTGCATTGTCAATGCCCTCATGCCTTCACTGCCACTGGCTCCCAGTGCCCCAGCTGGGCATGGAGAAGGAGCATCCCTGGGGGTGGCAGTGTCCCCTCCTCCACTCTGCCCTGCCCTGCCCGTCCGTCTGTCCCCACGTCCCCCAGGCTGTGCCACGCGGTGCCAGTGCCACTGTCGCTGCCATGCCGGTCACCATCACACCTGGCACGGTGCTGCATCCTCCTGAGCGTCTGTGCTCGCTGCTCTCCTCTCCACTCAGGGCTGGGGTCACTTCTGAGCAAGGCTGGGCTGAAAGGAGGGGTCCTTCTCTGCTCCCACGTCCTGCTGCTGCTGCTGCTGCTGCTGCTGCTGGCACGGCGGGCTCCTGGCCTTCATCAGCAACACCGAGGGCTGCTCTCTCCCTCTCCAGCTCCAGATGTGGGTTTCCTTTCTCCCTACACTTCCTTTCCCATTCTTCTTTTTCTTTTTTTTTTCTTTCTTTTTTTTTTTTTTTTTGGTAGTTTTATTTATTTATTAAAAAAAAAAAAAAAAAAAAAAGAAACTGTTCCTAAGTAGAAAACATCTGCGATCACAAGTCAGTCTTTTTTGGCTATTGTTTTTCTTCCTCCTCCTGTCTTCAAATGACTTCTCCCAAGGCAACAGGCACAAAGGGTGGCTTTTCTGCAAGGCCCCCTCCCTCCCCTGCACGCCCCTCGTGCCCCTGCCTGTCCCCAAGGGCCCCTAGTCCTTGACCAACTTGTACACGTGGTGCTGGGCGCCGTGCTCGCTGGTGGAGACCTCGAAAACGAAGGCAATGCAGAGCAAGGTTTCCTGGGTATCCCTGTTGGTAACAACCTGCAGCAGAGCAGACAGTGTCAGGGGGGTGCAGATGCTGTTACCTGGGGGGCTCAGGCACAGCCACTTTGCACCATGAGAAGATTTGCTACCCGTTATTTGTAGGGTCACACAGGCAGTAGCACAGCCAATTTAATTGCACCATCAAGATTTACTACCCAGTTTTGGGGATGTTGCACAGGCTCAGGAACAGCCCGAACTGCACCACCAAAAATTTGTTTGGGGGACGTTGCATTGGCTCAGGCCGAGCCACTGCATTTGCACCACCAAAAACTGCTACAGATTATTTGGTGAAGTCAAACAAACTCAGGCACAGCCAATTTAATTGCACCATGAAAATTTTGCTCCCTATGATCTGATAGACTTGACCAGGCTTGGGGCACAGCACCACCAAGACCTGCTCCCTGGAATTCAGGGTCTGTGTGGGCCCAGGCACAGCCAGGTCTATGCGGGGCCAGCAGGGTCGATGCAAGTGTGAGCTCCACACTCCTGGTGGGACACACCCCCTGGAAAAGGAGGGGAGGTACCTGCAGGATGGTGAAATTCTCCAGGACACTGTTCATCATGTACTTCTCTGGGAGGTGCTTGAGTTTGTGGATGAAGTTGATCATGTACTCGCACATGGGGGAGCGGTGGATGCGGTAGACGAACCGGCCGTTCTCCAGCCGCGCGTACTCCGTCTGCAGGGGACAGCCAGCATGAGCAGCTGTTCCATGGCTGCTGGTGGGACATGGCAATGTCCTCTCCACCCCACCCATAAACATGGCACAGGCACCCGTGTGTCCTACACCCAGCTCTGGGATTTTCTCCATCCCAGAACCCACCCCGGACCAACTCCGACCCCTTCCCGATGCAGTGGGACATGGAACTCACCTCCACCTTCTCCACGACCTGCTTCCCAAAGGAGCACACCTTGGTGGAGACTGTGATGGTCATGTTCTCTGCACTGCTGTACTGGCTGCTGACACCATAGAAGGTCCCTGGCCCGTCCTGGATTGTGCTGTTCAGATCCGCCTGAAGAGAGGAGAGGGACAAAGCTCCCATGAGCTCTGGATGGGGATGAGGGACACCAGCCTTCAGAGCTGCCCAGGGTGCTCCAGCTCTGTGATGGTGTTCACTCTTCCCTCTTAGGTTGAGGGAGGAGATGAGGATTTGACTCCATGTTTCAGAAGGCTTGATTTATTATTTTATGATATATGTTATATTAAAACTATACTAAAAGAATAGAAGAAAGGATTTCATCACAAGGCTAGCTAAGAATAGAAAAACAAAGAATGATAACAAAGGCTTGTGGCTCAGACAGAGAGTCCGAGCCAGCTCACTGTGATTGGCCATTAATTAAAAACAACCACATGAGCCCAATCCCAGATGCACCTGTTGCATTCCACAGCAGCAGATAACCACTGCTTACATTTTGTTCCTGAGGCCTCTCAGCTTCTCAGGAGGAAAAACCCGAAGGAAAGGATTTTCCATAAAAGATGCCTGTGACACAGCTCTGCCACAACGAGCCTGCAGCTCGGGCACCACCCTCCCCACCCTCACCCTCGCAGCAGCAGCATACCCAAAACTTGACGAGAAAGAAGGAGTTCTGGGGCCCGCGCTCATAGAGCTCCTTGAGGCCGCCCTTCTTCTCGGGGAACTTGTCGTAGATCTGGCGGATGTCCACGGCCTCCAGCAGGGGGTCGCTGTACGAGGGGTTCGTCTGGCCGATGTGCACGAAGAGGTGTTTGCTGTACTGTAGGGAGCGGGGTGGGGACAGCAGCAGCACAGGTCAGGCAGGAGATTGAGTTTTATTATCCGTTATAAGGTCTTTGTGAGGCAAAGTGGAAATTTTCCTAGGGGAGGAATCTATTTTGATTTAAGTGAAATGTACATTTTTGGGTTGAGTCTGTGGTTAGAAAACGTGGCTATTTAGCCTGACTGCAAAACCTAAGCTCAGAGAAACTGCTTCAATGAAGGACAGAGATAAGGGGGGAGACAGAGGGTGATAGAGACAGAGAGACTGCTGTGAGAGCAGGTGAACCTGACCTAGGAATTCTTTCTAGAAGAAAGAATTTGAGAAGAACTAGCGGCATAAAAGGGGATAAAAATGGACCTGAAGTTCCCAGAGGTACGCATGTCATTTTGAGGGGAACCATTCCCACATGCGTCCAGCGCTGTAATAAACATACCGGCTTTACAACTTTCACAAAAGTTGTGGAGTTTTGATTATCTCCGCAAAACATTTGGGATAGAACTTCTGTCTGTTAGTCCCCACTTTCTACAGTGAAAAATGTGCAGTTTTCTACAGTCTGTAGGTGTTACTGTAATGTGAGTGACCAGTGCTGTGACTTGGGTGGGAATAGCCATTAGTAGTTTTGGGGAAACAGTCTCCTTACTTTCATTGCAAATCAATTTACATAATTCACAGTTTCCTCTAGAAATTACATCTTTTGTACTTTGAAGGCAAGACAATTGAATTCTGCATGTCTCTTGTGTTTATAGGCAAGATCCTTCTAAATTTTGTTTCTTGGTTGCCTCCATGCATAAAATTGAGATACATGGAGGACATAAAATTGAGATATGAAGGACAGGTAATCCTCTTGTACCCCCGTGTTTTCATTTTTGCAGGGGCAACAGTTATGTCAGTTACAAGCATTAAAAAAAAAAAAAACAAAAACAAAAGGCAGCTATCTCCAAATTATTGAACTTTCTTCACTCCATCACAGTAAGTTTTCCTTCTAAGAAGTAATTGCACGGGGTTGGAGGGGCGCCATGCCGGGTGCTGGTGGCACACGGAGGGGACTGTTACCGTTTCGGCGTCCCGGGGCACCTCCATGAAGGCGGAGTACTCGAGGAGCCGCAGCTTGGAGGAGGCGATGGTGCGGTCCTGCCAGACCGGCACGGCCGAGGCAGCTGGCGGGAGCGGAGCCAAGGGCTCGTAACCTGAGCCAGGGGGAGTGACACGGGGTGGAGGGACAGCCGGGAACCGGGGTGAGCCCCCCTGCAATTCTGCTGTACCCCCCAACTCCCGTATCTACCTGAGCCCCCCCTGCAATGCTGCTGTACCCAACTCCCATATCCACCTGAGCCCCCCCTGCAATGCTGCTGCATCCCTCACCTCCCATATCCACCTCCCACCCAGCACAGCATGGATAAAACACAGGGGTGAGCCCCTGTCCCCACTGCATCCCCCAACTCCCATATCCACATCCCACCCAGCACAGGGTGGCTGAAACATGGGGTGTACTGGGTGGGAAGGGACTGGAGGGTCCTGCTCACAGTGGAGCTTTTTGCTGGATTTCAAGCCAGGCTTTTTCCCCACTAGAGATGGGGAGGAGACACAGGTGGGTGGCACTGTGCATGGGAGGGGACAGAGGACAAACTCTGGCAGGGACTCTGGGTTCCCTCCAAGGGGGTGAGGACGTGACTTACTGGCTAGTGATGGAGGCATGGGTGGCTGGATGGGGTAAGCTGATTGTGCAAACGGTTTAATGCTGGAAAGGAAAAAGCATCATCAGGTTACCAAGCCCAGGATGCCCCAGCCCCTTGCCAAGGTGGGGTCCTGCTGGTGCCAGGTGTGGAGGGGTCTGTACTTACTCCTGAGAGGGTCCAGGCTGTCCTGGGATAGGCCCACTCCAAAACTGGGAAAACAGCACAGGGAAGAGTCAGTGGCTTCTGACCCTCCCCGCTCCCAACATTTCCCTCCTCACCTGCTGCAAACAACAGGGAGCCCTGCATTGCCACCACGGCTGAGAATGGCTGTTGAACACCCCCCTGCCCAGCCCGTGGTGTCCCCCCAACCCCGGGGTGTCCCCATGGGGGGGGGTTTGGGGCTGTCCTCACCCTGGGGGCAGCAGAGAAGACGGCCTGAGGAAGAGGAGGGGGGGGGCTGAGCTTGTTCTGCAGGACGCTGGCAGACACGATCTGTGCTGAGGACATGGAAGCCATGCTCTGCAGAGCCTTGTCCTTCGAGACCTGGTCCTGGGGGAAAAAGGGGGGACAGGAGGGGAGCAGGGTTACAGGGGCAGGCTGAGCTCCCTCACCCCAGCGTGCCTGACAGGGTTTGTAAAGCCAGCAGCCAATCCCACAGCCCACTGGGACCATGCAGAGGGATCCCCCCACCCCCTCTCAAACTTTAATTAACGTCTGAAGATCGCCAATATCCTCTGGGCAAAAGCTGATGGGTCTGGAAAATGCTGCTGGTGGCCCTCCCCCCCCGGGGATGTGAAGGGTTTTTAGCCCCTCCACTGGAGAGGGCATCAAGCAATGGGGAACAAAAGGAATTTCAGACTCAAGCTCAACTTACCAAGTTCATGGCCTGTCCGCAAAAGAAAGGAAAAAAAAAAGGTTAGAGTGTCATGGGAACCTTTGGGTACTCTGTACACCTCCCCTAAGTCGGTGCTGCTGTCAGCTGGGGTAGAGTTAATTTTCTCCACTGTACAGGCATGGGGTGGCTGCAAAGAGAATTAACTCTACCTGAATTAACTCTGGAGAGAATTAACTCTACAGCTGAAACCAGCACAACTGGGTCATCACCACCCTGACCCGGGCTCATCACCACAGCCTGACCTGGGGAGTGAAGCCCTTGACCTGGCTGGTCACCAGGGGATGCCCATGGTGGCCACTGATGTCCAGGCTTAGTTCCACCAGGAATGGGATGCCAAAGTCCCCCACCCACTCTTTGAAGAGGTCACTGTGGTGAGCCAGGCCTGTGCCTTTCTTGGCTTTTTATTATCCTGCACAGCCTCCTCAGAAGCCCCCAGTGCTTGTGGCTGGGGCACGGAGGGGAAAAGCTGCTGGGATGCCCTGGGATGTGGGCACCAAGTCCCCCACTCCAGGCACTGCAAGGAAAACCCTGAGCTCACCCCCCTGTGCTGTGTGTGCACTGACAGGGGAGGCCAATTGTTTTTCCTTTTGCTCCAAAAGTCCCAGCACTGCTGGGCAGGAGCTCCAGGGCTCCCAGGTCCTGCCCGGAGCAGGGCTGCTCCTCCACCTGCATTGCTGGGACACGTTCATGCTGGTCCCAGAGCACACCCTCTGCTTTCCTTCTGAACCTTCCCCAGGGATCAATGCTTCATTTATTTTTACCTGGGGCAGGGCAGGAGGGCGGGCGTGCAGCCACATGCCGGGAGCACGAACACACACCTGACTGCAGCTCAAAAATACAGATATGCTCATGAGTGCAGCTCAAAAATACAGATACTGTTCATGAGTGCAGCTCAAAAACACAGATACTGCTCTGACTGCAGCTCAAAAATACAGATCCTGCTCGTGGAAGTGTCTTATCCCACAGGACATGGTCAGCCCACAGTGCTGGCTGAGGGCAGGTGGCTGCCTGCACTGATCTTGAGAAGGGATGTTCTGTATCCTCTAAGTATTGCTCAGGGGGATCTCTGCCCCAGCTGCTCCATGCCAGAATCCTTCAGGCAGCATGGCTGGGGATGGAGAGCACAGCCATGGACCCCTGGGGTCACTCCTGCCTCCAGCTTCCCTTTGCTCTGCACTGTGCCATGTGTCAAGGAAAGATTTTTTAATTTATTTTATTTTATTTTATTTTATTTTATTTTATTTTATTTTATTTCATTTTATTTCATTTCATTTCATTTCATTTCATTTCATTTCATTTCATTTTTTATTTTAATTTTGTAAAGGCTTCTGCTGCTGTTGACCCTGCTGCCTCTCCTACTTCCTTGACTGCTCCTCCTGGGGCTGTAGACTGGCTTTTACAAGCCCAAAGGAGCATCCCAAAATAAGTTTCAGATGCTCTCCCTGGTTTCTCCTAGCAGACCAAACCCTGGTCTGGCTGTGGGAGCCCTCCTGGCCTCCCTCTCATGGGGCACTGGGGTCCCTGCCGAAGGATTTTGGGGGGCACATCTTGGTGGGCTCCCAGGCAGTATGAGCTGGAGTTTATTAAAGCCCTGAGGATGAAAATGCTCCAGCTCTGACAGTGGGCTGCACTGCCAACCTCAGTGCTGGAGATGGACACAGCACCCAGGACAGGGGTGGCTGCTGATGCCTTTGGGACCTCAGAGATTTCCTGGGCTCCCACTCACACAGCAAGGCAGCAAATCACCCCTGAGGCTACCCAAGGAGCTGCTCCCTCGTGTGGCAGTGCAGAGATTAACTGAGGCACACGGCAGGAGCTGGCTGTCCCCAGTGGGTGGCTGTGCTCTGAGGACCCCTCTGTCCCCCACCTCGCAGCATGTGGGTCCAACCCAAGCAGGGCTTGGTCCTTTGGTGATGCCCTCAGTCCTGGCCATGCCCCCCATCCTCACCCTCCCCACTGCCACCACAAAGTTTGGTGGGAACAGTTATGGAAAGGTTAGTTGGGCTCCAGTTAGGAGGAAGGAAAGAAGGAAGGAAGAAAAGAAAAGCCAACCAGAAAAGAGAGAGAGAATGATCCATTTTTTTCTCACTTGGCTCCCTTGGCTCCTGGCACTGTCCCCAGCAGCATGGCCCCAGCTGGACCTGCTGCCACTCACACCCCTGTGGTGCCCCTGGCAGTGCTCACACCCTGGAGCATCACAAACCACTGGGGCAGCCTGCAGGGACCCCTGGGGCCCCTCTGCTTCTGCCCACTTCACACCAGCACCTGCTCTGAGCTGGGTCAGGTCAGCTGTGGAGGGGAGGGGGCCTTGGCACACCCTGCTTGAACCTCACTTTGCCTCACTGCCTGTTCTGGGGGGGCCCTTCTCCTTGTGGGAGAACCCCTGATGGCCCAAAAGAGGGGGCAGCCCTCCCACATCACCAGAGGAGGGTTTAAACCCACATCTCCCCATGGCAGAGTCCTTGCCTGGATGCAAAGAGGGGATCTGGCACCACATTCACCCTCCTGGAGGAACGAGCAGGGCTCTGCTGCCCCTCCTTGCACCTCTCTCTGGGCATCCCGCAACGATGCCTGTAAAAACCATCTGACCCAAGGAGCCAAGTGAGGGGGAAGAAAAAAAAACACCAAAAAAAAGAGAGGTAAAACAGGAAAGCAAGCAGCACACGGCAGAGCGCAGTGCGTTAGTGGCCAGGCAAGGCAGGGCGTACCTTCAGCTTGGACTGAATCTCACGAGATTTCCGTCGGGCAAGAACCTGCAAGTGGCTAGAGACCTGCAGAGAGAGAGCAGAAGGAGAGGGGGAACAGCAGAGCCGTCAACCAGAGGAAAGGAGGAGGAAGGAGAGGGGCTGCCCATGCTCACAGAGACACCGCCGCGGACACCTGGGCAAGGGCGCCAACGTACCTTGATGCCAACCTGGTACTCCCGCACCTTCTTCCGAGCTAGAACCTGTATGTGGCTGGACACCTAGGGCCCAACACGCCGTTCAAAAGGAAAACACAGAGAGAGTGAAGATCCTGCAGGGCAGGCTCTGTCCCAGGGCAGGGAGTGCAGGAGTGGGCAGCGCTGTGGCTGCTCCCCGAGGTGCTGAGGGTGCTGCACCCGCCAAGAGCTGCAGGAAGGAAAGTGCTGGGGCACCCCAGTGCTGGTTGATGCTGGTTTGTGCTCACCCCAGGATGGGGTGGAGCTCCTTGGTGTAAAGCTGCTGCAGTTGAGGGGGTGCTCATTTAGCACCTCTTGGGGATGGACAGACAGACCCTGCCAGCACCATAAGCCTGGCAGGTTTGAGGTAGCCCAGGTCCTGTGGGTCCAGGAGGGACTGGCACATTGCCACAGGGCTCCTCCTGGTTTTGCATGTGGGGAAGGTGAGAAAGGTTGGGTTTTTGTGTCCAGGCCCCTGTAAGAGCAAGATCTAAAGAAAAAGGGCTGATGTCCAGGCAGTAAAGGCACAGCATGGCTGGGGGCCATCCACAGGAAGGGTGGGCGTCCATGCACCCACAGGGCTTCAGGGCTGATTTTGGAAAGAACCTGCTCCCACCAGTGCCAGGCTGTCCAAGAGGAGACGCCAGGCTGTCCAGGAGATGAGTGCACAGAGGGATCAGTGCTGTGGGTGCTCTCTCCCATGGCTTTCCCAAGTTCCTTCCCCCATGGAGGGGGGGCCCAGTTAAGTGTTTAATCCAGAAATGAAATGCTGCTTGGCACTGGTCGAACACAAAACCAGCAGCCAGACCCTGGTCTCTTTTCTTTCAGCACAAGTCCTGGAGGAATGACCTCTGCAGTGCTGGGGACCAGTGTCCCTCTCTTGTGGGGACTTGTGGCAGGGGACAGTCCCAGAATAAGTGTCCCAAACCCAACCATCTCCCTGTGCTGGGGGATGCTCCCAAGCATCCAAGGCCATGGGCTCAGCTGGGATGGGTGGCTTGGCTCCTGACTGGGGACCACCACGAGGGGAGGGAAAAGCCACTGGACACATGACAAAGGGACATGTCCCATCAGGAGGTGCAGCAGCCCACTCCTCAGACAGGTTTGGTGAAGCAAGGGCTTGCAGGGACCTCTGTGTGCTCCTGCAGGGATCTCTGTGTGCTCCTGCCCTGCCTGCATCCCTGCCTGCCCCAGCATCCAACCAGGCAGGGCAGTGAGAGCAGGGCAAGGGCTTCGTGGTACCTCCAGCCCCATCAGGACCAGCACCACAGCTCCACACAGCCCATCCCTGGATCCCTGGCTGGCATGGGGATGCCTTGCTCTCAGCCCATGGGGTTTGGGGTGCCTTCGCTGTGGCACAAGTGGCATAAAGCCTGGCAAGGGGTAGAGATAGGAACAGTCCCCAGATCCAGAAGGTGCATCAGAGAGACCCATGCAGGCACACACAGACAACAGACACTGTCCAGAGAGAGTCTGGGGGCTCCTGCCACCCACAGGGTCACCCCAACCAGGTGGGGGGCCCGGATGCTGCCTGCCCCCCTCACCCCCCGCTTCAAGGCATCCTGGGACTGAGGAAACCCGAGGGGTTTTGTGCTCACAGACGCAGGAAGCTCCTCGCAGAGGATGGGGAACCTGCTGGCAGCCGCAGTGGCTTGAGGAGGGGACACAGATGACTGTGGGACATCCGCTTACCTGGCACCGCCTCCCACCCCGCCCCGAGCCCACCCCAGGAGAAAAAAGCAGAGCAACGCCTCACCTGCTTCCTCGTCCGTGTCTTCCCTGTTCGCAGCTTGATGTAGCGGGCGATCAGCTCGTTACGACCTGCGGGCAGAGCCTGGGGTCAGCCCTGGCACACGGGGGGCATCAGCCCCGGACCCCGCGGGGCATCAGCTCTGGCACAGGGCGGGTATCGATCCCGGAACAGGGAGGGTCTCAGTCCCGGAATTCGGGGATCTCAGCCCCGGCACTCGGGGGGCTCAGCTCCGGCATTTGGGGGTCTCAGCCCCGGCATTTGGGGGTCTCAGCCCCGGCACTCGGGGGGCATCGGTCCCGGCACAGGGCGAGTCTCAGCCCCGGCACTCGGGGGGCTCAGCCCCGGCACTCGGGGGGCATCGGTCCCGGCACATGGAGGGGGGCTCAGCCCCGCACTCGTGGAGCATCAGCCCCAACACTCGGGGGTCTCAGCCCCAACACTCGGGGGTCTCAGCCCCAACACTCGGGGGTCTCAGCCCCAACACTCGGGGGTCTCAGCCCCGCACTCGTGGAGCATCAGCCCCAACACTCGGGGGTCTCAGCCCCAACACTCGGGGGTCTCAGCCCCCGTCCCCGCGCCCCCCGGGCCGGCGAGGGAGGCGCTGCCAGGAGGTGGCGCTGCCGCGACAGCGTCGGGGCGACCTCGGGGACACGGGGGTGGCCACGCCAGGCCAGGACACCCCCGATCCCCGGTTCCTCCCCATCCCCGGGCTCAGAGCGAGGCGACAGCCCCCAGGGACCCCCGCCACAAACCCCGGGGCAGCCCCAGCAGAGCCAGCGAGCCCAACCCGGGCAGCCGCGCCCGCGGGGGTCCCGGGCTGTCCCCCCCACCTCGGCATCCCCCTTCCCGTTCACAAGCCGCGCTGGCCTTTCCACCAGTATTTCCTAACGTCCTGGTCTAATTCGAAGCAGAAGTTGCTTTTGCGCCACATTTCAGGGGCCAGCTGTGGCCAATCTCCGTTCGAACGTCAGAGCAGCTGGGAGCTTTCTTCTCCCGGCCCCGGCCCCCCCGGCCCCGCCGCCGCCCCCCCGCGCACGGGGGCAGCCAGGCACGCCAGATTTATTTTAATGGACCAGATGGTCGCGGTTGGAACTTGTCGAAATGCCCTTGGAGCGGGTTTCGGCTTTAAAAGAATAAAAAAAAAAATCCCTTAAAAAAAAAAAAATTACAACCCCCCCACCCCAACCCCCTTCTTCCACCCCGATTGGCCCCCTCCCAGCCCCACAGCAACTGGGCCCTGCTGGGGGGACACACACATGGGGACAGACAGGGCCAGGTGGCACGCAGAGACAGCTGCCCCTTGCCAGGCGGGAGCTGGTGGGTGGGTGACAAAGGGGGTACCCCTGGCACGGCCAGCATGGCACCCTGGTGTCACCCTGAGGCACAGCTCCCACCCCTCCTGGCTCCCTCTCAGCACCTCGCAGGGGCCAGGTCTGCAAGGGTGTCCTTTGAACCCAGGTGAGATGACACCCACAGAAGGGACCCTGCTGCTGAGCCCCAGTTTGGGGGTACACCTTCAAAACCCCCCTTTGCATGCCCTGCTCCTGAATCCCATCCTCTGCCCCCCATACCCTGCAAATGGGATTGAAATATGGGCAAAAAATCCAGGGAAGAAATGTGGGGCCTTTGGGGACTGGGTGAGCCAGTGCCAGCCCCAGTGCCCAGCATCTCCTGCACCCATCCTGCCACACACCATGCCCAAGGCTGCACCCTCGCAGCCATCCCTGTGCCCACGTGCCCTGTCCCTTGTCCCTTTCCCTGTGATTCATCTGGACCGTGCCATTCCCTCCGAGAGGGCATGTCCTCCTCCAAATTACCACATTCCCCAAATTCCTCTCCCCTGACACCACCACGTGAACCAGTTGGACAGGCTGGGTTAAAAATAACCGAGTGTGTAGCAAGGCCCAGTGTGCCCGTGCTGGGTCCTGGCTCCCCAGCTCCCACCTTGCTTTGCCACCGCCACAGTGCTGGCACCAGCGTGGCAGGGGCTGGTACTGCCCTGGGCACCCATGGAACCCCCAAAAAGAGGGGTGTGAAGGACGGCAGAGGCGCTGGCACACCGTTATGCCACATGCTGGCACTGCCTGTGCTGCCAGTGCCCCTGGTGCTCTTGGTAATGGCAGCCAGGGGTCCCGGGGGTCCCAGTGGGGAGGTGCTGGGGAAGGTGGGGGGGAGATGAAAGGCGGGCAGGGGCTGCTGCCTCTTTAAGCAGCTGCCAGATGTCTCTGAAAGGCTGGAAAAACCGGTTGGGGCGTGCTTCGAAGGGCCAGGCTCCCGGCGGCACTTCAGCTATTCCCAGAGAAATCCAAAAAATGCATAGGCTTGGGAAGCCCTGTGCTCCCCCGCCTCCTCCTCCCTCACCCCGCTCCTGCAGCAGCCCCCATGCCGTGGGTGGGGGGCCCTGGCAGATGGGGTGGCACAGGTCGCTGGCACGGGTGTGGGGACAGTGGCACAGTGCTCTCCAGCAAGCCTTGTGCTTTTGCCCCTCTCTAGTAGCACTGGGGGAGGCATTGCTGTGACAGCAGCATCTGGGCAGGTGTATTTTAGAGGCTGGGGACAGAGATGCCAGCCCTGGTCCTGTTGTCACCATGGGGTGCTGGTAATATGGCAGCCTGCTCCTGACTCTGAGGTCACTGGCCCTTGGGGGTGACATCACGGGATGTGCAGGGCAGGAGGTACCAGTCCCTCCCCTGGCAGGGACAGGAGTTTGGGAAGACACCAAAAACGAGGCTGACACTCCAAAATCATCCCCCTAGTTGGGCAGACCAACAAAATCACCAAAAGCTGAGCTGGGTGCGGGTGGCTTGGGTGGGTGAGTGACCCTTGCCACAGGGTGCTCTGGCCACCAGGTCCGGCTGGGGAAGGTTTGGGGAGGTGTGTGGAGGCACAGGGGAGCAGGAGGGCTGGGGCTGCCCTGGCCCCGCAGTCCCGTGCCCGCTCCCTGCCCCACGGCCTCACCAAACCAGTCAGTCCGGCAGGGCCGAGAGAGGGAGGGAGCGGGAGGGAGGGACACAGGTCACCGGCACCTCCCCAGCCCAGCCCAGCCCCGGGATCAACCCCAGCCAGCTGCTTTCGGGCTTGGGGGATGCTCGAGGGCGATACCCCAGCGTGGGTTTGGGGCAGGAGGTTTTTCAGTTCAGCCCTGCCCGGTGCCTCCACCCCGCCCCCGGCACTCACCGTACATCTTGCCCTCATCTGAGAGGATGATTTTCCTCCGGCCGCAGGGTGGGTAGATCGCCAGCGCCTCCTGGAAGCTCTGCTCGATGTCTGGACTCCACACTCCCTCGGCATCATTGTCCAGACTCTTGTCCATGCCGTCCTGGCCATCTTCCCGCCCCTCCCCAGGGCTGCCGCTGGCGTTCCAGCTGTTGGACGCTATGGTGCTGGCTGCTCTGGGCTCCGACCCTGAGCCCCCACGGATATGGGACAACCTGCTGGGACACAGGGGACACCTGTCAGAGCCAGCAGCCCCTGCTGGGGCATGGGGTGCAGTGCCAGCATGGTGCCAGGTCTGCTCCTGGCCTTTGCCCTGTTCTCACTGGCACCCAGAGCAGCATCTCATTGTAAGGCATCGGATACACAAACAGGCTTTCCTCAGGGGCAGAGCATGATTTCTATGAGTACCCCCAAATCCAAGCCACAAGTGACCACCCAGGATCCACCCAAATAAAGTCTGGGAAGGAAACTGCCCCCAGCTACTGTATTACCCATACAAGGAACTTGGGCACATGGTGTTTATGGCTGACACCTTGGGACAGGATGGCAGCAGCCCCACAACCTGTGAACCCTGACCCTGCTCCAGTACCCACTGCCAAACAGCAGTCTCTTTGGGCAAGCTGGCCCAAAAAACACCCCTAGGCCCCAAAATCCCAGCTCCACCATGCCTGGCAAAGGCAGAGCTGGGATTTGAAGGGAGATGCTGAGCAGCTCCAAGCCAGACCCCACTAATGGGAACCATGTGGCCCGAGCCGTCCAGCAGCCCTCCCCTGGTACCAGGAGAGGCCCCCCCACCCTGAGGATGCTCAGCTGGGGCCCCGGGCCCTCCCCAGCTGGTGGGTGATGCTGGGGAGCCTTCAACCCTCCTCCTCTTCCTCCTGCTGCTGCCCAGCTCGCAGCACAGCAGCGTTTCAGTGTTTTGCAATAACATGTTTGGCGGCAGCTGCCGGCGGTGGGAGCGGAGAGGTGTCTCCTGCGCCGCCGCGCTTCCCGGACGGGCTGGGAGTGTACAAAGGTCTCCAGCACAGACATCTCCTTTTAAAGGAACTGCTGAGCCCGCTGGCTCAAGTGCGCTGCGAGGCCTTGCTTGCTGCCTCTTTTTTTTTTTTTTTTTTTTTTTTTCCTTTTATAAAAAAAGAAACTCAGCCCCCCCATCGCTCCTCTCCTCGCTCGTCGCGATGTGATGTCAGCCCCTCCGGTC
The DNA here is from genome assembly GCF_037042795.1 of Molothrus aeneus. Lineage (NCBI taxonomy): Eukaryota > Metazoa > Chordata > Aves > Passeriformes > Icteridae > Molothrus > Molothrus aeneus. The sequence continues at coordinate 1,580,572 of NC_089669.1, read as the reverse complement.
CCGCCGCCCGTCCCCCCGCCGCCGCTCCCCCTCTTGCTGAGCACTGTGGCCAAATAAGGAGAACTGGATTGGAGGGATTGTAGGATCGAGCCAGCCGGCCAAGGCAGGGATGGCGGCAGCACTGCAGGACAGGCCACAGGCACCCTGGCTGTGCCTGCTGCTGCTGCTGCCTCCGTGGGGCAGCAATGCAGGGCACAAACCCCGCAGGGGATGGGAGGGCAGGGAACACAGGGATGGAGAGGGTGGCATAGGGGACAGGCCCAGGGGGATCCTCACTCCCCTCTACAGCCCAGAGCATCAGGGCTCTGTCCCAGTGGGCTGCGACTGTCCTGGTGCTGAGCCCTGGCTGCTCTCCCAGGACCCCCACACTTGGGGAACCTGGCACTCCCCAGCTTCTGCAGCAGCCCCCAAAGGCCTCAATGACCCCACAGCAGCCCCGTGGCAAACCCAGACCCCTCAGCACCGTGGCAGCTCAGTGTCCCCAGTGCCAATCTCAGTGCCAGGGACTCTGCAGGCTGGTGCCAGCCCAGCACCCAGCAGCACCCACACAGCACCACAGGGCTGCCATCAGCTCACCCTGACAGGGGAAATTCCCAAGAGCTGGTGCTGGAGAGTGACTTTACAGGGACTCAGCAGGCTCCCTGCCCTCCCCAGCTGGGGATGGGTGTTTTGGGGGCCAAGGGAAAAGCTATAGACAGAGAGCAAAGCCACCACGGGGCTGGCTGCACCCCTGCAGGCAGCGTGTCCAGCGCCCTGGGTCACCGTGCCAGGCACTGCCTGCCCAGGCAGGGTGACAGCTGACCCCACACCCTGCCTGTGACACCCGTGTCCCCCTCCCTTGGCGGTCCCCAGCCCCCTCCAGCAGGGAAATCCCAGCCCAGCCTTTTCAGGGAAGCTGGGAGAGGAGGGAGGGCGATGCTGGGGCCCCGGCCAAGGTGCGAGGAAGCAGCTCCTCCTCCTTCTCCTCCTCCTCCACCGAACCTGCTTTTGGCCAGGCATTGGAAGACATTGGATTTCCTGGAGGGAGGGTGCATGCACCGCGCTGACGCAAGGCACGGCCGAGTGCCGCTCCACCCTGCCCTTACAAAACACCAACAACAGCAGCAATTAGGGAACCGGCACGGCTGGACGGCCCGCGGAGACCGCGGCCAGACCTGCTCGGCACGGGCAAGGGGACCGGACCTGCCAGAAAATAATGTCACCGGCTGCTGCCTCCCAGCTGCTCCGCAGGGAGAGGGGCAGGGAGACCCCCCCTCCCATGGCACGGGCATCTCTGCAGGGTTTGGGCATCCCAGAGATCCCAGAGACCACCCCTCCCACGGCACGGGCATCTCTGCAGGGTTTGGGCATCCCAGAGACCACCCCTCCCACGGCACGGGCATCTCTGCAGGGTTTGGGCATCCCCAGGACCCCTGAGCCACATCCCCAGGGGATGCTTGCCCGCTCGGAGGATGCTCATCACTCATAAGTGGGGATGGTCACTGGCACCCAGCCCAGGGGGGTGTCCCCACTTCCAGCTCGCTCGGTTCCAATTCACTCCCTGCATTTGTGGGGGGCACACGCTCCAGCCCACAGCTCTAGAGGGTGATGGAGGGGGCTGCACCCTTGTGAGGTCCCCCAGTGGATGTGGGGCCCAGAGCAGGCCGGGCAGGATGCCTGCAGGGCAGGATGCCTCCAGGGCAGCCCTTATCTCCCTGCGAGGTCAAGGCTGCCCAGGAGACTGGGACAGTGTTCCTGCAGCTCCCAGGGCTTGGCCCCAGCACCAGGGGCAGGGGACATGAGGAAACCTGGGGCCTGAGCAGGCAGTGGGGCTGCAGGACCTGTTGGGAGAGCTGCTTGGGGCTGGGGGCCCTGCTAGAGCTCCAGGAAACCTCCTTAAACCCTGCAAAAGCAAAGAGGGAAGGGCACCTGAGAAATGGGTGTTTTGTGGTGAGTGAGAGAAGGAAATACTTTGGAGGCAGCATCTGCAGTCAGAGAAGCACCGTGGGCACCCTTTGAGTGCCAAAAGACAGGAGCAAGGTGCTGCTGGATCCAGCACAACCAGCTGTGATAGGGATCGGGTCAGGGACGTGCAGGGTGGCACAGGGGAGAGCACCTGGGGCTGGGCACGGGGACATTGTGACACGGGCAGAGGCGCCCGTCACTCCCACACTGCCCCCATGCACCCAGACCTCATCTTTGACCCGTGCTGCCAAGCTGGGGACAGCATATTCCTCTTCCCCAGCATCATCCCATCTGGTGCACCATGAGGCACACCCCCAGCAGCCCTTGCACTGCCCCAAACCCTTGTGTGCTGCCCAAACTGGGACAGGGGTGGTGGTGGCTGTTGTCACAGCTCCTCCTCAAACCACCTGGAGTGGAGGGCACGGCCACCAGCACTGGCTCCACCAGGGGGATTGCAGCACAGCACAGCCCCAGCTGGCACTGCCCAGAGGGACGAGGTGTGGGGCAGAGCAGCCCCAAGGACGCCTTCTCACCTGGGGCTGCCCAGGTGGCAGGGGACACTGGGACAAAAAGGCTCTGCAAAGGTGCTGGGGACACTGCAGAGGCAAAGAACCCTGCAAAGACAGGGACGGGGGTCCAGCTGCATCCTGCCCCCATCCTGCCCCCATCCTGCCTCCATTCTGCCCCCATCCTGCCTCCCCATGCAGGGGGCCCAGGGCAATCCAGCCCTTCTCTCTCCCCGCTGCACCCAGACCCCACGGCAAAAGGATAAAAGTTCATGACAAGCCCAGGCAGGATCAGCACGGAGCAGCTCAGCCCTGCTCCAGCCCAGTGCCCCTGCACCAGCCCTGTGGGGAACACGAGGCTGCTGTCACCCCCTCCTTGTCACCGTGACTGATGGCACCCACACTCTGCAGGTGAGGGAGACACAAGTCCCCATCCTCCCTGGTGCTGAGCGTGTCCATGAGACAGCAAAGCTGGGGCTCTAGGGCACCCCAGCTCCTCCTGTCCTGGCACACTGGGCTCAGTGAGGGCACAGCTGGCACTGAGCTGTAGGCAGGCAGAGGATTTCACTAACAAGCCCCTCATTTCAGGCAGGGGAGCTCTGGCTGGGGGCTGTGTCCCTGCTCCTGCCTCTCCCCACCTGGTGACACGGCCAGGAGGAATGCTGCCCACACAGTCACAGCTCTGCAGAGCCCCTGGAAGGAAACCCAAAAGCTGTGGAGCTCCTGGGGGATGCCAACAAGACCACAGCACCCCAGAGAAGATGCTGCTGTGTCCACTGCAGTGCACAGAGCAGGATGCTCTTGGCTCTGCCAGGATGGCCCAGGATGCTCTTGGCTCTGCCAGGATGACCCTGCAGCTCTTCACAGGAGCCCCATACCCCTGGCACCTTGCCCAAAGGGGACCCTTTGGGAACACCCTGGTGCCCCATTCCTGCAGGGAAACACCATCCTGGCTGGCACATGGCTGTGCCAGGGACAGCCAGAGCTCACCGGGGCGGGTGGCGCGGCACGAGGGCGGTGAAAGGAGGTTTGTTTACATTGTGCTCCTCTTCCAAACAGCTCTCAGGCTGTGCCGAGGGATTCCCTGGCTCGGGGAGGGAACGGTGGCCACCCTGCTCTCTCCCACCCAGGTTTGCACGTCCTGACTGGCCACGTCCTCTCTGAAGGGTCCCCTGGCACAGTCTGGGGAGCCAGACGGTGGCAGAGCCCCCAGTGCACCAGGCCAGCTCCCTGTGAGACAGCCCAGCTAATTTCCTGCCCTCTATCACTTCCTGTCCCTTCCGGCTTGGCGGGCGGCTCAGGAAACAATCGGAGTGAGGAAACCACAGGAAGCCACGTGGCAGCATCCCACCAGGGTCAGGAGAACTGCCAGGGCTGCCCCGGGCTCCCCGTGCCCCCCAGCTCCAGCTGGACCCCAGCAGCCAAAGGCTCCCCCAGCTCCCGGCAAAGCCCTGAGCTGGCAGGGATGTGGCTGGTCCTTGCTCAGCCTGAGGGATGCTCAGACCCCTCATCCCAGGGAGCTGTGGATGAACAAAGAGAAAATGTGAGCGACTTGCTCCCAAAATATTTGGGGTAGAGAGGAGGAAGGGGATCAGGCAAACCCAGGGCACAGCTCCCTCCTAATGGCAGAATCACGGCCATCCAAACCATCCCCTCCATCTCCTCCTTCTCCCCAGTCCTGGCAGGGTGGCACAGCTGGGTTTCGCCTTCTGCAGGACCTGAGCCGGTTTTGCTCGAGTCTTCAGGCTCAGGACCCGAGGGCAGAGGACAGACGGACACTGTAACCCGGCGTGCCTCCCTGGCCCAATTACGCTGCCCTGCCCAGCCAGGACGGGGCGTTTCACCCAGCAGCGCATAAATAGAAAGCTTTTAGAGCATTAATTGCTCTCTGTGTTATGAAACGAGCTGGATGGAAACAACAGGGTTGGAGTTGCCTGCTGGGGATGGGCCACCCCCATGCTGTCCCGTGACACCCCCAGTGCTGGGAGCCCATGGCACAGCCAGTGCTGGACACAGCGCCCATTGGGGACTGCTGGATTTGCCAAAATATGGCATCCCAGGATGTCTTCTCCTCAACATCACCTGTAGATGAGCTGAGTGGCCACCGAGTCCTTGGGGATTCCCAGCTTGTCCCAAGGGGAAAACAAGAGTCTCTGGTGTCAGGGGAGCACCAGGGAAGCCTGGGTCAGGCAGTTCTGTGCCTGCAGTGGGACCAGCCAGACATCCCAGGGACCCCACCAGCCCTCTGTCCTGCTCCTAGGAGGAGAAATGCCTCCACAGAAGAGCTCCAGGTGCTGCTGACCCCATTTTATGCCATCGCAGCAGGGCCAGGGAAAACATCTCCCAGGGGGACACTACCAGGCAAGGAGGAGGAGGAGGAGGAGGAGGAGGAGGAGGAGGAAGGCTGCAATGAATTTCACACCTGCCCCTAGCCGCCTCCACCCCCGTGAAACCCAAGCCTGCCCAGGGAGCAGCTGTGCCCACTGCCTGTGCTGTGGCACCCGCTGGAGCCCGGGCTTAGCAGCGACTGCCACGCTCAGCTCCCAGCCAGAAAAACCCCGTGGGATGGGATGGGATGGGATGGGATGGGATGGGATGGGATGGGATGGGATGGGATGGGATGGGGGGTGTGAGCACTGGCTGGGGGGGATCAGCTCCTGGGACACCGGGCAGAGCGGCTGTCAGGCATCATCACCACCACCACAGAGATGTCCCTGGCTGCCAGAGCCTGACACAGAATGTGACACTGCGCTGTCACCCAGCCACTATCACCCCTGTGAGGGGGGCATGCTTCCCGGCCCTCCTGCTCGAAGCAGTGCCCAGCTGAGGTGCTCCAGGAGCTGCAATAGCAGGTACAGGCTGCCCTGCACAAACCCCATCAGTGCCTTTATTCCCAGAAAGGGATATTTTGATTTAGCACCATTTTGCTGCCACCACTCCAGACATTCCCAGCGAACAATCCCTTGTGCGTGCCAGGAGCGTGCTGGGAGCCCGTGGCAGCTCATCACCTCCTCCCAGCATCTCCTGCCCCTGCCCCAGCCCAGAGCTGCAGACGGGCACAGCGACTCCAGCTCCCGCAGATTGAAAAATTGCTCTGGAATCCTTGGGGAGGAAAACTGCTAAAAATACATGAAGGCAGTATTCTTGGTAAAAGAAGGAGCTCCAGCGAGGAGCATGGCCCAAGAGAGTGTATGTTAGACCCCTGCCCAGCACGCTGATGTCCAAACACCTCAGCTGGACCTGACCACTCTGCAGTGCCACCCGGGCAAGGCTGCAAGGGGACACAACAGCCACCCCACGCAAGAGCTGGAGCCCAAACTCGTGCCACAGCTGGGCACAGGTGCTGGCAAGCAGGGAGAGCAGAACCCTGCCCAACTCACACAAAGCCGGGCAGGGAAAAGCAGGGTCTTGGACCAGACCTTCTCTCCTGAACTGTGAAGCTCCCAGATCTTCCTGCTAATAAAAACCCGACGCTCGGTTGGGTCGGGAGCTCGCATGCCTGCGTGCGGGTGTGCTTCTTCCTAAACCCGAATTGCCTAAGCCGGCGGGGGGAGGCAGGAGCTGGCTGCCTCTGGGGGAAGGGCGAGGAGCTGGCATGGGAACGGCAGCCCATCCTCCACGCACCCGCGTCTGTAAACTTTGAACATCTTCCGGAGAGAAGTTAGTGGCTATTGTGAACAGCTGGATCTAATTTTACGAGGAGCGAGGAGGAGACAGTTGTGGGGAAATAATAAGGCTTGGCGCTCACAGGCGAGGATCCCCGAGCCCGGCCAGCCTTCCTGCCTCCGCCGCACTCCGCCGGGGGAGCGCCGGCGAGACGGTCACGGGGAAACTGAGGCACGGAGCAGCGCGGGGCTCGCCCGCCTCCTGGATAACGCCAGCCGGGAATGCGGGGCTTTGCCCTTGAGTGTTTCCCCGGCTCCACCGCCCCTCCAGCAGCGGGGCATCCGCGGGGCAGGGCTCTTCCTCAGAGCACCAAACTGGGCCCCCTTGGCATCCCACGGCAGCATCTCCAGAGCCAGGGTCACCCCAGCGCTCACTCTCGATGCTCGTGGGCACCGCGGTGCGAGTGCGACACCTCCCTCCAGCCGGCTGCTTCCCCCGAGGCTCTGCCCACCTCCTAAAATTAGCTGCAGCCCTGCTGTCCCCTCCCCGGCCACCCCCCGCAGCCCGGGGAGCTCTGCCAGCACACGCTCCGGGCCCGTCCCGATCCCCCGGCAGCAAAGGGGGAAGGGGACCGAGCAGCCTCCTCCATCACTCACTCCCAGCTCGCCTGCCGCCCGGCAGCCAGCGCTGCCCGCGAGCAGCGCAGCCCCGCTGTCACCTCAGCGCCTCCGGCTCGCAGGAGTGTGCCCGGGGTGAGCTCGGGGTCGGATTTATGAGCAGAGACCCAGCACGGCCTGTGACACACCCAGTGCCCCGCTGGGAGGTGGCAGCGGTGCTAACGCTGGGTTTCGGGGCTGCTGTTGTCTCGTGGCAGCGTAATGGGGGATGCTGGGGGTGTTGGAGCATCACATCTGTTTGGGACGGGATGGGGGGATGAGTTCCATGGGGGTTTGTGCTGCCAGGATGGGACGTGCCTCATGCAATCAGTATTTCCCCAAATCCTTCACCCATAGGTGAAGCATAGAGCCCTACATGAACACTGTCACCACAAGGCCACCATGTGCCATCCCCAAAAACGAGACCATGGGGTCCATGGCCTGTCACCTCCAAAGGGCTCATCCTCATGGGCTCATCAGGAACCCTGCCACGAGCTGCGCGGGGAGCCCAAAACAGCACCAGCACCACACAACTCCCTGCTCCCACCTCCACAGCCAGGCCAGCGGCTGACCGGCAGCACCAGGAGCTTTTCCCGGCGCCCCTCGCTCCCATTTCACAGGCGGGGAAAGCTGAAGCAGCGGGAGCGGAGCTGCAGCAGCATGCCCAGACCCGCAGCAGGATCCGGACGTGCGTTATCGCGCAGGGGGGGCCGCTGCAGGATGGTGCGGGGCATGGCCCCGCCGGCTCACCCCATCATTACCTTCCCTCCCTCCTTCTCTCCCTCCCTCCCTCCAAAAAAACATTTCATAAGTCGCCACGTGACGGTGGCAATAGCAAACGCCCATGCGCTTCAGGTGTCTGCCCCAACCACAACACGCAGGTGCCTGGGCTCGGCCGCCGTGGCTGCCAGCCTGGCCCCCACCCCAAAAAACACCTTGGACAAACAGCTGAGGAGGTCAGGGCATGGCCGGGCCACTCAGCAAATCCCCCGTGGATGGAAGCTCCCAAAATCAAGGGAGGTTGGTAATAAACCATCCACCAGTGGCGCTCAGGGTGATGTAAACACTGCGGCTGTCCCGCCAGCCCCTCGCCACAGCCATCAAGGACTTAATGAGAGAGGGAAGCTCCCAGAGATGGGATAGTTTTTGGAAAGTATCCGTCCAGTTCAGTGATGGATGGAGAGATTCCAACCTCACTAAGAGCCTCAGGATGGCTCTTGTCACACAAATCCCAGCAGCACGCCTGGTTAGGGTTTTGCTGCCCCTTCTCCCCTCTTCCCCTCCATTTTCCACTCCCACAGACAGAAGAAGTACGAACGCAGGAAAACACAATTCCCCCCCTCAAAACAGCCCAAAATTGCCCATTTTTGCCCTTTCTGGCTGCTGTGTGCCTGCACCCAGTCTCACCACCGAGCTCACCTGCCACCAGCCTCGTGCTGTCTGTGTGTTTGATGGGAGCTGCGCGGTTACTTGCTTTTTAATACATTAATTATAGCTGATTACCGCTGCCACCCCCACCTCCTCAGTGCCATGACCTGCTCACACACCGCCAGGAAAAGGCTCCTTCCTTGGGCACAGTGCCAGGGCCACCGGGACTCGCCTCCCAACCCACTTGGTGGTGGCAAGATGGGGATTAAATGGTGATTAAAAGGAGATGCTGTTTCTGATATCATGATAAACAGCCACCGCGTGCCATGGCAAATGGGTGCAAGTCCCTTTTCCTGATGGAGCTGGAGGATTCTGCTTTGGAGGAAAGGGATTTTACATGTGGGATGACTGCTGGAGGGTTATGCTGTCCAAAATGCCCTGGTTGAAACATCCCCCCACTCTGAGCTGCACCCCAATGTTGCAGCCACCACGGGCAGGACGAGGCTCCTTGAAGTACCTGGGTGCCATTTATAGAAGGTGGCTGGACCCGTTGCTTTCAGAGGGTTATTCCTGTCAGAAAATCCAGTGTGGTGCCAGCCACAGGCCCACGGTGAGGAGGTAGCTGGGTGCTCGAGGTCCCTGGGGATGGCAATGTCCCCCTGTGCCACCCAGCTGTCGGGAGGAGCTGCTCACCCCATCTGCAGCCTCTTCCCATGGGAATGCTGACCCTGTAACACCCAAACAGGGCCAAATCCAGCGCCTTCTCCCCATGGGACAGTCATGCTCGTCCTCTCTGGTGGGGAAGTACTGGGGCACTGCCACAGTGACCATCACCTGCCCTGCCACCAGGATCCCAGCCCCCCTACCCATTTCTCTTCCAGCTTCAATCACCGAGTGACCTCAGCAAGCCCTCACCCCTCACCTGCTTTGGGGACCCTTTTTCTCCCAGTCCTGGGGGAAATTGCCCCCAAGGGCTATGGGCTGTGAGGCCACAGAGGCCCCAGCTCCAGTGGGTGCACGGGGGGCACATCAGCCTGGCAAACCCCAATTCTCCACTCAGCATCACGAGCACTCCAGCGCCGGGGGGAGGCTGGCAGCCGGGCTGGCAGGGCCCCCCAGGGTGGCCGGGCACTGCCAATGCCCTGACTCACGACACGCACGTACCCGCGCGGGGTAAAGCGATAGGAGGGGAGAGAGGATGCCGGAGCCCAAAATACCCCAGCGTGCCTGACACAGGAGATTATCGCTTCGCTGATGGGACCATCGCCCAGCCCGGCTTGTCCCGGCTCCCTGCAAAGCACCAAAACCCCCCAAAATCCCAGCCTTCACCTTTCCCCCTGCCAACCACCCAACAGCAGTGAGCGGCTGCAGGGTGCCCACCACACCAGCCGGGACGCTGGTATCATTTCCAGCTGGTTTCTCCCCAAACTGGTTTTTTTCTCAGTGAGTAGAAGCCAAATGTGTTGTGTAGGGCCTGAGCGGTTTCGAGGGGTTGGAGGTGGGTGGCTCTGCGAGGGCTTGGCCGTATTTTCCTTCCAAGGGGGTTAAGGGGAAAAAAAAACAACACCAAACCCAAGGAGGGTGTAAAAATAAAATAATAATAATAATAATAAAGATGACACACTGCTGAAAATTATACATCTAATTGCCGCCTTGTTAGCAAAGCACCCCTATGACGAGGCACAAAGTGTTTAGCATACAGTCAGTGCGTGGTCATCCCCTACATGCGTGTGACACACATGTAGCGTGACACGCGGGTGACCCCGCACCTCACCCGCGACCCTCTCCCGGGGGCTCCGGCCGGGGCGGGCAATCCCCGTCCGCAACGTCCGGCGCCCGCCCCGATCGCTCCCGACGTGCGGGCACAAGGCCCCTTTGTCACCCCGGGGATGCGGCGCGGGGGGACTCGGCGGGGACCGTGCGGGGGCAGCGCAGCCCCGACGGGGCGGGAGCCCGGGAACCCGACGGGGGGGAGCGAAAACAGCCCGACTGTGCCCCCCACGCACGCACCCCATCGGGGGAGGCACCGAGCTCCGGCCGGGGGGCGAGCAGGGCTGGAGCGACCCCGGCGCCCCCCGCCATCCGCCGGGGCTCGGTGCAGGCGGAGGGCTGCGGGCCGGGAGGAAGGAGGGGCTGGAGGAGGAGGAGGAGGAGGCGGAGGAAGGGGGGTTGGGAGTCTCTTCCCGGCGAGCGCTTACCTGCTCCGTGCTCCGGAGGGGCTGGGCCGGCCGCGGTGCCGGGAGCGGGGCCGGGGCCGGAGCGGGGCCGGGGCCGGGCCGGGCCGGGGCGGGCGGCAGGAATGCGGGGAGCGCGGCGGGCTCCGGGTCCGCGCACGGAGCCAGGCGCAGCGACGGGAAAGTTTATGCGAGGGAGGAGCGGAAAGTTGGGAGTCAATCAGGAGGCGGCGGGGCCGGGCCGGGCCTCCTCCTCCTCCCCTACCCTCCTTCTCCACCTCCTCCTCCTCCTCCTCCTCCTCCTCTTCCCGGCCCTTCCTCCCGCCCGACCTCCCCGTCGGGGCAGTGGGCAGCCGGGACTTCCCTTACACAGGGAGGTTTATTTTTTGGGAAAGGGCAGACCTGGAGTTCGGCTCGGCCCGGGTTATGGGAGCGCCCTCTATGAGCCTTCCTCACCTTCCTCCTCTTCCTCCTTCGCCCTCCGGCATTCCCGGAATGCGGCCTTGGGCCAGGGCATGAAGGTGCTGCTGTCGCGTCTTGTCCTGTCCCGTCCGCAGCCAGCCAGGGTCACCCTTGCACGCCTTCATCCCCTTCTGCACATCTTCATCACCCTCTGTGCCCACTCTTCATTCCCGTCCCCCTTCACTCACCGGTGTCCCTGTGCTCACCTCCATCCCCTTCCACACATTTTCATTGTCCTCTGCACACTGTAATGCCCCGCCACAGACCTTCATCCTCCTCTTCCTTCCCATCCTGACATCTTCATCTTCCTCCAAACACCCTCATCCCTCTCCTCATCCTCACACACAAACACATACACACTCTCAGTCTCCTGCATCCCACCAATCTGCAGATTCCCCATTTCTCCCAGACACGCACCCCATGGTGCCCAGGATGGGAATTCAGCCCACGCTGTTGGGATTTCTCAAGGGAATTCAGCCAGGATCCACGCCATGGTCACTTCCTCTGAGCGAGCTGATGGGTGGTAATGTGCTAAGCCACAGCAAGCTGATCACACACAAATCCCTGGCCACGACCCAGCCTGACCATCAGGAACTGCAGCCCCAAAAGGGGCAAAAGCCCCAGTCCCCCTGGGACTCCACAGGCCTGTGCCACAGTACCCAAAACCCCCAGAGATAAATCAGGGTCAGGAATCCTCCCAGTGCCCTGCTGGGAGAAGGGATGTTCTTTGCATCCCATTCCTTCCAGAAACATATTTTTCTAATTTTCATCATGAGCTTGGTTGTATTCAAGCGTTTTGGGACAAGACAGCCAATGCTTCAGCCCGTGAAGTGACAGGCTCTGAAGCATCCAGCGCATTCAGCAATTGTGTGTGATTCATAAAGCCATATCGCATTCTTCCACCCTTGGCCTGCTGCTAACTTGTAAGAAATCTGGACCAAAAACTGCAACAAAATGGCTGCTATTCTCCAAGGGCTGTTCAGAGCCTCGTTACTCATCCCTTACTTGGGCAAAAATGACATTGAGTGCTCCTGGAGATGACAGCCTTAATTGAGTTCAATAGGAGTTTAGGCTGAGTAAGGCATGAGCAAACAAATGTGCGTTAGCCCATGAATAAAAAGCCTGATCCACAAATGTTTAGGAACACATGTAACACTGAGCAGGGGAGTGCTGAGGGGGTCCCTGCTGCTCTGGCCTTGCCATTTGGGCAGGGGTCTGGCTGCAGCATCCAGCACAACTGATGGCGATGCTGGGATGAGCTTGTTCAGGGGTGCAAAGATTCAAGGGTGGCTCAGTGGTTTGTTTCTATTCTGCCTCTTAATTTTTATTTATTTTCCTCCTTCAGAAGTCCATAGTGCTTGTTTCTCTGCTATTTTTTTGTCCACTGGTGGGAACAGCAACTTCCTTTCTCAAATTATAATATAAAAGAGCTGCAAGCTGCAACGCCATAAATAATATTTTCTTATGGCCAGAACATCCAAGTCTAGGCAACACACCAAGAACAGCTACAACATTGTAAAACTCCAACACTTCTCCAGAATGGATTCACTAATTAAAAAATTACTCCTTTTAAAAAGCAGTTGAAAAATATTGGCTTTGCCGCCTGTCGCTCGCTGCATCGAGAAGGAGCCCATCCTGCAAAGCCACAGCTGAGCTAACCAGCAATCAGGCTGCCTTTCCCTCTAAAAAATGTTACCAAATAAATAGAAGGGGAGAGGGAGGGAAGAGAGAACACCTCATGGCAATCACTTCTTTATTTAATTAAAGTATTGCCACTTGAAAGCTGGAGAGAGATTCCCAGGGCTGGGGCCATGGCAGCTCGCTGGGAACCAAACATCTCCAGCTCTTCCATTGCTGGACAAGGAGTTTCCCAGTGCTGGTCTCCCCTCCCACACTCCCCAGGACGTACCAGCCCTTCCCTCCTCAGGCTGCCTTCCCAGTGGGGCATTTGCCTCCTGAAACATGGAAATATCTGTCAGCCCCCCGAAGAGAGCAGGGCTCAGAGCTGGGTGCATGGAGCCCCCCAAACCCCAGGGATCTGCAAAAGATGGAGAAGCCAGTGGCTGGAGAAGAGCCCCCACATCCACCCTCCTGCTCAGCTCTGGACCAGTGTCTTTGCACCCGTCAGGACAGGATGGGGCTGAACCACGGAGAGAGCCATCAGCACTGCAGGGACACTGGTCCTGGCTGGGATGGGTTCAGCAGCGAGGTGGGGCCTTCATTTTTTCCTCCCCTTTGCCTTATAAGCACCTCTGCGAAAATAAAACTCATTTCCCAGGAGGTTCCCTTGAGGAGCTGACGACAGTCGCCTCTGGCCACGCTTGTGCCCCTGCACGAGCACTTTGTGGGGTTAAATCCATGCCTACAGCACCAGCCCAAAGCCAGCATCCCTAAAACGAACCTTCAGAAACCTCAAAGTCTCCCACTGCTGGGAAAACATCACCCCTGGGGATTGAGGAAACCCTTTCTCCAAGGAATACACACACTTTGGACTCAAACACCATTGATAAGGCTCTTTCTTCTTCTTCTTTTTTTTTTTTTATCTTTTCTTGCAGCAAGCATTCCTTTCACACCCACGCACACCCCGGCATCCTCAGCCATTGGTCTGCCGGCGCATCCGTCACACTTTCCGCCGGCCAGAGCAGATCCACATTTCAACTGCTTCCATCCCTCATCTCCTCTGGTGTTAACAGCCAGCGCAAACAAAGGGCCCGAACATCCATCGCCCCATTAAATTGTTTTCGTTTGTTTCTTCTGCCACAGTTGGTTTGCGTTAGAGGGTTTGTAAAAGGGATTTGGGGTGGGCGGCTGATGCAGCGGCTGCTCTGACTCTGGGTGACGCTGCAAGGGACACCCGTGATGGGGATTTTGCTCTGCCACGGGTGACAGGCCAGGGAAACCTGAAGGGTTTGCAAGCAACAGTGGGCAAATGGAAAATGGAAGCTTTTTGGGTGAGGGGAGGGAGAATCAACCTGGGGAGCAGCTGGGATAACAGCAGACAGAACGTGGGGAGCCCAAAGCCCCCTCTCTCACCCAGCTGCTTCTCTTCTCCTTGCACCGGAGGAAATGGGGACAAGCATTGGCTCAACCGTTAGCTGAGCTCGTCCCGATTTCAAACAGATGTTGGGCTTGTGGCTGGATTTGGGCAGAAAGCTCCTGCTTTCCCCACATTTGCTGGCCATACCTTGTCAGGGATGCTGGCCCTGAACTGCTGTGGCTGGTTCTCCCTTTAGCTCACAAAATGTTCTCTGAGCTGGCTGTGTGGGTGATGGATGATGTCCCACGCAGGCTGGCTTGTCCCCAAGCTGTCCACCTCTGCCTGCCCCACCACGAGCATCTGCCCAAGAATCATGAAGCCCAGATTCATACAGCTGGGGAAGAGCTCCACTCCCATCTGCAAAGCCACTGGGGCAGATGTTCACCAGTGGTCCAGCAGCTCATGGTGCCCCTGTCACTGTCGTCTGTCCTCAGCTCCAGGCTCAGCCCACGGTGATGTTGCGACACTGCCCAGAGAGGATGAGCATCCCTCTTGCACAATCATATCCATCTCATCCATCTGCTCCTCAGCCTTTCTGCCGCAGCTGCCTCTCAGCTGCATTGACTTGGGGGGCTCATATCACCCCCAGAATGGGGGAACAACCCCTTTGTGTCCTGGGAAGGGAATCCCACACAGTTCTGGAGTCAGCGTGTGAGCTGAGCAGGTGAGAAACAGCACCAGAGAGCTGAGGATGGCATTTCAGGGCTCTCTGGCATGTCCCCATTTTTCTCACCACTGAATTAATCAGATTTGTTTGTGCAGCCAAATCCTCACCCCATAACTGGTGGAACTGGGGGCATGAGTTGTCCTGCTCCCAGTGAGCTGCATTTGTTCAGCATCTCCCCATCAATCCGAGACAGGGGATGGCAACTTTTGTCCACCACCTGTCACGAAAGGAGAGCACCACCCGTGGGGACACCTGGGGCACGGGAGGTCTGGAGGGGCACCACAGAGTGAAGGGGCAGGGAGGGTTGAGGGCACGGGGAGCTCAGCAGGGCCCGTCTGGGTGCTGAGCATGACTCAGCACCGCACCACACCTCATGAGTCACTCACTGCTTCCTGGTGCACCCTGAGTTTTCTCTTCCAGGTCCCTCCTGGCAGCACGGGCCCAGCTGGGCCACCTGCCAGCAATGCAAGCTCTGCCTCACGTGCCTGCCAGCCCTCCTCTGCTGGCACTGCCACCCCTCGGCACGTGCCTGTGTGTTGCCGGTGCCAGGCTGCTTCTTAGGGCCCCAAATCCCTAAAAAGCAATTTCTGGGCAGTGAGGTGAGACCCAGTGGGTACAAACACGCCATGGGCACCAGCCATCCACTCACAACAAGGCAAAATGGGGCAAAAGAGGTGCCTGGTGAGCAATGAGCCGGGATGGGGGGCTTTAGCTGGGAGCTTAGGAAGAGCCCACCTGCATGTGGGCAGGGATGAGGAAACACAAAGTGAGGAGACCACCTACCCCCTTCTCACTGGGAGACTGAGCATAAACCATAACAAACAAACAACCCCAAAGAACAAACAAAAACAGACAAAAAAAAAACAAAACAACCAAAACCAAAAAAAAACCAACCCAAAAAAAAAATAAAGCAGGGGGAGGGTAGATGAGTTTCCAAGATCTGAGTCCAAAAGGATGAGACAGGGATTGCAGTCAGCCTCATCTGCTGAATATGAATATACTCCAGCCTGGCTCTGCCATCACCCCAGCCCAGCGATTTGCCCCAAATTTGCCTGGAGAGGCAGCGTGGCTGCAGCTGGGTGAGCATCCCACAGCACTCAGTGGGCACCAGGTGCCTGGAACCACCTCAGGAAGAGCCGAGACTGCAGGAAGGTGGAAATGCAGGGAGCGGAGCAGGACAGGGATGCAGGAGCATCCTCGGGGCACTGGCAGCAGCCCCGGTGGCCCTGGTGGCCCCAGTGGTCCCGGTGGCCCTGGTGGCCCTGGCGGCCCCGGGTGTTCCCAGCGCTACTCGCAGGCCAGCTTCCCGTCGAAGCTGGAGAGGGCGATGGCGAAGGCCTGCACGGCGCACAGGGGGTAGTTGTAGTCCATGGTGAAGGCGTCATCCGCCACACGCCCAAACTGCATCACGATGTAGTCAGCTGCAGGAGAGAGAGGGGAGCCACCAGGCTGTCACCTGTGCGCCCGGCCAGCCCACGCTGCAGAGGCCAAAAGGAGCTGCCCACGCACCCCCACCTGAACTCAGCCTGTGGCTCCTGTGCTGTGCTGCAGCACAGATCACCAAAAAGCATCGTTTTCCCATGGCACCCTCTGGTGCCTCCAGCACCCCCTTCCCTGGGTGCCACAGCCCCCCAAGGGACAGGGACCCCACTCACTCCGCCCCCCCAGCCGTGGGATGGCTGCTGCTGGAGGGCGGGTGACAGGAAATCTGTAAAAATAACCAGGGGCCCTCAAGAGGCTTTTTCTGTCCCGTAACCCAACACCCTGGAGGCCAAGGGCTTCTGACTGCGCCGGACAGGTGACGAGCAGCCGCATCCAGGCAGAGCTGCTGCCACCCCTGAGGGACTGTCCCCAAGGCAGTGCACCCCAGCAGTGGGTGCTGGGGACAGTGCTCTGGCCTGGGTGGGTGGCTGCAGTGTGATGGGGGCTCAGCATCCCACAGGATCTGTCCCTGCCCTAAATCTGCCTGGCAGAGCCCCACACGCTGCCCCTGCCAGCGCCAGGGCCCAAGGGCAGCTCCTGCAGGGAGCCCTGTCTGGCTTCATCCCAGCTCCAGGAAAGGCAGGCAGGACTCCAGAGCATGAAAAAACTGAACTTCAATAAAAAAAAAGTGGGTGCTGGGGCCAGCTCACGAGGCAGTGCTCCTCCACCCTATCCCCTGTCCCAGCTTACGGTCACTGCTGTGCACGATCTGGAAATTTTTGACGGAGGCGTGGGTGACCCGGCCGTGGAAGTTGAGGACGTAGGATTGGGTCTCATCATTCCACACTGGGGCTTTGTTGTGCAGCTCGATCACGTTGTCCATGTTCCTGTTCTGCCATCGCATCAGGAGGCCGTCGTTATCCTGGGGAGGGGAGCAGAGCTGGGGTGAGCCCTCCGGAGCCCATCCTGGGGGATGCTCTGTTACAGGACCCAGCTGGAAATGGGATCTATCATGGGGAAAAAAGCCAGACACCACGTCTCCCACCTCCCAGGGGCACCTTGAATTTCAGGGACACCTGAAAGCCTCTCCATGCCCCAAGATGGGTAAAATCCAAGGTGGTGCCCAGCAAACCCAGCTCCCAAGGAGTTTCTCCCAGTCTGGCCCCTGACTTACGTTTCGGGGCCGGATGGGCACCCTCTCACAGTCAGCATTCATCCCAGGGATGATGACAGTCATCTTCCTGGGGCCTTTGAACCCTAAAACATTGGTCTCCTGCAAGAGAAACCCTGTCCTTAAAACCAGCAACCACCGCAGGTTTCAGCCTCTCATGAGGGCTGAACAAGGGCTCGGGGGTGGCTCCAGCCCATCCCACACATCTGCAAGCCCCAGTGAAGGGCTGCAGGGTGGGAACCCCTCTCTGCCTGCCCGGGGGAGGCGGGAAGGGGCTCCTGTGTGGCTGCTCTTACGTAGACCACGGCCGAGAGCTCCTGCCTCACGTTGGACCAGTCGGCGTTGGCCCTTTCGGGGTTGGCGCCGTTGTCGAACACGGTGAACCTCGTTCCCATCAGGTTGGATCTGCAGCCAAGGGTGGGACATGGCCGTGGCTGAGTCCCCTCTGCCCCCTCTGTGACCTCTCTCCAGGCACAGCTTTGGTTTTGGTCTGGCTGCAAACCCCCAGTGCTGCTCCCCCCCAATGCTGACCTTCCCACTCTCCAGTGGTTTTCTTGGGTTCAAGGAACCCCCAAATCAGGGTGTGATAGGGTGCTGCCACCACGGGGGACCCCAGCATTGCTGTGTGGCTGCTGGCAGTGCGGGCTGGGACTTGCTAGGTGCCTTTTCTAGCCATGACCTGTCTGCTGGGAGGAACCGGCCAAGCTTGTTTTCCCCTCTCAGCCCCCCACCACTCCTCAGGTCAGACACAGCAGTGGGAAATGCTGAATTTAACCTCCTGTCTGCGCCAGCCATAGCCTGGGACAGCCTGTAAGCCGTGGAGTGGGAAGAGGGTGCTGCAGAAATGGGGTGTCACCAAACTGGGGTGCCAGCTCTGCTCCTACCTCAGCTTCCCGATGAAGTTCTCTCCACCCCGTGACAGGTCAGTGGGGTCGATGGAGATGAGGTAGTTGGAGGTTTTGCTCTTCTTACGCTTTCTCCCAGCAAGGAGGAACACCTGGTAGAGCAGTGGGACCGTGTGGGAACGGGACATTGTCACTGCCATCACCACTGCTGTCCCCCAACAAGTCACTGCCATGACCTTGAGCAAGTCACGAAGATGATCCCCAAAATGCTGTCAGCATTACAGGGCAGGAGGGGCTGAGCCAAGCCCAGCTTTAGTGGCTCTCCAGCTCTGTTAGCTCACCCTCCCAGGCACCACCCACAGGAGCTGCAGGAGAGGGGAGCAGCCCCATTCAGGACTCACCAGCACAGCGGGATGCAGGCGAGCATCCCCCCAAACCCTGAGGGTGCTCTCTGGGATGGCTGCAGAGCCCCAGGGGTCTCCATGCTCCCACCCCAAATCACCTTCTTGTCATTGTCCAAGTGCAGGTAGTAGGTGGGGTAGAGCCCCCTGTCCATGCCCTTCTTGTCCCGTGTCACCCGGCACTTGACGGTCACGCCCTGCGGCGCCGGCTGCAGCACAAACTCCTCCAGGTTTTCCACCTCGATGACAGGGGACGGAGGCCTCTCCTCCTTCTGCTGCAGCGTGAGAGGGGATGGTGACCCCAGAGCCCCCCTCCCTCCCCAGCCCATTGCTATCCATCCCCCATGGCTCTGCAGCTCTGGGGACACTCTGGTGGCTCTCACTGGGGGGTGCTGCAAACCCCCTGGTCTGCCCTGAGGGGTTCCCCACGGCTCTCAGGGGTCTTTCGTACCTTCTTTGATTTCTTTGCTTTCCCCTTCTTGTTGGAGTTTTTCTGCAGGGTCTCTGGGGTCTCCTCCTCACTCTCACCTCCTTTAGGAGGAGCTGCTGGCAGGAACAGTAGGGACACAGAAGGGAGAAGAGCCTGACTCTACTGAGCCCCAAAATCAAGCTCAGCATAGACCCATGCCAACATCAGTGACTGTAACCCCCTCCCCATGGCCAAGCTCACTGCACCCCCAGAAGCCCCACCAGAACCCACCACCCTCCAGTGCCAGCCTCTCACCTTTCTTTTTGGATTTTTTCTCTTTTGGGGGGTCCCCACCAGTCTGAAAGAGGGATGCTGGGCTTTTCTTCTTCTCTGACCTAATGGGTTTGGTGCTGGAGTCGGAATCATCCTCCTCATCACTGCTGGTGGCAGCTGTGAGGGACGGGGGACGTAAGGGGACATGGTCACACAACACTGGGGGCTGTGGGCTCAGGGTGATGCCATCAGGCAGCAGGACTGGCTGCCACCTCCTCCTGCTCATCCCAGACCTTTCTTCTTGCTTTTCTTCTCCTTCTTCACCTGGAACACGGACATTGGCTCCTTCTTGGTGCTTTTGGCAGATTTGGCTTTGCTGTCAGGGTCACTCTTGTCTTCTGCTGGGACAGAGGAGCTGATGAGCAGCCAGCCAGGGGGATGGGAACGGGCAGTGATGGGGACAAGGAGGGGACAGGATTGGAGCAGCAGAAAGGGCTGAGCTGGGGGGGATCGCCTGGGGAGGGGGCGATGGCTCTGCAGCCCCCTGAGCCTCCCGGGGCAGTGAAGGCACCTCCTGGTCCCAGCAAGGACAGATCCCAGAGCTGGGCTTAAGCCATCCCTGGGCACTCACCCTTGGGCTTCAGCTTCTTCTCCCCCCCGCCTGAGAGGGGCTCTTTGGGAACCTTCTTCTTGAGCTTTTTGGGCGGGTTTTTATTCTCCACCTCTTCCTCCTCTTCCTCATCATCCTCATCCTCATCCTCAACCGGCTCTGCCCAGAGGTGACCGCGGCATCAGCCAACGCACCGGCCCTCTGCTGTCCCCGGGGATGGTGACCGGACCCTCCTGCTGTCTCCAGGGCTGGTGGCCGGGGTCCTGCTGTCCCCCCGGGGTCCGGCGGGGCTGGGGCCGTGTCCAGCGCCGGGCACGGCAGCCACAGCCACGGCCACGGCCACGGCCATAGCCACGGCCCAGCCACAGCCACAGCCACAGCCACAGCCACGGCCACGGCCACAGCCACGGCCACAGCCACAGCCACAGCGCTCTCTCGCGGCCGCAGCCGAGCCGAGCCCATCCGCGCCGCTGTTCGCTCCCGAGGAGTGTCCGAGGAGCTCGGTGTCACCCACCCAGCGAGTGTGTCACCCCTCTGCCCACTGCCCCCTCGATACCAGCTCCCCGAGCGGGGCAATGAGCGCAGCTCCGCTGCCACATCCCCGTTTCTCCCGGCTCCGTAGATGGGTTTGAGGCAAAAAGCTCTGCCGGGGATGTGCAGAGCCCCAGCGGCGCTGGGAGCACCGACAGCGCTATCGGGACCCGGTACAGGGGGACACGAAGGGACAGGAGGGGACACGAGCGAGTGCCTGCAGAGGGGTGGGTGTTGCCCCCGCACCTTGTGGCTTCTTGGAGCCCTTGGGCACCTGGGAGCGAGGAGCCAGGGTTTCCTTCTTCTTCCGAGGCTCCTTGGTGAATTTGGAGGGGTCCTTGTCGCTCTCCTCCTCCCCCTTCTCCTCCTTCTTCTTCCTCACCTTCTTCACCCCTGCGTATTTGAAGAGATGCCCATGAGAGAGCGCCTCAGGTGCAGGGTGGGGCACCCCCATTTCCCCCCATTTCCGTGGGGCTGTGGGGGGATCTGTGCTCACCCTGTGCCGGGGCTGGAGGCTCCTCTGCAGCTCCTGCCTCACTCGGCTTCTTCACCCGTGGCCGCCGTGGTTTGGCCTCGGGCTCCAGCCCGGGCTCCTGCCTCTTCTTCTTCAGCTTCTGCCCTCATGGACGGTGCTGCAGAGGTGGTGCCAGCCTTAAACACCTTTTCCCTTTACAGGGAACCCTTGCTCAATCAGGTTCCTTTCAGAAATACAGCCAGGCTTTTCCCTGGCCCACACACCTTCCAAAGTGTGACTTACCATGGGGCACCCCCCGAGGAAGGCAGAGGGAGGAAAACAGAAAGGTCTGTTAGCAGACAGACAGACAGACAGACAGAACACCTGCCCTGGGACAGCCCTGGAGATGAGGGATGTGATGATGGAGCTGCTGTGACACCATGCCAGCACAGAGGGACAAAGCTCACTGTGGCCACGGGGACCCTGGCTGAGAGCCACTCTGGGCACTGGTGGCCTCACTGGGCACCTGAGCTGGGACAGGGGACATAGGGAGGGGCAGACAGCCTGGACTCTCACCTCCATCTGCTCTCACACCCACAAGAGGCTCCTGTGGATGGCAAGGAGGTCAGCAGGAGCAGGGAAGCAGGAGGATTAGGCACAGCACACCTAATCCTGGTTAGCTGGGGCTATAAATAACCCAGATTTACCAAATACAGAGTATGTGGGTCAGCACCTGGCTCTGGGCAGGAGGTGTTCAGGGAGTGGGTGTCAGCTCAGGGCTCTCAGAAAGTGATCTCAGCAAATCCAGGTGCACTGAGGCTTCCACTGCCCAGCAGAGCATCTTCCCCCTCGCAGGAAATCAGTCCTGCCCTGCTTCTCCCTCCTGCTCCAGGACAGTGTGTGAAGGTGATTTGCAAAAAGTGGGATCCTGATGGATCCCTGTGCTATTCCAGGACTGTGAATTTGGGGAGGGGGAGCTGGGGGCTCCATGGTGAAGCTAGGAACTGGCTGCTTTCTTCCGTGTCATGAGCTCACACAGAAAATCTCCTTTGCACCCCCTAATCCCTTAAGAAGCTGCAGGGTGGGCAACCACTCCCTTACTTAACAAAGCCCTTCAAGGAGGAGCTGATGATTAAAAATTAAGTTGGGTGGGGGACGAAATTGCTGCTGAGACCCTTCCAAGGCTCGGGGGCACCTGGGGGCTGCTCTGAAAGGCAGGGAAGGGGGGTCTGGCTTTCAGGGTCATGGCCTGGGGAAAGTGAGTCACAGTTTACAGCTTAACGGAGGGGCTTAATTAAACTGTTATCTAAGAACCAGGAACCCTCCTCATGGGGTGCTTCAGAGTGAGGGGGGGTCAGGAGGATGCACAAAGAAGGGAGGGCTGTGGAATTGTCTCGACCCACCTGATCTGGAGGGGGTTCCCAAAAATCTCATGCCCTCACAGGCTGCAGCACCCCAATAGAGCAGCCCCAAATCGGCCTTGGTGTGGACTCTGGGGTTTGAGGGTCTCTGATGTCCCCAGCCCTCGGGGACAGCCAGGGCAGGGGATGGTGGCACATGGGATGGAGGGGAAGGATTTTGTCTCACCTGTTTGGGCTTGTGCTGCTGGGGGCTCCCTGGCTCCTCACTGGGGCTGTGGGGCACAGAAACCAAAAGGGTGAGGGTTTTCACAGACCCTGGGGGCACGGGATTGTCCCCATTTTTGGTAAAGGGGGAGAGGTCAGTCTTTCATTTGGTTCCAGCAGCATTTCCCTGTCTCTACTGGGTCGAGCTTGCCTGACATCATCCCTCCTAACCAGGAGCACAGGACAGGCTCTGCCTTTGCCAGGGGGGACAGCAAGGAGCTTCACTTGGGGATCCCCATCTAAGAAACTTTTCCTCTCTGTAAATCAACGAGCATCATCCCACCAACCCCATAAAGAAATAACAACTGCTCACTAAACTGTGTTGAAATTGAAAACAGGAGAAAAGAAGGGAGGAGAGGGGAGTACATTGTGGGACCCCAGTACATCACCCCCCCCAGGGGATCCCACCCAGCAGATCCCACACTGCACATCTCACCCAGTGGATCCACTCAGTAAATCCCACACTGCACATCTCACCCAGTGGATCCCACCCAACAAATCCCACACTGCAGATCCCACCCTACATCACCCACCCTGCAAATCACACCCCACAGATTCCATACTACAGACCCACCCCGCAGATCCCACACTGTAGATCCCACCCCACATACCCCACCCTACATCACCCACCCAGCAGATCCCACCCCACATCACCCACCCTGCAAATCACACCCAGCAGATCCCACCCCACAGATTCCACCCCACAGATCCCACCCCACATCACCCACCCTGCAAATCACACCCCACAGATTCCATACTACAGACCCACCCCGCAGATCCCACACTGTAGATCCCACCCCACATATCCCACCCTACATCACCCACCCAGCAGATCCCACCCCACATCACCCACCCTGCAAATCACACCCAGCAGATCCCACCCCACAGATTCCACCCCGCAGATCCCACCCCACATCACCCACCCAGCAGATCCCACCCCACATCACCCACCCTGCAAATCACACCCAGCAGATCCCACCCCACAGATTCCACCTCGCAGATCCCACCCCACATCACCCACCCTGCCCCGACACCGACCTGTCTGCAGCCCAGACCTCCCGCAGGATCTCCGTCTGCAGCGGCATCACTCCCGGCTCGGCTCCGCTCGGTCCTGCCCTGCCCTGCAGCCCCTATCAGCCCAGGGCCGGGGCCACGGGGTCAGTGCCAGCCCCAGGAGCCAGAGCGGCCTCCCAGCATCGCCCCCGCAATCTCTGTGCTGGGAGGAGGAGAAGGGAAAGGAGGAAGAGCAGCTGGAGGAGGTGATTAACTTTATTTCTCCTGAAACTCGGTTAATAGGATTTCAGGGGCTGGCAGCCAGGGAGAGAGGCTGGCAGGGAGTAATCACAGGAAAAGGGGGCTCTGCAGGAATGCAGGGGTTCAGCCAGACCCCAAACCCTTTTGGGGTGCACAGGTTCCCCCCTGGCTGGTTGGGGTCCCTGGCACAGCACAGCCAGTGGGCAGAGGAGTGGCTCTCTGACTGTGTTTAGGGTTATCCTCCCTGGGTATCTTTGTTTTTCACCCAGAAATGTCTCCTTGGCAAGTGAAGAGCAGGATTTGGGCGTTTTGTGTGAACTTTGCGTGGAGAGCCCATTCAGGGGAAAGCAGCATCCCTGCTCTGGGCGGTGTAAGGGTTCCTGTGCTGAGCACTGCTCTGCCCTGACCCCTGTCCCACCTCCCGAGGTCTCTTTGGATGTGTTTCATAATCTCCTGCTCGTGCCTCACCTCCTCGTTACACCACTTAACTCTTGCTGTTCCTCCTCAGAGGCCCCCATGGATGGTGTTGGGCTGCAAAGCCAGACAGGCCAAGTGTCCCCAGTGTCCCCAGCGGACCCTTGGCCTTGCCCAGCCCACCACAGTCCCCCCCAGACCCCCAGCCCGTGCCTGGTGCCACTAGATGGCATTTGAGCACTGCACACCCACCGGCACCGGCAGCTTCTTAATCCTCCTTACAAAACCCTCCTGGTTTCCCTTTCACCTCTAAACCTCATCACCCACACGAGTTCAATTTCTCTTCCAAGGGACAGGAAAGCACCAAGCCAAAATAAACAAAAAATCTGCTTAAAAACGGGGAGCAAGCCCAAAAACTGCAAAGCAAATTGTTTTGTTTTGGTTTTTTTTTTCCTTTTTTTTTTTGTTTTTGCTTTTTCCTGTTGAGATTATTTCCTATGGAAAATGTGGCTTGGGCTGTCCCCAAAGGACTTTTTGCCCTGCAAGAAAAAGTGAAAAGCCCAGGTTTTGCAGAGGTTCTGGGTCTCACAGCAGCCTCCAGGGAGAGGCATCCCATGGTGGTAGAAAATTCCTGCTGTTTAAATGGATGAGCAGCTGGAGCAGCCATGTGGATGCTGTGCCACTGCTGCAGGTGGGAAAACAGACAGGCTTGAGAAATGATGCTCCAGGTACCACCTGATGGGACTAGAGGAGAGGAATTTTAACCAAATCTGGCATAGTCTGGCAAGATTGTGGAGGGGGGTATAAAAGAGGGATGGGCAGTCCTAGTACCCCACTGGCTCAGCTTTCTGTTCTCTGCCCACTCAAGGGGCACAAATAACCCCTCCACCCACTCAGCTGACCCTCAGGAAAACCCCTCCCAAAACAATACACTGTGGGGCAGAGGAAAAAAGCCTCTGGATAAACCTCCCAGGCTGGAAAAACAGCTGAGATCCCCAAAGAGCATCCCCCGGCCAGGCACTTCCCAAGCAAGGATTGCTGGCTCTCCAGAGAACAATGGCACTGAGAAAAAGGGGCAGCAGCAGCTCTTGGAGACACCAAGAATTCCTCAACTGCTGGGACATCTCCCCCACAAGGAGCACCCACCCATCCTCCCCACAGCCACCCCATTTGCTGAGCAGGATCCAGAGAAAGAGGACTATTTATTTTTTTTTTCCTTTTTCTTTCAGTTGTTTATTTTCAAGCTCCAAAAGGGGTATTATTATAGAGACAGGAAAAATAACAACTGGAAAGCTGTTCTCATGGGGTAGTGACAGTGTCCCTTCAGGATGGACAGGGCTGATGGCTGAGGAGGCAGCAGCAGCTCTGGGGCAGGGACACACCGTGCACCCAGGACCCCCTCACCATGGGAAAGCTGCTCAGTGACAAACCCACGGCACCAGCTCAGACCCAGCCACTGCCTTTCTGAACCACATGTCCACCTGCTCTTTTATTTTCCCCACATCCAGATCCCAATAAAAGCAATAAAACTCCCATTTAAAGCTGGGAGCCAAGGCATGGGGTGCAGGCTGTGGGTTGAGCACCTGCAAAGCTGGACAGGCTTTTTTGCTCTCTAAAGAAACAGGAACCAGCTCCTTCAGAAGGTAAAATCTGTGTGTTCCCCCCTCCCCAAACAGTGCTTTAAAGGCTAAAGATGTCCCTGCACCCAGGGGCTGCACAGAGGCCATGTGGGTTCTCATCCTG